>NC_080112.1:31690591-33115274 GCF_950005125.1 Chionomys nivalis
TCATATGCGGGATAGTTTCTTTCTTTCTTTATAATCTACTACATTTGTTCTTTATTATGTCTTTTTGTTCCACCCAGAATTAAATCATTTTGCTTTGCTTTTGACCTTGGGGGAAAACACCCACATTTAAGAGCATTATTAAGTGTAATATTACCTCCAGATCTTTTAATAGGCACTCTTTATTGAGCTGAGAAACTTATCTTAAATATCTACTTTGATAAGAGTTTTTAATCACAAATCAGCATTACACTTGTCCAGTGTTCTTTTCTGTATCAATTATTATGATCACGTGGCTTTTCTTATTTATGTTGAAGTTTTGATGGACTATATTGTTTGAATTTTCACAAGGATTAAAGCGGCATGCATGACAGGAATAAATTCCATTTGGTTCTGGCATATTATCTTTTTTATTTACCCTTGGATTCAACTTCCCAATATTTTATTGCGATTTGCATCTCTGTTTACAACACATGCTATTCTGGAGTTTTCGTTTCCAGAATGTCTTCACTTTCAGGCTTATGGTAATTTTGACCCAGAGAATGAGTTGGAAATTATTCCCTTGCTGCATCTTGTGAAAACCTTGTAGAGAATGTCGGAGACCAGCTTTGACAAAAATACCACTTACCAGGGTAGGGGCACAGGGATCAGAAAATAAGTAAATTAACAAAACAGAAACTTAGAGTAGTATTGGGAGGGAGTTCCATGAATATTCAAATCACTGAGCTGAATTCTCCATACACTTTTATACTCCAACACAAAAGGGGGGAAGGAGACAAAAGACTTCGTTAACAAGATACAAAAGACGACACAGTTACTTGCTACAATATTTTGAGACATCAAGTCATTAGCACTCTATTGTTTATGCAGTGAACCAACCCTAGGCCAAATATTCTGAAGGTAGTCACTCCTGTTTCAAAAGAAGAAGTATGCTTGCATAACCTGACCATTAGGCAGGGTGGAGAGGATCTGTATGTATAGGCCATCTTAATGTCAAAAGAACCAAGTAACCACAACCTCGGTCAGGATGTGTAGCCCTAGTTGTTGTCAACAATTTTGAGCAATGTAAAACTCTATGGCCTTCAGACAAGGTGGAAATAACTAACATTTATTGGCTTCCACAGACACTTGGCATGATTTGATGTCAAATGCTTTTCTTGTATTTGTAATGGTCTGTTCTGTCCCTTTAAGAGACAAACCCTGCCCACTCCCTCCCTGTCTGCCAAGGCAAGCAGATCTTCCTTCTGCTTCCAGCCTGAGCTCTTTCCTTCTTCCTTCCTTTCCATATGTCTCTCTCGAAGAGGCAGCTTCTGCCTCTCTTCCTTCTCCCACCTTCTTTTCTCCCTTCTTCCCTTCTCTCTCTGTTTCTCTTTCTCTCTGCTCTTCCCCCTTTCTCCTTCCCCTTCCCCTTCCCTCCATAACCCACTAAATAAATACTCACTTTTTCTGCATGGTGTGCCTATCCATCTCTGTCTCTCACCTGCCTTGGCTCCTCGTGGGACCAGCTGACCCACCAAGGCCTCTCACCTGTGGTACAACTTCCTCATGGCCTGCTGTCTACTGCCACCCCTGGGATTCAGTGCCCCTCGTGGCCCACTGAGCCTTTCATGAAGCCACAGTGTTTTACCTAAACCATTGCAGTATCCTTTGATAAAATTAAGGTTTTTTCTTTTTTTGCCTGTTGACAAAATGGCTTACATTAGCTAATTTTTAAAAATGTTGGTCTAGTCTTTTGTAACTGGAATCTATCACACACACGGGCACCGTTTATGATTCCTTTCTGTTGAGTTTTTCCGACCTATGTTTATGAAACAGCTCCTGTAGTTTCTCTTCCTTATTATGTCTTACTTTAATATTAGGGTCATACTGGCCTGATATAGTGAATTAGCAAGTGTTTCTTCTACTTTTATTTTTTTGGAAGAAAGTGGAAAATTGGAATGATTTCCTTCTTAAATATCAGATAAAAATTGTCAGTAAAACTCTCTAGGCCTGTTGTTTTCTTTAAAAGTTAATACTTGTTGATTCAATTCTTTAATAGGATTATTTGGCAAATATGCTCATCTTTCTGGGTGTTTAGGAAGTCTGTGTTTTTTGAGGAGTTGGTCCATTTTTATCTATGTTATCAATATGTGGCCATGGCTTTATTTAGTGTCTCTTTATTGGCCTTTTAAAGCCTGAAAGATCAAGGATGATGGCCTGCATTGAGTTTCTGACACAAGTAATGTATGCATTCTCTCACATTTTCTTCTCTTGGTTAACCTGACTAAATAGTTTATTCTTTGTATTCTCAAAATAGACACTTAGGTTATTGATTTTAGATATTTATCCACTTCTAATATATGCATTTTAATGCAATAAAATTCCCTGTATAACATTATCTTATTGTATCCAACAAATTTGGGTAAGTTACACTTTCATATATATTTATATATGAATTATATGTAGATCCTGAATATATATTGTTAAATGTATGCTTGAATATGAGGAGGCTGAATTGGAGGCTAAATAACCCAGAAATTCAAGCATGGCATGTATTCACCTATAAGTAGATGTTAGACATAAAGAGAAGGATAAGCAGGCTACAATCCACAACTCCTGAGAAGCTAGATAACAAAAAGGACACTAAGAGAGACACACATGGATGCTTCCAGGAAGGGGAAATAGATCAGGTTTTCTGAGTAAATGTGGGGGAGAAGTTGAAGGGGAGCCGAGAGGGGAATGTGAGGAAATGGGATGGCTGAGTTGGGGGAGGAACAGACAGGAAGAGCAAAAAAAGAGATATTTTGATAGATGGAGCCATTATAGAGTTCGGGAGAAATCTGGTGTTAGGGAAACTCCCAGGAATCCACAACGATGTCCCTAGCTAAGACTCCTAGCAATAGTGGAGAGGGCACCTGAACTGGCCTTCTGCTATAATCAGATTAATGACTACCCTAATTGTCATCATAAAACCTTCATCTAGTAACTGATGGTAGCTGATGTAGAGATCCACAGCTAAGTCCTGGGCCAAGCTCCCAGAGTCCAGTCAAAGAGAGGAAGGAGGATTATATGAGCAAAGGGGTCAAGATCATGATGTTGGGAAACCCACAATCACAGCTGACCCAAGCTAGTGGGAGCTCACTGACTCTGGACTGACAGCTGGGAAATCAGCTTAGGCCTGAACTAGGCCCTCTGAATGTGGGTGACAGTAATGTGTCTTGGGAATTCTGTGGGGCCACTGGCAGTGAGACTAGGATATACCCTCAGTGCATGAACTGGCTTTTTGGAGTCCATTCCCTATGGAGGGACACCTTACTCAACTGCAATACAGGGAAGAGGGGCTTGGTCCTGCCTCAACTTGATATTCCAGACTTTGTAGACTTGCCTTGGGTGAGGGCAAGGTAGCAGTGGAAGGGGGTAGAGCAGGAGGAGGGGAGGGAGAGGGTACTGTGGTTGGTATGTAAAATTAAAAAAAAAATTATTTAAATAAAATTTTATTCCCTTCATTCATGTCTCTTTGTGGTGTGTGTGTGTGTGTGTGAGAGAGAGAGAGAGAGAGAGAGAGAGAGAGAGAGAGAGAGAGAGAGAGAGAGAGGGAGAGGGAGAGGGAGAGGGAGAGGGAGAGGGAGGGAAGAAGGAAGAAGGAGAAAGAGAGGATCACTAAGTTTAGCCAAAACC
Organism: Chionomys nivalis; assembly: GCF_950005125.1. NCBI lineage: Eukaryota > Metazoa > Chordata > Mammalia > Rodentia > Cricetidae > Chionomys > Chionomys nivalis. The sequence goes on from NC_080112.1 coordinate 31,694,246, forward strand.
ATCTGTGTATCTGTGCAACTATGGGTTTGGATTTGAAGCTTGGTGGTCTCATCAATGGGTAGCAAGTAAAGACAGCTGACTCTCACTCCCATAATACACCAGTCAATAGTTCAGCAGGGAGAGGTGACGCACTCAGAGCCCCTCCATGATCCACGATTGACTGCGGACAGGTCAGTTTTCTGCAAATCCACCATAAGCAGGCACAGTTGTTGTAAAATCATGACTGTTTTGGTTATATCATGCCCAGAAGATAATATTTCCTATCCTTATTCCTTATCTTTCATCTCTTACATTCTTTCTGTTCCTTCTTCCACAGTGTTCTCTGAGAAGCCTCATCCCCTCTAAAAGTGGAGATGTCTGATAGAAGGGACTTTGAGGGACTGGGTAGGTACTCCATCAGTTATGAGGTAATACTTGAATTCCACAATGCTTATGGAACTCACAGTTTCGTGAATGAACCTGCTGAAAGTTCTGGGAAGGTAAAGGATCCCTCTAATATTAACATGGTTCTATGAATAATAAAGAACTGTGGCTCTTTTATACCCATCACTCAGGATTGCAGAAGCCAATGCTCAGTTTGCAAATCATTCTAGAAAAAATGACCTAATTTATGTTGTTCAAATTTGTAGTTAGGATTAGGGTTTGGTAAGCTCAGTTGTATGAAGTGTGGTCCTCTGAGCATTTCTGTAGTCCCTCTAAATACCAAAGTCCCTTAACCAGTTCACATTAGAGGTCTCAGCACCCAATACATCACAGAAATCACAGGCTTCCTAGAACAGACAGCTATAGTAGCTAAGTTTCCTTTCCTGTGAATGCTCAGGTACTGGGAATTCTGTTGCTTGGTAACAAGAACTCAAAAGTCCCCTGTTCTTTCTGAGTTTCCTTTTTGGTTCAGCTCTTTTAAACATAATTATCCAGAACTGCAGTTTTCTCTGTTTATTTTCTGTCTCCTTTACTTTGTCTCTACATAGTTTGCAGTAATGACAAAAGTGGGCTAACATTTTATAGGAAGGTCACAATAAATACATGAAAAGATGATTGCAACAGGGTTGGGGTGCAACCCAGTTGGTAAGGTGCTTGCCCAGTGTGTACAAAGCCCTGAGTATCCTGGAAAAACAGGTACAATACCTCTAATCCCAGTACTTAAGAGATAAAGACAGGAGGATCACAGTCTAAGGTCATCCTTGGCTACCTGCAAGCTCAGGCCAGCCTACGTCACTATCTCAAAAAAAAGTGAATTCAAAAGAAAAGAAACCAAATGACTGTAAGAACATATAGTTAAGGAATCTGTGAAGTTGTGCTGTGCTGTGCTGATGTCCAGAGGAACATCTGGAGAGGAGAAAATAACTGTGAAACATGAAGGTGCTAAGGCCCTCTTCTATGTAACTAGCAACTGTCAGAAAGTTGACCTACTAGAAAATAAAGGTTTAATATTACAGAAAGTCCCTGACCCCTCGATTTGCAGGTGATTTGTACTCAGGAATCCATCACAGAGATGCTTACAGCCTTTTACTCTGGCAGGTAGTGATTCACTTAGAGAGGTGCATATAAATATTATGACTGTTTTAAGGATTAATAAAACATTAATGCTGAGAATGCCAGACCCTTTCCGTATTCCATTACTTAATACTGAAAATATATGCTCCTGGGTAGCTTGCTAGCTAGTAAAATATTTTAATTATTATTATTAGTAGTAGTATTTTAATAACTGGTAACCCTTCACAGGCTTCACTGTTTCTACTAGTAGATGTGACTCACATGATGTACTGTAGAAATACAGTACAGATATAGACATGCTTTTCTTTCTTTCTTTTCTGTTTGTTGCTGTGGTGATGGTGGTAGTGGTGGTGGTGATGATTTTGTTTGTTTTTCAAGACATGGTTTCCCATGTAGCACTGGTTTTCCTGGAACTCTCCCTGTAGACCAGGTTGACCTCAAAGTCAGAGATCTGCCTCCCTCTGCCACCCTAGTACTTGGATTAAAGGCATACACCACCACACCTGGCAGACATGTTTTGTATATACAGCAATTCCGTCTTATCTGTGGGAGAGTCTCTTCCAAAATTCCCAGTGAAGGATACAAATTATGTATAGTAATTGAACCATACATATACTATGTCTTTTCTTATGAACCTTATGATATTGCTACACAATGAAAGTATTAATTTGTTTGTCCATGGTTTATGCCCCAGTATCTCCTTTCCATCACTGCCCTTGCTCTTTGAGCCCACTATTATGTAGTTAAATAGGAATTCTTTGAACATGATCACTATAATAATAAAATAATAGATCTGATAACAAGGATGGTAGCTATGTTACTAAAGGAGGGGCACCATATATAACATGGATACTCTAGGAAAGGGGATGATTTATATCCCAAGTGAGACAGAGTGAGATGGAGAGAGATTTTTGCCATATCACATAGAATTTAGACAATTTAAATTTTAGACAATTGAGACTATTTAAATCATACCATTTATATTTGAAATTTTCCATTTAATGTTTTTGGTCTGTAGTTGAATATAGGTAACTAAAACTTAAAACCATAGCCAGAACAACTGCACATAGAGAAGGGGGTTGCAGTATTTCCATTTAGCTATCCAAGGCTGCATTCTTCTAAATTCCAAGTTCTTTTTATATATCTCCCCCTCTTCAAAATAGTCTGGGCCTAGTCAGTGTACTGTTTGCTCATGCTCCTAGAAACTATGATACTTTATTGTTGAACACACTTTCTGGACACTGGAGAGACTTATACAATAAGGAATTTACTAGATTCTGGAAACATGCCATCATCCCATTTAGGCAAAACACGCCATTATCACAATGTGGTTGTTCATATTTCATGCATATTTGTAATCTTGTTTTCAGTGTTCATATTGATATAATTAGGATCAGGACTGTTTAGCTATCCAATTACCTAATATAGCTACCTCTGTGATTCTATTTTATTATTTAAGGATACATGGTCTGGAAACTAGACATAGTTTACTACTGAACTTTCATAACACTATATATACGTAGTCTTGGAGCTTCTGGCTGTCTTCTAAGGGAAGAGTACCACTTTCAAGGGGATCCCAAAGTGATTACAATAATTTTATTCCTAGAAATAGAGAAAAAACTTCAAATATATAATGCTAGGTAGTATAAATTCAATATATGTAGGTTGAAAAGGATTTTGTTGCCCAGCATGGTGGTGTAATTTATACATTATTATATTTATGAATAAATATACCAAGGTCCAAATATTTAATTGACTTAAATAAAATATGTAGAACACAGTATGCATCTTTTGTGGAGGTTTTATAGGAAATGGCCACAACCTTAGTCACTTAAAACAACAAAAAGTTTATTCTTTTATAGTTCTCAAAGTCAGATGTTCAAATTCAGTTTTAATGATACAAAACAAAGATACTGTCAGAATTATGCCCTGGTCTCTCTAGAAGTTCTATGCATGAATCTATTCCTTGTCTCTTCCTACTTTAGGGGACTGCCAACATTCCTTGGTTCATAGACACATCAGTTCAAACTATGCCTCTGCAGTCATAAGGCCTTCACTTCTTATACGTGGGTCAAATCCCTTTGACTGCCTTATATATGACACTCTCCAATAACACAGGATAAAGGCCACATATAAAGATCAATAACCTAATCTTATCTGTAAAGTCTTTACCATATAAAGTTACACTCATGGGTTCTTGGAATCAGACAGTGGCTATGGTTCTCAGAACCATTATTTAGCCTACCACAAGTAACTAAACTACAATTCAAGTGGAATATGTAATGCATATGTTCCACTTGTCTTTTACTTATTTGAAGAGGCTCACCACATCACTGAGAAAGACTTACCATAAAAGTGTCAACTGAGAATACCTTGGGAGCCATATGTCCGAACTGTACATAGAGGAAAAGGTGCATTTCTAAGCTCCCAAACTGATAGCCCTGCTTTCTAGGCGAGCTCTGGGGGCACATCCCATGCCCCCATCCCCATCTACTGCAGCCCCAGTGACCAGGCAGCAGCATCTTCCTGCCCTCTACATAACAATTCACCCCACATCAAAAACCATGGGAGCTGCATGCTTCACCTCACCTGGAGGGAGAGTGACCACCTTAGGCACAGTTTCCACCTATACCCATTCAAGGAAGACAAACAAACAAACAAACAAACAAAAAAGGCAATTAAACAAGTGAAGGAAACAGTCCAAAACTTGAAAATTGAAATAGAGGCAATAAAGCAAACACAAACTGAAGGAAATCAGGAAATTAAAAAGCTGGGTAAACAAACAGGAACTACACATGCAAGCATTACTAACAGACCACAACAGATGGAAGAAAGAATCTCAGGCATTGAAGATACAATAGAGGTAATAGATTTATCAGTCAAAGAAAATGTTAAATCCAACAAATTCTTAACACAAAATATCCAGGAAATCTGGGACACCATGAAAAGACTGAACCTAAAAATAATAGGGATAGGAGGAGAAATCCAGCTCAAAGACACAGAAAATATCTTCAACAAAATCACAGAAGAAAAATTTCCCAACCTAAAGAAAAATATGCCTATGAAGGTACAAGAATCTTACAAAACACCAAATGGCCTGGACCAAAAGAAAGTCCCTTTGCCATATGATAATCAAAACACTAAACATACAGAATTAAGAAAGAATATTAAGAACTGCAAAGGAAAAGGGCCAAGTAACATAGAAAGGCAGACCTATCAGAATTACACCTGACTTCTCAAAATCTGAAAGTCAGAAGGTCCTGGATAGATGTTCTGCAGACACTAATAGACCACAGATGTCAGCCCAGACTACTATACCCAGCAAAGATTTCAATCACCATAGATAGAGAAAACAAGACATTCCATGAGAAAACTAGATTTAAATAACTATGCATAAATCTAGCCCTACTAGAAGGAAAACTCTAATCAAAGGAAGTTAGTTGCACCCACAAAGACACAGGCAACTGATAACTTCACACCAGCATACCACAAATAAGGAAAACACATGAATGCTACCACATCACAAATAAACCACAAATATAACAGGAATTAACAATCACTGGTCATTATTATCTCTTAATATCAATGGGTTCAATTCACCTATAAAAAGACACAGACTAATAGCTATTCTAATATCTAACAAATTAAACTTCAAACTAAAATTAATGAAGAGATGGAAGAGGACATTTCATAGTCCATCAAGACAAAGTCTCAATTCTGAACTTCTATGCTCCAAATACAACATCACTGACATTTGTTAAAGACACATTACTAAAGTTTAAATCACACATTAAACCCCACATACTAATGGTGGGAGCCTTCCACACCCCACTCTCACCAATGGACAGGTCTACCAGACAAAAACGTAACAGAGAAATAAAGAAACTAACAGATGTTATGACTCAAATGGACCTAATAGACATCTATAGAACATTCTACCCAAACACAAAAGAATATTCTTCCTTCTCAGCACCAATGGAGCCTTCTCTAAAATCAACCACATACTCAGTAACACAGCAAATTTCAACAGATACAAAAAATATTGGAATAATCCTTGCATCTTAACAGATCACCATGGCTTAAAGTTAGAATTCAGCAACAACCTTAACTGCAGAGAGCCTGCAAATTCATGGAAATTGAACAATGCTCAAGTGAATCATCACTGGGTCAAGGAAAAAAATAAAGAAATTAAAGACTTCCTGGAATTCAATGAAAATGAAAACAAAACATACCCAAAGTTATGGTACACTGTGAAAACAGTGCTAAGAGAAAAAGTTCATAGTACTAAATGCCTACATTAAGAACACAGAGAAATTTTACACTAGCAACTTAACAGTACATCTGAATGTTCTAGAACAGAAAGAAGCAGAATTGCCCAGGAGAAGTAGGTAGCAGGATATAATCAAACTGAGGGCTGAAATCAATAAATAGAAACAAAGAGAACAATACAAAGAATCAATGAAACAAAGAGCTGATTCTTGGAGAAAATCAACAAGGTAGACAAACTCTTATCAAAAATAATCAAAAAGGTGAAGAAATGAAGAAGGAATACCCAAATGAGCAAAATCAGAAATGAAAAGGGCGATATAACATCAGACACCAAGGAAATCCAGAGAATCATTAAATCATACTTTAAAAACCAGTACACAACAAATTGGAAAACGCAAAAGAAATGGACAATTTTCTGGATAGGTACCATATACCAAAATTAAATCAAGACAAGATAAACAATTTAAATAGAACTATAACCCTGAAGGAAACAGAAGCAGTCATCAAAAGTTTCCCAACCCAAAAAAGCCCAGGGCCAGATGGTTTCACTGTAGAATGTTACCAGAATTTCAAAGAAGATCAAATACTGATACTCGTCAAATTGGTCCACACAATAGAAACAGAAGGAGCACTACCAAACTCTTTTTTGCAAGGTTACAGTTACTCTAATAGCAAAACCAACAAAGATACAATTAAGAAAAAGATTTACAGACCAATCTCCCTCATGAACATTGATGTAAAAAAAATATTTAATAGAATACTAGCAAACTAAATCTAAGAACACATTAAGAAATAAAATCATCCACCAAGATCCGGTAGGCTTCATCCCAGAGATTCAGGGATGGTTCAACATATGAAAATCTGTCAATGTAATCCACCACATAAATAAACTAAAAAAAATATGATTTCCTCAGATGTTGAATAAGCCTTTGACAAAATCTAACACTCCTTCATGATAAAGGTCTTGAAGAAAGCAGAGATACAAGGAACATACTTAAATATAATAAAGTCTATATATTGCAAGTCAACAGACAACATCAAACTAAATGGAGGCAAAGTCAAAGCAATCCCACTAAAATTAGGAACAAGACAAAGCTGTCCACTCTCTCCACAGCTACTCAATAACTATATTCGAAGTTTTAGTTAGTGCAAAAAGACAACAAAAGGAGATCAAGGGAAACTGGAAGGAAAGAAATCAAGCTTGCACTATTTGCAGATGATATGATAGTATACAAGAGTGCCTTCCAAAATTCTACCAGGGAACACCTATAGCTGATAAGTACCTTCAATAATGTTGCACGATGCAAGAATAACTCAAAAATGCCTTATACATAAATGATAAATGTGCTGAGAAAGAAATCAGAGAAACGTCACCCTTTACAATAGCCACAAATAAAATATCTTGGGGTAACTCTAACCAAACAAATGAAAGACCTGCAAGACAAGACTTTTAAGTCTTTAAAAAAAAGAAACTGAAGAAGATATCAGAAAATGGAAATATCTCCCATGTTCTTGAATAGTTAAGATCAACAAAGTAAAAATGGCAGTCCTACCAAAAGCATTCTACAGATTCAATGCAATCCACATCAAAACCTCATCACAATTCTTTACAGACCTCTAAAGAACAACAATCAACTTCATATGGAAAAGCAAACAAACAAACAACAAAAAAGAACAGGATAGCCAAAATGATCCTGTACAATAAAGGAACTTCTGGAGGCATCACCATCCTGACTTCAAGTTCTACCATGGAGTTGTAATAATAAAAACAGCTTGATATTGGCATACAAATAGACATGTGGATAAATGGAATCAAATTGAAGACTCTGATATTAATCTATACCCCTATGAACACATGATTTTTGACAATGAAGCCAAACATGTACATTGGAGAAAAGAAAGTCTCTTCAACAAATGGTACTGGTTGTCAACCTGTAGAAGAATGAAAATAGATCCATATCTATCACCATGCATAAAACTCAAGTCCAAGTGGATCAAAGACCTCAACATCATTCCAGTTACACTGAACCTGATAGAAGATAAAGTGGGAAGTAGCGTTGAACACATTGGTACAGGAAACCATTTCCTAAATATAATATCAGTAACACAGACACTGAAAGCATCACTTAGTAAATAGGACCACCTGAAACTGAGAAACTTCTGTAAGGCAAAGGACATGGTAAATAAGACAAAATGGTAGCCTACAGAATGAGAAAAGATCTTCACCAACTCCACATCTGACAGAGTATGATCTCCAAAATATATAAAGAACTAAAGAAACTAGGTATCAAGATACCAAATAATCCAATTAAAAATGGGATACAGATCTAAGCAGAGAATTCTCAACAGAAGAATCACAAATGATTAAATGATATTTAAGGAATTGTTCAACATCCTTAGCCATCAGGGAAATGCAAATCAAAATGACTCTGAGATACAATATTATACCTATAAGAATGGTTAATATCGAAAACACAGATGACAGCTGATGCTGGAGAGGACGTAGAGTAAGGGGAACACTCCTCTACTGCTGGTGGGAGTGCAAACTTGTATAGTCACTTTGGGAATCAGTACTGTTTCTCAGAAAATTGGTAATCAATCTACCTCAAGACCCAACATGCCACTCTTGGGCATATACCCAAAGAATGTACATTCATACCACAAGGACATTTGCTCAACTATGTTCATAGCAGCATTATTCATAATAACAAGGTCCTGGAAACAGCCTAGATGCCCCTCTACTGAAGATGGGATAAAGAAGATATGGTACGTTTTGCAATGGAGTACTACTAAGCGGTAAAAAGCAATGAAATTTTGAAAAGAAATTTTGAAATTTGCAGTCAAATGGATGGAACTAGGAAAAAAAAAACATCCTGAATATTGTACCCAAGACCCAGAAAGAGAAATGTGGTGTGTACTCACTCAGAAGTGGATATTAGATGTAAAACAAAGGGTAACCAGATTCCAATCCACAACCCCAGAGAAGCTAGGTAAAAAGTAGGACTTTAAGAGGGACACACATGGAGGGCCAGGAAGGGGAAATAGTTAAGATCTCGGTTACTAGGAGGGGGATGTAGAAGGGTGGGCATGGGTCATGGAACCATGAGGGATCAAGTAGGCTGATTTGGGGGAGGGATGGAGTGGGAGAGAATCAAAGAGAGATCTTGATAGAGGGAGCCATTATGGGTGGAGGAACTTGGTGCTATGAAAATTCCTAGGAATCCAGAAACATGACCCTAGCTAAGACTTCAAGCCATAGTGGAGAGGGTGTCTGAACTGACCTCCCACTGCAATCAGATTGGTGACTACCCTAATTGTAACATAGAGCTTTCATACAGTAACTGATGGAAGCAGATGCAGTGACCCACAGTGAAACACTGGGCTGAGTTCCTGGAGTTCGGCTGAAGGGAGGGAGGAGGAGTCATACGAGCAAAGGGGAGGGGGCGGGTCAGGACTTATCCCAGGTGCATGAACTGGCTTTTAGAGCCCATTCCCTATGGCAGGAGACCTTGCTCAGATGTGATACAGGGGGAGGGACTTGGTTCTGTCTCAACTTGGTATGCTAGACTTTATTGACTCCCCAAAGGAAGCTTACCCCCTCTGAGGAATGGATTGCGGTTGGGAAGCGGGAAGTTGGAGGGGTGAGGAGAAGGCAAGGGAGGGGGAACTGGGTTTGGCAGGAGAAATGAAAAAAAATTTAAATAAAAAACATGTCAGCTGAATGGAAATGTAAGTGAAAAGTGAAATGGCATCCAACAGGAAGATACTGGTAATGCCACCATGTGGTCTAGACAGAAAGCTGATCAGCTATGGCTGTTGAAAAACATTGGAAGGAACTGCAAGACACTTTTGGTAGCTCTGGAAATAATTTCTTCTTTTAAACAACTCCAGCAAGCAATAAATCTACAGTGAAATCTACAAAGTGTTTGGGAAAAGTAACTCTGCTCTATGGGCGTTACTCGCTTTCTTCCTGGTTTCACTTCTAGCACAGCAGAATGTGTTGCAGAAGCACATTTTGAGTACACGGTTCATAAAAGGGTCTTTTGTCAGTATAATGCAAACTACACTGGGGGAAAATAAATAATAAAATACAGAATCAGCGCTCCCAAATGCAATGGCTGGAAGCAGGGTGGGGCAGTAAAAAATTGAAATGATACTTAAAAATAAATGCTTGAGTGCCTTCTAGCCCATCTGATCCCTATTTCCTCAAGCACTGATCATTTGCTGTCCCAGCTGAAATGGATGGCTTTTGTCTTGCTGGAGCTCACACACATGTACATTTGTTGATTCTCTGAAGGCAATTCTTCATCATGAGGTATTGGAAACAGATTCTCCAGGGAAAACATCTGTTTGGCTGCAATGCTAGCATCTGCCGTATTAGGTGTGTTAAAGAAAATAACTTTATTCTGGTGGCTCAGAGACCAGAACTTTACAAGTAGACATGGTACCAAAGACAGACGGAGTACATATTTGCTTCGTTGCTCCTGCACAATTGGGAGCAATATTCAGAGATCTGGTTCACCTCTGGCTGTGCCAGGCACAGAACATAGTGAGATGGCATGGATCCCAGGGCCACTTCTAGAGGCAGAGCTCACTTAGCAAAAGAGCCTCAAGTCAAAGTAGACACTCCCTGTGCATTACAGTTTGGTGAGCTGCTTTTCTGATACTGCAGCTGGCTGCATGTTGGCAATCCTCAGGTCTTGGGCCCAGCTCAGTGTGTGAAACTTGCAGTATAAACATTAGTAACATGAGCACTGGGCCATGTTTCAGACTCTTGGCCCTACCACTGCCTGGGTGAGCATAGGAAAGTGACTTACCTTTTCTGATCTTTGGTTTTGTCCTGTGTGAAATACCAACAATTACTGTTGCTTTCAGTAGGTAGACTGTAACACATTAGTGTTTGCTACCTTTTCTACATAAAACGTTTCTGAATATGAGATCTGGATTTTTTTTTCTACTAAATATGAAAAAAAATGCAATGTCCTTCTACTTGCCACCTGGGATTTGAGTTGTATTTAAGTTACATTGCTTGACACCAACACAGAGGTCACTTGCTTCATCCATTTTTCAAAAGTTAAATAACACTGGGATCTCCACTGGCCACTTCATCCGGGCTAGCTGTCTCCAGTGAGCAGCTGCTTCCCGCTTAGCTTGTGTACCCACCAATAGTGGCTAATTTTTGACACAAAAGGAGCTTTCCGAAATGATGTTTATAAAATCATGTGGATTATTTTTATTACTGATCAACCATGATGAAAGTAGTGGGGTAAGGGTTAGGAACATACAATATACTTATGGAACACCCTGAAGTCTAGCAGACTTAACTATCTGGAACAAATGTTTTGGCTTTGATAGGTTTGAGTTTAAGCAGTTTACTTCAACTTTGCCTGCATCTTCATCCTCTTATCTGTAAAGACAGAGTCACTGTGGGAATCAAATAAACCATAGTGCTTATCATATAGTAAGTGCTCATTGAAGTACAATTAAAATTTTGAAAGAAAAAGTTTTAACCATTACCACACTGTGTTTAGAGTACCAGAGTAGCAAACTGAGGATAAATTTCCCCAGAACCACTGATTTTCAGAGTATAAACAGCTACTACCCAGAGACTTAGTTATCTGAGGTTACTTGCCCTGCCTTTTGCCCCAGAACAACGTAAACCAATACTGTCAGGCAGTATTATTGATTTTAAATACTCTGTAGATAACAGTTTCTATGATCACCAAGTTCTGAATCTCCTGGAAAATTGAGAGGCAAAGCGACTTGCTGAAGGAATGGTTAGAGACTGTAAGACTTTGAGCTTCTGTCTCACCTTCCGGAAGTCTGGATTTTATTGTCTTTCTGGCATTAGTGCCTGGAAGTCCATAACTTCAGATGGGTTCTAGGAAGTTTTAGTCATTCTCAAGTGTCTGGCTGGAGGGCAATCGAGAGAGTGATTAAAGCAGCCAGGGTTATAATTCATCCTTCCAGGCTGTGGTTGAGGCATCTGCTGCACCCCTTCTGACCGGCACGGTACTCTGCAACCATTGCATTATGCTCTGACACCTTCAATTTGGATTTCTAACTCCTACATTTATGAGAAAATACATTTTTGTAGTGTTTAAGCCATGAGGCTTATAGTTGTTTTTTTTGTTTTTGTTTTTTTGTTTTTTTCCAGCAGCCCCAGGAGATCAACACTTTGTTTCAGTGCATGTCCGTCAACTTGCCTTCAATTGGTAGCTCTGTATCTGTTTTACTTGAGGCTTCCCCTGGCTTCCATTTGAGCAGTCTTGGCCAGTTTTAGTAGGGAATTACACCTGTGTTAGGCTTCTGTCACTTTGAAAAAATACCTGACATAAGCAACTTAAAAGCAAGGAGGATTGATTTTGTTTCAGTGTTTCAAAGATCTCTGTTCATGGACGGGTGACCTGTTGCTTTTATGGGCCAATGTGAAGCAGTGTATCACATGTGGTAGAATGAAGTTTAGAAAATGGCAGTCAGTAAGTGAAAGTGAAAGAGAACCGAACAGGAGTCTTCTCTTCAATAACATGCCCCCAATGACCTGATTTTCTTGCAGGACACTCCCCACCTATTAAAAGCTCTTCTTACTTCTTACTCTACAGTCTTTTAAGCCAAGCCTTGAACATTTAGGTCTTTGGAGGATGTTCAAAGTTCAGACCAGAACAATGTTTCTTGCTTTGGCAGCTCTCATGTAAGGGCTGGAGGGAGAAACCACTGTTCATAAACACCAGCATCCTTTCCCCTAGGCTTGGATAATTGCAGGGGCATGGTATGCTGGGTCCTGGAATTTGGTTCAATAATGTGCCACCTCCATTAGCTTTCCATACCCTGTGCTGGCATCCCTGTCTTCCATAGCTACAAAAGCTTCCGACTTGCCTATAAGATTTACATGGCGGAGGCATGCATTTTAGGCATAAATTCATCTCGTGATAGCACGTTCGGAGAAATGCATCATTAGTTGATTTCTTTGTTGTGTGGATAGCATTGGTCTCTGGTTTAGTGTTGTGATGCCATAGGCATTTTTCTGAGCTGTTTTAAGAAAATTGTCTGAACCTGACCTTGTACCAATAGAAATCTGCAGTAATTAAAACTGATTGCTGTGGAGATGTATTTGTTCACGGGTTTCTTTTGAAAAGAACTCCAGATCTCACTCAAATTTTGATATTTAATATATCACATCATCTAGTTTTATTTTCCTAGTACAGAGGTATCTTTTAGTAGTAACGGAAATGTAATTAATTGTACAGATATTGTACTTCAACTTCTCCATGATGTGTTTTCACTTGGTATGCTCCTCCCTTTCTTGGTTCCCCTTTTTGATTTGGGCAGTTCTAGTCATCCTTTGTCTTCATTTAAATAAGCAAACCACGAATCTCCAAGTGGAGGAAAAGATAAATATTTTCTCTGATAATAGTTTTCACTGCATGCAAACAAAATGGCCTTATGTGAAAAACTGCTGTGCAGAGCGGCTGCTTATTGGTGCTTGTTTTAAACATCTCCAGATGTTGGCTTCTTTTTAAAAAAGACTTGAAGCTACTAACTTCGTTGTTTTTAAAAAAATCTCTTCTCAAAACACTGGGACAACAGACTAAAGGTGAAGTCAGCAAGTTTACAAATGAAGGGTAATAAGCTTTAGAGAAGTTTTTAAATGAACAGGTTTTAATGAACATAAGCCCTGGGGCAGCTGAAATGTTTGAACCTCAGAACTACCTGGAAATAGCCGAACAGCTCATTCCCTGTAGAAGAAATTACATTTTTGACCTTTTAAAAATGCACTGCCCACATTGATGACTTTTTTCTTAAGAGAATGCAGGAAATTATGACAAGTAAATAGGCTATTTCGAGTTTGCTAAAGAAGAGGGCAACTGACCATGGAAAAGCTTGCTCAAGTTACACAACTAAGAAAGGGCTGCTTTGCTCCTTCTCAAAGCAGCAGACTAGCTTTAAATTCTTAGTCCTTGTTTCTTTACAAAATTCTTTGCGGCATATGCTTCTATCAGGAAATCTTTATTGAAAATTCCTGAGATCTTCAAAATGAAGTAGATAATCCTTGCTTCCATTTATTCATTTATTGTCAAAAACACCATTCACTAGAAAAATATGAATGGAGTTTATATTAATATAACTAGATAGTGTGTTAACTTTAATCTTTAATAAAAACTTTCAGAGTGTAACAACAGGCAAGTGATAATGTTTGAACTGAATGCTCATTTCTCTTTCTCTATAGCAGGAAATAAAGCATTTTTTTTTTCTGAACAGGAGATTGTTTGCTGACATGTGGATTTATATGCAATTTTAAATGGGCTTGAAAAGTGCAAATATCATATAAGAAAATTAAACTGAGATATTTTGTGTTGGAGTAAGATCCTGGAATTAAGGAATTGATTGACCCAAAGATGAAAACTAAGTTAAGATTCCCTCATTGTGTCTGCTTCTGAAGGCTGAAAAAAAATCCTTCATTTAGAGTTCATCAAATGTAGAGGTACAAATAGGTTTCCAGTTGAGGTTATGGGTTGAATTTGAAGAGCCAAAATACTTTATAAATAACTTTTAGATATTTTATTACTTTTAGCAACAATCAGTCCAGATATAACCAAAAGATAAAGGAAAACCATAGTGTTTCTTTGCTGCAAAAGTGATTTCACATGACTTTTTCCCATCTACTAACAGAATTCCTCTGCCAATAATCTTACCGTGGTTTCCTACATCTCCTACTTCAGGTGTAAGGACATGACACATCTTCTCAATCAGTCTCAGGAATGGTGGGACTGATAGCCCATGATAATCAAATAATTCATAGAGCACTTGGCAGTGCATTATGCTGAATTCTTACACAGATCTGTTTAATTGGGTTGAGTGTTCTTAGTAAGATTGTGACATCTAAACTTGACCTTTCAGTGTCGGCTATGGGTGCTAACTTGCTTGTGTATAATAAAAGGCCGTGTCAGTGAAGCATGGAAAGCTGGCAAGAGAAAACGGTTCAGAAAGAACTGGTGATCCCAACCATCTGGATTCCCAAGTATTGGCTGTAGATTTAAGAGTAGCAGGACTCATCTAGCCACCTAGCACAGCGCTGAGACAGCAGGCAGGATCACCGTTCTCCACTGTCTGTTACCTTATCAGGATCAGTGCGTTAATCAGAATTCTCCTGTATTTGGGCTCTAAACACAAGGCTCTTGGGGGCCATTCCATATTCAGTGGCACAAGAAGGGAGACTTAACAACCTCTCGGAGTAATGCATCCATTTGCACATTCTTTTATGTAGTAGCCTGGCTTCATTGTTTCTCTGATGATATTTTAAAGGGGAGCTGTAGTAGGGAGCTGCGGGCCTCTTCCCACAGCCCGGCTCATGACTGCCTGGCTAGCTTATGCCCCAAAATAACGACACACAAACTGTATTCTTTTAAACACTGCTTGGAGCTCTAGCCCTTACTGGCTAATTCTCATATCCCGATCAACCCATCTCTAATAATTTTGTGTAGCATCAGTCTTACCAGGAAAGATTCAGCATGTCTGACCTGGCTTCATCGCTTCTGGCTCTGAGAGGAGCTGTCCTGCATCTGAGCTCACTTCCTCTTCCTCCCAGCATTCTATTCTGTCTACTCCACCCACCTAAGGGATGGCCTATCAAATGGGCCAAGGCAGTTTGTTTATTGACAAATGACCTTCCTCCATCAGGGAGCTAGTGTACGTTTCTTGGCACAAAGAAGATCATCTTGCCTGACTGTGAGAGATGGAAGCTGCAGGGAACTGAATGGACAGCTTAAGCTTGATTTTCCACAGGACTCTGGTGTTGAAGTCATGCATGAGGAAGAAAGGCTTCTTTCTGGTCAACACTCAACACAAAAATCGCACTTCATTTTAAGTAGGCTCTTAAGAGCATTTGAACCGTCACAAGGGTCTGAATGAGATTTTGTCACTGTGTGCCACTTCTCAGAAGGTTTGTGAAGAAGGGAAAATGAACAGGAATGTGAAACACACCTGTGCCCTAGTCTTTGGCAGATGGCAGTGACAAGCACCCATCTTTTCAGTAGCCCCTGGAGAGAATGGCAGGGTGGGGATGGAGAGAGCTCTGTGTTCTTGTCATCAGCTTTGCTCCTCTGTTGAATGCCATGCCCCAGCCTCCAATAAAGCAGCAAAGTTGGAACGAGTTTGAACACAGAAAATGGCCTTCAGGGAAGTGGTGGCGGCGGGGTGGGTTGTCTGGGAGATTTACTCACAGCTCCCGTAGTCAAGTAAATCTGTTTGTAAAGAGCAATTGATTTTCGAGGTAGTGTGGCATACCACCATTCAAGGCATTTCCAGACACAAAATGGATAAGAGCTTAAATAAGTCAAATATACATGAATCTTGTTCCACTATAAATTTAAGCCTTTTGATACTAAACACGTCAATACCTGTGTTTGCTGAGAGATATTCTGTCCACAACACTATGATCGATGACATTTTTTATAATCCTACCTAGCCTGGCCAGTGTCTTCCATATTTCTTGGGGAGCTGAGTTGCTAAACAGTGGAAATTGTACCCAAATGGTAAATGGTGTGCATGGTGGCCCTCATGACAAGGCTCCAAGTTCTGTTTATCCCCAGGATCAGACAAGATAAAGTACTTTTGCCTCACCAAACCCCGAAAATACTGTCAAAGTATAATTTTAATATGAACACATGTTGAAGATTTATTAACTTATTAATAAGAGAATCTGTAACGTGGTAAAAATGGGCTGAAAAGCCTTTTGCAGGCTTTAGTATTTATAGGTCTTTTAAAAGGATATTAAAATAAATTTCTATTAGCTATAAAATTGATTTATGTCCTATAGGAAAACTATAACTTTGGGGATTAAAAAACTTCCTAGGAATAATTTTCTTTGTTACCTGAAAAGATCCGCAAGGTGACAGATAACTTCAGACAATATGAGCCAATAATAAATAGCAACTCCAAACAAAGCTATATTTCTGTAGATAATTAATCCTTAGTGAAATTTTTCCAACATGATATTGAAAGGACTTTTTAAAAATGTGGGCGGTTTGAACACCTTGTGTCACATGACTATTGATAGTATGAAGATGGCTGTCATTTTCTTCCTAACCCCGAGGCAATTTGGAAGTCTAGTCTGAAAAATTACCTTCCTTTTCTGACTGCAGGGATTGCAAGAATTTACCAAGATAGGAGTCGGACTTCTTTTCCTCTGACCGTAACCCTCCTTGGCTGGGCACCGTGGCTGACCCTCTGGCCTTTGCAATTCTCTTGTTGCTGTCCAGTTGTTCATAGAACATTTGCAGCTTCTAAAAGTCATTCCTTCTGGTGCCACTGAGCCCTTAGTTTTGCTATGGAGGGCATGCTGGTGTCTTCTCATGTGAGTCTGCATTGTGCTGATAAATGTTTAACAAGTGATTCTCAAAAAAAAAAAAAAATAGAATCATGATTGATCAGTAACATTTGCCAGTTTCTGTGGTGCTTGTACTTCTCCTGTGGTCAATTTAAAGCTGCCAACAGGATGCTAAACAGCTTGCAGAATTCCTGAGAATGTAATCAGCTCTAACAAACCAGTGCAAACCAGCTCCAGCACACACCTGGCTGGAGGCTTGCAGGAATATGTTCCTGACACTGTTCCAAGGGTTTAATAAAACAGCCCTCAACATTTTTTTCTTACAGTGTTTCAAATTCTTCCCAGTAAGTCACTAGGAAATCTGAAGTCATTGTAGAAGTGCTTCCAACAGATTCCAGAGCAATCTTGTTCATGGCTTGCCCAGCCTGTCTTCCATTTAATTCACTGCTGTGTCTTGAGTTGAATATGGAAAGCTGTAAGAAAAGAAATTGCTCAGAAATTTTTTCATTAAATCCAAGAAAATCAGATTCAGGGGCACTACTGTGGAATCTGTGAATAGTCAGAACTTGCTGAACCTGTTAGAAACTGGAGGGCATTGTTATATGGTGTTAAAATTTAGTCTAGGAAACCTCAGTCTCACGTTTTAAATACTTGGTTCCCAATTAGTAATATTATTTTAGAGAGAATGGGGAACTTTAGGAGGTAGGACCCAGCTGGAGGAATTAGGGCAGTGGGCAGAGGTCCTAGGGAATGTCTGCCCTGACCACTTCTCTACACTTCCCAACTCTCATAAAAATGAACAGATCTATGTCATGTGCTCATGCTAGCATGATTTCCTGAGCACATGGGTCCAAACAACCATGAACTAAGCTGTCTGAATCCATATGGCAAAAGCGGTTTTATTTCCTTCAAGTCATTTATGCCGAGTATCTTGGCCTCTCTGGCTTTGCTCTAAGTGAGAATTGTATATTTAAGGTAGGTTCAGAGGCCAGAGACCTAAGAAAACATCTCGACATTTATGTCCTTCTACTGTATCTAATATCTAAATCTTCTCAGGTTCCCAATAACATATTAGCCAACAGAATTATCACAATGAATATGGGCCAAATTAACCCGTCTAAAAACTACCTGTCAATCATCTTCATCTTTCCTGAGCATTTGCTCAATTGGAATCCTGTTTCATCACGTCACTGTAGCATCTTATTTCTTCTTGATCATTCCATACACCTTGGCTTTATTTTTATTTTGTGTATTTTTGTTTGACTGGTAAATTTTTGATACATAATCTATGTAGCTCAGACAAGCCTTGAAATCATTCTTCTCACCTCAACTTCCTGAGTGCAGGGTAGAGGGCAGTGCACTGTCATGTCTGGTTTATCATGTCTGGTTCAACTGCTCCGGTGTTGTGACCAGAGTTACAAATACTGTGCTTGCCAGGCACAAAAATGCATTTGCTGGAAAGATAGGCAGAATTTCTGCTTTGCTTTATAGACTTGAGTTGCATGCTAGTTTCTTTGTTTAGCAGTAATATTCCAAATCAATATCTATACATACCCACATGTTTGGGGAACTCTGTTTATTATATTCCTTGTAAGGATAAGAACCTATCTATGACCCTCGAGAACTCATTTGTTCAAAACAGAAAGATATTTCTTTCTTTGCGGGAAAGCAACCATGGCACAAAGCTTGTTGGATTGGATATAAGTTGGATTTTTGCTTTAATTCCTGGGGCTCTGAACACATTCACCTTCTTGACCTTTTGACACTAATCATTCATCCCTATACACTGTCTGCTGACTCTAAACCAGAGCTTTAGCCACTACAGGACTCTCTCAAACAGATTCTTTTTTAGATTCTTCTCTGGGGAGATCTTCCTACAATAATCCATATTTTGGAACTTACAAATTAAAAAGTTGAGCTTTTGCCTCATGAAACTAATAAGCCCCCTGTGTGCCCTAACTCAGACCTGTAAAATAAAAAATAATGTCCATAAAAACCACATAAACCCTAAGATATTTTTCAATTGAAATGTAAAACTTTCCAACTGAAACCTAGATAGTAGCAAAATATATAATTAGTGGTACAGATGCAATTTGTGGTATATTGTAAATAGTAGTATTGAAATATAAAATGTTTATCTCACCTTTTTGAATGAACCTGAATGCTACCTAAATCTCACAGTGGCCTTCCACCAGTCCCCACCTATTGAAACAATACAGGAAGAAGCTCATCTTCACCAGAGAGAAATTTTACATCTTCGTCTTCTTGAACTTCTTGGTCCATTCTGCTCTTTTGTTCAAATGTTTTATATTTTAATGCTTAGGGGAATTTTATGCATCACTGTATTCTTCTTCTATATAACAAAATATACATAAATTGGCATTGTTATTTTATTTTCTGTGACTACAAGTCTTGAAGTACTTACAACATCTCCTGAATTGAGTAATTGTTACCAAAAAATGAGTTGTTCTGAACTGACTATAATGATAAAAATATACTAGAAATTTTTATATTCATCAGGAAGAAAATTGAAACACATTTTAGTAATGATGCATGCATCTTTAGATAAATATCTTTATTGCTGGAATGAAAGACTGCTTATGATGACTATATTCTATTTTTAAAATTGATGTGAACCACAAATAAGAAGATAAAGGGAAGGTATTTATTATCTCAGTTTCTCTTTGCTTGAATTACTTCCAAGTTACATACTGAAAACCCACTCAGGAATCTGTTTTCAATGATAATCATCTGATAACCCATAATCTGAATAAAAGATCTGACCACCCAACTTGCAAGATTTTTGAGAGTCCTTCACTTTTCCAATAACAAACCTGCATAGTTTAAGGGTGAACCTTCATTTATCATCTTAGAGGCTTTCAAATCCTGGGGTAATGCACTCGAGAAGCAAGGGAAGAGGTACCTATTTCTTTTGTAAAGCAAGGAGAAGTGATGTTTTGAGGAGAAGTAGGAGAGAGATTAGTTCTATTACTGGCTTGTTATGAAGTATGTCATATTTTTCAAAAAGAGGGTTCAGGTGTTGTTCCTCTGTTCCTGTGTCTCATGAATTGTGTTCATGGTAGCCCAAAATATGTCCCAGTTTGAAGGCCATGCCTGTTAGGTATAGTTACCACTAGATTTAGAGATTAAAGTCCCAGACAGTTAAATCTGATTTCACATACACAATAAATGCATAATTAGGATGTCTCATGAACTAACTCTGATATACATGCATCAAAAAAGTATTCATGGTTTATACGAAATTCAAATTTAATTGGGTATTCTGTATTTTACATGGCAACTCTTCTTTCCCTTCTAGGGAAAATTGTTCCTAGGGCTCTTGGGAAGTGGCCTCTTTCTTTCAGATGATGAAACTCCACAAAAGCATTTCATATCTAACTCATCTTTTCAGTTTCAAGGAACACCTGCTAGATCAGTGGGTACTCACCAGGTGTTTCACAGGTGATTACTGAGGGATGAGAAATGACCTAACCTAGTCTTGGCTTCTGGACACTAGATTTCTAGGATGGTCTTTCAATAACATTTGGCATCCTCCACGGAAGCAACCAATTGTTCTTGACTCTTCTATTCATCTAGACTTCTGCTTGTGCACTTAATTGCAACATTCTTTTTTAAAACTTTCTTTTTATTTATTCGTTGTTTCTTTCCTCCTGAACCCACCCATCTTCTTCCCCCCAAAACAAAACAAAACAAAATTTATATAAAAAGAGAGGAGGAAAATTCTTGACATGGAAGCTGCAGTGTGACACAGTGATTCATGCAGTAAACCCCTTTATCCAATACATCTTTATGTGCAGATGTTCATCACAAAGAATCATTGGTCTGGTTCGAGGCCCCTGGTCTCTGCTACTCCATCGACACTGGACCTTCATTGGGACTCTTCCTGTTGCTGCACTGAGTCATGAGGTCCTGCAGCCCCGGGTCCACAGGACCAACCTCACCCCACTTCCATGCTTCAGCACATCACAGATGGGGCGGATGTTGGGGTGGGCCAACACATAATTTTGGTCTGGGCCTGGATACTTGCAGGGTTGGTAAGCAGGCCAGCTCTCCCATCTTCACCATCAGGGTGAGCTCTCCAGCATTGCCCTGGCCAGTTCACACCTTGAAGCAATGAGCAAGGGGCGGGGCCGGTTCTTCCACTTTCACATACTCAGGGTTGGTTCCCCCACACCTACACCTCACCTTCAGGGCCAGTTCCGCTGTGCTGCATAGACGAGATGTAGGTCTCACTCCCGAGTGCTGCAGCTGATGAAGGGCAGGGATAAGCTCTCCCACCTGCCTCAGGCATTGGTGGGCATGGGGGTATGTCCCCCGTGCTCAAGGTGCCACATAACAGATAAGTAATGAGGACAGCTCTCCCGTGGTCACAAACATCAGGGCTGGCTCACCTACACCTATGCCACCAGGGTTGGCTCTACTGTGCTGCCCAGGTGAAGTACAGGGTTCAAGGTCTCCAGTGCTGCAGCTCATTAGGGGACAGGTGGTAGGCAAAAAGGGGGAAATTTTTAAAAAGAATTATTTATTTATTATCTACATATCTACATGTATGTCTGCATGCCAGAAGAAGGCACCAGATCTCATTTCAGATAGTTGTGGGCCACCATGTGGTTGCTGGGAATTGATCTCAGGACCTCCGGAAGAGCAGCCAGAGCTCTTAACATCTGAGCCACCTCTCCAGCCTCTGCATACATTCTTATGCTCACATATTTTTTTACTTAAGTCTATGTAACTAGAGATAGTTATTTCACTTGATTTCATGCCCTTGCATGTGGAGGAACTTGCCAGAGCCAGCTCAGTCTTTATAAAATTCAGATAGTTTGCAACAGTGGACAAGGCTGCGGTGATCTCGCTGAAGTTGGCTCACTCCATCCTTACTTCTGCTCTAGCCACACTGATTTGCGCCTCAACATTTGCATTAGCTGTTCCTTAGAGCCTAAATATTTGCACAAGGCCTTCCACAGTTCTTTGTTTATATGCTGTTTCCTTGGGGAGACTTTTTTTAACATCCTAATGGGAATAGTTTCTATCCCTCCCAAGTTCCATGGAGTGTCTTGCATTCTTTTGATTTTGACCAAACAATGGCATTTTTTGCTGCACATGCTTGGGGAAAAATTCAGTGACTCTCCATCTGAGCTTGGCAGCTGACGCAGCAGGGGGCTCAAAAGCATAGCTTTCCTTTTATTTCTTCCTTTTAAATGCCATTTGAATAGTGACAATGTAACACTTAAATCCTAGCTACAAGAAAGTCTGAGAAATGTAGGTAGCTTTTCCCACTCCAGTTAAAGTAATAAAGATAGTGTTCCTACAGGCATGTCCATGGCCTACTGCCCAGGTGATTCTAAATTATGTACAATTGTCAGCTACCACTAACCATCATACCTGCTTAGTCCTCTTTGAACATACCTCCAGGGACACTCAGAGGTGCGTTGTGCTGACCTTCTAGGTGTTTCTCAATCCAACGAAGTTGGCAATCAAAATTAATCATAACAACTATAATCAATGAGTTTAGATTCTCAAATTCAATTGCCTCGACACAAATTCAGCCTACCTTACTAATTATAACTATGTGACTATGTCTGCTATTTTGTTTTGTTTTTTTCAAGACAAATTTTCTCTGTGCGACAGCCCAGGCTGTCTTGTAACTCATTCTGTAGACTAGGCTAGCCTTGAACTCGCAGACATCACCTGCCCTTGCCCCCTGACTGCTGGGATTAAAGGTGTGTGCCACCACCACAGGACCATTTTTTTCAAGTCTACAGCTGAGGCAAAGGTTGTGTGTACGTGTAAAGAGATGTAAACAATTATGTGCTTACTTCTCCAATGACAGCCCAAAGGAACAATTCCACTAAGGTCTAGCTTGCTATATCAGTGAGTCTATTTGGCCTACTTCCAGAAACATAGAAGACTGTAAGAGCCATGTCACAGAAGTCTCAACCCGATATGGAACTTCCCAGCAGCTCTCTGAGAACAGCAAAGTAGAGGCCTTCTTTGTACTTAAACACATGACTTTGTGCCCAGTGTCTGCTAGGTTGTGGACTAAATGTGGAACCAGTAAAAGTTGAAACCTTCCTTTGCCTTCATATTAACTTGTTCCATCTAAGTCTTTTCATTTTTTAAGCCACAGAAAAGAATCTCTGTCACCAGGGCTGTTTGTTGGTAAAAGCCTAGAGCGAGGAAAGACACTGTTATTCTCACCATCGTGCTGGTGATTTAATTAAACATGTATGGCCCAAGAAAATCTCAGAGATTAGCGATGCTCAAAAGAAAGGTCTTACAATTTTCTCTGCCCTTCAGTTTGCCTTGTTAGGGATTTCTTATTGTTTACTTCCAACATAGGTTGTGAGAGAGCTGAATTAAGACTACTTTTTGACAGAAAAGAAGTACACTTCTCATAGTGGAAGAGATATGGTAATAATGGATGCCAAGAGAACGAGGTATCAAATAGACTTATTGAGTCCTATTGTGCTTCTTATGCAACACCCCGTGGCTACACAGAAGAGCCAGAGTATGCAATTAGTAGCAGCATATGATGTCTGCCCATCCCTGGACCTCATTGTTACTCATTCGGTGCATATAGCTCTTACCCCTCCATCATTAATAGACACTTATACACCGTTGTCAGAGGTCGTCATCTGGCTATAAGAGCTTGGTGGCTAGCATGGAAGGCTGTGTGGACATGCTGGGGAACTCACATTCTCTAGCAACAGCCATCAGCCACTGTTGATAGAATATGGATCTCTTTGTCTGGTCCTGGAGGTCCTCATTGGAAGTTGTAGTCCCAGCTGCCCACAATAGTAAATATCTTGATCGTAAGCCTCTTATTGGTTGCCAATATCTTTCCTGTTTGCATTTCCTACTCCCTTGTGGATGTTTTCAAAATCCATTTCCCACATAAATGATTGCCACTCTGGCCATGAACTTTTCTTCTAGAGAGCTGGAGCTAAGATTCAGTCTGTTGGGAGAGGAAATTGCATTAGCAAGTGAAGAAGGCTACAAGAAGACACAATAAGCTTCCAACTACAATCTTTCTGCTTAATTTTTCTTTGTCATATCCAGGATCCTCTGTGATGAAGAAGGGATATTAACGACAAATGGACTTGCTACAGGAACAGAGAGCTCTTATATGGTGGATTCAATAACCTCAGGTACTCAATAACTTGATATGCTAAGGTTTTTGTTAACTTTAAAAATGAAAAAGATCCTAAATAATAAAATTGTGACTGTTTTCCAAACTGTCAATGGCCATTACAAAAGGGCTCTCTTGTGTTAATAGTAAAAATCTTCCCGGTTCTTTACTTGTGTAAAATCTGAACTGTATGGGTGTGGGTAATTCCCTAAAATCCCTTAAGTTTATTTTTGTATATTGATTTTATGAACATCAGTGATTGTTTCAAATTGAGCCCTGTTCATTCTCTGCAACATCCCTTGGCATAGAGAAATTCCTAGTGGCTGGAACTAGAGGAAGTAGGCGCTAAAAACATCTGTGGTAAAGTGCACGAAAAATCTGACTGAACTTAAACCTGCCAGGCCATTGAGCTGTCATGGACTGGCATCTCATTCTCCCTTCTCTCCTCTGGAGGAAAGTGTTAGTCTCAGGGTTCCACTAGGTACTGGGAAAGAAAAAAAACACTGACTTTGAACCTCTAAAATAGTGTTGGCATGAGTGTGGATAATATATACTGACCTTCCCTCTTCTGTATTGTCTTGTCTCCTTGTAATCAGTTATATGGCAGCTTTATGGCATGTTCAGAGAAACAGTAAGGAGCCAACACCAATAGTGTGTTGGTGTTTCGTCCGCCATGTTCCTCTTAGAGTTTTCCTTTCTGACTAAGAGTTGTTGATGAAGTACATTTTCTACAAGAAAAGTCATAGACACTTGAATGTAACAGATTATGAGTAATGGGAACCCTGGCTACCAGAGCCTGTTGGCGTTGCAGAAAATATTATGATTTCTGAAATCATTGTTTAAAAAATGAATCATTTTTTTAAATGAGGACTCTACCTGATATAAAAAAAAGAGAGTGGAGGATTTGTGCCAGGAAATGAATGGCTACTGAGGGAAATTAACGATGAATATGTATTCTTAAGAAGCCACATCTAACAGTGGGCATAAAGCTGGCCTTGGAGAAGGGCCAGCTCCGAAGAAGGAACTGACTGTACTCTTCGCCAGTTCCAGTGGGCAGAGCTCATGCAAGAGAAGCTGAGAGAGGGCAGTTGGGGAGGAGAAAAGTAGACAGAAAGGAGACTATTAATTCAAAGTCTTTAAGAATAATTTGTGCTTTCACGCTGCAGCTGTTATTTAATTTAAGGGAACCAAAGAACGGAAAAGAAAGGACAGAACGACAAGTCAGCTTCCAGAAGCATTAGTAATAAAGAACACAGATGTTCCTCCGGCGTTTCATCATGAAGCGTTACTTGTCCACGGAATGATTTAGTTCTGGCCCTTGTTTCTCTAAGAGCATATCTGACGCATCAAGCTATACTGCTGTGTTCTTGGTTCATGGACAAGTAGTGTCTTTGTGTTTGAAAGGAAGCCTTGACTTGAAAAGCTTTTTCATAACAGGGGGTAGAAAACAATTAGCTACCAGGCTTTCTATCTCCTCTCCTGTTAGAGATGTGACAGTTTCCAGTTAAAAAACTGCTTTTTTAAATCTAGATTTCTGTTAAACTGATCATCATCTTGTATAAACACATGGATTATAAATGCAAATATTAGAAAAGTATGAAGAAGTGACACAGGAAAAGATGCAAGAGAGAACAGCAGAGGCAATATGAGGTTTTGGACACCTTCATCTGAACAAGCTCCATGCTTGGGTAAAGGCATCTTAAGAGGTTGCTGGTTTTAGTGGAGCATGATGGTGCAGGCTGGCAAACCCAGCACTAGAGAGACAGAGACAGGAGGATTCCAAGTTTGAGACCAGAATGGACTACATTGTGTGACAATGTGAGACCCCATCTTAAAAACAAAGCAAAACAAAACAAGAAGAAAAATTTACAAAGCAGCTGCAAGGGGAGTGTATGAAATTTGAATTGATTGTCAGCTGAAGATCTAATGCGAAAGTTGTTCAGTTCTTGTAGGAATTTTCTAGGATGCAATTGGGATGTCCTGGAAATTCCCTGTGATTGTGGTGCTTTGTCATGTGACCACCTAACATAACTTATACTTCCTGGTACTAAGCATGGCACAAGGGACACCAAATTTAAGTGCGAGGTGAGCATGTTTAAGATGCTTTTAGATAGCCCTACATTGCTAATATAACTTCTGTAACACTGGGGATATACTAGAGCTGTGCTTTTCAATAGATACCTACTAGCGAAATGTTTTTGAGCACATGGAATGAGGCTAGGTTAACTAAAGATGGAATTTAGATTTCATCTGATTTAAATTTAAATTGCCATATATGCCTAGAGGCTACTGTGCTACCCAGTATGGAAGTAGACCTTGGAAAATAGCAAAATAAAATAATTGACAATATTTATCTTTAACTTGAAAGAGAAGTCCATTAACTTTGGGTCATCCATTGTCCCTTTATAGCTCTTGTCCTATTGGTGGAGTTCCTTTGTCTTTTTTCTCAGCCTCCAGACAGTAGGCCTCAATTCCCAAAGCTTTATCTTAGCTTTGGATAACAATGAGTAGCTGGAGTTTATCCAAATAATAAAAGATTTCCTTGAAAAGAAGACATTCTCTAGACACTGGTGCATAAATAAGACTGAGTTGCTTAAGCAGCAATAAGAGCAGCCTTTCCTTCAGCTCTCCCTGGGAATGGCGGCGGCATTCTGTCCACACTCCAGGCAAACCATATATATACATATATTTAATTCTTTGTCTTTGGTCAATAGCAAAAGGGAACTCAAATGAAATCCCATGTGAGCATCCTTAGAATTTAAAGCCCACTTTCCTGAGACAGGATTCGGCAAGATAAAGGAAAAAGCAAGAAAATGAACACAAACACAATTAGACCAGACCAGCCCTTGAGTCAAGTCATGTGTAATTTCCAATAGAAAAAGATTTAATTATGCCATCATGACTAAAATCGCTTATTAAGTGCCCATTTACATGTGTTGCTGGACTGGGAAGATATACAGAAAAAGCCAGACTTGGTCTCAGCCCACTAGACAGACAATAATGAAACAGAGGGATATTCAGGTTGAGAATTAAATACATTAATGAATATTTACATTCAGTGAAAATGCAATCCCCACAGAGCAGTCTTGAAACTCAAATAACCAGAGAACAAAGCTCTGAACTGTTCTTCTTTAGATATACCGGATTCAGAGAGTAGAGGGAGGATGAAGAAGGCTCTTTGGATCTGTTTTCTCTCTGTGCTGAATGTGAAAATAACACGTATGGCACAAGTGTGTGCATTTTGAGGGCTGTGGGACAGGAGAAGAGGCTACCGCTTATACAGTCTGAAAGCCATTCCAGAGAAACCCAGTCCAGTGTGTATTTCTCTCTGCAGCATGCATTAATATAGGTCACAAGGGGTGTGAAGAAGGGGAAGGGAAATAAAATGACTCAGGCAAGCAGCACATATGCATCATCAGAATCTCAGCTGGGAGTGGCCAAGGGTTTTCCTAAGTAACAGTATAGAAATGAACGATGAAACATAATATGAAAGGGAAATATGAGGCTGAAGCTAAGAGAATGAATCCAAAATTTTCCCTAAAACAAAGGGATTAAGAGTACAGAGTACCTATGAAGTATAGAATCAAGTATCAAGAAGCTAGGCAGCTGGGCAGTGGTGTGCACATCTTTTTTTTTTTTTTTTTTTTTTTTTTTTTTTGGTTTTTCGAGACAGGGTTTCTCTGTGGCTTTGGAGCCTGTCCTGGAACTAGCTCTGTAGACCAGGCTGGTCTCGAACTCACAGAGATCCGCCTGCCTCTGCCTCCCGAGTGCTGGGATTAAAGGTGTGCGCCACCATCGCCCGGCTGGTGTGCACATCTTTAATCCCAGCACTGGGAAGGCAGAGGTAGGTGGATCTCTGTGAGTTCAAGACCAGCCTGGTCTATGGAGAGAGTTCCACTACAACCATGGCTACACAGAGAATGGCTGTCTCATAAAACAAAAACAAAAGACAACAAACAAACAAAAAGAAGAAACTAGGTAGATGGGAGAAATAAAGGTTGAACAAAAATGGAGAGCTGTTTGGGTTCACAGTATAGAGCAGCTTCAGCAGTTTGAAGTTCGTGTTTAAGGTGTCATGTGCGCGGCTGCACAGATAGAATCTGGGAAGTTATAGTAGCTGGTGAGACAAAAACTGCTGACCACATGGCAGCAAAGAAACCGGTAGTAAAGAAAGAGTTAAACTTATAGAAGCAAAGAAGTGGGTGGTAGCTGCAGTGACTGGGAGTCAAGGCAATGTGGAACTGCTTCTTTATAGTTAGGAGCCTCAGTTTTGGAAGAGGAGAGAGTTCCAGAGATCAGTACACCACTATGTCTATGATACCACTGGCTTGTATACTTCAAAATTTTAAGAAAGTGAATCTCAAATAATCTTTAAAAAGTTGATCAAAGATTTAATGAGTGATAATACAGATATATGGAATCACTAAGTGTGAGAGTTTCTCAAAATGTAATTAATTTTACGACTATGATCATGAACACACAGAAGCTCTGGCACCAATTGGAGATCTGCACACATAAGACAGGAATATAGGCGGGGAAGCATGGGTCTGTAGGCTTGGGATACATGGAGTATGGATAAAATAGGGTAAGAGGGTAAATGTGATTGCAGTTTTTTGATATATATATATATATATGATATTGTCAAAATTAGACATGTGTGCACACATATGTGCACACGCATACACACACATTCAATATAGGTCATAAAATGTGATAATTATCTTTCTTTCCTCCAAAGTTATACCCCTTCTGCCAAATTTCTGTAGACTCACTTCAAATATTTTGTTTTGCTCTCATTTTAATCAATTCTTTTATAATTTTATACAGTGTATTTTAATAGTATTCATTACACTCCCCAATTGCCTCCAGATTCCTTCCTTCCTTCACTACCTTTGGATCCTCTTTTAAATATTATATATATATATATATATTAGTTAAAATATAATAAAATAATTTTCCCCCTTCTCCTTTATCCCACTTTGTCTAAGTACTCTCCCACACCTTCTCAAATCATGGCCTTTTTCTTCATTTTTATTGCATATTGTATAAACGCATATATGTGTAAATTTGATAAATTCGACCTGTTGAGTCCACTTAATATTACTTGTATATATATATATATATGTATGACTTCAGTGATGCCATATATATATATATATACATATATACATACATACAAATACATATACAATTGGAACTATGAGAACAGTTGGGAGGTCTCATATTTGGATTTGGGGATGATGAATTCTCACTCCCACCACCACCCCCAGCAGTTTTTAGTAACCTGTAACCCCATTAGAATTCTCTCTTCCATGTTAGCAAGTCTATAAGTGTTCAGGTCCTGTTTAGGGAACCATATTGTTAAGTATCAGGAGTATAGAAGTATAGCTTCCCTGTCTTTTCTAGGAACAAGATACCACATTGGACTTCCTGTTCCTCTGGCTCTCAAAATCTTTCTGACCCCTCTTCAGATATGTGTCCTGAGCCTCGATGTAGAAGCTGTGTTGTAGATTAATCTAGTTACCTCTGATTAGCTCTTTATATTTTGACCAGTTGTGGTGTTTTGCAACAGCTCACAAAAGTTGGGAAGTGGGAGTATACTGAACAGCCTGGAGGCAGCTCAACAAGTTCAAGTTTTCCTTCTAGTGCCTTAAATCTGTTAATGAAATCTCTGGAAAAAAACCTCAGACAAACAGTGGAATGAAGTGAAAAAAGGCTGATTAAGACCAGGGAGTAGAAACAGAATCAATAAAGAAATCCAAACAGGGGGAAAATTGGAAATGAAAAATTTAGGAACTTAAAGAGGAACCTCAAAGGGCTTATCAACAGAATGCAAGTGATAGAAGATAGAATCTCAGGCACTGAAGACAAGATAGAGAAATGGTTAACTCAATCAAATACAATGTTGAATAAAAAATAAGGCATAAAACATCCAGGAAATCTGGGACACTATGAAAAGACCAAATCTAAGAATAATATAAATCAAGGAAGAAGAAACCCAGGTCAAAGGCACAGAAAATATAACCTAACGAAGGAGGTGCCTATCAACTACAAGAAGCATACAGAACAGCAAATAGACTAAACCAGAAAAGAAATTCCTCATGACACATAATAATCAAAACACTACATATACAGAACCAAGAAAGACTGCTAAAAGTTGCAATGGAAAAGACCAAGTAACTTTGAAGATACAGATATAAAATATACATGATTTCTCAATGGAGAACCTAGAATCCAGAAGGATCTGGATAAATGTTCTACTCTAAGACACCACAGATATCAGCCCAGACTAATAGCCCAAGCAAAACTTTCAATAACAATAGATGGAGAAAATAAGATATTCCATAAAAAAAATTCAAGCAATATCTATAAGTTCAACTCAACAGAAGGCACTAGAAGGTAAACTTCAACTTAAAGAGGTTAACCACACCCAAGAAAACAAAAGGAATAAATAATCCCAAATAGGCAAATTAAAATAGTGGTGGGAGAATCCACAACACAACAATGACATAATGGGAATCAGCAATCCTTGTTCATTGATATTTCTCAACATCAATGGGCTCAATTGTCCAATAAAAAGGCACAGACTAACAGATAGGATGTGAAAACAGGATCCATCATTCTACTACATTCAATATTAACATCACAGATAGATATCACCTCAGGGTAAAAGAATGGAAAAAGATATCCCAAGCAAATACACCCAAGAAATAAGCCAGTGTAGTCATTTTATTATCTGACAAAATAGACTTCAAACCAAATCTAATCCAAAGAAATAAGGGGACACTACGTATTCATCAAAGGAAAAATCCACCAAGAGGATATTGCAATTCTAAACATTTATGCACCAAAAGAGGGCACCCACATTCATAAAGGAAACACTACTACAGCTTAAATCATATATTAATAGTCACACACTAATTAATAGTGGGAGATTTCAGTTCCCTATTCTCACCAAGAGACAGATCATACAAACAGAAACTAAACATTAAATTGCAGGACTTAACAAAATGACATAAAGCAAATGGACCTAACAGAAATTTATAGAATATTTTAACCAAACACAAAAGAATATACCTTCTTTTCAGCACCTCATGGAACTTATACAGAATTGAATACGTATTTGGATAAAAAGCAAGTCTCACCAGATACAAGAAAATTGAAATAATACCCTGTATTTTACTACCCTGTATCCAACCACCACAGATTAAAGCTGGACATAAGCAACAACAGAAAAAACAGAAAGCTTACAAACTCTTGAACTGAACAGTTCTCTACTGAATGAAAAATATAGCTGGATATGAAATTAAGAGACAGAAATTAGTAGCTTTCCTTTATACAAAGAACAAATGGACTGAAATCAGGAAAATAACACCTTGCACAATGGCCTCAAATAATATAACATACCTTGGGCTAACTCTAAGCAAACAAGTGAAAGGCTTATATGACAAAATTTTAAGAGATTAAAGAAAAAAATCAGGTGATGGAAAGATCCCCCATGCTCAACAATTGGTACAATTAATATAGTGAAATGTCCATCCCATCAAAAACAATCTACAGATTCAATACAATCACCATCAAAATTCCAACAAAATTCTTTTCATAGATCTTGAAAGGAAAATTTTCAGTTTCATATGAAAACACAAAAAGTCCTATGATAGCCAAAATATTCTGCATAATGAAAGAACTGCTAGAGGTACCATCATCCCTGATTTCAAGTTGTACCACAGAGAGAGAAACTAAAACAACATGATATTGACACAAAACAAATACATTGATCAATTGAATAAAACTGAAGACACAGACATAAATCCACACACCTATGAACACCTGATTTTTGATTTAAAATAGTCAGAAATATACTCTGGGAAAAAGACAACATCTTCAACAAATGGTCCTGAACAAACCGGATATCTGCGTGTAGAAAAATCCAAATAGAACCATGCATATCACCTTGCACAAAACTCAACTCCAAGTGGATCAAAGTTCAACTTTAAACCAGATACACTGAACCTGATAGAAAAGAAAGTGGAAAATAGCCTTGAACTCATTGGTACAGGAGAAAAATTCCTGGACAGAACACTGTTAACATCAGGCACTAGGAACAATAATTAACAAATGGGACCTCATGAAATTAAAAAAGTTCTGCATGGCAAAGGGCATAGTTATTTGAACAAAGCAGCAGGCCACAAAATAAGAAAAGATTTTTACCAACTACACATTTGTTATACAAAATCCGTAAAGAAATAAGTAAAACTAGATATCAAGAAGACAAATAACCCACCTTAAAAATGGGGTACAGATCTAAACATAGAATTCTCAAAAGAGCAAACTCAAAGATCTGAGAAACACTTACGTGTTCAACATCCTTAGTCATCAGGGAAATGCAAATCAAAACTACTTTAAGACTTCATCTTATACCAGTCGTAATGGTTAGATCAATAACACAAGTGACAGCTCATGCTGGTGAATATGCTGACTGAAAGGAACACTCATCCATTGCTAGTGGGAGAGTAATCTTGTCCAGCTGCTAAGGAAAATATTGTGGCAACTCCTGTGGAAGATGGGACTTGATCTACCTAGAGATCCAGCATTATACTTCTTAGCATATACTCAAAGGTTACTTCATCCTACCACAGAAGCACTTGTTTAAATATTTTCATTTGCTGTGCTATTCAAGATAACCAGAAATTGGAAACAACCTAGATGTCTCTCAATTGATTAGTGGAAAAAGAAAAGATGGAACATTAAAAATGAAATCATGGATTTTTCAGATAAATGAATACAACTACAAAAAAATCATCACAAGTGAGGTATCCCAGACCCAGAAAGACAATATGGTTTGTATTTGCTTATATGTGAATATTAGCTGTTAAATCAATGATATCCAAGCTCTAATCCATAGAACCACAGAGGGTAGGTATAGAGTAAGCAACTAGAGGGACCAGATAGATCTCCTTAGGAAAGGAAAATAGAATAGATCATTGCACATGGATGGAGGAGGACTGGAACAAAAGAATCAAGTGAGGAGGGACAAGTAAGAGAATATGGTCTGAGCTGGCTAAAATTAACTGCTATTTAAGGAGTAGTATGGGCACTATCTTAATCATTGAGCTATTGTTGTGAAGACACACCATGACCAAAGAAACTCTTGAGAAAGAAAACATTGAATTGGGGTTTGCTTACAGTTTCAGAGGTTTAGTCCATTATATCATAGTGGGCAGCATGGGAGAATGGTAACTTGTAGGCAGAAGCTGGAGCAGCAGCTGAGAGTTCTACATCCTGATCCATATGTAGACAGATGCGGTCCTGACACAGGCTTTTGACACCTCAAAGCCCACCGCCAGTGACGTGCTTTCTTCAGCAAGGCCATACCTACTCCAACAAGGCCAAGCCCCCTAATCTTCTAATCTTTGTCAAATAGTGCCACTCCCGATGACTAAGCATTCAAATATATTATCCAATACGGGCCATTCTTGTTCAAATCACCACAGAAACCTAATACAGAAGAAATTTCCTAAAAATATGCATATTTGAAGATGATCTCAATGAAACCACCAAATAACAGGGGAGACAGAGCCCCACTTGGCCATCTCTTGACACCCAATGAAACTTGATTCCTAGGATTGGGTTGCATCTAATTGAATTGTTGGCCTAGCAGGTACCATGGGAATCCTCAAACAACACAGGTTGTTCTGAAGAATATAAGTTTCTCTCCCTAAACTGATGGCATGGCCCCACTGTTGAAGATAACACCTACACAAATCATTGAACACGGAGAAATTGAGCTTGTGCCTATATAGAGCCTTCACCCCTTATTCCCTAGTGTCTTTGGTACAGGAAGCTATTCAGCATGGTACTAAAGGAGAACACAAAGACAAAACTACCCACAAACCCTTTGATCTACACTGGTGTCCTGCTTGCAATATTTGCTAATTCAAAAAAAAAAAAAACTTGAGGGAGTAACCAACTACTATCTAATGTGACTAAAGTCCCACTTCCTGAGATAAAATCCTCCCCAATACTGCTTGGGTGGCCCAAAACCTGAGACTAGAAAGCCCAGGGATCCAGGGAAAAACCAAATACTACTTCTTTTAAAAATGTAGCAATAAAATGACTCATAATGATATTCTGCTATACTTGTAGATCAGTGCTCTGCTCAGCCACCATCAGAGAAGCTTCCTCCTGAAGCAGATGGGACCAAATACAGAGACCCACAGCTAAACAATATGAAGAAAGTTAGAAACCCTTGAATACTCAGCCCTAAATGTGATGTCTCTATTATTCCCTCCCCTCACAGTTTAGGGAACTCCTCACAAGAGGAGGCAGAAAGATTCTAAGAGCTAGAGGGCATAGAAGACATCAAAGACTGATGAATGTATGAATTCACAGAAATTGTAGCAGCACGCACAGGTCCTGCATGAGTCTGAGTCTGATGGGGGTAGAAGTAGACACAAGCTGACATACCTACCCCAGAAGCTATCTCCACTGATAATGATTCACAAATGAAAAGAATTTTTCCCCGATGAAGTCTTGCTGGGTATATGAACTACTCTTAAGATCAAGCTCATCCTTAGAAATAAATGGCCAACACAAAATGAACTCAGTGGTATTTTTGGTGAGTGTTTTTGTTATTGTTATTGTGGTTGTTTTTCTAACAGTGCTTTGTCTGGGCTTACTCCCCCTGAAGATCTTTTGCTATATATTATGTTTCTTTCAATTTTGAGTTTTTATGGAATTTCTGCAATTGTGTGTGTGTCACAATGTCCATGGGGGTGTTTCTTGTGCTTTTTCTGTTCATTTATTTTTGTCTTATTCAATTCGTTTTATTTTATTATTACATTTTAAGGTACGTATTTGTTTTCTAATGAGAGAGAACAAAAAAGGATGTGAATTTGTGTGGATGGGGAGGTGGGATGATATGGGAAGAATTGGGGATTGAGAACCATAATCAAAATATATTGTAATCTATTTTCAATTCAGAAGTTTAAGGATATTATATAATTCAATATAGATGCAACTATGTAATAAAAATAATGTAATAAATATGAAAATTAGACCTTAACCTTATATATAAACATATATATAACCATATATAACCACATATATAAACATAGTAACCTTATATATAAACAGTTAAATATACTAATTAACTAGTATAAATACAAAAATACAATAATTAAAATATATACATTTTATTAGAAAAATTAAACACAACACCATGTATATATTGACTATCAAAAGCTAGAAAAAGTTATACAATGCAAGCATGTTATTAAAGAGCAGAAGTGATTATATATTGTTATCAATTAAATTGAAATTCAAACAAATAAGAGGGAGATAATAAAAGAATAAATCTATCAAGAAGATAGAATAACTGAATGAGTATGGATAAAATGATAGAGATTTTAAATGTGCAGTAGAGAATGATTGAGATGAAGGAGAATTTAAGAAAAGTCATGATTAGAATTGTATACTTCATCACTCCACTCTCAAAATCTAATAGAGCTGAATTAAAAGGTTGATAAAATACTGTGTCTTATAGTTCTCTGGAGAAATAGGACCAATAGGGTCTCTCTGTCTCTGCCTCTATCTCTCTGCCTCTGTCTCCTCTCTCTGTGTATGTGTATAAATGTAATAACTACATACACACATGTATAGAAACTGAGAAATTGAGATCATGCGACTGCAAAGGCTTAGGAACCTCAAAATCTGTGGTTAACAACTTGGAGACCCAAAAAAGTTTGGAGATGAGATTTAAAGTCCTGACTGCTGGTGAATTCTTGTTGGAAGATTCAGTATAGATGTGGCCCAGTTCAGCAGCTAGGCAAAGAGAGCTGGAATTAATTCTTAAGCTGTCTTATTCTTTGTGCTCTTCCCTCTGTGGTCAGATGATGTCCACCTAAATTGAAGATGGGCATTTACTATACTTACTCCACCAATTCAAATAATAGTCTTTTCCACATAGGCATATCCAGAAATAATGTTTAATCGGATAACTGTGTATTCCATGGCCCAGACAAATTTTATCCCACATAAAATTAACCATACTATTGTGAAAAACTATGAACTCATACATATGACAGCTTAGATGACTCAGTTCTTCAAAAGAACAGAAGTCTTTGAGATGAGATAGTGTGAGGAGACTTAAAACCACTAAAGAAATAAAATTCATAATTGAAGCCTTCTAAAAAGAAAAACCTGCGAACCTATAAATTTTCATTAAAGAATGCTGCCAAACATGAAAAAGAACCAAGGCAAATTTTACATGATTTCTTTAGGACACCAAATGGTTACAGTTGTTTTAAGGCTTGAGCTTTGGCATATGACACTAGATAAGAAGAAGTAACTGAGACATTGATTGCATGTACCTCTTGTCAAGGTGCTGTTCAATTTCATAACCCATGCAAGTCCAAACTGAGAGACTTGGCAAGAGAGCTAGGATTTAATTTTAGAATATTAAGATGGTCTATCTCTTACTAATCTCTATGCTTGTTGTCCCTTACCTTTCTCTGTTACTTCTGCTTCTAAATGGCTTATTTATAAGTTCCTATGATGTGCGGAATTAAGAGTTAACCTGAAAGCATATCATAGCTACGGTCATCCAAATTCCTTTGTCTGTATGCCTTATCTTTCTGATCTGCTGAGTAGAATTTTTGCTACATATTGCATCTATACATGCATTCTTTTATTACTTTTTTGTTTCACTGGGTGACTCTAGGTTGGTGGTTTCTGCATCTGAAATGTATTGAAGGAAATAACAAAGCACAAGAAACTCACTGCTGGTTCGTTCCTCAAGTTTAAAAGTCATTTAAAACTCTATCTCTGTTCCATCTGAGCCTTCATTTATATGGTCATTATATTATGTTATATAGTTTTTAAATTTTAATTGTAATATGGAACACCTGGGATTATTGGAGATACTTCATTTTGGTCAGAACTAAAAGTCTGTTTATTTAGTTTACAAGTCTATAATTTAATGAGGACTCATTAAGAAGGAAGACTGCTATCTTAACCTGTGGTATGCACTGGGGCAATTCAAATGGTGTTGAAGGAGCCATTTTGAAGATAGTTTACTCCCATGGCTCTCAAGTTCGTACTGGCTTTTAACTAACACCTGAGGGATTAGGAATGATGCCCCATATGGGTCTGTCCACATGAGCTGGGCTACTTCAATATGCTGGTTTTATTCTAGGGGCAAGAAAAAGTCATAAAGTCATATATAAATTTTCTATGAAAAAAAAGTTGGGTATAAACTGCAATTTATATTAGCAAAGAGGTATTTGGCTTCATTATGGAATTTTACAAAGAAATTTTGCTTTTGTGCTTTCATTCTCAGCCATATCTCATTCCCTTCCTTGTATACTTCTATTCCCAGTAACCTTCTTTCAGTTCATGTAACATATGTCCTTTTGTATTCTTTTCTCTTTCCCTAACACTGGTATTTCTCTCTTTTCATGGTGTCCTATCTAACTTTTCAGCCCATACTCTTCCCATTCTACTCATCAGATTAATGAATAATGCAACTATGGCATATATACATAATAGATTTTTCTGAGCTATAAATAAAAATAAAATTTTGATTTGAATGAAATGGTTGTATTTAGAAAAACAATTATCTTAAGTGGGGTGATCCAGAGTCAGAAAGACAAAAATCACGCTTTCTCTCTCATGAAGATTCGAAATCAATGTTTATACCTACAAGTAGTATCTTTATAAAGCACACAACATGGCCTTTGACTCAGTGAAAAGTAAACCCTGATGTGGGATGTGGGAATCAGAGAATCCTATTTGTGAAATCTTATTTTAAAAGGTAAAGTGACATTGAAAGATATTGTTGTGGCTACTTTTGGAACAGAGTGATAAAAAGAACAGATACCTTGGCAAGTCCAGGACTGAAGAGACTTCATTCATCCCAGCCTGCCAGAAAAAAATCCTTAAGTGAGAAGCACTTACAAATTATTATTAAAGTACCCATTAAGAACACGGACTTCATTCATCTCAGCCTGCCACAAAAGATTCTTAAGTGAGAAGCACTTACAAATTATTATTAAATTATCCATTAAGAACATGGACATCAGATTTATATATCATGGATTCAAATCTGTTCTTTATCACTCTTTTATTTTATTTTTGTCATTAAGAAAATTTATTTATCTTTCTGTGGTGTGGGAAGTTTTTCTGTATATGTGTTGCTTTTATTGGTTAATGAATAAAGCTGTTTCAGCCAGTGGCTTAGTATAATAGAGCTAGGTGGGGAAAACTAAACTGAATGCTGGGAGAAAGAAGGGTAGAGTCAGGGAGAAGTCATGTAGCCTCACCAGAAGCAGATGCCAGATGGAACCTTGCTGGTAAGCCACAGCCACATGG
The DNA here is from genome assembly GCF_950005125.1 of Chionomys nivalis. Classification (NCBI taxonomy): domain Eukaryota; kingdom Metazoa; phylum Chordata; class Mammalia; order Rodentia; family Cricetidae; genus Chionomys; species Chionomys nivalis. The sequence goes on from NC_080112.1 coordinate 31,732,858, forward strand.
TGATACACAGATTAATACAAATGGGTAAATTAAGATATAAGAGCTAGCCAATAAGAAACTAGAGCTAATAGGCCAAGCAATTATTTAAATATTATAGTTTCTGAGTGATTATTTCGGGTCTAAGCGACTGGGAACAAATGAACAGCCTCTCCTACTACAGAGTGGTACCAACATGGACAACTAAATCCACTTAAAACCTGAGAGAGTTTGGGAAGTAATTCTAGACACAGAAGAATTCTAGACACAAATGGTAGCAGCATTTTCTCTGGTGGGCTCTGTTTGCTAAAGTCAAGCATATCTCATTTAAGAGAGGTTTCCTGGCTCAGCTTTAGCTGAAAAACTTTGCAGTTCTTTTTAAGAGGCCCTGTCACAAAACAATTAAATGTTTATGAATAGCTGACAGCATGTTTCTTAGTGGTAGCAGGGTCCTTGAAATGCCATAGAGTTGTGGCAATAAACATGGTTCCCACCAGTACATCAGCCATGAAGCTAGACTCTCAGAAAGACAAGGAATCAGGTAGATCCAGTCATCAAAGCAGTGGCTTTAATCCTAGCCATATCACTTAGCAAGTAAGACTCATGGTCAGAAAAAGATAGATATACAGTAAGATAGATACAGATGAAAAAAAAAAAACCTTCAAATGGTTTACAGTGTGTTTCAAAATATATGCAGTCTTGGGAGAGAAAAGAAAAAAGATAAAGTCCTTTAAAGAGAAAGAAAGAGAGAGAGAGAGAGAGAGAGAGAGAGAGAGAGAGAGAGAGAGTAGTTGGGTGTGGTGGCACACACCTTTAATCCCAGCACTTGTGAGGCAGAGGCAGGCAGAAGTCTGTGAGTTCAAGGACAGCCTGGTCTACAGAGTGACTTCCAGGAGAGCCAAAGATACACAGAGAAACCCTGTCTCACAAACAAAAAATAATAAATAAAAATAAAAGAAATAGAGTTTAACATAGAGCCATGTAAACATGGAAAATATACTGAGAATCTGGATACTGTATGTAATTGTGTTGTCTGTGAACTGTTTGAATACTGAGGAAGGAGCAACAGCTGCTAAAAGACATTTGATTATAAATGTTGCTGGATTAATCCAACATATATATTTTGAAAATGCTTGACTTCAAAATTTAAGTCAAAAGATATGCTACTTTGGAGAAGAGGTTTTGTTTTTGTTTCTGCGGGAAATGAGAGGCTGTGGATTCATTCTGGGTTAAGAAATATCAGGTTTGATTAAGAAAGACCCTCTGAGAAATCTCTGATAGCAGTAGATGGCCCAGATGTCTAAGTTCTACATCTAAAAGTTTCAAGACTGCTGGCTGAGACGATCAAGCCTCACAGAATACTTCATTCAGAACTTGATCACAATTCTAAATTTTCTTTAGGTCCCCATAAGATTATCAGTGCCCCCAATCAACAGGAAGTAGCCTGGAAAACTACACCCACATGACCACCCCCCAATGGATTATGGATGCTTGTCTTTGTTTAGAGTGTTGGTTACAAGTTGTTATGGATAATGGTCAGGAAAAAAAGCTAAACAAAGGAGATTAGATTCAGAGTTTTTGTTTTGAAAAAAAAAAGGGGGGGAGTGCTGTGGGACAATGGTTTTGTACCCTGTAAAGATTTGTCAGTTGTATTGTTTTAATAAAATGCTGATTGGCCAGTAGCCAGGCAAGAAGTATATAAGTGGGGTGACCAGGTAGGAAGTAGAGGCAGAGCGACCAATGTAGGCATCTGTGTGCTTCTTTGGGACTGAACAGGGGACCGGGCAGGACAGAAATCTCTGTCAACATTTCTTGGTCTCATTGTCCTTTGTTTTGCAATGATAATTCTTGTATAAAGACTTGATAATCTTAAGTGAGTTAATAAATGGAAAACACTTAGCTCAGGTCATGATACACAAATTAATTTAAATATAGTGGCTATCAGACATTTAGATATATATATTAAATGTACACATCTCATGTGGCTATCAGACATTTAGATATACATATTAAATGTACACATCTCATGTGCATTACTAAGATTTTTCACATTAATTTGTGAATATACAAAGGAGTACATATTATATTTTAATTGATATTAAAGTTGGATTCTGTTATTTTCAGTATACATTCTTGTGTTCCTCATAATATTTACTGTTGATGAATACCTTTGGGTGTGATTAAATATAGCTAGCCTGAACAGAAAGTTCCAAGATAGTAATTACTTCCAAACTCTTGATGCACTAAGTGAGAGGAAGTGATGATGTAAAGCCCTTGTATAAAAATGCCCACCTTAATATAATCACCTAGGCATTCATGGATGTCTTACACCTTCTACTATTATAGCACCTACAGAGAAAAGATGCCTCATTAAATGTGCCTATGGCTTTACCTGGATTCTTCTTGATAATAGTCTTGTAGAAAACTCATGGTTGGGGATTGTTGACAATTATAATTTCCCTGGAATTGTTAGTCAAGAAAGTTCTTTTCTCCTTAAAACAAAAAAGAAGATTATGATCGCTTAAATGGATGTTTTAATTGCTAAATACACACACACACACACACACACACAGACATACCATTTGTTTGTGAAACTGAAGTCTCAATTTTTATCTAATATATACAGAAGAAAACCTCAGCAAATGATCACTCAATGAGAAGGAAAGACGCATTGAAACATTCAGCCATATACCAGAACAGAATGGCTATTTTCCTTCAAATAATGGTCATAGCATCCACTACAGATGGTTTTTGATATGTCATTGCGGTTAGGACATCTATTTTCAAACAAACAAATAAACCACAAAGGGTGTGTCCACCCACTGAGACTGCAGAACTGATCTAATGGGAGATCACCAAGGCCAGTTGGACTGGAACTGGTGGAGCATGTGATCAAACTGGACTCTCTGAATGTGGCTGATGGTGGAGGCTGATGGAGAAGCCAAGGACAATGGTGCTGGGTTTTGATTCTACTGCATGGACTGGCTTTGTGGGAGCCTAGTCTGTTTGGATGCTCACCTTCCTGGCCCTAGGGAAACAGGGAGGACCTTGGACTTCCTATAGGATAGGGAACCCTGACTGCCCCTTGGACTGGAGAGGGAGGGGGAGTAGGGGGAGGGTAGTGGGAGAAGGGAAGGAGGTGGAAATTTTTAATAAAAAATAAATTAATTAAAAAAAAAATGAGCCGGGCGGTGGTGGCGCACGCCTTTAATCCCAGCACTTGGGAGGCAGAGGCAGGCGGATCTCTGTGAGTTCGAGACCAGCCTGGTCTACAAGAGCTAGTTCCAGGAAAGGCTCCAAAACCACAGAGAAACCCTGTCTCGAAAAACCAAAAAAAAAAAAAAAAAAAAAAAAAAAAAAAAAATGCCAGAAGGTTATATCCCTATTCTTATCCCAGTGTTTAAAGGTAGTGCCAGAATCACTCTTCCCCAAGGATGAATAAAATTACTATATTAAGGAAAGCAATCATTAGGAAGCTTTAAGCCTGCATTGGATCAAACCCTCTGATACAGTCCTGTGGGTTTTTTGTTTGTTTGTTTTGAGATGATGCTCTATAAAGTTATGTTCTTCCTTACATTTAGATTCTTCTCAGGAGGCCAGGATTGGGTAGCATGGTTTGATGGAAGATACTCAGTTGTATCTGGTGTAGATAATTCTGAGTGATGAACAGAACAGACAACATCATACATTGTGAAAGGCAGTGTCTCACATAGTTTGTATGCTCACCAGTAAGATGAAGTCAAGTTAATCAATTTAATATTTAATCTTTGACTTAAGTAGCAAAGAAAACAATTCAAGCAGAGATAGAAATAATTGAACTAATAATCAAGAGAAATATTTAGCTATAGAACATGCATGTCAATATCACATTGCCTGGGAAAGCAAAAAATTAATGTTAAATTCTGTGATGTCAGTAGACTTCTTTTATTAACCTCTGTCACTTAGAAAGTATAAACCTTACGGCAGAAACAATATAAAATAAACAGATATCTCCATAAAATTATATATTAAAAAGTGAGAAATCATAATCTATTTAGATGAGGGGAGTAAATTCTTATGATGTCACCTGGATTTCTGTTACATGATGTCTCACAACAGAATAAGGAATATAAAACTATTAAAGCTAACTAAATAAAATTGAAGTGTTGTTACTATTTTCAGAATCCAAAAAATTCTTCATAGGAAAGATCTGGGTAATAAGATTTTTTTTAATCAGAAGAAATCTATAACCCAGCTATGCCTGTGTTTGCAGAAGGCCCGGTGTCTCGGCTTGCAAGATAAAACGAATACCTGCAATTCAAATGCTCTGAATAGGAGCTCTCTGGGCACCTGGTTATTCTATTGCAGGCCAGGATAAGTCTCCAGAGCTGTTTCCCTTTCCTGAAAAATAACATTCTCCTTCCCCACCTCTCATCTCTCTTGCTGAGTGGAGAAAGTGATATCTTTATGCCCCTAGGAAGCAATGTTTGATTTAGAATTGCTAAGTAACAAGAGCCATAAACAATGGCTGAGATGCACTCACCACCTTCTAATTTATTTCCTCTCCATATGATTGCAGACAGAAAATGAAACGTTGCTGTTTATTTGAAGGAACAATATTTTTATAGCTCAAATTTACCAAGGTAGATTTTGAGTCTGTTTAACATAAATTTCTCAGAGTTAAACTTCAAGTCTATCTATGATTTCCAGGGTAGAAGTATAAATTATGTGAAAGTTTCAAGGTAAGAATTTTCCTAAATTTATATATTTTGAAGGTTCTGTTGAAGCATCAGATCCGCTAGGCTAAAATACTCAGAAGAAAGTGATAGACTCTCTCTTTAGCCCCTCATCCTGAAGCAGGACTGGTGATCCTCCAAGCTCTTCATGTTATGGAATGTTTCCTTCCACTTTTAGACTTTTCCCCCTTGCTATACTGTATATGTCTAGCCTACAGTTGTAGTTTGGGTCACCCTCCTTCTATCTACCAGAGACTCTCAAGGAAGGAGATTTAGAGAAAGCTTAGTTAAGATGTGACCAGGAAATTCTGGGAGGTAAGCAAGAAGTAAGAAGAGAGGATACCCGTAAAAGGAACAGTAATGAGATGGTTATATCCATGAAGACATGGAGTGCAAACAGCTACCGTAGGCAGACATACAGCCATAAAGTAACTGCCCACCTGGGAAGGTCAAGGGGATCTGAGTGGAACACCAACAGGATATTGATACTGACAACACAACTTTTTTTCCTTTATCTTTTCTCCATTACATTTGCTATACCAATATCATCTCAGATCTTAATTTGCTTTCCAAATCTATTTGAATTATTTCAACCTTATCTAGCAACATTCCCCTATAGTCTCCCACCACTGAAACTCACGTGTTTAAATTCATGTTACTTGCTCAGAGCCTTGTAAGGAGTTACTTTGTTATCACTGTAATAAACACAAGTGTGGGCATGGTTACTACATGATAAAGTTTGAGGGAGGCAGAAGCAAATGGTATGCCTTTGGCTAGGAATAACAGAAGTTGAAACTATGAAGGGATATTGGGAGCACGCCACGAAGCTTTGGAAATGATGGGAGCTGTTCAGTGTGTACCAAAATAGACCATAGAGTATGATGTTTAAGTAGTGTGGACAGAGGAGCACTAAAAGACATAATTCTGGAGAAATATGGTGGGGTTAGAGGTTTAATAATCTCTCTTTCCCTCTCCCCCTTTGTCCCTCTCTCCTTCCTTCATCCAAGCTGACCCTTATTTGAGATCTGTCCGTACACAGAAAGAATGAACACGTTACTGAGGGAGAAATAAAACAGATAAACTATAGTGGATAATTTCTTGCGTTATTTAGCTTAGATTGAAGTCAACAGTTATTTAACCGTAATCTATGTTCTCCTATAAAGATGGTTTGTATACATAATCAAGATTAAGAAACAGTTGGCTTTGAATAAATGGAAGTATTTTTTTATAATTTGGATGAATTTGACCCAATTAGCTGAAAGGCCATAAAGGTAGAAATGAGGATTCCCTGGAGTAGAAATTCTGCCTGTGGACAGCAGGATAGCTCCTGTTAAACTGCTCATGAGTTGTGACTTACCAGTTTTCATAAGCTGGTTCCATAAAATAAAAAGCTACCCACCCACTCATTTAGATGCTCGTACGTAGCTAGAGGTCTCCCAAGGTTCTCGCATTGGTTCCCTTTCCTTTCTGATTTGGTTATGGAGATGCTAGTAGCCTACTCTTTTCATGAACACTGAAACACATCACTATCCTTTGTTAAATAGGTTATTGTTTAACGTAAATAACCAATTTCTTCATTGTTGTCTAGATGTTGTAACTCTAACTCTGGAATAAGAGTATTTCAAAATACCAGTTTCACAGTTACTAGCTAAACAACCTTTGAAATATGCGTAGCCATTTTGAACTTCAGGATTTTTTTTTGTTTTGTTTTGTTTTGTTTTTTTGTTTGGAAAATAGAGATAATAATTCAATGCCTTAGAGCACTCGGCCACACTACCGATGAGATCATAATAGTACCACCTATTGAAGCTATTGTGAAGATTAAGTAAGTAATTCTAAGTGAAATGCTCACAACAGCTCAACGAGGGGGTCACTAAATATTGGCAGCTACAACCATAGTAGTTATTAATCTTACTTCGTCCCTTTCTCTTACTTGACATGGAAAAAGCAACATGACTCAGCACTGCGTTTAGAACATGAAAGACAATTTTCATTATAACCAGCTGCATTTTTGACACCCTGTGCAAAATTATTTAGCTGAACAAAAAGAAACCGAACACTTTAATCGATGCTGAGATATTCCCATGTTCCTTCCAGTGGCTGCACCCAGAGTGCTAGTGCCAGGAATCTTAAATCTTCTTTCTCCTTTCCAATTCTCAACAGCCAAGCCAAAGATTAAATTATGCTCTCTACCCTCCAAAAGGCAAACAGGATTTTCGTTTCTCATGCTTGAATGCGTGAATGTGTGGCTGAAGGAGAGACTTCTAACCTCTGCAATCTGGTTTTGTATATGGCTGATGGCTTTTGCAAGTCCATTTTCTTCTCAGCATGTTTTGTTTCATGCCTGAATGAGATGGAAAATCTAGGGGTTTTACAGTTTGCAGATCTGACATTAAGATATTCTGGCGACAGTACACATAAGGGATAATAGACTGGGAATCATGGTTCCTACTCAGTGATGGTACCAGAATAAGAATCCTGCTTAGTTGAGGTTATTTTAGTTGAAAGTTACAGAAAGCCACTAGAATTTGTTTGTGCTCCAGAGAGGAATTTATTGTGAGAATACATGGATAATCATAAAGTTCAGAGGCAAAGTAGAGCCAAGCCTTTTGGGGACTTAGATTCATGAGTAGAAAGTTATAGCAACAGGTTGAGGTCGTCTGTCTGTCTGTCTGTCTGTCTGTCTCACTGCCAGGTCTCTCCTGCTTCCTCACTCTGCCATGTGCATGGTGTCTTGTCATCATGCAGAGTAGGTAAGAACTGATTTGGAGTTCCTGTGTTTACCTACCCTCCATTCTAGATAGAAGAGAAGACCATCATGTGTTATTTGAACTCTCAATTGTACCTTCCACAGGAAGAGACTGTGATTTGCCCAGCCTGTAGGTAGTGTCTTCCTTGTACCTAGTAAAACTTTTGTTCACATAACACAAACATGTTAATGCCCCACATCCGTTGATTAAGGAAGTCTGTCTTAGAAAGTCAAGGGAGGTTAACTTTGCCACTAAGAGACATCCTTAAATGTCTCTCCATCTTATTTTCCCTCTTTTCTCTGCTTACCCCCGATTTTCTCATTGTAAAAACCAACTTCTCTGAGTAAAACAGGGATGCTTTTTGCTTCATTTTAACAGTTTCTCCATATTCCTACAGCAACTGAACTAGACTGATCATAGCGTACACTTTAAATTCCTAGGATCTTGGCAATGTATTGAACTAAAGACTAGATGTTAAGGGTTTCTTGTAATTTAAAATCAAATTTTGTGGTTGTCAGGTTGAGATCTAAGTGTGCATTACAAACACTATTGTCTTTGTGAGGAGTTCAATAATCTTAGACTTCACTGCATATTCCAGAATTAGCCCGAGGGCATGTTTGTAGAGTTACTGACACTGTGCGGTCTGAAGAGAGAGGTCGGGCTCCCATTTTGAATTGCAATTACCTTCAGAGTCTAGGATGTTGTAACCTATTAATGGAATTATTGTAGTGTGCTCTTAGGAGTTGGCATGAGGAATCTATTCATGGCCAAAGAAGCAAATGAAAATTCCTCAGTGGTGAAAGCAATGGTAGCAGCAGCAGGGAGACAGCAGCAGGGAAGAGGGAGAGTGTCTGTAGGATGTATCAGATGCTCAGAAGTGCTGGCAGTATGGGGTACTGTGTGTGCTAATGAGGACCTTACAAGAGTCTAGAGAAATGACAGAGCTTTTCAGATGAGGCTTCATTTTCTATTTTGACAGAGCACAGTGTTCCTGTCATTTTGCTAAGTATGAAGTCCAGAGTGCTGGTGTTGTCCTAGAAGGACAATTTCTTTCAGAAGAAAAAAAAGGCCTAGGATATGGCAGGATAACAGCTCTGATGGTTCGCAACAGTCCAGCTGGACATCAGAGGCAGAGATACTAAACATTTTGGACAGAAAGACAAAGAAACCACTGTGATCTCTCTATGGGGGCACTTTTTCATTTAGAAGCTTTCCCTTGATAGAATCATCTACAGTCTAACAAATAAGGCAGATAACATTTAGATACTATGCATTCAATAGATATTTTATTTTTGTCTTTCCTTATTCATTTTCATTGTTCAAATAACAAGCTTTGAAATATCATCGATGTCAGAGACATATGCCTTGACCTTCACCAATGTTCCTGGAAGCCCACAGGGAGAGTAGAAAACACTGTAGGCAGAGGCTCAAGCCAAATCAGGAATTTCACTTATCCTTTCTGGAACATGAACTGCAGTGAATGCTAAGGGTAAAAGGAATGAGTAGGTGTGGATGTTTCTTGGTGACTTACATCAGATATGTTTTCTTACTGGTCAAGTAAGTAACGTCACCATCCAGCACATGTAAGAAAATAAACTCTAAGTTGCCAGGAGAAACAATAAAGTATAGAATTTACTTTCTCTTTTTACTTTCCACATTGTCTTCACTATGCTTGGGTAGGAGAGTAGTTTCCAAAAGGTTGTATCATTCACCTCGTTATTCGAACACATTTTATTGACCACCAACTCTGTGAGCAAAAGATTATTTTCAGTCTGATGTTAATGAACACCAGGAAATGGGATGGTGCAAAAAATGGAGCCATAATATTCTAAATAAAGGGAAGAATATGGGTATTTTTACTTCTCCCTCTTGTGTCTCAGACTGATTCGTTGTCTTCACTTATCTGAATGCACAGACTAGTAAGCTGACAGCTAGCAGCAACCCACCAGGTCTAGGCACAACTGAATTAGAAAACTCCCCTTCGATGCAGGAAGCATTTGAGTTGAATCTTGTGTGTTTACACCTACTTCACTAATGCACCAGTCTCTTGAGCATAGTCTTTGGAAAATCTTATCCATGAAGGAGGCCATCACCTGTTCATCCCATTTTCTTACTCCTTCAAGATAATGAGAGAACTATCTGCAAATCATTTTCATCAAGACACAGAACATCTTCAGCTGTTGACTTTTTATTTTTTTTGTGTGTGTGTGCTTTTTTTTTCTCTTTTTTTTTTCTTGCTGATTTTTTTATTAATTAATTAATTTAATTATTAAAGATTTCTGCCTCTTCCCCGCCACCACCTCCCATTCCCTCCCCCTCCCCCAATCAAGTCTTCCTTCCTCCTCAGCCCAAAGAGCAAGCAGGTTTCTCTGCCCTGTGGGAGGTCCAAGGACCACCCACCTCCATCCAGGTCTATTAAGGTGAGCATCCAAACTACCTGGGCTCCCACAAAGCCATTACATGCAATAGGATCAAGAACCCATTGCCATTGTTCTTCAGTTCTCAGTAATCCTCATTGTCCGCTATGTTCAGCGAGACCGGTTTTGTCCCATGCTTTTTCAGTCCCCGGCCGGCTGGCCTTGGTGAGTTCCCGATAGAACATCCCCATTGCCTCAGTGTGTGGGTGCACCCCTCGCCGTCCTGAGTTCCTTGCTCGTGCTCACTCTCCTTCTGCTCCTCCTTTGGATCGTGAGACTTCAGTCCAGTGCTCCAATGTTGGTCTCTGTCTCTGTCTTCTTTCATCGCCTGATGAAGGTTAATATTCAGGGGGATGCTTATATGTTTTTCTTTGGGTTCACCTTATTTAGCTTCTCTAGAGTCACGATTTATAGTCTAAATGTCCTTTATTTATGGCTAGAAACCAAATATGAGTGAGTACATCCCATGTTCCTCTTTTTGGGTCTGGCTTACCTCACTCAGGATAGTGTTTTCTATTTCCGTCCATTTGTATGCAAAATTCAAGAAGTCATTGTTTTTTACTGCTGAGTAGTACTCTAATATGTATATATTCCATACTTTCTTCATCCATTCTTCCATTGAAGGACATCTAGGTTGTTTCCAGGTTCTGGCAATTACAAACAATGCTGCTATGAACATAGTTGAGCATATACTTTTGTTGTATGTTTGGGCATCTCTTGGGTATATTCCCAATAGTGGTATTGCTGGGTCAAGAGGTAGGTTGAACCCGACTTTCCTGAGAAACCGCCACACTGCTTTCCAAAGTGGTTGCACAAGTTTGCATTCCCACCAGCAATGGATGAGAGTGCCCCTTTCTCCACAACCTCTCCAGCAGAGGCTATCATTGGTGTTTTTGATTTTAGCCATTCTGACCGGTGTAAGATGGTATCTTAATGTTGTCTTGATTTGCATTTCCCTGATTGCTAAGGAAGTTGAGCATGATCTTAAGTGACTTTTGGCCATTTGAACTTCTTCTGTTGAAAAGTCTCTGTTCAGCTCAGTGCCCCATTTTATAATTGGATTGATTAACCTTTTACGGTCTAATTTCTTGAGTTCTTTGTATATTTTGGATATCAGACCTTTGTCAGTTGCGGGGTTGGTGAAGATCTTCTCCCAGTCAGTGGGTTGCCTTTCTGTCTTAGTGACAGTGTCCTTTGCTTTACAGAAGCTTCTCAGTCTCAGGAGGTCCCATTTATTCAATGATGTCCTTAGTGTTTGTGCTGCTGGGGTTGTACGTAGGAAGTGTTCTCCTGTGCCCATGTGTTGTAGAGTACTTCCCACTTTCTCTTCTATCAGATTCAGTGTGTTTGGACTGATATTGAGGTCTTTAATCCATTTGGACTTGAGTTTTGTGCATGGTGATATATATGGATCTATTTTCATTCTTCTACAGATTGACTTCCAGTTTTGCCAGCACAATTTGTTGAAGATGCTCTCTTTTTTCCATTGTATACTTTTAGCTCCTTTATCGAAAATCAGGTGTTCATAGGTTTGTGGGCTAAAGTCAGGGTCTTCTATTCTATTCCATTGGTCGACTTCTCTGTTTTTATGCCAGTACCAAGCCGTTTTCAGTACTGTAGCTCTGTAATAGAGTTTGAAGTCAGGGATGGTAATGCCTCCAGACAATCCTTTATTGTATAAGATTGTTTTGGCTATCCTGGGTTTTTTGTTTTTCCATATAAAGTTGATTATTGTCTTCTCCAGATCTGTGAAGAATTTTGATGGGATTTTGATGGGGATTGCGTTGAATCTATAGATTGCTTTTGGTAGAATTGCCATTTTTACTATGTTGATCCTCCCAATCCAAGAGCAAGGGAGGTCCTTCCATTTTCTGGTGTCCTCTTCAATTTCTTTCTTCAAAGACTTAAAGTTCTTGCCAAATAGATCTTTCACTTCCTTGGTCAGAGTTACCCCAAGGTATTTTATGCTATTTGTGGCTATCGTGAAAGGTGATGCTTCTCTGATTTCCCTCTCTGCTTCCTTATCCTTAGTGTATAGGAAGGCAACTGATTTTTTCGAGTTGATTTTGTATCCTGCCACATTACCAAAGGTGTTTATCAGCTGTAGGAGTTCTTTGGTAGAGTTTTTGGGGTCGGTTATGTATACTATCATATCATCTGCAAATAATGAAAGCTTAACTTCTTCCTTTCCAATACGGATCCCCTTGATCCCCTTATGTTGTCTTATTGCTATTGCTAGAACTTCAAGCACTATATTGAAGAGGTATGGAGAGAGTGGACATCCTTGTCGTGTTCCTGATTTTAGTGGGATGGCTTTGAGTTTTTCTCCATTTAATTTAATGTTAGCTGTCGGCTTGCTGTAAATAGCTTTTATTATATTTAGGTATGCCCCTTGTATCCCTAATCTCTCCAAGACCTTTATCATAAAGGAGTGTTGAATTTTGTCGAATGCTTTTTCAGCATCTAATGAAATGATCATATGGTTTTTTTCTTTCAGTTTATTTATATGGTTGATTACATTGATAGATTTGCGTATGTTGAACCAGCCCTGCATCTCTGGAATGAAGCCTACTTGATCATAATGGATAACTTTTCTAATGTGTTCTTGGATTCGGTTTGCCAGTATTTTATTGAGAATTTTTGCGTCGATGTTCATGAGTGAGATAGGCCTGTAATTCTCTTTCTTGGTTGGGTCTTTGTGTGGTTTTGGTATCAGGGTAACTGTAGCTTCATAAAAGGAATTTGGCAATGACTCTTCTGTTTCTATATTGTGAAATACATTAAGAAGTATAGGTATTAGCTCTTCTTGGAAGTTCTGGTAGAATTCTGCATTGAAACCATCTGGCCCTGGGCTTTTTTTGGAAGGGAGATTTTTGATAACTGTTTCTAATTCTTCGCGACTAACAGGTCTATTTAGATCGTTCACCTGGTCTTGGTTTAGGTTTGGTATATGGTACTTATCTAAAAAAGTGTCCATTTCTTTTGCATTTTCCAGTTTTGTGGCATACAGGCTTTTGTAGTAAGATCTAATGATTCTCTGAATTTCCTCTGTGTCTGTGGTTATGTCCCCCTTTTCATTTCTGATCTTATTTATTTGCGTGTTCTCTCTCTGTCGTTTAATTAGTTTGGATAGGGGTTTGTCAATCTTGTTGATTTTCTCCAAGAACCAACTTTTTGTTTCATTGATTCTTTGGACTGTTTTCTGTGTTTCTATTTTGTTGATTTCTGCCCTCAGTTTGATTATTTCCAGTCTTCTACTCCTCCTGGGCGCGTCTGCTTCTTTTTTTTCTAGAGCTTTCAGGTGTGCTGTTAAGTCCCCAATGTATGCTTTCTCCGTTTTCTTTAAGTGGGCACTTAGTGCTATGAACTTTCCTCTTAGCACTGCTTTCATCGTGTCCCATAGGTTTGAGTATGTTGTCTCTTTGTTTTCATTAAATTCAAGGAAGACTTTAATTTCTTTCTTAATTTCTTCCTTGACCCAGGTGTGGTTCAGTAGTTGACTGTTCAGTTTCCATGAGTTTGTCAGCTTTCTGGGGGTAGCTTTGTTGGTGGCTTCTAACTTTAATCCGTGGTGATCTGATAAGACACAGGTGGACACTGATATTTTTTTGTATCTGTGGAGGTTTCCTTTGTTTCCAAGTATGTGGTCAATTTTCGAGAAGGTTCCATGAGCTGCAGAGAAGAAGGTGTATTCTTTCCTATTTGGGTGGAGTGTTCTATAGATGTCTGTTAAGTCCATTTGATTCATTACCTCCAACAATTCTCTTAATTCTCTATTAGTTTTCTGTCTGATTGACCTGTCCATTGGTGAGAGAGGTGTGTTGAAGTCTCCTACTACTAGTGTGTGTGATTTGATGTCTGCCTTGAGTTTTAGCAATATTTCTTTTACATAAGTGGGTGCTTTTATATTAGGGGCATAGATATTCAGGATTGAGACTTCATCCTGCTGAATCGTTCCTGTTATGAGTATAAAGTGTCCCTGTCGATCTCTTCTGATTGATTTTAGTTTGAAGTCAGTTTTGTTAGAAATTAGTATGGCCACACCTGCTTTTTTCTTAGGACCATTTGCTTGAAAAACCTTTTCCCAACCCTTTACTCTGAGTAGATGCCTGTCTTTGTGGTTGAGATGAGTTTCTTGCAAACAGCAGACTGTTGGATCCTGTTTTCGTATCCAATCTCTTAGCCTGTGCCTTTTTATTGGTGAATTGAGACCATTAATATTAAGTGATATTAATGACCAGTGGTTGTTAACTCCGGTTATTCTTACTGCTTTTGGTAGAAGAGTTTGTGTGTCTCCCTTCTTTGAGTTGTGCTGTTGAAGGGTCACTAGTTGCCTGGGTTATTGTAGGCAGTGTTGGCAATGTTGGATTCCTTGGGTTGTGATTTTCCTTCTATTACTTTCTGTAGGGCTGGATTTGTGGCAACGTATTGTTTAAATTTGTTCTTATCCTGGAATGTCTTGTTTTCTCCATTGATAGTGAACGATAGCTTGGCTGGGTATAGTAGTTTGGGTTTGCATTCATGGTCTCTTAGTTTCTGTAGTACCTCTATCCAGGACCTTCTGGCTTTCATGGTTTCCATAGAGAAGTCAGGTGTAAGTCTGATCGGTTTACCTTTATAAGTTACTTGGCCTTTTTCCTTTGCAGCTCTTAATATTCTTTCTTTAATCTGTATATTTTGTGTTTTGATTATTATATGGCGAGGGGATGTTTTTTTTTGATCCAGTCTGTTTGGTGTTCTGTATGCTTCTTGAATATTCAAAGGAATATCTTTCTTTATGTTGGGGAAGTTTTCTTCCATAATTTTGTTAAAAATGTTTTCTGGACCTTTGAGCTGTGCCTCTTCTCCTTCTTCTATCCCTATTATTCTTAGGTTTGGTCTTTTTATTGTGTCCCATATTTCCTGAATGTTTTGTGATGAGAATTTGTTGGTTTTGGTGTTTTCTTTGATCAGTCCGTTTATTTTCTCTATGTTGTCTTCAGAATCTGAGATTTTTTCTTCTATCTCTTGTATTCTATTGATTATGCTTGTTTCTGTAGTCTCTGCTCGTTGACCTATATTTGCCATATCCAGCTTGTCCTCAGTTTGTGTTTTCTTCCTTGCTTCCATTTCAGTTTTCAATTCTTGGACTGTTTCCATTACCTGTTTGATCGTTTTTTCTTGGCTTCCCAGGGTATCATTTACGTATTTACTCATTTCTTCAAACTTTTTGTTATACTTCTCATCCATTTCTATGAGGGCGTTTTTTACATGTTGTTTAAGGGACTCTATTGCTTTCAAAAAGTCAGTTTTTTCCTCTTCTCCTGTGATAGGGTGTTCAAGTCCTTGTGTTGTAAGATCATTGGGTTCTGGTGTTTTCATGTTGTTTTTCAGATTGTTGGGTGAATTCTTGCCTTGGCGTCTGCCCATCTCCTCTTACCGATGCTATCTATTGGGTTTGATTTAATTTTAGCGGGGCAATCTGTTCTCAGTGCAGGCTTCACTGTTTCTTGCCCGCACTATCCTGCATCCAGTGCCTCTGCCGCCCGGGCCTGCCTGCCGGTGCCTCCGCCGCCCGGAACTGTCTGTGCGCCGGTGCTTCCGCCGCCTAGGCCTGCCTGCCGGTGCCTCCGCCACCTGTGCCTGCCTGCGCGCCGGTGCTTCCGCCGCCTAGGCCTGCCTGCCGGGCCTGACTGCCGGTGTCTCCGCGACCCGGGCCTGCCTGCACGCCGGTGCCTCTGCCGCCCGGACTTGCCTGCGTGCTGGTGCCTCCGCCACCTGGGCCTGCCTGCGCGCTGGTGCTTCCGCCGCCTAGGCCTGCCTGCTGGTGCCTCCGCCACCCGGAACTGTCTGTGCGCCGGTGCTTCCGCTGCCTAGGCCTGCCTGCCGGGCCTGACTGCCGGTGTCTCCGCGACCCGGGCCTGCCTGCACGCCGGTGCCTCTGCCGCCCGGACTTGCCTGCGTGCTGGTGCCTCCGCCGCCCGGGCCTGCCTGCGCGCCGGTGCTTCCGCCGCCTAGGCCTGCCTGCCGGTGCCTCCGCCACCAGCTGTTGACTTTTTAAAGCTTATTTCCATTGGAAAATACTGCCTTGACCAAGATCTCACTTCCTTCCTGAGGAATTCTGCATCCTGCAACTGAACTCTCAGAACAGCAAAGGCCTTAGCATTTCACTCTGTCTTGAGGACATATTGAAGACGATTCTGTGCTCAGAACTATCTGAGGGGGTGGCCAAAGCTTTGTTAAACTTATTTCACAGTCAAGGAACTCCTGCTCATCCTGGATTCTTTTCTCTCTCCTTCACGGGCACGTATTTCTACAATTATCCCAATGCATGTCCCAGCATGTTAATGTGTGTATCAAATTCTGCTTCCTTGGATCATAAACTATAATAATAATACTCCAAAACAAAGCTTAAACTCAGAGTCAGAAGACTATGAAGCTGCAATGGTCATAATAAACTGTCTACACAGAGGGCTTGGGGACAGGTGAAACAAAATGTCACAGAGATAGATGATCCCAGTGGTGTGAGCTGGAGGAATGCCTAGTGTGCCTGCAGGTCTTTCTCTTACTCTCCTCTCCCCAACCCCAAATAAGTGTGTAAATGGTGCATGGTACCCACGTGTGTGTGTGTGTGTGTGTGTGTGTGTGTACTAGAGAGTGATGAAACACTAAAGCCTTTCTCTCTGTAGGAAACAAAGGCATGCACTTATGTAAGGTCATAAACGTACACTTTCCTGGTATAGTTTCAGACACTCTGCATGCAGGTCGCCTACCAAAGGTCAGCTCTCTGTGTTTACCTTTCTGGCTGATAAATTTGACAGCTTCAAGCATTGTACATTGTACATACATCCTGATATCGGCATGGAGAAAGTGTCTGTCAAAATTATGACTTCTAAGAGAGCATGAAGGATTCCTGGATGCAATGGCAAATGATTGAAAGAAAGAATTGTTTCAAAACATGAAAAAAGTCTGGAGAATATCACAGAAATCGAATTCAAACATGTGCTATGTTAATAACTGCCTTAAGGCCAGAATCAGAAAGTATATGATAGGCTCTTAAAAGAAGAGATATACATGTGTGACATGGAACATGGAATGAGTCCACACTGTTAGGAAAGTAGAAGCTAACTTGCATGTTCTCATTTCTCCATGACTAGTGTATGGCACTGTGTCTGGTATATGACTAGCTCTCATTGCATGTGTATAGTGTGAATCAACACTGAGAAAGTATGGATGTATAAGACCTGAGGGGAAGACAATAACATAAGGTGGGGGTGATTCTATAAGTCTTTGTAGACTTTGAGATAGGCATATTTGAAATAGTTAGAAATGGGAGCTAGGGACGCAAAGAGAGAGAATTTTATAGTTCTGAAAGCCGAGCCAGGAAAAAAGAGGGGCAAAAGGGCACAGAGAGACCAGTTGATGGGAAGTCTTATGTGCTCTATCTGACCTAGCTCTGATGGTCAGAGGAACCATCTAGGGCTCTTAAATGGGGAACATAAAATGAAATTCTTCAAGTAAGCGTATTTTTATATTTCCCCTTAAGATTTGTGTTTCTAGCTATCATTGTTGTCACCATCGCCACTTCTGATAGTTGATATTCAAACTATAAAAAAGTTAAATTCTCCTTTAAATTTGATGAATTCATCACATGTATTTGCAACCTTTTCCTCCAAACACCGAAATGATGTGATATAATAAGATTATGTAAGCTCATCACAATGGAGAGAATAGCAGATGAGATAATTCAACAAATTTCTAGGAGACAGAAAACAAACGCAAGGGTTCACACTACCAAGACAGGCAAATGCCACCTAATCCATAGCATGCATGGAGAGGCCACAGGTGAGGAGATTACAGCCTTTTATTGGGAACTACTGACATGATGGAAGAAGATAAGAGAAAGTAATTGGAAATATGACTATAAACAGAAAATTCACTTTCATCGTGAATGTTAAGGATATAGGATACACATCACTCATGAAAACATTAAAGGATTTTTCTAAATAACTTGAATGTCCCAGAGAGAAAGATTTTTGCAGTTGGGTGTGGTGGGCCACTCTTGTAATTTCAGTATTCTGGAGACTAAGGCAGGATGGTGGTGTATTCAAGGCCAACCTGGCCTGAAAAGTGAGACCCTGTCTTAAAACAAAACCAAAACTAAAATTAAACAAATCTGACATTAAATGTCCATATAGTGAGCAACACACAACTATAATGAGCTCATATAATTTCTTACAATGCCATCTCCTCTATCTCCAAACATATGAAACTTCAATAATTTATTCACCACCTCCCATTGGCATTTAAAGGAAACTCTTCATTGTGAGACAGAGAAATTTAGATAAGTAAATGAAAAAATGTAATTCCAGAGGTCAGACATAATTTTAAGGAAAATGAGTTTGAAATCAGAAGGAATAAATATTTTGTCAGCAAACTAAATAGAGGGTATTGTAAAAAAGAGAACATTATAATATGAAAGAACATTTAGAAATTTAAAAATTGTGAAATGGGGGGGGACCTTGGACTTCCCACAGGTAGGGAACCCTGACTGCTCTTTGGACTGGAGAGGGAGTGGGAGTGGGGGGAGGTGAAGGGAAATGGGAGGAGGTGGAAATTTTTAATAAAAAAAAAGATTAAAAATTTGTGAAATAATTTTGAGAGTTAGAAGATTAAGTGAAGAAACTTCTCTAAAGAAGAGTGCATTTTTTATGATCCTACTGAAAATGCAGCATCAGTAGGCAATAACTGCATCTATGTACCAAGGGTATATCTATGGGACTGTGAGGAAACTGAGACTGGTACTCGTGTGCAGTTGCTGTCGTTGTTATGCGCAGGTGTGACTTTATTTTCCTTTCCTTTGCTTGTAAGGACTTTAAATGAGTTGGATTAGGGCCACACAGATTATAAAAGATAACTCTCATTACTTAAAGTCAACAAACTAGATGTTAGCCACATCTGCAAAATGCTTTGACAGATGGATTAGCATTGGAGTGAATACTGGAGCATTATAATTTAGCAAGTTGTCACCTAAAGTGCATATCACAGATAGAAACAACAAGATAAAAGGCAAGAGTGTGGCTGGTGATAATGGCCAGTGGCTAAATGGGTTTGCTGCTCAGCCTGATGACTAGAGTTTGATCCCTGGGATCCGCAGAGTAAAAAGAGAAAACTGACTCCCTTGGTTCTCTTCTATGACCGTGTGTTACAGCACACGAGACAAATAAATATGTGAAGTTTTTATGCCGTCTAATCCACATTTCAATATGAGAGTAAAATTCAGGCAAATTCAGGGATTTTAGAAACTTTTACTACCATATAGAACATCTTAGGTAAAGCAAAAGTTGAATGAGGGAAAAGGAAGATATAGCACTCAGAAACTGGGGGCTTCCTGGGAGAGCAGGTGTATTAGTCAGAGTTCTCTAAGGGGCCAGAACTGAGGAAATATGTATGACATAATATGGTCCAGGTATAGGTCCAGACAGCAATATCACACTGGAGAGATACAAAATGTGGCAGCTTCCCATCGATGAGACTGAATGTCTCAGCATTCTCAGTCAGTCCACGATCACTAAGAGGATTCCTGCAGAGTTTATCTTGGGGTCCTGAAGAAGATGGCCCTGTTATCAGCAAAGGAATGCCACAGCAACAGAATAGATAAACTTGTTGGCAAAGAAAAGGTAAAGTTTCCTCTTTCCACGCCCTCCTATCTGGGCTGCTGCTGGAAGGGGCTGCCTATATTCAAGTTGGGTCTTTCCATTTCAAATCATCAGACCAAAAGAGTACCTAATAGGAACGCCCAGTGGCTCGCATTTGAATTAATTGCAGATCCAGTCAAGTTGACAACCAAGATTAGCAACACACCAAGGAAAGGAAATGCCAGGCTGGTAGCCTTGTTACCAGGCCAAACAAGATGAAAGGTTGAGAGAGGAGAGTTCTTTTGAAAACACAGAAACAATATTATGCAGCACCATGATAAGATGGAGATTTTCAATTGTTTGAGCGAAGGACACAAGGCAACAGAAGTGGGGTGAGGAAGATGTCATTTGTAGTACGGTTTGCCTTTGCATTAAATGTTCATGAAATATGATACGTGCTGCAACACAGATGAGCCTTGAACACTGCTAGCCACTGAGGATTGCATAATGTTTGATTCTATTTATATGAAATGTATGATTCCACTTATGTAAAAAAAAATCTTGGATAGGTAAATCCAAGCATACAGAAAGCAGATGAGTGGTTTCCTTGGATGAGCAATGAAATGGGGAGTGATGGCTGAAGGGTTTAGGGTTTCCTTCTGAAATGTAGAAAACCTAAAGTTGACTTTTAGTATGTATGTATAATGGTCTGTAATCATATGTCGCTAAAGCTGTTTTTTAAAAGCTTATAAAGACTAAACAGAAGCTTGTTAAAGAGGAAAGTATGCTATTGTCTTACTAGACTCAGAGAAATTTTAGAAAGAGCTTTTTATGTCTAACACCTTTTGTTTTAACCTAGGCTAGTTTTCTTCTCTGAGTCCCTGCCACCACCGTTGTTTTGGCTACTCACAGCTGATCTGTCCCTTGGCTGAACTCTCATATCGCAGCCAAGCCTTCCCTCCAGCTTGTCTCTAGATCCAAGCCATGTTCTCTCATAACTCACAGGAATGCTATGGTCCTGCTCCTCATCTCAACTGAGCCCACTGCTGCTGATTCTTTTCCTGCCTCACTCTGCCTGGCAACTTTGAGCTCATTGTGAATCTGGGTTCCTTCCAGCCAATGCAGACTATGTGCCTCCAAGAATAACATCCACCTCTCTCCACACAGGTAACCCAAGGAGACAACTGGGCAGAGATTCTGGAAAAGGAGAGTCCCCTACTGAGGACTTCTATTAGAATGGGCGATGTTGAAAACTCCCTGTGCCCTCGAATCAGCACTATCAACAGGAGTGCCTGTTTAAAATGAGGGTGCTGATTCAGCAGCCTGGGATTCCAAACGTCTAAAAAGCTCCCAAATGCTGCCCCAGCGGCTGTTGTTGGGCTCCTACATTGAGTATCAAGGCACTGAGGCCCATTTTGACTCCAGAGTTCCATTAGACCTGACCACACTGACCATAGGCGTCCTGGCTGCCTATCACCTGGCATGGCTAGCTAGCATAGATATCGAACTGTTCCCTGCAGAGTTCTCTCTGGAGGTCCTGAAAGTGCAAGTTACAAGTAACTGAATCGAAAGTGGCTTTTCCCATATGCAGGGTAATGCTGCTGGCATGGAGAAGTCCATCTGTCAAATACAGAACATGAAATATAATCAAAGTGCTATAGGGTCATCTCTGTCTCTCCAAAGTGGATTAACTTCTAAGGAGTATTTTTATTTAACATATGTTTTATCTGTGAGTGGATGGTCTATGAAACCTATTTCAGATGTTGGCAAATGGTGCCAAAGGAAGCGAGAACTCAAAAACACTATGATCATTTTGATCTCAGCCATTGATTCACAACATTTGGAGGTCAAAAGGATAAGATCTTTAACTTTACACAAATTGATAGTATCACTGCTGCTGTTAGTTTTATAATTTCTTCCCCCCCCTTGAAGACAGTGTTTCTCTGTGAGTTTTATAATTATAATTTCTTTAATTGGACTAATTCGGTAAGATGGTGTAAAAAAGTCAGTTATTTGAACTGGAAAAATATGCAACAAATACTGTCCCAATCACTACTCTTCTTCAATGCTCCCAAATACAGTAGAGATATTTTATAACTCCTCTCTCTCTGGGTGCATGTTAATGTGGATGCACATATGGGTTCATGCACATGCGGAAGTATGTGCTTGTGTGTGTGTGTGTGTGTGTGTAGACCAAACGAGACAGCTTTGTGTGTTATTCTTCATGAATTATCCACTTTTTTCATAGAACAAGGCCTCTTCCACTGGCCTGGAGCCTGCTACGTAGGCTAGGCTGACTGACCAATGAACCCACCTATCTCCACATCCCTGGAGCAGAGATTACAAGCCTAAACCACCATGCCTAGCCCTTTTACATGGGTTCTGGAGACTAGACTCAGGTCCTCATGCTATATTGCAGGCACTTTACTGACTGAGCCATCTTTCTAGGCCCTCTGCCATTTCTTAGTGCAAATTAATTATATAAAATAATGGATTAAATTGTGAAATGTTCATACATGCGTATCACATACTTGGGTCCTATTTATTCCTCATTATTCCCTTAACCTCCCTTCATTCCATCCCTCTCTTCCCATTCCTCTACCTTAACTATTCCTCGAGTACTATCGTGTTTCTTTCTTCCTCCTGGTATCCATAACTGAGAGAATATACATGCAATACTTGGATTCTAAGTCTCATTTATTTCACTTAACATGATTTCCGGTTTCATTCATTTTCCTGAGAAAACACATGATTTTGCTTCTTGTAGTGAAATAGTACTCGTGTATGTATTGTTTTTTTTTTTATGGTATCATTTCTTTTTTTTTTTTACTTATTTATTTTTCTTCTTTTTTAATTAAAATTTCCACCTGCTCCCCATTTCCCATTTCCCTCCCCTCCTCCCAAATATTGCCCTCCCCCCACTTCCCTCCCCCTATCCCCACTCCTCCTCTCCTCCCCCCACTCCATTCCCCCTCCCTCTCGTTACTGAAGAGCAGTCCAAATTCCCTGCCCTGAGGGAAGACCAAGGTCCTTCTATCTACGTCCAGAAAGGTGAGCGTCCAAACAGGCTAAGCTCCCACAAAGCCAGTTCATGTATTAGGATCGAAACCTAGTGCCATTGTCCTTGGCTTCTCATCAGTCTTCATTGACCGCCATGCTCAGAGAGTCCGGAATCAACCCATGCTTATTCAGTCCCAGACCAGCTGGCCTTGGTGGGCTCCCAATAAATCAGTTCCACTGTCACAGTGGGTGGGTGCATCCTTCGTGGTCCTGATTTTTTGCTCATGTTCTCCCTCCTTCTGCTCCTCATTTGGACCTTAAGAGCTCAGACCGTTGCTCCATATTGAGACTCTGTCTCTACCTCGATCCATCGCCAGATGAAGGTTCTAAGGTGATATGCAAGATATTCATCAGTATAGGATAGGGTCATTTCAGGTTCCCTCTCCTTAGTTGCCCAAGGTACCAGCTGGGGACATATTCCTGGACACCTGCGAACCCCTCAAGAGTCAAGTCTCTTGCCAACACTAAGATGGCTCCCTTAGATAGGATATATACTTCGCTGCTCCCGTATCCATCCTTCCTATATCCCAACCATCCCAATCCTCCGAGCTCCTCCCATCCTCCCCTTCTCATATTTCTCATCCCATTTCCCCTTTGCCCCATGCCACCTCACCCGCAAGTTCCCAGTTTTTGCCCTGGAATCTTGTCTACTTCCCCCTCTCCATGCGGATGACTATATGATTTTCTTTGGGTTCACTTTCTTATTTAGCTTCTATAGGATCACACATTATATGCTTAATGTCTTTTATTTTATGGCTAGAAACCGATTATGAGTGAGTACATCCCATGTTCCTCTTTTTGAGTCTGGGATACCTCACTCAGGATAGTGTTTTCTATTTCCATCCATTTGCACGCAAAATTCGAGAAGTCATTGTTTTTTACTGCTGAGTAGTACTCTAATATGTATATATTCCACACTTTCTTCATCCATTCCTCCATTGAAGGGCATCTAGGTTGTTTCCAGGTTTTGGCTATTACAAACAATGCTGCTATGAACATAGTTGAACAGATACTTTTGTCATTTGATGTGGCATCTCTTGGGTATATTCCCAATAGTGGTATTACTGGATCTTGGGGTAGGTTGATCCCAAATTTCCTGAGAAATCGCCACACTGATTTCCAAAGTGGTTGCACAAGTTTGCATTCCCACCAGCAATGAATGAGTGTGCCTCTTTCTCCACAACCTCTCCAGCAAAGGCTATCATTGGTGTTCTTGATTTTAGCCATTCTGACAGGTGTAAGATGGTATCTCAAAGTTGTTTTAATTTGCATTTCCCTTATCGCTAAGGAGGTTGAGCATGACCTTAGGTGTCTTTTGGCCATTTGAATTTCTTCTGTTGAGAATTCTCTGTTCAGATCAGTGCCCCATTTTTTTATTGGGTTCATTAGCATTTTAAAGTTTAGTTTCTTGAGTTCTTTATATATTTTGGTGATCAGACCTTTGTCTGTTGCAGGGTTGGTGAAGATCTTCTCCCAGTCAGTGGGTTGCCTTTTTGTCTTAGTGACAGTGTCCTTTGCTTTACAGAAGCTACTCAGTTTCAGGAGGTCCCATTTATTCAATGTTGCCCTTAATGTCTGTGCTGCTGGGGATAAACGTAGAAAGTGATCTCCTGTACCCATATGTTGTAGAGTACTTCCAACTTTTTCTTCTATCAGGTTCAGTGTGTTCAGACTAATATTGAGGTCTTTAATCCATTTGGACTTGAGTTTTGTGCATGGTGATAGATATGGATCTATTTTCATTCTTCTACACGTTGACAACCAGTTCTGCCAGCACCATTTGTTGAAGATGCTCTCTTTTTTCCATTGAATACTTTTAGCTCCTTTATCAAAAATTAGGTGTTCATAAGTTTGTGGGTTAAAATCAGGGTCTTCTACTCGGTTCCATTGGTCGACTTCTCTGTTTTTATGCCAATACCAAACTGTTTTCAATACTGAGGCTCTGTAATAGAGTTTGAGGTCAGGGATGGTAATGCCTCCAGACGATCCTTTATTATATAAGATTGTTTTGGCTATCCTGGGTTTTTTGTTTCTCCATATAAAGTTGATTATTGTCCTCTCAAGATCTGTGAAGAATTTTCATGGGATTTTAATGGGGATTGCATTGAATCTATAAATTGCCCTTGGTACAATTGCCATTTTTACTATGTTGATCCTCCCTATCCAAGAGCAAGGGAGATCCTTCCATTTTCTGGTATCCTCCTCAATTTCTTTCTTCATTGACTTAAAGTTCTTGTCAAATAGATCCTTTACTTCCTTGGTTAGGGTTACCCCAAGATATTTTATGCTATTTGTGGCTATCGTGAAGGGTGATGCTTCTCTGATTTCCATCTCTGCTTCCTTATCCTTTGTGTATAGGAGGGCAACTGATTTTTTGGAATTGATCTTGTATCCTGCAACGCTACTAAAGGTGTTTATCAGCTGAAGGAGTTCTTTGCTGGAGTTTTTGGGGTCGCTTATGTACACTATCATATCGTCTGCAAATAATGAAAGTTTAACTTCTTCCTTTCCGATTTGAATCCCTTTGATCCCCTTATGTTGTCTTATTGCTATTGCTAGAATTTCAAGCACTATATTAAAGAGGTATGGAGAGAGTGGACAACCTTGTCGTGTTCCTGATTTTAGTGGAATAGCTTTGAGTTTCTCTCCATTTAATTTGATGTTAGCTGACGGCTTGCTATAAATAGCTTTTATTATAGTTAGGAACGACCCTTGTATTCCTAATCTCTCTAAGACCTTTATCATAAAGGGATGTTGAATTTTGTCAAATGCTTTTTCAGCATCTAATGAAATGATCATATGGTTTTTTTCTTTCAGTTTATTTATATGATGGATTACATTGATAGATTTTCGTATGTTGAACCAGCCCTGCATCTCTGGGATGAAGCCTACTTGATCATAATGGATAATTTTTCTGATGTGTTCTTGGATTCGGTTTGCCAGTATTTTATTGAGTATTTTTGCGTCGATGTTCATGAGTGAGATTGGCCTGTAGTTCTCTTTCTTGGTTGTGTCTTTGTGTGGTTTTGGTATCAGAGTAACTTCAGCTTCATAAAAGGAAATTGGCAATGACTTCTCTGTTTCAATATTGTGAAATACATTAAGGAGTATAGGTATTAGGTCTTCTTGGAAGTTCTGGTAGAATTCTGCATTGAAGCCATCTGGACCTGGGCTTTTTTTGGTGGGGAGGTTTTTTATAACAACTTCTAATTCTTCGCGACTAACAGGTCTATTTAGATTGTTCACCTGGTCCTGGTTTAACTTTGGTATATGGTATTTATCTAAAAAAGTGTCCATTTCTATAACATTTTCCAATTTTGTGGCATACAGATTTTTGTAGTAAGATCTAATGATTCTCTGAATTTCCTCTGAGTCTGTGGTTATGTCTCCCTTTTTGTTTCTGATTTTGTTAATTTGCGTATTCTCTCTCCGCCGTTTGATTAGTTTGGATAGGGGTTTATCAATCTTATTGATTTTCTCCATGAACCAGCTTTTTGTTTCATTGATTCTTTGGATTGTTTTCTGTGTTTCTATTTTGTTGATTTCAGCCCTCAATTTGATTATTTCCAGTCTTCTACTTCTCCTAGGTGAGTCTGCTTCTTTTTTTTCTAAAGCTTTCAGGTGGGCTATTAAGTCTCCAATGTGTGCTTTCTCCGTTTTCTTTAAGTGGGCACTTAATGCTATGAATTTTCCTCTTAGCACTGCTTTCATAGTGTCCCATAGGTTTGAGTATGTTGAGTCTTCGTTTTCATTGAATTCAAGAAAGACTTTAATTTCTTTCTTTATTTCTTCCTTGATCCAGGTGAGGTTCAGTAGTTGACTGTCCAGTTTCCATGAGTTCATAGGCTTTCTGGGGATAGCATTGTTGTTGAATTCTAACTTTAATCCATGGTGATCTGATAAGACACAGGTGGTTACCGATATTTTTTTGTAACTGTGTAAGTTTGCTTTGTTACCGAGTATGTGGTCTATTTTCGAGAAGGTTCCATGAGCTGCAGAGAAGAAGGTATATTCTTTCCTATTTGGGTGGAATGTTCTATAGATGTCTGTTAAGTCCATTTGATTCATTACCTCCCTTAATCCTCTTATTTCTCTGTTAGGTTTCTGTTTGATTGACCTGTCCATTGGTGAGAGAGGAGTGTTGAAATCTCCTACTATTAGTGTGTGTGGTTTGATGACTGCCTTGAGTTTTAGTAACGTTTCTTTTACATAAGTGGGTGCTTTTATATTAGGGGCATATATATTCAGGATTGAGATTTCATCCTGGTGAATTGTTCCTGTTATGAGTAAAAAATGTCCATCTCCATCTCTTTTGATTGATTTTAGTTTGAAGTCAACTTTCTTAGAAATTAGTATGGCCACACCTGCTTGTTTCTTAGGTCCGTTTGCTTGATAAACCTTTTCCCAGACCTTTACTCTGAGTAGATGTCTGTCTTTGTGGTTGAGGTGTGTTTCTTGTAAACAGCAGAATGTTGGATCCTGTTTTCGTATCCAATCTCTTAGCCTGTGCCTCTTTATAGGTGAGTTGAGTCCATTGATATTAAGTGATATTAATGACCAGTGGTTGTTAACTCCGGTCATTTTTCCTTTCTTTCTTTCTTTCCTTTGGTAGTAGAGTTTGTGTGTTTCCCTTCTTCAAGTTGTGCTGGTGAAGGGTCTTTAGATGTCTGAGTTATTGTGGGCATTGTTGGACTCCTTGGTTTGTGATTTTTCTTCAATTACTTTCTGAAGGGCTGGATTTGTGGCTACGTATTGTTTAAATTTGTTTTTATCCTGGAAAACTTTGTTTTCTCCATTTATAGTGAACGAAAGCTTGGCTGGGTATAGTAGTCTGGGCTTGCATCCATGGTCTCGTAGTTTCTGCAGTATATCTATCCAGGACCTTCTGGCTTTCATGGTTTCCATAGAGAAATCAGGTGTAAGTCTGATAGGTTTACCTTTATAGGTAACTTGACCTTTTTCCTTTGCAGCTCTTAATATTCTTTCTTTATTCTGTATGTTTTGTGTTTTGATTATTATATGACGAGGAGATGTTTTTTTTTTTGATCCAGTCGATTTGGTGTTCTGTATGCTTCTTGGACCTTCAAAGGAATATCTTTCTTAAGGTTGGGAAAGTTTTCTTCTATAATTTTATTAAATATATTTTCTGGACCATTGAGCTGTACTTCTTCTCCTTCTTCTATCCCTATTATTCTTAGGTTTGGTCTTTTTATTGTGTCCCAGATTTCCTGAATGTTTTGTGATGAGAATTTGTTGGTTATGCTGTTTTCTTTGATGAGAGTGTTTATTTTCTCTATGGTATCTTCAGTGTCTGAGATTCTTTCTTCTATCTCTTGTAATCTGTTGGTGGTACTTGTCTCTGTAGTTCCTGTTCGTTTATTCAAATTTTCCATCTCCATCCTTCCCTCGGTTTGTGTTTTCTTTATTACTTCCACTTCGTTCTTCAAGTCTTGAACCGTTTCCCTTACCTGTTTGATTACTTTTTCTTGTTTCTCTTGGTTTTCTTGGGTATCTTTGAGATATTTATTCATTTCCTCTACCTTTTTGTTTGTAATCTCTAATTGGTTGTGGCAGTTTTTCACCTCCTGTTTAAGGTCCTCTATTATTTTCATAAAATTCACTTTTGAGTCGAATTCTTCTAATTCTTCTGTATTAGGGTTTAGACTTCTCATTTCGGGATTCCTGGATCCTGGTGATGTCACGTTGCCTTTCAAGTTGTTGGGGGAATTCTTGCATTGGCGCCTGCCCATCTTTTCCTTCAAATGGAGCCAGGAGAGGCCTGATGTCTTGGACCAGTCTTTGCTGTGACTAACTCTCTAGGTGTATCTCCTCAGTGTAGGGGCAGGAACCGTTCCCTTCCAGGTGAACTCCTCAACACCAAAACATGGATGCGTGGTATTCCAATGACCCGCGTAAAGAAGGCCGAATGCAAGGGGTCGGGCGGGGTCCAGTAGAACACAGGCGACACTGCTGTACAAGCTGGAGGTGCCTGCGCTCCCTTTCAGGGGTTGCTGAGGCCTGCCCGCTGCTCTGGTTGGGTAGCCTTAGTGTAGGGGCGTTTGTGCTCTCTACGGGGACCGTCCGCCCCAGGATAGTACACACTCACCCGTCCCGATGAAACTTCTTGGCACCTACACAGGAACTCCTGGATGCCCCAATGAGCCAGGGACTAATGGAAGTAGGGCGCAGGCAGAGCAGGTCCAGCAGATCACAGCAGAGACTGCAGCCCCAGCAGCAGGGGCCCACTTTCCCTGGCGGGGACCTTGAGGCCTGCCCTCTAGTCAGGGACTCACTGCTCTGGGTTGGTAGCCTTAGTGAAATGGCAGGAAACTGTTCCACAGCTAAGGACCTTGCAGACAAGGCAGGTTTGGGGGTGGGGGTGGGGGCGGGTGTGTAGGAGAGCAAGCCCTGCAGCAGGAGCTGGGGGAGGGGTGTTTGTGCTCTCTACCTGGACAGTCCGCCCCAGGATAGCACACACTCACCCGTCCCGATGAAACTTCTCGGCACCTACACAGGAACTCCTGGATGCCCCAATGAGCCAGGGACTAAGGGAAGTAGGGCGCAGGCAGAGCAGGTCCAGCAGATCACAGCAGAGACTGCAGCCCCAGCAGCAAGGGCCCGCTTTCCCTGGCGGGGACCTTGAGGCCTGCCCTCTGGTCAGGGACTCACTGCTCTGGGTTGGTAGCCTTAGTGAAATGGCAGGAAACTGTTCCACAGCTAAGGACCTTGCAGACAAGGCAGGTTTGGGGGTGGGGGTGGGGGCGGGTGTGTAGGAGAGCAAGCCCTGCAGCAGGAGCTGGGGGAGGGGTGTTTGTGCTCTCTACCTGGACAGTCCGCCCCAGGATAGCACACACTCACCCGTCCCGATGAAACTTCTCGGCACCTACACAGGAACTCCTGGATGCCCCAATGAGCCAGGGACTAAGGGAAGTAGGGCGCAGGCAGAGCAGGTCCAGCAGATCACAGCAGAGACTGCAGCCCCAGCAGCAGGGGCCCGCTTTCCCTGGCGGGGACCTTGAGGCCTGCCCTCTGGTCAGGGACTCACTGCTCTGGGTTGGTAGCCTTAGTGAAATGGCAGGAAACTGTTCCACAGCTAAGGACCTTGCAGACAAGGCAGGTTTGGGGGTGGGGGTGTGGGCGGGTGTGTAGGAGAGCAAGCCCTGCAGCCGGAGCTGGGGGAGGGGTGTTTGTGCTCTCTACCTGGACAGTCCGCCCCAGGATAGCACACACTCACCCGTCCCGATGAAACTTGTCGGCACCTACACAGGAACTCCTGGATCTCGTGTATGTATTGTAAAAGTACATACACACACACACAGAGACATCACAATTTTTAAACTTTGTTCATGGATAGTAACCTGTGTATCAATTGTGTAAATTATATATTGACTTCCTGTTATGGTAAATGTGAATTTCGCTCAGTTCTGTTTTTCTTTCTCTATCCAACCAATACATTTATATCCCTCTTTCAGTTCTACTATTAGTCACCTCCGTGTCATTCAATGATGTACTTAAATTATTTTCTTGTAAGCCAAAGTATCATATTTTTAATGTTAATCTTAAGTACAGTAGCCTCCTCAGCTCATTTACATGCCTACTTACTAACACTGGGCACCATACAGTTGTTTCTATTTTTCTCAACTTTGAAGTTTGGCAATAGCTTTGAATACAAAACTTAGTGAAATAAATCCTTGCCTTTTCTGTGTCTTGATTCTGTGAGAAGAAAATGATGATGTTTACATTATTATCACTATGCAAATACTGTGTGCTATTAGGTATAATTGTATACTATACCACTTCCTCTCTATAATGCTATTCCTTGAACTTTCTATAGTCTTTTTTTTTCCATTTTTTTTATTCTTTTTTAATTAAAATTTCCAACTGCTCTCCATTTCCCTCCCCTCCTCCCACACATTGCCCCCTCCCCCCACTCCTCTCCCCCATCCCCACTCCTCTTCTCCTCCCCCCAGTCCATTCCCCCTCCCTCTCGATACTGAAGAGCAGTCCAAATTTCCTGCCCTTCAGGAAGACCAAGGTCCTCCCACTTCCATCCAGGCCCAGGAAGGTGAGCATCCAAACAGGCTAAGCTCCCACAAAGCCAGTTCATGTATTAGGATCGAAACCTAGTGCCATTGTCCTTGGCTTCTCATCAGCCTTCATTGTCCGCCATGTTCAGAGAGTCCAGTTTCAACCCATGCTTATTCAGTCCCAGTCCAGCTGGCCTTGAAGAGCTCCCAATAGATCAGTTCCACTGTCACAGTGTGTGGGTGCACGCCTCGTGGTCCTGATTTCCTTGCTCATGTTCTCCCTCCTTCTGCTCCTCATTTGGACCTTAAGAGCTCAGACCGTTGCTCCAATTTGGGTCTCTGTCTCTCTCTCGATCTATCGCCAGTTGAAAGTTCCTGTGCCATTCTCCTTGGCCTCTCGTCAGCTCTCATTGTCCGCCACATTCCGAGAGTCCGGTTTTATCCCATGTTTTTTCAGTAGCAGTCCAGCTGACCTTGGTGAGCTCCCAATAGATCGGCCCCACTGTCTCAGTGGTTGGGTGCACCCCTCATGGTCCTGACTTCCTTGTTCATGTTCTCTCTCCTTCTGCTCCTCATTATAACCTTGGGAGCTCAGTCCGGTGCTCCAGTGTGGGTCTCTGGCTCTATCTCCATCCATCGCTAGATGAAGGTTCTATGGCGATATGCAAGATATTCATCAGTATGATTATAGGATAGGTTCATTTCAGGTTCCCTATCCTCAGGTGCCCCAATGAACTAACTGGGGACATTGCCCTGGGCATCTGGTAGCCATTCCAAGTTCAAGTCTCTTGCCAACCCTTAGGTGGCTCCCTTACCTAAGGTATGAGTTTCCCTGCTCCCCTATCCAACCTTCCTTTATCCCCAATCACCCTGATTCCCCCAGTTCCCCTCATCTTCTCCTTCACACTTTTCTCTCCCCATCACCCCTCATCCCCATCCCACCCCACCCCCCAAGATTCCCATTTTTTGCCCATCAGTTATGTCTATTTCCCATAGCTGGGAGGATATCTATATGTTTTTCCTTGGGTTTACCCTCTTGTTTAGCTTCTTTAGGATCACAAATTATAGACTCAGTGGCCCCTATCCATGGCTAAAAACCAGTTATGAGTGAGTACATCCCATGTTCCTCTTTTTGGGTCTGGGTTACCTCACTAAGGATCGTATTTTCTATTTCCATCCATTTGCATGCAAAATTCGAGAAGTCATTGTTTTTTACCGCAGAGTAGTACTCTAATGTGTATATATTCCACACTTTCTTCATCCATTCTTCCATTGAAGGGCATCTAGGTTGCTTCCAGGTTCTGGCTATTACAAATAATGCTGCTATGAACATAGTTGGACAAATGCTTTTGTCATATGATAGGGCATCTCTTGGGTATATTCCCAAGAGTGCTATTGCTGGGTCCAGGGGTAGGTTGATCCCAATTTTTCTGAGAAACCGCCACACTGATTTCCAAAGTGGTTGCACAAGTTTGCAGTCCCACCAGCAATGGATGAGGGTACCCCTTTCTCCACAACCTCTCCAGCAAAGGCTATCCTTGGTGTTTTTTATTTTAGCCATTCTGACAGGTGTAAGATGATATCTCAAAGTTGTTTTGATTTGCATTTCTCTGATCGCTAAGGAGGTTGAGCATGACCTTAAGTGTCTTTTGGCCATTTTAACTTCTTCTGTTGAGAATTCTCTGTTCAGTTCAGTGCCCCATTTTTTAATTGGGTTAATTATCCTTTTAAAGTCTAGTTTCTTGAGTTCTTTATATATTTTGGAGATCAGACCTTTGTCTGTTGCGGGGTTGGTGAAGATCTTCTCCCGGTCAGTAGGCTGCCTTTTTGTCTTAATGACAGTGTCCTTTGCTTTACAGAAGCTTCTCAGTTTCAGGAGGTCCCATTTATTCAATGTTGCCCTTAATGTCTGTGCTGCTGGGGTTATACATAGGAAGCGATCTCCAGTGCCCATATGTTGTAGGGTACTTCCCATTTTCTCTTCTATCAGGTTCAGTGTGTTCAGATTGATATTGAGGTCTTTGATCCACTTGGACTTGAGTTTTGTGCATGGTGATAGATATGGGTCTATTTTCATTCTTCTACAGGTTGACATCCAATTGTGCCAGCACCATTTGTTGAAGATGCTTTCTTTCTTCCATTGTATACTTTTAGCTCCTTTATCGAAAATCAGTTGTTCATAGGTTTGTGGGTTAAAATCCGGGTCTTCTATACGATTCCATTGGTCGACTTCTCTGTTTTTATGCCAGTACCACGCTGTTTTCATTACTGTAGCTCTGTAATAGAGTTTGAAGTCAGGGATGGTAATGCCTCCAGAAGTTCCTTTATTGTATAAGATTGTTTTGGCTATCCTGGGTTTTTTTGTTTCTCCATATAAAGTTGATTATTGTCCTTTCAAGATCTGTGAAGAATTTTGATGGGATTTTAATGGGGATTGCATTGAATCTATAAATTGCCCTTGGTAGAATTGCCATTTTTACTATGTTGATTCTCCCAATCCAAGAGCAAGGGAGATCCTTCCATTTTCTGGTATCCTCTTCAATTTCTTTCTTCAATGCCTTAAAGTTTTTGTCAAATAGACCTTTCACTTCCTTGGTTAGAGTTACCCCAAGATATTTTATGCTGTTTGTGACTATCGTGAAAGGTGATGATTCTCTTATTTCTCTCTCTGCTTCCAGATCCTTTGTGTATAAGAGGGCGACTGATTTTTTGGAGTTGATCTTGTATCCTGCCACATTACTAAAGGCGTTTATCAGCTGTAGGAGTTCTTTGGAGGAGTTTTGGGGTCGCTCATGTACACTATCATATCATCTGCAAATAATGCAAGTTTAACTTCTTCCTTTCCAATTTGAATCCCCTTTATCCCCTTATGTTGTCTTATTGCTATTGCTAAAACTTCGAGAACTATATTGAAGAGGTATGGAGAGAGTGGACAGCCTTGGCGTGTTCCTGATTTTAGTGGGATGGCTTTAAGTTTCTCTCGATTTAATTTGATATTAGCTGTCGGCTTGCTGTATATAGCTTTAATTATATTTAGGTATGACCCTTGTATCCCTAATCTCTCCAAGACTTTTATCATAAAGGGATGTTGAATTTTGTCAAATGCTTTTTCAGCATCTAATGAAACGATCATATGGTTTTTTTCTTTCAGTTTATTTATATGATGGATTACATTGATAGATTTGCGTATGTTAAACCAGCCCTGCATCTCTGGTATGAAGCCTACTTGATCATAATGGATAATTTTTCTAATGTGTTCTTGGATTCGGTTTGCCAGAATTTTGTTGAGGATTTTTGCGTCGATGTTCATGAGTGAGATTGGCCTGTAATTCTCTTTCTTGGTTGGGTCTTTGTGTGGTTTTGGTATCAGAGTTACTGTAGCTTCATAAAAGGAATTTGGCAATGACTCTTCTGTTTCTATATTGTGAAATACATTAAGGAGAATAGGTATTAGGTCTTCTTGGAAGTTCTGGTAGAATTCCGCATTGAAACCATCTGGTCCTGGACTTTTTTTGGAAGGGAGATTTTTGATAACAGCTTCTAATTCTTCACGACTAACAGGTCTATTTAGGTTGTTCACCTGGTCCTGGTTTAACTTTGGTAAATGGTATTTATCTAAAAAAGCGTCCATTTTTTTTACATTTTCCAGTTTTGTGGCATACAGGCTTTTGTAGTAAGATCTAATGATTCTCTGAATTTCCTCTGTGTCTGTGGTTATGTCTCCCTTTTCATTTCTGATCTTATTAATTTGCAAATTCTCTCTCTGCCGTTTGATTAGTTTGGATAGGGGTTTATCATTCTTGATGATTTTCTCCAGGAACCAGCTTTTTGATTCATTGATTCTTTCAATTGTTTTCTGTGTTTCTATTTTGTTGATTTCAGCCCTCAGTTTGATTATTTCCAGTCTTCTACCCCTTCTAGGTGAGTCTGCTTCTTTTTTTTCTAGAGCTTTCAGGTGGGCTGTTAAGTCTCCAATGTGTGCTTTCTCTGTTTTCTTTAAGTGGGCAGTTAGTGCTATGAACTTTCCTCTCAGAACTGCTTTCATAGTGTCCCATAGGTTTGAGTATGTTGTTTCTTTATTTTCATTGTCTTCAAGGAAGAGTTTAATTTCTTTCTTTATTTCTTCCTTAATCCAGGTATGGTTCAGTAGTTGACTATTCAGTTTCCATGAGTTTGTAGACTTTCTGGGGGTAGCATTGTTGCTGAATTCTAGCTTTAATCCATGGTGATCTGATAAGATACAGGTGGTTATTAATATTTTTTTGTAACTGTGGATGTTTGCTTTGTTACCGAGTATGTGGTCGATTTTTGAGAAGGTTCCATGAGCTGCAGAGAAGAAGGTATATTCTTTCTTATTTGGGTGGAATATTCTATAGATGTCTGTTAAGTCCATTTGATTCATTACCTCCATTAATTCTCTTATTTCTCTGTTAGGTTTCTGTCTACTTGACCTGTCCATTGGTGAGAGAGGAGTATTAAAGTCTCCTACTATTAATGTGTGCGGTTTGATGGCTGCCTTAAGTTTTAACAATGTTTCTTTTACGTATGTGGGTGCTTTTATATTAGGGGCATAGATATTCAGGATTGAGACTTCGTCCTGATGAATTGTTCCTGTTATGAGTAGAAAATGTCCCTCTCCATCTCTCCTGATTGATTTAAGTTTGAAGTCAACTTTGTTAGAAATTAGTATGGCCACCCGTGCTTGTTTCTTAGGTCCATTTACTTGATAAGCCTTATCCCAACCCTTTACTCTGAGTAGGTGCCTGTCTTTGTGGTTGAGGTGTGTTTCTTGTAAACAGCAGAATGTTGGATCCTGTTTTCGTATCCAATCTCTCAGTCTGTGCCTTTTTATAGGAGAGTTGAGTCCATTGACATTAAGTGATATTAATGACCAGTGGTTGTTAACTCCGGTCATTTTTTAAGTTGTAAATTTTGTATGTTCCCCTTCTTTGTGTTGCGCTGGTGAAGGGTCTCTAGTTGTCTGAGATATTGTGGTCATTGTTGGACTCCTTGGTTAGTGATTTTCCTTCTATTACTTTCTGTAAGGCTGGATTTGTGGCTACGTATTGTTTAAATTTGTTTTTATCCTGGAAAATTTTGTTTTCTCCATTTATAGTGAACGAAAGCTTGGCTGGGTATAGTAGTCTGGGCTTGCATCCATGGTCTCTTAGTTTCTGCAGTACATCTATCCAGGACCTTCTGGCTTTCATGGTTTCCATAGAGAAGTCAGGTGTAAGTCTGATAGGTTTACCTTGATAAGTAACTTGGCCTTTTTCCTTTGCTGCTCTTAGTATTCTTTCTTTATTCTGTATGCTTTGTGTTTTGATTATTATATGGCGAGAGGATGTTTTTTTTTGATCCAGCCTATTCGGTGTTCTGTATGCTTCTTGAACCTTCATAGGTATATCTTTCTTTAGGTTGGGAAAGTGTTCTTCTATAATTTTATTAAATATATTTTCTGGACCGTTGAGCTGCGCTTCTTCTCCTTCTTCTATTCCTATTATTCTAAGGTTTGGTCTTTTTATTGTGTCCCATATTTCCTGAATGTTTTGTGATGAGAATTTGTTGGCCTTGCTGTTTTCTTTGATCAGCGTGTTTATTTTCTCTATGGTATCTTCAGAATCTGAGATTCTTTCTTCTATCTCTTGTATTCTGTTGGTTATGCTTGCTTCTGTAGTCTCTATTCGTTTACCTAGATTTTCCCTGTCCAGCTGGCCTTCTGTTTGTGTTTTCTTCTTTGCCTCCATTTCAGTTTTTAAGTCTTGAACTGTTTCCATTATCTGTTTGATTGTTTTTCCTTGGTTTCCTAGGGTATCATTCACTGATTTACTCAATTCTTCAAACTTTCTGTTATACTTCTCATCCATTTCTATAAGGGCATTTTTTACATGTTGTTTAAGGGCATCAATCACTTTCATAAAGTCAATTTTATCTACTTCTTCATGATTAAGGTGTTCATGTCCACCTGTTGGGAGGTCGCTGGGTTCTGGTGGTTTCATATAGTTTTTCAGATTGTTAGGTGAATTCTTGCATTGGCGCCTGCCCATCTCTTTCTCCGAATGCTCCCCTCTGGATCTTCTTTTACCGGATCAGGTCTCCTTGCCTACTGATGTACCTTCCCAGTGATGGCTCTCTGCAGTGCTAGCTCTCCTGGTGTTCTAGTGATGTCTCTCCTTGCTTGTTGCAGGCAGGCCAGTGAAACAAAGGAAGTCTCGCCTGCCTACTTGCCCTGAGGATTTGCCCCCAGCGCCAGACAGACTGAGCTGGATGGTGTTATGTGCCCAAAGAGGAAAGTGGGCAGAGGGAAGAAGGGTTCTGGATGCAAGCTGGGTGGGACAAGAAGAGAGAGGCAGTATGCGGGGTATAGAGCCCCTGTAGGGAGCCCAGGGAGTATAGGGAGGGGGATGAGGAACTTCAGAGTTCCCTGTCCAGGGCTGCTTCTGCCGCCGCTGGTCACAAACTCACTGCACTGCTGTCTCTCCTGGTGCCTAGATCAGATCTCCGTGCAGGTTGGGTAGTTTGTAAACAAAGCGCCTACCTTGGTTGGTGCAGGCGGGCCAGTGAGACAAAGGAGGTCTAGCCTGCCTACTTGCCCTGAGGATTTGCCCCCAGCGCCAGACAGACTGAGCTGGATGGTGTTATGTGCCCAAAGAGGAAAGGGGACAGAAGGAAGAAGGGTTCTGAATGCAAGCTGGGTGGGACCAGAAGAGAGAGGCAGTATGGGGGGGTAGAGCCCCTGCAGGGAGCCCGGGGAGTATAGGGAGGGGGATGAGGAACTTCAGAGTTCCCTGTCCAGGGCTGCTTCTGCCGTCGCTGGTCACAAACTCACCGCACTGCTGTCTCTCCTGGTGCCGAGATCAGATCTCCGTACAGGTTGGGTAGTTCGTAAACAAAGCGCCTACCTTGGTTGGTGCAGGCGGGCCAGTGAGACAAAGGAGGTCTCGCCTGCCTACTTGCCCTGAGGATTTGCCCCCAGCGCCAGACAGACTGGGCTGGATGGTGATATGTGCCCAAAGAGGAAAGGGAACAGAGGGAAGAAGGGTTCTGGATGCAAGCTGGGTGGGGCAAGAAGAGAGAGGCAGTATGGGGGGGTAGAGCCCCTGCAGGGAGCCCGGGGAGTATAGGGAGGGGGATGAGGAACTTCAGAGTTCCCTGTCCAGGGCTGCTTCCGCTGCCACTGGTCACAAACTCACCGCACTGCTGTCTCTCCTGGTGCCGAGATCAGATCTCCGTGCAGGTTGGGTAGTTCGTAAACAAAGCGCCTACCTTGGTTGGTGCAGGCGGGCCAGTGAGACAAAGGAGGTCTAGCCTGCCTACTTGCCCTGAGGATTTGCCCCCAGCGCCAGACAGACTGAGCTGGATGGTGTTATGTGCCCAAAGAGGAAAGGGGACAGAAGGAAGAAGGGTTCTGGATGCAAGCTGGGTGGGACCAGAAGAGAGTCTATAGTCTTTTTATTGCAGTGATAAATGATGTCCTAAACTGGAGATATCCTCAGTAAAGGTACACCCTACTATTTAAAAATGTCAAAAGCAATTGTATATTTGAAAATCAGCTAGTAGGGAAATTTTGGAATATTCCCAACAGAAGGAAATGATACATTTCCAAAGTGATGCACAATTCCCAGGACCTGAACGTTGCACATTCTAAACATAGTTTGATGCTGCATTATATATCACAAAGCTGTAAAACTAATCTATGCCAATCAAAATTTCAAATGAATTGAATATGTTAAACGTTTCAGAAAATTCTCAGGTAAGATAAGGTATAAAATGGTATTACCTTACCACAGTGTTCATGCATGAGGCATCCTTGTCTCACTCCTAGTAAGGTCAGAGCACAGGTTGCTTCAGGACACAGAATAATTAGGAGTCCCTGGCTCCTCAGAGTTTTCTTCAGATTAAAAGACCAACAAACAGAAGACTTATGTAAGTGTCAGAAGGTCAAGGCTCCTCTTTCCTGTGCCAATATTTTTAAACTTTAGCTCACAACTCAACATTGGACCATGAAATCAATTGACTGGATCACAACTAACATTTTTTAACGAAATAGAATAAACAGACCTCATTATCTATAGGAGTTCAAGCATTTTTATATTAATGTGCATGTGTCCCAGTTGCATGCAACATAGATCTTTTACTTATTTTACTGTTTGTTGCTCTAATGAAGTCTTGGCTGCTCTAATCTAGTATACTAAATGGTCTCCTTTGGAAGTTGCCTTCCTTGTCCAGTGTATAACTCTCTTTAATATTAAGACTATGAGGCCTTAGTATGTCTAACGGGGCTTCAGGTTCTGTTCCTTTTTGCTTGGCACACAG
The DNA here is from genome assembly GCF_950005125.1 of Chionomys nivalis. Lineage (NCBI taxonomy): Eukaryota > Metazoa > Chordata > Mammalia > Rodentia > Cricetidae > Chionomys > Chionomys nivalis. Next base: position 31,771,736 of record NC_080112.1, read on the forward strand.
TTCCCCAAAGGGTCTCCACTTGAGATTCAAGGGTGTCAGAAAGGCGGATTGCCTTTTTGGTAAAACATTTCTTAGAAGAATTATTAACATCATCAAAAGACAGCATCATAAGGCATGGTGGGGGCTCTGAGTAGAACTCAGGCACATATGGCAAAGCAGAAGTTCCTTAGAGGTGTCAGAGGAAGTGGGGGTATGCCTCCAAGTTGCTGGGTAGTCCAAGGTTCTGTTTGAAGTCAGGTTGTCTCTGGTTCCCCAAGGGCAAGGGAATGGCAGAGGTAGGGTGATCTTACAGTGCCAAGAAGGAAGGAATCTTGTTAATGTGTAACTTAGAAGTTGTGGGAAGGTGGGGGATAGATGTAAGTTTCGCTGTATCCATTATACACATGGGGGATATACCAAGGATAACCCTTTGATGTCTTAGAATCTTGTAGCTGGGTCTTTAAATTTCCTTGCAGAATATAGATTTAATGTGCCATCACTTCTTGAATCCAGGCACCTGCAGAATTTTTTAGAGTGTTTTAGATTTACAGACAGGTCCATGGGGGACTTACCATTCCCCACTCCCTGCAGAATTTAGAAGGCACTGCAGGTGGTGGTTCCAAACCCAACACCTCTCAGCTGCGATACTGAGAGATCTTATGTCTTAGGCTATCCCTGGATTTCTAGGACTAGCTTTACTGGGATTCCTCTGAAGAAATCACTGCTTGCCCTGGGTGTTTTGCCTGCCATATTGATAGTAGCTTGTTTCCTGACCAAATTATTTTCAAAATAAAAAGAAATAATACCCTTTAGAGAAGAAATGCAGACATTGATCAGTTTATTGAACTTTTTATATATTATTGCAGTAAAATAAATAAAATATAAATGAAATATGAAAATCAGATGATAGCACACAAAATCTACAGAATAGTTTTTAGTTACATTTCTGTCATGTTGGGAAATAAAGTGGGAATACATGGAAGCATCAGGTTTAGAGAGGGATTTCATTGGTTGATTGACAGAATGGAAATGATGTGGGGGTCCACTCCCCTATGTGTGCTGTAATTACCATTAATGAATAAAGAAACTGCCTTGGCCTATTGATAGGACAGAACTTAGGTAGGCAGGAAAGACAGAACTGAATGCTGGGAGGAAAAAGGGTGGAGTCAGATAGACACCATGGAGCCGCTGGAGACCACATGCTGAAACTTTAGCCGGTAAGCCACTATAATGTGGCAATACACAGATTACTAGAAATGGGTTAAATTAATATGTAAGAGTTAGCCAATAAAAAGGTAGAACTAATGGGCCAAGCAGTGATTTAATAAATACAGTTTCGGTGTGATTATTTTGGGTCAAAGCTAGCCGGGGCAGCCGGAAATGAACAAGTAGCAGCTCCCCCAACATGGAAAGAATTCTTTCTGTTATTGTTTACTTTTCTTTAAAACCATTTGACTAAAGTTCTTATTTTTGAATGTACTGTTTAAGTGTTGAGATGAGCCCAAACACAGAAGGTGGAGACAGCAGTTTTCTTTAATGTGATTACCAATGAAATTGCCTGGCACGAGTGAGAAGGAAGCATGGAACATGAAGCAAATCTACTTAGGATTTTATTAGAGGAGACATGTACAGGCTTGGTGAAGTCCGTGTGCAGAGATGGCTGAAGATGGTGCATCCACCTTTTAAAGGCTGCCTAGAGCATGAGCACAGAAGGATGATGAAAACAGCTTGGTATTGGCATAAACACAGTGATGTTGACCAATGGAATCGAATCGATGACCCAGTTATTAATCCACAAACCTATGAACACCTGATTTTTGGCAAATGAGCTAAAATTATACAATGGAAGAAAGAAAGCAGCTTTAACAAATGGTGCTGGCATAACTGGATGTCAATCTGTAGAAGAATGAAAATAGATCCATATCTATCACCATGCACAAAACTCAAGTCCAAATAAATTAAAGACCACAATATAAATCCTACAACACTGAACCTGATAGAAGAGAAAGTGGGAAGTAGACTGCAACACATGGGCACAGGAGACCACTTCCTACATATAACCCCAGTATCACAGACAATAAGAGCAACAATGAATAAATGGGACCTCCTGAAACTGAGAAGCTTCTGTAAACCAAAGGACACTCTTATTAAGACAAAAAGGCATCCTATTGATGGGAGAAGATCTTCACCAACCCCACATCAGACAAAGGTCTGATCTCCAAACTATATAAAGAACTCAAGAAACTAGACATTAAAATTCTAAATAACCCAATTAAAAAATGGGGTACTGAACCAAACAGAGAATTCTCAACAGAAAAAGTTCAAATGACCAAAAGATACTTAAGTTCATGTTCAATTTCCCTAGCCATCAGGGAAATGCAAATCAAAAGAACTTTGAGATACCATCTTACACTTGTCAGAATGGCTAAAATCAAAAACACCAATGATAACCTATGCTGGAGAGGATGTGGAGTAAGGAGAACACTCATCCATTGCTGGTGGGAATGCAAACTTGTCCAACCACTTTGGAAATTAGTGTGGTGGTTTCTCAGGAAATTGGGAGTCAACCTACCTGAAGATCTAGCAATACAACTCTTGGGAATATACCCAAGAGATGCCCAACCATAGAACAAAAGCATTTGTTCAGCTATGTTCATAGCAGCATTATTTGTAATAATCAGAACCTGGAAACAACATAGATGCCCCTCAATGGAAGAATGGATAAAGAAAGTGTGGAACATATACACATTACATGTACTACTCAGCGGTAAAAAACAATGACATCTTGAATTTTGCATGCAAATGGATGGAAATAGAAAACACTATTCTGAGTGAGATAACCCAGACCCATAAGTATGAATATGATATGTACTCACTCATTAGTGGATTCTAGTCATAAGCAAAGGACATTGAGCCTATAGTTCATGATCCCTGAGAAGCTAAGTAATAAGGTGAATCCCCCAAAAAACATATATAGATCCTCCTGGAAATTGGAAGCAAACAAGATCACCAGACAAAAGTTAGGAGTATGGGAGTGGGGTGGTAGAAAAAAGGGGAGAGGGTGAGAGAGAAGGGAGAAGGGAAGGGTTTGGGAGAGGTTGGGGAAGTGGGATGGTTGAGATGGAGGATGGACAATATGGGAGCAGGGAAGGAGATATCTTAAATGAGGGAGCCATTTTAGGGTTGGGAAGAGACTTGGCTCTGGAGAGGATCCCAGGAGTTTATAGAAATTACACCAGCTAGAACCCTGGGCAGTGGAGGAGAGGGTGCCTGAACTGGCCCTCCCCCCAGTCAGACTGATTACTATCTTGCATATCACCATAGAACCTTCGTCCAGCAATGGATGGAGATAGAGACAGAGACCCACATAGAGCACTAGACTGAGCTCCCAAGGTCCATTTGAAGAGTGGAAGGAAAGAGAAGATAAGCAAGGAAGTCAGGACCACGAGGGGTTGCCTTCTCTTAGGACTGGAGGGGTGTTGGTAGGGTGTGTGTGGGGGAGTGGGAGGGAAGTGGTAGGGAGGGAGGAAGTGGGAATTTTGATTGGTATTATTTATTATATTTATTATTTATTATAAATGAATAAAAATATTCAATAAAAGAAAAATCTTTTAACCAATAAAAGTTTGGACACAGGGCAAAACACTACTTTTGTCTTTCACATAGTAGATATAACCGGAGAACAGGATTAAAGTTTACATTGACAGTTACTGGTCTTGTCTCGTTGACATTTGATTTCTCTAGTAACATCATTTGAATGAGGCCAAGTTAGTTTATTTTTGTACATTTAAAATAACTAGTTTGTCCCATGCTTTTTCAGTCCCCGGCCAGCTGGCCTTGGTGAGTTCCCGATAGAACATCCCCATTGCCTCAGTGTGTGGGTGCACCCCTCGCAGTCCTGAGTTCCTTGCTCGTGCTCACTCTCCTTCTGCTCCTCCTTTGGATCGTGAGACTTCAGTCCAGTGCTCCAATGTTGGTCTCTGTCTCTGTCTTCTTTCATCGCCTGATGAAGGTTAATATTCAGGGGGATGCTTATATGTTTTTCTTTGGGTTCACCTTCTTATTTAGCTTCTCTAGAATCACGAATTATACGGTCTCGCTGAACATAATGGACAATGAGGACTACTGAGAACTGAAGAACAATGGCAATGGGTTCTTGATCCTATTGCACGTAATGGCTTTGTGGGAGCCCAGGTAGTTTGGATGCTCACCTTAATAGACCTGGATGGAGGTGGGTGGTCCTTGGACCTCCCACAGGGCAGAGAAACCTGCTTGCTCTTTGGGCTGAGGAGGAAGGAAGACTTGATTGGGGGAGGGGGAGGGAATGGGAGGTGGTGGCGGGGAAGAGGCAGAAATCTTTAATAATTAAATAAATTAATTAATAAAAAAAACTAAGAAAAGAAAAAAAAATAAAATAACTAGTTTGTTAGATTTAGGTCATGAATTAAAAGGAATTTAGATAAATTTTTCAAGTTTTTTTAAACATAGAGACCTATTTGAATCAAACCCTTTTATGGAACTTTATCATGTTAACATATCACATAATATATATCTAAAGGGAGCAAGGGGACAGCTTCCTAGCTAGGCCACCAAACGCTGGACTGGGAAAATGGAGCCCAAGGAGGAGTCTGGGGCAAGGGAGGTTTACTAGACCAGAACTGAAATAAGAGTTTAAAGAATGGACACTGTGTACAGAAACATACACACAGAGAGACAGACACACAAACAGACAGAGAGAATGCGTGTCCCCTCCAAGCAGAATAATTCTGTTCTTTTATAATAATAAAACTCCCTTAAGAACCATTTGTGTGGATGTCTTATTTGGATTAGTAAGAGATAAGTGAGGCGAGCTCACTAGCTTATTAGGAAATAAGTTTCTTTGCTAAAAATTTATGTTTATTTGTTACCTGTATGTAAGTGGAGGCCACGAGACAACTTTTTAAATCTGCTATCTCTTTCTCTTACCACACGCGACTCAGGGATCTAACTTAGCAATGCAGGTTTACCTACAAATATCTTTTTATTTATTTATTTATTTTTTTATTCTTTTTTTAATTAAAATTTCCACCTCTTCCCTGTTTCCCATTTTCCTCCCCCTCCTCCCACATATTGCCCCCTCCTCCCACTCCCCTCCCCCTATCCCCACTCCTCTTCTCCTCCCCCCACTCCATTCCCCCTCCCTCTCGATACTGAAGAGCAGTCCAAATTCCTTGCCCTGAGGGTCCGGTTTCATCCCATGCTTATTCAGTCCCAGTCTAGCTGGCCTTGGTGGGCTCCCAATAGATCAGTTCCACTGTCACAGTGGGTGGGTGCACCCCTCATGGTCCTGACTTCCTTGCTCATGTTCTCCCTCCTTCTGCTCCTCATTTGGACCTTAAGAGCTCAGTCCGTTGCTCCAAATTGGGTCTCTGTCTCTATCTCTATCCTGAACATGGCAGACAATGATGGCTGATAAGAAGCCAAGGACAATGGCACTAGGTTTCGATCCCAATACATGAACTGGCTTTGTGGGAGCTTAGCCTGTTTGGATGCTCACCTTCCTGGACCTACAAATATCTTGATCAGCTGAACCATTTTGCAGGTATTAGGAAGCAAGTTTCGTGACCCGCCAGGCTCCTTCTTGAGTCTGGCTATTTGAGGTTAGGCAACAGAGTTCACTAGGAGTTAGACTTTTACTGTTTCTATTAGGCATCACGGGTCACTGAAGTCAGGCTCCAAGCATTTAGGGTTCCATTGCTAGGGTGCTTTTATCTTCAGCTTTTTTGTCTCTACAGGCTGTAGTTGACCAGTCTCTGGCTTGATCAGTACAAAAGGGGCATGAGGGATTTGTGTTTGGTAGAGAGGCCAGATCGAGGGAAGGAGAAAGACAGACAGATGAGAACATGTGCCTGCTTTTAGGTTTAGGAGGGCACAGAGCAGGAAACTGTTCCTCTGAGTGGGCTGCCATCTCTTCCCAGCCTTGGTAATGAGCGATGCCCATTGCCTGAAGGAATTGCTATTCTTAACAAATTCACTCAAAATGACTCACTGGTTTGAACAGAACTGGGAACATTTTCTGCCTTCTATTCAGAGGACATAATCAGCCCACCTGTGTCTCTTAAATAAAATTTCCAGAGCCCTGGTCTTATACCTCCTAACAGGGTTGAGTCCCCACATCTTTCAAAGGTATGCTTTTGGACAAGCAGTTTCTTTGCTCATACTCTCTCATAAAACCCCGTCCCAAACACACAATAGATTTTGTCAACATGATATTTCAAGGCTATTTCAGGACCCACAGTCACAGTACTGGAAAAGGTCTTGCCCTTATAGTTAAACAAATCAGATATTTACAGCATTGCGGGCAGCATAAGACAAAACAGAATCTGGCTTTCAGTTTTAGAAACTGATTTTATTTCTTATCTGCCTTTTTCTTTGTCCTTCTCTTCCTTTATGTCCCCTGAACAACAAATTATATGAAGGAAAATTCAACCCTTTTGGAGCCTTGGACTATAAGATTTGACAAACACAAGTAACTACCATGACATAGTATGTCTGACAGTCCCATAACTGCTGTGACTAGCAACATACACATCTCTAGTGCCACAAGAGACTCCTTTCTCTCCTGTCCCTTCCCCTATCTCTTGCTTCTTCTTCTTCTTCTTCTTCTTCTTCTTCTTCTTCTTCTTCTTCTTCTTCTTCTTCTTCTTCTTCTTCTTCTTCTTCTTCTTCTTCTTCTTCTTCTTCTTCTTCTTCTTCTTCTCCTCTCTCTCTCTCTCTCTCTCTCTCTCTCTCTCTCTCTCTCTCTCTCCCCATCCTCATCCCTTCTTCTCACCTTTCTCCCATCCTCCTCTTTTTCTTCCTGTTTCAGGCCCCCAAACGCTGAAATTATAGGAAGACACCACCATGCCCAACTTTTTGTTTGTTTTGTTTTTTTTTTTCAGTAGTGGGGATGGAACCCAGAGATTATGGCAAGCTAAAGCAAGTGCTCTATCACCAAGTTGCATCCCCAGAGTCCTGGCTTTGATATAGCAGGATTTTTTGTTGTAAACTAATTTTATATAGTAATGGGTTTTATAAAGATGTTTGTATACAAGTTTATCATGTACTTTTGACTTTTCTGCTTCCCTCCGTCTCCTACTATTCCCTTTTTCTTCTCTGGACAGTCTCTTTTCCACTTTTGTGTCTTTTGTTTAATTTTTTATTTATTATTATTATTATTATTACTGAGTTGGGTCTCATATTGTAGCTCATTTAGCAGTCATTCTGTTTCCCAGGCTGGTCTTGAACTCATGGCGATCTTCCCTTAGCATCTAAATTATTGGTATTACAGCAATAAGTCATAAACTTCTGGGCTGGGCCCCACCACCAGGTTCTAATTATCCTTTCTTAACCCCAGCTCTTGACAATAGGATCTGGTTTCTGTTATTGGAGTTTTTCCTTTTTCAGAAAGTCATGTAGGGTAGCATTGGGCAGTATGTAGTCCTTTAGGCCTGGCCTCTTTTATCCACCATTCAGGACTCATTCATATTGTGGCATTTCTCGGTTGTTTGTCTTATGTTATTGCCAAATTTGGAGTCATGTAATTATTTTCACCCCTCTAAAAATATGCAAACTGTTTCCTGACATCAAAAGCCCACAACATAAAGCAAAATAAAATTTAGTTTTAATAAGTCAGTAGTAAAATCACATACAGAAGAAATTCTTCAAATAACTTTAAAGCAGGTTAGATGGAATATATATTCTTACTGTCATCTACCCTATAGAAGGGAAAAGAAGCCAGAAAATTCAACTCTGTCTCATGGGTCAGAGTTGGGTCATCTAGTAACTCTACATATCAAGTAGCCATAGAAAAGCATTTACTTTCTTTTCTCTGTGATGTCAAGCAGCAAAGGGTTAGAACAATTGCAGATCCTGCCTCTGCTGTCTACTAGGACCAGCTCTCCTTCTTTCTGCTCCCTTTGGATTGGGCTAGAAAAGTTCTTTTTGCACTGTCACTTAACATAGTGTTAGCAGCAATGCCACCTTCCTGAAGTTAAATAGCAAAACTGGAACCATTTCTACTCGCTGAGCCAGAGAAGAGAACTCCCAAGTGTATTATCAAGCTGTCCTTTCCACATTAACAGTGGAGCATTGCTTCAATCACTTAGGCTTAGAGACTTGCATTTCCTAACAAGGCTTGTGATTCTGAAAGAAAGAGTCATGGAAACCTGAAGTCTTGGAGGATGCATGATGCTGTGAGAACTCAGGCTCCATTGCAGAAATACATATGCATGTTATACATCCAGAGATGTCTGAAAGACATTTTAAAATTATGATAGGCCAATTCTTTCAAACATCCTACAAGAAGTGGGTAAATTGTGGAATATATGTTACTGTATATTGGGTAGCTGGTTACACAAGACATTGTTTTCTAGGAAATGGTTCCAAGAAGAATGCATCCATCAGTATGTCTCTGGCGTTATTCTTTCCCCTTGCCTACACAGGCACATCTAGTAACTGGTCTAAACAGGCAACAAGCATCGTGAGTATGAGGAGAGGTTGAGGACAGCTTCATAAGCATGCTATCAGTTGATATTTCCCAAAGACTGTGAACTGTTTCAATCACCGCTCCTGGTCCCACTTCACAGATGAATGATCAGAGGCTCTTGGTGTGTCATGGTTTGCATCAAGTCATGCAGGAGGCAAATTTGGTCTAGAACCACCTGTCCTTTAGTGTCTTTTGTACTTCGACCCTTTCTCCCACCCCTTTGTCACTGTTCCTCTTTGGATTTAGGGTACCTGGGTACCCTCAGAAGAGTGGCCAGGAGCATAGGTGGTACCATGTAGAAAGACAGGCAGCAATACTGAACATCAGAGGGACATATTTACCTGATATTTGGGTGGGAATTTTTTCAGTGAACAGAAATAAAACCTTCTTAAGACATTTTCTGTCACTGCCAGTAGCTTTAGGTGACTAGGGAGACCGATTCTGTTCAGAAATGCAAGTTAATGGCAAGGAGTCAGACTGTCAATGCTGTAAAAGTATCTAGGACATTGATAACTTTTGGGTAACATGAAAGAAAACACTTTACCTGCCTGGGCCTGAGAATAGATCATTTGTAAAGCTCATATATAGTTGACATCACACAACTCCTTGCTTAGGTTTGCAGTACAGATGGGAAAACTCTAAAGCAGGGGTCTGGTAAGAGGTCAGCTATTTAGGTTGTAGATTCCTGCCTTGGACTTAAAGGTCTCACCTGTCAGATTTGAAGATTAATAGGTTTTTCAATTCCCATTAATGAAAGGAAAGGACTGGAAAGCTTAATTAATGAAGATAATAGCCTCCATAGGAATTTTAAATGATACACATATGCATTCTCTGTTGGCCTTTTAAAAGTGCATGCATGCGAGTATGTGTGTGTGTGTGCATATGTGTATAGCTGAGGAGTTAAGAAACTTGGTGTAGGTAGGAGAACCATTATGCTGTTAGACAGTTGCCTGATAACAGTGATCCTTAATTGGCCACACAGAAGAATTTCTTTGGGGGACTTTATGCAGTGCTAGGGATTAAACCTAGCATTGTGTACAAGCTGCAACAGAATCTTTAAGCTCTATTCACAGAACTCTTCTTACTTTTTCCAGATGAAGGGTCCCCTAAATTGCTCCCTAAGTTGCCCAGTCTGGACTAGAACTCGTGATCTTCCTGGCTCAGCTTCTCTTACTGGCTGGGATTACAAACCTGTGTCACCAGACTCACCTAGACTTAAAAAACAAACAAACAAACAAACAAAATCTTTGTAAATTAAATGTACCTGGTGCAGCTTACGTCACAGCCAGCTGAAGGGGTGACAGGCTGGTTGCTAAGGAGGCCTTTGTAGTGTGGCTATCCACTCCGCAGTGACAACCAGCTAGGCAGGCAGCGGTTCAAACACAGGAAGGCTGCCAGCAGAGTGGGAGGGACCCCATTACCATGAGCTTCGGGTCTGGTGGACTTTGAGGCCCATTAGAACAGAGCAACACCCTTCATTTGCTAGGTTTCCACTACACCAAAGCACAGTCAACTGCGGGACAGAAACGGACTGAAACTGGACCACATGGGGCCACCCCTCTACAGCAGAGAGAGGCAGTTTGACCTGAAGCACCGCTTGGAGGGTCAGAGGGAATCAAACTCCAGGCTGCCACCGCCACCTCCGCAGCTGTGAGTTGACAGGCACCATCACCTTGGGCCTCTGCCTCTCAACACCATGGCAGAGGCTGAGTCGGCCTCCACGCCTTACATCGAAGATGATTTCTACTGTCCGATCTGTAGAGAAGTTTTCAAGATACCAGTTCGGGTTGCCGCCTGTCAGCATGTTTTCTGCCGAAAATGCTTCCTAACTGCAATGAAAAAGAGTGGGATCCGTTGCCCCTTGTGCCGTGGAAATGTGACTAAATGAGAAAGATCACGTCCAGAGAGGGCCCTAGACCTCGAGACAATCATGAGGACTTTTCCTGGTAGTTGCCGATACTGTTCCCAATGTATTGAACTGCTTCGCATGAGACAACATTACAAAACTTGCAAAAAAGTATCAAGATGAGTTTGGAGTTTCTTCAACTCTTTCAAGCTTCCAACTGTCTCATGACTCCGTGGGCAACAGTAAACAGCGAGACAACCACCTCTGAAAATGCCGAGGCTTATCTAGAAGACAATGCAATCCCATCTGACCAGTCTTCTTTTCATTGTCCTCTGTGCGAAGCAAACATAACCAGACAGCGTTTGCATTGTAACAGCAACCACAGAGCTCATATTGCTCCAGCCATTTGCCCAAGTTGTCTGTCTCTTCTATGGGGTGACCCTACTCAACTTGCCAGAAATTTCATTAGTCATCTAAGTGAGAGACATCAATTTGATTATGGAGATCTGATGAATCTGTAACTGGATGAGGAAACTCAGTACCAGATTGCAGTTGAGGAATCTCTGCATGTCAACATCTAGAGACTCTCCTCAGCTCTACAGTCGCTCCTAAGGGACAATTTACATGAAGGCATTCTTTCAACAACTTGGTGTGCTTTAAATAAAAGTAATCAGTCTGACCTGTTTTAATATTTCTTTTATTGAAAATCAAAGGTGCACTACCTTAAAACTTAGTCCTTTGGACAAGAAGACCAGGGAGTGTGGGTGGAGGGAGGAAGACTATGGAGGTGTGGGGGAGTAGAAAGGAGGGTGGGGACCAGGAAGGGGGAGGAACAGAAGAGGGAATGAGAAGAGTGAGGGGAGGAGGGGTAGAGGAGGATGGTGGGAGAGAAGAGTAATATAGGAGGAGGGGGAGAGACAGAGAGGTGGGAAAGGAAAAGGGGAGGGGTATTGGGAAGAGAGATGGGAGGAGGGGGAACGGTGGGGAGGGAAGAGGTGATTGGAAAAGGAGGAGGGTGAGCCGAGGAGGAGGGAGGGAGATGAGTGAGAAAGGGGAGGAAGTGGGATGAGAAAGAATATGGATGAGAGGAGGAGGGACAGGAAGGAAAAGGAAAGGTGATGGATGGGAAAGGGGAGGAGGGGGGATGAGAAAGAATAAGGATGAGAGGAGGAGGGGCAGGGAGGACAGAGGGTAGTGAGTGGGAAAGGGGAGGAGGAAGGTTGAGAAAGAATAGGGATGAAAGGAGGAGGGAGAGGGAGGAGGGAGGGAAGTGAGTGGGAAAGGGGAGGAGGACGGTTGAGAAAGAATAGGGATGAGAGGAGGAGGAAATGAAGCTGTGCAACAGCGTACAATGAGTGATACTCATAGCTAGGATCTTATTTTCTTTTGCTGAGCTCTAAATCAGGGACCAGGTTTATGTGCATAGAGGGTTGACTGTTGGCAGGATGAAGTAAACACAGGGAAAGGGATTTGGCTACACATGTTCAAGCATGCACATAGATACCTAGGAAACCACACCACTCTCCAATGCCCTTAGAACAGATGAAAGCCTAATCCGCATCTTGGCATGTGTTCCTCAGTATGGTTGGAATTTCCTTGACCTGCTCACTCCTCCACTGCCTCTCTGCTTCCTATCTCCATATTCAGCTTTCCCCCCAGTTACAAAACAGCTACTGAAAATCAACATTCCTTGAAATCTTTCATTAAAGCTAAGACTCTCTTTTGCTTTAGTTTTCCCTCACTTTTCACACAGAATGCCCCGAGACTCACTTAGTCTGTCCTCGGTATTGACATATGCCATCCCAGGTCACTTCCTTTTCAACAGCAAATCCCCTGACTTTGTGCATTTGAAGATTATTTACTTAGGTCCAACAACCTGAGCTGCTATTCAGAGTCCATAGGTCGATTTCTTTCTGGATTGGAGGAAAGACTTTTACAACGGTACAGAGGCTTGTTGCTGTTTAAATCATGTCAACAGTGACTCTCTGACTTTAGCCCACTTTTCATCTTATTTTCGCTTAAGGCTCTCCTGCCTCCATTCCACATAAGAAGTGAGCTGGGCTTTGTTAGTTCCTATACGCTGCACCTCCTCTTTTCTGTGCTTTGCACATTGTTCCCTCCCCACCAACCCTCTTTCTGCTGTAGTGCCAACATGACCCTGTGCTTCCAATTCAGCTTCAACCAGTGAGAAAAATCCTACCAGCTTTCAAGCTTCAGTTCACTTCTGGACTTTCAACACAGCCTATTACTCCAGCAATTTTTGTTCGTTTTTCTTCTTCAGTCCTCAGTCTCTTACTGTGTTATTGCCCATGTGGCTTGTGTAGTTAATTTCACTGAATATTCACAGATAGTCACTTGGGGGATCTATACAGTTGATAGAATAGAAATCACTTGTGGAGAGAGTCTTCTTCTTCTTCTTCTTCTTCTTCTTCTTCTTCTTCTTCTTCTTCTTCTTCTTCTTCTTCTTCTTCTTCTTCTTCTTCTTCTCCTCCTCCTCCTCCTCCTCCTCCTCCTCCTCCTCCTCCTCCTCCTCCTCCACCTTCCTTCTCCTTCTTCTCCTTTTTTGGTTTTTCAAAACAGGGTTTCTCCATGTAAACAGCCCTGGTTGACCCAGAGTCTAGTAGACCAGGCTGACCTTGAACTCAGAGAGATCCACCTGCCTCCTGAGTGCTGGGATTTGAGGTGTGCGCCAACACTGCCCAGCTGAGTTTATACATTGTCATGCCATAGCATGCAGCACATAGGATAGTAGATGTGTGGCAACTTTGTTTATAACTGATTATAAGAATAAAACCTGAGACACAGAACATAAAGTTTTGAGCAAAAGTTTTATTGGAAGTAAGATCCTGAAAAACTATAATTTCTTGTCTCCATGATGTTTTCTATTTCAATTTCAAATATACTTGAGCAAAATATATGTCCAGTAAAACTGATTAGTGAATAAAAATTAAAAATAGAAGTCTCAAAACATACTCTTGCATTAATTTGAGCATATGCATGTTTTCAGAACTATTATTTAAAAACTGCCTTGATTTCATTAATATAAAGCAAAGCCTTCTGAGATAATCAGAACAAGACAAATATTCCAATAGCTCCAATTTGGAAATGATGTGAATATTTTTAAATGCTTAATTTTGCTTATTTAGCTATCTTTTATATGAAGTTCTTTGGCAATCAAGAAATTCAAACTGAAACAATAGCAAGAAATCATTATTATTATTTTTTCCTAAGTGGTACAGTTTTGGTTTTTGTTTTCTTTCGTTTGAGACAGGATCATTCACTATTCAGACCAGGCTGGGATGAAAGTTGTAGCAATCCACCTGCCTCAGCTTCCCTGAGCGCTATGACTGAAGGTGTGCAACCATGCCTCGCCTCTTTTTAGTGAGTTATTCCTACTATAGTGAAAGGTTCCACATGGAATCTCACATGCCGTTTGGGTTACAGGTTGAGTTGGAATGCAATCTGTATTGAAAGTAAAAATGTGTATAGTCTATGAGTACTTTGAAAATCCTTTTGACAAGTCTCCACTGAAGTGGCCATCTTTTGGGCCTGGCAATTCTACCCATAGGTACATGTATATTTAACAGAGTGTTTATATATGTCACTGAAAAACGTGTTATAGAATCTTCATAGAAGCACTACTCTTAGTGACACCTAACTGAGAAGTGCACAAATAAATGCCTATTGACAGCAGAGTAGATAAAGAAGCATAGCATGTGTACAGCATGGAATACCACCCAGAAATGAGAATGAACACATGATCACTACCAGCTATAGGAAAAGTTGTACAAATAGCAGTGTTGAGTAAAATGAACTAAATTAAAAAACAAAAGAGTACATGACGTATGAATTTATATTGAGTTAAAACATTGATAAAATAAATTTATTGTGTGAAATGCCACTTTGATGACTACTTCTGGGGTAGTTAATAATAGAGAAAATGGCTTCATAAGGGCTGTTGGTGTTTTGTAATATAGTATTTTATGAATTCATAGAGACTTTCATATAGCATATCTAAATTATATTCATTTCTCAACTCCCTGCTCCTCCCAGACTCCCTTCCTCTTCTTGTTCTCATTTTTTGCTGTTTGTCTTTGCCTTTTAAAGAGACTATCTTGCAGCAGATGTCTAGTCTTCCATCTCTGAGTTGGGTAGTAGGGATTTGTTCCATAGTTATGCTCATTTTGTAAAAAGTTGTCAAGCACCATGCTTATGATTTGTGTACTTTTCAGTGGAAACCTATAAAAGTTTGAATATTCTTTCACTAAGTAAATTTACTAGTATTATTTCCTGTGAAATAATAAATGTCATCAAAGAATTTGTATTCAGTGCTTTTCATTCAACGTTCCTTCCAACAGTAAGAAATTAAATATGGTAACAGTGTCAGACATAAGTGAAGTGGTCAAATATAGTAAGACAAGACATTACATCCCTAAAAGATCATTTTTATGATGACCAAACAATGATAAGTTTTCATGTACTATGAAAAAAGTGCTAAACTATATACAGAGAATAATACAATGGACAAACAAATAAAACAATAACAAGAAATATTTTGAGACTGATACATTTCATCAAGAAATTTTATAATTTCATAAAAATACTAACATTGTTATTCAGGAATAATAGCTTATCAGGTAGTTTTATTGTTTGATTTAAATTTTAATTTACATTCTAAATTATACATAATGATTATATGATTATTTTATAAACTATTATATATATATATGTGTATGTATGTGTGTATATTACTGTATCATGGTTCAAGTGAGTTCTTCCAGTATCCACTTATGGTTTTTTAAAGATAATGAAAGCAGAAAAGTCAAAGAAGAAAAAGCTATCCATGTAGCCTTGGTATTTAAGCCAGTTTTCTCACGCTGTCTCTCTCCTCTCTCCCATCTCCTCCTCCGTCTCTGGCATACTACTTTGAGAAGTACCCAAAGTCCATGGAGACCCTCACACATTCTGAAGAGAAATAAAATAAATTCACATTCATTTTGAACAGTGACTGTGAACTCGCTGTAGGAGATCAGAAATGTGGGAAGCAGAGAGCTCAAAGAGTATATGTTACTCCCCCCTTTCCAGGCTTATAAAGAAGTTATTGTACACAAATTGGCAGAAAGCACTTCTGTACCAACTCCAAAGCTTGATAGTGTCGGTGGAGGACAAACCCTGAGTTTTCTTTATATTCATGGAACTAATGTCTTTTTTTAAAGAAAGAAATATGTGTATGAGTGTTTATTCCACGTATATCCCTGTGCACCATGTTCACAGAAAGTCATGAGGGTCCAGAAGAGGGTGTTGGAGCCTCTGGAGCCTGAGTTATAGATAGTCATAAGCTGCCCTGTGAGCAGGACGGATCAAACTCGAGTGCTCTGAAAGAGCAAGTATTCTTAACCACTGAGCCATCACTCCAGACCCATAGGAGGTTTCTTCATTTAGTTAACATTCTCAGTACCCATAAAGGTAATGGAGGGTAACATTTCTTAGACTTGGCCATCATTACGTTATCAATTGGTCTATGCTGTAAGTGAAACATTCTATTTTTAAACTATAACATAGTTTATTTTAGTTCCAGAAACTCATACACCATCTTTAATATCAGTTTAGAGAAGTGCATAATTGTTTTTCAGGGAGCACATTGTGCATAAACATTTGTTCTGTGGTCAAAGAGACACCTCATGCAATTTACTTCAAAGCGTTCAGATCACAGTCCTTTTGCCAAGTAGTGAGTCTTAGCCAAAAGTGCCATAAAATACCCAGACCAACTCTGTTCAAATGTCCAGTATTTGTAATTTTGCTTAATAATAACACTATAACATTAGATGTTGTTGAAAAGATGTAGTTATGTGAATTGTACCTCAAGAATTGGCTAACTCTCTACTCTGTGATAGTTGAGAAAATCTAAACACAAGGCTGTTACTACATATGAGCAATGAGAAACCTCATAGGCCCTAGAAAACCTCAAATACAGTCAGTTATCTATAATAGAGAGGCTGTCCTATAGCAGAAACAATTATCTCATGGGTTTATGATTGTTCCCCACAAGGGACGACAATGGCAATAAATTTTTCAGGTCACCTTTCAGTGACAGATTGACTTAACAATCAATGACACTACACCTTGACAAGAACTGCCTAATTATGCCTATCTCCTCTGCTCTTGCTCCAATTCTTCCTCTACTTAAATATAACGCTGATATTAGTACCTCAAAGACAAACTTGGGGTCACTGGATTGCTTTATCTGTTCTTTCTCACATTCCCCTTTCCACTATTGTGCATCTTTTCAATTGGTATATTGAGACCAATGCCTAAACTTAGCTGTTGATTTCAAAGAGACTGATAATTTTGACCTGAAACTTCATTACATCTTACTAGCTGGTTACAGCAAGGACCTGGTTATGTCACTAAAACTGTGTAAGCCTTTGCAGCTGTAAGACACAACCACCAGCCTAGCATTAGTGGGGTAAGGTTGCCAATGGTAATTTTCTTCTTTATTACATAACATAGATCAAATCTCCACTTATTGAAGTTTGGATAAAACAACTAACTCAGCATTTTGCCTTGCAACTCAATGCCAGACTGCTAAGTCTTAACACTGAGAATATCCTAATGGCTTCCATTTCCAAGCCACTGTCTAAGAATAGAACCTCTGGAACAGCTCTTATGTCAGAAAAAGACCTAAAGTTCCCATGCATTAGATTTGAATTCTAGTCAGCCTCACTTGTGGTTTATCATAGTTATTTGGAGTCTTGAATCTATTTCAGCACTATGTGAGCCATAACAAAGCTCTCAATTGTGGGCTCAGCATGTGACACAAGTTTCTTGTATTGGTGATCGTAGGTATGCTATAGGGGACTGGGGCTTAGCAGAGTCATACAGTGCATGACTCCAGTCCAGTGACTCAAGGCAAGGTGTGTGGGCCTATCTAAGCATCAGGGAGCTATTGTCAGCACCGTACCACTCATTTGAAGTATTTTCTTTTATCCTTGGTGAAGCCACTAACTAGGAAATTGGTTGTCCTCTACTGCTGAAATTGTGACAACACACAAAGAAGACATTTTAGGAAAGATGGACACAGAACCACATTTGTTTTGGGGACAGTAGAAATATCCTGAAATACATCAGGCTCAGAAGTAATCTCCTTTGAATTTTCCAAAAAGAGAGGTGCCAATAAAGACAGATTGTGAAGACTGAAATAAATAAATTGAAAAAATAAGTAGGAAAATATAGAATCTTCTAATTTCCAAATGATGACACTCATTAAGCATTATGAGTTTCCAGGAGACCTAAGGGGCAGAGTAGAAATCTAGAGAATGACCCAATAGTAACTAGTACAAGTAAGCATGGAATTTAAAATCACTATTTTAACACAATTCAAAGTTTCAAGAAAACACAGATAATGAGTCAGTCCTTAAACACAAAAACTTAACAAAAAGATGAAAGCAATTTTTAAAAGTTAACCAATGTAAGTAAACCAGCTACTATGGACAACAGTATGGAGGGTCCTTATACCACTCTTAGGGATATACCTGAAGGACTCCAGGACAATGTATCACATGGATACTTGTGCATCATTGTTTATTGCAGCACTGTTACTTACAGTACCTAATTGTGGGACTGACATGGGTATCTATCAACAGAAGAATGGACAAAGAAAATACGGTACATATATGCAGTGACTGTTCAGTCACAAAGAAGAAGAAGCAGTTATGTCAATTTGTACGAAAACGGATGCAACTAGAGGTAATCATATTAACGTAATTCAATCTCTTTCAGTAAAACAAATAACACAGTGTTTCTTTCTCTTTGGGCTCTAGGTTTATATAGATACATAAAATCATGTATGTGCATATGACATGAAAGAAGAAGCAAAGCAGTCTAGAGAACAAAGGGAATTTTTGGGAGGAACAAGCAAGGTAAGGATAGTGAGTGTGGTGGTTTGCTCAGAACACATTCATGCTTTCGTATGTGTTTTTTAAAAGAAACCACTTTCTCAATAAGAAGTAGAATAGAAACAGAGTCACCACTTATGATTATACAGAATTAGGATCCCTTTCACTACAAGAAAGTTTCTTTGCCTCTAAGGACATACATGGCCTGGAGTGAAGGGACAGAATAAGACATTCATGCAAACAGAATCCAGGAGAAAATAAAAACAATGCTGTACTTACATCAAATAAAATAGACAAGATGAAAAATATGGAAGATCTTTTTATTATGATAAAAGGCTCAATTCAATAAGAAGTAAAAACTAAATATATTTATATATAATATGTATGCATATATAGGTACACACACATATGTGTGTGTGTATATATACATACACTCTGTATCACAGCATCTAGATATATACTGAAAATCTTAGGATGTAAAAGAAGAGGTAAATTCCAATAACTATTTGGGAACTTACAAAGCTCACTCTCATAGGAAAGCTCTTCCAGTCATTTCTATGATGGATGATGCAATAGGCCACAAAACAAATCTTAACAATTTTTTTTAAAATATTGCAATTTTTGGGAATCCTTTCAAATGGCAAAACAATATTACCTGTAAAAATTAAGAAATCTACTCTTGAGCAATCAATGATAAAGAAACAAAGAAAGAACATTAAAAAATTTCTTGAAACAAAAATAAAATACAACACCCTAAAGCCTTGGAATATAGAAAGAGTAAGTACAAAGATAAAAATTCATATGCATTAATGAGTACACCAAATAAGCAGAAATAAAAAAATCATTGTTGTATTGTTAGGAACTAGAAAAAGATAAACATGAAGCAATTCTAGATTAATAGATGAAAAGAAATAATAAAACCATAGAATAGGTAAGTATAATAGAGACTATAAATAGGAAAGACCAATGAAACTATGAGAGCAACATAATCAAGAAATCAACAGAGGAGGCCAGGGAGATGGCTCAGTGGGTAAAGACACTTCCTGCTAAACCTGCCTACCTGAGTTTGAGCCCTGAAGGTCACCCACATGCTGGGAGGGGAGAACCAACTCTCATGAGAACTTATATCTGACCCCCACGTGTAAACTTTTCACAAATATGCCCACACCCACTCCTAATATGTAAGTAAACACACACATAAAGCTACACACACAGACACACACATTTAATAATTGAATGTAAAAAATATATGCCATAGGAAAAGTACCAGCTAATATTCTTGATGAATATAGATACCAAAGTTCTCAATAAAATGACATTAAATTGAATCCTACAGTTTATTAAAATGATCATGTACTGTGTTCAAGAGGGATTCATCCCAAAGACAGAAACATGTTTCAGTTTACACAAATTAATAAGCTTGATATATCACAACAATGGAATGAAGCAATAAAACCATATGGTCATCTTAATAGTTGCAGAAAGGAATTTTTAGTAAGATGCAACTTGGTAAAAATGCTGAATGAATTAGGTATAGAAGGAACAGAATAAGGACCAAATAAAATAAGTCAACAACAAACATAATGAAAAGGGAAAAGCATTTTCTATAAGATCTAAAGCAAGATGATCATTTTGTCATTATTTTGTTTTGCTTTGTTATGATATGTTTGTTTTATTTGAGACAGGGACCTCACTCTGTATCCCAGGTTGGCTTTGAACTCACTATGTATCCTAGGTTGGTCTTCACTTCATGGTGGTATATCAGAGAAAGGCTAATCTTTTTAGTAAATAGTACTGGTAAAATTATAAAACCACATGTGAAAGACTGAAACTAGATGGGATTTTTACAGTTACAAACATCAATTTGAAACAAAGAAGATGTAAATATAAGAGCTGGCACTATGAGACTAATAGAAAGGAACATAGAGAAAATATTCAGAACATTGAAATTATTAAGAAATTTTTGAAGGGGACCAAAAAAAACCACATGGAAAGAAAAGCCATAGTGAACAAACGGGATCCAGGAAACTTAAAGCTGCTTCTAGCAAACAGATCACCTGAATTCAGAAGAGGCATAATGGCAGTAATATTTGAAAATTATAAAGTTGAAGAGAGGTCAACAGTCAGAACATAAAAGGAACTCCAAAATGTAAAAACAAAAGTCCCAAAGAGTATAACAGCAACAACAAAAATCTAGTAAGCAATTGTAAGGGTAAATGATTATTCATCTTACAAACCCAGGTTACAGTCTACTGTTGAGTGGAAGTTAAGTCAGTAGGAAATTGAAGCAGCTAGTCACACTGCCTTCACAGCCAAGAACACAGATAAATGGATGTGTGCATGGATGCTTGTTTACTGGACTGTAATTGCTTCAATTCTCTACTCTTGTCACTCCAGGCTATCCTGCCTAAGGAATGTTATACCCACTGTGGGCTGCTTCTTCCCACATCAATTAACTTTAATTAAGGCATGCCCTCACAGACATATCCGTAGACCAACCCGATGGAAATAGTACTTCCCTGAGACTCTCATCCAAGCTGATTCTAGGTTGTGACAAGCAGAGAGTTAAAGTGAACAACTAACAACCAAACGTCTGAAAATATACTAATTATAGAACTAGTAGTTGAACTAAGTAGACATGCCAGGAGTAAAAACATCCCAGTGACGAATATATATATTCATATGTATATGAAGTGATGTTTAACATAATTAGTAATCACATAAATACAATTTTGAACCAGAATGAGATGCTATGTCACTCAATGAAGTAAGAAAGGCTATTAACTGAAAGACCAAAGAAAACCAGTGCTGGAGAGGATGTGAAGAAAATGAAACATTTCACATTGTTAGTGTGAACATAAATTAATACAGTCATTATGGCAGCTCCTCCAGCAAGTAAAATTAAAACTATCATATGGTTCATTAATCTCATTCCTAGGCATGCAGCCAAAGAAAATCAATATGTTAAAAAGATATCTGTACTCTAATATTTATTATGGCAATATTTACAAAGCTAAGAATTGAAGATTGCAGAAGTATCTATCAATGACGAATGAGTGAAGGAACCGTGGAATACTATTCAGCTATAAGAAGAATGAAATCTTGTCATTGGGTACAGAAGTGATAGAACTAGATGGTATTCAGTAATGTGAGACAAGAATAGGCAGTTACTGTGTGATCATAGGTGGAACACAGACTAGTTGAACTGTTACCAGAAGCTGGAAAGAGTATGTGCAGGAGTAAGATGGGAAAGATTCCCTGATCTTCTTTTGCACCTTCCCTGCTGAGCTGGGATGAGGCCATTCACCATATTCGCTCCTTCTCCTTAGGGCCCTGGGTGAGTGATTTTTCTTGTTACTGTCTTAATACCTGGACTTATCTTAAAGAGTGATCGTTGAGCACTCTGAAGCACGTACACTGAGGTCCTTGTTATCCTCTCCACAATGCTGTCCTTTGGGTGACAGGGGCTGTGAATACTTATAAAGGAAGACATGACACCATCCCTTGCCCTCAAGTGGACTTAAGCGTTTTGCATCTGTGTCTGTCAACCAAGACTCCTTGTTAATCTTAAAATCTAAGCATTAAATCAGACTAAGGGAAAACACATGTTATTTATGTAACCTGAAGTCACTTAAGAGCACTTAAGGCTTAAGTGGTTCTCAACCAATGGGTCGCAACCCCTTGAGGTTGGGTATCAGATAGCCTGCATATCAGATATTTACATTATGATTCATAAGGGTAGCAAAATTACAGTTATGAAGTAGCAACGAAAATAATCTTATAGTTGCAGGTCACCGCAACTTGAGGAACTGTATTATAGGGTCTCAGCATGAGGAAGGTTGAGAAGCACTGCTGAGGGCTTTTAGAATTATCTGAGAGAGAAATTGCTATATTCACCGTGGCTTTAGCAGTCAGTATACATTTCTTAACAGTCAAAACCATTCAAAATTTGTAACCACAAAATGCCATATGCCATTGTTTGGTTAACGAAATTGTCAGTGAAGTATAAGAAAATTAGATGTGTAAATCTTACCCCAGATCCAAGGGAATGAGGTGAAGGCAAAAATTTCAGTCTTAATCTTACTCTCTCTCTCTCTCTCTCTCTCTCTCTCTCTCTCTCTCTCTCCATCTCTATTCCTCTCATTCATTTCTTTATCTGTATATCCCTAATCCAACTGTTTCTCTTTCTTTATCTCACACTATTGCTGTATACAATATATTTATTCATATGTATATATGAGGTACATCCATTTAAACGTATTAGAAAAATTTCTAATCATATACAAAAATAGCAAAATAGTATCCGTGTGCTTCCTCATCCTACTTTAACATTTAGCAATGCTCTGTCATTTTAGCTTTAATTCATCTCTACCCCTTACTTTAGCTTCTTTATTCTCCATTGGCATATTTTTATAATGAAATTCAAGGTCACAAATATAATCTTAGCATTTGGGAAGCTGAGTCAGGAGAATGTCATAAGTTTGAGGCCAGGCTGGATTATAATGTGAGTTCTGGGATATTATCTTTGAGATATTCTCTCAAAGATAATAAGCTCTTATCTCAAAATTTTATGAAAAATAAAAGAGAAGGAAAATCCATGTAATTTCTTCCTGCCAAAGTCTATCAAATTTATAGACAAGGACATGTTAAGAAAACATGACCAAACTCTCGTTTCACCTCAGCAAAGTTAGCAGTGATTCTTTATTACCTAATGTCTCATCTGTATTTAATTTTCCCTAGTTGTCTTAGCAACATTTTTTGTATAGCATATAAGGTGAGAATCTAAAGCATGGTTTTTATTAATATATTTCCCAAGTCTCCTCTATCTACGATAGCACTTCCTACCTTTCATAACATAACATGTATATTTTTATCCAATTAGCAGTCAATGAAAATACTGTTGTTCCTTTTCACAACTGTGTAGGTCTCTTTTGGGTGGATATGTCAAATTTTATTCAATCCTTCTGCTGGTAGTATATATTTCAGTTATTCCTAATCTTTGACTATTCAGAATAGCACAGTACTAATTATCCTGGTGGTGTCTTATATTTTTCCAGTGTGTTTTTATTTCCTATAGATAGGGTGGTTAAGTCAATTGTTCCATATACATATTTTTTTTGTTTTATCTACATTTTGCTTTGCCATTAAGAGATTTCGGTATTTTGATTATACTTCACGTTCATCTCGACTCCAGTACTCTTCTGTGGAGAATGATGTCATCTGATACTTCTCTGCATTCTCATCAGTTTTCATTTTGTTCTTTGTGACTTCCTTTTATTGGGAAATAACTAGCTTTAAAATCTTGAGACCTTTTCTCATTGAAAATGGGCTAGCTTGTCTTCAGAACCTGAAAACCATATTGAACCAAATTCCAAATTCATGCATAGTGCCGTTTACTGGCACTGTTGAATTACATGTGTTATATATTCTGTTTGAAATTTTCTAAACCCTAGTACCTAAAATTATTGTTTTTAATTTTTTGTCTATAAACGGCAGTCCCATGGGATCTCATACAAGTAAATTAATTGCTCCCAGGAAATCTGTAAGAATACCAATCATTTCTACTTTGCAGTTCTGATCAAAATAGAATGGTCCAGCAAACTTGGGCTTGGAAGGTACTCACATGTCTATTGTACAAATTAGAGTGATGATTGACAGCATGCAGCAAGCAGTGCTTGATTGTCATCACAGACTTAAGTGCAGGAATGGAAGAATATGGAAGACCTGTAGTAGTCATTAAGTTATTTAACAATACAAACATCTGAAAACAATAAGTCAGAATCTTCATGTCAATTTTTTTTTCAAGTCACACCAGTACTTTTCCCAGAGCTATAGCAGACTGGGCCAAGTTATAGTTAAATGGGCTAAATAATAGACACATAGGTGGATGAGTGGGCCTTGTCATGACCAATGGTGGCAAAGAATTTTTGGTGAGATTTTTCAGGCAATGGTGATGGCTTTGGGGCATAAGGGACAGAGACATTCTTTTCTAAGTTGCCTTCAGCCGGAAAATGGTCTATTGTTTCCGTCCTAGCCTCATTCTTTACAGAAGTCATATTGAAATGCTGGTTAGAGATGGAATGTGAACCCTTTGTAAACTAAACGTGAGTTTGAGGTCAGAGGGACCCTGAGTTAACCTCATGCTCTTGGCTGTTCTGCAAGCTTGTCCACAATTTTAAAACTCTCTGCTCAAAAGGAGATACGGAGTGAGAAGTGTAAGGCAAGGCTCAGTATCATACCCAATTCTGGTTTCTAACTGGCAAGGCTCAGTATCACACCCTGTTCTGGTGTCTGTAAAGCCAAGAGGACTTGGAATGAACTTCCTCCAACCTTTCCCTCACAACTCACCTAGGCATGGTCACCTAGAGAAACACTTCTCAACGTAGGCATAGCTCCTGCCTGAGTGGCAGGGCATGGGTTCTTCTCTGTCAGCTCACAAAACTGTTCAAGCAAGTCAATTTTACAATCCCTTGGGAACCAAGGGGTCCCCCTTATAAATGTGATACTACAAAACCTGTCTCTTATAGCCCTAGTGTTCACTTTGTCCATGGCTATAACCTTCATACGATCTTGTACAACATAGCGTACTTCTCCCCTGGCCTATGAGTATATATAACTAATGAACTGTTGCCAATTTCATTTGTCTACTTCTCAGGTTTCATGAATTTGGTCATCCTCATTACCCTAAGTGAAATATTTGGGAGAAATTATTTGGGTCTTTAGTTTTGTTGGTAAATGCATTCAAAGCACTTGAGTTCATCATTTAATCTACAAAATGGGAATAACACTGCCTACCTCTAAAGGCTGCTTAGAACATTTATATAAGCAATGCATACATCTCCCATTCCAGCCTCTGACATGCAGAAGAAATAATAGGCATTTCCAGTTAAGAAAAAAAAATATTTTATGAACTACAAAGCTTCTCAATTTATTTCTAAGGATTTCCATTTGTGTTCCTCTTCTGTCCAGGAATATCTTTTCCAGGAGAACTCAGCCAATTAAGATAAAGTGGATCTCTTTCTACTGCACTATGCTTCTCTTTCATATGCTACCCAAATAGCCTCTCTGTGTTACATCAGCGGCAGGCCCTAAGATCACCAAGGGAGCATACAAAATTATGTGGAGATAAACAATGTTGTCAGCCCTGACACATTTCTTAAGCAGTTATGACTGGTTAATCCATGGATTTTATTTGTTTTCTTCTTTGTTTTATTTTTTTCTTCTAAAAACTTCTCTTAGAGATTGTGTCCTCTTGTTGATGAGGAAAAACACATGCAGTGTTTGGAGTGCAATGCACTAAAAAACCACCACTGGCTTGCTCTTGTGATGTTGTTTCAAAAATGATCCACATGCCATGGACTTCATGAAAGAATCATATTACTATGAATTTGGGTATAATTAGCAATCATCTGCTACTTTGGTTTGTACATTCTCACCAGATGAAAGAGAAGCATGATGCAGTGGAATGAGACCCACTCAGGTGTGAGCAATTTACAAAATGCCACTTAATCTCTAGGAATGATTTTTTTTCTTCTGTGAAACAAATGGTTGGGCTTAACAGAGAATAAATATTCTTCAAGTTTCTAACAGGCTGTGAACAGCAAAGTCAGTTAAAATACTGGTTTTCAGATTTCCTTTGCCACTCGGCTCAGCACCAAAATGAGCTCTCTTTGAGGGGAAGATGCTTACACTTCCATGAAACCCATGGAAGTTATTGTCATTTACTGGGGCTCAGTAACAAGTCGTCCTCCATTAACTTCTTTAAAATGATTATAAAATCTGATCACATTTCATTTTTTCTAAGGAACCATCATCTCGGGCGGGGACAATTTCAGTTGTACCTTACACAATTTCTGTAGCTTCTCTTTTGTCCTCCCTACTTCAAACCATCAGCTTTCAGTACATTAATTTGGATGGTACTTTGGAAATCTGTCTGATCGTAGCATTTTTCTATCGAAAATTCTCCCAATGGGTTCCATCCCACTTAAAAGCAGTGTTCAGTTCCTCACTATGACAGTCTAAGTATGTTCCCGAAGGACTTCTTCACACATCCTATGAGTACATTTCAACTTCTTTTAGAAATTTTCTTTGAAATTTCTATCTTCATTCTGGGTATTTTTTTTTTGTTTGCTTGCTTGCTTGGTTTGTTTTGTGATTGATTTACTCTAAAATAAAATCCCCAACATGTGTATTATTACTCTTTGTTGCTCTTATTCAGTTTTATTTTATCATGGCATTTATTATAACTTTCTGCCCTTCTCTGCATAGCTTGTAAGCTTCATGGAAGAAGGAGCTTTCCTTTGTTCACTGAAGTAATTACATTTTCTAGGATAGTACCTGGACACTAAGGATGCAAAGTTACATAGAATTCATGTGAGTTTATATATACATATATTAAACGAAATAGCCTCAGTTGGGGGTGATATTACACACCCCCGAGAGACATAGATTATTTGACAAAAACCCTAGTAACAGGCGTGAGAATCCTCCTCTGAAGTTGTTGATCAGTGGTGTCAAGATGACTGAAAAAATAATATGGGCTATTGCTGCTGACTTGGTTGCCTTGTCGATGCTGAAAGCAAGTCTGAGTTGCTGAAAAATTTGGGTGTAGGGCTCAGAGAATTGGAACTGGAACTGACCAGAAAGATTCCTCTCTGAGGACTAGCTTTCATAGAAGGTGCTTTGCAAGATGATAAGGGAGGAAAGCAATCATTAATTCTAGCCAGCTGCGACACCTCTGAAGCACAGTAGTGACCAGTGTGAAAAGATATCCCGAAAGGTGCAATAGTGACACTCCTATCTTGGTGGTAACCAACAGCTCTCTGATTGGATTTGAAAATCACCCAGCAGGAGGGAAAGCATAATGGCTACTGAAAACCTAGTTAACTACCAGTGATGAGAGAGGCCATAGACCAGGAGAACCTCTTACTGCCATGTTCCTAAGCCAAAACATTTTCTCTTTTCTAAATTGTCTTGACAACGCATAAGTGTAGATCTCACTCCTCATCATAGAAACTTCTTTGTTGTGTGCAGCACAAGAAGACCACTATGGAAAACCAAAACTTGTCAAAATGCAGAGAACAACTGATCATGGTGGTCCTGTTGCAGTTATACATCTACAGCACACCTCCTGTACCTAAGGCTTAGGGAACATTGCAGAAGAGTAGTCAGAAAGATTTTAAGTGCCAGACGATCAGAAAGTCTGCTGTGAGATAGCACCTTTTAGCTATGACTTTGAAGTTATAACCTTGAAATCACAACAACATGGCTGCCTAGGAAGACCTGAGCAATTCTAACAACAGTTGGCATCTCAGTGTAGATGGGAGAAATTTCATGGGACCTCACCCTTATACTAAAAGCTACAAGCAATTAACAACTGCTGAGAGAGGGAGAATTCGTTTTTCTCCAGGGAAGAGCCCCCTGCTGGATTATCTGATATCAAATGCCCTGCCTGAAAAATATACATACAAATAAGAGAAAATGAACTCAAAGGTTGCATTTGTACACAGGGGGAGTGGGGAGGGCATAATTAAAGAAAAAGACACTATGAATTTGAGTGGAACCATAAAGGAGGGAGAAACGATGCAATTATACTTCAAACAAACAAATAAACAAACAAATGAATAATAGTATCTGGTGCCTCATGGTCTCATACTTATTTGGCAACCAAGTTAATATTTAGCATAGTTTTTAGACACTCAACATGGGAAACTTTTCAACTTACCTCTTAGAATAAAAGTATTAGGTATCTTTTAGCCATGTTATTTGACTAAGCATCAGTGTAAGGCAGATACCTGCTGCAGATGTGGTGTGAAGAGGTGATTACTAATTGTTATTAGGGAAAAGACCTAGAAAAGTTGAAAACCAGCAATTATTCTTGAATGCACTAGAAAATGGCTTTAGTGCAAGCTGTCACCCTAGAATCTGGAAACACAGGCACATCTAGAGTAGCAGTTGAGCTATGCTTTCCTGGAGCAGAGGCCTCTCGAGAGAACAATTGAGAAGAACATGTACACAACAATTTTTCGAATTTTGTGAGGCTAAATGTGGAACAGCATGACAGTAAGAGTCTCGTTGAAGGACAGCATTCAGAGGGGTTTACATCTAGCAACCCACCAGATTTCCTGGCAAATTTATAGAGAGTTCACTTGGTGTTTGGATCCAGGAATGAGGTACATAATCACTCTGGTTTCCTCCCAAGACCTTCAGCATGAAAAAGCCCTATTCTCCCAGAGAAGAAGCTTTCCAACATCTTATCTCAGCTATTCAAAGACTATTCCTTCTACCATAGCCAGCCCCTAGACAAGAGGCTATAACATAACATGAGTGGAAAACAAGCAAGCAAGCAAACAAACAAACAACAACAACAGAAAAAAAAAACAGAAGAACGAACAAGGTATATTATTTGACCAGTGTGTCTCACTCATATATATATATATACCTCATACCAATCTGGCACCACTATAGTTAATAATAGCTCATATCTGGAAAAAGCTTCAAGATCCAGACTCTGTCTCAGGGGAAGTACTTTACAATTCACTACCTTGGAGGATTTAGAAGTCTCAGCAAATATTGTTACCCCAAATTCTAACTGCATATTTCCAATCAATTTAACCCCAATTCTTAAACTAGAGACTTACTTACCTCAATTCCAATTCCCCAATATAACACTCTAATCTTTAATATATGCACAAACGCATACCTGTATGAGTTTCTGTATACCATGTGCATACAACTGACCACAATATGTACTGGAACTGTAGTTAAGGACAGTTGTGACTTGCTTGATGTAATTATGGTGCCGAACATAGGTCCTCTACAAAATAGTAAGTGCTCTTAACTGCTGAGCCATTTCTCCAGTTCTAATATTCTGATTTTTAACAACAAAAGATAAGGAAATCACATTCTGGAGAGAGAAAGACACACCATTGGACAGATCCAGCTATGGAACTTTTGGCCAGTGAATTAAAATGATAAAAGAAAGAAGACAGACAAATGTCCAAAATAAACATGAGAAATTGCTGAATATCACTGATCATTAGAAAAATGCAAATCAGAAATTACTTTGATACATCATGTCAGTTCATTAAGAGGGTATATTACTAAAAAGTCAGATGATTTTTTTTGTTTCTAGAGGGAAATTTTCCATTTATTTTTGGCAAGTCAACTTACAACTCTCATACCCCGTGGGAATTCCATTCTTTTTTTTTAATTGTTTTTTATTTTTTTATTGAAAAAAAATTTCCGCCTCCTCCCAGCCTCCCATTTCCCTCCCCCTCCTCCTGCCCCTCTCCCCCTCCCCCCACTCCTCTTCTCCTCCCTCTCCAGCCCCAAGAGCAGTCAGGGTTCCCTGCCCTGTGGAAAGTCCAAGGTCCTCCCCACTCCATCCAGGTCTAGGAAGGTGAACATCCAAACTGTCTAGGCTCCCACAAAGCCAGAACATGAAGTAGGATCAAAACCCAGTGCCATTGTCCTTGGCCTCTCATCAGCTCTCATTGTCCGCCATGTTCAAAGAGTCCGGTTTTATCCCATGCTTTTTCAGTCCCAGTCCAGCTGGCCTTGGTGAGCTACCAATAGATCAGCCCCACTGTCTCAGTGGGTGGGTGCACCCCTCGTGGTCCTGCCTTCCTTGCTCATGTTCTCCCTCCTTCTGCTCCTCATTAGGACCTTGGGAGCTCAGTCCGGTGCTCCAGTGTGGGCCTCTGTCTCTATCTCCATCCATCGCTAGATGAAGGTTCTATGGTGATATGCAAGATATTCATCAGTATGGCTATAGGATAGGGTCATTTCAGGTTCCCTATCCTCAGCTGCCCAAGGAAATAACTGGGGACATTGCCCTGGCACCAGGTAGCCACTCCAGGTTCAAGTCTCTTGCCAACCCTTAGGTGGCTCCCTTAACTAAGATATGTGCTTCCCTGCTCACCTATCCAACCTTCCTTTATCTCCAATCATCCCATTTCCCCAAGTTCCCCACATCCTCTCCTTCACACTTTTCTCTCCCCATCTCCCCTTACCCCCATCCCACCCCACCCCCAAGATTCCAATTTTTTGTCCGGCAATCTTGTCTACTTCCCATAGCCAGGAGGATAACTATATGTTTTTCCTTGGGCTCACCCTCTTATTTAGCTTCTTTAGGATCACAAATTATAGACTCAGTGGCTCCTATCCACGGCTAGAAACCAATTATGAGTGAGTACATCCCATGATCTTCTTTTTGGGCCTGGGTTACCTCACTCAGGATAGTATTTTCTATTTCCATCCATTTGCATGCAAAATTTGAGAAGTCATTGTTTTTTACCGCAGAGTAGTACCCTAATGTATATATATTCCACACTTTCTTCATCCATTCTTCCATTGAAGGACATCTAGATTGCTTCCAGGTTCTGCCTACTACAAATAATGCTGCTATGAACACATCTTCAACAAATGGTGCTGGCACAACTGGATGTCAACCTGTAGAAGAATGAAAATAGACCCGTATCTATCACCATGCACAAAAATCAAGTCCAAATGGATCAAAGACCTCAATATCAATCTGAACACACTGAACCTGATAGAAGAGAAAATGGGAAGTACCCTACAACACATGGGCACAGGAGATCGCTTCCTATGTATAACCCCAACAGCACAGACATTAAGGGCAACATTGAATAAATGGGACCTCCTGAAACTGAGAAGCTTCTGTAAAGCAAAGGACACTGTCACTAAGACAAAAAGGCAGCCTACTGACTGGGAGAAGATCTTCACCAACCCCACAACAGACAAAGGTCTAATCTCCAAAATATATAAAGAACTCAAGAAACTAGACGTTAAAATGCTAAATAACCCAATTAAAAAATGGGGCACTGATTTGAACAGAGAATTCTCAACAGAAGAAGTTCAAATGGCCAAAAGATACTTAAGGTCATGCTCAACCTCCTTAGCGATCAGAGAAATGCAAATCAAAACAACTTTGAGATATCATCTTACACCTGTCAGAATGGTTAAAATCAAAAACACCAAGGATAGCCTTTGCTGGAGAGGTTGTGGAGAAAGGGGTACTCTCTTCCATTGCTGGTGGGAATGCAAACTTGTGCAACCACTTTGGAAATCAGTGTGGCGGTTTCTCAGGAAATTTGGGATCAACCTACCCCTGGACCCAGCAATACCACTCTTGGGAATATATCCAAGAGATGCCCTATCATATGACAAAAGCATTTGTTCAGTCAGATGATTTTTTAAAAGTATTTGTGAAGATTGCTGGCATTACTGGTAAAAATGTTAATACAGCCATTATAGAAAATGAAATGCTTGCTTCTGAAACAACCAAATTAGAATCACCTTCTGATCTAGCCATCTTACTGAGGAGATTTGAAACTATTATGTTGAGATGTCTGAACTTCCATGTTCCTTGCAGCACTATTCACAATAGCCAATAAGAAGAATCAACCCAAATGCCCTTCTCGAGATGAACAGGTAAAGGAAACAAGATATGCCTCTGAGATGAAATACTATTCTAGTCTTTTAAAAATGAAGATTGGTCATTTGTGATAATATGAAAGGAACTGGAGGACAATATGCTAAGATAAATAGGTCAGATACACAGAGAAAAGTCTGTGTTCTAACTTATATGTCTAATTTAAAACAACTAAGCTCAAAAAAGCAGGATGACTGGGATGGTAAGATGATAAGCAGAAAACACAAGGCTACATTCGGAAAATGGTTGGTTTGTTTGAAATATGGCACATGGTGTTGTGAGTATGCTAAGCAATAAAGTATATTTCAAAAATACTAAGTTAATTTCTAATGTTCTCACCATAAAAACAAGTGTTTGAGATGATGGATTTATTTTAATTAGCATGGTTTAATTTTTCTATATTGTGTTAATACATCATAAAATCACTTTGTACCCCAGAAATAGATGTGCAATTTGTCAACTTACAATTAAAAACAAAACTTAAAAATAACAGTATGCCAATATTGGCTCATTAGTCTTGACAAATGTGCTGTGTTAATGTATGATGTCATTAATAGGGGACACTGAATGCAGAAAGTATTGCACCATAGTCCCAATTTCTCTGTAACTTTAAAACAACTTTAAAGCTTAAAAAGGGTTCTTTTAAATTGCAGTGCTGAAATAAAATATTCAATTACTTTAGATATGAGACCTTCATTTTTGAGCTCAGAGGAGTCTGCTCAGGCATCTACTGTCTGGGCCAACAATTGGCAATTCAATGGACTGGCATTCTTCATTAAAGCCCAGATTTTATCAACAAAGTCTCCCCCATTTTGTTCTGCTGCCTTTATTAGCATTTGCAACTCTCTCAATTTAGCATCGTTTGCAATGTCATTACCATGCTGGTTATTTCCTCTTCCAGATCATTAAGTTAAAATAGACCATCTACGACACCACGCCCTGTGGCAGTTGTGAGACCTTGTCCTCAAATGGCTGCAGAGCTGTGAAGTTAGAAACTGGCTAAATAATAATTATCTGCAAATGGCAATTTCCTAACTTAATTGGTTGAATTTCATTCTGCAGGTGGTGATATTAAAGCAAACACTTCCCTGCTGTCCAAACAGATACACTGCGCTGCTGAATTCTTCTGGCAAGGTAACCAAGCTAGCTTATTGTAGGGTGTTATTCGTCACTCTCCAGGGATAATTGTTTATATTTATGAAAGAAGATCATTGTCAAATCGATATTTCCATGGTTTTTCTTTATCATTTTGTGCTACTTTTCTGTGTGTGGTTGGGTTTAATTTCCCCAGAAGTAGACACTAAACCAGATGTCAGACATCAACTATAAAAGGTTCCTGAAAGATACGGTAGCATAAAAGTGATATGCATTTATTAGATAACAAACTTCAACATTTGAATTTTGATAGTTTGAGGGGGGAGCCACCTGTTTGCTGTGGATCTTGTATCTGTGTTATGGTGCCACCATGCAGTGAGTGACAGAGAGTCACAGCTCACAGTCATTTTCTGCAGTCATGCAAAAAGAACTCAATAATATGCTGTGTCACTGAAGTTGGGAGTTTGCATTTTGGAGTCTCAATAGATTTGTATTTATGGAGAGTATAATCTCATGATAAATGGAGGAGCGTTTATACATTCTACCCCTGACTTATTACCGATGTGGAAAAGCAGGCCCATTCATCACAGTTGTACATACCAATGAACTCCCGTAAAATGAACACTATTGTAATCTGGACCCAGACCAAGAAACAAGATTACAAACATCTAGATGATTCCCAGTGCTGCCTTCCTCTTGACCTCAAAAAATAACCACTGAAATCCCTTAGTCTATTTATTTCATGTTTAAAATAGAAATGTTAAAAAAGTTACTATGTATATCTTAGGGGTCAGGGTTCTTTTTCTTGGCACAATATTTGTGTTATTTATCTATTAGTTTCATGTAGCTGCAGGCAACTTATTCTCGCCCATGTACGGCATTCGCACGACATGCATCATTGTATCACAATTTGCTTATCTGTTTATCCAATGGTGTGCGTTTGGGCATTTTCTAGTTTGGGATCTTATGAATAGTACACCTACTTTACATCCTAGTGAATATGTCTCCTTTGGGGACCATGTGAATGCACTTGGTGAGTATTGTCTAGTTGTAGTAGACCACATTTAAACAATCTGTTATTAACTACATGGAACTTAAATCCAGGTAAACTTAGCTTTAAATTTTAGCTCTACTATACTAGGAACTTGAACAAGTTACTCACACACTCTGAACTTCATCTTTAAAGATCTGTCAAATGGATATTCAGATAAAACTGTTGCCATTCAGAGTAAAAGAAATAGCTACATTTAAACTTTTCTACAAAGTTTGATCCAAAGCAAGTAGTCATTTAATGTCAGCTATTGTTATTTTAACACTATTTATTTATCATTATTTTGCTTCCTGCCATAAGTGAAATAAACACATTATTCAAAGAAGGTCTTTTTTTTTAAACTTGGTAAGGTTCTGAAAAAAAATGTACACAGAACCCATAAATATTATTCTGACCTTTGTCTTTTAAACAATAGCACCCTTGCTATTGTTTCTTGAACCCTCAAATTCTTAGCATAAATGCCATGATCTCAGTTAAGCTATCCCTATGCCTGGGGCTGCCATGGAAGTCAAGAATAAAACATAGGGGTAAGGTTTAATTTCTTTCCCAGGTTCTTTGGGAAGAACTGAAGGGATATTTCATACCTGGGACTCATTGCAAAATTTATGTTCATTTTGAACTCTTTGTCTTCTTTAGAGTATTTGAGCCAGCTATTTGCTATTAAAAATATATTTCATAGCATTATACAAATACTATGCAGTTCACGTTGAAAATAAAAAATCCAATATAAGAGATATCCATATATCCCTTGTGCAGAAAAAAATGCCCATTTCTCCTTTTTCTTGACAATAACTCCTGCTTTTTGTAGAAATACCAAAACATGAGAATTATCTGGAAGAAAATATTTGTATTTCTGTTTGGTTAGGGATTTCTAAGTAGGCTTTTCAGTTTTACATAATTTACATGACAGAAAATGTAGAAAAATTGCTAAGACATAGAAAATCAGAATGAAAGATTCAAATGAGAAATACTATGTGCTGTCATCATTCTGAGATATCCCAGGGTTTTCCTTCCTTCATCCGACCCCCCCACCCCCCTTGAAGAAGTTTAAAAAACACACGACTGGTTGCCAATATAATTTACATTATAGAGCCCTATCTCATAATATCAAATAAATTCTACATGAGCTGAAGTCCAATGTTAAGGACAAAAACATTCCAAAGGGGCAGAGACATGCTTTGGTCTCCTCCCAGATGCCCTGTGCTGAGTCAGGTGGGGTTGTAACAAGAACCCTAGAGGGGTGCAGGGTGGGGTGGGGCGTGGGATCAGGGGTGGGGCTTGGGGGAGGAGACAGCAAGCAGAGAAGAGTGTTACAGCACTGTTTGCTTGAGAACACCTAGCAGATAAATTCTTTCTGCAGGAGTCACTATTGTTTATTCCTTGGTTTGAAAGTGACTGTAGTAGGAAGTCTGAGAATTCTGAGAGAAGACTCAGTGGAGAAGCCCAGCCAGCTGACTGCCTCACTCTTCTCAGTTGATGTGGAGATTTGTCAGCTTCTAATTTGAATGAGTTATCTTTGCTTTCTCAATCAGGCTTCACCACTGTTCTCTAGTGAGTGTTGCAATCTCCTGGTTTGATGATGTTTTGCTACTTGCTGGTTTTAGCTCTCGGCCACTTATGATTTGCTCCTTTGTTTTCTATATACTTAGTAAATGCACTCATTTCAAACCCAAAGGATGGCTACTGTAGATTATTCTCCAGACAGCAGAGAACAGTTCTAAACCTGATTTTCTCCAGTGAATTTCCCAATTTTCCCCTGAATTAAGCAGAATATCTTATTTTTATTGTTTCATGATTATTTCCTCTTCATCACATTTAAAGATATACTACATACTGAGATTGCTTTCTGGTTATTTCTTTGCCTCCAACACTTTGTGGTTTATTTGTTTCTTTGTTTGCATCTATATCAACTAGATCTCAGACCCAGCGGCAGACTCTGGGACACACAATGCTGAACTTGATAAATACCTTAAGCTCCAGTAGGACAGGGGCCATCTCCTTGCATATGTGTTACCATTCCACTGATTCCAGTTCCCATCCATTTATTACTTTTCTAAGTTCCTTTTCTTTCTCTCTACTCCACACATGCCCACCATAGATTTAGAAGCCTTTAGAAGACAGGAAACAAGTCTTTGCTCATTTTCTCTTTCATGGTGTGTTTTCCAGCACTCCAGTGAAGCTATATAGCTTGCTTGTGAAAAAAAAAATCAGTCAAAATGACATTGAGCTCCTTCCTTGACTTAGCAAAAGCTGACTCTCCTTCGCTGCAGCAAGTGAGAACGTTAAACTTGTAGGACCCAGTCAGGACAAGCTCAATAGAGGCCTGAGTCTCAGTAGTTTTCCCTAAAGCCATACCTGGTTGCAAGAAAGACCACAAACTGAGACTACCCAGGCACCACCCAAGAACAGACTATCCAAAGGAAATCCTAACATTCCAACCATTGTAGATAGGATCACCTGCCAGCACACATCCTGCTAAAGTAACTTTTTGGGTTTTTGCCTTTAAATAATGCCCTCTAGAAGGGCAGGGCACCTCCTCTTGCCACTTTTGTACCAATGAGGTTCCTGCAGGCTTGTATGTGCACACAATAAACCTTCCTTTTGCATTTCGGTGAATCAATCTTCCTGGTGGTCTTTTTGGGTCCCCACCGACTGGACCTGAGCCAGATAATTTGGTTTTGGATAGTTCTTAGGTGTTAACATGAGGTTAACAGCCTTCCAAAAGTATCTGTAGTTCTTGGAGCCTCAGTTTTTGCTTCTTTAAAATGGAGTTGATAGTACTGAACTTATCAGCATCTTTGAGGATGACAAGAGGCAAACAGTAAAAGTTATGAAAGCAGAAATTTTGATTATTAATTTTAGTCAGTCTACAGTACAAATAACCTGGAAGCAAGGCATATCATATTGCCTTTGTGACTCCCCCTTTCTGAAGCTTGGTATGTACTTAGTACTTATTCTTGCAAGAAGTCCTTTATAAATATTTATTGAATTTGCAAAAACTTCCCCAGCTCAGATACATGCTGTTCTAATATAGTCTAATGGAAACACACCCTGACCAGAAAGTCTAAGCAAAGAACTCATTATTTGTTATGGATTTTGGTTGTCTTTAGTAGCTTATATAAGTATCATGATACAATTTGGAAACTGTCATAAATACTGTTTAAAAGAGTAGAAAGGATCATTAAACAAGCACATTAATCCTGGAATATTTGAGAGAGATATATTCCTAAATCCTCACAAAGTTTCAAATTTGCAAATACTGTTGTGAAAGAAAATGGAGTAATTAAGGATGCTGGTTTCCAAAGTGCAGTAGGGACACTGTGAGGGGAGCTTACTTTTCATACTTGCTAAAGAGGGAACCAAAAGATGTCCTAATCAACTTGGAGAAATAATCGAAGTTGACATCTCTTAGGCAGGAGACTGACTACCTTAATTGATAAACCAATAGTAAAGGGTTTACAATTTGGAACTCTCCTGTCTTTTTAATAGACTGCCTCGGGAAAGAACTTGCAGGAATCTCTTATTAAAAAACTTCCTGCAAGTTGAAGAGGTGATTCAGCAGATAAGAGCACTTGTTGCTCTTGCTAAGGGCTAGGTTTGGTTTACAGCATCTGTATGGTGACTTGGAACCATCCATAACTCCAGTTCCTGGAAATTTAATACTTCTGACCTATGTGGTCTCCTGCATGCCTT
Source organism: Chionomys nivalis (assembly GCF_950005125.1). Taxonomy (NCBI): domain Eukaryota; kingdom Metazoa; phylum Chordata; class Mammalia; order Rodentia; family Cricetidae; genus Chionomys; species Chionomys nivalis. The sequence goes on from NC_080112.1 coordinate 31,809,257, forward strand.
TGGTACACATGCGTACATTCAGACACATACACATTCTCTCTCTCTGGATATATATATATATATATATATATATATATATATATATATCACATACATATATATGTTCCAATATATACATGGTCTCTCTATATAGAATAAGCATGTATGTATGTATGTATGTATGTTCCAAACTTTTTTGGCCCTTGACTTTCCTTTCCTATTCAGGGGCACCCCATTTCAATATACTTGAATGTTATTCTTTGTTTCTGAAATAAATGCTGTTTCCTTTGACCACTACGTTAATCCTATTTTTAAACTAACATTGTGATAGTATACATTTTTATCAGTGAATATATGAACGTTTATCTACATTTTTTTGCAACTAGATTATTAGTGATTCTGTAATTCTAAAGACCTTTACTTTTTTTTTTTTTTTTTTTTTCTTTTATTTATTTTTTTATTCTTTTTTAATTAAAATTTCCACCTGCTCCCCGTTTCCCATTTCCCTCCCCTCCTCCCAAATATTGCCCCCTCCCCCCACTCCCCTCCCCCTATCCCCACTCCTCTTCTCCTCCCCCCACACCATTCCCCCTCCCTCTCGATACTGAAGAGCAGTCCAAATTCTCTGCCCTGCGGGAAGACGAAGGTCTTCTATCTACGTCCAGGAAGGTGAGCTTCTAAACAGGCTAAGCTCCCACAAAGCCAGTTCATGTATTAGGATTGAAACCTAGTGCCATTGTCCTTGGCTTCTCATCAGTCTTCATTGACCGCCATGCTCAGAGAGTCCGGAATCAACCCATGCTTATTCAGTCCCAGACCAGCTGGCCTTGGTGGGCTCCTAATAAATCAGTTCCACTGTCACAGTGGGTGGGTGCATCCCTCGTGGTCCTGATTTTTTGCTCTTGTTCTCCCTCCTTCTGCTCCTCATTTGGACCTTAAGAGCTCAGACCGTTGCTCCAAATTGAGAATCTGTCTCTACCTCGATCCATCGCCAGATGAAGGTTCTAAGGTGATATGCAAGAAATTCATCAGTATAGGATAGGGTCATTTCAGGTTCCCTCTCCTTAGTTGCCCAAGGTACCAGCTGGGGACATATTCCTGGACACCTGCGAACCCCTCTAGAGTCAAGTCTCTTGCCAGCCCTAAGATGGCTCCCTTAGATAGGATATATACTTCGCTGCTCCCGTATCCATCCTTCCTATATCCCAACCATCCCAATCCCCCGAGCTCCTCCCATCCTCCCCTTCTCATATTTCTCATCCCATTTCCCCTTTGCCCCATGCCACCTCACCCGCAAGTTCCCAGTTTTTGCCCTGCAATCTTGTCTACTTCCCCCTCTCCATGCGTATGACTATATGATTTTCTTTGGGTTCACTTTCTTATTTAACTTCTATAGGATCACACATTATATGCTTAATGTCTTTTATTTATGGCTAGAAACCGATTATGAGTGAGTACATCCCATGTTCCTCTTTTTGGGTCTGGGATACCTCACTCAGGATAGTGTTTTCTATTTCCATCCATTTGCACGCAAAATTCGAGAAGTCATTGTTTTTTACTGCTGAGTAGTACTCTAATATGTATATATTCCACACTTTCTTTATCCATTCCTCCATTGAAGGGCATCTAGGTTGTTTCCAGGTTTTGGCTATTACAAACAATGCTGCTATGAACATAGTTGAACAGATACTTTTGTCATTTGATGTGGCATCTCTTGGGTATATTCCCAATAGTGGTATTACTGGATCTTGGGGTAGGTTGATCGCAAATTTCCTGAGAAATCGCCACACTGATTTCCAAAGTGGTTGCACAAGTTTGCATTCCCACCAGCAATGAATGAGTGTGCCTCGTTCTCCACAACCTCTCCAGCAAAGGCTATCATTGGTGTTCTTGATTTTAGCCATTCTGACAGGTGTAAGATGGTATCTCAAAGTTGTTTTAATTTGCATTTCCCTTTACTTTTTGTTTTTTTTTTTTTCCCTTGGCCTGCCAGGGGACAAATTCCCAAAGTTCTGACTTGTTTGAACACTAAACCTGGATGAACAGAGCTTATGTATATGTTGATACCCATCTTCCATTGTAAACATTTTCTATTAGAACAGTTAGAAACTAAACCAGTGCTGGAGAGGTGGCTCAGTGATTATGTGCACTTGCTGTTCATTCAGAGGTCTAGAGTCTAGTTTCCAGCACTCACATTGGGCAGCTCAAAACTTCTGGCATCCTCTTCTGGCCTCCTCCAAACATGTGTCAGGCTTGCACACACACACACACACACACACACATTTACAAAGAGAGAGAAAGAAAGAGAAAGGAAGAGAGAGAGAATCTGTGAACAAAGTTGGTGAGGTAAAATGAATAGCTATGACATTAGGGAGACTGGAAGACTATAGTTTAGCAGAGTTGAATGAGATATGTCTGTACTTCCCATCTTAGAGGTGGAGGCAGGAGGGCTCTGAGGGAAGACCATCTTGAACTACGTAATGAGACCATATCTCACAAAATGATTTGTAAACCTTAGTTTACAGATGAGGAAAATAAGCATCAAAGAAGATTTGATAATTTACCCAACATTTAAGAGCTGAAAGATTCATATTCAGGACTTTAAATCCTTTTGGAAGGTTGACTCCCAGTTCCTGAGAAACCACCTCATTTGTTAACTATGTTCATAGCAGCACTATTTGTAATAGCCAGAACCTGGAAAAAACCTAGGTGCCCCTCAATAGAAGAATGGATAAAGAAGGTGTGGCTCATATACACTTTAGAGTTTTACACAGCAGTAAAAAACAATGACATCTTGAATTTTGCATGCAAATAGAAAACACTTTACTGAGTGAGATAACCCAGACCCAAAAAGAGGAATATGATATGTACTCACTCATAAATGAATTCTAGCCATAAACAAAGGACATTGAGCCTATAATTCATGATCCTAGAGAAGCTAAATGAGAAGGTGAACCCAAAGAAAAACATATATTTATCTTTCTGGATATTGGAAGTAGACAAGATTGCCAGGCAAAAGTTGGGAGCATGGGGGTGGGGGTGAGGTGGTAGGAAGGGGAGATGGAGAGAGAGAAGGGAGAATGGGAGTATTGGGGAGAGCTTGGGGGAATGGGATGGTTGAGATGGAGGAAGGGTGGATATGGGAGCAGGGAAGAAGATATCTTAACTAAGGGAGCCATTTTAGGGTTGACAAGAGACTTGGCTCTAGAGGGGTTCCCAGGTGTCCAAAGGGATTTCCCCAGCTAGGGCCTTGGGCAGCAGAGTAGAGGGTACCTGAACTGGCCTTCTCCCATAGCCACACTGATGAATATCTTGCATATCACCATAGAACCTTCATCTGGTGATGGATGGAGATAGAGACAGAGACCCACGTTGGAGCACTGGACTGAGCTCCCAAGGCCCAGATGAAGAGCAGAAGGAGGGAAAACATGACCGACCAAGGAAGTCAGGACCACAAGGGGTGCATCCACCCATGGAGACAGTGGGACTGATCTAATGGGAGCTCACCAAGGCCAGCTGGACTGGGACTGAACAAGCATGTGATCAAACCGGACTCTCTGAATGTGGCTGACAATGAGGGCTGACTGAGAAGCCAATGATAATGACACCGGGTTTTGATTCTACTGCATGTACTGGCTTTTTGGGAGCCTAGTCTATTTGGATACACACCTTCCTAGACCTGGATGGAGGGGGGAGGGCCTTGGACTTGCCACAGGGCAGGGCATCCTGACTTCTCTTAGGACTGGAGAGCAAGAGGGAGGGGATGAGGGGAGGGGGGGGAAATGAGAGGATGGGAGGAGGTGGAAATTTATAATAAATAAATTAAAAAAATAAATAAATCCTTTTGGAATCCATATTTTATATTCCCAATCTTATCCTGTGGCAGTAATTCTTGTGACTCTTTTGAAGACTATTATTGCTCTTACTAGATGCCCAGTAAATGCCCAGATAAATTCAGGAACTGTGAGGCAACAAGTCAAATTTCCTATGCCATTGCTAGATGAGGTTTATTCTGCCTTCACTGTCTCCGTGAACAATAGGAAGAATTAATAGATAAGCAGCTAGTCATTTGGACAGCTGAGAATCAGACTGAGCAGGATAGACAGACAGACAAATGGCTATTAGGATGAAACTGGGAACTTAACGCTAGCTCTATCTGACTACTTGGTGATTCCAAGGGTTCTGACCCTTGTAGCTCCCAGCATGTCCACTAATATGTTTAATCATCCCTAAATGTATCCACTGATTCCCAAGTATTTCCAATCATTGTGCATATAGACATTTGCTCTGAAGAAAAATATGGAATGAGTAATGCCTGATTTAAAGTCCCATCAAAGAAGGGGCTTCTTTTTTTTCTTCAGTCCCTTAAGATTCTTTTGTTTTTCTTCTTGTGACCTTTTTGGCCTGTGGGAGATATGAGTATATGTATCCATTGCAATTCCAATTTGGAGCCACAGTATTTTCTAAATATTGCAGGGACTATTTCTAGACCATCAAGATCTGTGTGTGGTCTTTATTGTGGTACACTGGATGCATATCTTACTAAATGCTAAAAGGCAAGTGTAAAAATCACATTCAATCAAAGCTAGGGCCGTGGCTGAAAATCACCATAATAGAATGAATTTCTACATCATAAAGATATATTTGAAAACACAAAATACATATTATTAAATGTCTAGAAGAATAAATCAGAAACATTATTTTCTCATGTATTTACAGGGTTGGTTGTGGGGCTGACTCTAGTGCATATTTGTATTAGCAAATGGGCACTTACTTTCAAACGAGACTGATAGATAAAAAGATAGTTTGAAACATTTTCTGTCAATATAGAATTCTGTGGTTAACATCACATTATTAAGCCTTCCTTTCTGTCTATTGGAACCAACTAAGGTTAAGGATATTTCTTCTGTAAGTCTTGAATTTAAACAATGGACCATGGTTGAAACAGTACCTTCCAAATGAAGTTCTGTATTTCTTCAGAAAGAAGCTTTCTTAAGGTTTCTAAGGATTATCAAATATTAAATGTTTTAGAGTGTATAATAGAATTGTTGCCATGAAATGGTCTTCAAGGACTAGCTCATCCCTGGATTCCAGGTAGTCAGTCCTTGACACATATCTGTATGAACAACACCTAGGGGTATGTGTGTGTGTGTATGTGTGTGTGTGTGTGTAAAATTCATGGTGAGGCCAAGCATTTGGGAAAGAAAAACATGAACATGAGAGGAGTTGGAAAGTGGGAGTGATGTAGATTCAGCACTAATGTACAAAGTTCTCAAAAAAGAAATTTAATTTAAAAACTTCTGCAAGATATTAACACATATTACACAGTCTCTATTACTTGTGCTGTATTGTTGCTAATTTAAAGTTTAGGAAACACTAGTAGGCTTAGAGAGGAGTTCTTGTTCCTCTTAGTCTTATCCATTACTAGTTTCTTTCACATTGAGTATAAGCTGTCAATCTATAGTTCTATGCATTTAACTACTTGGAAGCTATTAATAATTGTTTTTGAATATAAATTTAATAGCTTTCACACCATTATTAATTCTAGTAGTGTTTTACTTGTGCAAAGATAAATATATGTTCATAGTTTATGGAATTTCAATATAGGAAACGTATGAGGCTTTTTAACTCTAAATTATACCTGGAATGTCTATCTCCAAGTAATTAGATTTTGAATGAGAACATTTTGATAATATCAATGAGTCAGTGAATACACCTCATTCATTTCGTAAATGTTATGTTGAGTGAATCTAAGAGCAGCCTGCATGTCATAGGATCATTGATCACTTATAAATATGAAGACACTAGAAATTGCTTAGCTGCTTAGCTGCTTTATGTCCTTCCAATGATGCGGATTTTTGTCTCAACTGCTGAGTTATCCATATTTGCTTCCAAGTTTATATGGTCGCAGAAGCAGGTTCAGGCCAGCTCTCCAGGAAAGGGTGGTGTAGGAGGTTCTTCTGTCTATGTGTTGTTTTCATTGGTTAATAATGGAACTGCTTTGGACCTATAGCAGAGCTGTAGGAGAATAGAGCTAGGTGGGAAAAACTAAATGGAATGTTGGAAGAAAGGAGACAGAATCAGAGAGAGATGCCATGGGGCTGCTAGAGTCAGATATGCTGAATCTTTACTGGTAAGCCAGTGCATGTGACAATATACAGATTAATAGAAATAGGTTAAATTACTGTAAGAGTTAGCCAATAAGAAGCTACAGCTAATGGGTCAAGCGTTGTTTTACTTAATATAGTTTCTGTGTGGTTATTTTGGTTTTGGGCAGCCGGGATGAACATGCAGCCTCCTCCTACAAAAGGGTTATTTCAGTCAAGCTCTACTTCAAAGGGTCATTTCTTCACTTGTCCTTAATGTTCTTGCTAACTGACTCCAATTCTACTGCTGGCTTGCTTTCACAGGACAGAAATTTCTTTCTTGATGGCATAGAGCTAAGGTTTCTAAGTGCATATGAGCACTCCTGAACACAAAATGAGGAAATGAGGGCACTTTTTTTTTTGGCCTGGATCTAGGTCTATTATCAAACTCTCATCTCCACGTCCCATCTTACTGCATTTTATGTTAATTGACACAATTCAACAGGTACCTGCCCATATACCGGAACTAGGCTTGTTGGTGCAACATCTTTGGCCCCAACCCACTTCTGTACCTTATTTTTTGTTGTTTCTAACAAATGGAATGAGGGATTTCTTTTCTAAAAGTAGTCATTGATAGGATTCAGGCATTATGCTGGCCTGCTCTGTCTGGCACAATGTATCCAGGCACACGTTGGCCCTGCCCCTGGAAACCTGGCACCTAACCTCTGTGCATGGCAAGCAGTTCCCTGACTGTACACAGGTACAAACAAAGGTACTTTTAAGAGACAAGCTCTGCCCACTCCTCCTCTTCTTCTGCCTTTCTGCCATCTTCCCTCCCTCTCTTTCTCTCTCTCCCTCTCTCCTTCCTTCCCTCCTTTCCTCTTCCTTCCTTCCCTCCTTTCCTCTTCCTTCCTTCCCTCTACTCTCCTCTTCTCTCAATAAACTCCACACTCAAGCTCTGTCTGCATGGCATATTCTGTCATCTGCCTTAGTATGGACCAACTCGCTATAGGGCGTCACAAAGGGTTCAACTGTAATCTGTGGGCCTGGTCTGTCTCCTGGGTGTCCCTTGGAATGGTTGGAATAAAGGAAGGTTGGATATGGGAGCACGGAAGTATATATCTTAATTAAGGGAGCCATCTTAGGGTTGGCAAGAGACTTGACTCTAGAGGGGCTCTCAGGTGTCCAGGGAGATGTCCCCAGTTAGTTACTTGGGCAGCTGAAGAGAGGGAACCTGAAATGGCTCTATCTTATAGCCACACTGATGAATATCTTGCATATCACCAGAGAACCTTCATCTGGCAATGGATGGAGAAAGAGACAGAGACCCACACTGGAGCACCGGACTGAACTCCCAAGGTCCAAATGAAAAGCAGAAGGAGGGAGAACATGAGCAAGGAAGTCAGGACCCCGAGGGATGCCCCCACCCACTGAGACAGTGGGGCTGATCTATTGGGAGCTCACCAAGGCCAGCTGGACTGGGACTGAAAAAGCATGGGATAAAACCGGACTATCTGAACATGGCGGACAAAGAGGGCTGCTGAGAAGCCAAGGACAATGGCACTGGGTTTTGATCCTACTTCATGTTCTGGCTTTGTGGGAGCCTAGCCTGTTTAGATGCTCACCTTCCTAAACCTAGATGGAGGGGGGAGGATCTTGGACTTCCCAGGGCAAGGAATCCTGACTGCTCTTTGGAATGGAGAGGGAGTGGGAAAGGAGTGGGGGGAGGGGGAGAGGATTGGGGGGAGGGGGAGAGGATTGGGGGGAGGAGGAGGGAAATGGGAGGCGGGGAGGAGGTGGAAATTTTTTCAATAAAAAAATAAAGTAAAAATCAAAAAGAAAAAAAGAGACAAGCCTTGCTCACTCCAAACCTCACCCTTCCACCAAGGCAAACGGATCTCTCTCTCTCTCTCTCTCTCTCTCTCTCTCTCTCTCTCTCTCTCTCTCCTTCTTCTGAAGAGGCAGCTTTTACCATTCTCTCTTCTCCCCCACCCTCCCCATGTCCCTTTCCCCTTTTCCTCCTTCCCTTTCCCCTCCATAACCCACTAAATAAATTAATTCCATACACAAACTCACTCTGCAAGTCTGTTTTATCTGTCTGTCTCCCACTGAGGCCTCAGGCCACCCACCAGGGGACCCCTGAGACCGCAGGTGACCCTCCACTGCCCCTCATGGGACTGGTTTCAGGTCACTCACCTCTTTGTAAATGATAGCACCAACTTCTGCCGGTTCATAATAGTCATAGTGTGCTATAACTTATTCTGTTCTAACTGAACTTTTGAAATCTTTTTGCTAGACCAAATGGTAAAATTCAAGAAGATTCATTCCTCATGTCCAGACTCACTCACTGCACTATATGTTGATGTGGGATTATTATTATTATTTATTTAGTACAGCATGTTCTGGATAAAATGGATTTTTCAGACTTGTCTCCAAGGATGAAACATCTTGAGGTCTGTGAAAATTGGGAAATCACCAAAGTTAGATATTTCCAGGAGAGACTGGAATTTTACTAGTGTCAGAAATAATTTCCAGATGGAAAGTTTAAAAATATCTAAATAACAAAAGAAACCCCATTTATTTTCTTCTCTCATGTCTATCAGAGTCTATTTTGAAGCAAAGCAAATGAAGAGCTGAGGTCACTTCTCCATGGCACTCATACCCATTTTACTCCATGGGCATGTAGATTGCTAATTGCACAGAAAGGTGGTGAGAGCAAGTTGCTTTCTTTGATGACAAATGATTAGTGTGATTAACTGGCAGGTTTCATTCCCAGAAATGACCCAAGAGGTTTAGATACAAATTAGATATGACCCAGTTATGGTGGTATATGCCAGTAGGATATGACAGAAAGGCAGAAGCAGGAGAACCATGAATTAGATATGAATTCCAAGTACTGGGTTAACTCGAGAGGTTGTTCTGGGTTTGTACATGGAAGCAAATAAAACATCATTGCTGAGTAATTTCCAAAATCCCAATGGTGCTTTACACACAGTTCTAGTAGTTTCAAAGAATGAACTACAACTTGTTTTCCTTTCTTCTCTCCTTCTTACCTTTCTTGCTTTCTTTCCCTACATTGTTTATTTCCTTCTTAGCAACAACATAAGATAGTCAAAATGCAGTTGCTGAGAGGATGCACCAGAACACCAGGGAAAAGAACTATCTATTTGGCACCGTCCAAGAGGTCAGAACATTAGCAGGGACAGTACTATATTGGATGGTAACTTTCACTGAGGGTCAACCTGTTAGGTTTCAGGTGGTCTAAATATCCAGAACTATAGGAAGGTTTCTGGTGATTAGACAAAATGGGCATTCCTCAGTGAAATGGATTTCTACCAAAAAAATCATTTCCTTTCTGGCAGAAGAGACATACGGCCCTCCACCAACACTTACCTGTGGCTGCATATTAAAGTCCATGCTAGCGTCCAGGATCCCTCAGGATGTAATGTATTCACGAGTACTTATCGTCCATTTCCCAATGCCAACACCAATCTCCTGGCCCTCCCCACCATCAGCTACTCACCCTCATGCCACTAGTCTCACTCTCCTCTCTCTCTCTCTCTCTCTCTCTCTCTCTCTCTCTCTCTCTCTCTCTCTCTCTCTCTCTTCTCTCTTTTGATATCTCACTCCCTCCACTATTATCTATTCCTTCCCTCCTTCCCTAGCTCTAACCTTCTCCAGCACACTGGCCATGTTCAGCCCACTTTCTTTCTCTGCTCTGGACATTTTCAGATGCCTCTGAATGTTCTCTCTGTGTCTCTGTCTCTGTCTCTCTCTCTTATGCACAATAAGAAACCTTCCTTAATAATGGGACAGTTATGTCAGCAGTTTCTTCACTGCTCCCCTCACATACACAAACCTCAGTAGTAACTAATGTAGGTAAAATGATCTTTTGAGCATCCATTAAGACTCCCTGATAAGTGTTAAAAAGAATGAATTTCCTGGCTAGCCCCAGTAGGGAGCTCTGTGCTTCCCTGACTGGGATCCTATTTAGGTAGAGCACTTGACCCTCCCTAAGGGGACTCAGGTGGTTCTGCTCCATATCAATCACTGCTTAATCATCAGTAATTATTTGCAGGCTGCCTGAAAGAACAGTAAGTAGGTGCACAATATTGAAATATATATATATATATATATATATATATATATATATATATAATGTGGGTACCAGCAGAGGACAAGTAGAAGACAAAACCCCCAAAGTGGAGCAGGTAGCAGGTCTAGAAGGCTCTCATACAACAGTAATGGGAAATCTGGAAATTTTTAACTCCAATATTCCCCATCTCCACCTTACCCACAGGAATATATATTCTGAGTGTCAGTGGAGTCCTGAGGCAATAGCACTGGACTCTCTATATACATGTATGTGTGTGAAAAATTCTAATATACAGATGCATATGCAGCATAGATACTCTCAACAAATGAGTGATTCATGCCTTGTTTAAGATGGAGCAGGATGTTGTCATGAAACTCTGAAACACGTGCAATTTAAAACATTTGAGTTGTTATTTCTGGAGTTTTCCAATTAATATTTTCAAGCCACAAGCTGACTGGAGATAGCTGCCATCTCAGAAGGCAAAATTACAGCTCAGGAAACTGTAAATAAACAGCCTGGTTTTGTTCTTGAGGACAACATGGATGCTATGTGGAGGCTGGACTGGACTATGAGTCTACTGAAGTCAGGTATCTACCCACCTGTATGATTATCACAAGATTTGAGACAAGAACTAGGGAGCTAATGAAATACAGCCCCACAGCACATTATTTATTCTAGAAAGACAAATATTAGTAGTTCAATGTGGAAAGTAAGGAGACAGAGAGGCTAGGATAAAACAAACATTCCAAGGCCATTTCAGAAGAGGATGGTAGAGTCTTGGGAGAAGGACATGAATATAACAGAAAAGGTGAGAAATGAAGATCACTGGTATCCTGAACTGACTCCTCCATAGAATGAAAAGTCAAGCATAGACATTATTTCCTGAGATACACAATTAGTTCAGGATGCAGAGCTATGATGATGAAACCGATGATGACAATGATGATGATGAGAGAAATTCTCATTGATGGTGTTGAGAATGGTCCAGGTATTACTGCACATGTGTCCTACTTTCTTTTTTATTTTTCTGTTGTGGTAACAAAATACTTTAACACAAAAGCAACTTAGGGGAGAAAAGGCTTGTTTTTGCTCACAGTTCCAGGTTACAGTTCAGCATAGCAGAGAAGTCAAGGCAATGGAAATGTAAAGCATTGGTCACATAGCATCCACAGATAACAGCAGAGGACAGTGGTTTACATATATGCTAACATTCATGTCACTCTCTTTTTTTAATTCACTTTAGAGTCATGCATGTGAAATGATGTTGTCCACATCAGGGTAGGCCTTCTCATCCCAATTAAGAAAACCTCTCCCAGGAATGCTCACAGGTCAATCTGACCTTGCTAACCCTCGTGGAGACTATTCTCAGGTGAGTCCAGGCTGTGTCTAGAATTGTGGCAATAGGCTCGGCTCACTTGATACTCCCAACAATCCTATAGCATATTCACTTCAGTATTACTGCTCCATTTTGCAGGGAGAGAACCTAAAATGCAAAGTTGGTGAGGATCCAAAAGCACATAGCTGATAAATGAAGTAGAAATTTAATCTTAAGTATGTTACTCCACAGTTGGGCTGATACTCAAGTAGGGAAGACTGGCTTAGACTTATAAAGGTTATTTCAAACTTCATTGATATTGGTTTGGAATCATCTTAGCAATAAAATGCATTGTCTTTATTTTGCATAATTATTAATGGTTGATTGTTTGCAAAGTTATCATGACAATCATCTTCCTAGATAACAAAATTAATACCTTGCATGAGTAGAAGTTCACACCCTACAAAAATCTTTGGCATGCGTCATCCTATTCAAACTGCTGAGGGGAGCTTAGGCAAGATATGATTGTCACCCTTTTCCCAAAATATCAAAAGGCTTTTTTCTTAAAGGGCCATATCAAAATATTTGAAATCTTGTGAGCCGTGTAGTATCTGTGGCATTATTTAGTTCAGCTGCTGTAGTGTAAAAACAGTCATAGACAATACGTAAGTGATTGAGGTTGGTTATTTACAAAAATAGGTGACAAGGTAAATTTGATATATGGACAATAGTTTGACAACACTTGTTCTGGATGAGCAAACTTCTTTTCAATGTGGTGTGATGATCATTCCAATTTCTCATATCTTCTAGAAAAATGGAACTCAGACCTCCTGCCTTATCCACTTAATAAATGTTTAGTGAATGTGTAGTTTATGTGAAGCACTCTTCTAAGTATTAGGGGAAACATTCCTACATCTATTTACTTACTTCTTTGAGGGGAAAAATGGTGAAATGGGGCAAAAAAAATTCAGAAATTTATAAGTGTTATGCAGAAAACAAAGCTAACAGAAGATGCCTTTAGCTACAAGAATCAAAAAAGACCAGTATGAAATAGAAAATTTTGAATTGAAATTTGGAGGAAGAGAATATTAGTTACACAGAGACTTGGGAAAGATTATTACAAGAATAGAAAACCTACTGTGTGGTAGGAAACAGATATGGCTCTATCAAAGAAATGGGGCACAGATTAAGGAAGTAATTATGTCATATATATGATGGTCAATATTGATTGGCAATTTATCTGGACATTGGGAAAGCACATACCTGGGTGTCTGTGAGGACGGTTCCAGAAATGATTATATCAGAAGGGTTCAGACTTTATTAGCGAATTAATGAATTGATTAATCAGAATAGGCTATGGGTACATTGTGGCAGGTAGAAGCTAATTGGGGGAAGTGAGTGGCTGGAGGCATCATTTTGAATGATATGTCTTGGTCCTGGTGTCTTTCTGTGACTCCTTTCTGCTTCCTGGTTGCCATGAGATAAACAGCTCTGCTCAACCATGTTCTTCTGCTAGGATGTTTTGTATTACCACAAGCCCAGAGACAATACAGCCAGCCAGCATGGAGTGCAACCATTGAAATGATGAGGCCCAATAAAGCGGCCTTTCTTTTTATTGTTTCTTTCATGTTTTGTTTTTATAGCACCAAAAAGTCTAACAGACAGAGTGGCAAGGGATTTGGATTTTGTTCTAAGTGAAACAGGAAGCCAATATTTTCTTAATAATAACATGCTGTCCTTAAATTTCTCTGTGTTGCTGGGCAGTGGTGGCATGCACCTTTAATCCCAGCACTTGGGAAGCAGAGGCAGGAGATCTCAGTGAGTTTGAGACCATCCTGGTCTACAAAGAGAGTTCCAGGACAACCAGGACTATTAGACAGAGAAATCCTTTCTTGATTAACAAAAGGAAAAAAAATTCTGTGTTTCCTGTTGCCTAAAGCATGTATGAAATGATCTTATTAGTTACTTGGTATGTTCTGTCATTTTGTTTCCTTGAAAATACACAAGATCCATCAACATGCTTAGATAATTCAAGATCCTCATGAAGGAACCATTTTAGTAGATCTTTCATTGATTTGCTCCCAATGACTCCATTTAAGGCTTTTGTCCATGAACAACATGGAGCCCTTTCTTCTCTCCTAAGGGGATTCTGGGCACTATCCAGACCATCTGCCTTGGCTGAGGCTCCCTGTACATAGTGTCTGCCACTATTTGTCAAAAATGCTCCAAAATCCAGGAATGAGATGTGTTTGCTATCACAGCCATTTGGTCAGAAAGAACCATCATAGTGAGATAACAGTTTTATGGTGATCCAGTTCTACATGTCCAATTTGTCATCTGTGGGTAATTTGTGTGTCTTTGCATTTTTTCACCTGTCAACACAAGTAGTGTTGAGATGGCGAAATGAAACCATGGAAGCTGAAGCTCTGAAAAGCCTCACTGGCTGCTGGCGGTACAATGGCCAGTGAGAGTCAGTCAGTTCTCTTTCTTCCTCAAATGCTCTGCTATTTGGTAATTAGTGGTCCTGCCTGTAGAGAGCAGGGATTCCCTTTACATTTCCATTATATTAGAACTTTAAAAGAACTGAAAAAAAATTACAGCAAGTCTTAAAGTAATTGGAACTATAGGGAGGCATTTTGACCACCTCAGAAACAATTGAGTTTTCACAGCAAATTGCCATCAAGGATACTGGAGGCTCACCTCCCCATATCCTATTTAAATGAAAATTGGTTGCCACAGTCACCAATGCTGTTGTTAGACTTCAGCCCTTCATGTCAACTATTTCAGAGATTGCCTCAGGCTGTAGAGTGTCCTTAGCAAGTCACCTCCCTTCTCAGCAGGCCCACTTCTAATTAGTGACTGATGAAGGGCTATAAATATTTTACTCTTATGGATCAGTTTGAGACAACTTCAAAGGCTGTAGAGCCTCTGGAGGATCTTGGTTAGATAAGGCCGCTATTGACTCAATATCATAGCTTGACTTCTCCATCTTGCTAGCTCCTTCAGTGGGAGTATAACTCCAAAAGCCCTTCTCTAAACAGCACTGTGCATGCTAAACTCCATCCTCGAGTCTCCTTTGTAGACAATGCAACCTGTAACAACTGTGCTCAGATAGTTTGCTTTCTTTAAACGTCTATTAATGCAAAATCCTTCTCTACAACTGTGAGAATTTATGTCTTTAACTGTCAGAAAGTATGTATATGACTCGGGTTTTTTTCTTTTTTTAAAAAAAACTTTTCTTCTATAAAGTTTAAAAAATGACAGAAAGAAATAAAATATTCACTCCAGTAAGTAGAACATATAACTTCTCTGACTAAAATACTCTTAAGGGATCTCTGATGCTGAATGCCTATAAATTGAATGTGGATAGCAAGAAAATGTTCTTCAAATGAAAGATTAATTTCAGAGTTATCTTTGAGATCATATATCATTTTGGCCTGCAAGGAAAGGAAAATAAATACTAGCATTTAAAAAGTTAATTACAGATTAGGGCGATCAGTAGATTTAGGAAAGTATTATAAAAGGTAGAACACTATTTGTTTGGATGGCACATAGTTCAGAAATTAAAAATGCTTTTAAATTCTTGTATATAAAATTATGTGTCCTTAGCAAAGAGTGTTCTGGCAAATTTGCCTTAGGTAAATTGAGAGTGCTTTTGTGATTAAATGAGAAAATGGATGGGTGGAACAAGTGTTCAATAAAAGTTAACTACTGCTGTTGCTATTCAAAGTTCTCTCTGGTTAGTATTTCCCAGAGAAACTTCACTCAACATCTACCAAAACCAATTCTAATGCCAATCTGTGTGGAAGGGGAATCAAACTCCTGCAAAGGAAAATAAGACTGGTGGTACTGGGTCGGGATCATGCAATTATGGGGGACAGAACATCAAAGTCTATTAAACCAGAAGCAAGCTTTATTCCAGAAAAAGAAAAAAATTACTGCCGGACACACAAAGCTTATCAGCTATAGCTGTGACCACAGCCAGGGATCAGGCTTCTGAAATGGTGGCAATGGTGGTTGATTTGAACCTCCTCTTATAGTAAAGCACCAGGCGAGGGTCAAAGAGCTTTTACAACCTTGAGGTCAGGCTTAACGTCACATTACATTTTAAGTTTTACAACTTTTGCTTATAGGATGTTAGGATGTTAAGTTAGGATGTTTGTGAAAGCCTGTGGCTGACACAGTCACTTTTCACTGTCTCTGACAGAATGCAAGACAGAGAGTAGAATCACATAGGGGGACAGTTGAAAATTAAGGAAATACAAGCAGAGCCTCCCATAGAGGTGATAGTTAGAAGCTAACCTTTGTCTGTAGTACCTGCCTAGCTGGGAAGCTGGAGGGCAGGAGACAATTGTTAAAAGTTCACCTCTGTACACAGTGGCTGCCAGGATGTCTGCTCTTAAGACAGAAAGTGTTTGTTAAAGGTTAACAGTGGTTGCCAACTTTATTTTTTTTTCTCCCAAAATGTGTTTGGGCTTACAACTTTTTATTTCAATATTCTTGGACCGGACCCTTTATTTCTATCTTCTCTTCTTGGACTCTTCAGTGGAACATAAACTATCACAATCTTGAAAAACCTGGAATGAATCCCAAGATAAGATCTGGGTTCAGACACAAAGAAAATGCCATAAAAGACTGAAAAATATTTGACACCTCAGTCACTAAGAGTTCAGGATAAAGTAGTTACATATTGTTTAAACAGGGCTGTGGTAGGAAGAGCCCTGGTAGCAATGACTGCTGGAATTGTGCATTTTTGTAAACCTGAAGGTCAGGTAGAAAGGGTCAAGTCCCAAAGAAACTCAGGACAAATGGTTCCCTGTGGTGCCTATTAGCATAACAAAGCCTGCAATAAACTCTAAGCTACAGTGTGACCAACCCTTCTTGTTCCACCCCCACCCTAAACTCTCTAGCTCAAGGACTTCACTCTCTCTTTCTCTTAGTCCACTTGTCCTGTCTTCTCTCTCTCTCTCTCTCTCTCTCTCCTTCCTCTTTCACTCTCCACTCTCATCCCTCTCATGGCTCCCTTTAGTCTGGACTCTACTAGATGCCTCTGGCTATACTCTCTCTCATATCTATAATACAATACTTCTCTTTAACCACACCTTGGAGAACTCACGCCTCATTTCATTTAGGAAGAAGATGGTGGAGAAGGACATTCCACTACCAGCAAGGAACAGTTTGCATGACCAAGAACTAACTAAGATGAATAGGAAAAAAAACTGCAATGGAGACTACAAAACATATTCTAAATAAGGGAAAAATAAATGATACGTAGAAGGATAAGCATCTTTTGTCAACTAAGTAAATTCACAGGAAAGTTTCAGGAAATTATCTGACTTTTGCAACAGAGCACAACCTGATACACTCTTCATGAAATATCTATAAACTTTTAGAAAAGCAATGTATTATTTGAAAAATTGATTATAAAATTAAGCTACAATGTTATTTTTTTCCAAATAAGAAGTTTTAAAAGTTTTAAAAGAAGATGATTTAGCTGTTTAATTATATTATTAATAAAAGAAGAATGATAAGACTTCTGAGTGAGGGTCAGGTAGTAAGACTGTATTATATTCTTCACACAGGGGAAACTCAGATAGCTTCTTCATTCATGCAGAAAAGAAACATGGCAGAAACCAACTCAGTCATAATGAATGTATGTAAATGAAATATTTTAAAATTTAACCACCTGTATCTTATTGTCAAATGTTATACTGTTCTTAACTTCAAATTCCAAAACAATTTGGGTTTCTTGATTATAAAGTCAATTCATGTGGCAAGAACCAATGAAAAGAGCCTCCATTACGTATATAGAATTCACTTGTGCTGTCAGTTTTCCTATAAATATGGTCAATTCCATTCTAATGAAAATATAATAAAACTTGCTATTATTTGACAAAATGACTTTAAAAGACATTTTGGGAAAATAAGAGAAAACCAACAACTGGTGCAGGAGAATTATCTGTATTCTGTCAATCATGTATTTTAATAAAACACTGATTGGCCAGGCAGGAAGTATAGGCGGGTCAACCAGGCAGGAAGTAGAGGCGGGTGATGAGAACAGGAGAATGCTAGGAAGGGGGAAGCACATTCCTACCATTCCAGCCCAGACCACCAAGAAGCAAAATGTAACCTGCCCGGTTGACAAGTATTGAGCCATGTGGCTAACATAGATAAGAATAATGGGTTACTATAAGCTACAAGAGCTAATAAGAAGACTGAGCTAATGGGCCAATCAGTTTTATAATTTATGGAGATCTCTGTGTGATTTTCTTTGGGGCTTGCCAGCTATGGGGTACTGGGTGGGACAGAAACCCCAACAAGCAGGCCCCTCATGTTACAAACAACAAAGAATTAAAAAATAGTATGAGTCATTTTCTAATTTTTATTTTCTGAACATTAGTTTTTCACCAGCATATATGTTAGTGTGAGGGTGTCAGATCCCCTGGAACTGGAGTTGCAGACAGTTGGGAGCTGCCATGTGGATTCTGGGAATTAAACCTGGCTTCATTTGAAAGAGCAGTAAGTGCTCCTAACCTCGAAGTCATTTATTCAACCCCCAAGTATGAGACTTTTGAAGTTACAATACTAGATAATAAATTATTCTGAAAATTTCTGACAATTAGAATCATATTAATATTCCAAGAACATAAACAGAGCTTTAAAATCCAAGTATGTATGTTGCTACTTATTTTTTTTTTCAATTTGGCAATGATTGTAGTCCTACTTAGTCAGGAAAGTATGTATTGTTAAATAAATTATGTTGTTAAATAAATTGTTAAATAAATAAATCACTTGAGGAACACAGCTAATTATAAATTTATTGAAACCGAAATTTAAAAGTAAAGTAACAGAAGAATATAGAAAAGAATTGAAAAAATAGAGTATAGAGAACAATTTATGCATGTATTGGAAGATCATCTCAAAAATGTGGCAATGATGGCTTTAAATAGAAACTCGTTCTAAAATTTAGAATTTACCATTCACTGAAATACTGTGCACAACTGTTTTTGTCTAAGAAGATAGTAGAACAACGGAGACATGGACCATTTGACTGAAAAAGCCTAAACTATGTATTCTCTGATTCTCTACAGAAAAAGTTTGCTGACCCCAAAGTAATTTTATGTGGTCAAACCTGAAAATGTGGACATGGAAAATAGCACTGTAAACAATAAACAGGAAATAAGATTTATAATAATTCTTAGATGACAAAAATCTTACACTATATGCCTGTTATATCCAGCTTTTGCAAATTATTAAGAAATGTTATATTCTAGAAGAGAAATAGGCAAAGACAGAAACAGACTGTGCACAACACAAGTGATGCAGTATTATCACTTAACAACAAGCTGATTAAAATGCCAACTCTCTTCTAGTCAAATAATACATTTCAATATCACGAAGTATTATCAGGAAAATCAAAAAAAAAAAAAAAGAAAGAGAAAAGAAAACTATTCAGCCAAAATATGGAAAACCAGATTCTTATGGACTTTTATTGGATGTGAAAGGAAGATTTGTAGCTACAGGAAAAGCTTTAAAATTGTTGCCCCTTGATATCCCAAGTAGATTGAGTTCAGAATACCTTACCTGGCAATACCCAAATCCAGGAATGCTCAAGTCTTTTAAGTAAAATGGTATATTATTTGCATAAAACCTATGCATTTTATTCTGAAGACTTCAAATCATTTCTAGATTATTTATATCATGCAATATAATGCAAACACTGTGAAAGAAATCATCACACTGAATTGTTTAATAAATAATCACAAGAAAGAAAATCTGCATGTTTTTTAATACAAATTCACTTTCTCAATATCTTTAACCCATGTTTGTTGACCTGTAGATATAGGGAGTTGTCAACAATTGGAGAAAGCAACACTATGATTCTGACTGATCCTAAGAAAATA
The DNA here is from genome assembly GCF_950005125.1 of Chionomys nivalis. Taxonomy (NCBI): domain Eukaryota; kingdom Metazoa; phylum Chordata; class Mammalia; order Rodentia; family Cricetidae; genus Chionomys; species Chionomys nivalis. The sequence continues at coordinate 31,828,637 of NC_080112.1, forward strand.
ACTAAGAAGAACCAAGATTTAGTTCTAAGGATTCCATCACAAGATTGCATGTAATGGTTAAAACAGAACAAATAACTTTAAATATAGAAGGATGAAGCTTTGGCCAATTGGGGTAAATTGCCTACTTGTAAAGGAAGACATTAACTTTTGAAAGCTATGTTTTATATTTTGTTAAATGCAAAAATGTTTAGAACGTAGTGTTAAAGATAAAAAATTTGAAAACATACATACAACATAATTGCACATAAAGAAACTCACTTTAAAAATCCCCAACAAACACTATATTAGTTAAAACTATCTTGTGAGATGACTCTTGTTTTTTTCTTTTTTTCTTATTCATGTATGTTTTTTGAAATCTCTCTTTGCTCTGATATACAAAGGAAAAAAATAAGTTTTATTTTCTCACTCTCAGTCCTCACTTTCACATTTGTGGCAAAGTCCATTGGTCGCAGACAATGAAATTTTGAGAGGATTCCTTACTTTGCTTCTGTATATGAAGAATCTCTGTCCGTTTCTCTTATCCTCCAGGGCAACTCTCTGGACTTGAGAATCTGCCACTGTTGTGGTTTGACAGGAATGGGGTGAGTACATGGGATGTGGCAGTCTCCCCGGGTAGGTCCTTGCGCTTAGCTTCTTTCTATATTGACCTAATGTGGGTGGAGGCTAGGAAGAAGGTCTAGGAAAGGCAGCCAGTCAGTTGCCCAGCTGTGTTCCCTTGCTTTAGACTGTTGCTACTTTTGTGAAAGGTCTTCGCTACCTACTTTTTCTTTTTATGATTCTCTTCCAACCCACACTTCCTCCAACCATCACCATTATGGTTCTGACACGGGCAAACTTTATTATGCTTTGCTTCCTTTGAAGCCCTTCATAGAGTCCATGTGAAACTCAAGTATTAATAACAAATCCAATGAGGAGGCAGTGCTTGCTGGCTAGCAGGTTCTGCGGTCTTCTATACTGCCTTTCTCCCTTCAAAAGGGGCTGGAAATGGGCCTGCAAGTCATTTCAATAGCTACATCTCAAAACAAGACCTGGCAATAGTTCTCTTCGCTCTCAACATCCCTGCCCTGACCCCAACCAGCGTCTCTATGATGTGCTTCCACTGGAACCTTTCTTTTGCTTTCATTTTAATTGTGCTTTTGTTCAGGTTTGGCAAAAGAAAGTTCTTTGCTCCATTACTGTGGAGGGAAGGAAGCTCTCTATTTCTTCTGCTGGTTACAACTCTTTTTCCCCCTCCCTGCCCCCTCCTATAAACTGGGAGTAATGGAATTGTTAAAATCTTAGTAGATTTTTCCTATGGACTGTTAGAAGTTCATTCTTAAGAATAAATTAGTAATTAATGCCATGAACTGTGAAGGTGTGGGGGTTTTAGAATGACTTTCTTTATCAAATGCCAAAAAATTTTAAAATTATTGCTTATTTATGACTAGAAATACATAGTCATGAAGAGAACAGTAAAGAAAGCTCTCAACAGATTCTAGTGTGAAATAACTCAGTACACTCTCGATGAACTATCACAGACAAATAAGAAGGGGTGCCATAGTCAACAAAAGCATTGAGAAAATTGTTTGGGAAAACACTGTGTTACATTCTCATATTATGCAACAAAATGATTTGGTCTTAAATATATGACTACAAAAACACTCAAAAATCAAATAGATAAATTTGAATTGATCTTTAGTTGGAAAAATATTTCGTACCCTTGAAATCATTGGAAGAGAAGAAAGAAAAAGGTGCTTATTTTGTGTTAAATTAACAGACACATAAATAGGTCATAAGTATATTGAAACTACACTGGAACAGAAGTAAATTAAATATGTTGAATAAATCATTCTAGAACAGGACAAATAATATGCTCAACTAGCAACCAAGGAATTAATGTCTCCAAAAAATATGAACTGTGAAAATGGACACTTATTCACTATTGATGGGAGTGTGAATTATGTTGTGTAGCCATTCTGAAATCACTTTGAAAATTTCTCAAGAAAATAAAAATTGCCATATGACCCAGATATTTCACTCAGAGAACCCTATACCCTATCATAGAGATATTGGCACCTCCATGCTTATTGCTTTTTAAATTACCATAACAAAGGATGGAATCAATTTCATTGTTCATCAACAGATAAAAAATAATGAAACATGAAATTTTAGTATAGATCCATATATGTATGTGTTTGTTTGTGTCAAATATATATATATATATATATATATATATATATATATATATATATATAATACTCGGCTATAAAAAATGAAGCTAAATTTTTAAAAGAAAAATATGTACTTAGAACATATAATATTAAATGAGGTCACACAATCTCAGAAATAAAACATCACATGTTGCCTCTCCTATGAGGAATCTATACAATATATATATATATACAATCTATATATATATAGAAATGTACATGTTGGTACAGTATAACATTAAGAAAAGAGAACAAAAAAAGCTAAATATACAGGGATGAAGAAGGACACTAGTCATGAAAAATGATATAAAACTACTTAATTTTCTAGTTTTAATTATGTCACAGTTTTTTTTCCTTTGGAGTAACAGATAAATATGGAAAATATATTGGATACTGAAAGTATAAGATTCAATGTGAACCATCACAGCTTCCATTCCAAATGCCCATTCCAAGTTTATGAAAGCTTATTGAATTGTATAGATTTGGGGTCTGGTTAATTTTAATGTGTGATGTTTTTATTTACTTGCATTTTGTTAAATAACAAAGTTCATACATTTAAAAAATAATGGCATATGAAATAGTAAAAATAATTTCATTCTAAAAAAAGAAAAATGGACCATGACATGAACTTATTCTACATAAATCATACAAGATCTCCCTAGTAATAAAATACCACAAATTCAAGAAAAATGTAAGATGGCATTTTACCAATAGAAGAAGAGATATTTTTAAATGTACAAAGATAATGATACTACAGTGGAAAAATAATTTGGGCCCACAGCAGGCAAGTAAGCAGACTGGACTAACCTTGTAGATAAATGGCTGAGATTAATGGAGGCTGATCTTCTTCCACTTAGCTACGCAGATGTACAGTGTAATATACACACTAGAATATTAATAACATACTTATTTACAATTTCATTTGAAAATAAATTATTGCACATCGATTGAGAAACTGAGCAATTACATTGCACAGTTTTAGTATCTGTGACACAGATCAAACTCTCCACGTGTTAGAGAATTTGAAGTGGCATGAGGAAGCTGCCTATGCAAGAAGAAGATAAATAGAAGATATTTATAGCATGACTTTTATTTCTTTCTTTGTTAAACTTATAAACATGGCTTTAATTCCTCTGTGCATATACCTGTTAGATTGTGCTTTTTCCATATGTACAAAAAAATCCACCCTTTCTGAGGCATGTGTGTTTCAACCCCCCAAAAGAAACAGTCTATATGACAGCTACAAAGTCACTACCACCCTGTCACTCTCCCCACATGGAAGAAAATAAGCATAGCACAATTGGTGTATTTTTATGAAAATATATGGTCTGGACAGAATGATGCCACCAAGCTCAGATTACTTATATTTAGTAAATTTGCTTTTACTGTTTTGAATGTGTTCAAAATTTGCTACAATGTGTGCATGTTGCTTTTATGATCAGATAGTCTTTGAGGGAAGGCTACTGGAAGAGACTAAGGGTAGGTAGTAGACAGGTTAGAAGTTTCTGTTGTTTTTTTTAAAGAAATACTTTCTCTTGAGAAGATTTGAAGTATACCAAGAATAATTCAGGACAGTGCATGCATGCATGCGTGTGTGTGTGTGTGTGTGTGTGTGTGTGTGTGTGAGAGAGAGAGAGAGAGAGAGAGAGAGAGAGAGAGAGAGAGAGAGAGAGAGAGAGAGAAGGGAAAGAGTGACAGAGAAAGACAACCTTGAGTAGTATTCCTTCTCAAGAACTTGGTGTAGGATGTCCTTCTGTCTTTGTGTTATTTCATTGGTTAATAAAGAAACTGCTTTTGGCATGTTGATAGGGCAGAACTTAGGTAGGCAGGGAAGACAGAACTGAATGCTGAGAGAAAGAAGGGCAGAGTCAGAGAGACGCTACGGAGCCTCTGCCAGAGTCAGACATGCTGAATCTTTGCCAGTAGGCCACTACCACATGGTGGTATACAGATTAATAGAAATGGGTTAAATCAAGATGTGAGAGTTAGCCAATAAGAGGCTAGAGCTAATGGGCCAAGCAGTGATTTAATTAATACAATTTCTGTGTGGTTATTTCTGGGCTAAGCTAGCCAGGTGGCCAGGACCAACAAACGGGCCCTCTCCTTGCAACAAGAGCTGTCCACGTTGCTTTATTTTAATTTTTATTTGCTCTTTGAAAATTTTATATATAAATCCAATGTATCTTGATTGTATACATCCCTAGCTCACACCTCCATCTACCCTCAGGAACCTCTATCACATTTCCCTCCTTCTCAGTATTTGTTGGTTTTTAAACCATTGATTCTAGTTGATACTGTCCATATGTGCATGGATGTTGTATCATCCATTGAGGCATGGAATACCTTCCAGTGGTCTCACCCTAAAGAAAACTGATTCTTCCTTTCCCAGAAGCTATCAACTGCAATAGCTCCATAGATAAGGGTGGTGACTCATAAGCCTCTCCTCCAGCCATGCTGGAATCTTTAACTGGCTTGATCTTGTGTAATTAAATCCACACTGTTTTGATTTCATGTGTGCAAAGTCATGTCATGCCCAGGGGACAGCATGTCACAACACTCCTCCCCAACCTCTGGATATTACATTCTTTCTCCTTTCTCTTCTTCAAAGTTCCCTGAGCCTTTGGTGGAGGGTGTGGGGATATGATGCAGATGTGCCATCTATTGATGAGTATCTACATTGCTTATTCTCAGTCCTGTGAGAAGTTATGGGGCTCTGCACTAACCACTGTGATAAGAAACTTCTTGGACCAAGGTTGAACACAAACACAAATCTATGGGTATTATGATAAATATGTAGAAAGCAGTTTAGCAACACAGCCAATTATAAAAAGAATAGCAATAATAATCCATAAAATAAGGGTTCATGTCTTCTCTAGCAGTGAGCTTTGATCATGGATTCCATGGAGCAGGTCTCAAATCCAATCAACAGAGTAGGTGTCTATCCTAATAAATCAGTCTTTCTATTTTTGTACCAGTGGGTGCATGTCTGTACCGTAGTATGCATAGTCCTATACTGAATGAGACACTCATATGTTTTCTTCTCAAACAGCCTATGTAATGGCACCTTCAGGCACCATACAAGTTAACCAGTGGAGAGAGGTTCCTGGTCAGTTCAAGATTGATTTCTCTGTGTTCGGGAGCCAAAGTGTGTGGTGTCTTCAACAATAGGATCTTATTATCTAGTTGGTAGGCAACCAAGAACAATGGAACTAGCCTGCATTGTTTTGGGTGTCTCTGGGCCTGCTCTGAACAATAACTTACAAGGGGGTAATTCATGGGCACTGGGATTTTCATTTAATAAGCCTTGTCTTCCAACTTGCAAATTAATGGGACTTCATAAGGCTTCCTCATCCATCTTCAATTTTGGTTAACTCCTCAACTGTAGTGAGAGCAGTGGGCTGCATTCCTGCCACCTGGCTCCCAGCCACCTGGCTAGCTTATGCCCTGAAATAATTACATGGAAACTGTATTCTTTTAAACACTGCTTGGCCCATTAGCTCTAGCCTCTTACTGGCTAACTCTCACATCTTGATTAACCCATTTCTATTAATGTGTGTAGCACCACGAGGTGGTGGCTTACCTGATGGCTGGCTCCATGGTATCTGCATCACTTCCCTTCTTCCTAGCACTCTGGTCTATCTACTCCGCCCACCTAATTTTCTGCCCTATCAAAAGGCCAAGGCAGTCTCTTTATTAACCAATGAAAGTAACACATAGACAGAAGGCCCACCTACATCATTTCCCCGTTTTCTGTTTGAATAACAAAAGAAAGGCTTTCACTTTAACATAGTAAAATTACATATAACAGAACAGTTATCAAGCAAGAATTACAGTTACAATATTTATATCTACTTTATCTTTTATCATAACTAAGGAAAACTATAACTATCTATTTATTCTTTAACCCAATCAAAGACTCCAGAAGGATATAATACTACCTAAGTAAACAAGAAATAAGCAACTTCCAAAAGGGGAAATGATGTAGGTGGGTCTTCTATCTATCTGTTGCTTTCATTGGATAATTAATAAAGAAAACTGCTTGGCTTGCTAGGTCAGAACATAGGTAGGTGGGGAAGACAGAACAGAATTCTGGGAGGAAGAAAGCAGAGTCAGGCAGACTGCCATGGAGCCAGCCACCAGGTCAGACATGCTGAATCTTTCCTGGTAAACCACCACCTCGTGGTGCTACATAGATTATTAGAAATGGGTTAATCAAGATGTGAGAGTTAATCGGTAAGAGGCTAGAGCTAATGGACCAAGCAGTGTTTAAATGCATACAATTTCTGTGTTATTATTTCCAGGGTTAAGCTAGCTGTGTAGGAGTCAGGCAGGATGAAAAGCAGGCCTGCTTGCCTCCTCACTACAAATGGCGCCCAGGGTGGGACAAAAAGCAGGTCCACAAATGGTGCCCATAGGTGACTGTCCAGACAGCGAATGTCTCTGTCATTTATAGAGTTTTGGAAGTTGCTCACTTCTTGTTTACTTAGGTAATATTATATCCTTCTGGAGTCTTTGATGGAGTTGAAGAATGATTAGTTATACTTATAGTTTTCCTTAGTTATGATAAAAGATAAAGTAGATATAAATATTGTAACTGTAATTCTTGCTTGATAACTGTTTTGTTATATGAAATTTTACTATGTTAAGTGAAAGCCTTTCTTTTGTTGTTTAAACAGAAAAAGGGGAAATGATGTAGGTGGGCCTTCTGTCTATGTGTTACTTTCATTGGTTAATAAAGAGACTGCCTTGGCCTTTTGATAGGGCAGAAAATTAGGTGGGTGGAGTAGATAGACCAGAATGCTGGGAAGAAGGGAAGTGAGGCAACTGCCATGAGGCTCTGGCCCGAGATGGACGTGGGTTAGAATCTTCCTGGTAAGCCACCACCTTGTGGTGTTACACAGATTATTAGAAATGGGTTAACCAAGATGTGAGAATTAACTGATAACAGGCTAGAACTAACAGACCAAGCAATGTTTAAATGAATACAGTTTGTGTGTTGTTATTTTGGGCGTAAAGCTAGTCATGTTGGAGCCAGGTGGGACCAAAAGCAGGCCTGCTCTCCTCATCACTACACTCAACCATTCTTTTTCCTAGTCCTCATCCCCACCTCTATTTAAATTGTTACATCCCAGTGTTCTTGACCTCTTATTCCATTTCACATATGTCCTACTATCCCCTATTATTACATTGTAAGGTAATGTTATAGGTTCCCAATTAGCTCCTCTATGCATACTTCCTTTTGGTTAAGCCTTCTCCTGACCCCTCATTTCTCCCACCCTCATCACTTCACCATTTACTTAAAACCATCTGTCCCCAGTTACTCTCTTCTCTAATTTCAGTTCACCTATATCATTATTATCCCTGTTCCTTGAATGCATTTTCTGCCAATGGCCTGGTTCTTGTTTTCCTGCTTCCACATGAAGTACATGTTAAATACTCCAAACAAAAGCTTTGAACCTAGGACACTCATTTGAGAGGAAAAACTGTGACATTTGTCTTTTGGGTTCTGGGTGACTTCAGTATAATTTTTCCCTGTTCCTTCTTCCTAGGATCTGGAGCTTGCCAATTAGGATAGAGTGAGTGGCCTGCTGGTCAGCCTCAAAAACCTGCTTGCCTCTCGTTCCCTGGGAATGGAACCTCAACCTCAAGCCTGTCTTTTCACATGGATCCTGAAGGATTGAACTTAGGTCCTCAAGCTTACAAACTGAAGTATTTCCCCAGCCTTCAGAGACATTTTTTGTAACACATTGATGGTAGAGTGTTGAGGGGAGCTGCAGGCTGCATTCCTGCCACCCAGCTCCCAGCCGCCTGGCTAGCTTATGCCCCAAAATAACAACACACAAACTGTATTTTTTCAAACACTGTCTGGCCCTTTATATCTAGCCTCTTTTAGGCTAATTTTTTACGTATTAATTTAGCCCATTTCTAGTAATCTGCGTAGCACCACTAGGTGCACTTACCGGGAAAGATTTAGCATGTCTGACCTGGCGGCTGGCTGCATCGCATCTGGCTCTGAGAGGAGCTGCCCTGCATCAAGCTCACTTCCTCTTCCTCCCAGGATTCTGTTCTGTTTACTCCACCCACCTATGTTCTAACCTATGAGGCCAAGCAGTTTCTTTATTAATTAACCAATGACCTTCCTCCATCAGTAGAGTTATATAAGAAGTTATGGAATGAATGAATTTGGAATAAGGAGGTCATGAATTCAGGTGAAAAGATATCCTTGACTTTTTCCAAAGGATGTCTCTTTCTTTGAAATCAAAAATCATAAAGGAAGAGGGAGAGATGTTAGACAAAGAAGCAGTGAAATCAGTATACAAGTTAGATAAGTTAGAGAAGCATGCTGGGATGTAAATTAGGAAAACTTGTTTGAAACAAAATAAATTGGGTTTTAATTAAAGCTATTACCATTGGTAATATTTTGGTACATAGTTAATTTTTGTCATACTCCAAATTGGATTATTACACTTGTTCCGTATAGTTCCTCTTTGAGGGAGTGTTCCTTGGCATATTAAGGAAACACTCTACTACTGAGTTGTATCATCAATTCTCTTGCATGGAATTAGTTGCCAATATCATTCAGTTCCCATTTTGTGCACTTCTTGTAGTTTAAATGGTTCCCATGTCTCAAATCAAATATAAGAAGTAGTGACATGTTGAAACGGTGACGAAGTTTTCCTGTGCATCCATAGTAGTCTGTAAAAGAGTGCATTACTAAATAATTAGTTTGAGATTCTTACAAGTAGAGACTATTCAGAAAAGGTGCTGCTAGCATTATCTGTAATAGATACTTGAGCAGAACATGAGTTGATCAGTAGTCTAGGGTCTCTAAAATGGAGTAAGAGTATACTCAACTAAATCATATGACAAATCTGGAGATGTCCTCATTTCTTTTCTTTTTTTTTTTATTCTTTTTTAATTAAAATTTCCAACTGCTCCCCGTTTCCCATTTCCCTCCCCCTCCTCCCACATATTGCCCACTCCCCCCGCTCCCCTCCCCCTATCCCCACTCCTCTTCTCCTCCCCCCAGTCCATTCCCCCTCCCTCTCGATACTGAAGAGCAGTCCAAATTCCCTGCCCTACAGGAAGACCAAGGTCCTCCCACTTCTATCTAGGTCCAGGAAGGTGAGCATCCAAACAGGCTAAGCTCCCACAAAGCCAGTTCATGTATTAGGATCGAAACCTAGTGCCATTGTCCTTGGCTTCTCATCAGCCTTCATTGTCCGCCATGTTCAGAGAGTCCAGGTTCAACCCATGTTTATTCAGTCCCAGTCCAGCTGGCCTTGGTGAGCTCCCAATAGATCAGTTCCACTGTCACAGTGGGTGGGTGCACGCCTCGTGGTCCTGATTTCCTTGCTCATGTTCTCCCTCCTTCTGCTCCTCATTTGGACCTTAAGAGCTCAGACCGTTGCTCCAAATTGGGTCTCTGTCTCTCTCTCGATCCATCGCCAGATGAAAGTTCCCGTGCCATTCTCCTTGGCCTCTCATCAGCTCTCATTGTCCGCCACATTCAGAGAGTCCGGTTTTATCCCATGTTTTTTCAGTAGCAGTCCAGCTGGCCTTGGTGAGCTCCCAATAGATCGGCCCCACTGTCTCAGTGGTTGGGTGCACCCCTCATGGTCCTGACTTCCTTGTTCATGTTCTCTCTCCTTTTGCTCCTCATTATAACCTTGGGAGCTCAGTCCGGTGCTCCAGTGTGGGTCTCTGTCTCTATCTCCATCCATCGCTAGATGAAGGTTCTATGGCGATATGCAAGATATTCATCAGTATGATTATAGGATAGGTTCATTTCAGGCTCCCTATCCTCAGGTGCCCCAATGAACTAACTGGGGACATTGCCCTGGGCATCTGGTAGCCATTCCAAGTTCAAGTCTCTTGCCAAACCTTAGGTGGCTCCCTTAACTAAGGTATGAGTTTCCCTGCTCCCCTATCCAACCTTGGAGATGTCCTCATTTCTATGCAGATCGGGTAACAGTCCTAAATGGGTGTTATCTAGTGGAAACTCTTCACCGTATTATGGTTGCTTCCTTTAGGCTCCTTTATGTTTTATAAATCCCTAAATAAATTACCATTTCCTGTCCTTGTTCGTGGTATTTTCTAAAGTTTCAGAGAATTGCTAATTTTCAGAAAGGGCATGAAATTATAGTTTTCTTGCCATCACTATGCATTCCTTTGAGGACTGAGCTCCAGGGATAGTATATAATTGTTTTTCACTAATTGCGCAAGTGAACAGACATTAAGAACTAATACTAAATAGCGTTGATATGCATTCTCATTAACTCTAGTTAGAGGATTTACCAGCTGTGATAAATATCATAGTAACTACCCTAAATATGGTAGTTATTGTATCATTCCTATGTCTGTTGTCTTCATTTCAGCTAGCTTCATAATTGAAGCTGATTTCTCTTCTGGAAGATGGCAAGGTGCCATCCTGTTGTTGATTCACATATTTCTTTTTTTTTTTTTTTTTTTTGGTTTTTCGAGACAGGGTTTCTCTGTGGTTTTGGAGCCTGTCCTGGAACTAGCTCTTGTAGACCAGGCTGGTCTCGAACTCACAGAGATCCGCCTGCCTCTGCCTCCCGAGTGCTGGGATTAAAGGCGTGCGCCACCACCGCCCGGCCGATTCACATATTTCTGTGCAGAAGTTTCATATCTTTTCAGAAGAATTCCTCTTCAAAGGCTTGGTAAAGGGACTTTCTATTGTTAATAGTGATACATTATTGAAGTCACTTGACACATGCCATGCCTTAGTTCCTCATTTATAAGGTGATATTATTGTACCTGCCTTTATCTTTTGTAAGTTTTCAGAGATTCAAAATGGATTTTTATGGCAATTCATTGTGATAAGTATTCCAAATGATGCAAATAAAAGAGATTTTTTTTCCTTTGGAAAAAGAAAGCAGTCTAATGGAAACAATAGCTTCCCCCTTCTAGAATGTTGCCACTGGCACCCTAGCATTGGTTTATTCAGTGTTTTAATGAAGATACGTACTTGAGTTCATCATGACTCAAAAAAATTCACTGTGGATTAAAAAAATTCATGTTTATTCTCTTACAGGTGCTACATTCCATCCTTTACCATGAATACATGGGGCAAAATGGCATCCAAGACTCCAATTCCTTGAGGAATTGAGAGTCGGAGTTCAGTAGTCTCCTATTAAAAGTGGAAAACCTTCTTTAGTTATTGGAGTAGGGTTTTTCTATTTAGTATGATTCCATTCTGATAACTTAATTGTTCCACTGATTTGTTTATAATATTGAAATTACCTCTCAGCTCTGTCAGTAATGATTTATTTTGATATTATAAAAAGTCATTAAAAGTAAGATAATACTCCTTCTCCTTTTCTTTTGCTGGCTTCCTCAAGATAATTGCCTTAGAATTTATAGTTCTGCTATTTCTAAAATAGGAACATTTGCCCACACAAAGCTATTTGCTTAGCTCTAATAAAATATTATCTACTTAGACAGTTTTTTCCTTTCTGAAAAAAAAGGTCTGTTTGAATGTTGAACATTTTAATCTCTACTGCAAAGGAAAGATAGTCAGTGTGAAGACCTGGAGTTAGTGGGCAAAGGGATGACTGGGGGTAGCTGAAATAGGTAGATTTTTGTATAAGGGTTACCATTTTAGTTCCTTTTTATTCCCACAGGCTACTGGAAGGTCTGTAGAACTAAAATTGTTCCTGAATGGTTGGAACATGGGTATTGTCAGATCCTCATCCTCATCTCCTCATCTTTAAAGATTAGCTATCTCAGCTTCAATGCTGGCAACAGTACCTTGCCTGGGGCTATCTTTTGTTGCTAAAGCCAACTCTGTCTATAGAAGGACAAGAATATCCAGATATTAATGCTCCCTGGGAGTATTCTTCTCTTAGTGGCTGATAAAGATGGCTAAATACATTCCTCAGCCTCTTTTGTCCCCAGGATACTGTAACACTGCTTACTATACCTGGAGTTGCCAAGGGAGACTGATTTCACATTGTCCCCTGTGCTAACTTGAAGGCAATGTGCTTTGTGTTGCATTTTTTTCTGTATTATTCTTTCCTACACCCTTACTGGTCATTTCTGGAATCATCTCCAGAACTTCTGTCTGTACACTGGCCCCTGACTCAAGATCTGCCTCTGGAAAAATCTGAGCAATGATATCTGGGCATTGAGATTTTGTTCATACAAGTAAGTTAGGGAGGGAGATGAGAAGGTTTAGCTAGTAAAGGGATCATGGATTCAGAATGTACATCTTTCCATGAAGGCCATGATGTTTTAAGCAGAAAGGAAGATAAGTTCAAGTGGTGGTAAGAGGGGAGATGAAAGAGAAGTTGAGTAGAACTTGTAGCAGTTGAGTGACATTGCATGCATGGGAACACAGGGTCATGTGCAAAAAGAGACAAGTTGCTTGTAGTGCATTGCCCCCTTCCTTTAGAGATGATACAGCAAGAGCCTTTGTGAGTTACCAATACTTCTGCCTCTTACTAGTCCTTTCACAGTCCTCTCTTCCACTTCCCATCATTACCAAGAGTTCATCAGAGACAGAGAGAAAACTGGTTAATATAGCCTTCCAGTTATCTCTCCTTAACTATGATGTGTCAGGAAACAAATGTAGAGAGACCATTATAGTGAGAATGAGAAACCAGAAGGTAGTTAATATTCTCAGCTAAAACAGAGAGAACAGTAGAGTAAGAGGTGAAAGATGTTGTATGACATTTAAAAATAGAGTTAACTTGATCAATTAGTCTATTCTGCCCATGGTAACCTTATTCAGTGTCATGGTAGTAATAGCTTCGAGAGAGCTGTAACATGTTTTATAATTGAACTGCCAGGTTCATACTTAGTTATAATTCATTCACAGATAAGTGTGCCTTGTTAACCAAATTATGTTGACTCCCTTGGAAAGCTGGTATGAAGACTTTCCTGTTTCCTGTCTTTGTGTGCTATGCTTTTACAAGCTCATGACAGACCATTAACATGATGAAAGATTGATTATTGTCTTGGGTACCAAACTGTAATTTAGCCCTATTTTCATTTTTCTTTCTCATCAACTGCAGAATCACATGCATTTATCAAAACGGGTGTCATTTGTTTTGAAATTCATGAAGTGAGATTGCACACTTGTCAAACATTTTTTTTTCTGACATTGACAAAAACCATCAACATCAAGCTTTAGCTAAGTGGTTTGGAAATAGAGATGTCCAGGTGAAAGAATGGTGGAATCAAAATGAAAGACTAGGGGGTTGGAATGGCTCATTCATTCTATGAATGATTCTTTCAATGCATTCAGGGAATGCAGCAAATTGTCAGACTCAGGCTGTATATGTGAAGAGCTGGAGGGACATTATGCTAATCCATTCATTCAAAAAGATTTCCTTCCCACTGGTCTTGATACTGTTCTCCATAGTAAAGAAATTAAGAACAAAGCAAAGTCCCTTCCCTCAGAAAGGATACATTCTAGGTAGTTAATATAATTAAGTATATATGATAAGGTAAGGACATTAAACTAAAATATAGAGCAATGAATAAACAATGCTTTTCAAAGGTAGGTGATCCAGGCAAATACTGTAACAGAACTGGCTATGCTAAGTACTTCATAAAACTTAGACCAGTGATTCTCAGCCTTCCTAATACAACTCTTCAATGTAGTTCCTCATGTTGTGGTAATCTCCAACTGTTAAATTATTTTCATTGCCATTTCATAACTTTAATTTTGTTATTGTTATGAATAAAAATGCAAATATCTGTGTTTTCCAGTGGTCTTAAAGGGATCAAGACCCACAGGCTGAAAACCACTGACTTAGAGGAAGTCACTTGCTTGTTCTTACCTGTTTGTCGAGCTGTGATTCAGCTGAAGTTTTGCTATTGATTATAAATGCTGACCATTGATGCCTAGAACTTCTTCATGACTCCATGAAGAAGAATACTGAAGGAAGACAGTTGCTGACTGCAGCCTTAGAAACCTGAAGAAACTCTCATACCAAAATGTGATGAATGTTTCTTTGAGATTTAATAATGAAATAAAACATCTTATTTTTACTGTTCGGATTTAATGTGGCATTAAAACATGTTCTACAGTCCAATTGAGATTCTTTTGTTTTGAATTCTGTGTTTAAAGCTGTATCCCATTTTTAATTGGACTATTTGGTTTTGTGATGTCAAGTTTCTTGAGTCATTTATATATCTTGGAAATCAGTCCTCTGTCAGATGTGGGGTTAGTAAAAATCTTTTTCCATTCTCCAAGCTGTTGTTTTGTCTTATTGACAGTGTCTTTAATGACAGAATTTTTTAGTTTCTGTTGGGCCAAAATTATCTCAGGGCTTGTACCTTGAGGCCTATAGGACAGAAAATAGCATGACTTGAGTTCAGGGCCTAGATTTCAGGGCCTGTAGGACAGAGAAAAGCCTAGTTCAAGTTTGAGTGAGGATGAGACAGCAAAAACTAGGTAGATGCCCCTCCAGTCAGGAAGAGGGTTTGACTGTCTCTTATTGGCTGAAGGTACCCTTACATCACAGGGTGTTGCTTAACCTTAATAAGCGGACACTCACAGTAATAAACTGAGTTTCTGCTTTGACTCAACTCCCTATCACATCTGATCGTCCTGCACTATCAGGCTGGATTGTCCTGTGTTGTAGGACTTTGAGATGGACGGATAGTGCACTCACCTTTCCCTGGGGAATAAGGGGCTCAAGAAGCCTAGCAAGTTTCATTAGGTCCCATTTATTAATTGTCGTTCTCAGGGTCTGTACTACTGCTATTCTATTCAGGAAGTGGTCTCCTGTACCAATGTATTTAAGGCTACTTCCCATTTTCTCTTCTATCACGTTCACTGTGGCTGGATTTATTTTTTTTTTTACATTTTTTTTCTTTTTCTTTATTTTTTATTCTTTTTTAATTAAAATTTCCACCTGCTCCCCGTTTCCCATTTCCCTCCCCTCCTCCCAAATATTGCCCCCTCCCCCCACTCCCCTCCCCCTATCCCCACTCCTCTTCTCCTCCCCCCACACCATTCCCCCTCCCTCTCAATACTGAAGAGCAGTCCAAATTCTCTGTCCTGCGGGAAGACGAATGTCTTCTATCTACGTCCAGGAAGGTGAGCGTCTAAACAGGCTAAGCTCCCACAAAGCCAGTTCATGTATTAGGATCGAAACCTAGTGTGTGGCTGGATTTATATTGAGGTCTGTGATCCACTTGGACTTGAGTTTTGTGCAGGGTGAGAGATATGGATCTATTTGCATCCTTTTGCATGATAATATCCAGTTATAACAGCACCATATGGTGAAGATGTTCTTTTTTCCGTTGTATAATTTCGGCTTCTTTGTCAAAAAAATCAGGTGTTCGTAGGTGTGTGGATGTATGTCTAGGTCTTCTATTTGATTATGTTGATCTACCTGTCTGTTTCTATGCCAGTACCATGATGATTTTTATTACTATATCTTTGTAGTAAAGCTCAAAATCAGGAATGGTCATTCCCCAGAAGTTCCTTTATTGTACAGGATAGTTTTAGGTATTCTGGATTTTTTTTGTTTTTCCATATGAAGTTGAGTATTGTTCTTTCAAAGTCTGTAAAGAATTGTGTTGGAATTTTTAGGGGGATTGCATCGAGTCTATAGATTGCTTTCCATAAGATTGTCATTTTTACTATGTTAATCCTGCTGGTCAATGAGCACGGGAAAACCTTCTGTCTTCTGATATCTTCTCCAATTTCTTTCCTCAAAGACATAAAGTTCTTGTCATATAGGTCTTTCACTTGCTTGGTTAGAGTTACCCCAAGATATTTTCTATTCTTTTTGACTATTGTTAAGGGTATTATTTCCCTGATTTCTTTCTCAGTCTATTTATTGTTTGTATATAAGAGGGCCACTGATTTTTTTTTAGTCGATCTTATATCCAACCACATTACTGAAAGTATTTACCAGCTGTAGGAGTTCCATGGTGGAATTTTTGGGGTCACTTATGGGTACTTAAAGAATTGTTCAACATCTTTAGTCATCAGAGAAATGCAAATCAAAACAACTCTGAGATTTCATCTCACACCTTTCAAAATGGCTAAGATCAAAAACATTAATGATAACTTATGCTGGAGAGGATGTAGAGCAAGAAGAACACTTCTCCATTGCTGGTGGGAATGCAAATTTATACAGTCACTTTGAAAACCAATATGGCAGCTTCTCAGAAAATTGGGAATCAATCTACCTCAAGATACAGCTATACAAATCTTCGTCATATACCCAAATGATGCTCAATGATACCATAAGAACACTTTTTCAACTATGTTAATGACAATGTTATTCATAATAGCTAGAACCTGAAAACAACCTAGATGCCTCTCAACTGAAAATTGGATAAAGAAAATGTGGTACATTTATACAATGGAGCATTACTCAGCTGTTAAGAGCAATGACATTAGGAAATTTGAAATCAAATGAATAGAACTAGAAAAACATCATCCTGTGTGAAGTAACCCAGATTCAGAAAGACAAACATGGTATGCACTCACTTGTAAGTGGATATTAGCTGTAAATTAAAGGATAACCATGCTACAATCCACAGACCCAGAGAGATTAGGTAACAAGGAAGCCTCAAAGTGTATGCATGGATTTCCCTGGGAAGAGGAAATAAAGTGATCTCCTGAGTAAACTGGGAATGCGTGGGGATGGGAACATGAGGGATGGTATTGGGGGCAGGATAGAGGCAGGGAATAATAAAAGACATGTCTTGATGGGGGTCATTTTGGGGTCAGGTAGAAACCCAGTGTAAAGGAAACTACAATAAATCTACAAGAATACCCCAGCGAGGACTCCTAGAAATAGTGGACAGGTAACCTGAACAGGCCATATCCTATATCCAGATTGGTGACTACCCTAATTGTTATCAGAGAAGCTTCCTCCAGTAACTGATGGAAACAGATGCAGAAATCCACAGCCAAGTGCTGAGCAGAGCTCAGGGAATTCTGTTGATGAGAGGGAAGAAGGATTGTAGGAGTGTGAGTGTGTGTGTGTGTGTGTGTGTGTGTGTGTGTAGGAGTGTCAAGGTCATCACAAGGGAACCCACAGAGACAATAAACCTGGGCTCATAGTAAGTAACTTATAGACATTGGACTGACAGACAGCTAAGGAGCCCGCATGGAACTGACCTGGCCCCTCTACGTATGTGTGACAGTTGTCTAGTTTAATTTTGTGGAACTTCTAACAATGGGAGAGGGGCCTGTCCCTGCCTGATACCTGGCATGCTTTTGGGAACCTATTCCTCACACTGGGTTGCCTTATGAAGCCTTAATACAAGGGGAGGAGCTTATTACTACCTCAACTTGATATGCCATGCTTTGCTGACACCCATGGTAGGCTTGCCCCTTTGATTGGGAGAAGTCAGAAGGGAGGAATGGAAGAAGACAAGGGAGGGAAAACTGTGGTCAGTATGTAAAGTAAATAAATAAATTTAATTAATAAAACATAATGGAGAACATTTAAGTTATTTAACTAATTTTTGCTAGCAATTAAATATATTTGAATAAATATTATCATATACAAACAAGTTTCTAAAAATTGCAAAAGACAAGGAAGTCAAGTTCAATTTTAAAAACTGAATGAAAGAAGTTAAACTGTCATAATTTACATACAATTTAAGTGTTTACACAGAAAATATAAGAGGGTCAACAAGCAATTAGAAGCAATAAGAAATATTAACATTAGCGACTGAAAATAAAAGTTGAAAATCAGCAACAGCCAATTTTTAAAAAGTAATTTAAAGACTTTTATTCATAAAATGGGTTACTTTTACATATGAATGTATTTAACAAATAATATAGATGCAACCTAATACAGAGAAGCAGACAGAAGTTGCTACCTGTCTGTGGATGTTATTTTCATAAAAATGCCCTACAGTTTCTTTGTGTGTGTGAGTAGTTTGATAAGATGACATTAAAATTCAAATGAGGTGTTTTAAAAGCTGGAAATTAAAAGATAGTTTAAAATTAATAAGTAAAAGCCAGGTGGTAGAATGTGCCTTCACAGATATCTATTACATTATATTATACATGCATTACTTGAAATTGAAAACAGACTGCCTATCATGGGAAGGTACAAACATTTCTGTGGTGTGTGTGTGTGTGTGTGTGTGTGTGTGTGTGTGTGTGAGAGAGAGAGAGAGAGAGAGAGAGAGAGAGAGAGAGAGAGAGAGAAGAGAGAGAGAGTGCTATTTTAAAATAGGGCTTTTCTAAACTCAGCTCTCATTGAAGCATGAAAACACTAAACCCTGTACTCCAAAGGCACCACCATGCAAGCCCTTCAGAGTGAAACTATGAGAATTGTTTATTCAGCTTTTAAGCCCTTCCCTTTCACAGAGGATGTAGACAGCAGTGGGGACTTGCACGGGGATTTGTGAAGAAATGTCTTTGACAGTTGTTGGCTGTCTCCCCACAAATGCCGTCTGTGGTGGGAGGATTAGGGCTGCTCTCCCTTTAACTCCAGTCCGAAGAGAGCAGATGATTATGAGACGCTGGGAAGCAGGTCCCACAGCTAGGAGGACGAAGTTAAGTGAGGTTAAGCCTCCTCAGAAGTCTAGAGGTGCTGTGAGGAACAGGAAGCTGTTTTGGAAAAAAAACACCGTTGCTCTGTAGTGAGCATCCAGCCCTGGAGTTGTCTGGTGCCCTGAGGTCAGAGATTTTCCCGGGGATTAGAGGAGACTGCACGGCAGAAGAGATAGCCAGCCTGGAGCTATGCACATTTTTATCCTAGAGAAACAACATCATTGACAGCAAAAGAATGTGAGCCATCCGGGACCTATAAGGAGTGTCCTGGACTTGAGGCAGTAGACAAATACTGAAAGGAAGCAGTCAGGGGAGGAGCTACATTGGTCTGGTTCACAGAAAGTTCAGATTAATGCCTCAGGGGAAATCTCTGTAAATGTTCCGAGAGTAAAAGCTAACTTTAAGGGCCTGGCAGACTTCCTGAACACGAAATCCTCTTTCTCTTACTCGCCTCTCTCCAGTTCTATTGGAATCAGAAAGCCAGTGAGGGAAGCAGCAACCATGGCTTGGAAGCTTTAATGGGAAGACAACAAACAGAAGGATTGTACACTGTTCCCACAGCACAGCCTTCTCATCTACACAGGATCTAAGGAGGTAGGGAAAAATATGTCAAGATTCAAGTTAAATTTGACATGTAGTTAAATATATACAAACTTCTGCTGAATTATCAAATATGTATTTCTGAAATTTTTTTCATGCCAAAGAAAAATCAGACTGTGAGCAAAAACTGTAGAAATCCTAATAAGAATGCTGGCATAGTTCAGTCTCCATTAAAATTTACAGTGAGCCTTATAACCAAGTGATCTTTGCCCACACTTTCACATTGTGCCTTTGAGACTCAAGACTAAGGACATTGAATTCTGAGAAGATATTTTTGTCCAAACTATACATCAGCTCCAGAGTGCAAGCATTTTAAAAGCAGCAGCAGCCCCCTCCTTCTTTCTTTCTTTATGGTGGGCAAGTTTTAGAAAGCATCTTGTTTTGGGCAAAAACAAAACAAAAAACCGAGCCCCCACAGTATTGAATTTTAGAAAGTTCCAAGAAGCCACTTAATTAGAATTGTTGAAGAGAAACTTTCAGTACCACCATAAAAGCTACTAACCAACACACTGGTTTGCTTAGACTCCTAAGCCAATCTCATCACCTAATCAGACTCTCAAATGTCTAATACAGTTTGGTGTTAAATTGAACTTTTTCTTTTAAAATTTACATGGTGTCATTGCAGCTAATGCAACCACAACATGGGAACAAAGAGGACAAAAAGGGGCGTAATAGAACTAGAACACAAATCAGTCACTTTCATGAAGATCTCACCTTGGTCACTGAGTAGTAAATTGAAGTTCAGCTGAAAGAAGGAAATGACTGACAAACTAACTCACCATGCCACAACTAAGAGAAAGAAAAACAATTAAATTTAACACCAAACTCTACTAGACATTTGAAAGAAAACAAGTAGAGATTTCTTTACCAGTGATCACCAATTATGGGTAGTCATAATTATTATAGTTGGAGTCTGAACTGTTCTTCAAAGACTTATTTGCTGGAGGCAAACTATTAGGAGGTGGGGCTTATGAGAAGCTAAGTCACTGAGGTTGAGATAAAGGTGATGTTAGGACTCTAGAAGTCATTCCTATTCTTCCTCTTCCTTGTTCCCCAAACCATACTGACATTGTGTGAGAAACTTTGCAAAACTATGCACTTCCCTCCATGATGGGTCATCTTTCTTCATGGCAAAGGGATCAGTAGAGTGAAACCTCTAAAATCATGAACCAAAATAAATCTTTCCTCTTTTAAGCTGATTTGGTTAGGCATTTTACACAGTAACAAAAGTGAGCATTAATGGCAAAAATGAGTCAAGAGGAACTGGGCAATGTCCCACATATAACAAATAATGCAGCTAGAATCAAGACTCTTCTCAGTTGTCTCCAAAGTATAGTTGCCAAGAATATTGTTTTTAACTTCAGCATAAGAGACATTATTTACTAAAGTTTCTCTATATAATGCTTGTAACATCACCAAACAATTGAGTAACATTTTTAGCCTTATATATTGTTGTTTTTTTTCTTTTTTGGCATTTACCTGAAGGGGCAATTTCAGAATTTGTTTTAATCAGAATGGGCTAGGTTTTGCTGTCTTAATGAATAACCTGAATATGTCAGTATGTTACAACAGAGGTTGGCTTTCTCCTCCTAACACTTGACCACTACAGGTTAATTATGGTTCTGGTCCTTATCATCTCTGAGATCCAAAGTTTCAATGCATCCATGATCTGAAACATGGCTAGTTTCTGTAAGCATGGGGAGAAGACAATTTGGTATAAGAGGTCTAGGTAGAACAAACATGGGTCACTTTTGTTCTTATTAATTGATCAATGCAAGTCACGTGGCTATAATTAGGTCTGAAAAGGTGGAGAAGTATTCGTCTACATGAATAATACTGTTTTGATATGGGGTGGACTGCTTCAATTGTTTGCTTATTTCCCAGCTTCCTTCCCATGAACTCTCCAGGAAAATAGGAGGAAAATATTGAATCACAGAAATATCAATTCATAGAAAAACATTTTTATATAAGCATACCTACTTACCTTTTTAAACTTCAAGTCAAATACAATTTTTATGAAAACCTTCTTAGATTTTTTTTTGCTAGAAATTTAACTTCCACTATGGTTATGATGCTTTGCTTTTTAGTGCATAAAGCCATTTGTTATGTTGCATTAAGGGCCAAGCACCACTAATTTGAACCCAATGTCTACAATGCTTCAAAATATGAAACTTTTCCTTTGGTTTTTTTATTCTTTGATAAATTTCATACATGACTACTATCTCTTCTTAATTGGTTAGTTGTCGTGCCAGTGCAGGCTGGAACCAAGAGTCTCTGCGGAGGGTGTCCAGGTTGAATGAATACACAGAGCACGAGGTTGAGGTGGAAGAGCTTCCTTTATTGTCTTACTGGGGGTGGCTTTATACCATGGCACCAAATGAGGAGGGGGCTGCGAAGGGACTGTAACCTGACCCTGGCAGGGATCAAGGAACGGTCACCATGCACTGAAAATTCCTTCCTTCCCTGCTCCAGGAGCAGAGGGAATTTATTATGTTTTCCTTGCAGATAAGCACCTCAAATGGGGGCAGGGATATCAACTCAGGGCTGCAGTTCCCACAGTTAGTCAATACCATGTAGTCACCTGAAATCATATACAAACAGCACTAAATAGACTCAGCAGTTTATAATTAGATATTTATAGACACACACACACACACACACACTGTGTAACAATAATAAAGAAAAAGAGGCCCCAGTTTTAAAAAGAGAGGTGGGATAACATGGGAGGAGTTGGAAGGAGGAAAGGCAAGAAGGGAAATTATATAATTATATTCTAATTTAAAACATGAAATCTTAAACTGAAAAAAGTGGAATGTGGATCTGAACAGAGATTTATCGAGAAAAAAGAAATGAAAATGGCTAAGAAATACCTTTAAACGTGTTCAACATCCTTAGAAATTAGAAAAATGCAAAAATGTAAAACCTTCTGATCACTAGCATGATTTTGTAAGTAAGAAATTTTGATGCAAACATATTAAAAGTATTCTATGAGGCCAATGAGATGATTCAGAAGATAAGGCATTTGCTGAGGACCTGAGTTCAATCTGAGGACCCACAGGATGGAAGGAAAGAACTGACTTCTGGACATTGTCCTCTGGTCTTCACACATACTGTAACATGAACAAATGATGGCACATGGCATAGTACACAAATAAATAAATAATAAGTGTGATGAAAATCTTTTAAAAATTAAAGTTGTTTTTATGAACTTAACTTGAGGCTATGGTATCTTGTTCATAGTTACAACCCTTATATAGTTCAGTGTCTTCTACATAATTAATTCAAATATTTATAGAGGTAAAGTGGAGATGAGTGTTGGGAAGTACATATCAGGTTGATGGGGGTAGTGGAGAAATTTCTCCTCTTGAAGTCAAATATGTTTCTTTTGGAAGTCTTTTGTAGTAATCATGGAACACTACCTAGCCCTTCTTAAACTAAAGGGTCAAGAACAAAATAAGTAAACAATTATTATTTTTAAATCACTAGGTTTTTTTTTTTACACAGCAATAGATAATTGACATATACCTTTTATTATATTATAGTGCCTCTGACCTTTCTTCTATTCTGATATTGTGGTATGTGTAAAATTAGCTCCAGATTTCTGACAAATCAATGAGTAACCTAAATGGATAGCAGGAACAATGACAGTAAAGAAAGTATACCATTAAGCCATCAAGTGGTAGGTGAGTGGTATGCTTTTATATTTCTCTGCAGAGGTTAATGGAGAGAGCTTTGGTTAAATTAACTGACTTAGGTGCCACTGAGCCAACCACTCCCCACTGGAATGGCAGTTCTTTGAAAATCACTGATTCTGTGAAGGACTCTATGGAGATTGTCATCAATTTTGAGTGGGTCCCCAAACCACAGAAAAGGCTTTCTGTTCAGTTCTTTTGTGCAGAGTGATTTTTCCAACATGGGATACTAAGGTGTACATTCATCATGGTCTTTGTCAATGGCCTGAAGTTTGAAATTCAGAGGATTTCTGTGAAATGGCGTAGTACTATATTATAAAACAATGCATTTACATCCAGATTAATAAACTGTACCCAAACAGTCCAGGGTTTATATTGAATAAAAGCTTTTTATTGATTGCTAAGCAATCAACCTTTTTGTGAACTTGGGGTATGAGGACTGATGCTGATATCTTTGTGCTATTAAGAGACTCCTGGAGTAGGGAGATGAAAGAGCCAGATAAATTCAGACCCCTCTAGCAGAAAGAGTAGAGCCAAAAAAATCTAGCAGGGAAAGAAGAACCAAAAATCTAAGATAACCAGTTCAGTGACTCTGTTCTAGGAACTAGCTGACTATAACATTAGATTATAATCTTGAGAATAATCTTATGAAATAGAGAGTTACCCCCTTGTGATTATCACTGGTATTTTCGGAATTTTCCAATGATGCCCTCCCTACCCCCTTTGGATTACTGGGTTGTGGTTTCTTCCTTTAAATACTCCTTCTCCCAGCTACTTGGGGTGGAACTCTCTACCCCTGCATGGAAAATGAGTTTTGGCCCCAGTGCACTGGTTCCTGTCCTGTTAATAAACCTCATGTGATTGCAGCAAGGACAGTCTCTTGTGAGTTCCTGGGGGGGGGTCGTGTTATCCCGAGACTTGAGTGAGAGTCTCCCCACTCTGGGTGTCTTTCATTATCACTATGACTTTGGGGGAACTAGTGGCTACTGACTAGAGTCTATGACTAAACTTCTGGCATAGCATTTATGGTAGTGCAGTGCCTTTTCCTGCTTGGGTCAGACCTTTAAACAACTTCCATGGAGCCAAGAATTGGCATGAAAACCAAGTTAATTAGTTGTTTGATCAAGTCACTAAGATTTTATTTGTCTAAATGAAATAAACTTGCGAAGTGAAAAAAAAAAAGATTTTGTCTTGGTTTCCTCATTCTGATAAGCATATTAGTGACATTCTGTAAATTTTGTTTTAAGTAAAATGAGTTAATATGTGTAAGTACTTAGAACAATTCCTGCAGCATAGAAGTTTCTGTATGTTAGTTGTTATTACGATCATGGTTACCAAGGCCACTGGTTACTACTATTATCACCCTCTTACTGGATAGTTGAGCATAGCCTAGAATTAAATCCTTTGTGTGCTGCTACAGGAGCCCACCATACCCAGAAGACCTTATTTTAATTGTGAAAATGTCGAGCATACAATGTGAATAAGAAGAACTTTAGCTATCACACCCTTTTCTCTTATTTATGGGATTTTAACACAATCACACTCCTAAACACAGCATTGGCCCTACAATTCCTAATTCCTCCTCATCCTCCATGGTTACCCATTTCCTTTTCATCTTTTCTAGCAGTTTGCACACAGCTGCCTCAGCTCAGGGGTCACCCTCCACAATTTAGAGCTCAGATTCCCACAATATAGCTGGGAATAGAAAGTTACACTTTGGAAGGTATTAATAGTTTACATATATCAATGCAGTTTCCCGTACTGCCATGCTGAGCATGGGATCTTACCCTATTTTGCTCACAATACAAATGCCTGGAAATTTGTTGAGGTTCTGTGTATGTGCACACTTGCAAACACCTAAGAAATGGGAAGGGATATGCGATCATGCTCAAAGAATATGATGATTCTCAAGGACAACGCCATTGCAAGCCAGGCCTAGAGTGGCGTAGCTTTCATGGTAGTTTTGAAGCATGTTCACAGTTTTAGCTTAGCATATCTATCCTCAAGGATGTAGGCTAGAACTAAAACCCACCAAACTCACATAACAAACTTGTGAGCTTTTCGTTCAGTTCTAGAATCTAACTGCTCAGGATCACATTTTATTGAAATGTGTTTCAAAGCATTATGCGCTTGGGGCCTTGTCTCTGCTGTGGGGACTAGTGACTACTGATTAGATGAGAGAGGCGCTATGCTGTCCTCAGAAGGGGTTAATCCTGGTCTCTCAGACTGAGTTAGTTGTCTCAAGGTTATATTAGTGTAGTGTACACTTAGATCTTTCTGTGGATACCTGCTTCCCTTTCTCTCCCTCTTCCATATTGTGATAGAGCCAGAGGAAGAGGTGTGCCCTTAACCAGAAGCTGCACATACAGGGCCACTTGAATATGGACTTTCAGCCGCCCAGAATACCAGCTAAGTTTCTTTTCCTTTCTTTGTAAGTTACTAAGCCTTGGCTTTTTTCTTACAGTAGTCAGAAACAAAAAGACCATGACAGAGAGAAATGTAAGGGATGGCTGAGCTCCCTTTCTTCTCAAGACAAAACAGGAAGGAAAATCGAAAAACTAAAAGGATTACAAGCCATACCACTGTGAATCCCGGATATCCCTTTCTCCCTCTAGGGTTCAGTGGAAGGGAGGGGTTTTAGAGATATTAGGCAAACACCAAGAGTGAATGAGACACAGTGTGGCTAGGGAGAGAAAATTCTGGGTTTAACGTTCTTGTGGTCCTAGGATTTAATCACCGCTCATTGCAGACAGAAGTTCTGCATCCATGGACTTTTCCTAGGGATTCTCTGTGACAGAGAAAAAAACCTGAGGTTTTTGGTACAGCAGATAGGACGTCAAGAGCACCTGTCAGTAGATGGCTCAGTAATCCACGAAGGCTAAAATGGAGTTAAAACACCACTGTGCTTGAAACTGAGTCAGGCACACGCAAAAGGGGAAAAGTTGTACCCCTTTTATTGCCGTACAGGCAGAAGCCCCTGTGCACCAGGACCTCCAGCCTACATTCCTGTTGGAAGAACATATTACTCTTTCTCCCCACTTCTGGACTAAGCTATATTACATATTCTCTCCAGTGGCACCCTCTCCCAGTGGTAGAGGTATCACCGGCCTTTGGAATTCATCCTCTTCTTTACTCTTTCAGGCTTCTGGGTAGCAGAACTCCCCAGCTGTTGGAAATCTCTGCTGCTTTCTTAGCTCCACTTTGCTTTGTGAAGCTGATTCACACCGTGGCAAAACAGACTCTTATTTGAACACACCTTTTTGAGAGTGGTTTGTTTCTCTGCTCCATATGATGACAGTCTGTTCGCGTTTGTTGTGGGCAGCCCCGGTCTGCTTCAGTCAGTGTAGTCTGCACAGATCCTGCCTCAGAAGCTGTCTTTGGATCCCAGACTACTACAAGACTTGGAGGAGAGTGGTATGAAAAGCTGTGATGCCTTCCATTAAGCCACGCTGAAGCAACTGATTGACTTCCTGCTAACTCACAGGTGGGTGTCGGATTAATTATAGGCACAATCAAAGAAACTAAATTTTATCTACACTGGCAGGTTATGCTGTAAATTATTTTTCAAGTTCTATGGCTCAATTGTCACTACTGGGGGACAGATTCTATCTTATGAATCTTTGCCAATTTACCAATACCTAATGTCCTGCTTGGATGAAAGCTCATAACCACTGTCTGAACAATAAGGGAGTAAAGTGACCATATTCAATCAGTGTGACAACTCATTCACACATGGAGGTAACCATGGTACCGGTTCTTGGTTCTTAAAGGCGCCTACATGTACTTCACTAAGGGAACCACTATTAAAGAAAGCTTCTCTCTCTCTCTCTCTCTTGATTTTGACATGATATAATCTAAATCTGAATGCACAATAAAATACCATTTTTATTGTTCAGGTCAGTATGAAATTCAGAGGTACATGATGTTCTTTGTGTTTTAAGTCTTCCTACCTTGTCTTCTTCTTGTCCCTGTACCCAACACCCAACAGAAGGCACAGCAGGCCTAGATTGAGGCCAGCCAGCTCTCTCAGATCTCTGGTTCTACAAACACATACTGTGTGCCAGGCTTTGCGTTAATGGACGTCTCCCTGTATGTTTATGTCCTCAAATGTGAGCATCCAGTCAGTCAAGCAAGTCTTCCTGTTTCTCAAGCAATTATAAAAGCCACTGCCTCCACCTCTTTCCTCACCTTTTTTTACCTGAAGAAATAAAAGGCTCTCAGTAAAACTCCAGTGTGTAATTTGAGAAGAGCCCAAACCAATCATACCCTCTCCGGACTTTGGCAATTTCTCAGAAACACAGCCATTTAAGATCTGTCTTTTCATTTCTGGGTAGTCTTCCACTTTCTCTTGGGAGTGGAGTTTGCTAGAGTTTTGGTAGTGCTTAGTGGGACCAGAAGCTTCCTGTGTGTGCTCTGAGGCAGACTCTGAAGCAGCCTACAAGTGCACACCGGATCATAGCTCTTAGGTCTGCTCCTGTGGAGCGCTGCCCTGAGTGCTCTCTGATTAGACGGCTGCTCTCTTGAGCTCCTTCGCCCTTGCATCAAGAGCCTCTTTCTGAAGACCTCAGACCTCTTTCGTGTCACCTTTTCACTTTAGTAACAACTACTGAACGTTCCTGCCTGTGACTGTGTCCCTGATATTTATGAAACCTTTCATCTTTTCTTTCTCTGCCCTTTGTCACAAGTAACCCTGAGATCTCTCACAGATGCCCTGGTTTGGGATTCAAGCTCTGTAAGTGGAGTGCTACTTGTTTTCTTCACCCAGAAAGGACAAGAGAGTCCTCAACAAAGAGAACTGCTGTGGTGATTTGAACATCTGCTTGGCTCTTCTTTTAAAGTCACTCATCGAATGGTGAGGTACAACTCCCCACTTCTTGAACATAGGCTGGCCAGAATGGTTTTCTAAGTAACTAAACCCAAACTTGAGGATTTTGCTACAGCAACAGAAAATGAACTAATACACAAAGGCAGAGTGAAGAGACAGGCCACTTGTAGGCTTTCTAGTGGTAACTCCAGCTGAACTCTTAGATTACAAATGTCATTCATTAGCTGTCATCCATATGAGCAAGGACAACATGACTCAAAATTCCTCAGCATCTTACTGTAAGCCTCCTTCCCATATAAAACAAGCTAGCAAAGCTGGGTCACACCCTTCCCAAACTATGAGGAATAATGTTAACTCTTGATTTGCTGTTTTAAGGTTACTTATTTTTTAGGTAGCTATAGGCCATCATAAAAAGAGGCAAGAACTTTGAGAAAGTTCCCCAACAGCCACAAAACTTTATAACATGCTGGAGAGTCAGAGCTTCTTGGTCAATCAAAGGAAAGATCAGGAGGAAATTTTAAAATATCATTTAAGACATTGCAAAGGAGACTAAAGCTTCTTGATTTCCAGTGAGGACAGCATAAGAGGAGACTAACTCAAACTGCAGTGTGATGAATTTGGGATTGCTGCTGAAAGTGCTGATGTCTGAGTGTGGGGGAAAACCACATGCACTCTCTTTAAGGAATTGTATAGTGTCTTTATTGTATTCCTAGCTGGTTAGTTATCTGTTCTCCATGTTTACTAGAAACTGTTAATACAGTATTTATTCAATTCATATCAAAATTAAAATGATATATGCAAGCCCCTTGATTTACAATGTGGTTAAATGATAATACACCATAACTTGAAAATGTTCTAAGTAAAAATATGCACTACGTGTGCATATATAGCAAGCATGCATATCAATGGCTTCTTATACTGAACACATGGCTAAATAGGAGCTGCAGAGTGTCTCCAGAGAAGGTCAGAACACATAGCATTAGCCCAGGAGAAGACTTAAATTCAGGGTTTTTTTTTTAGGGGGGAGGGAGGGCTATGATTTAAACTCAGGGTTTCACACACTCTAGGTAAGCCTTCTACCACTGGCTTTCATTCCCAGCCACGTTCAATGTTATATGATTTCTACTGACTGTCTATCAGTTTCACACTAAACTCCAAAATTGATCAGTATAGCCACAGTATAACCAAGTTGCATTATTATGAATACCCAACTAGCTTTCCCCAGAATGATATAATTTCCTTGAATAGTATGATAAAATGAATACCCCATCTTAATTAGTTTGGAGCCATGTCATATAATTGGTCAAACAAATAAACCCATAGAAGTTGGTGGACTGGAGAAATTTTTCTCAGAAATCTCATTACATACATATTTCTCATGTTTTTCAACTTCACCATAGGTGGACTAGCAGCTCTGCCTCCTGTCACCTCATCTTCTTGGCAGTTTCTTATTTCTGAATAACAACTATCTCCAGCATCAAATAAAGTATTATGTACTTTAGCAGCCAATTCTGTGGGTGGAATGGATCCTACGGTGCCTTTGAAATTCAAACCTGAGACTTTGCTGCAGATGATTTTGTTATGGTTTGGTTCTTAAATGACTCTGAAAGGTACATAATAGAGGCTTAACTCCCAGCTGGAGGCACAATTCCGAGGTGGTGGAAAGTTTCATTAGAAGGGAGTGTATTTCTAGGAATACTGTGGGGAGGCACTACTCCAAAGGTAGTATTGGGAACCACATCTCCTCCCCTGCATTTTGTTTCCTGACCATGATCAGCTTTCTCCAGCCATGCCTTTCAACCAGGATGTTTCCTGAAGTCACGAGGCAAAACCAGTCTTTTCTCTTCCAAAGCTTTCTTTATTCAGGTGTTTTGTCATGGTGACAGGTAGCTAACCAACAGTTGGGAGATACATCACACTGCAGTGCATGGCTTGCCCTGGACTATAGGGAACATGAGAGCTTGTGAGAGGAGACATAATAGCTTGTCTAGATCCTCACTTCTACCTCGTCTTGAAACAAACTTCTATTTCCTCCTCCTATTATTTCCATACTTACCTACCCACAACCACTTTGGCCATGACATTGAATTTATGGACAACTTCCAGAAAAGCCATGGATAAACAATGGAAGACCTGCTTCTAGGTTTTAAAATCTGATCACGAAAGCTCAGAGAATTTTTTCCCTTCTGCTTCTGCAGTGAATTTTGGTGTTGGGGGCACTATTTAGCTTTTACTATTTTCTTGTTAAATAGTATTTAATCTGACTGCTGGGTGGACGTGGGTGGCACTCACATTAGAGGAAAAAAAATTCAAAGATATTTGAGGCAAAAAATATAGTAACTATTAAATGGTTGTACATTATACATTATTTATATATAATATGCAACTCAGAAAAGAGAACTAGAAAAGAGTTTCCAGAACATGCTGAAAACAAAATCAGCTCTAGGTACTACTGACCATACTCTGTGGTCACAAAGCCCAGCTTTGGTATGAATGACTATGACATGTGTTTTTTAGAAAAAAAAAAAAACACACATTTATTTGCTAGCAGACCATTCTTTTTCAGAATTAACCTATAATGTCATATTTTTGAAATGAGTCAGAGATTCTCTTGACTTGCAAAATGGAGGGCTCACCACAGAAGGGCCAAGAGAATTAAGGGAAAGTCTTAAAATGCATAGAATATAAACCATAAGGCCATAATATGTGATAGGGTGGGTGTAGAGAGGTGTGTTGGGGGAAATATCTAAGTGACTAAGGTCACTAACCATATAATATGGTTCAGCAAACTCCTGTCAGCCCACATTTAGCATGCCATTTGTTGCTGTGGGGCATGCAGTTAATTGTTCCTAGGAAATAATTCTCTATGATAAGTGACTTTCTTTTTGGTTTACAGGTCTCTGAAATGAAAATAATAATAATTCCTTTGTGACATTGCTCTGAGAATTGCAGGAGGTAGCACATATAAGAAGGTCTGACTTCCTGCTTGGTACATGACACTAGTTAACTTCAAAAAGCTGTGATTATTGCTAGTGCTGGAAGGTGGTATAATGCATAGAAGAGCACGTGTTTTGAGATTCTCTAGTATTCTCCTTAAATCTGAATTTTTTAAAGTACAAGTCGCACCATGTCCTTGGGCACATCATAAAATTGAAATAATGTCACTTATTTTATATAGTTGCTGTAAGGCTTAACTGAAATTACTTAGAAAAAGAATCGAGCGCTGTGTCCAGAACATGAAAATTGATGAGAGAATGAGAGCTAGCTCAAAGAAGTTGTCCTGACTGTTTTACTGTCTTATTCCTCTAGGGAATTTTATGGTGTCTGGTAGAAGATCTTTGGCCTAGTCCATGCCTGATGCTTTGCAAAAATAGTTATTATGCTATAGGAGTCTTTGGTAACTATTGGGGGAGATGATAAACGTAGAGGAAATGACAATTTCAAGGGGCTGTTTCTCTCATGGGTAAGAAGTGTAGGGTTGGGCATGGAATGGAGGAGTTTTTCAGCAAGTTTGTAGGTCTGAACCATATGGAAAGGAAAACCCTAAGAAAGATGGTTAGGTGGGAGAACCCAGCCAGCAATACAACTCTGAGAAAGATGCTGGAGGGGTTTCCTGCCAGGCAGGCATGGCCTAGCCATGCTTAGCGACTAATCTGACGTAAGCCCAGCTTTGGTATGAATGACTCAGTGGATCAGAAGTTTTGGGAGCTGAAGACTGTTGACAAGTTCTACCCCAGTAGAAACATCTGAATTATGTACCATCATGACCACTGCAAAAGGCCAAGCTAAATTTCATTCCAATCAGAATTGTTAGTTGGGTCTTTGGAAGGCCCAATGGACTAGGGTCAATTGTTCAACCCAAATGTGTTCAAGAGATGAATAGTGAAAAGCAGGAAAAAGAGACTTACTCAGTGTGGCATACTGGATATAAGAAAAGATAAAGGGGTCCAGTGATCCCAAGTCCACTTTTAGGGTGCTGAGTTAATCTTTGGGCTTGAACAAAGGAAGAATTGGGACAAAGAGTGGTAGATATGCATAATCTAGGAGTACTGGTCAGCGTGGTCTGCTTGATCATTATCTCAGTTCCAGTTCTGCAAGCTGGCTCCTGGGACATGATTGCTCCTGCTTCAGGGTGATAGTATTATGGGTGATCTGCCTGTGAAGCTCCACTGGATCTGAGATGACTTCAGACATAGAAAGTGACAGAGACTTTCAGGTACCTTTTTAGGAGTCTGAAACAGGACTAAGTTAAAAGCTGAAAGTAAGATGCCTAAAGGAGAGAGACAGAAAATGAAAGCAGAGACACCAGGCTTTCATCCTGCTCTTGCGAGTCCAAGTGAGGAGTCAGTACTTTTCAGCAAAAGCAATTTCTCAATGCCTGCGATAGAGAAACCTTTGTTCTTAGTAGTTAATTCCTTGTCTATGTCAAGCCCTCATAGCAGACTCTAAATGTGGAATTGAATCAAATTTTCTAAGAGAAATTTCGCAGAACATTTCTAGTGAGTAATTGAAACATTCATTGAACAAATAAAATACTATGAAAAGACAACTCAGTTTCCATTTGGAAAAGAACAATAAGGGTGTGGATTTGCCCAGTTTAGTTTTTTTCTCCACTCTCAGTGTTTAGACAGGGTCTCATGTAGCTCAGATGTGTCTTGAATTCATGATACTCTAGCCTCAGTCTCTCCAGTATGGGGTTATAGGCATGTGCCAACAGACCCAGCTAAACTAAACATTCTTAAATCATACCTTTAGTCAGACAGTTTCAGATCTTGTTATGGTTTCTATTTCTGTCTGCTTTGAACTATCCAAATGCACATAAAGTTTCTGTTTTGGAGGGATGCTAGGAATAAAATAGTAGAGATAGATTCAAGTGACATAGTTCTTAAGTGATCCCACTGAGGAACCTTTGCTTTTGCCCCATTGTTCCATTATCTTCCCTCTTGTTGGTGATACAGAGGAAAGGTTTCGCTCTCTACCTTCTTATGCTCAGTTATTTGGGTCTATGAATTTAACTGACAGAACATAGATCACCAGGAGAAAAGTAATATTATTGTCACCTACATGCATGTATGTTTGAGAATTCACATTGGATGTTACTGAAAGGGCAGCTGGACATTGGAACTTATTGTAGTAGGAGGAGTGGGCTGCTTGTTACAACTGCCCGCCTAGCTTAACCCCCAAAATAACCACACAGAAATTGTATTAATTAAATTACTGTCTGGCCCATTACATCTAGCCTCTTTTTGGTCAACTCTTATATCCTGATCTAATCCGTTTTTAATAATCTGTGTAGCACAACGAGGTCGTGGCTTACCGGGAAAGATTTTAACCTACGTCTGTCTCAGGCAGGAGTTTCATGGCATCTCAACTCTATCTGCTGCTTTCTTCCTCCCAGAATTCAGTTCTCTCTTCTCCACCTATTTAAGTTCTGTCCTATCAGGCCAAGAAGTATCTTTATTGATTAACCAATGAAAGCAATACAGAAGGACCTCCTACACCATTTTCCCTTTTTCTGTTTAAACAAAAAAGAAAGGCTTTCACTTTAACATAGTAACATTATATATAACAAAACAGTTATCAAGTAAGAATTACAGTTATAATATTTATATCTATTTTATCTTTTATCATAACAAAGAAAAACTATAACTAACCATTCTTCAACTCCATCAAAGACTGCAGAAGGATATAATATTACCTAAGTAAACAAGAAGTAAGTAACTTCTAAAACTCTAGAAATTACAGAGATATCTTGCTGCCTAGACAGTCACCCAAAGTTATTCTGTAACACTGGGGCATCCATCTTTAGCCTACAGGCCCATAGTATCCAGCAGACATTTCCATGAAGCAGGAGTTATATAAGCCTCCTTTCTTTATATGTTACATACTGTCAGATGTTTTGTCAATGGAAAGAATAAACAGTGGAACAGACTAAGGCATGGTAGAACCTACTTTTGAGAAAGAAAAACAAAGAAAGATTAGAACTCTTCCAGTCAGAACATTATTGGATGTGGAATAGGAGTTGAACTGAGGCAAAGCTATGTGGATGGAAGAAAAACAATGAAAAATACCAGAGAGGAAATTCAGGGGCAAACAATAATAACTGCTTTGTAGTTGGATAAACTTACTGCATAAGAATACCCAACAGTTAATACAAATGTGAGACCAATGCAAGAGTCATAGTCTTGTGGAACTGACAAGGCCTAGTAAAACAGCAGCAAACCTTGAGAAATTAAAATTCTCAGTGCAGGTTAGAGCTGGGAATATGACTACTATGACCCCTTCTAAATTTCTTCTCAAGTAGAACGTGAAAATGGAAATGAAAGCCAATAGCTTTGATGCCAAGATTTTGGAGAATGAATTAAAAGTCTTGGGTAAAATACCAAGTGGATTCTATGATTTCAAATTGTTTCTATATCTAAGCATCTCTAAGATGTGAGGGAAGCCATTTTATTTTAATGTGTGAGTTTAGTGACCTGACAGGGGATTTCTTTTGCCTTCGACTAGAATGATGTGGAACTAATTAATTCACCCATATGTGTGCTATGAATATGTTGAAATAGTACCCAAAGTGAACAGTTGTTTGATAGCCTTTGTCAAAGGATATATATATATATGTATGTATGATATGGAAATTGATTCTTATTTTTAGCAAATAGGCATGTATTCAATAATATTTGTTGTGATTTCCAGTTTACTTTCCATTGCTGTGATAAAGATTATGACCCAGAACAATCTGGAGGAGAAAAGGTTTCCTTATACAACTCTCAGTTCATCAGTGAGAAAAATCAGAGCGGAAACTCAAGCATGGACATTGAAGTAGAAACTGAAGCAGAGACCATAGAGGAATGCTACTAACAGGCTTGTTTCTCTTAGCTTGCTACCTTTTTTATATAGTCCAGGCCCACCCTCCTGGGGATAGTACTGTCCATAGTGGTATGTGCCCTCACATCAATTAGCAATTAAAAAAATGTTTCATAGACATGGGCAAAGGTCAGTATGCTCTTGGCTATTCTTTAGTTGATGTACCTTTTCACATGTAACTATAGCTTGTGTCAGATTAACAAAAACCAACCACCACAGTTTGCCATTGTTTTACAACAAAAAGGTCTGTAGATCTGCAAACATGAATATTAATTAATAGGGAAATTCTGCAGTTTGTTGTAATAGCATCATGCAATACAGTTATGAAAATTTGATCTTCGTCTACTGAGCTTCATAGATAACTATTAAGACAAAAATTGCATGCTGTTCAAAACCATTTTTCAAAATTCTCCCTTGAGAGACATTAAACCTTACCTTGTTTATAGCAAATAGGAAAATTATTAAATTATAGTTGTTTAAATAATGGTAGAAGCTATATCTCCTTACTTTGTGTTTGGACCATTTGTCTATGTCACAACAAAGTGAAAACCATCCTGAGACTATGATGAGAGGATAGTAAAGTACACCTTGTAAAAGTTAGAAGCATAAGATGATTTGCAGAGTTCAATATACCATAATGGGTATGCTAAATTATTATTTTAGAGTAACTACTTTTGAAATACTTCTAGGACTGAGAACATAGCTCAGTGGAAAAGTGCATGCCTAATATGCTTCAGAACGGAACAGGAAGTGCTATTCCTGAGACAAGGAAATCCATTGTTGCATGCTACTTATCAAATGCAAGAGGAGAGACAGAAGCAAACCTGGCTCATCTGATAGGCAAAGCATCATGTATATTACATCATACCTGGCAGATATGTGACAGACATTGTGGTTTTAAAGTCATTTTAAATATATCAGAGAACTAGATATATGCCTGTCACTTCATAAGAAAAAATAAAAATAGAACTAGATTAGATCTGCCTAAATTCTGCTTCTGAGTGCTCACTAAATTGGATAATTGATAAAATCTTTTTATGGAGTCACCCAAGAGAAAAATTCAAGGTTTCTTCATCTAAGTTGGGATTGAGATAGTCTTTGGGGTAAATAAATGCATGACTGTGTTGTGGATCCTATCACTGTAGGGGAGTAAAGGCAAGAACTTCAAATAACTCTATCATATCCATTTTCAAGAGCAGAGAGAAATGAAAGCTGCATGCATCTTCAGTTGCTTGTGCTCATTTCGATTCCTCTATGCTTACACAGTTCAAGATGTCCTTCCTATAGAATGATGCCACCCACAGTGGGCTAGGTTTCCCCACATAAATTAATGCAACCAATAAAATCCTCCACAATCATGTCCACATCCCAACATGACTTAGACAATTTATCATTGAGATTCTCTTACCGGGTGACTTTACATTACATCTAGATAACAATTAAAACTTAATCATCACATTGTCTAATATTCTGGCTTTTCTTAGTATTCTACACACCACCACCACCACCACCACCTCTCGACATATTAAAAATATTGTGAGAAATACCAGATCAGACAGCTAAAATAGAAAAGTAGAGTGAAGAATTATTATTGAATCATGGACCTAAGGAAGATAGACAACCATAGTGAACCAAAGTTTGGGGCTACTCTTCTCCTGGGTTATTTGTTATTTGCTTAGCATAGACTGGCAACTTAAAAGTTTCAATACTATGTTTGATAGCTTAAAAAAGGCACAGAGAGAAAGTTTGGCAGCCAGAGTTCTCTCAGGCCATGGGATGTTGAAAGGCTGACATGAGATTCCCTCTGATATTTGTACAATGATATTTGTAAAGTAACTTTAATATTAGAATGACAGAAATGAAAGGAAGAGAGAGAGATTCTAGGAAATCAGCATTTAAAAAATACCCTCAGAATATTTCAAAATTAATAAAAAGATATCAAGAATAATAATCAAGTCCAAGAAAGACATATAAAATGAAATGAGAACCTAGACATGTCATAATAAAAACTCCTAAAAACCCCAAATAAAGAGATGGCCTTAAAGACAGAATAAAATTATAAATTATTTTAAAGAAGAAAGAAACAGAATTACAACAGACTTACCAGCTACAGCATTACAAGTACAAATATTTTGAAATTATAGCTTTAACATGTTCAAAAAAAGCAAGCATTATCTTATACTTTTATAGCCAGTGATCAGTTTTCAGTAATAAATGTTGCTAATGAAGCATAATAGTATTATCAAAAATCTTAATATCATACATACTTATTATTCTATAGTTTCTGTAGTCCAGGACTATGAGAATGTGTTTGATGGGTCCTCTGCGTGGCTGCAAAGAAGATATTGATGAGAACTTGATCCTCATGAGAGAATCTATTAAAGAAGAATATGTTTCCAAGCTCATGTGGTTGTTGGCAGCACTCCCTTCCTTCCAGGCTGGCAGAATGGCTGAGAGCCTCAACTTCTTGCTGACTTTCGGCAGGAGGCTCTGTGCTTCAAATTACATGCTGCAAGAGGAAAGGTGAAAAATCAATAAGCCTAAGCATTCTTCTCAAGCAATTAGAAAGATGTTTCTGGCTAGAAAAAAAAAATTCCTGGGCAGTAGAGGCTGGGATAAGAGGCCTTTGGGTTCAAGGCCCGAACGTGGACTACAGGCTATGCTGTCTCAAAGGAGAAATAAGGGATGAGTATATAAACAAATAACAAAGAAGTGGGCCAGACACAGTGACACACACCTTTGGTTATAGCACTTGGGACGCAAAAGCAGGTGAGTTCGAGGCCAGTTTTGTTACATAGTTGAGTTCCAGGCCAGTCAGGGCTTCAAAGTGAGACCCTGTCTCACCAAACAAACAGAAGAGAGAAAGGCACAACAGAAAGAAATAACGCCTGAAAGTTACATCATAAACCGTAGAAAAATGCATTAAGAGACATTTAGACTCAACAGTAATAAACTTAAAATATTTAGTTGAACTAGACAAAGTGATATGAAAGATACATTAGAGATGTGACTCAAGAAAGAATCCAAAATCTAAAAATGACAAAGTCACCATCCTGCACGTAACTCTAAGGAAGCTGAGGCAGTGTTAGAGTTCCGAGACAGCTTGAACTGCATAGTGAAGTCTGGGCCAGCCCATGCTACAAAGTAATACTTTGCCTCAGAAAATCAAATTGGATTTTTAAATGGAATTTATGAGCTCTTTTATGAAGAAAATCCCCGAGTGATTTTATTAGTGAATTCCGCTGAACACTAAAGGAGAACAGAGTGCCAATTTGTCAGAAAGACATGCAAAACATCTAGAAAAATGAACTACTCTGTACTTTCAGAACTAAACATAGCCAGAAGTACTGAAAATTTAATCTATGTAAGAAGCAGTATCTGAAGTCAATATCACTGAAGAACCCATGCAAAAGCTCAAGCAATATAATAACCATTCACAGCAATAATGAGCTGACAAATTGCGTTTGTTTGTAGAAAGTCTGGGTAGCCTTAACAATAGTGTTGTACAATGTGATTCACCACAGCGATAGGGCTAAGCTTCGACAGATTGTATAAGCACCTCCACAGAAGCTGAAAAGCATGGTTGAAAAAATTCTACTGCCATCAATGGCTCTAAAAGCTCCACTAAACACAGTAGTAACAAAATGGAACTTTCTTAAACAGCTACAATTATCAACTGGGAAATAAATGATAATGGAAACTACAATTGATAAACATTGGAAACTTTTACTTTATGACTGAGACTAAGATAAGTCAACCTTGTCTTTTATTTCTCACTGGACTGGAGTATCTGATAGCACAATGAGAGATAAGCTTAAATCTCAGACAGAGAAAAGAGAAATAACTGAGTTCTACAAATTTGATTTTCCTTGCTTTATTTGGGAAAGGGTGTGCCTGGGACTAACTGATTCTTTATATATCTCTGTTTACCTGTTCAGTCTCCCAAAGTTAGCTCTGTGAAAATCAAATAACCTATCTAGGAAAACAAATTTGAAAAATAATGTGGTTTATGGCTACTTGAACTGACTTCTGAAGTAAACACTTTCATTCAGCCTAGGTCCATCAGATGGGGTTTATTGAGTGTGGTGGTTTGAATGAGAAAGGCCCCCATGAGCTCATACATCTGAATACTTGGTCTCCAGTTGATGGAACTATTTGGGAAGGGTTAACTGGTGTGTTCTTGTAGAGGAGGTGTGTCTTTGTTGAAGGAAGTGTGTCACATGGGGTGGGTTTTGAGGTTGAAAAAGCCCACATTGTTCCCAGTTGGCTCTCTTTCTTTCTCTGCCTCATGCTTATTGATCAGATACAAACTCCCAGGTACTGCTCCAGTGACACGCCTACCTGCCTGCTGCCATGTTCCCCACATGATGACCATGGACAGATCCTCTGGAACTGTGAGCACCAAATTAAATGCATTCCTTGATAAGTTGACTTGGTTATGATGATGTACCAAAGGCGTATTATTTTTAAAGATATTTTTTCTTGGTCTGTTTTTTGAACAAAATTAGCAGGGTGCTGACACATGTTTGAGTACTTCCAGAGTGACAGATGAATGTTGTGACTCACTCACTCTTAACAAAAATGACGAATAGCTGGTCACTGCATGTACAGGGAAGTGTCTAAGCATCGTGCTAATGGATGAGTAAGCACAGCTGCCAGCATCAGAGTGACAATACAACAACT
Organism: Chionomys nivalis; assembly: GCF_950005125.1. Lineage (NCBI taxonomy): Eukaryota > Metazoa > Chordata > Mammalia > Rodentia > Cricetidae > Chionomys > Chionomys nivalis. Next base: position 31,868,000 of record NC_080112.1, read on the forward strand.
TATTTTAAGACTTGCTATTACCAGACAAGTTTAAAAGCAAGGGCGATCATGCTAGAATTAATACAGAACTTTGCATGATAGACAGACAAGCCATCCTAATGTGAAGGGAACAAGAGAGATCAGCTATTAAAAATGATATTCTCCTCCAAATCTCCCCCAAAAGATGATTTCTCTGCTGTTCTTAGTGGCAATGGGGGAAAAAAATCACCTAGGGAGTTACTAAGAAGGTAAAAATGTGGATATTAAATTTTGGCTTGTTCAGATTGGTACAGTTCTACTTGGAAGTGTGTCCATTTGCCCCCTAAGTAAATCTAGAAAACTTCCACAGATAACATTATCTCATTTTTAGTCTGTGTTAAGTGGTCCCAGCTGACCTCTGTTAGTTTTTTTTTTTTTTTTCTCATTTTGGCTGACGTGGGGTCAAATGTTTGTAATGTCAAAACAATGGAGTATTTTTTTTCAAAAAAACATAGTCAAAGTGGGTGGCTGATTCTCATGACCATGTCTGCAAGTCTTCCACGTACTGGAGTTTTATGTTTTTATTTATTGCACCGTTCTCAACTGCATGAAGTGTGTTGCTCCTGAGTTGGCAACGACAGATCAGCAACACGGCACTGCAAGGATGCAAACAAAAGCATATGGAAGCAATTACCAGTAATTACAGCATGTATTAGAGTGTACTAAATAGGTGTTAATGTATCGAAGTTTTGATTTTTAAACAATTGTCCCTTTGAAGTAGCCAAATAGTCTTGTGATTAGATTTTCAGTGTGATTTCCAAATTCTAGCCAGAATACTTCTCCTTATTACACCTCCATCCTTTCACTCTCCTCATTCGATGGTTCAGAGAGTAGTGTGCACAGTACTGGGTGTCACAGGTGGACAGGAATGCATCATACTGGGAATATAATATAGCTTAACTAATGTTCGACTACTGGAAGGGAATGCAGACATTCCATCCCCGTAGGACAGGCCCCAAAGCTGCAAGAGCAAGCTATATAGACCCCTAGTTTAACATTTACATACAGTACATATGTGGTGTACAATTGGCTGTGCTTCCCCCTGACTGCACTTGGAGTGCCTGGGTTCTAAGTTTCCTCCTACACTCCCAGCTTATCACCTCAATTAAACTCAGAGTGGATACACTCCTAAAGGTTTTATGTACTGGGTAGAAGACAAATTCACAGGAATGTATTTATGCACTGGTAGCTGCTGCCCCAAGGCTCCAGAAAGAGCTTTCCACTGAAACTGAATACACTGGAGTATGCCTTTCCAATTGTTGGTGTTTTATTTATGTTCTAGTCAATAAGTTTCATAGTACTTTACTTTATAGAATCATTGGATGCTACAGCTTAATCCATAAAGATGGTGCCTTCCTGATTCTTTCTCTGTCTGTTTTGCTTCCCTATTTCTTCAATACAAAGATCAATTTTAGGCTCATAGGGTTAGACTGAAAACGACACCTCCCCTTAAGATATAGACACTTCCTAATTTTAATTTCCCATGAATGCTGAATTTTCATAGAAAAGGATGTGATTAAAATATTTTATCTTCTTGAGCTAGGGTCTCATTATGTAGCCCAGGCTAGTGTGGAATGCCCATCCTTCTCCTCTATCTGCGAAATTCTCTAACAATTGTGCACCACTATACATGTCAGTGATTAATCATGAGTCACAGAGCTTGGATTACCCCAGTATGGCCTAAATATAATCACACATGTCCCTATAAACAAAGAGGCAAAGCTGAGTGTTGTTGTGCACAGCTCCTGTTTATTATTAGAGGCACAGGCAGGAGAATTGGCATGATAGAAAGGCCAGTCTGGGCTACATAGTAAGTTTAAGGCCATCCTAGGCTACATAACAAGACTCCACCTTAGGCACCAGTATAAACAAACAAAAATGAAGCAGATGTTTAATAGTGGGCAGAGCCCGCTTATGTAGTTAGAGGAGTCCACAGCTGGATGCTGTGTATTTTTGCTGAGAATTATCATAGTATACACTAGTTTTCTATTGTTCATACCAAATTACCACAAAGATATGAATTCCTAGAATGAAGGATCATAGAACCACCTTAAACCTTGTCTGTTATAATGTATTTATTTAGTAGGTTATATGGAAAAATGTTGGTTTCACATGATAAATAAGTTCTCAATATCTAAGGTATAGCATGATGACAATAGTTCACAATATTGTACTGTATACATAAAGCCTCTAAAATAATAGACTTCCAGTGTCCCATATCCACACACATCCAGCTTACTAAGATAAAGTACTATTTGAGCTGATGTGGATGTCAATTAGCTTGACTAAAATGACTAATTCATCCTGTATGTATATATCCACTCATCAAGATGTCCAACCTAAACATGTGCAGAGAGCACTTGACTTAGTTACATCCCAAGAAATTCATCATAAATTGAAAATATTCCAAATCTAAAAATGTATTGGATGGATCTAATGTAGCAGCATCACAGAAGAGATGTTTCTTTTTACTGTGTGCTGCTAGCCCAGGAGAAGATAGCAACAACTCACAGTTTGAAGTATGGTGACTACTGAATGTGTATCACATTTCATATCATCACAAAGTTGAGCCATTTTAAGTTGAATCTTATCTATATAAATTTTTATCAATCATATCTCAATAAAGTTGAAAAATTATTGAAGAAGAACCTTCCCCAATCCATGCAAAGTCTCATGTAGGATCAGCACTTCTTTTCCTATGCCAACCCTTATTAATACATTGTTTTAGTTAAAAAAAAAGCTCAAATGATAAATATGATAGATATATAATCTTTCGAGGGAAAGTAGCTGAAATGTGAAGGAATGGAGGCACAGTGCAGATTTACAAGCATTCCTTCCACTTTCATAACTTAGTTTCTAGAGGCTTCCATGGTTTCTTGCCATATGGCCCTTTCTGTGGTTCCTCGTACAACATAGCTAATGCTAGCATTATTAGAACGTGTCTGGTTTGGGGAAAGAGAAATCTAAATAAATAAACCACCACAACTGAAAATATCTCCTGTTGGCTGAAATAATTCTTTTTATCAGACAAGATACTTCCCACACAGATTTTATAAATATGCATTTGTTGTAAGTCACGCATTCACTTGATGAGTTTAGAAAGCACAGGCTGCTTACTAGCCCCATGTGGGTGTCTCTGGGTTCTTTCTATTACATTGCAGAATGAGTTGTAATGTGTGATGGGAGATTCTTAAAAATAGTTTTAACCTTCAGAGCCCATGTTCTTCTTCCTAGTTTATGCCTCTCTGGCCTCTTTCTCCTCACCTTAAAGGCCTTTTGTAGTGCTTGCTTTAATTCCCTTCTAAAATCTGAGTTGTGTGTCCTTTAAGGTTCTGCATGGTTTTCCTAATAACAAATTCCTAAAGACTTCCTGAATAATGAGGGTAGCCATACTGAAGATGAAAAGATGTTCTCTTAGGCTATGATCACATTATGTTCCCTGAACTTGAAATGCATTCTTGCTTTCTTTCAGCTCATATGCTCCAACTCAGTTTGTTAGTGTTTTCCTTTGTTTGTGTTATTTATGAATTTATATTATGAAACATTTCAAGCATAAAAGAAATATAGAGAGTAGCATAATAAACAAACATGTCCTTACCATCTGTCTAAAAAATATTGATATTGTGCCATCTTTACCTCAAATGTATATTTCTTTTTCATTTTTTAAGCTGAACATTTTTAAGCAAACAAAAAGTAGTACAACTCCTGTCTACCTGGTATTCATTCCCAACCATCTTGTTCTCATTCTCTCATTTTTTTCTATCCATTATCAGCTTTCTCCTCTCCCCACATGCACATCTACAGTCCAAGTTGAAGCTCTCAGGATGAAATTTCACTACTAAATACTTTCACATACACCTATTAGGTATGAGGTTTCCTGCTACATAACTTCCATATAATAGCTGTACCCAGGAAATGATTCCCTTACCTTGTTTGTATTCAACCCATGTAAAATGACAACTTTTTCCAATTTCTCCCCAAATATCTTTAATAATACTTACTTTTTCACATAGGACCCAGTCATGTTGAACTTCCCACATTTGTTTTTATAAAGCTACCCTTATGCTTATTTCATATATCAGCTTTTTGAGGTCATCAGGGTAGTTATTTAGTGGCCTGTTTCATAATTTGAATGTCTTACAATTTTCTATCATGGTTCTATTTAGCATCTTCTCTTGTAACTTGTATCTTTCAAAAACTGGAAAGGATTTCTCTTTCCCATTAACTTATTAATTAATTATTTTAATGCAGATTGATGTCTGGGCCAATGATGTCACCGACAACTATAAGCTGGGATTTTCTAATTCTGTCAGTGGATCCTCACGTAACAGTTGTTTTGTTGCAAAGAAAAGCATCTGATGAACTCCGGTTCATCTCTTAGAGTGGTTATTTCATATTTTGCTTTAAACAAATTTCAGAATTCCCTGTTTGAGAATTCGTTACCCACCAGCTTGTCAGACATGCTTCAAGGGCTGCTCCTAGGGAATGAATGTCAGTTCCTGGCGTCATCAGCTGGACCCTGTGGGCAGGCAAAAGAGTCTCACTTTCTACAGAAAATCCCCAGGGATAGAAACATGGGTACTGGCAGCTGCAAGTCCATTGACAGCAGCCCATGAATATCCTCCATTCACGAAGCTCTGTTTATTCAGTGTGTTATCATCACTTCCTATCATCATCTGATACTTAAGGCCTGTCACACTTAGTCAGTAGGAACCTTTGAAAATGTGCTTGTCCTCAATTCTTTTTGGCCATGTCCTTGCTTTCTGGCATACAATGAACCAGAATAATCTTGCAGTTCCCATGTCACAGACCTGTAAGTAAACACTCTTCTGAATATGATTGTATGATCAATTTCTGTTCTTTTGATTAGCTGAGTTTTACAAATTCATGTTGAAAATTTTAATTTAAATTTACCAACAAAAACTTTTTACTTAGTTTTTCTAGTATTTTTGCCCTTGTTTTCCCTTACATCAGTAATGTGGTTTCTTTTCTAATAATATCAACTTCTTCAATTTTACCATATTACCATTGCTACTAAGAAGAGATTGTCATCTCTGAGTAATTGTTTTTTTTTATTACATCACCGGAAAATGTATAACAAGTATACACTATTCACAATAACTTGAAATAATTCTCTGTTTTTTTATTTTTAAAGCACCTTGACATATAGCTATAATCATTTTTTTTCATTTGAGAAATTTCTTTATTTTTGGATATAGTAAAGTGCACAATTTATTTATCAAAATGTATATAAGAAAATAAGCAGAGGAATTTGCCCTTTTGAATGTCCTAATTTACCTTTCTAGTGATTATTTTTGCACATGTATTTTTATTTTTCCTGGTTCTTACCTATGTGTTAGCCTACTATACATACCATATGTATTGTATATATTTCTCTGTATCATTTCCTTCTTACTAATATATTCTGGCGGTTACTTTACTTAATTCATAGAGATTGTCCCCATTATCTTTTAAAATTGTGCATTTATTCAGAGGGCCTAGGTCAGTCCCATGCAGGGTTGGTACAGTCTCTGTGAGCCCAGGTTAGTTGATTCTGTGGGGTGTCCTTGCACCGTCTGTCTCCTACAATCCTTCCTCCCTTTCAGCAGCAGGATTCCCCAAGTTTGGCCTACTGCATCTGTTTCCATCAACTGAAGACAGTTGGGTTAGACATCATCAATCTATGAGCATAACAGAATATCTTTAGGCATCATAGAAATTAACATTTTGAGCTGGGCGATGGTGGCGCACGCCTTTAATCCCAGCACTCGGGAGGCAGAGGCAGGCGGATCTCTGTGAGTTCGAGACCAGCCTGGTCTACAAGAGCTAGTTCCAGGACAGGCTCCAAAACCACAAAGAAACCCTGTCTCGAAAAACCAAAAAAAAAAAAAAAATAGTTTGTTTTTGTCTAATTGCTTTGGTTAATCCTTCCAACATTATGTTCATAGTTCTGGTTTCAACAGTAGTGAGGGTGCTTGTAATAGAATCCCTATTAATAGACTTGTTTCATTTAATTTTATTTCACTGCGATAAGAAAGACTACTACCTACTGAATGCTGTTATAAGAAAGGGTTTTAATCATATATGCTTATTTAATGTCTATGATAATAATACATACTTGAACCTATAATAAAATGTATCATTATGTTAATGGATTTTTCCTTAAACAGTAGTCGAACCTTTCATGCATTCCTGAAATGTATGTAAGGAACAGTGCTCACTGACATTCCAGTGAAAACACTTGAGAAGTATAAAAGTTCAACGAAAAAGCCTTAAAAGTCTTTGACTATAAAATAGATGGTTCCGTCGCTTTGGAAAACAGTTTAGCAATTTCTTAAATGGTCGAATGTTGAGATACCATAGGCTCTAAAAATTCTGCTTCCAGGTATATAACTAAGGAAAATATAACATATGTTTCCAGGAAAACATTTATATGGACATTTATCACATAATTATTCTTAATTCCTGAAATTAAAACCTGCTTGTATGTTCTTCACCTATTTTGACAAACCCATTTTGAATGGATAAACATAAGTGGTATGCTCAGACAAAGTAAAGTTACTCAGTCATAAAACATGACTTAATTTACATTAAACATGACTGAATTTTAAAAGAAAATATCATATCTCATGTTATTTCTCTTTTTCTCACTTTTAGAAAATATCCACTATGAGCAGCTTTATAAAAAGTAGATTCATGATTGTTTAGGAACGGGGGTGGGGGTTGAGAAAGCCAGGGAAGTGGTAACTAAAAGGTATGGGTTGCTTTTCTGACAAGATGAAATTTTCTAAAACTGAATGTGATGCTACTTTCTCACATTTGTAGGAATACTAAAACCCACTAAGGTATGTACTTCACATTGCTGAATTGCATGATATATTAATTATATGTTAGTAAGGTTGATTTTTAAGTTTTCTAAGCTTTTGTGGTTTAAAATATAGTAACTTATTTTAAAGGGACATTCCTTATCAATGGGGTACACTGGTAAAAATCTGGCATACAAATTTTAAGTGATGTAATATATTGAGTATTATAGGAGTTTGGTAGGCTCAATGTCTCACACAATAGAAATTTATTTGTCCACAATTCTAGAGGATAAAAGTTCAAAATCTAGCTCTAGACAGATTTGGGTTTTTTTGACACCTTGTTCCGTGATTTGTAGATGGTCATTTTCTTCTCATTCCTCTATAGAATCTTTTCTCTCTTCATGTGCACCCCTGATATCTCTCTGTTCATATTTTTGTCTTTTATCAAGCACTTCTGTGTAAGGAACTCATATGTTGTTCCAAATAGCAGACGTCTCTTTGTGTCTGGGATGACTCTGTGATTTTCTTAATTATGTGGAAATTTTTGCATGTAATGTAAGACATCAGAGACATTGTAAGAAAATCCAAAATCCCCATGTGGATACTTAAGGAGAAAGAACACAAAAAGGAACACCAATGTACCAGAGTTAAGATTTCTTGAACATTCCAGTCAGTTCAGCGAATAGCTGAATGCAGCTCAGTGTAATATGTCTTCTACCACACACCAGAAAAAAACTTCCTGGCTGAATCCTTTTTTATTTATTGACCCACAAAATAATGAGAAACTACAAATTATTGTTTCTAAAATGATTTAAGGTATGTATATATAAAACTTCCCATCTGTATGCTATATGCATGCATCTTCAATGTTTTAAACATTGCCATGATTACTCTGAAAAGTTAGTTTATCAATTTCTGTACCTAATGTTAATTTGTAAGAATCTCACTTTCTCCCTAATTTAACTGACACTTGCCTTCACATGATTTTCTTAAACATATATACATGTCTTATTTTAATTTCCTTTTTCCTTAGAACTAATTAAAATGTATATTTTTCTATGTTTATCAGGCACCCCAAATTCCTATTCTGTTATTTGTCTAGATCTCTGTGTGTGTGTTTCTGCATGTTAATATGCATGCCTCCCGGTTTGTGGCTGGGTTGTCTTAACCTTAATTCTACAGTATAGAAAGACTTCTTAATAAAAATATTTTATTTTTCAGTTTATACTTTTAGTGTTATGGTTAAGTTGCCTTTCCTTGCTCTGATTTGCTTTTATTAAAATTATGGGCCATTTGATGAATCCTAAAGAAACAAAATGCAGTATAAAGGTTCATATAATATATACATATATGAATGCAATTTAAATAAAATTGCCACATAATGGAGGAGACAAATTCCCAACCAGACACTCTTGTCACCAAATGAAGCTTCTAATACATCTAATCAGGTTTTTTACCACAAGGATCCCATGGGAATCCTCTAAACAACCCAGGTGATTGTCAAGGCTGTTGGTGGCTCTCTGCAAACTGATGGTAAGGTCCTATAGCTGGAGACAGCACCTATACAATTCACTGAGCATGGAGAAGTCAAGCTAATGCCTATTTAGAGCCTTTACCCCTAAGAAAAAATATTCATGGTACTGGAAGATACTCTGCATACTACCAAAAGAGAAGAGTAAACACCATCCCAGCCACAAGCCTTTCTAATCTAAAAGAGTGTTCTGCCTATAAGAAATGCTATTGCAACAGTGGCACAAAATTTGTGGGAGTAACTAACCTGCATCTGATTTGACTTAAAGCCCACTCCATGAGATGAAACCCATACCCTACCTTGCTTGGGTTGCCAAAAGCCTGAGACAAGATAGCTCAGAGACCTAGGAGATAACCAAGTACTACTGTTATGCTAAGGGTACATAGCAATCAAATGATTCCTAATGATACTCTGCTTTATTCAAAGATCAGTGCTCTGCTCAGCCACCATCAGAGAAGCTTCCTCCTGCAGCAGATGGAAACAAATAGAGACCCCCAGCCAGCTATTATACAGAAAGTGAGAGGCCTTGGAACACTCAGAGCTAAAGGGGATATCTCCATCAAATTCCTCCCCTCAGGACTCAGGGAACCCTGCAGAAGAGGAGGCATAAAGAGCTTTAGAACCAGAGGTGACTGAGGACACCAAGGAAAGAAGGCCTTTTCTATACAAAAGAGATGTAGAGATATGAACTCACGGAGACTGAGGCGGCATACACAGGACCTCATGAGTCTGCACCAGACAGGGTCCTTGAACTGAAAGAAGTGGACACATGTCCTCCCATCCCTCACCTAGAAACTATCTATAATTAATAGTCATTTTCAGATGAAAAATTAATTTTATTTCAAGGGAGCCTCACTGGGGAAACAAAACATTCTTAAGGGTAAGTCCGGTTCACAGAAGTAGATGATCAATACACTGTCATCTTTGGAGGTTCTTTGTCTCATAATGTTAAGTTAGGATGCTTTTTGTTCTCTGATTTTGCTTTTGTTTCTTTTATCTTACAGGTCCTTTGCATATACTTTATGGTTTCCAATTTGCTTTTTTAAAAATGGGATTCTCAAGTGTGTAAATGCATGTATTTCTGTCTCTGTATGCGTTTCTTGTGCTTTTTCTTTGGCTGTATTTTGTTATTGTTTGTTGTTTTATTATATCCTTATTTAACTGTTTTTTGTTTATATTGTGTTATGATTACTTTTTTAGATGTCTGTCTTTTAAGGAGAGACAGAAAGAGTGTAGATACAGGTGGGAGGGGAAGGAGGAGAAAGTGGAGGGAGTACGGGTAAGGGAAATAATAACAGAATGCTTTGTATGAAGATAAAATTATTTTCAATAAAAGAAAAAAGATTCACCAGGCAGTGGTGGTACACACCTTTAATCCCAGCTCTTGGGAGGCAGAGGCAGATGGATCTCTGTGAGTTAGAGGCCAGCCTGGTCTACAAGAGCTAATTCCAGGACAGGCTCTAAAGCTACAGAGAAACCCTGTCTCGAAAAACAAACAAACAAACAAACAAACAAAAAGATTCAATTTCCGTGTAAACAGAACTCAATAGAAATTAAATGCAGATGTGCCAAACTATAGGAAGATATTTTTGTATTTAATTTACATGTCTTTGTGTCTTAGTTACATTTTGTTCTTGTGATAAAATACCTGACAAAATCAACTTAAGGGAGCTGGTAGCTTGAAAGAAAATGACCCCCATAGGCCATAGGGAGTGGCACTTTTAGAAGATGTGGCCTTGTTGGAGTAGGTGTGGCCTTGCTGTGATGTGGGAGTCTCCTGTGTATGCTGTGATTACCATTAATGAATAAAGAAACTGCTTTGGACCTGTAGCAGGGAAGAACTTAGAGAGGTGGGGAAAACCAAACTGAATGCTGGGAGAAAGAAGGGTGGAGTCAAAGAGAAGCCATGGAGCTGCTGGAGATAGATGCTGTGAATTTTACCCCGGGAGGCCACAGTCACATGGAAATATGCAGATTAAGAGAAATGGGTTAAATTAATATAAGAGTTTAGCCAATAAGAAACTAGAGCTAATGATTGGCCAAGCAGTGATTTAATTAACACAGTTTCTGTGTGATTATTTCGGGACTAAACTAGCTGGGCAGCCTGGAAGAACAAGCAGCCTCCTTGCAACATTGTTGGAAGAAGTATGCCACTTGGGTCAGACTTAGATGTTTCATGATGCTTAATATAAGCCTAGTCTCTCACAGTCTTTCCCTGCTGCCTTCAGATCCAGATGTAGAACTCTTAGTTACTTCTCCAGCACCATGTCTGCCTGCACACTGCCATGCTTCCCACCATGACTATAATAGATGACCTCTGAAAGTGTACACCAGCTTGCAATTGAATGTTTTCCTTAATAAGAGTTGCCATGGTTATGGTGTCTCTTCACAGCAATAGAAACACAGGCTAAAACAGGGAGAAAGAATTTTTTTCATCAGTTCCAAGGTACTTTTCATCATTGTGGGGAAATCAAGGAAGCAGGAACTTTATGCAGCTAGAATATCATGTTCTTCCTATCATATACACAAGCAAGAAGAGTGTAATAAATGCTGTCACTCAGTTACTTTTCAACTTTTTAGATATCCAGGTTCTTACCATGGGATGGAACCACCCATAGTAGGCAGGTCTTCCCACATCAGTTAATATAATCAAGATAATCACTCATAGGCATGCCCAGTGGCCTGTCTCCTGGGTGGTTCTTGATCTCATCTACATGTTTTCTGCTCATATTTTAAGCTTAATTGTGTACTTTTCTAACTTTTGCATATATGCTGATTTGAATACAAATGGTCACCAAGAGCTCATATATTTGAATCCTTAGACAATAGGGAATGGCACTATTTGAAAGGACTAGAGGGTGTGGCCTTTTTTGGAGAAAATATGCCACTGGGGGTGAGCTTTGAGGTTTCAAAAGGCTATGCCACACCCTGTCTCTCTCTCAGCCTATGGATCAGAATGTAAATATTAGCTACTTCTCCAACACTATACCTACCTGATACCATGCTCCCTAACGCCATGCTCCTTGCCAAGGTGATAATGAGCTAAGATTCTGACTCTGTAAGCAAGCTTCCAATTAAATGCTTTCCTTTATAGCAGTTGTCATGGTTATGGTATCTCTCTGAAGCAAAAGAACACCTACTAAATCATCATCTAATGCTTAACTTTATATCTACTTAATATTTGAAAATATGGTTTAAGGTACCATTTAAAAATACTTTTTGCTTTTGTTAAAGTTCACTCCTAAAAATTTTAAGTTTCATTTATGGCTTGTCTTTAAATAAAATTCCATTTCCTGGTTAAATAAATTCTACATACTTTAAAAAATTCTACAGCTGCATTTTATTTTTAACATTAAGAAATTGTTTTTATCCACAGTTGAAGCTAATAAAATATAGTTGAAAATAGTATGAATTAGAATTTCTTTATTAGTAATTCTTAGTGGTAACAGAAAGAAAACTTCTGTTTGCTTTAGTCTTTGTGTACATGATTTGAAAACAAGAACACTAAATAATCATTTCCTAGTGTGCAGAGTGACTATCCCTACACAGCTCTAATAACACACTGTTCATAACTTCAGAAAGAAAGTTTCTCTGAATGTATTCTATAAGAAAATATATTTTAAATTTTGTTGGGAACTTGGTCTAACTTTGAGAAAAATAATCATAAAAGGACTGTAAATATAGCAAACAGTACTTTTAGTACTAAGATATTTTTCTTTGTCATTTTTGAATTTCATTGCATTTTGGCTAAAACTACAATACGTATAGTACTTACATTTCTTACTAAACATCCTGGTCTCTGGCCTCCATCTTTGGAGGCCCTGTCCCTGTGCCTGCCAAGCCTTGATCCTTCCCCAGAAAAGGGTCAAGACAGCCTGCCAAAATCTTGACCATCCACCAGTCTATTTAAACTGCTTCTCCGGAAAGTTTGCTTTTGTGGCTTCCCGGTTCCCCCTAGGGGCAACGCAAGAGCACAGGAATCCCATTAAACCTGGATATTTTTTAATTTGGCTTGTTGTGATTTGGCTTGGTTGGTATTTTTGCATCAGCAGAGAGCTAGGAAAATTCCTAACACTTACCTTTGGAAATATCATTTGTGGTCTAGTGGTCAGTTGGTAACTAGTCCAATTTGCTTAAACCATAGTCTCTGTTGCTTTCATTCTGTGTACTTTGATGAATTTCATAAAGCTCTCCCTTTAAGTTTATCATGTACTTTGATGACACTCAACCTCATTCTCATTTCTCCCTCTCCCATTCTTTTTCCTACATAGTTTTGATTTGACTTTTATATAGACACATGCACACAAACACAAATCAGAATAGGAATTTTTTAGTGCCTGGTAAATATAGGAAAATATACTCATTTTCATTAGTAGATATAGAAAAGTGAATTAAAGCAAAGTATTATCAATTCAATTCAATGGAATTTTGGTAGGGTTTGTACTGAATACGTAGATTGCTTTTGGTAGGATAGCCATGTTAAAATTATTAATTCTACCAATCTGTGAACATGCAAACCCTTTAATCTTTAGTTTTCTCCAGTATCATCACCATCATTTATTTGTATTTTTGCTTTCTTTGTATTTTTTAAAAATTATTATTTTGTATGTATGGGTGTGTTGTTTACATGCGTATCTGTGCACCACTTACATGTAGTTCCCAAGAAGACCAGAAAAGGACACCAGACTCCCTGGATCTGGAGGTATAGACCTTTGTGAGCTTCCATGTGGGTGCTAGGAACAAAACCCAGATGCTTAAAAGAGCAACCAGTGCTCATAACCTCTGAGCCTTCTCTCCAGTCCCTTACCTGATTTTATAATTATATCCATTTTGAGTGGGGTAATTTGAGTTCTTTGTATATTTTGGAGATCAGACCTCTATCTGATGTGGGGTTAGTGATACAAAGGACATGGTCAACAAGGCAAAACGACAGCCTACAGAATGGGAAAAGATCTTCACTAACCCCACATCATATACAAAGAACTCAAGAAATTGGTCATCAAAAGAATAAATAATCCAATAAGAAAATGGAGTACAGGCTTAAACAGAGGATTCTAAAATGGCTGAAAGATACTTAAAGAAATGATCAACATCCTTAGTCATCAGAGAAATGCAAATCAAAACAACTCTGAGATTCCATCTTGCACCTGTAAGAATGGCCAAGATCAAAAACACTGATGACAACTTAAGCTGGAGGGGTTGTGGGGTAAAGGGAACACTTCTGCATTGCTGATGGGAATGCAAGCTGGTACAACCCCTTTGGATGTTGGTGTGGTGATTTCTCAGAAAATTAGAAAACAACCTTCCTCAAGACTCAGTAATACCACTTTTGGGTATATATATCCAAAGGAAAACTCAATTGTGCCACAAGGACATGTGCTCAACTATGTTCATAGCAGCTTTGTTTGTCATAGCCAGAACCAGGGAAACAACCTAAATGCCCCTTGACTGAAGAATGGACAAAGAAAATGTGGTAAAATTACACCAGTGGAGTACTACACAGCAGAAAAAAATAACGACAGCTTGAATTTTGCAATAAAATGGATGGAGCTAGAAAACATTATTTTGATTGAGGTAACCCAGACACAGAAAGACAAATATCACATGTACTCACTCATAAGTGTTTTTTAAACATAAAGCAAAGAAAACCAGCCCACAAATCACAATCCCAGAGAACTTAGACAACAAGGAGGACCCTAAGAGAGACATACGTAAATCTAATCTACATGGGAAGTAGAAAAAGACAAGATCTCCCGAGTAAATTGAGAGCATGGGGACCTTGGAGGAGGATTGAAGAGGAGAGGAGAGGCAGGGAGGGGAGCAGAGAAAAATGTAGAGCTCAGGTCTGTAAAAATCAATAATTAAAAAAAAAGTTAAACCCACCCATGGGTTCTAGCCTTTGCTCTCTGCTTCCTGATCTGCTGTAATGTGAAGAATCCTCATTGCATGCTCCCACCACAACCAGAAGCTCTAGCATGCCTCCTTGCCATCGCTGACTGTCTCTTCTGTTGCTTTAACCAGGGGTTTTGTCACATCAGTGCAAAATGTGCCTAATACGTGTGTAAGTGTATATATGTTTGTGGGTATATCTAAAATCCTAGGGCAAAAAAGGTGAGAACTGGCTCTCAGTGTTGATATAGCTTTAGAAATCCAGTTTCCTCTCTAGAGAGGCAATGCTTTTTGGTTACAGTTGCAACAAAGGTGACTTCAACCAAGTTAGAAGTAAATGTTGCCAAATAGAATAGAATGTCTTCAGAGTATCTCTCTGTCTCTGTCTCTCTCTCTTTCTCTCAAACATATACACACACAGGTAGAGAAAGAGAGACTGGGACACACAGAGAGAATATGTATTGTCGGTGGAGCTTGCTCAGGTCTGTGCATTTCGTCACAATTGTGAGTTAGAGGGTGCGTCTTCCCTGTTGTGCCTGGAAAACACTCCTTCCCTGTTATTATTGACCACTTCTGCCTCTTACAAGCTTTCAATTCCTATCTTCGGAATATATCCCTGAGTTTTGCAGGGAGAAGTGTGAAATGTACTCCCCGTTTAGGACTGATCATTCTATAGCCTCTTATTCTTTCTGTTGACCAGTTGGCTGTCTCTGTATTAATTGATATCTGGTGGAAGGAGAAGCCTCTCTGAGGCGGTTGAGAGGTGCTATCATTTATGGGCATGCCACCCTGAGTAAAACTGTTCTCATCTAAAGTACTTTAAACGCAGTCATAGAAACTGCTAATAGTTGCTTCTCTTACTTCCCACTGGGTTCCCCTGGTACCATGTGTTAGATGAGCAATTTCCACTTGAATCTCACCCCACTGTCTGCTTTTGGTAACCTAAGTCATATTTTGATTCAAATTCCTACTCTGTCACTTAATAGCTATGTGACAAGCCATTAATCTCTTTATTGCCCCTCAGCAAATCTGGTCACTTAGAATTTCATGAGGATTTTTTAACACTTAAAAACTTCATCACAAGGTGCCTAGTACTATGATGTAACACAGCATATGGTAGTGTTTAAGAGAGTGGCCTAGAATAGAGCTTGACAACCTCAAGATTTAACCAAGAGACTCTACACAGATTCTGTGGTCCCAGTCATCCACCTTATGGGAATCTGAACAGGAATTTGTTGATGTTTCAGCTCAAATTGGAGGTAAAAAAAATCCAAGGCACATGTGCTCCTTGAGGTAGGTCAATAGTGCCATTATTATGAATGAAACTCAGACCACTGCATTTTAGAGATAAAATCTGTCAGTTTACCTTAAATAAACAAGCAAACTGCTGCCTGAGTCATCACTATCCCCACTATGAAGGAGGTGTGATGCTGTAGCAGCTATTCCAATCGCTAAGTGACAAGGACTTTTCAGCTGGAAACTGAAGGCTGAGCATTGTTTCCCTCCTCTAGCTTTGTAAAGCCAGAAAGAAGCAGAGAATCCCGTGGTGCAACTGCACATCCTTATGAACAAAGATTTTTTTCTTCCAGGAAGATTGGTTCAAATTTTTTATGAAATATTAACACATGCATATGAGTAGAGAGCAGACAATTGTAGTAGGCTAGAGAGAAAGATTATCAGGTTATGATAATAAGGATATAAAGAAAAAAATTCTCCCAGCTGAACAGGGAGAGGGAGATGAGGGCATTCTAGACTTCATACTCCAAAGAAAGAGCAAGAAATCTGCCTTAACAAGGGGTGTAAGGAAAGAGGTACCAGAAGTGAACCTACCAGATCAACCAGCATGGCAGCCCACATAGGGACCCCAAAATGTTATCTCAGTTTCATTCATCTCACTGTCATAGCTATGAAAAAAAACCTAGAATTTTACTCTAAGCTGATATGATTTAGATTGAAATTTCACTCAGAGACACATGTTTTGAGTAAGTGTCTGAAGGAAAGGTCTTTGGAATGAATTATCCCTGATTGCTTGTTGTCATACTTTCTTCATCATGGTTGTCCACAAAGTGAAAAAAACAATGTCTTCTCAAACACACTTCAACCACTGTCTTACTTAGGGTTTCTATTGATGTGAAGAAACTTCATGACTATGGCAACTCCATATTGCTATGAAGAAACACCATGACCAAGGAAAACATTTAATTGGGAATGGCTTGCAGTTTTAGAGGTTTAGTCCATTATTGTCAGATTGTAAAGCATGGTGGTGTGCAGACAGATACGGTGCTGAAGAAGGAGCTGAGAGTTCTACAAACTGATCTGCAGGCAGCAGAAAGAAACTGGGTGCCACATTGGACATGGCTTGACCATCTGAGAGCTCAAAGACTGCCTCTCCAGTGATACACTTTCTTCAACGAGGGCACACCTACTCCAACAAGATCACACCTTCTAATAGTGCCACACCATATGGGCCAAGATTTCAAACACATGAGTCTATGGGGGCCATTCCTATTCAAACTACCACAGCCACCACGATATTGTGCCCAAGTTCTACTTCTAAAAGACCATGAAGTGAAACCTCTGAAAATCATGAGACAAAATAAACAATCTTTTTAGAGTTTAAGTGGTGGCTAGTTGAATGCCAACTTAGCACAAGCTACTTATTTTGGAAGACAGACTTTCAATTGAGAAAGAGTCTTCACCATATTGATTGATGGGCAAGTCCGTGAGGGATTTTCTTGATGTTTGATGTGGGAAGACTCAGATCACTGTGGACAGTGCCAGCCATAGGCCGTGGTCCTAGGTGCTACAAGAAAGTGGGATAAGCAAACTAAAGGGAGTAAGACACTAAGCATAATTACTCTCCATGGCCTCTATATCACTTCCTCCCTCCAGGTTCCCACCCTGTTTGAGCTCTTGCCCTGGATTCCGTTCATGACAGAGTATGATTAAAACATGCAAACTGAAATATACCTTTTCTCCCTCAAATTGCTTTTGGTCATGGTGTTTTATCACAGCAATAGAAATCCTAACACAAGCTGCTTTTTTCAGGCATTTGCTTACAGCTACATAAAAGTAAACTAATATACCAGGTATAACACTTGATGCAATTTATTTGGTGCAGAAAAAACACTAAGAGAAGTTTGAAGTGGAGGGAAGAATTAAGAACCATGGTGGGAGAAGTTACAAAATATCTCAAAGAATTATGAAACTTGACATTTTAGGACCCCGCTAAGGTTTGTTCTATTTCTGGGAATGTCTGAGGAATGTTTCCTAGAACAGGCCCTGCTGGTTCCACAGTTCATTCTGAGTATTTCTTGAGGTTTTTGTGGAATTTGTGATTAAGGCAACATTTAAAACTAGCAGCTGAACCAAGAGATGTGTGTCTCTTGACACAGTGATAGTCTTGCCAGGAAGGAATGATACACTGGTGTTTGTAGAAATAACCTTCATGAGGCTAGGAAGACAGCTCCATCAGTAAAGTGCCTTCTTCGTGAGCATAAGGACTTGAGCTTGTATTTCTGTCCCCAGCACCCATAATCAAAACAGATCATTGTCACTGACTTCTATAGCTCTTTTATGTGGTGGGCTGAGAGATCCCTGGAGTTCAGTAGCTACCCAGTCTAGACTTGGTGAGCACCACGTTTAGAGAAAGACTTTGTCTCAAAAGATAAAGTGGAAAGTGGATAAAGAGGACACTCAAAATCAACTTGACTTTCACAGTTATAGATACTCATGCATGTAAATCTATATACCTAAACACACACATAGAGTCCATGCAAATTCAGACAGACAGGCAGACAAAGACATGCATACAAGCACACATGCATGCACATGCACACACACACACAAACACACACAGTTGTCTAGACTGGGTAACTACTGAACTCCAGGGATCTCTCAGCCCACCACATAAAAGAGCTATAGAAGTCAGTGACAATGATCTGTTTTGATTATGGGTGCTGGGGACAGAAATACAAGCTCGAGTCCTCTGACTGTGTACAAAAGCCACATGTAAAACCTTCTTGAGTGTTTATGGTCTTTCTCAGCTTAAGAATTTCTTTTCAAGATGAAGAGATAGTTCAGTGGTTAAAAACACTTGTTTCCACTGAGAACATGGTTTGTTCCAAGCATCTACATAGCAGCTCACAACTGTTTGAAAATCTCATTCCAAGAAGATCTAATGCCCTCTTCTGACATTCTAGGACACCAGGTGTACATATGATGAATAGGCATGCATACTGGCAGAAGTCATACACAATATATTTTTAAAACTCTTTGAGTATATAATGCAATATGATTTGAACTTAGTGACTCCCTCTTTCCCAACTTTTCCCATAGCTACTCATTCTACATACCCATTGCTTCCCACCCAACTTTGAGCTGTTTTCTTTTTTCACTTCCTTCCCCATGGTGTAGAGTTTGTAATACCCAACTAGTCTTGAAGTGGGGGCTACATATGGTGTTGTATCAACCTACCAGGCATTAGGGCATTAAAGAAAAGACTCTCACTCTCCCAGAAGCTATCAAATGCTAATTACTCCTCAGATAGTGGTGGGATATCATGTTTACATTTCCCCTGCTCTGCTGGGATTTTGTCTGACTAGAGTTTGCACAGACCTTATGTATGTTGTCTATGCCATCACTATCTTTGTGAGTTTGTATGTGACGCCATCCTGCTTTATCTGAAAAGCATTGTTTCTTTGATGTTATTAACTCTAGCAAACTTTTTGACCCCTCTTTTGTGAAGATCCATCTCTGAGACTTGGCAGAGGGCAGTGGTATAAATGTCCCATTGAAGGATGAACACTCCATAGCTTTTGATTCTCTGCACACTAACTGGTGTTAATTGTCATCTACTAAAAGAAGCTTTTCCAGTGAGGACTGAGATGTGATATGATCTCTGGGTATAGAAGCAATTAATTAGGGGCCATTTTAATACTACATCCATTTAGATGAATAACAGTATTGGGGTCCCTCCTAGGGCATATGACTTATTTAGTCAGAGGTTCTTGTGGGTTTTATAATCATAATATATTAAGGGTTACTTTTCTCCACTGGAAGCACAGATAGAATCTTCCAGCACTGTGAACACTAGCCAGAAATGATGAAGCTTCTAGGTTAGTACCAGCTTGATTTCTTCACATTTTGTGACTTGAGTGTGCATTGTCTACAGCAATAGAATCTTATTGTCACTTTATAGACAATATTATTCTTGGGGGAGTATATATATGATTCTATTGGCCAACAGCTCAAAAGAGGGACCCATTTCTGGTATTGGGTTTTTTATTTGCAAGTACAGGATGTGTAGTTAAGATATTGTTCCATATTTTAGGATATTTACATTAAACTTCTTTTTAAATGTATACACACATATTTTATGTTGCTTCTAGAGTAATAGATTCCCATATGGCTTTTATTCGAAAGGACTTTAGGGGTGATTATTCCTTCCTACAATTTCTTCTCTATCCTTCCCTTCTATCACTTTCTCTAATTTAGTTAGCCCTTCCCTTCACAAAAGGAATATTAAACCTATCCAACATTTATTTGTAATAGAAAAAAACTGGATAGGGTCTAAGTTTCCAATAATAAGAGAGGATTAAATAAAATCACATCCCATTAAAGACTATTTGAAAGAATAAAATGTATTATCTGTTTTTATTGAAATGTATATAAGATGTGCCATCAGTTAAGAATGCAGAAATAGCATACAAAAAGGAAACAAACACATAGATTGAAAATATATACTTAGTGTGATTTTATTTTTGATTGGAAAATAAAACAAAACAAAATAATGTGCATACCTAGATGTGCATCTAAATAAACCAACACCTGATAGCAAGTAGAAGGAAACTTTGAGTATTTTTTCCATATTTATTTTTATTGCTCAAAATGTTTACAAGAACATGTTGATATATTGGCTGTGTAATTAGATGAACCAACAAAGAAGTAGAATGGAAGCACTTGGGTTTGTAAGAAACTCCTAGAGTAAAAGGGGAACCTTTTCCTTGGTGTCTTTCTGTCTTAATCTCCATGTATCCACTCAGCTTCGTGGGCATTGAGTGTTTGGAGGTGTTGCTGTACTTGGAAACTTAAAGCTTCCCATCCGAACCTCATGTCTATTTAAACACCTTGTCCTGTTGGCTCATCTCTTTCCTGCTTGCTAATTGTGCAGCCCTCTTCCCACCATTCTGCACCCATGATGTTTGGATGCTCTAGCTTAGCACTGATGCTTATGGTGGTTTGTTTGTTTGCCTTCTATTCTATCACTTCTAGCAAACTGCCCATTTGGCCAGATAGAGATTAGATTCTGTGTCCCATCTTTTCTGCCTGCGTGGCTACAGCCTCTCCTCATTCACTGGCTGAGTTCACAAGGCCAGGTCTCTAGAATCTCCTGCCTTGGTTTTTAATACACTAAACTTTCTTCATATGTGTCTCCTGTTACACTTAGTTGACTCAACCCACATTGTCTTGTCCTTATTATTTTCTTAGCAAATAACTTCACCTTGCTTCCTTTCTAACATCCTGACTCACTCAAAACCAAAAAGAAAATTCCTGAAATTACATCTAGCAAACTTTCCAGTGTTATTATCATTTACTTGTGAAAGCATGGTGTGGACCAGCAGTGTATCACTTTCAAGTTTGTAAGAAATGCAAATCCGGGTCCTGTATCAGAAACTCTGCTGCTGGGACCTCATTATCTATTCTAAGAAGCCTTCTAGGGTCTTATAAGATGTGTTCTGATGATTGAAGACCCCTGCAATAGACACTCTGTTAATAATTACAGTTTTCAAAACTCTACTCACAGACTTAGCATAGACGGGAGTTTCTGTCCTGCCAGATTCCATAGTCATTCAATCCCAATAAAACACACAGAGGCTTATATTAATTATAAACTGGTTGACATATTAGCTTGGGCTTATTATTAACTAGCTCTTACAACTTAAATTAACCTATAATTTTTATCTATGTTTAGCCACGTGGCTTGGTACCTTAGTGAGGCATTCTCGTCTTGTTTCCTCTGCATCTGGCTGGTGACTGTAGATAGATTTTTTTCCTCTTCCCAGAATTCTCCTAGTCTGATCATCCTGCCTATACTTCCTGCCTGGCTACTTGCCAATAATTATTTTATTAAATCAATATGAGCAACAAATCTTTACAGGGTTCAAGAGCATTATCCTACAGCAGTACTGTGATTTACTACAGTGAAATTGGGATGAAGGCTTTTAAAATGGTATACCCAAAAGTTATGGAGAAGGTATTTTGAGAAACATGGTGTTTCTTAGCTTTCTTAGACTTAGAAAATGTGTCTGAGGCAAACTAAAAGAGTAAGGCAGGGTTTATTTGACTTGCAGTTTCAGAGGTTTCAATCCAAAATTTGTTGGCCCCATTGCTTTTGAGCCTGTGGTAATACATTGTATCATGGTAGAAAGCATGGGTGGAACAAAACTGTTACCTTGTGGCTTCTAGCTTCTAGAAAGTAACATAACAACTCCTTCTACTAGGCCCTACTTCTCAAAGCCTTTACTATTATCCCAACCCCCCCCCCACCGCGCTTCTCTAGGGAGTTGAACCACTTCTTAGTAACCTTTTTGGAAACATAGTGGATAGTTATCATTAAAATGTAATTGTATCTGATGGTGTACTTGATAAGTTATACCAAACACATGTGTCTTTTAATTCATTTCCCTTTTCTGCTGCTTTAAGTTAATTTTTTCATCTCTCCTCTTTTGGTATTGCTGATATTCAGAACAAATAACCCAACAAACATGTTCCTAATTATAACCTCTAAAATCAAATTAGTTTCTGTCATGTCTGGGGGTTTGCAATTCAGGTCATATCAAACTTTCTAGTCAATTCAGATTGCTCGTTTCAGTGAGTATTCAGGTATTATAGGCCTAATAAATGACTCTGAAGTTTTTTGGAGATTTACGATCACTTTTAGATATCTCCAGTCAGGACAAATTACCCAAGATCAAATATCAAGTATAAATGGTAGTATCTACAATACTTTGTGACTCATTTACACATCTTGTTAAGTTGTATTTATTGTTTAACTAGCAGGTGTTATACACTGTGCTGAGAAGAAATAAAGAAAGAATAACAAGTATGTTTTCCTATATTTGTTGCCCTCAAGGAGGTTCTGAGATACTTTAGAAGATAAGAGGTGTAGATTTGAAAAATACTAATTCATTGTACAGTATGTGTCCTGGTGGGTTTTGTCAACATGACACAATCAAGAGTTACTTGAGAGGAGGGAACAACAACTGGGGAAATGCCTCAGTAAGATTGGCCTCAACTGGGCAAGGTGAAAGAGGCAGGCAGATTACTGTGTTTTCGAGGCCAGAATGGTGCATATAGTGAATTTTAGGTAAGTCGGGGCTACAAAATGGGACCCCACCTCAAAAAAAAAAAGATAGCCTATAAGCAAGTCTAAGGGCATTTTCATAATTGCTGATTGATGTGGGAGGGTGCAGTTCCTTATGGTTGTTATATCCCTAAGCAAGTGGTCCTGAGTTGCATAAGAAAGCAGACTAAATAAGCCATGAAGAGCAAGTCATTAAACAGCACTCCTCCATGTCCCCTGTTTCAGTTTCCAGGTTCCTACCATGAGTTCCCTGCATAATGGAGTATAAGCAGTCAGATAAAATCCCTCCCAAAATTGCTTTGTTTGTGATGCTTAATCACAAAATTAGAAATCCTGAATAGATAGTGTTTGTGTGTGTGTGTGTGTGTGTAAAACAATATAAGGTATGTTCAGTATAAGAATTGTTGAAACTCAGAAAATTGTGGATTGAAATAGTGTGGGAAACAGTAACATAAAAGATTGAAGGATATTCTAGTCAGAAGCTGTGAAGATTGAATATGCACACGTGTACCCCAGCACTATAGATAAATGTGGTGGTTTGAATAGCCCCTATAGACCCATGTGTTTGAATGTTTGGCCATAAGGACTGTCACTATTAGAAAGTGCTGCATTGTTGGAGTAGGTGTGGCTTTGTTGAGGGATGTGTGTGACTAGGTGGGAATAAGCTTTGAGATCTCAGTAGCCCAAGTCATGCCCAGTGTGACATTCTCTTCCTGTGGTTTGCAGATCCAAATGTTGAACTTTCAGCTCCTTTTCTAAGAACCATGTCTGCCTGTACTCTGCCATGCTTCCCACCATGACAATAATAGATTAAACTTCTGGAATTGTAAGCCAGTCCCAATTAAATGGTTTTCTTATAAGTTGTCATGATCATGGTGTCTCTTAACAGCAACAGGACCCTAACTAAGACAATACACTATACTTTAAAGCAGAAACAGAAGTAATTTTGAATTCTAATATCTGCAATGTTATTAATAATTGCTAATGGTACCAACATTGTCTAGCATATGTGGACCATTTGTCCTTAAAACCACTAATATCCATATACTAATATTATCCAGTTGGCTATCTCACTTGTAGGTGACCTTGGGTGGTAAGATACTTAGATTCTAGTCCTTTTTTTTCTTCTTTCATACAGTTTCCTTTGTGGGTTTACTTATCCATGTTTTTATCAACTGCTTTGAGGGAGACCGCAGTTCTGTTAATTTTACTCTATACCTTGTTATGTAGTTTGGAACAGGTGGTACTCATTGACTGTCAACACACAAGATTTCAGTGCGTCTGTCTGTGTGTCTGTGTATCTTTGTAAATCATAAGCTTCAAAATCTTACATATATTATCTATTATGTGATTAGAAATTCTAGTACTCTTGGAGTCCCAGGAGCCAGGCCTCTCCTAGGGTTTCCTAAGGTATGCATACAAATTAGAATCAGACAATGACACAAGAAGACACTTATTTTTTTATTTAGTATGAATATCTTTTAAAAAAATAAATGCATAAAATATCTAGAATCACTCTCAAGGGACTCACTTTGACAATCCCTTCATGGAAGTAATGAATACAGGTTAAAGCTGAATATTTTAAGGAACTATTTCAAGAAAGATTTCTTAGGCTTGTTTTTTTTCTTTTCTCAAGGACATCATGGGCTCTGCAGCATTGGCAAATTAGATATTATGAAAAGGAGAGTAAATGAACAATGAGAGCCAAGGAATGCCAAGAGGGCAGCCATTCAAGCAGCTAATGGCTAGGTTGCATCATTCAGACATGATTTTTTTTCTGGTTAAAAAGTAGAAGGGCCAGTGCATTATGCTGTAGGATGTTAAAACAAGAAGTTGAGTATATCGTTGTGTCAGTAGCTATGATGAAAATAGTTCAGATGTGCATTTTGTTACTTTTTTTCTTTTTCAAGGATGCCACCTTGGTGTGACCATTCATGCAAGGCAGGCAGCTTTCAGACCAAAAATGCCTTCTTTGAGTGGGATTGATGGATTAATTACTTTTTCATAGCTGTGACAAAAATGGCTGATAGAAAAAGCCAAGAGAGGGAGTATTAATATTGGCTTGTAGTTTCAGAGGGATCATGTGGATGGAAGTTTTTGTCCTACACATTACTGCAGCCATTCAGTCCTTTTTCTCAGGGTAGCATTCTTAGCTTGCTTCCTCTGTGTCTGGCTAGTGACTATGTCTCTGCCTTTCCTCTTCCCAGAATTCCCTTAGTCTGATTGTTCCATCCCACCTATACTTCCTGTCTGGCTACTGGCCAATCAGTGTTTTATTATAGTAATATGAGTGGCAAATCTTTACAGTGTACAAGAGCATTATTCCACAGCAGGCTCAGTCTATGATAACTTGGCTTCACACACTTGGGCATAACATCATAGCTATTGGAGTAGGCAGTGGAGAAGAGAATTTTACTTCATGTCAACCAGGAATTAGCGAAAATATGTACTGAAATGGGATAGGAAAAGACATCCTCAGTGACCTATTTCCTCCATCTCAACTCTGGGTTGCACCGTGCAGCATTTAAATCTGCCATGCAGCACACTGAGTGGCCTGGAAATATCTCTGTGTATGGTGTTAGGAATCCATCATGCTCTCTTGCCTGTGAACTCCTAGCAGACCCAATCCCTTTGCCTGTCCTGGCAGGGGTGCTGAGTCATAGGCATGGTAAGCACCACAGCCCACAAACATCATTCAAGTATACTGTAGCTGGACCTTCCAAAAGAGTCAGATCTGTTTGTACTGATGAACAAGAAGCCACGGGGTTTTTTGCTGCTAATGCTGAATCAGGAAGACCTCTCTCTCTCTCTCTCTCTCTCTCTCTCTCTCTCTCTCTCTCTCTCTTTGCGATAAAGGTTCTTTATTATTTGTTTTGATTAAGAGGGAAAACAAAAGGGTCAGGAAAGGGTTTCTGAAGTAGAGAGTTTTTTTGTTACTGCAATAATTCTCAAGCCCGCAGTGCTCTGCAAACTCAATATTACCTCCAATCTGTTATATTGTTGTTTTTTTTATTTTATTCCTTTTTAATTAAAATTTCCGCTTCCTCCCCTTTTCCCATTTCCCTCCCCCTCCTCCCACATATTGTCCCCTCCCCCCACTCCCCTTCCCCTATCCCCACTCCTCTTCTCCTCCCCCCACTCCATTCCCCCTCCCTCTCGATACTGAAGAGCAGTCCAAATTCCCTGCCCTACGGGAAGATCAAGGTCCTCCCACTTCTATTTAGGTCCAGGAAGGTGAGCATCCAAACAGGCTAAGCTCCCACAAAGCCAGTTCATGTATTAGGATCGAACCTAGTGCCATTGTCCTTGGCTTCTCATCAGCCTTCAGAGAGTCCAGTTTCAACCCATGCTTATTCAGTCCCAGTCCAGCTGGCCTTGGTGGGCTCCCAATAGATCAGTTCCACTGTCACAGTGGGTGGGTGCACCCCTCGTGGTCCTGACTTCCTTGCTCATGTTTTCCCTCCTTCTGCTCCTCATTTGGACCTTAAGAGCTCAGTCTGTTGCTCCAAATTGGGTCTCTGTCTCTATCTCGATCCATCGCAAGATGAAGGTTCTAAGGTGATATGCAAGATAGTCATCAGTTTAGGATAGGGTCATTTCAGGTTCCCTCTCCTCAGTTGCCCAAGGTACCAGCTGGGGACATCTCCCTGGACACCTGCGAGCCCCTCTAGAGTCAAGTCTCTTGCCAACCCTAAGATGGCTCCCTTAATTAGGATACATATTTCTCTGCTCCTGAATCCACCCTTCCTATATCCCAACCATCCCATTTCCCCAAGCTCCCACCATCCTCCCCTTCTCACGTTTCTCACCCCATTTCCCCTTAGCCCCATGCCACCTCACCCACAAGTTCCCAGTTTTTGCCCGGCAATCTTGTCTACTTCCCCTATCCAGGCGGATGACTATACGTTTTTCTTTGGGTTCACTTTCTTATTTAGCTTCTCTAGGATCACAAATTATATGTTCAGTGTCCTTTATTTATGGCTAGAAACCAATTATGAGTGAGTACATCCCATGTTCCTCTTTTTGGGTCTGGGATACCTCACTCAGGATAGTGTTTTTTATTTCCATCCATTTGCATGCAAAATTCGAGAAGTCATTGTTTTTTACTGCTGAGTAGTACTCTAATACGTCTATATTCCACACTTTCTTCATCCATTCTTCCATTGAAAGGCATCTAGGTTGTTTCCAGGTTCTGGTTATTACAAACAATGCTGCTATGAACATAGTTGAACATCTCTTGGGTATATTCCCAAGAGTGGTATTACTGGATCTTGGGGTAGGTTGATCCCAAATTTCCTGAGAAATCGCCACACTGATTTCCAAAGTGGTTGCACAAGTTTGCATTCCCACCAGCAATGGATGAGTGTGCCCCTTACTCCACAACCTCTCCAGCAAAGGCTATCATTGGTGTTTTTGATTTCAGCCATTCTGACAGGTGTAAGATGATATCTCAAAGTTGTTTTAATTTGCATTTCCCTTATCGCTATGGAGGTTGAGCATGACCTTAAGTGTCTTTTGGCCATTTGAACTTCTTCTGTTGAGAATTCTCTGTTCAGTTCAGTGCCCCATTTTTTAATTGGGTTAATTAGCATTTTAAAGTCTAGTTTCTTGAGTTCTTTATATATTTTGGAGATCAGACCTTTGTCTGTTACAGGGTTGGTGAAGATCTTCTCCCAGTCAGTAGGCTGCCTTTTTGTCTTAGTGACAGTGTCCTTTGCTTTACAGAAGCTTCTCAGTTTCAGGAGGTCCCATTTATTCAATGTTGTCCTTAATGTCTGTGCTGCTGGGGATATACATAGGAAGTGATCTCCTGTAAGGAAGACCTCTCTTAAAGGTAACCAGGTAACAGCCGATCTAGAAAAAAAAATGCCAGCTACCAAGAAGCCATGCTTAACTCTTGTATGTGTGTGTGTGTGTGTGTGTACGTGTGTGTGCCTAGAATTCCTTCCTAAACTTTCTTAGGTTTTATGTGGATACAGTTGACTACGTTGGCACCAAATTGTGGGGATAGTGGGAGGAGGAGATAGAGAGGGAACTGGGATTTGTATGTAAAATAAAAAAGATTTTTTAAATAAAAGAAATAAAAGCAACTTTAAAAAAAGAAATTAATAATGTATTCATTGGACCAGAGCCTTAGGTCTTATTGTCTTTGAGATGCCCTCACAGACACACCCAGGGTTGTCTGTGTTCCTAGGTGAGTCTTGGTCCAGTCACGTAGACAATCCATATTAAGCATCACAGCTCCCCTGCCAACAGTGTGTCACTAACTGATTTTAGGCTTGCAGGAGAACTATCTGCCTATGGAACTGAGATAATGTGGGTTTGAAGTCAGAGTAAAACACATTGTGTGCTCAGACACTAGTGCATGTCTTCTTGTAGCAGCCATGGCAGGATCTATGTATTAATGTCTCAAGAATTGCCACTCTGTTCAAGAAACTTACTTTTAAATAAGAAAATATATAAGGCAAAGGAAAGAGAACATCAGAATCCTGAGTGGATGTATCTGAATACCGCTAATCAGAAGCCATAAAATGTTCCAGTAACAGGGGGTCCAAGTCCGTTGGAGCACAAGAGGACTCAGGATGTCATATATTTTCAGTTCTTTCCCAGTGTTATTCTTGAACACTATTGTAGTTTTTTAAGGCTAAATTTTACTGGTTTCGGTTGTGTTCACTAACAGTGAATGGGATCCAGTGCCCTGCTAAAATGAAACAAACCCAGAGTACAATAAAGTATAAAGATTTTCCTCATGGTTCTGGGATCAAGTTTGAACTTGATTAAGACCTCATGAAGTCTGTGCATAAATTTTAGCTTTGCTTTCATTGTTTTTTTCATTTTTTCTTTGAGACAGTACAATGTAGTCATCAGACTCACCATTTACACTACTATGACTTCAAACTTCTATTTATTTGTTTCTCCTACCTCTACCCCAACCCAAATGCTAAGACTTTAGGTATACATCACCATGATTGGCATAGTTTCAGTTTATTTTGATGAGTTTCTAAACTCTATTAGTTTTAATCTTGAGAAGCCAAGAACTGAATTAAAGTAAGAGTCAAATACAAACTCTCCTAAACGAAACTTTCTTTCTATATGTCTGTCTGTTTGCTTAGATACGTCTCTACATGGGGCCATGTTTTATTCACTGCTGTAATCTCCAAAAATTCCACAGAATCTACCACATGAAGGATCCTCAAAAGGCTGTTTGTACAGACAGGGCACAAGCCAATGAGGAAAAGAAGGCTGTGAGGGAAATGACGCAGGCACCTGGCAAATGGTTTTCTTTATCAGGAATTAGCTCAAGAATGACTGAGAAGTTGGATTAAATGTTTGGTCTTAGCCGGGCGGTGGTGGCGCACACCTTTAATCCCAGCACTCGGGAGGCAGAGGCAGGAGGATCTCTGTGAGTTCGAGACCAGCCTGGTCTACAAGAGCTACTTCCAGGACAGGCTCCAAAACCACAGAGAAACCTTGTCTCGAAAAAACCAAAAAAAAAAAAGTAAAATAAATAAATAAATAAATAAATAAATAAATAAATAAATGTTTGCTCTTCTGATGTTGGAATTTCTGAACAATGTAGGGAAGATTCTCGAGTAGAAAATTCTAGGAAAGTTAAAAAACTTTAACTCTTTCACTATAAGTCCTTTCTTATCCCCTCTTTCTTTCTCCTTTCTTCTTCTCTATTCCTCTTTCTATTTTCCTCCCATCCTTCCTCACTCCTTTGCTTTACTTTTGTTCTGTGATGGACTCTAACCCAAGATCTTGCACTTGGTAGGCAAGCTCTCTACCAATCCCACCATAATTCTGAGTATTGTTCCCCAAATTCATTAGGTTAAGATTTATTGTGAACTCCTTAAGGAGGTAACTTGGTTTCAGCAGGGGTGGGAGTGAGGATAGAGGAGCTGAGTGATGATGGGAGTAACAGGAAACCAAAACAAAGGCTGTATGGAAAAACCATATAGAAACCTAGTATGCTAAACCAAAATGTGGGTGGAGGATTTGTGTGAAAAAAGTTAGGAGGAGAATAGCCTTCGTGACTACATGTTCTGCTTCTGAAAATCAATGTTTATTAAGCTAAACCAGGACTAAATGATAAGACCTTATTGGTAAAGACACTTCACATATGGGTTGCCATAAAGAGAATCTATGCTGGAACTGAAATGGAAGCTTCTTTCTAGGTAATTAGCTTTCATAAAGCCAGCAGCTGCAATTCAGGGTGTTGAGGGAGAAAAGGCATCACTGATCTTACCTACCTGTGAACGCTCTGAACTACGTGCCAACCTCCCCACTAAGATGTGCAATAGTAAAATGATTGTTATGGAGTAACGAAAAACTCAAAGATTAGATTTGGAGCCTATTCCACTGGAGTGAATATGTAAATCCAGTTGAAATCATATGGCCAGGAAGGTCTTTGGCCCTAGTCGGGAGCTTAATACTGTTGCTTTCCTAAATTAACATCCCAACCAAACAGCCTTCTGAAGATTTGTTTACACCTACCTATACACACAATCGACTTTTATCATTAATACAGAGAAGTAGCTCATTGCAGTGGTCAGAAGTATATGAAGAGATTTTTGGCTGCTCCAGGTCCTGAGAGTAAGTGAATGCTCACCCTAAAGATCACATATATACCACTCCCTCTAAGACTCAGGGAGCATCACAGAAGGAGGAGATAAGGGGAAAGGCTGTAGAATGCTGTCTTTAGGGTATGATATACTGTTGTAAACATAATCTCACAGCACCCAGCATTACCTACATTGAGCCTAGGACCAGACTGGGCTTGTCAACAGTCATCATAGATCAGGGATGGCCCTATATATCTCCCTGTTGAAATTTACTGATGATTACTGATGGATTCTGGAGAAGGGACATTCATTTTTTCAGTTAAGTCCCCAAAGGTGGGTATACTAGATTCCCATGAATAGTTAGTTCCAAGCTCATAGTCACACAAATGGCCCAAGTTACACTCAGTGAATCACCAAATGAAACAAAAGATATGAATGTGGGATAAAGCTTTATGTGGAGGAGGAGGAATGATGGAAACATGAAGGCTTAATAGAAGGTAGAGGTAAAAGTAATAAAGTGTGTGTCTGTGAAATGTGTTAAATTATCAAAGAAGAAACTAGTCAATAATAAAGTTGACTAGGCTTGCCAATAAATAGGAAGAAAGTTGATAAATGTTCTGTGTGTTTGATACTTGTCTTAATCCAATGGTACTTGAAAGGAATTATGTAGAAGAAAACTATGCTAAAAACAAGACAGTCTGATCAGAAGGGAAGCATTAATTTGTATATTGAGGTAATATACTCAAAAAATTTTGAAAACAATTTTTAGTGCTTATCTTGAGGAGTAATTAATGTGTGATACTGTGTCGGAGTGTTCACTGACAAGTACCTCCTAAGGCAGTAATCATCATAGAGTTAGCTATTAGTAATACCCACTTTGGCTAAAAGTTAAAAACCTAACTTTAACATAAAAATTCAGCGAACACTGTCATCCAAACAAGTAGAAGCTCAGCTTTAAGATGAAGGATAAAACTGGTGGCTAAAGTCACCACGTAGACTTGAACTTGTCTTGTGGTAGTGGTAAAAGTTCAGTAATGAGGCCTTACTCAAATTAATCTGAAAAAGGATTTTTCTGAAACCAACAAGAATGTAGCCACTGATCTCCTAGGGAAGCTATGATGTTTACATAAGACAGAATGTGAAGTATTCTTAGATACTGCCTGAATTACTGTTCTTCAAACACACTAGCTCTTAATATCCCCCATATGGTTTCTAGATGTTAATACTCAATTATTGAACAAAGAGGGGAGATTCATATTACAGAAAGGTAAGCTTTGTCAAGTTTGGTTTTATGTATCCAAAAGATTATTATAGTTTATTATTTAAATGTATGTATATTACATGATCATAAACAATGATCTTCAAGCATAAAATTATCCCTAATGGAGCAAGAGGTTGAGAAAATTTATGGAAAATTTCAAGGATAACTGATGTAAACTAACTCAATACATCATGAGACTAGAAAAGAACCTTCTGACAAGTAGTGGTCTTAAAGTATTGAAGTCACAAGTGTCCTTACATTTCCTGTGGAGAAATGTCTTCATTGTAACTGGAAAATTGCCATCGAGGAAAGTGAAGACTATTACAGTGTTTTTCCAGGAGTAGCTCTGTGCTAAAACTCATGGAGTCCAGTTTTCTTTAGGATTTTTCTTTAATTTTTTAAAAGAACAAAATTTGAATTAAAGGGCAAATGTCTGGAGTTGTGTCTTATTTTTGTTCATCTTTTGGGGTTTACTGTTCGGTTTGTTGTAAGTATTGTAAAGATCTTTATTATCTCTTTGTCATCATAGTCATTGGTACTTTGTAGCAGTTAGCATTATTATTTTATTGAGTCCATGATGCTGCTGATTTTTAGGTGCCATTTTACATATTATGTGAGACATATTACACAGTATATTTGATTTATTTTCTGTAATAGTGAAATCTGACATTTAAACTATGGCACAAATCTCTCTTATTACTTGGAATTTCTACTGGCGCTGTTTAAAAGAGTGTTTCCAGAATTATGCAGATAGTAATTTTATCATCTGTTATATATAGGCATACACAAAATGGAAGGTATGAATAGAATAAATTTATTAATGCATTCCTAAAACTATGTTCACTTAGAGTAATAATGTTCTTTTCTGCTAATTGTGTGTTGGATCAGAGTTATTGGTATTCTTTTTAATTTGCATGCTACCCGGTAATGCAAATGAAAGGAAAGGAAAATAGGAATTTTTATGCTATTGTCTCCTGTATTTTCTTCCAATGTGTGCTACACATTCTGTAAGTTTTGTTTTTGTCATACAATGTTCATACAGGATTTTTTAGTTAAAAACTTGCATTTCTTCATCAAATGGTTTGTTGCTTGAAACATCAAAGATTTATAATTGTCTTGTCATATCATGAAGAAAAAAACAATTTCCCATATTCATATAACAGCAACTGCATAATGCATGCTGCTTGTCTGGACACAATAATAAGATGCCATTTATTACACAATACATCTCAAATTTAAAGATATTAATATATAAAGCATTACATCTCAGTGCTAGTAACATATAGTTATATACTTATATACACATATATGCTAAGCAATGTATTGGAAGTATGCTATTGTTAATACCAGATGTTAAATATCTGAATGGCTAGGCATACATATTTTCACATGGCTTTCCAGTCTAGGCTCAAAAGGATTCAGTACACAAAAGCATTTGATGAAGGTCTCCTGGATTATTCAGCTTTATTTTCCATTGAGGGGCAGGCAGAGAACAATTTGCTGTAATAAAGAGCTGGGAGTTGACAAAGGTGACAGGTTTTAGTTCAAGTCTTTCAAACAAAATGAATTACATAGAAACTTCCACACAACCTGAATCAGGCAAAAGAAACTTATGTCAAAGGCAGCAAAGTAGGAACAAAATTTCTTGTTTGTCAGAAGCTTCTGCTCCAGCTACCTCTATATCAACAACAGCCTCCTCCTCCTCCTCCTGCTCTTCTTATTCTCCTGCTTTGTTGTTTTCTATGTTATGTGTTTTGATCATTGTCCAATATTATTAGTTGGTCAATTACAAGTTTGGAAATCTACTATTTGAAAGGAGTGAATGTGAAGGTGAAGTCGAAACCACATTCATGCTTCAGGTCATTTATGTTTTTGTACTACCTATGTGAATTATGTGCCTTTCCTTTACATTTTTGGCCTTGGAAACACAAAATATGCCTTAATACTACTAGAATTATAGTTTATATCCAGATATTAAAAATGATTCTAGTCATCACGATTTAAAAAATACCAAACACCATCAATGCATCAGTTGAAGTTATAAATTTCTGATTGTGAGTAAAAGTAGGTGCAGACTCTGCTCTCATGAAATCTACAATTTCATAAACTCAGGTTCCATTTATAATCTGATGATACCCAAATTTCCCTAGCCAAGACTTCTTTGAGTCTCAGAGTTGAATAACCAGCAAACTACTTACATTTTCTATTTGCATATTCCCTGAAGGTCAGTCTTCTCAATACTGAACTTATGAGATTGCATGTATGGTCATAGCCCACTGTTTCCCAACAGAGAATAGTAAATGCAACCGATTTCTCTTCTAGACTTCCTATTTCAGCAAATGTCACCTTTATCAGCATAGAGATAGAGAATGGCTTCTTTCTCACAAGCCATTCTTTATCTATCACCAAGACCTATCCATTTTACCGCCTCACATCCCATAACTCTGTTTATTTCCCTCCATTTCACCCCTTCCTATTGTTCTAGAACCAAACATCTATCTTTTATTTATTTATTTTTTTGAGGAAACTGTTGCAAAAGCACATATACTAGTCTCTGAAGATGAGTGCAGATTCTCTTTCACCCTGTAGCTGGAAAGGGCACAAATATGATCATCCATTCTTCGTTTTAATTTCTTGCTCTATCTTTAGCATGCAGGCAAATGCATGGTAATCACTCTACATAGATGCTAAATATATAAGTGAATTACTCTTGTTTTTTTTTTAAATGTTAAAGAACAAGATCATGGACTCATATGTATCAAAATACTCTAGTGTTATTTGTCTTTCATTAGTGTTCCTACCAAGCTTGTTCTCTGTGTCTTAATTGCACAGGCCTTATTTATGATTCTTAAGCAAATCCTTTTTCTTCCTTGGACACATGGTGCTGTTGGTCTGGGTTTGTAGTCTACTTCAGCTTATAAACTCCTAGTCCTCCTTTAAATGTAAGGCCACATAGGAGCTCTTCATGCTTTTCCAGGCTAATTTCTTTAAGATGCTCATTCTCATGTTTTCTGCTTTAAAAACTTTTTTTCTCCAGTTGAAATCATGTGATCAACTGGATACTCCCTGTCTCCTTGTTTAAACAGGGAGCTCTATAAGAACAGGGAGGTATCTTCTTCCTAACTTGACCAACAAGTATCATGCTTAATATTTATTTAACAAATCAAAGGTATTAATAACTAATGCCTTGATTTTCATTATAACTAAGAATGATATAATTTCATAAAAATTTTAATATTAGCACAAATAAATTCATCACTAGGCTTTAGTTATAGCAACCTCTGCCTTTAGGGTTTCTGTTATTTTTTTACTTAAATAGAGTGAAGTATGCTGTATAAAATAGGTCTCTCTCTGTGTGTATGTGTGTTTAAATTGAGCTGTTTGTCATTTTAGTGAGAGCAGTAATAGATGCTTTTTTTAGAATTCAAGTTGTAAACAGATTGAATCCCAATTTCTATGTTTATGGAGTTAAAACTTTAGAAATTTATCATGTATAATTGTCATCAAATAGCAAAACACTTTTAATTGACATTTCAGAAACTAGGAAAAAATGAACTGGGCAAAGGAAGTTAGAGTCAGCCATGAGGTTGAAGGGTTTGATTTTTCACTCTGCCAAGGGTTTGAAGTAGAATTGTTTAGTTCATCCAGGGAGTCAACAATTCAGCCTAAGTCTCTAAATCCATTTATTTTCATTTTCAAATTATATTCTCAGAAGGTATCATTTATGAAATTCTTTTTGCTACACTTACTTAAAAAAAATGTAAAGAGTTACAAAATAATTACACAATAGACTTTTTTTTATTCTTTTTTAATTAAAATTTCCACCTTCTCCCCGTTTCCCATTTCCCTCCCCTCCTCCCAAATATTGCCCCCTCCCCCCAGTCCCCTCCCCCTATCCCCACTCCTTTTCTCCTCCCCCCAGTCCATTCCCCCTCCCTCTCGATACTGAAGAGCAGTCCAAATTCTCTGCCCTGCGGGAAGATGAAGGTCTTCTATCTATGTCCAGGAAGGTGAGCGTCTAAACAGGCTAAGCACCCACAAAGCCAGTTCATGTATTAGGATCGAAACCTAGTGCCATTGTCCTTGGCTTCTCATCAGCCTTCATTGTCCGCCATGCTCAGAGAGTCCAGTTTCAATCCATGCTTATTCAGACCCAGACCAGCTGGCCTTGGTGGGCTCACAATAAATCAGTTCCACTGTCATAGTGGGTGGGTGCATCCCTCGTGGTCCTGGTTTCCTTGCTCATGTTCTCCCTCCTTCTGCTCCTCATTTGGACCTTAAGAGCTCAGACCGTTGCTCCAAACTGAGACTCTGTCTCTACCTTGATCCATCGCCAGATGCCACAATAGACATTTTTGAAACAAGGTTAAGATTCTCATTCCCACTTAAAGCCATTCTTTGTTAACTGAGCTATAAAATTTTCTCCACCCAAAAGAATTTGTAAAACTTTTCTCTTATATTTTCCACAAACTTCAAACAATTTTAGTCATTTGGTGACATGTTCTTGCTCAAAACACTTGGAACTATTAAATATTTTTGCCATATTTCAGAATTGAAAATCTTGACAGTTTGTCTAACCCTATTCATGTGGCAAATTGATGAGATCTTTTTGTCTAAGTCAAGGAAAAATCCACAAATTTGTCTTGGCAGGAATCCCACATAATGCTATAATAACAAATTTTTTCATACCATTTCAATTTACATGGTATTTTACCTAATTGGAACTTCAGAATAATTGTTAAAATTTGTACTCCTCCCACTCCCACCACTCCCAAATGACAACACTTAAGGGTTGTCTGCTGTTTTCACATAGTAAGTGATGGGTCTGCCATTTCTGTCATTTCATTCGCATCTTCAGAGTTTTCTCTTACTCTACCTTGTCTTGAAGAGAACCAGCATTAATATCTCTAAATTTTCAGGATCGTAATCTAGAACAAATCTTCAAAGTTTCTAATATCCCTACACTTCTATAGGGGATCCTAAACAACTATCATTAAATGATAGTGAATGTTAAATGCCATTGGAGGTATCAGAAGATGTTCTTCTTCTGATGTTAGAGTGAGAAGGGAAGGGTTCACCCAAAGAACAAAAGTCAGGATTTGTTAATTTATTGAGTTCCTGCTGTGTGACAAGCACAATCTAGGCCTTAAAAAAGATGGCTATAACATAGACCTTGCAGTTTAGGACTTCACAATCTTTGGAGAATGTGACCACGTGAAAACATAGTTATAAGTCACCTTGTAAATGCAATCAAAGATACATGCACAAGGGCTTTTGCAATATGTTGAACACCATCCACCTTGACCTGTAGTAGATGAAATGTCCCCTGATGGAAAGGAGTATCATCAACCAGCTGAACACGTTATCATACTGTTTGGGGACTGTATCCTGTTTGAAAACAGAATATCTTTTTAAACTACATTTACACCTATGGTAACTAATTGTGACTGCAGTTCAATACATTAGTCTGTTTGACCAAACTGAACCACCAACCCAGAGGTTGTGGGGAGTCTTTTGAAAATAACTAGGGCTTCTTGGCCGTATGATAAATATCTTCTCATTTCCACTCTTTGTCTGATCATTCCTACCTTAAAATGTTTTTAATCATTTTTATATTAAAGAAACCCATTTAATTTCCTTCAATTAAGAATTCAGGCCCAGATTATTTCCTTTTTAACCATAATGCTCAGAGAGAGAGAGAAAGAGAGAAAGAGAGAGAGAGAGAGAGAGAGAGAGAGAGAGGTCAAAGATCTCCTCTAGCCTGCTTGTCTTTTGGCTCTTATTTTAGACTTACTCTAGAGAAAAATGTTTTGGCATGCCAATCAATGTCACTTGTGTTTAATAACTTCTATAATATCACAGTCACTGATAATACCATAAATTAAATAGTTCCTCCTTTAGTCAGTTACCAGGTCTTTTTAATTTGAGCTTAAAATATGGATTTTATATTTCTTATTAACCTTCCTAGTTTATGAAAATTGATACTACCTTACATAATTTATGTAAACTTTGTAATAACATTCAATTCCATATTCATAAAACTTCCAAAAGTCACAATGAGACTAGTTTTTAAAAAACATTTAATGTCTTTCTATTGTTAATAAGGAAAAAATTCAATGCCCCTTAGTAGAATTTTGCAGGTTTTTATGCCCTGGAAAGTGGATTGGGTTGGGATGAATAACAGTGTGCTATCTGTATGCAACAATCACATCCCATGGTCAGCTAGTTATTTCAGCAAATTGAAGTCTGTTTATGAAAACACTACCTTGCAATACTCTAATTTCTTAACCCAGCAAACAGAGCTATAAAACAGGATTAACAAACAGAGTTATAAAATTGCTTTGCCTACATGGTGTCTCCTTGGAGAATATGCAAACTATGAAAAGAACATCTTTTATTCACTGATGGAAATCCCCCCTGTAGTATTTGATAGTTGTTTGGAAATATTTATTTCAGTGTAATTGAACATATGGACATTTCAGTGTAGCAGCAGAAGGGACAGAATCAGATCCTCAATATCCATCATTGGCTCTAGCCAATGCAACCTCATCATCATCTTTAGAATCTCCATGGTTGCTGGCACATTGACTGCTGAAAACGCCATTCCAAAAGACTATAGAGAGCTTGATGTGCTGAGTTAGAACCCCCCCCCCCGTGTGCGTGTGTGTGTGTGTGAGTGTGTGTGTGTGTGTGTGTGTGAGAGAGAGAGAGAGAGAGAGAGAGAGAGAGAGAGAGAGAGAGAGAGAGAGAGGAAAGAGAGAGAGAGAGAGAAAGAAAAGATCTGGCTTTTATACTCCACTGACACACCACTGCTTCCATAACTGTGGGAGAACCTATTGTCCAATCAATCTTATTATATTCATTGTCTTTATTATTCACCGTCTCCTTCTCTGACTGCCAGTTTAGTTCATCTGTGATCATAAAGGGAATGTTCTAATAAGGAGGAGAAAAGGTCTAATGAATCAAGAAAACATACTGTTTATTCTAGTTAAGCCTCTCATTTTGAAGTTGGAGTCTATCTGGCACAGCAGCTGGGGATTACTTCAGTGGGGTACATGACAGTGTCTTTCTTCTTGAACAGTAAATTATTAAAAATTCTTTCCATTTTATTAAAAAAATGTGATATTTCTTTCCTGTCTTCACTTCTGTTTCTTCACCACATCCTAATAATAGGAAAAAATGACTGCATGAGTCAGGTCAGTTAATAGAGCACTTAGAAATTTAAAAGCGAGTAGGAGCATGGCTCACTCCTGGAATGTAGAACACGTGCTATGACAGTATACTCTGGGGCTGGGCCTGCAGAATACCTTAGTTAGAGAATTGACCCCAAATCAGCACACGCTGTGTTCCTCAAGGCAGAAATCTGATCTGAGTCATAGACTAGACTTGATTGTGTAGGGACAAGACTAGCCCCTCCGTCCACACAAAGAACCACACAGAGCAAGGCTCAGCATCCATGTCCATACAATGTACCACAAGTTCTCATCCTGCCTCGTTCTCCCTTCCTCACCTTTACGCTTCACTTATATATTGGTGTTTTTCTCATTACTGCAATAGGGTACCCAACAAAAACAGCTCAAAGAAGGAAGCGCTTCTTTTGATTTACAGATGCCATTGGTTCACCATGCTGGGTAGGGTATGGCAACAGGATTACAAAGCAACCCATATTGAATCTATAGTCAGAAAGCAGAGAGAGCTGAATGCTAGTGCTCAGAACCAGGGTTATGAGTTGGCCCACCCCAACCTCAACCCCATATGTGATCTTCTGGAACATGTGAAGGAACTGGTCCATGACACTGGGAAACAACAGGATAACCAAGAGGGGTTACAGTGAGTGGCCAGCATTGATACTATAGCAGAATCCAGGGGCCTCTAACCAGATCAACAACTCTGCATGTAAATACATATGGATAAAAGGGTTTACTGCCTGATTCACTGTGTCACACTACAGCTTCCATGACGAGATTAATTTTTTCCCTTCTCTCTCTCTCTCTCTTTTCTTAAATTTTATTTTATTTTATTTGGGCAGAGGAGGTTGCAAGGACAGAGGGTGGATATGAATGGACAAGGAAATTAATGAGATTGAGATGCATTATGTGAAAGACACAAAGAATACATAAAAAGAAGGGAAAAAAAGAAATGGAGACAATAACCCAATTTATGAAAAGCAAAAGATGATGGGCAAGATAAAGGATTTCCTTTTGAAGATGATAAAAGCAGTGTCAAATTGGAACATTGTTGAATATATATGTGAATATAATACAAACATTGATGAATATACGTGCATGAATCAATCACATTATGTATATTATACTTCAATAAAGCAGTTAACAACAACAACAACAAAAACCCTCACAGGTTGTTCTGCAGCTGCACCTCCTTCCTCACAGTCATGAGTACTGGGATTATTCCTGGTTCTTGGACTGCATTTTTTTGTCTCTCTCTTTTCATTTACCTTTACAATTTCAGATGTTTCTGTTCATGACTGCTTGATCCCATGAGCTTTAGCAGAACATTATGGTAGCTGGAGAATGGAGCAGAGGATAGTTGGTTGTTCATGTCATGGCATAGAGCTACACAAAAGAACTATGGTTGATATACAGTCAAGTACCAATCCACAGTTATACATTGTTTTTTGATGGGTAGGGCTCATCTCCTGAGGTTTCCAGTATTTCCTCAAATACTACCATCAGCTTGGGGTCATTAGTTCAAAACTAGAGCCTGTGGAGGGAATTTAAGATTTAAACCATAGTAGTTTCAAGGTGACACGAGAAATCATTGGATATTTTGAGCACAGAAATGACAAAACATGATTTGTTGTAAGAAGATGACACTGGCTTCTGTGTTGGGAATATATTACAGGAGCTTGCAGATTAAAGTAATTGTTTAAGCACTAGATGATGTCTTCATTAGTCTCCTATTGCTATAAAAATGACCACAAAATTAGTGGCTTAAAACGGCAACCATGCATTATAGGTTAGTATTTAGTTACACATATCACTGTAAAAAATTAAGATGTAAGAATGTGTTTCTTCAGGTGAGCTGTGAGGACAAAGTCATTTCTTAATCACTCAGGTTGTTGACATGACTAAATTTTTATGATTATAGAAGATCCTTGCAAACTGAGGGCTACTCTTAGTTTCTAAATACAATTGTTCTGTCCTTGTATGTAGCATCCTATATCTTAGAATGAGTAAAAGTGTAATAAATCTTAGAAATGTTGCCATCTCTCTGACCCTTCTTCTTTTGTTACAGTTTTCTTTGACTCATCTGGAAAAGGCCACATTTTTATACACCTAAGAGATTGAAATATAGCTATCATTATGAATATCAGAATGACATTTAGATTAGAGTGAAGGAGTGGAGATAAGGAAAAGAAGTAGGCAGACAGATTCTGGATATATATTTAAGGTATAGACAATCGGGTTTGTCCATTTTGCTGCATTTACTAATGAAAAAATATATCAGTTTCTTGAATAACTGATATTTTTGATTTTTGATCTTCAAGATGATTTAAAAATACGTAGTTCCAGGGGTACTATAAATAAATAAATAAATAAATAAATAAATAATTTCATGTTTAAAGGAAACAAAACTATCATCAAGGATGATCACAAGGTTATTTTGTTGTGATTCTGAGTAATGGGAGTTATTGTCTTATCACTGATTGAAATGAAGAGGACAACATGAGGAGGTTTCATGTACCTAATTTGCCAGAATAGGATACATAATGCTTCACTAAAGAAAAAACATCAGATCTCAGAGTTATTTTTATTTATATAAAGAATGTAACTGCTGTTTTTGTTTTGTTGTTGTTGTTGTTTTGTTTTAATTTGATCTTTGCCTCAGGGTCAAGTTCTAAGGCCTGCAGTTCAAAGGTTTTCTCAATTCTTATATTTCATACTTGATAGTGAGAACCTTTTGTGTCTTCCAACTTTTTGAGTTCCTAAAACGATTAACCCTTTCTATTTCCTCCTGCTTCTAATTCATATATTTCTTAAGCAATACCATCAAATATAAGTATTTGTAATCAAGACAGACATTTCAGTAACATCTGGTTTTCAGCATTTTAAACCATAGATCCAGACACTCATTGAATTAGATATTTTTCTATTGCTGTGACAAGGAACCCTGCCCAATTGAGAAAAGAAAATCTTGAATTGGGCTTACAGTTTCAGAAATTTAGAGTGTATGATTCTGGCGCAAAGTCATGATGGCAGGAATAGCTGAGCGTGCACATCTTTAGCTGCAAGCAGGAGGCAGAGAAAACACACTGAGCATGGCATAAGTCCTTTAAAAACTCAAGGCTGTCCTCAGTGACATACCACCTTTAATAAAGTTACACCTCCTGATCATTTTCAAACAGTTCCACCAGTTGGGGATGAAATATTCAAATATTCGAACCTATGGGGGACATGCTCATTCTAACCACCATATTTCAAGCTCTTAACCCCATAGATCATGACCATATAATAAAGTAAAATTTATTTAGTCTAACTTCAAAAGTCCCCATAGTATTTCACAGTTTCAACACTGTTTAAAAGTTCAAAGTCTTTTCTGAGACTTAAATCAAGCTTTGAATTGTAACCCCTTGTAAAATCAAAAGCAAAATACATATTTCCTGTATACAGTATCACAGACTATACATAACCATTCTAAAAGGAAGAATCATAGAACAGCAAGGAAATACTTGACCAGGGCAAGACAAAAACCCAGCAGGACAAACTCAAAATCATGTAGTTCAATGTCTGTTATCAGAGGGCTTTGATGAC
This sequence comes from Chionomys nivalis, assembly GCF_950005125.1. Lineage (NCBI taxonomy): Eukaryota > Metazoa > Chordata > Mammalia > Rodentia > Cricetidae > Chionomys > Chionomys nivalis. Next base: position 31,910,207 of record NC_080112.1, read on the forward strand.
TCTTCTTTTCCTCCCTTCTGCGTGCGATACACTTCTCTCTCTGTCTCTTGGGCTGGCTCTTTCAATGATCACATCTATTCAGCAGTTCATCCTGTGGAACACCAGCCTTCTCATATTCAGATGCCATTTTTCCCTACCAGCACCAGGCCCTGAAGTGAATGCTGTAGTTTTCTATTTTAGCAGCAACCATTTCCAGCATTAACTTTTCAACCTGCTAGGATATGCTGGGTCATGTAGTAACATGACCCAAAATTTTAATTCTTTTTATTTATTGATCTTTATTGAGCTCTACATTTTTCTCTGCTCCTCTCCCTGCTTCTCCCCTCCGCTTCAACCCTCTTCCAAAGTCCCCATGCTCCCAAGTTACTCAGGAGATCTTGTCTTTTTCTACTACACATGTAGATTAGATCTATGTATGTCTCTAAAGTTTCAATTCTTAAACAACGCTTTCATGTGTTTACTCTGTAGCCTGTGATGATAAGATGCTTGCCTACCATCTGAATTCTCTTAGTCTTATAACAAGGAGAAATAGGTGATGAAAAACTATGTGCTTACTTGTAAGACTTTGCCTAGAAATAACACAGAACACTTACATTTACTCGTTTTGCCTAAAAGCAGCTAACTTAAAATGTATCTGCTTCCAAACCCTGGTGATTAAATATTTGCAAACAATAGTCTAATGAGGAGATTGGATGGAATGTTTGATTTGAGAATAGTTGAGTTTGAAAGATCTTTTGGACTGAATAAGGAAAATGTGGTACATTTACTCAATGGAGTACTACACAGCAGAAAAAATAATGACATCTTCAACTTTGCAGGGAAATGAATGGAGCTAGAAAACATCATTTTGAGTGAGGTAACCAAGACACAGAAAGACAATTATCACATGTACTCACTCATAAGTAGTTTTTAAACATAAAACAAAGAAAACCAACCCACAAATCATAATCCCAGAGAACCTAGACATCAATGAGGACCCTAAGAGAAACATATTTAGATCTACTACATGGGTAGTAGAAAAAGACAAGATCTCCTGAGTAACTTGGGAATATGGGGACCTTGGGAGAGGGTTGAAGGGGAGGAGGGGCAGGGAGGGGAGCAGAGAAAAATGTAGAGCTCAATAAAAATCAATTAAAAAAGAAAGACCTTTTGGACATCTAAATGAAGGCATGGGTAAGTATTTGAATTTTACAGTTGGGGTTTCAGGAGAGATAAAAATATTAGGAATCTAAAAATGTGAGGTCATTTCCGTCCATTTGTATGCAAAATTCAAGAAGTCATTGTTTTTTACTGCTGAGTAGTACTCTAATATGTATATATTCCATACTTTCTTCATCCATTCTTCCATTGAAGGGCATCTAGGTTGTTTCCAGGTTCGGGCTATTACAAACAATGCTGCTATGAACATAGTTGAGCATATACTTTTGTTGTATGTTAGGGCATCTCTTGGGTATATTCCCAATAGTGGTATTGCTGGGTCGAGAGGTAGGTTGAACCCGACTTCCCTGAGAAACCGCCACACTGCTTTCCAAAGTGGTTGCACAAGTTTGCATTCCCACCAGCAATGGATGAGAGTGCCCCTTTCTCCACAACCTCTCCAGCAGAGGCTATCATTGGTGTTTTTGATTTTAGCCATTCTGACAGGTGTAAGATGGTATCTTAATGTTGTCTTGATTTGCATTTCCCTGATTGCTAAGGAAGTTGAGCACGATCTTAAGTGTCTTTTGGCCATTTGAACTTCTTCTGTTGAAAAGTCTCTGTTCAGCTCAGCTCACTCATATTTGGTTTCTAGCCATAAATAAAGGATATTGAGACTATAATTCGTGATTCTAGAGAAGCTAAATAAGAAGGTGAACCCAAAGAAAAACATATAAGCATCCTCCTGAATATTAACCTTCATCAGGCGATGAAAGAAGACAGAGACAGAGACCAACATTGGAGCACTGGACTGAAGTCTCACGATCCAAAGGAGGAGCAGATGGAGAGAGAGCACGAGCAAGGAACTCAGGACCGCGAGGGGTGCACCCACACACTGAGGCAATGGGGATGTTCTATCGGGAACTCACCAAGGCCAGCTGGCCGGGGTCTGAAAAAGCATGGGACAAAACCGGTCTCGCTGAACATAACGGACAATGAGGACTACTGAGAACTGAAGAACAATGGCAATGGGTTCTTGATCCTATTGCACGTAATGGCTTTGTGGGAGCCCAGGTAGTTTGGATGCTTACCTTAATAGACCTGGATGGAGGTGGGTGGTCCTTGGACCTCCCCCAGGGCAGAAAAACCTGCTTGCTCTTTGGGCTGAGGAGGGAGGAAGACTTGATTGGGGGAGGGAGGGAATGGAAGGTGGTGGCGGGGAAGAGGCAGAAATCTTTAATAATTAAATAAATTAATTAATAAAAAAATGTGAGGTCATTTTAGGAAAAGACTATAGTGAGATTTCATAATTTAAAAATAGTTTGAATATATTATTTAAAAGCAGAATATAAAATATGAAAATAAACAAAGAAGGATAAATCAGTGAATTGAAAGTCAAACTTGGGATGTGTGATGGCCTAAATGACAAGACAGATATTATTTCGGTGAGGAGAAGATGACCATCTTTGCCCTTCTATAAGCAAGTCAGATAAGACAGACTGGCAAATTGATCATTGCCTTCATTAGGGTTATATTACTTGCTATTTTTTTTATTGAAAATTTCCCCCTCTTCCCCTCCTCCCCTCCTCCCACTTCCCTCCCCTCCCCCCACTCCCCCTCCCCTTGGTCTCCAGTCCAAGGTGCAGTCAAGGTTTTCTACCCTATGGGAAGTCCAAGGTCCTCCCTGCTCCCCCCAGATCCAGGAAGGTGAGCATCCAAACAGACTAGGCTCCCACAAAGCCCGTCCATGCAGTAAAATCAAAACCTAGTGCCATTGTCCTTGGCTTCTCAGTCAGCCTCCACCATCAGCCACATCCAAAGAGTCCGGTTTGATCACATGCTCCTATCTTCAAAACAGTTTTTGTAAGACAGTTGATATAAAAAAACCTAAAAGCAATGTGCTTTAAGAGAGAAAAAAGGTGTTAACAATAGTTAAAACAGGATAATATGTACAGAAGATGTGGCATCATGATATAACTTTTAAACAATACATGAGTATGCAAAATTAGACAGAGAATGATGATATATCCTAGGGAGGGGAAAAGTCTCACAATATCTTTGAGGATCTGAAACAAGAGTAAATGGGACCCACTTTATGAATTGAAGCTTGGTTTTAGCTGTAGCCATGAATAATTGCATTCTTAGCTGCAGTAGAGAATGCAGAGCAATACTGAGTGTATGTCATAAGTGCTAACAGGCAGGTGAACGTATTGGTGGGGATTCATTGACATTCTATATTGACTTTTTCTATTTAATCAATGAAACAAAAATGAAGGTCAGCCAAGACCAAGGAGAATAAAGTGTTGTGGATTGAAAGCAATAATGTATAATATAGTCTTATAGAATAGTAATACACCTATCATACAGCATTAAGGATCCTTCTCATGTCAACAATCATTTAATGACAGTTCAGCATGAATGCATATTTTATTCCAGGCAGATTCACATATAGTAGTTAAGCTATGAACTAAGCATGGTTGCAGTTTTAACAGTAAGAGAATGATGATTTTAGATGAGAGAATGGAGTTTGCATTGATTATGAATGACGATGCCACTTTCCCAAAATTTGATAAGAAGGGAAGCAGTGAGACTCAAGAAGTCAGAAATAGAGACAAAAATGACAGAGTCACTGAATTGTAAATTTCATTAGAAGTGAAGAATTGTAGGATTCAAGTTATGCAAGGAAGTGAACTATAAAGTTAGAGACAGTGGTTGGAGACCAAGGTGTATCAAATTCAAATTATGAACGAGCTATAGTTAATATAACAATAGCATGTATGAATCATCATGACTGTTCATTATTTACCAGAAAAGTCAATGTCATTTTGTCTCCTATAAAACAAAATTCTATCTTTATAGCAACAGGGAGCCATGTAAAACCATGGTTTGGCACTTATGAATGACCTTAAATTTTCTGGGTTTATTTTTGTCTCATCACTTAAGTTATAATATGCCTATTCCAATGAATTAATGTAAAAACTGGAAATGATGCTTGACACACACTATTTATGAGTGTCTATTATTTTTGATATTATTGTGATCTCAAACAAAACAGGTTCTTGACACTTAATACTTTGAACTCATTCTCAAAAGTTTTCGGGTCAGCAGAGAAACGGAGACTCACCAAGATCCAGAAAAACCTGCAAAGGCAAAATATCTAAGATACTGATTTTCTTCAATGCACTTGTTGTGTGTGAGTATCCCCTGAGCCAAGCATCATGGTGAGTCCAGCTGAAGTACCAGCTTACAAAAGGATTATCCCAGCTGGGTTTGTTGACTGCTTACATTCCCTATGGTGGGGTAGGAAGGATTATAAGAGTGAAATTTGGCAGAATCATGCCTTGGTTTTTCATTGGGACCTTAGAAGAAGGGATAGGCCTTTGTTTATGGCTCCCCAAAAGAAGAAATTATAGCTACATCATCACTATGTCTGTGGCTTTAAACTGAAATGGGAAGAAGCCAAAAAGTTCAATATTACTGTGTTGTGGTAGAACTGATCAAGCACAAACTATTGACATTGCGATCTATCTAACCCAACCTTGGCCAAGAACCCTCCCCTCTCCAAATCAGGTAGTTTGATATATTCCTTAATCATTAATCTACTCTGTTTTATGGTGCTAGGGACTGAATCCAGTGTTTTTTGCATGGTAGTTAAGCACCTTACCTACTGATCCATATTCCCAGACTGCCTTTCAATATATATATATATATATATATATATATATATATATATATATCCATCATTTTCCCATTTCCCCCTTCCCTTTACTACCTCCAAACTCTCTCATGGACTCTCTTCCACTCTCTTTAAAATGTATGGCCTCTTTTAAAGTAGGGTCTCACTAAGTTGTATATGCTGGCCTTGAATTGATGGAGGTGGGTCTTGTATTTATCTGTTGCTTTCATTGGTTAATTAATAAAGAAAACTGCTTGGCCCTGATAGGACAGAAAATTAGGTAGGCGGAGTAGACAGAACAGAATGCTGGGAGAAAGAAGCCGAATTAGTGAGTCGCCATGATTCTCCCACTCCAAACAAATGCAGGTTAAGATCTTTCCTGGCAAGCCAGCTCATGGTGCTACACAGAATATTAGAAATGGGTTAGATCAATATGTAAGAGCTAGCCAATAAGTGTTAAAACTAATGGGCCAAGCAGTGTTTGAAAGAATACAGTTTCCTAATTATTTTGGGTATAAAGCTAGCCGTGCGAGCGGCCAGGTACCAGGAACTTAGCCCGCTGCTCCTATTACAACATTGAATCTTTCTGTAGCCCAGGCAGTCTGAACTCATGATATTCCTGCCTTTGCTTCCCAAGGATCTGGGATTACAGGTTTGCATCATCAAGTTTTATTATCCTATTTTTATCCTTGAGAGGGACTACTGATGAAGGTAAGGAACCTGGGAGATGTGGAGGTAAACTGTACCAGGCCCAACAGCAGTTATTTTTGAAAGGGCTGTGGACAGGCAGCAGTTTCCTGTCTAACTCTTCTGTCCCAGGGTTTCATTTTCATGACAAATCAGAGTAATTTGTTGCTGGTCCATCCTAAAAAAACCTACAGGATGAAAGCAGGAAAGGTGGTAGCACTATTGGCTGACACTTAGAGAAAAGTGTTTAAATACCAGCTATCAAGAAACCTCTTGCTTTCCTTGCTATATTCAAATATATGAGAATGCCCTCTTGGGCCACAACTTCACTCTTCTGCACACTGTTCAGATTGCTGCAAGCATTGGCATTGAACTTCTGGAGCACTCAAATGGACAGGTCCCAGAGCATCCTATGTTTTAAGGTTTTATTACCAGACATGCAGTCATAGTTTTGTCTTATTGGGCATTGTTTGAGGCAGTGAATGGGCAAGATAGAAAAAGCATTCTTTTCCTAGATGAGGGAAAGAGAAGGTGGTGACTTTGAACATGGTGATTCTAGGATATGATAGGAAGAAGTCAGTGAAGGGTTATAGATAGGACAAAACTTCCAAGATCTCTATAGGTTGTTATGTTGACTCCATTGTATAATCATTCGCTTCACTTTCATGATTCAGTTCATCCATACATTAAAAGACATTGTCTAAAGACTTGTTCTGTTTAAATAGGCTCAAATTCCATATCTGTTTTGATGGTGTGAAGAATCAGAAATAGACCTGCTGCTTTGTTTTACCGTACCTAGAAAGAAGCCCTTTAGAGCTCTGCACTTACATTAGGCATGTCTCCAATGTTTTCCTTCAAAGTTAGGTCTTCTCAGATCATATACTTTGTTTTATGTATTAGGGACTAAGTTATAATTCTTTCACATCACCAATAAGAAATATTTTCAATATACAAGTAGCTTGAATGTTACTCATTGGAACCCCCACGTTTTGCCTTTCCTGTTGTTAAGATGCTTTCTTGGTACCTGACCATCTTGATAAGGATGAAATCTACTGAAAAGATGACAGTGAGCTGGAAGCTGGATGATCAAAACACTTTCCCATTGTGTTCCCATACTAAGAGTTATTTAGTAGAAATTATGTAAATCACATTTAATAGATGCTTTAGTAGCACACATGAGGTTCATTTATTCCTTTTATCATGGAGACTGGTAACAATGTTCAAGAGTGGTATTCCATCTGCGTGAAGCCCAAAGAGAGAGTGATGGCAATACAAAGTATAGCCTTCTCCAAGCTAACTTTCTAGATTCGTCCCAAGTGAGATAAGGCTACTCAGACTTAGAAATGGCTATTGTGGTATATCGTAGTTTACTTTGATTTAAAGAAAGGTTTGTATTCTTCCATTGAGTATGCCTCAGTTTCTTTAATTATGCTATAGGGTGAGACAATCATATAGAATATCATGCATTCTATGTAATATTAGCTTCTCTCTTCTCTAACAAGTGTTATTTTTCTTCCTTATTGCTGTCTTTCTTCGTTTATCATGCTGTGAGTGTTAAGACTCTTTTCTTCTATGGGGAAAGAATCATCCCTGCTTGGTTCAAAGATCAGCAATATCACCTGCCATCACTTCCACTGCAAGTACCAGGACATTTTTAAAACACATATTATTCAACGAATGATGTTCTTAGCTCTAATGCACAGTAAAAAAAATGGTCACTGTATATTCAGCCTTTGCCTGTAGAAAGAGCCAGTGATTTAGTGCATCAAAATACAAAAGGTATTATGCCATGATTCACGTGTTTAATGCACTGGCATTATTTCATGTCTGCATTAACTGTGGAGGAAAAGTTGTTTATGGTCACAGGTAGAGCATCAGCTTGAGACCTAAAAATTTGTTATCAGCCACTCAACTGGCAAACAGACTTGTGAAATGCAAGTGACCTATATATTCTACAATATTCTGTGTTTTTCTTTTTCCCAGGGGCAATTTCTTTTGTCCACTCTTTACTAGAACTGTTAGTTTCTTATTATTCCACTTTTTAATGGTAATTTTTCTTAAACATCTATTTTTTGATGGCTATATTTTCACAGATAATACTGAGATTTTTTTATAGAAGACTCACATGTAATTAGGTAGAGGTTACATATGAACCTGTATAAATCAGTATCAGTCAGCCACAGAAAATTAAAATGTAGTGCATCATCCAATCTCTTTTCACAAAGTTTATTAATCTTTTTCTCTGAGTCACAAATAACAATGCCTTGGGAATGATACTAGGGCAGCTGACAGTCTTTTAGCAAGTTATACTCTTCAAAAGAACAATATATACTGCAATGATTTTTATATTTCTTTCTAGCCTTTCTATATGTATACCTATTTTAAAAATCACAGTTTCTGGGATCTATAATCTCAACACTTAGAAGCAGAAGAAAGAATGTCACCAAGTTGAGGCAAGCCTGTGACAGTAAAGAAACAAAATTCACAATTTGCATATTCATACTTTATTTTTTAGGAAAGTTAGTAAGATACAAAATTCATCTTTGAACCTGTCTGCTAGCCATTGCTTTCTCCTTATTCCTTTGCACTAACTACAATGAGTTTGATAGTCATCCTCTTTAATACACACACGGACACACACATCAATAGAAAGAGCTATATATTATGGAATTATATTAGGCATGTCACTCAGCAGCTTTGTCTTTTCAAGTTAACAATAAGACTGGTATAACTCAGTTCTTGCCTATCATACATGAGGTCCTGAGTTAGTTCTCTAGCACTGCAAAAAAAAAAATAAAATTGATATTCAAGATTTTATGTCTATCTTTCCTTATAAAGCTCTGGCTGTGTTCTTTTGTCTGCATAAGAATACATTTTATAAAGCTATTGTGCTTTATCTATGTCTTTATTGATGAGCATTTGGGGGCATTCCTAATTATTTTTCTTTCTATTTCTGATAATACCTTGATAAATAGATATCCTAATTAGTGTTTTCTATTTCTGACAAAACCTTGATGAATAGATATCTATGTATACGTCCTATTGGGTACATAGTCAAATGCTTCTCTGGATTGTAGACTCAGAAACTGAATTGATGGACTGCAGGGTCGTGCCTTACACAGTTTCCTTGGTGATGCTGTGCTCCTTTCCCAAGAATCTTAGTTCCCATCCTCACAGCATGGTATGAGATAATCTGTTTACTCATCCTCTTCCTCCATACTGGTAATTGCCACACTTTTTAATTATGGTTAGTCTGATGAGTCAAAGATGGTATCTTATTGTAATTTTAATTTCCATTTCTCGGATTACTGGTAAGATTGAGAATCTTTTCATATGTTTATTGGCCATTTGTGTTTCTTCTGGATTCATTATATGCTTAAATAGTCTCTGCTGATTTTTTCCCTGCACACAGAAAAAACACACTCAAAGCATTTTGCATAAAAAGAAGCTGGAAGGAGAGGGAAAAATCATCTGCAGCTTTATTTACTAAAGCAATTCTCCTTAATGTACCTGAGAAGGATGACTTAGTTGTGATTTCATTTTTGAAAGAGAATGTGGTTTTCACTTCTTTGTTCTCTACAGACTTGATCTAGTTGCAAAGCACCTTCAATACTGAAACAAATTTGATGTAGCTTCCTTAAGAAGAGGATTAGCATTATTCAAGTAAATATCACAGTGGTCGAATTTTGGACTTTGGAATCCAAAGAAGCTAATTTCCTGTTTCTATTACTTACCAGAGGGACCTTGGAAAGAGCACTGAGTATTTCTCGGCTTCACAATATTTTCCTACTTTCCTTAGTCTTTATAGCATGAGTTCCCTTTACTGTCACCATCCTTGTTATCATTCTTGGTGACTTCACCACCCATTTAATGACAGTTCACAATCTTGTCATTCTGTGTTCATACATTAACTGTCTCCCTCCCTTATCCAGCTTTTCTGTGCTGCCTGTTATCTAGCTTAAATCCTGCCTCCTTCCTTTGTCATCTGGCATAGCCTTGTGGTATAGGACTTCACCTGCCTTCAAGAAATTTTAAGGGTAGGTACCATGCTATGACTGTGGAACTGAAAGCCCTCTTTCTTCAGACACCCCATACTGTATAGAGTGTTAAATCTCTCATCCTGGAGGAAAATTCATTTCAACAGTTTTCTTTGGAACGTATCTCTTTCCAACCCCTCAGCAAACATCACAAAAATTGTAAGAAGACAGCTGAGATAAAATGTCCATTTCAGTTCACCCCCTCTGCTCACACTCAGAGGTTAAATCCTGACAGGGCTATCTCTTAATGACACACCCCTTTTGCTTGCTTTTCCAGGATAACTCTGTTTCCCTTTTGTCATTTGGATTTCTCCCTTTTGTTTTCCAATTCAGACTTCAGTTTTCCTAATTCTTCCAGTGACTAGTGATTTCCTTGCTTTTCTTTTTCTGCTTGCTTTCATTTGCCTGTTGGTGCTCTTATTGTTCCTATTCTCAAAGAAGCCACCATTTTCCATTTGTCTCCCTGAGGCTTTTATAGTTACAACTCTACTTTTTTGTTTTTTGTTTTTGTTTTTCGAGACAGGGTTTCTCCGTGGCTTTGGAGCCTGTCCTGGAACTCCCTTTGTAGCCCAGGCTGGCCTCGAACTCCCAGAGATCCGCCTGCCTCTGCCTCCCGAGTGCCGGGATTAAAGGCGTGCGCCACCACCGCCCGGCTTCTACTTTTTATCTCTATGTACTTGTTTGTGTATTTGGACCCTTTTATATGATTAGAATAACTCAACATTGTGGTGTTTTCTGTCTAACTTCTTCCACATAGCATAATTCTTTCAAGGTAGAACCATGTTGCAGCACATGTTGGTATTTTCATTATTTTTATGATCAAATAAAGTTTAATTTCATGATTATACTGTTTTATCTTTTCATCAGGTGATGGAATTATGAGTTGTTTTCATCATTTGAATATTATAAATAATGTTACTATGAAAACCCATGTATAATTTTTTTCTATATACACCTGTGTTGATTTATTGCTAATTTATTATTTAACTTTTAAAGAAGTTGAAAAACCATTTTCCAGATTTCATACATCACACAGAGTGGTAGCTCATCATTCTGCTTTCTCCACACTTACCCTTTCTAGTACATGGGAAATGGTATGTGATCTTCATTAATATTTCCTTGCCAGATAATTATACTCATTATTTTTCTAACCATTTGCCAATTTTCTTAGAAAAAAATTATTTTAATACTTTGCTAATTTATAACTAAGTTTTTAAATTGTTGCCTTATAAAAGCTCTTTTTGTATTGTAAATACTGCTCACTTTATCAGAACACCATTTCTAAATGTACTATCTGTTAGGATTTCAGCCACAATAAAGCTGACACTTCTGGGTTCTAGGGCCATGCATGTGTAGACAAGCCCTAAGGCATGCCGAAGTGCATAATGGCTCCCAGGGATGTTAAAGGGCCCCTCATGTATCATCCACATGTGACGCAGCTAAGCCCTTGCACACATGCATGAGCCCCATCATCTGTGTATGACATAGCCATGTCAACCCCTTGTGTGCATGTGCTAGGCAGCTTTTAAAAGCTGGATATAATGTCTTCCCTCTCTCTCTGCACATGGATTCCCCAGGCCTGTACACACCCCCTCTAATAAATTCCTAAGTGGGTTTGTTGCATGTTCTATATTTCCTTCTCACTTGTACCAGGTAATTTCATTGGTGTCGTGACTCCATATTTTTTCCACAACAACTGTGTGTTCCATTTGCCCCCCTTTCCCCTCCATAACCTACTAAATAAATATCCAATTTCACTCTGCATGGTGTGCCTATCCATGTCTCTGTCTCTTGCCTGCTGTGTGGCTCCCTGCCCCGAACCAGCCACCTTCGGAGATCTGAGGCATGGTCTTGTGGAGTGCATATCCTTCTGTCTCTCCTCGTGGGACTGACTGCCCCATCAAGATCTCTTACCCACCATGCAGCTCCCTGCCTAGGACTGACTGCTCTTGGACCATCTGCCTGCTGCCTGCTGCCACTTCGGGGACCTGTAAGTGGTCTTATGGCCCACTGCTAGCTGTAGCCACTTGAGGATCCTCAGCATTTTACTTTTATCATAACACTAGTCCCTTCTGTAGGTGTTTTTTTTTCCTTCAGGAATAGTATCTTTTGAGCATAGGTATTTTGAACTTTGAGGAAATCCAAGTTATTTAAGTTTTTCTTGTTGTTTTTTTCTTTTTTCTTTTGGCTGTTCATGCTTTTTGGGACCATATCTAAGATTTCATTGCCACACCAGTTATTCAGATTTATTTCTATATTTCTTCTAAAGGTTTTATAATTTCAGCCTATACTTAGCTAGTGTCATATACACTTTATTGAAAGCAGGTCCCTTTACATTATAGAATATAGCAACTCTCAAAATTCACATTTCTCTTCTTCCCCTTGGATTTGTTGTTGCCAATACTGACTACAGTTGTCATTGTTTACTTAGAGATGTTTATGAATTGGTTCTAAAATGGCCATATATTTCTGTGTTTTGTTTTATAGTGGGGGTGATGAATTAAACCTGAACCAGTTGTGTGTGTGTGTGTGCGCGCGTGCACGTGTGTACACGTGTGTGCTATGTACTCAGTTTATCACCAAACTATACCATAATATTTTCTTTTCTGTTAGTTCTGTGGTTGGTTAATGATTGTATTTAGAGTTTCTTAAATTTCTAGAACTTGTAATTCTCCCAGCAATGGCAGGGAAGATGAGTGTGTATGTCTGTGTGTGTGTGCGCGCGCACGTTCATGCTGTGCTCTCAACACTCATACAGTGTGATTAACCTCTTGTTTGTCCAGAACCTTGATGTCAGATAAGGGGGGTGCTTGGGACATTTTTGGTTCTTTCTTAAATTTGGGTACAGAACTGGAAATACAGAGACCTATGGGATCTAATTCTCTGATTATTCTATTTGTTCATTCATTCATTCATTCATTCATTTGGCCAGGTTATTCTTTGTCCCAGTTCTTATACTTACCTCAGGCAATTGTGTTGATCACCAGTTGCTGTTGATCATTTTCATAAATACCTCCAGGAACTTTTCTGCACTGCTTGCACCGGGACTAGGAAGTAAAGTGTGCCCAGAGCTCACCATTCATAATGAGATTTAGCTGTATTTCTTTTGTAAATGCATCGATGAATCTCATGTTGTGGCAAACGTTTGATTAATTTCCAGAGTTCTGAAAATATTGATTTTGACCATTTTTGTTTGTGTTCTCCTTGTTTTTCATGGGGAACTGGCCTTGTGGACTTTCTTTCTTTCCATTTCCCCCGATATCACGACTGTTAATCTAATATTGATTGCTACATCTGTGTTCCCATTTTACTTGACCTTCACCTGAATTTCCCTTGATGCATACTTCAAAGTTAATATATTTAAAATAGAACTGGTAGTGTCCTACAAATTTTCTTATTCTTACAATGTCCCTGTTAAAAGCTCATTTTTAGGCTTGCAAATATTAAGCTGACTAAGCAGAAAGAGGAGACATCAGAATTGTAGAAGGATCTAATTATAATTACCTGTGTTAATCTGGTGCTGCTAAGGATTAGAAATAGAAGCACTTGAGTCACAATAAGATTGACATCAAACGCCCCAGTGAACCCCAAAATCTCTGATACAATTGAATGATTCTTTTTACTGGATAATTACTTGCTTTTTCCACGGACTAACTGAATTGTGCTCCTCACTGAATACCGTGCTCACATTAAAGGCTCAGCAAATGTCTGTTTAATTATAGCATAAAGCTTAATTAAATAAATAACATGAATTTGTCTTTCCTTTCTCCCCTCTCCTTCCCTCAAATTAGGAATTCAGTCTCCTTCTACAGTGAAAATTTCTTCAGAAACTCATGAATATAATTACCTTTTTCAATATCCCATTGACATGTCAAGCTGAATTACATACCAAAGAGAGCCCAAAAGGATAGTTTGGTATGGGATGCAAAGTCCAATGCAATTCCATACCTCCATAGGGTATTCAATAAATATTAATTGTGCCAGGAATCTAATTAGCAAATGATGGCTGATTCTCTTTTGCCCAGATTTTATTTTTGTAGAAACTTGACAAAAAACATTGGGAATTAATGACAGATATTGCCACAATGAGATGAACAGCAAAATTATTAAGCAGAAAATATTTCCTATTAGTCATCTTTAAAAACTGACATTATTTACCTAGGCCTTTAAGAAAAAAGTTATCAAAAGGCTTAGAACTGTGTGCATATTCTTTTATTTTTTTGCTCATTTTTTAGAACTTTATAAATGCATAGTGTATTTACATAATTTCCACACTATCCTCTCCCCATCAGACTCCATTAGTGTTCTCCCAACAAATTCATGACTTCTTATTCTTTAATTTTTACTCTCTCTCACAAACACATACTCTCCTTAAATAGTTTGTGTAAATACACACACACACACACACACACACATTGGTTAGGGCTGTCCACTTGGGGCTGAATAATCTATCAGAAGGTTCATCTGTGAAGAAGACTGATTCTCTCTCTCTCTCTCTCTCTCTCTCTCTCTCTCTCTCTCTCTCTCTCTCTCTCTCTCTCTCCTCCCTTCCTATTCTCCCTCCTCCCTTTTCAAACTCTTAATAATTTTAATAATCAGCTTGAAAAAAATATTTCTCCCTAGAATATACTCAACATGCATCTTTTTCTTCTCTCCATAGCAGAACAGGTGCTTTCTACTCCCTCGTTTGGCATGCTGTGCACACCACACCACTAGATAAGCCCCTTCGCAATTCTAACGCAGTAAAAGGTATCAGCCCCCAAAATATGACTGTTACAGTTTAGTTTTATACTCCTGATACTGAAAATGGAGTTTAACTTTAGGGAGAGCATGTTGTCGACCAGCACTAGCAGTAAGGACTCTGAGCTCTTGTAAGAACTCTGTGCAGCACACTCCATGTTCCTTACTGTTTTAAGCGTTTTGCTTATTATCGCTCCTTCCATCTCTTCACAAGTTCATTCTCTTCCTCAACTACAACCTGTCATGTCTCTTATCTGTATTTACTCTTCAGATTTTTGCATATCCTTTGATTTGTCTAGACTTCTCCCTGAGGTCTACCCCGAGTCTCTGGATGCTGTCATCTAGATGTGCAGGTATAGTCTTGGGAAGAGCTCACTAAAGGAGGCCTCATCTGTAGGTGGATATCTATACTGCTGCTGAAGTGACCCTTGATGGCTAGGTTGATGAATCACCATAAAAAAATAGTAGTAGGCACGCTAGGTTGTGGTGGTGCATGCCTTTAATCCCAGCAGTTGGGAAGAAGAGGCAGGCAGATCCCTATGACTTTGATGCCAGCCTGGTCTAAAGAGTGGGTTCTAGGACAGCCAATGCTACACAAGGAAATCCTGTCTTGAAAAACAATCAAACTTACCCCACCAAAAAACAACAATAAAAATAGTAGGCACAACTTTTCCGTCAGAAAGAGGGAATAGAAGTGTTTTTTCCCTATTCTTTTTTACTAAGGACCATTAGAAACCCTTGGTATAACAAATATGTAAGAAGACTCTGAAATGTAGACAGAATTCCCAACAGAAAAACAATGACAAAAAAACCCACAAAAGAAACAAAATCCCACAAACCATCTAAGAAAGCCTTCTTTAACTGGTCAGAAAATTAGGAAAGAGCCATGGGCAAGGCAAGCATATGAAGAGCAAAATCATTTAGAACAATAATTGTTTTACTCTAGACATGACAGATAAAACTAAGATCCCACCTCTGGCACAAAAACAAATGCTAAGTGGAGATCCAAAACACTCATCACTGTGAAAAAGTGTGTAGTTCCCTCCACAATGCCAGTGGAGGCCACATAGAGAATTATAAACTAGCTTCAACTCTCTAAGCTAGAATGTAACAGCATAACCCTAGTAGGCACTCAGAACTTGACTTCCTTTCTCCCACTTACACCCAGCAGAAAAACCATCAACAGAGACTAAGTAATGTAATTGCCTACTCTATATAGAAGAACCAAGTTCCTGATTATACTTCCCCCAATGGACAGTGCTAGTGAGTGCTTGCTAAAACAGATCTAAATAAGATCCAAGATCTCACAATAGAACACCCCAGTGTCCAAGGGTATTATTGTGCTATAATAGTTCTGTATCTTGATTACAGTGGTGGCAAAATAAATCTACATATGGAATGGAATGACATGGAACTGCGCACACAAATTATTTCAATGCCAGTTTCCTGGCTTTAATATTCTTTTATCATTATAATAACTGTGACAATTATGGAAACTTAGATGAGGATATATGTGATTTTTACACACTTTCTTTGCAACATTTTTGTGAATCTACACATTATTTAAAAATTAAAAAGTAAGAAAAATAGAATAGTTTTCTGGTTCTCTGGAGAGGGAGAGAAAGGGAGAGAGAGAGACAGAGAGAGAGACAGAGAGAGAGACAGAGAGAGAGACAGAGAGAGACAGAGAGACAGAGAGAGACAGAGAGACAGAGAGAGGAGATGTGAAAGTTTGACTTCTAGGCTAAGTACCAGAATATGAGAACATTTGAGAAAAAGAATGTACATGAACTGATCTGAAACTCTGAGAAAGAATCTCTGAAAGAGTAGTTGTTTTTAAATACTAGAGTACAGGGAAGCCATATAGTAGTCTGTGAAATCCTCACAACCCTCAGTTGGGATTGATGTGTGCTAACAATTGCCCAAAACAAACAAACAAACAAACCAAACCAAAACCATGTGTGGCCTAAGTAAATTAAGTGAGAGTAACTGATTCCAATGTATGACTTGTTGGCTACAGTTAGAGAGAGAAATTAGAAAAGAACTTGGGAGAGAAGTCACTTGGTTCCCGCAGAGGTACCTGTCAGGCTCTTCTAGATGACATTAGAAGATGCCGTGGAGTTAGCTTCTAGCACTTCAAATAGGAAGAAGGAAGCATGGGGCATTAAAACTTGAGTTGATGTCAGTGTAGCTGATTTCGGGCTAGATTTGTGTTGAGAGGATCAGGCTTATCTATGCATGGGCATCTGTTACACTTTTTTGACTTCTTTCATTGCCTTCTAATTTCTTCATATAGTTCTTTAGAAAGTTTTACTGTAGCATGTTATTATAAATGAGAATCACCAACCTATGCTGCAAAGTTCAGGAGACAAGTACAGAAACTGGATCCAAACAGAGGGAGCTTTCCAAGCTATGTATCAGAAAAAATACTAGGGGAAGATGATGCAACTGAGAAGATGAACCATCCTAGAGAAAGGGGTCAGAGGATTTCACCCACAAAGCCTGGTCAGTTCCATAGGCCCCCAAGTATTGCTTGGTGTGTAGATGCGTTCATCTAATTCAGTATAATATTCTTGAACCTATTTGTAATACACAATGATGCAGCAATACAGTGAAATACACTTGCAGCCCTGTCACTGTGCTCCAGCAGGGAACAGTATGCAACTCAGAGAATAATATGTTGAAAGGATATCTCACGTAATAGTCAATAGCTGATAACATCACTTCATGAAGAGCTACAGACAGATATAATGTAGAAGCTACAAAGCGGCAGTGGCCACTTCAACATTAAAACTAATGCAAAATGCATTAGGAATCTACCTTGCTACATTTTTGAATTAAAGATTGAACCTATATAAACTCAGTCAATGCTTTTGTAACAGTTGCATGAATTGGCATAAAAACATTAGATATTTATTGACCATCTTCCAAAGCAAAGGATTTTATGTCTTCGGGATCACAGAAGGAACTCATTTTGCTTCAGTTTTAAAAAGAATTTTTGTGTGTACGAGTGTGTACGTGTGCACACATTGCCTTTTAAAAACTAATCCAGCCAAAATGTTTTCTTTTACCTGAAGACATCTGCCCTTGAAGGCTTTTAAACTCTCATATGACTTCAGTGCATTTCATTGGTCATTCTATGTGGCCATACCCAGTACTAACCATCTGCCAGGTATTGTAAAAATGATAAAGGGTTTCCAATGGACACAAAAAGGAAAAAAAAAGATTGAAAAAAAATATACATGAAAGAGGAAGGAAATAGAGGTCAAGATACTGGAGGCTGGACAGTGGGAAAGATGAAGAGGGACAATAGGAAATGATAATTGTCTTTTTACATGCCTAACAGAAAGGGGTTAAGGCACCAGCAAATAGGAATAATTCAATGGCCACCCCAAAGGAAGCACTCTTGCTGAAGCTAGGTATTGTGTTCTCCTCCTCTGCTTAATTCAGTATAGAATTGCATCCATAGTACAAGGCTAGAGAGATAGTTAGGTGGATAAAGTGCTTGCTGAGCAAGCATGAGGATCTAAGAGTTTGGTACCCTACATATGCAAACAAACTTCACCTCTGGGTCTGGGTGGGAGTGGTGGATGAAGGAGACAAGTGGATACTAAGGGCTCGTTACCCTAAGAAATTTAGCCAAAATGGTGAGTTCCAGGTTTACTGAACCATGTCTCAAAAATAAGGTGGAACAATGAAAGACACCTGACATTGACCTATAGCGTTCACACAATTACATGTGCGCACACACACACACACACACACACACACACACACGGGATGGGGGGGAGAGAGAGAGGTTTTATCCATGGAAGCAATCAATATATATTAGCTCAATGGATTAATTATAGGGAAACACAAAATTCTCCTTTCAGGGATCTATAAGTGAGTCTACTAAAATTAATTGACAGCAGATTAGGAAGAGAAAATATACAAAAATTAATTTAAAATTTAATTGATCTGGTTATTATTTATTTATTGAATGTGTATCAGTGTTTACCTGCTTTTATTGATGTGCGTGAGGTTTAACCTGATGCCCATGGAGATTAGAAAATATTATTGGATCCCCTGGGAACTGAAGTTACTCCCAGATGATTGTGAGCCAACATGAGGGTGCTGAGAACTGAACCCAGCCAGGTCCTCTGAAAGAGCAGCGATAACACTGAGCCATCTCTATAGTCCAATATACAAAATATCAAAATAAATCTATACAGAAACCATACAAAATATGAAATTCAGGGAATGACCAAATGGCTGAGGCATAACTGGAAGGTTCTCTCCCACATGCCAGTTTCTGAGTAAACACTCAGGGGCTTAGTAGTAATTACAAACTGTTTGGCCTATTATTAACTTGCTCTTACAGCTTAGATGAACCCATTTCTATTAGTTTATATTTTAATACGAGGCTTGTGGCTTTCACATCTTGCTTTCCCGGCAGCTTCTGCATCTCACAGACTCTGCCTTCTTACTCCCCGTTTCTCTGTTTAGATTTCCTGCCTAGCTACATTCTGTCTTACCACAAGCCAAATCAGCTTCTTTATTAACCAATCCTAATAAAACATATTCACAGCATACATCACTGAGGCTTAAATAGTTTCTTCACAAGGGATAGGGAAGTGGAATGTGTCAGTGTTTAGGAACAAAGAAATACGTTTTAGTGGAAATGAATGACTGCTTCTACAAAACACAGATAACGTTCTCCTCTGCTTGATTTCCAGTCTTTTCTTCTATGGTAGAGTTTAATCTTCTTTGGTTAAATAGTTTTCAGTAAAAACAAACAAAAACAAAAGCTGAAGGCAATTATGTTCCTCTTTGAGAGACTCAGTATTTAAATAGATGAAAAAAAAAACTTGAGGAAAAAGCCTGTTCCTTCATTTGTTGCTCTCCAGTTTGAAATCCAAAGCAGCAGATTTGGGGAAGCCATTTTTTGATCTTCAGGAGAATGAATAAGGAAATGGCACATATGGCTTACACTTCTTTTCTGTAAAATAAAGTAGTGCTATGTGCTGTTTTGTTATACAATACCTATGCATAAAACTGACCAAGACTTTCCCAAACTCCCATATCTGGGACTGATTTCAAGATATTTAGAGAAACTCATTTCTCCTACATTAAAGAGATAAAAACTGAAGCTATGATTCTCAAAAGGAGAATTATAATAGCCTATTGTTTTCTGTTATTAAGTATTTGAATAAAACTAGAAAATAGAGATGTATTATAGGTATTACTATATATGGAGTTGGAACTTGAGAGAAATCACAGGGCTGAATATTGACAATTGGGAGTTTCAACTGAGAGGTGCTCCTCAAAGCTGAACAAAAGGCTTCCCCAGGTTGTCCACCTCACAGGCTACTCTTCAAAAAGATACCCTTCCTTTGCTCTGTGTTCACACAATGCTATTTGATAAGAACATCTGTCAGCAGAGAATTTAAATAGGGATGTATTATTGAAAATATATAATTAGGTAAGTACATTTCTAGATATAAAATGCTTGTTAGGAAATAAATTGCAGATTTGGGGAAGACGGTTTGGGGATATCATTGAGGTTTCAAACTCCAGTATGAGTATTTTTAAATGACTATTATATTCTAAAGATGTATTTTCATGTGCATGCATATTTTGCCTACATACATGCGTGTTCACTGCTTGTGTTCCTGGTGCCTGCAGAGGTAAGAAGACGACATTAGATGCCCTAGAATCAGAGTTACAAAGAGCTATGAGCTTCCATACAGGTGCCAGGAATCAGCTCAGGTCCTTTTTAAAGAGCAGCCCTATCTCAGCCCTCCCCCCACTTTTTTAGCGTTTTGAGATAGGGTCTCACTCTATAACAATGGTTGGCCTGAAAATATCCAGAACGACCAGAATACCCCCGAACTCACAGAGATCTACTTGCCTCTGTCTCCCTAGTACTGGGATTAAAGGTGTGTGCCTGAACATCTGGCTATTATATTTGAAATAAAGATTACAATAAGAGAAAAATTTCCTGCCTTTTCAACCTTTGCCTCCTTTGTGTACTTTCTGAGTTTTTTTTTAGATTTATTTATTTATTATGTATACAACATTCTGCCTCCATGTATGCCAACACGCCAAAGGAGGACACCAGATCTCATTACAGATGGTTGTGAGCCACCATGTGGTTGCTGGGAATTGAACTCAGGACCTCTGGAAGAGCAGACAGTGCTCTTAACCACTGAGCCATCTCTCCAGCCCGTTTCTGAGTTTTTGACTGCAAACAACCTACTATGCATTTTAAAAATACAACAATCATTTTATGAATTTATTCAACAAAATTTCTTCTTTACTAATTTTCAGGTTTATTTTATAAATAGACTTTCAAATATTAAATAATTTTATTTACTATTTTCCTTTATCCATTTTTAAAAAATTTTCAATTTTAACTACTTTAATTTTGATATTACAATATATTACATAATTTTCCCATTCTATTTTCTTCTTACAAACCCTTCCATATACCCCTCCTTGCTCTTTTTAAAATTCTTTGGTTTTTTTTCATTACTTGTTGTAACATGTATATATATTCCTAACTCTAAGTTTCTTAGTCTGTATGTTATTGTATGTGTGTTTTCAGAGCTTCACCTAAGGCTCAGAGTATATCGAGGAAGAGAGGAGGAGAAAGATTGTGAAACCAGAGGATCATGGAGTTTACTGTGAGATTTTATCTTCTAGGAATGTGAGAGCTTCACCAAGGAGGTCTCACAAACATGACTGCCTAAACATGAACTGAATCAGGACAATAACCACAGACATGCCCAAGTGGATGTAGAGGAAGCCAAGGAATGCTTAGAGTTGGAGAAATAGTCTTCCCCAGGGAAGTGTCCACCAATTGTTTATCCAACTTCAAATGGATTGATTTTATTACTGCATACTTATCTACACCTTCTTTATTGATTTATTTTTTGAATACTTGGTTATAAATCATGAAGAAAAGAAAAGATTCAAAGTGGAAATATTACAGAAATTAGACTCTAGGATAAAGGGATTTTCAAATTTAGATTTTTTTTCTCAAAATAATTTCAATCTACAGTTACATTATAGATTAGCAAATGGACTATCTCAGCCAATCAAACTGTATTTCTTTCTTTATTTTAAATTTATTTATTTTATTTTTTTAATTAAAATTTCTGCCTCCTCCCCGTTTCCCATTTCCCTCCCCCTCCTCGCACAATCGCCTCCCCCCCCTCCCCCTTTCCCCACTCCTCTCTCCCTCCCCCCACTACATTCCCCCTCCCTCTGGGTACTGAAGAGCAGTCCAAATTCCCTGCCCTGCGGGAAGTCCAATGTCCTCCCACTTCTAGGTCCAGGAAGGTGAGCATCCAAACAGACTAGGCTCCCACAAAGCCAGTTCATGTATTAGGATTGAAACCTAGTGCCATTGTCCTTGGCTTCTCATCAGCCTTCATTGTCCACCATGTTCAGAGAGTCCGGTTTCATCCCATGCTTATTCAGTCCCAGTCCAGCTGGCCTTGGTGAGCTCCTAATAGATCAGTTCCACTGTCACAGTGGGTGGGTGCACCCCTCGTGGTCCTGACTTCCTTGCTCATGTTTTCCCTCCTTCTGCTCCTCATTTGGACCTTAAGAACTCAGTCTGTTGCTCCAAATTCGGTCTCTGTCTCCCTCTCGATCCATCACCAGATGAAGGTTCTAAGGTGATATGCAAGATTTTCATCAGTATAGGATAGGGTCATTTCAGGTTCCCTCTCCTCAGTTGCCCAAGGTACTAGCTGGGGACCTCTCCCTGGACACCTGCGAGCCCCTCTAGAGTCAAGTCTCTTGCCAACCCTAAGATGGCTCCCTTAATTAGGATATATATATATATATATATATATATATATTTCTCTGCTCCCATATCCACCCTTCCTATATCCCAACCATCCCATTCCCCGAAGCTCCCCCCATCCTCCCCTTCTCACGTTTCTCACCCCATTTCCCCTTAGCCCCATGCCACCTCACCCGCAAGTTCCCAGTTTTTGCCCGGCAATCTTGTCTATTTCCCCTATCCAGGCAGGTGACTATACGTTTTTCTTTGGGTTCACCTTCTTATTTAGCTTCAAAAGCATTTGTTCAACTATGTTCATAGCAGCATTGTTTGTAATAGCCAGAACCTGGAAACAACCTAGATGCCCTTCAATGGAAGAATGGATGAAGAAAGTGTGGAATATATACATATTAGAGTACTACTCAGTGGTAAAAAACAATGACATCGTGAATTTTGCATGCAAATGGATGGAAATAGAAAACACTATCCTGAGTGAGGTATCCCAGACCCAAAAAGAGGAACATGGGATGTACTCACTCATAATTGGTTTCTAGCCATAAATAAAGGACATTGAGCATATAATTTGTGATCCTAGAGAAGCTAAATAAGAAGGTGAACTCAAACTGTATTTCTTAAAGTTTATTAAGCTCTCAGTGTGTCAATTGCATGTGATCTTCAGGTATATCAAAACATGGAAAGAATTGTGAGTTCCAACACTGCTTTTCAGCTTTCTAAATTTGGACAAGTTTCTTAACATCTCTAAAATTTTAACTTCTTCACCTTTTGAAGCAAGGACAATAACACCTCTTGCCTGGATGTTGGATGGTTTTCTTAAAGAATATTATACACGCATGATGGATTCACCATAAAGCAAGTAAGTGCTGGTGAATGATATATAATTACAAATTTTAATAAAATAATAAGCTATTTTTAAACACTTGTGTTTTTTCCACTGTTTAAGAAAGACTGAAGCATCCCCATTGTGATTTGTAACCATAAGCCAACCTCTCTACAGCAATTATTTTGCTGGCAAGTAAGCAAGGCCATAAATCAATAACAACTCTTGCAACCTCAGGACTTATCGATCTTGCTGTTTATCTTCTGTAATGTTCCTGGAAAACCCAATTATTTTGGGAAGTTACCCAAACTAGTTTACCCATTATTCTATGTTGGTGTTATTAGTAACAAGTTATGAAAGCAGTTTATTGATTTTTCTCTTTAAATCCCTTTATGCACCATATAGGCATTTATTCAATACTTTTGCATATTTATTAAAATAGAATAAACAGCCAGAAATTCCTTTTAGTATACATATTTAAGGTAGATTATAACTTTCTGGATACGTGGATTCCATCTATCTTATAGGGTTAGTCATTGCCAGTGATTTGAAACCAATGCATCCTTTATTAATATGTCTGGTGTTATTCCCTCAAGCCATAAAATGTTTGATGCAGAGCAACTATTCAATAAATATTTGTTGAACTAGCAAATTAATGAATGAAAACATGAAGAAATAAAATTGTGAATTTATAGTCACCCACTTTCAATGTCTTAAAGGGTAGCTCTGTTTTCCTTCCCAGGGTAAATGTATTCTTGGATTTAGAGGCATGGATGAATGCCTATGTTTTTTAACAGTGGTGTTTTTTTGTTGTAACTTCAAATGGTCTTGTTCTGTCTTTCAGATTTATTTAATTAACACGATAGAGGTAGGCATAAAACATTCTTTTGTGATGATTAAAGACGGCTGTATATTAAAGCCAAATTCTTGTTTGAAGACGGACAGAAATTATTTAGACTTAAACATAAGTATCTCATGATTTGCAGTTTAAAATAAGAATAACCAGCCACTGTGTGAGAATCTCTGGTGTGATTGCTATGATCAGACACCATTTAAGCAGGTCCTTGTGGCAAGATGTGCTCATGAGCAGGCAAGCGAGCCAATGCCTATGTTAGGAGGCAACTGTTACCACACTCTAAAGGGGCAGGTGGGACTTGTTCGAAGTTGTCATTTCCCTTCACTTCTGTTTTCCCATGCTTAATATCAATAATGAGACTACAGAAAAGCATTTCTAGGAGTATCACAAAATGTTTAATAATCAAGCCTTTCTATTTTATGTCAACTTTGGAAGTTTGTCTTGAAGATACTCACGCAGCCATGATCAAGCTTGCGGCATTGTTAATATAAGGTGTTAATTCACATTTCCACATATCCTGTTTTCACTTCTTCCATGATGCCTCTAAAAAATCACTATGGCCAAACCACAAGGAGCCTGCACTGTACTGTGTGTCTTATATTTCTTTCCTCATTGTTATACCATTTCAGAGCTGTTAGAAAATACAAAAATGTGTCTTTGCCGTAGAAAAAAAGAAAATCTACCAATCACCAGGTTTCTATTAAACATTAACTATCTTTATTTGGTTTATTTTCTTGAGTACCCTAGTGTTTTGTCTTTAGAAAGTGTTCATACATACATACATACATACATACATATATATGATATAGAAACTGTCATTATATTAATAACCAGTGTAATATTAATAACTTTTTAAACTCAATATGTGTCCAAGAATTTTTACTAGAGACAGAAAATTGCAGTAATAGAATATGGCTTGTGTAAAATGAAGAGTATCAGATAATATTATTCTAGTGAGGGAAGTACACTTGGCCCTTTTATGGTTATTCCCTCATAAGAACAAGGCACTAAGAACTATTCTCTTTAATTTCACAATAAAAACTGGTATTAATGAAAATATCATCGGAAAGGCTCTGAAGGTAATTTTTCTCCCTGCCTTGTTTCTTTTAAAACTGCAGACACATTTTTGGGTTAAGTCCAATTATTATCAACATTTTACAAATGAGGATACATACTCCATCCACAAACCAGATTCTTAATCATCAACATTTAAGGCATTAACTAGTCTTTATCCAAAACAAATATTAATGTGACAGTTTCCATTTCTGGATTTTAAGGTAATGCATATCTATTAATTATCCTTAGCACAGTGGTCCTCATTTTTCCTAATGCTGTGACCCTTTAATGCAGTTTCTCATGTTGTGGAGACCCCCACTATAAAATTATTTTTTGTTTCTACTTCATAGCTGTAATTTTTCTACTGTTATGAATTGTAATATAAATATCTGATAAGTGGGATATACAATATGTGGACCCTGTGAAAGGGTCATTTGACCCCCAAAGAGGTCATGACCCACTGGTTGAAAACCATTACTCAGGGAGGTCAAGATCATGATGAAGAAATCTACAAAGACAGTTGAACCAAGCTTGTAAAAACTCATGAACTCTAGACTGACAGTTGTGGAGGCTCCATGGGACCAAACTGGGTCCTCCATATGTGGGAAACAGTGGAGAAGCTTGGACTATCAGAGGGGCCCCTGGCAGTAGGACCAGGATCTTACTTTTTTGTGTGCATGAGCTAACTTGTTGGAGACAATTCCCTACGGTGGGATGCCATGCTCAGCTTTAATGCAGGGGAGAGGGTCTTGGTCCTGTCCCAACTTAATGTGCCAGACTTTGTTGATTGCCCATGGGAGCCCTTACTCAATTGGGAGGAGTGGATGAGGAATGGGCTGGGGGGATGGGATGGGAGGAGGAGTTGGGGGGAGTGGAGGATTGTAGTTGGAATGTAAAATGAAATTTAAAAAAAAATTAAAAAAAAGAAAACCACTACTCTAAAAACCTTAAGACATGGGTAAAGGATATCAACATTTTGGACTAAACTATTCCTTATTTAAACAGCCCTAGCTAATTTCCACAGCTAATGGCAAAGTATTATATTATCTGGACATGTATATTGGGATATGCATGTATTATGTACTTATTATGTGAAAAGCAAAGATTTTATCCTAAAAGCTGGTATCTCTGAGCTGAGGCCTATCTTCTGGGCCTCTCCAGTATCATATATTTCTCAAATATTTAGGTATTAGTGGCTAGTAAATGATACCCAGTTTATTCTCAAATTTGACCAACCTGATCAAGAAATCATGATGTGACTGCTATTGGAATAGTTCAGATGCTATAAAAGAGATGAGAGGATTTACCATGAAAAGTATTGATTAGGAAAAGGTAGGAAGCAGGATTATGTCCTGGAGATAGCTGAATAGCAAAGTAGTCATGACACAGCTGTCGAAGGCCGCATAGGGGTTACTGAAGACCATAGATGTCCTAGGATTGCCAGATTTACTTGAGAAAATACAGGATAGACTGTCAAATTCTGTTTAAGATATAGAACATTTCAGTATTAATAAATGCCATGCAATAGTTATTGCACACACTATTTTTGCTAGCAACTTTGCATACAATGAACCAAAACAATTCGTCTTTATACTGTGATTTTGATCAGTTGTTAGATCGGGCATGCTCAGGAAAACTATGACCTTGGGGAAGGTGGTTCTTTGCAGTAGAGGCAGAAGGAGCAGAGAGTGGGCAATAAATGTTTGTGTGATGGAAAGTTCTAGAACAACAGTTTTAGCAAAGGTACTTAAATAATTCCAGATATTGATTTAGTAATAGAGTCTCATTAATGCTACAATGGAAGAACACAACAAATAGGCTCCTTTCAGTTCCATGTTCAAACAGTGATCTTGAGCAAATGTTCAAGGAAGAAATGCCACAACTGAAGGATTTAGAGCAGAAGTGGCTTTGTGGGTGTATGGCCAGTAGAGTAACACAAGGCCCTGCATCTTCAAGGACTCTTACTTGGTTTAATGCTGCCTTAAAGTTTTTGCCTTTTTTTTTTTTTTAAATCCGTCTTGGTAGTTGAGATGAAATCCCAGATTTTGGTACTTTTCTTTCTCCCTCTTTTGATTCTTAGTGACCATGAGATAAACGAATGGTTCCTCTCCCATATGTTCCCACCATAATGTAGCATCTTACCACCAGTCCCTAAGCAATGAACTAAGTGACCATCAACTAAGACATCAAAAATTGTGAGCCTAAATAGACAAATCCTCTTCTTATGTTGTTGATTTCAGGTATTTGTTACAGTAAGCCTTACAAATTCACTATATAAGCAGGCGACATCTGTAATTGAGGCCAGGGCTATCCAAAGAAGCTATGTTTTCCATCTGAATTATGAGTTTCCTTGAATGCAGAAAGAAGAAAATAACATTTTAAGAAATAACATTACTTTAAAAATCCCACTGTATCTTTTCTTATTCATGTTTCAACCTGGTATTAGCTTATGCCCCAAATAGTGAAATAGTAGAAAAAGAAATGATGGGAAATAAGAAATTACTTTTTCTTTGCTTTCATCCTGTCGTAATTCACCAGTAAGTTGAAAGCAGAAAGTGTTGTCTGAATGTATATATATTCACAATTGAAATAGGACCAGGAAGCGACTTAGTATGCAAAAGCATTAGCAGCCAGCTTGAAGACTTAGGTTCATATTCCAAAACCAATGTAAAAATCCAGATACAATGGCATGTATATACGACTCTATCATTCCTGTAGTGAGTTGGAAGGCAGAAACAAGAACATCACCCAGGAATTCATGGAATAGCTAGCCCAAAGATCCCAGGCCAATGACAGGAACACGAGATAATCTGTTTCAGATAAGATGAAGGTGAGAAATGACTCCCAAAAGTTATTTCTTGACTTTTTCATGTGTGTCATAGCATGCTCACACCTTCAGTCACATACACACATATGCACCATATCACACAAAGAGAAGAAAAAGAAGTAAAATAGGACCACTTGAGGTATTTTTTTACTCTTTTTACTTAAGAATAAGCTATACGTTCATGTATAAACAATGACATGAATTGTGTAATTTCAGTGAGACTCTCTCTCTCTCTATATATATATTATATTATATATAATATATATATAATATTCTCCAATATTTCTGTTAAAATTTATAGTGCAGATTAAAAAGTAGACAGTAAAATTTATATGAATAGTATAAATGTTTAATCTGTCTTTGCCACATGCCTAATTTGTAAATCAACATGGAGATTTAAATCAAATTAATAGCAAAAAAGAGATTATGAAAGGAAAAATGCTTTATCTTTTAGTATCTTTACAGATTGCCTTTGGACAAGAGTTGCTGGATTTTCATTTACCAGTTGGATTAAAAAATTACTCAGCTAGCCTTAGGGCAAATGGAATTAGCAAATACAAATGGAATGGTATAGAATTAGTACCTTGAGAAGTTCCTTTTAGAGAAGAATGCTGGTGTTCTGGCACCATGACTGCTAATGGGTGGACTTGCCCTCCTTTTAACTATTTGATTTTTATAACTTCTGATCTAATTGGGTGACATTAATTTTCCTTCCTCATTCTGTTACTCATTTGTTAAAACGTTTATTGAGTCTGCTATAGATATAGCTATGTCCTAGAAAATATGAAGGGGGCAAAGGAGCCTTGTCTTTATAAAGACAATAAATATTAGTTACCCTTAATGAACCCAAGAAAGTCCTTTTCTAGTCAAGCCCAGATGGAATGTGTGCTCCACCAGAAGACATGTGCATGTACACACGTATGCTCATGCCTCTGCCATTTTCCTCTCCCCACTTTCAGTCATATTTTATTCACTTTCTTTGCTTATAATGCAGGATTGCTTAAATATTTCTTGTCAATAAAATTAAAAGAAAACCCAAACACATTACCCATTGATAAGTTATTAAAATAATTTTAGGTGATAGAACACTAGTTGAAATTTGTTGTAAACTTGGATGGAGATCTAAAACTTGGCGAACAGTTTTTCATGATAAAGCTCCTTATTTAAATTACATTTAAATGACAACAGAACAGAAACAGTGAATGTTTTCTGATTCCTGCTTTATACCAAGGATAAATATCATTCATTCAGAATTCATAAACTTTCTGGATGAAGGGAACAGTATCCAGACCATTAAGAAGAGCATTTCCTTGATGAACTAACTTTTGTATTTAATAATAATTTCTCAAAATATGTATGTTGCTTCTAAATCATTTTCCTTGTAATGATTGTAATAGTAATACAATACTGAAATTTTAATCTAACATTGTCTGATTAAATGAAAAAAATTAAATTAGGCTTCAGTTTAAATATAATTATTGAATACAAGATAAGTATATCACTTTGTAAAGAATTTTCAAATGTAGAAATTGTGTAAAATTTCTGACAGTTAAAGATATTTTATAAAATGTGAGTGTGAGAATATGTATGTGTGTGCATTTAATGTGTGGTGGGAGTGTTTTTTCCTGTATGTAAGCCTTTATACCGCTTGCATGTCTGGTACCAAGAGGAAAGAAGAAGGCATCAAATTCCATGGAGTTACAGATGGTTGTGAGCCACCATATGAGTGCTAGCAACCAAACCTGAGTCTTCAGAAATAACAGTCAGTACTTGTAACTGTTGAGCTATTTATCTAGCCCCTCAAATAATTTTAAAGCAGATGATGAGTAGCATGACAGTTGTAGACATCATCAAGTATCCTTAAGAGTGATCTAACAGTTCACTGAATAATATGAAACCTAAAATAACCTTTTGCATTTATTTAACAAGATAAAATATTCTAAATGTCAATTTAAAAATGTATAAAAAATATTGTTTACTAGAAAATTTTCATAGGTATATTGACATAAACATTTGAAGATGTTCTGACGTAAAGGAGTATCTTGTATGTAGCACAAGCATATCCCATTCCACTTATCTCTATTTAGCTCTTCAAATGTCCAGAGCTTCCTCTAAAGTTGGTGAAAATCTTGTACCATAAAGGAAGGAAGATTAGGGAAAGGGGTGATAGATACTCATCAATTGTATCCCCCGAAGGAGTGTTTAAATGAACAATTAATTTTATTCTCTTTGTCATATGCAGGGAACTTTCGTCCTCCTTACTTTTTCAATTTTGAGGTTGTATATGCCATAATTGCTTTTGGACCTACATATTGGTAAGGAAGAAAAGAACCTTCCAGGTGGTATAGTTCTCAAAACTCAGAAAGGACGGTAAAAATTTCTAAGAAAATTAAACAGGACAGTTGTTTTTGCCTTGTAAACAGACAAAATGGTGACTGCCAAGCATAACTGAGCTCTAAAGGATGAGTGAATTACTTCTGACCAGCTTTGTGTGCCTAAAGTTGTTAACCTCTTTGAGACTTACATTCCTCAAATAAGCAAACAAAACTGTTAGAGAAGTTTCTGGCAGATACAAGTGAAATTGTGAAAAACTTGTCAAAATATACTCATATTTTTAAATGCTAGGAATCTGCAAAGTTAGCTAGAAAAGGAAGGATACATTTTTTTCTTTTTTGGAGAAAAAGTAAACCTAAGAAATTGATCTTGACATCTCCTTTCCAATTTTGACTTTCAAATTGAAACTAGATTCTAAAGGTGCTATCATTGATGCCATTGATGCCACTACAGGTGCTTCTTTGATTTGCGATGGAATTGTATTCTGCTAAACTTGTCATAAATGATAATGCTGATAATCTACCTGACCTATTGACCACCACACTTGAGAGGCATAGCTGTAGCTATGGGTTGCCCACCCTTTGGATCACAGCTGTCCAGCATTCTAGAGATGATGGGGGTACACACGGCCAGTTTAGTGAAAGATACAAATCCAAAGTTTGAAGTATATCAGGTTTCTAATGAATGAATGTACATTGTTTTGACAACATTATAAATCCTTAAAACCATAAGCTAGAACATCATAAACCTAGGGAAGTCTCTTCTGTTGTTGTTTAAAAGACAAGTTCTTGTGTATCCCAAGCAGGCCTCAAATTTACCATATAAGCAGAAAATGACACTGAACCTCTAATCCTTTTTTTTTTTTTTATCTTCCAAGTGCTGGGATTACAGATATATACCACCATACCTGGTTTATATGTAGCCTATTTTTAAAGGACAATACAGTGTTATAATTTGGAACCTGGGGCCATATTCATGCCTGGCAAACCCTGCTACTTATCTACCTTCATCACTATAGTGTCCTGTCTTTGTAAGACATTATGGACTGGAGATGTTTGTGACTGGTAAAGCTACTTCCCTATCACGTGCAAGACAAGATGGAGGAGGACAAGAAGAAGAACAAGGACTTTAAGATTTTTTTGACATTGTTGTATTAACTTTTCCTGGAGAAATGTGAATATCTATTCATCTCAGACAGTGCACCAAAACCAAATGAAAGTCAGAATTCCATTCAAGTCTTGTTTTGTAAACTGAGTATGCTAAGCTTGTTTATGGGAACATGAGTAAGGAAATACTTTCAGGAACATGGGGAAACTCAAAGAAGTGGTATCACTGAAATTTCTCACTCCAGCATGGACAGCAACTTCCTCATAACTGTATAGATTAGTCCCTTCTTTAGTCAACCTCTGCAAGACAATGTGCAGATGGAGCAGAATTACAGGCAACTGGGAGAGAATTGCATGAGTAAGTGGCTGGACTCTCAGGTGAGGGTTAATGACCCATCTCTTCTATGAGAAAACACCAACAGACTGGATCTTGAGGATTACTTAGGGGTATCATAGCTGCTGTGATGAAGGTGATCACAGCTATTAACTTTAAAGGACCACTTTTTACAACAATATGTTTGCAGAGTTGCATACATTTGTAGGTAATAATACAGAGTTCCTATACCCTCTTGTCTTAAAGAAGACACCTTTCAGGACTACAGTACAATACTGCAACTAGAATATTTACATTGTATCCACTGACTCAATTCACCAAAATTTTTTAAGTACTATTTGTACTCTTGTGTTTGTATGTGTGTGCATAAGGAGTTTATTTCTGTGGAAATATACAGTTAAAAACTTTCATGACCACCTGATATGGATTGAAATTCAAATTTGAAGAATACCTGATGCTGTTGATTTCATTGGTTAAGTAATAAAGAAACTGCTTGGCCTGATAGGTTAGAACATAGGCAGGTGGAGTAAACAGAACAGAATGCTGGGAAGAAGAAGGGAAGTGAGCTCAGATCCGAGGCTGCTGCTCTCCAGGGCAGACATGATGAAGCTCCAACCCAGGATGGACGTAGGCTAGAATCTTCCTGGTAAGTGCACCTCGTGGTGCTACACACATTAATAGAAATGAGCCAAGCAGCGTTTATATGAATACAGTTTGTGTGTCGTTATTTTGGGACATAAACTAGCCAGGCGGTCAGAAGCTGGGTGGCAGGAACACAAGCCCGCAGCTCCCACAACAGAATGGCACCCAACGTGTGGACAACTGCATAAATAGAAAGCCTGAGAAAGCTTGGGAAAGAATAGAGTAAAGCATGTTTTCTTGGTAGCAGCAATTTCTTGGGTCTGCTCTGCTTGCTAGAGGCAAGCAAGCGCTCTCATCTAAGAGAGGCTTCCTGACTCAGCTTTAGCTGCAAAACCCACAGCTCATTAAGAGGTCCTGCCATGAACACTTGAACGGTGTTGATACAAAGCTGACTGCATGATTGTTTGTTTTCGGCCGTAGCAGGAAAAAAGTTGTGCTGTTTTAAAATGCCAGCTTTGTGGGCCATCCTGCCAGGGCAAACTCTGACTCTTTGAGGTAGGAGGTCAGCTACAGAGAGAGCATTTGAGTGTTGTAGCTTGTTTGCTGGCAAGGACCTTGAAACGCCACAGAGTTGTGATGATAAACATGGCTATAGCCAGTACCTCCACCATAAGGCTGAAAAGCTAAGGAATTGGCTGGATCTAGCCGGCAAAGCCATGGCTTTAATCCTACCCATATTGCTGAGTAATTTAAAGGCTCGTGTGGTCAAAAAAAGAGAGATATATGGTAAAGAGAGATTCAGAGACAAAGAAAATTTCTAAATGATTTACAGTGTGTTTAAAAAATATATGCAAGCTAAAAGTTAAAGTTCTTCAAAGTTAAATAAAAATAAAAGGAAGAGAGTTGTTGGGTGTGGTAGTACACACCTTTAATCCCAACCTTTGGGAGTCAGAGGGAGATTGACCTCTGTGACTTCAAGGTGTGGTAGCACATGCCTTTAATCCCAATGCCTGGGAGGCACAGACAGAAGGATCTCTGAGAGTTCAAGGACAGCCTGGTCTACAGAGTTATTCCAGAACAAAGATATACAGAAAACCTATCTCAAAAAGTAAAAATAAACAAAATAGAGTTAAAATAAAGCTGCACAAAGATGGAAAATACACAGAGAATCTTGATACTGTATGCTATTATGCTCTCTTTGAATTGTTTGATTGCTGGGGAAGGAGCAACAGATGCTAAAAGATATTTGTTTATAAATGCTGCTGAACTAATCCAAGATAGATATTTTCAAAATACCTTGACTTCAGAATTTGGATCTAAGGATATGATACTTTGGAAAAGAGTTTCTTCTTTTGTTTTTACAGAGGGTGAGACACTGTGGATTGCTTTTATCCCAATATGGTATGATGGACCATGTCCTCCTGAAGGGTTGCTGTGAACACCTTCAAAAAATTACTTTGCTCAACTGCCAACTGATAGGAACCTAGCACACAGGTTATACCATGAAAGACCTGATTAACAGTGCCCCCATTCAGCAGGAAGCAGTTTGGAGAGAAAAAACAGCGCCCATGTTCCCAAATATTGTTTATAAACATTCTTTTACATTTAAAGGGGGATATGATATAGATATGAATAATTTACATTGGTATAAGTTTTGTTTTGTTGATATAAATTTAAGGTCAATTTTGTTATATGTATATATATATATGTATGTATTTCTGCTCTTGATTAAGGTATTGTGATTGTGAAGTTTATTTAAAACATAATATATATAGGTTGTTAATGGATAATCAATAATAGTCAAGCTTGTAGTCATGTTAGTTAAGATTTTCTAGATGTACATAGATATATTTTAGATAGGCATTCTTCATATCTTTCAAAGATTATAAAATATGGCATTTTAAGTGTTTTAATAACTTAGGGGTTTTCATGACAATGAGACATGTCTGCTCCCGGCAGCACCAATCTACTTCAAGAAGAAAGAAGATGGGCATCGAAGAGGCACCTTATGGAGTTTGATAGCCATTTGGGCAAGAAACTGCTCTTTCCTGGACTATTATATAAACTGGACACAGAGAACCTGCAGAGAGAGGACTACTGAAATTGCCTAAAGGTGAGATGATCTTTTGGGGTTCCTGATTCATGAAAGAGTCTGCGAGACATTCTGCAGGACACAGCAGATAGTGACTGAACTGCCTTTGAAATTTCCTGCTTCATGGAAATGTCTGCTGGAAACTATGGGCCTGTAGGAGGAAGATGGATGCCCCAATGGTGCAGAGAAACTTTGGGTGACTGTCAAGGCAGCGAGATATCTCTGTCATTTCTAGAGTTTGAAAGTCTCTTATTTTTTGTTTGCTTGGATAATATTGTATCCTTCTCAAGTCTTTGATGGAGTTGAAGACTAGTTAGTTATAGTTTTCCTTTGTTATAAAAGATAAAGTAGATGTTAATATTGTAACTGTAATTCTTACTTGATAACTGTTTTGCTATATGTAATTTTGCTATGTGAAAGTTAAAGCCTTCCTTTTTTGTTTAAACAGAAAAAGGGGAAATAATGGAGGAAGATCATTGGTTAAATAATAAAGAAACTGCTTGGTTCTCATAGGTTAGAACATAGGTGGGTGGAGTAAACAGAACAGAATGCTGGGAGGAAGAGGAAGTGAGCTCAGACGCCATGCTCCCCTCTCCCGGGCAGATGCAGGGCAGCTCCTCTCAGAGGCAGACACGATGAAGCAAGCTGCCAGGTCAGACATGCTAAATCTTTCCCGGTAAGACTGGTGCTACACAGATTATTAGAGATGGGTTGATCGGGATATGAGAATTAGCCAGTAAGGGCTAGAGCTAATGGGCCAAGCAGTGTTTAAAAGAATACAGTTTGTGTGTTGCTATTTTGGGGCATAAGCTAGCCATGCAACCGGGAGCTAGGGTGGCATGAACACAGCCAGCAGCTCCCCACTACATAAAATTGTACAATGGAAAAAAGAAAACATCTTCAATGAAAGGTTCTAGCATGGCTGGATGTTGATATGTAGAAGAATGTAAATAGATCCATATCTATCTCCATAAACAAAACTCAAGTCCAAATGGATCAAAGACCTCAACATAAATCCAGTTACACTGAACCTTATAGAAGAGAAAGTCGGAAGTTTCTTTGAATGCATGGGTACAGAAGACCACCTGTTAAATATAACACCAGTAGCACAGACACTGCCAGGCCTCTTTAACCTTATTCCCCAGGGATAGGTGAGTGTGCTATCCACCTGTTTTGCAGTTCTACAACACAGGAAAATCAAACTTGATAGGGAGTCAAGTCAAAGCAGGAGCTCAGTTTATTACTGTGAGCATCAACTTCTATGGGTTAAGTAACATCATACAGGTTGATGTGATGTGGGAGTACCTGCAGCCAGTGAGAGACAGTCAAGCCCTCCCTCTGGCTGGAAGGATGTGTACCTAAATTTTTTCTGTCTCATCTCCATTTGGTACCTTTGAGACTATCCTTCAGACATGAGCCAGGCTTTTCTCTGTCCTACAGGCCTCGAGGTACAGGCCCTGAGATACTTTTGGCCCAACAATTCCCCCTTTTAGTTTTATATCTCACCCCCTACCCCAGTCACCAGGCCAGAATAGCCAACCAGGGAGAGGGTATACTGGTCAGGGCCACCCTTATCCAGAGTTTTGGCCTGGATACCCACAAATTGAGAGCTCATCAGTGGGGTGATATGTATTGAGCCTATCATAATGTACTCGAAGGGCCATGAGTTGTATCTATTGTATCTGTTTTTGGAATTCTTGTTTCAGCCTTTGGAGAATACATGGGCCCAAAAGACAGATCAATAAACAAATAGCCATTGGCCCAATTAGGGAAGAAATGAGTGTGGTAAGCCATGGGGACCAATTAAACCAGGTCTCATGGGGGGTCTTTGACTTAAACAAATCAATAACTTTTCTTAACTCATCTAGGGTTTTTGTAACTATCCCAGAATACTCCACATAGAAGCAACATTCTTCCCCAAGTGCTCTGTAATTCCTCCTTGCTCCATAAACACCAAGTCCAAGCCTCTCCTATTTTGTAAGGTTACCCTTGCTAAGGAATCCAAAGACTTTTGTAAATAATTTAAAGCAGTCTCTGTCTTTTCTAAAGACGCTGTCAATTGTGAGTGAATTATTCCCATTACTTGCTGTAAAATTACCAGGGATGAGGTACCCAGGGAAGTCCTGGCCACCCCTGCCACATCAGTGTGGTGACAGCCAGGGCCATTAGGGACTCTCTGTTATGCCTTCAGGCCAGGAATACTTCTTGCATGTGGTAAAACACATGAGGGAAAATTAATGCAAGCAAGCTAGTATCATTATGCTGAATGATCAGTGGGTCAGACAGGCAGGGAGTAACCCTGTCTCTTACAGATCCAAAAATACAGATGATATTTGGGCACTATCCATGGAGCTAGGCCCATTAGCTATATCACAAGTGAGGTTAAGAAGAGGGTGTCTGGTGTATGAGGCACAAGTTGCATTCGACATCTGCCAAAGGGGGATAGTCAGTCCCAATATCTCTCCCATCTTGGGGTTTTCCCACCTACAAATATCAGCTTTATCTAGTATTTCATAACAGTCATTTACCCCAAAGGCTTCAAAGTAGAAGGGTAGTGGATGTAAGGAAAGCCAAAAGGCCTCAGTGGCTTCAGGGTGGGTAAGATTTAAAGGCACAAAGACCATCTTAATGGTCTCCATCAAATAAGGTGTTGCTTCTAATCCCCCTACATCTCTAAGCAGTTTGGTGGAGGATACCTTAGGGGTAGATGATGGAGGGGTGGGGGTATGTAAAGTTTATGTATGTAAAGTTGAGGTATATACAGACATGTTCCCCATGGACATTAGCTTGGAAGCAGGTCCCAGCGTCTGATGAGGGTCCTTAGGATGTATCTCCATTCGAAATATGAGTATAAAGCCATGATCATATCCCTTTTGGTATAGCCTTAATCCCCACATTTTCTTAGATAACAAGGATAGGTCCCTTTTCTTCCCCTGATCTGTGAACATTAATATCAGAGGGTTACATCTAAATCAAGTGCATCTTCCAAATCGAGGCTTCTGGGATAGGGGTACCTGGGGGACCAGGGAGATCATTATATCTCCATGTGATTTTATCCAATGTCCAGTTCCAGTCTGCTCACATCCCCAGGAAGGACAATAGTAATCAGGATCCCGCCCCCCCCCAACTTCTTCCTGGGCATATATAAAAGGGTGTCTGCAGGAAGGCATGTCTCCTAAGGACATGAGAACATCAAGGTTCATTAGGGTAAGATGCCTGGGGTAGGGTGTACTTCTGAGAGCCTCTGTATTCAGGTCTCCTGTAATCTCCCAAATCCAGTCTCCCACGTACCACCTTCCACATGCCAAATCACAGAGGACAAACATCAGATCAGGCTACCACATCCAGGGTGTCATCCTCTGAGAAGTCTGTTTTATGATCCTTCCAGTGCCAGTGCTCGACAAGATCCACATCACTGTCTGTGGTTGGTGGGGGCTTGCTGCCTGGACCTTGATGCCCCTGAGAAGAGATAACATGATAACCGCCTGGAGGGTCATCTGAAATAGATACACAGGCAGCATTTTCCTCAAGGGTCAGTCTCCGTTGGGCAGTGGTGTTGCAAGGAAAGTCAGGCCACTTGTTCATCCTGGCCTCCCAGTTCCCAGTCACCAGGCTAGCTTAACCCTGAAATAACCACACAGAAACTGTTTTAATTAAATCTCTGCTTTGCCCATTAGCTTTAGTTTTTTTATTGGATAATTCCTACATCCTAATTTAATCTACTTTTGTTAATCTGTGTATTGCTATGTAGCAGTGGCTTACTGGGTAAAATTCCCAGCTTCTATCTCTGGCAGATCCACATGGCATTTTTCTGACTCTGCTTTCTTCCTCCTAGCAGTCTGTTTAATTTTCCCCACCTATCTAAGTTCTGCCTTATCAACAGGGCCAAAGCAGTTTCTTTATTAACCAATGAAAGCAACACATAGACAAAAGGACTTCCTACATTATTTTCCCTTTTCTGTTTAAGCAAAAAGGAAGGCTTTAACATAGTTAAATTACATATAACAGGTATCTAGTAAAAATTACAGTTACAATATTTATATCTATTTTATCTTTTAACATAACTAAAGAAAACTATAACTGTAGCTATAAATTCTTCAACTCCATCAAAGATTCCAGAAGCATATAATATTACCTAAGTGAACAGGAAATGCATTGTAAGCAACTTTCAAAACTCTAGAATTGACAGAGATATCTCCCTGCCTGGACAGTCACCCAAAGTTTTTCTGTACTGTTGGGGTATCCATCTTCAGTCTACAGGCCCATAGTATCTAACAGACTTTACCACAAAGCAGGAAATTTCAAAGACAGTTCTACCTATTTTGGCAATTTATCAGTAACTTTCTTCTGTGTCCTGCAGAATGTCTAGAAGACTCTTTCACGAAGCAGGAACCCTGAAGGATCATCTCACCTTTAGGCAAGTTCAGCAGTCATTTCTCTGTGGGTCCTGCATGTCCAGTAAAGCAGACCAGGCAAGATCAGTTTCTTGCCCAAATGTCTAAGGATCTTCTCTGATGCCCATCTTCCTATCAAAGTAATTGGTGCTGCCAAGAGCAGATGTGTCTCACTGTCATGAAAAATCTTAAGTTCTTAAATATTTTAAATGCCATATTCTAAAGGTCTCTGAAAGATTTGAAGAATACCTGATGTAGGTGGGTCATCTGTCTATGTGTTATTTTCATTAATTAATAAAGAAACTGCTTGGCCTGAAAGGTCAGAACATAGGTAGGCAGGGAAGACAGAACAGAATTCTGGGAGAAAGAAAGCTGAGTCAAACAGACACTATAGCTCTCCTCTCCAAAGTGAATGCAGGTTAAGATCCTTCCCGGTAAACCATCACCTCGTGGTGGTACACAGATTAATAGAAATGGGTTAATCAAGATGTGAGAGTTAGCCAGTAAGAGGCTAGAGCTAATGGGCCAAGCAGTGTTTAAAAGAATACAGTTTCCATGTAATTATTTTGGGTAAAGCTAGCCTGTGGCCGGGAGCCCTCCCGGGTGGCGGGAAGCAGCCCGCCACTCCATCTACAAATACCTATCTAACTGAAATATATCTCTATACATCTAGAAAATCTAACTAGCATGACTACAAGCTTGAATATTATAGATAATTACCTATTAACCTATATTTCTTAATTATACATTACATTTTTTTTTATTTTTTTAAGACAGATTTATTTTCATCCATGAGACAATAAGAAGGAAAACATTCTTCAGGCAAGTGGAAAAGACAGACTTGATGTGTAGCAGTTAAAGACTCATCAGGAATGATATCCACTTTTGTTTTCATCTTAGATGCCATTTCAGCAATAGGAAATTTTAGCCATTAGATGTGCTTATACATTACATTTTTAAATGAGCTACACAATCAAAATACCTTAATCAAGAGCAGAAATATATATCAAAATTGACCTTAAATTTGTATCAATAAACCAGGATCCATACCAATGCAAATTATTCATATCTATATCATATTTCCTTTTAAATATAAAAGAATATTTATAAACAATATTTGGGAATATGTGTGTAGTTTTGTCCATACTGCTTCCTGCTGTTTTGGGGTGCTGTTAATCAGGTCTTTCATGGTGTATCCTGTGTGCTAGGTTCGTCTCAGTCAGCAGTTGAGTGAAGTAACTTTTTGAGTGTGTTTATGGCAACCTTTCAGGGGGACATGGTCTATCAAACCATATTTGTCTGGAAGCAATCAACAGATTATCATCTTCTGTGGAACAAAAGAAAAACCTCCGTTCCAAAGCAACATATCTTTAGATCCAAATTTGAAGTCAAGATACCTTTATAATATACATGCTGGTTTAGCTTAGCAGCCCATACAATGAAATGTCTCTCTGTACTTAGCTCCTTCACACTCAAAAAATTCAAAGAAAACATAATAGTACACATAATCCAGATTCTCTGTGAATTTTCCATTTTTACGTGGTTTATTTTTCTTTACTCCTTTTAATCTATGACTATCTGTACTGTCTCTTTAAAGATTTTACCCTTTTTTAAAGTACTAACTTTATTTTATGACTCTCTATATAGTTGACCACGTTGTAGTGCCAAATGTGGAAGAATGCTTCAAAAAAATCCCACACTAGCTCAGAATTGAGAAATAGATGGTTATTTATTTGGCAGTATAAACTCACAAATCAGAATCCGAATCCAGAAACTAGAAAGAATGGCCGTAAAAGAGGCTGGTCACAAGCTCTACATTAGCATTTGTCCCCCAAAGATTATAGTCATATTGGATCAGAACCCCTCTATCATTGGAATGGTCCAGTTAACTGAAGGTGCATCTTTCCTTCCTTTGTAAGGGGGGCTGGAAGGCAACCCTTCCATCTAGTTTAAAGGTTGATTTGTGATTGTTTTTCCATTTATATCAAATTTGGAGTGACATTTTGAGCTCCAATGGTACCCCTTGTGGCAGAAAGGGCAGGGAGAGAGAGGGGGTCCCTTCTACACCTGGGTCTTATTTCCCTTTTGTGTGTAATCCCTCTTAAAATGCTCCAGATGACTGCTTGACCTTAAAAGAAACTTTTCCCAGGGTTTTTTTTTTTCTCTCCAGCAGCCAGGACTTGAGGAATAGAAGAAACTAGATGCTAGAGTTTGGCTCTGGGCCTGAAGGGGCACCACAAGAGTCTAGTTGGTATGTGACTGGGTCCTGAATTTTTCGATGCCACAACCCACTGACTCATGGACCCTTCCCTAAGTCCAGCACAAGCCATCTTAGTATCTTGGTTCATACCGTCCCAGACTAAGAGTTTAGTAAATTGGTCTCTAAGCCCCCTGGGGAGCAATTTCCTCTCAAGACTGGTCTGTACATGGACAATAATGTCCGGTAGTGGTTTCCCTGGTTTTTGCATCATGCCAGCTGTAGGTGATTCAGTGGGTCCCTCCTCTAGCTTAGCCCAGGCCTCCAGGTCTCCTTGTCTAACTTGGTCCCAATATGGAGCCGCAATCATGGCTTACTGGATCCCAGTAGAAAAGGTTTCCCCTTAGCAGTTAGCATCGGATAAGTGATGGGAATTGGGGGGTTGGCTGCTCTATTGAACTCTGCCCTAGTGCGATAGGCTTCCTTAAAGAAGGCCATCCATTTAACATATTGGGTAGCCTTAGCCAGATTATACCAGTCCTTGGGAAACAAGGATGGTAGGCTACCTCCTGATGTGGAGGGTCATGGCCCAAGTGGACTTGGGGCCATCCTCAGCCAGTCTTCCTCAATTCTTTCAGGTCCCTAGATTCCCAAGGATACCAGGCTAGGGGGTAATTAGGGCCTGGAGTAACATTGGCCAGGAAGGCCTATAGCCCTCAGCATACGTAGGGTTAAGATGCCCAAGTTCCTCTGTATAAGAGCCCCAACTTTGCAGTTCCTGCCAGAGGTTGGTATATTCATTTCCTCCTGGCAAGGATGGAGCCCCCTTATTTGTCCCCTTCCCCTCTTCTATTTTATTCTTTCCAGGGCGGCTGGGGGGCATAAGAAGAAGCCTGCTCTTAATCATGCAATATTTACTTTCCTTTTTGTCTTTGTCTTTGCCTGCCGTATTCCTCCCCCCCCCCCCCCCCGCCGGGACTGTTCCTCAGAAAACTGTGCCTATTTTTTATCTTCCCCCTTGCCAATCTTCTTTTCTCCTGTTCTTTTGGTTAATTGGTTACTTTTGGATTCTTCAGACCTCTCCCAATCTATGACCTTTTCCTGCTCCTTGCCTGTCTCCTCCCCCACTCTCCTAGCTAGTTGGTTATTTTCAGATTCTTTAGACCTCTCCCAGTCTCTGACCGTTTCCTTACCTGCCATTGGGGAAGGCAGAGCAGCGGGGTGAAAACATGTCTTAAGGGCCGTAATAGTTGGATAGAGTCCCAATGGTGGGGGTATATCAAAGTGTTTTTCCCTTTCTCTGGCCGGAGTCTCCACCTGGTTCCATATGTCCCATGAGAAAAGATTCCCAGTGGGTACCCAGAGGGCCAGGGTAATTATATCCTCCCATGCCTGGATTTGGTCTGACAATTCCAGACCTCAGGAGAGTAGCATATATCTCAGAGCCTTAAGTATTGGGTCATTTTTGTGTGAAGTTTCATTACCCATTGTGGGATCCGACTCACCTTGACTTAGCACTGGAACCGTCATGCCCTTGTTTGGGTACTAGTTGTCAGGCGTTCTTAGCCTTAATCCCCAGGGAAAGGTAGGTGCGCTATCAGCCCATTCTGCAGCCGCACTAAGCAGGACTATCAGATGTGATAGGGAGTCAAGTAAAAGCAGGAACTCAGTCAGGTGGCACATGCCTTTAATCCTAGCACTCAGGAGGCAGAGGCAGGATCTCTGTGAGTTCAAAGCCAGCCTGGTCTAAAAGAGCTAGTTCCAGGACAGGCTCCAAAGCTACAGAGGAACCCTATCTCAGAAAAAAAAAAAGAAAAAAAAAAAAGCAGAAACTCAGTTTATTACTGTGAGCATCAACTTATATAGGTTAAGTGACAGTATATGGGCTGCTGTGATGCGGGGGTACCTCTAGCCAATGAGAGACAGTCATGCACTCCCTCTGGCTGGAGGGGTGTCTACCTAGATTTTGCTGTCTCATCCCTATACAGTAGCTATGAGACTATCCTTCAAATTTGAGCCAAGTTTTTCTCTGTCCTACAGGCCTCTAGATATAGGCTCTGAGATAATTTTGGCCCAACAAGACACTGAGAGCAACAATTAATAAATGTGACCTCCTAAAACTGAAAAGCTTCTGTAAAGCAAAGGACATGGTCAGTAAGACAAAATGACAAGCCTACCTATTGGAAAAAGATCCTCACCAACCTCACAATAGACAGAGGGTTGATCTTTAAAATCTACGAAGAACTCCAGAAACTAGGCATCAAAATACTAAATAATCCAATTTAAAAATGGGGTACAGATCTAAACAGAGAATTCTCAACAGAAGAGCCTCAAGACATTTAAGGAATTGATCAACATCCTTGTTATCAGGGAAATGTAAATGAACACTACTCTGAGGTACCATCTGACAGCAGTAAGAATGGCTAAGATCAAAAACACTGATGACTGCTTGTGCTGGAGAGAATTTGGGGTAAAGTGAATGCTCCTCTAGTATTTGTCAGAGTGTAAACTTGTACAGCCACTGTAGAAATCAGTATGTCGGTTTCTCAGGAAATTGGAAGTCAATCTACCTCAAGGTCCAGCAATACTACTCCTGGGCATATACTCAAAGAATTCACAATTATACCACAAAGATATATGCTCAACTATGTTCATAGCAGCATTATTTGTAATAATCAAAACATGTAAAAAACTCAGATTCCCCTCAACCAAGGAATGGATAAAGAAAATGTGCTATATTTACAGAATGGAGAATTACTGTGGTACAAACAAATGACATCTGGTAATTTGCAGGCAAAAATAGAACTAGAAAAAAAGCATCTTTATAGAGGTACCCAGACCCAGAAAGACAAACATGGTGTGTACTTACTCATTAGTGGATATTAGTTGTAAAACAAAGGATAACCAGGATACACAGAGAAGCTAGGTAAAAAGAAGTATGCTGAGAGGGACACACATAGAAGGCCCCAGGAAGGGGAAATAATAACCTCTGGATAAATTCAAGGGAATTAGAAGAGAGAACATGGAGGGTGGGAACATGAGTGATCCAGAAGGCCAAGTTAGAGGAGGGACAGAAGGGGAGAGCAATAAAAGAGACAACTTTTTAGCATTGTGAGGTTAAGAATAAATCTGTTGCTAGGGAAATTTCAAGGAATCCAGAAGGATGACAACAGGTAAGACTCCTAGTAAAGGATTTGCCTGAACTGGTCTGCCTGTAATTGGATTAGTGTCTTCGTGTGGGAAGTCCTTCTGTATATGTGTTGCTTTTGTTAGTTAATGAATAAAGAAACTGCCTTGACCTGTGATACGGCAGAATAGAGCTAGGGGGGGAAAACTAAACTAAATTCTGGGAGAA
Source organism: Chionomys nivalis (assembly GCF_950005125.1). Lineage (NCBI taxonomy): Eukaryota > Metazoa > Chordata > Mammalia > Rodentia > Cricetidae > Chionomys > Chionomys nivalis. Next base: position 31,954,232 of record NC_080112.1, read on the forward strand.
GGAAGACCAAGTTGCAGGATTCCATCCTTGTCACCAGAGAAAGACATGAGACACAAGCCAGAACCTTGCCAATAAGCCACATGGTGATACACAGATTAATAGAAATGGGTTAATTTAAGATGTAAGGGCTAGCCAATAAGATGCTAGAGCTCACAGGCCAAGCAGCTATTTAATTAATACAGTTTCTGTGTGATTATTTCAGGTCCGAGAAACCAGGAACAAACAAACAGATTGGTGCGACAATGTGTGCTGGTAAAACACATATAGCACCTGAGAAAGCTTTAAAAGGAATTCTAGAAACAAACAAACAAACAAAAAAACAGTTTAATGCAGCTTCTTGCTCTGTTTGCTGGTGGGTACTTTAAGAGAGGTTTTCCTGATTCAGTGGTAGCAAAAGCAAACAAACAAACCTTTGTGGCTTCTTTAAAAAAAATGGCAGCTTCTTGGTTTGCTAGCACAAAAGACTCTGACTCTTTTGGGATGTCCAGCAATGAAGCATTTAAATGGGGTCTGTGAGTAGCATGTTACAAATTGCTTAATGGTAACATAGACCTGCTGTGATCCTGGATCTAGGGCAGAGAGCATGGCTCTCAGAGGCGGCAAACATGCCTCCACCATGTTGGACTGGGCAGAGCCAACAAACAAGACTTTGGAGGGGGTCCTAGCAATGCCTACTTAGCATAAAAAAGCATTTCTGGTCAGAAACCGATTACAAATACACAGTAAAGACAGATTCAGATTAAAAAGAATGGGTCACAATGTGTTTAAAAAATGTATGTAGGCTTGAGGGAGAGAAGAAAAAGAGTATAAAGAGTTATAAAAGGAAGTAAATGGATTTAAAAAATAAAACAAAGTCTCTAAAGTGACAGAGTACAGACAGTCATAGATTAAAGAAAGAAAGATATTAAAATAAATAATAAAAAGTAATAGAGTGAAAACAAATAAGGCACATAAATATGGAATACACACAGAGAGTCTGGATTATGTATAGTGCTGTGTTTTCTTTATTTTTTTTACTGTAAATGAGCTAAATACAGAGTCATTTCATTGTACAGGCTGCTAAGCTAAACCAACATATATGTTTAAAAGGTATCTTGACTGCGAAATTTGAGTCTAAGGATATATTGATTCACAAAAGAAGTTCTTTTTCAGTTTCCACAGAAGATGAGAACCTGTGGATTTCTTCCACACTAATGTGGTTTGATGAACCAAGACCCACAAAATGTCACCATGAACACCCACAAAATTACTTCGCCAAGCAAAGTGCATGAAGCAGTTTGGAGAGAACTAAATTCCTTAAATTGTTTACAAATGTTTGTTTACATTTAAAGGGGGTTGTGCTATAGTGATATGCATTGGTATAGATCTTCTTACAAATGTAAGGTCAATTTTGTTATATGTATATTTCTGCTCTTGATTAAGGTATTGTGTTTGTGCAGCTTATTTTAAAATGTAATGTATAATTAAGAAATATAGGTTAGTAGGTAATCATCTATAATAGTCGAGCTTGTAGTCATGTTAGTTAGGTTTTCTAGACATACAGAGATATATTTTAGTTAGATGGGTATTCGTCAAATCTTTCAGAGAACTTCAGAATATGTCATTTAAAATGTTTTAAGAAATTAGGACTTTTCATGACAATGAGACACATCTGCTCCTTGCAGCACCAATCTACTTTAAGAGGATGGTGGACACCAAAGAGTCTCCTTATGGCATTGGCTAGTCATTTGGGCAAGAATCTGCTCTTGTCTGCACTACTTGATGTTATGCTGTATGAACTGAACATGCAGGACCCACAGAGAAATGACTGCTGAAGCTGCCTAATGAAGGTGAGACAGTCCTTCGGGTTTCCTGCTTCATGAAAGGGTCTGCCAGACATTCTGCAGGACACAGAAGAAAATGACTGACAAATTGCTAATATAGGTAGAACAGTCTTTGAAACTTCCTGCTTCATGGAAAAGTCTGCCATATACTATGGGTCAGTAGGCTGAAGATAGGTGCACAATGGTACAGAAGAATTTTGGGTGACTGTCCAGGCAGCAAAATGTCTCTGTCAATTCTAGAGTTTTTAGAAGTTATTTACAATGTACTTCCTGGGGCTAGAGAGATGGCTCAGCCGTTAAAGGCTAGGCTCACAACCAAAAATATACAATGTACTTCCTGTTTACATAAGTAATATTATATCCTTCTGGAGTTTTGATGAAGAGTTTAATAGATAGTTACAATTATAGTTTTCCTTAGTTATGATAAAAGATAAAGTATATATAAATATTATAACTATAATCCTTGCTTAATAATTATTTCGTTATATGTAATTTTGCTATGTTAAATTTAAAACCTTCCTTTTTGTTTAAACGGAAAAGGGAAAATGGTGTGGGAAGTCCTTCTGTATATGTGTCACTTTTATTGGTTAATAAATAAACTGCCTTGGCCTCTGATATAGCAGAGTAGAGCTAGGTGGAGAAATGAAACTGAATGCTGAAAGAAACAAGGCAGAGTTGCAAGACACCATGGAATTACCAGAGGGGAAAGATGTCAGCTACCATCTGGAACCTTGCCTGTAGGCCTCGACCCTCATGATAAAATATAAAATAATGGGAACAGTTAACCAAAGATATAAGAGCTAGCTAGCAATATGCTTAAGTGATTGACCAAGCAGTGATTCATATAATATTGTTTCTGTGTGATAATTTTCAAGAGTCTGTGTGGCTAGGAAACAAACATGCAGCCTTTGCCAACAATGTTTATCCTAATTGTCATCATAGAACCTACATCCAGTAACTAATGAAAGAAGATACAGTGACCCACAGCTAAGCACTGGGCTGAGCTCCTGGAGTTCAATTGAAGAGAGGCAGGAGGGATCACATGAACAAGTTGGGGGGGGGGTCAAGATCATCATGGGGAAAATCACAAAGACAGCTGGCACAAACTAGTGGGAAGTCAAAGACTCTAGACTGTCAGGTGAGTAATCTGCATGAGACTGAACTAGACCTTCTGAATGTGGGTGACAATTACTTGACTTGATCTGTTGCAGGGGGGGTGGGTGTTGACTATGGGGCCAGGACTTATCTGGGATGTATGAACTAGGTCTTTGGAGCTCATTTCCTATGGTAGGATACCTTGCTCAGTCTTGATACAGGGGTCAAGGGCTTAGTTTTTCCTCAACTTGGTAAGTCAGATTTTGTTGACTCTCCAAGGGAGGTCTTATCCCATATTAAGAATGGATGGAGTGGTGGGAGGCTGGAGAAGAGGAGGGAGGGGGAACTGGGGTTAGTATGTAAAATGAAAAATAATTAAATTTAAAAAGATGAAAAAACAGAAATTGTAGTTGCCAAGTTTATTTTCTGGACATGTTAAAGATGCTACTATGCTGTCTCTTATTGCCATGGCTTTTGAAGTTTGTTAAAAAAGTAACCATTTACATATTTTTATACAATATATTATGTTTCTCCACCTATGTTCAGTAATTTTATCTACTTTGGCTTTCAACACTTTGATAATGTGTGTCCAAGAATAAAATTTTTAAAATAATTTTGGAGACATCATTGTTGCTACACATAGATTTTATATATCAACTGTTTTCTAAATTTTGTTCTAAAACTCACATCTTTTCCTCTTAAATTGTATATATTTCAGTAATTTATTTGCAAATTTATTGATTCTTCTCTGTGTTATTCCCATTGCAATATGGAACCCATCTGGGGGCTTTTAAAAGTAATAAACTTAGTTTCAACTCTAGAAAGTCCATTTAATTACATTTTATCAATTATAATTTCCTGTAAGTTTATTTTTCCTATAACTGTGTTATCTTTATATCATGGAACACAATTAAAATAGCTGCTTCTAAATTTGTGGGTATTTTTCTCCCCTTGATATTTAGATCATCTGCTCAATAGTGTTGTCTGGTTGTCACTCTCATTTCTCTAATTCTTTCTGTGCTGATTAATTTTTATTATGTTATATACATGCATTTCAATGATTATTTGCTCTGGATATACATATATGCATATATAGTTATGATTACATATAATCTTATATATGTTTATATACATAATCATATGTTTATGCAATTTGTTTTTAATTATATCTCTGTGTTTGTATGAGTGTATGACACTTGGGTGAAGGTGTTCACCAAGACCAAAGGAGAGTGTCAGATTCCATAGTTCTGGAGTTTCATGCAATTGTGAACAACCAGATTTGGCTGCTAGGAACCAATATGAACCTTCTGGAAGAATAGCAAGTGCTTTGATGTACTAAGCCATCTCTTCAGCCCTAAGATATTTGAATTGTACTTTTGCTATATAGAATATTAATCTAGTTATGTGACAACAACATTTTTATGTTATCTGTTCTAGGTGGTATTTGAGGTCTTGGATCAATTTTCTAGGCCTTTGCTACTGTGGCTTGAATCCATTCTCCACATAAATAGGTATGAAGTAGCTTGAATCACAGAATTAGGAGATCAACTTACTTATTTCTCTTCTCCTCTAGGATCCTCTTACTTTGTACTCCACAAGGTTCTCTTTCCTTTATTTATCTTACGACTAAGCTGTGGTTTCCTTTGTAAGTCTACAATACTGTGTTCTAAATACTACCAATCTACCTGGAAACACCCCCATAAAAGAGAAATGGTTTAGAACCCTGAAGGGATCTTTTTTCCAAATTTTGGCTTCTATTCATGAACAGTCTGTTAGTTATCATCTGGAGGTCTCAGGTAGTTGTTTTGTCATGTTTTCTGTCATAAGCAGCAGGATAGAGGGAGAGTTATTGGGATTAGGCAGTCAGAAGCTCATTTATCTTTTTCATTATACTCATATTAAAGTATTTGTCAAACTGTCCCATGATGTGAATTCGTTTGCTGGTTGTTTATTATTCAGTTTATCTTGACTGTCAAAAGTTTTTCTTCATGTGTTTTAAAAATTAGTTTATGAACTCATATTAAGAGAATATCTTCATTACCTGGCTTTCTCTCATTTCAGTTACATAGCTTGTAAACTCTATGAAGTATCTTAGCAACATTCATGTCAATTTAGTGTTACTGTCACTATTAACAATAGTATTAATACCTAAAAGACATACATCTTTTACTATCTGCCAATTCCTTGTTCATTTGTTTTTCATTCAAGTTTTATATCTTAGAATAACTTTTCCTACAACTGCAAGATATTCTGCTTGGATTTTGAGATAAATTACATTAAATTATAAAATATCTGTACATATCTAATGTCTTCACATTATAATGCCAATGGATATAGTATATGTCAATATTTATTTGGATTTTATTTCTGCTTGCCACACCTGGATGTTGGATCTCATTCTTGTTTCCTCATTGTGATTTGTAACTTTCCCTTTTAATAAAGAAAACTTTAGTATACCCTGTTCGGAGCTAGTGTGGGATTGTCTGATTTGTGTTCCTCCATCTGACGTGTTCTGCTTCATTATATAAGCTGAAGGTTTTGTAGATGTTCTTCAGAAAATCCAGTAAATTCCTTGTTACTAGTTTACTGGTAGTTTTTGTGTGAGTGGCTGTTGAATGCTGTTAAAACAGTCTTCTTCCTCAATTGATATTAAGATGTTTTCTAGGGCTTTAAAATTTAATATTCATATTTTATTAGTAGATAAAATTGATATTAGTAACCATTTTAACAATACTGTTAAATGTATTGTTACCTAAGTAGACCTATCCATTAATATTGAATGCTGGGATCTTGCTTCAAAATTTATACGTTTTTAGGTCTAGCATGGAACCAGCAACTACCATTTCCAACAAGATCCAAATGATGCTGTTGTTGTTTTTTTAGAGACCACACTTTGAGAACTGCTAAGATGGGAAATAGGTTTTAATAATTATTGGGGTACAAATTGCTTGAGTGAGATTAAGCCAATTACAATTATTTTGTTTCTCAGTGTGTTCTTTGATAGTTAAGATATCAATGAAAACAGTTCAGTCCATTTCTGGTAGAGCAGGCCTATAACCCAAGCTGCTTGAAAGGCTGAGGTAAGATCAAAACTTGATCAAAACTCACACTTAGTATTTGTGATTTTTCCTTCATATTTTCCCCTCACTTTCAACTTTTATATTAATGACTCTTTTTGGCTATTATGAAGCAGAAGATAAGTGGTTAGTTAATCAAAAAGTTCTTCATCTTCAAGTCTCTGGTTTTGCGTTGCCCTACCTATAGTCCTTGAGTAACGGTATTTTTTTTCTTCGGTGTTTATTGCAGAAATATTTCGCAAGAAATTAGGGACATTAAGCTTTACAATATTGCTTCATTTTCCTATACTGATACTCATCACTAAAGGAAATCCTCCCTTAGTTGATGCTGTACCAGCTGCTATAAATAAAAATATTGGATCTTTTCAGGTATTCAGGTTTCTTACCTGTAAATCAGTGAAAGGTGCAGTTTGAACTTGTTTACCAAGACATAAAGGTAGAGAGAACTGGTTGTATTTCACCACTAAATGTTAAAGGACAAACTTGCTGTCAAAGACAGACTAATTACTTCTTTTTAATTATTTGTCTTAAACTGAAGGGAGACTGGAAAAAAGGAGTGATCCCACTGTGGTAACAGCTAAAAGAAGGAGAAATTCTGCACATTTTATTTTTACCAAATATAATAATGGGGTAGACTTGTTTTTGGCATAGCAGTCATTTTTTTCATTTGAATGCTAATTGCATTCTCAGTGTATGAATTAATTATAACTTCCATTGACTATGTTGATATTATTAAGAAAGATTATCTCTCATCTCAGATGAAAACTTTTGCCTGTGTATGAAAGGCTCAAGTGACTTGTTCTGCATATGGCATTAATATTCCTTGGTGTAAGTCTCATAAAACATTAAAACCAAATTAAACTCCAAACGGTATCAGAACTGCTGATTTATTCTTTTAAAGTTGAGAAGTTGAGAAGTAGAGGCTTCTGCCTCCTCCTCCTCCTCCTCCTCCTCTTCTTCTTTTCTTCTTCTATAGATAAAAATATATGCATCAAAGATAAAGCAATGATTTGGTCTCAGCATGCTTTGTATAGAACTATTTTGAGCATTCTTTATTCCAGAGAAAGAAAAATTTCCAAATAGAAAGAAGGTTATGAGAATATGAGACCTGACACTTTCTGTAGTGATCTTACTCAAAAATATGAAGGATTTTCAATTTCGTCATTCCCTCTTCCCATTAGGGACTGTGTAATATACTAATATGTAAACAAATTCATGTTCATATTTATTCCTGAATCATGCTTATTGAATAAAGGTAACCTTAGGACAGTCTAAAAAACTTGTATTGTGACAACTTCAAAAAGTGTACCTCAATTATTTATTCATTAATTCATTTGACAAATATTTACTAAATGCCTAGCATACTCTAAGTATTAAAGGCATAGTTGTTAGTATATTAAAGCATCCCTAATCCCAGAAGTATACGTTAGCAAAAGGGTGTATGTATATGTGTGTGTGTAATCATTTTAGAGTTTCATATATAATTTTCAAAGATTCACTTGTCATTATTTTATGTGTATATGTGAGTACCTACATGTATGTAAGTATTTATACCATGTATGTACTTTGTACCGTTAGAGACCAAAGAAGGCATCAAATACCCTGGAACTGGAGTTACAGGAGATTTGTGAGTCAGTTGGTATGGGTGCTGCTAGAGAGCAATAAGCACTTTGATCGACTGATCCATTACTCCAGCCCATTTTCATACAATTTTAAAGACTGACTTTTAGTTAAAATTAGCTAGGAAGCTTCTACAAAAGCAGACAAAGTATCTAGCAGAGTTTAAACGAGTCATTCTGTATCCCCATGTAGAGTGGACTGTGAGGGCCTGAGGTTCATGCATGCGCTAAGTCCTTCTGCAATAATGGAGGGGACAGAGACTGCTGGTTCAAACCAACATTGTGGTGATGAAGGTGGAGAGAAGTAACCAGGTCCTGCACATAATTTGAAGGAAAAGCTTTGTTTCCTAATCTAATGGCTGTGGAGTACGATAACCCCAAAACAATTGGGATTAGTGCTACCATGTCCCAGTTAAATGTGGGAGTTTTGTTTTTCATGTTTTGGGGATGAAAATTAGATCCCTGTACATATTAAGCAAGGACTTGACTCCCTGAATTATACTAAGCCCTTTTATATTCTCTTGACCATGATCAACTGTCTTTTTTCTGCATACTTTGCTCCTTCATGAATATTCTTCAAATGTCTGGATTCTTTCTAACTTTTGTAGCCTCCTGTTCAAGAAACCTTGTCTTCCTTAACCCATGATTTCCATTCTCAGGTACTGTGCTTACTCATTCCCTCTTTTATGTTCTTAGCATGCATCACTTGAAGCAAAGCAAACTATGCATAAGGTATATAAGCTATATAAGGTATTGCAGTATAAAAATCCAGTATAGGATACAACAGAATAAAGTCAGGACAGGAAATTAAAATCTCAGTTGAAGGATAATACTGTAAAAATATAACATGCTATTTGTGTGATTTTATAGAGTGGTGCAGGAGAATTGTCTGTATTCTGTCATATTATAAATAAACGCTGATTGGCCAGGCAGGAAATAAAGGTGGGAAAACCAGACAGGAAGTAGAAATTATGTAATGAGAACAGGAGAATTCTGGAAAGGAGGAAGTTGATTCCTCCCACTCCTGCCTAGACCACCAAAGCATCAGGATGTGATCTGCCCCACTGAAAAAAGGTTAACATAGATCAGTAAAATGGGTTAATCAAGATGGGAGAGTTAGCCAGTGAGAGGCGAGAGCTAATGGGTCAATCAGCTTATAATTTATGGAGACCTATGTGTGATTTTCTTTGGGGCAAAACAGTTGTGGGAGACCTGGTGGGAGGACAGAAAATACAAACAAGCAAGCCAGCCCGCTCATGTTACAATAGAGGCATGGAACCAATGGTAATGATAGACTACTGTGGTGGTTTGAATGAGAAATATCCCTCATAGACTCATGTATTTTAACACTTTTCCCAAGTTGATGGTGCTATTTGGGGGATGGTGGAACCTTTGGGAGGTATGGATTTGATGGAGGAAGTATGCCAGTGGGTACAAGCTTTGAGAGATTATTGCCGAAGCCTGCTTCTTATTGCCTCTCTCTGCTTCTTATGATTGATTGAAAAGTGATCTCCCAGCTTCCTGCTCTCACTCACCACCTCACCACTGCCGCCATACTTCTCCTGTCATATGGACATTCCCTATAGAACTGTAAGCCAAACTATTTGCCACAAGTTACCTTTGGTCATGGTGTTTTATCACAGCAATAGAAAGTAATGAATACAACCATAAAGTTTGAATTTTGAAATAGGCGTGAACAAAGAGAGAAGTTTGAGAGCTAACTATTCCAGTAAGAATAAGCATGGGAATAAATATGTGAAGAGTTTGAGAAGCAACTAGAAATCCGGTTTACTTGACATAAAAGGGGATCCATAGTGGGATAACACTGAGACAGAATGGATGAAATTGGAGTTGATCTCCTGTTGTAAATGCCCCTGCTTTGAGGACTTATGACATAACTACTCAACCTTTACAAATAGCCTAATAAAGCAGTATTAATGGCTTTGTTACTAAATATCCCTTAAAGCTTATAGGTGGAGTACTTAGTCTCTAATGCTATGTTTAAAGGTGGCTTTTTTTTTCTATTTCAGAAATGACTGAGTCATGAGGGTTTGGACCTGATAATCATACTGATCCACTGATGGATGCATAATAGATAATATATTACTAGTGATAATTGAAAGTAGGAGATGGAGCCTAATTATAGAAAACGGGTCAATAGCAAGGATGCCTTTGAAGGCTAATCTTGTGCTTGACCTTTCATATATCTTTTTCCTGGCTACAGGAAGTGAATAGGTTTCTTTTTCTGGTCATTCTGCCATGGAGTTTTTGTTTTATCAGAAACTTAAATACAATGGAACCTGCTGATCATAGATTGCATATTCTAAGACTTGAAACCATAAACCAATACAAAAATTTTCCCTGAAGTTGTTTCCAGTGTTTTTGTAATAGCAACCAAAAGGCAACTAACACAGAAAATTAGCCATTAATAGACTTTCAATTTTTAAATAATTTTTATTTCATAATCATTTTATATAATCATCCCAGCTCCCTCTCCCTGCCCTTTGCCTGTTCTCCCCACCTTCTCCCCAACCCACTCACTATTTATTACTCAGAGAGGGAAAGGCTTTCCATGGGGAGTCAAAAAAGTCTGGCACATCACTTTGAGGTGGGACAAGGCCCTTCCTACTATATCTAGGTTGAGCAAGGTATCCCTCCAAAGAGAATGGGCTCCACAAAGCCAGTTCAAGCACTAAGGATAAATCCTGGTCCCACTGCCAGTGTCCCTACAGACTGTCCCAGGCACACAACTGTCACATACATTTAGAGGGCCTAGTATGGGTCTATGCAGGTTCCCCTGCTGCCAGTCCAGAGACACTGAGCTCCCACTAGCTCAGGTCAACTGTTTCTGTGGGTATCCCCACCATGGCCTTGATTCCTTTGTTTATATTATCACTCATTCCTCTCTCTTCTTGACTAGATTCTGGGAACTCAACCCAGTGGTAGCTGTGATCTCTGCATCTGCTTCAATCAGTTGCTGGATGAAGATTCTATGATGACCATTAAGGTAGTCATAAAGCTGATTGCAGGAGAAGGCCAGATCAGGTGGCTCTTCGCTATTGCTTAGGGTCATCCTTGTGGACTCCTGGCAATTTCCCTAGTTCTAGTTTCTTTATAGTCCCATAATGCCTCCCTTAATCAAAGTATCTTTTTCTTTGCTTTCCCTCTTTGTCCTTGCCCCATCTCAGCAATCCTATTTCCTCATGTTCTCCTTCCCACTTCCCTTCTCCTCTCCCTCTCCCCTTTTGCCTTTCCTTCTATACCTTCCTGCCCCTGCACGCTCCCAATTTTCTCAGGAGATCTTGTCTAATTCCCCTTCCGAGAGGGATCCATGTATGTCTTTATATCTTACTCTTAGGGGTTTCCTTGTTACCTAGGTTCACTGGGGTCATAGACTATAGGCTGGTTATCTTTTCCTTTACATCTAATATTCACTTATGAGTGAGTACATACCATGTTTTTCTTTCTGGGTCTTGGTTACTTCACACATGATAGTTTCTTCTAGTTCTATCTATTTGTCTAAAAATTTCAAGATGTTATTGTTTTTACTGCTTAGTAGTAATCCATTGTGTAAATGTACCACATTTTCTTTATCCATTCCTTGGTTGAAGTGGATCTAGGTTGTTTCCAGGTTTTGATTACTATGAATATTGTTGCTATGAAAATAGTTGAGCAAGTGAACTTGTGGTTTGATTGAGCATTCTTTGGGTATATGCCCTAGAGTGGTATTGCTGGGTCTTGAGGTAGATTGATTCCCACTTTTCTGAGAAACCGCCATATTGATTTCCAAAGTGACTGTACAAGTATGTACCTACACCAGCAATGAAGGAGTACTTTCCTTACTCTGAATCCTCTCTATCATAAGCTATCATTGGTGTTTCTGATTTTAGCCATTCTGGCTGGTGTAAGATGGTATCTCAGAGTCGTTTTGATTTGCATTTTCTCGATGGCTAAGGATGTTGAGCAATTATTTAAATGTCTTTTGAGCTTTTGAGACTCTTCTGTTGAGAATTCTCTCTTTATAACTGTACCCCATTTTTAATTGGATTATTTAGTATTTTTGTGTCTAGTTTCTGGAGTTCTTTATAGATTTTGGAGATCACCCTTTGTGAGATGTGGGGGTGGTAAAGATCTTTTCCCAATGTGTAGGCTGTCATTTTGTCTTATTAACCATATCTTTTGCCTTACAGAAGTTTCTCAGTTTTAGGAGGTCACATTTAGTAATTGTTGCTTTAATATCTATGCTACTAGTGTTATATTTAGGAAGTGGTCTCCTGTGCTCTTCTGTTCAAGGTACTTCCCACTTTTTCTTCTATCAGGTTCTGTGTAACTGGATTCATGTTGAGGTCTTTAATCCATTTGGACTTGAGTTTTGTGCATGGGTTTATATATATGGGTCTATTTTCATTCTTCTACATGTTGACATCCAATTATGCCAGCAGCATTTGATGAAGATGCTTTCTTTTTCCACTGTAAAATTTTGGTTTCTTCATCAAAAAGAAGGTGTTCATAGGTGTGAGAATTAAAATTGGGGTTTTCAATTCAATTCCATTGGTCCACCTGTTTTTTTTTATGCCAGTACCAAGCTGTTGTTATTACTGTAGTTCCGTAATAGCACTTGAATTTCAGGGACGGTGATGTCTCTAGAAGTTTCTTTATTGTAACAAGATTGTTTTGGCTATCCTGGGTTTTTTGTTTTTCCATATAAAGTTGAGTTTTGTTCTTTCAGGTTTTATGATGAATTGTGTTGGGATTTTGATGGGGATTGCATTGAATTTGTAGATTGCATTTGGTAGGGGGGATGGGTGGGTTTGGTGCAGAGTGGGACTCATAGATTACAGAGTCCAATGCAGGGGTGTTGGAGCAACCTGCCTGGAGGAGGCTTGCCCGCTGGCAGGCTAGTGCAGCTGGAGGAGGGTCCCACGTTTTGGCTTGGGGCGTACGGCCTAGACACTGGGCTTTTTAACTGGGGGGCTGGTCACTTAGTTCTTGGTTCAGTTCAGTTGCAGTCTGCGTTCCATAGGGCCACTGAGGATGTGGGAGATGGGTGGGTTTGGGGGAAGAGTGGGAATTGTAGATTACAGGGTCCTATAGAGGTTGTGTGAGCACTCTGCCTCAGGATGCTTGCCTACCAAAGGGGCTAGTGCTGGTGGGGGGCTGGGGTTTTGCCCCAGGGCCTAGAGCCTAGACACTGGTTTGTCCAGCGGAAGGGCTTGTCACTCACTTCTTGTTCTGCTCTGTGCAGTCCCAGTCCTGTGTCCCAGAGAGCCTCTTGGTCAGCTCTGTGCAGTTGCAGTCTCAATTTTTATTTTTTCCCCCAAAAGGTAGTGATAGCTTAACTGATTTGATTTACAACATCATCTAGGACAATACTTTAGTTGTTTTCAGGCACTGTCACATAATCTTTGCTGTTCATCTTATGAAGAGCTGGAGTTTCTACTCTTTTCCCTTGAATTGCCCAACAAAACATGGCAAAATCGACAATGATATAGGTCATTTAAAAAGCTATAGAACTTTTCTATGCTTGTTTTTGGATTCTGGAGATACCACCTAAGAAATTTAACTACCTTGATGTCACTGCGCTCTAAGGAAACATATGTTTCATAAATGGGGGCTTTTGTGTTCTCTGATACAGCTGAGCCCCAGTATTTGCTCCCTTCTAGCCCAAATCCCAGACTGGGAAGTCAACTGCCCTCTTTAGGATTTTCACACTGAGTGTTAAGTAATTATTGGCCCACAAGCCATTTGCACTGTGCTCTCTTCAAATCTGATCTGTGCAATCTGTGGCTGCAGGGAAATAAGTGGCTTCTTTGGAATACTAAGTGATTCTGCACATCGATAGATGCTTGGGAGGGACAACATGAGGAGCAGGGACCTTCTACTGATGGTGTATATGAGGCATCGCAAGCTCAGCGATTGGGGAAAGAGGTAGAAAATTAAACCCATGATCTATTTTGCTTCATTTGATTGAGTCTCACTGGATTTTGTCATTTAGGACTTTGTTAGCTCTTTGAGAATATGAGTCATACAAGGATATTGAAAAAAATTGAAAGTGACTATCTGTATTTTAAGGACAAAGATGAAATGCATGCTAAATCCCACAAAAAATTAGAGACATTTTAGATGGAGCTGATGACATGTTATAAGTAGAAAATACTATCCATCAACAGACAAAAATATCTACTATATATTAGCAATTATATCCAGTAAACAAAAGATGATAATATTTGCATTAGGAAACTAGGCAAAAATACGGATAAGAAAAATTAAAATAAAATTATTAAGGCCAATGAGTATGTTTAATGATCTTTATAATCAATAATTGTCAAAAATTCATATTAAAGTTAGGCTGAAAACCCAAATTACTCATGACTATCAAAAATTGGGAGGCTTGGTAGTAAAGTGTTATTGTAATAAATTGCTGTACGGAGGAAGGACCAAGACAGATACTCTGTGGGAAAGCAACTTGGTACAGGATAGGAAAAGTATCTGAGTACCAGAAAAATGAAATGTTGTATACACTCATTATGGAATACTATGCACTAAATATAAGTAAGAATTGAGAACATGCATTAGTCCTAGAAACAGCATAAACAAAAAAAAGCAAGATAAAAATGAGATATATAATAAAGTTTTGGTTAAATTGCTTAAATTTCAGCAAGGAGAAATGGTACACATCTTCTAAGACTGTTAATGAACTCTTCATATAATGGTCACGATAGATGGGTACTGTGAGTTGGTAAGAAATAAAAAGGAAAGGGACCTTTCATAAACCAGCGATGACCATGTCTCGTGAATTGAAAACTGTAAACTTCTGGCCCTGGCAGCTAAAGATGTAAATAAACTTGAAAACAAAGACAAAGAGTTCTGGAATCATTGATTAATGTGAATTAGTTTTAATTTCTCTTAGAATTAGATTCCATTGTCTTTTCTATAGTTCTATCTGGTTATACATAATTAAGCTAGGCATCAGATGTGAATTACTTTTGTTATATAGTACCGCCAGGAAATTTTAAGAGAGCTTGTTGGTAAATCCTATGATTCTTTACCTTGATTCAAATATCTTCAATGTTTCTTGATTGTGAAAATAAAACATATTCATGGTAAAATATGAAATACAAAATAAAAGGTCAATAATTTCATGATTTAGTTCTGTTACCAATTTGCCACCTAGAAATAGTTGCAGGTAATATCTGGATACATTTATTTCTGTTCTTTTTAAAAATATAAATGCATCCATGGGAATTTAGTTGTAAAGGTATATATGAATATGCAAATATATGTACATATGTATAATACTTTTGCAGTGGTACTATATGAAAATTCCTGTTTTCAGAAACCTGTGCGTATCTTAAATATCTGTTTAGTTTATAAAATTGTAGCAGTATGTCAGTATTATTTTAGATTACCACTGAAGTATAATGTATGAATTTAGTTATTTTCTTACTATTCTTGTAAATGATTTGCTCATGAACTTTGTCTATTATTCTATAAGATTCTTCTGAAAAAAACTCAATTGAATATTTTCTTTGTATTGGACTATCATTCAACCATTGTCATATTTCTTATTTAATTTATGCAGAAAGTATTACAATTTTTCTTTTATAATTATTTGAAATTATATCTTATTCTTTTCAATATTTTCAAATTATTCTTAAAATTAGAATATCTTCACTCACCTGTAATTATTTTTCTTTGGTTTGTGGAGCACCATATATTTATATTTTTAAAAATTTTACTCTTTCAGCAATTAGAACTTATTTTGCTTGGGTATCATAGGGGATTCTGAATTGATTTTCTCAGTTTTGAATTATTTCTTATTTTTCTATTTATTTTTAGTGCTTACTTTATGATGAATTACTTCACATACACACACACACACAATTTTTAAGGTTGTTTTATCTATCCTTATACTAGAAATATAGTGTTTAAACTATTCATGTTTACGTTTCATTTATTTGTATAATAGTTTGCATTTACAAACTATTGTAGTTTTTAGCTTTTTAATAATTTTCTTTTTCATGTTTTTTAAAACATATTTGTCTTCCCTCCTGCAAGTCTTCCCATTACCACCCTCAGCCTTCTGTCCCTTTCCACTCATGTTTGAAATTTCCTCAATTTTCTCCTGAGTCCAGTTTGTGCTCCCCAGCTATTATTAGAAGTGAGACTTGCCCTGGTGTGTGATCAACCTATTGGCGGTTACTTCATTAAAGAAACGGACTCTCCCTCTCTAAATAGCTATCAAACGCCAAATAATTCTCAGTTATTAATGGGATTTAATGCCCACCTTATACTTCTGTGTTAAGATTTGTCTGGCTGGAACTGGTGTATGTCTTAAGTATGCTTGTCACAATTGCTGTGAGTTCATATGTACATCTGCCTTGCCTGACAATCACTGTTTCCTTGATGTTAACTGATCACCTCAGACTCTGAAACTGTTTCTGCTCCTTCTCCCACAAAGATCCTTAATCACTCCATTCTTTTATTCTCTGCAAATGGCCATTTTTATTCTCTATGCTAATTGCCAACTACTGCCAGAAATAGCTCCTCTAATGAGAGATAGAATATTGTCAATTTATTATAAATTTTTGAGAAACTTTTGGTACTATTCATGACCCACCCCCCCCAACACTTCCCAGAGCTTCTCCCTTCCCCATACACTCAACTTAGTATCATTTTTTTCCTTTTTTCAAAAAAAAAATCATCAAAATCAATTTGTGCTGCCAAAATATTTTTGGATGTGTGGCCTCGCAGGGATTTATTATATATCTGAGTAAGTAATAACTGGCACAATAACTCATCTAATATCCTTTAAAAAACATTAGCAATAGTTTTTCCAAGTAAAGCTTATAATTATTTGTTTCAAAACAAACCTCATTTAAGGATTTATTTGCAATCACTTTAGTAACATCATTATTTATTGTCTGTAAACATAATCTTCAAAATATTTATAGTTTATATCTAAAATGGCATATTTCCTCCTTTATATGAGTCATTCTTAAACTCTTTCATAGTTTCTTCATTTTAGTCATATATACTGGTTTGATTATTTTGATCAAGCTATTTTGGCTTGCTGCTGGCACTCATCTGCATACAATGTGGCACTGGCTCACCTGTATTACTGAAGGTGGAGAGAAAAGTGTCAGTGGAGACTGAGACCTGGAAGCAGTGGTTCTACTTGATTTCGGAAGAAATTTGACTTCAAGATTGTGACAATTAGTGTTAATGGCTAACTTGACAGAATCTAAAATTCCCCAGGAGATGAGTCTCCAGGCACACCTGTGAGGGCTTATCTAGCCTACCATTATCCAGTGAGAATGTCTATGAGAGATTATCTTTATTAGCTTTATACAGACAGAACCACCTTTACTGTTAATGGGAGCAGTCTTTGGGTAGTAATGCAAGACTCTAAAATGGAGAATGGGAGCTGAGCACTGGCATTCATTGTTCTCAGCTTCCCGGTCACACACGTGACATGACCAGATACACCAGGGAAACTCCTGCTACTTGACTTGACTGTCAAGAGACATTTGTGAGTTGAAGTTAGCTTTTTCTCCCTTAAACTGAACTGATCAGAGTATGTTATTACAGCAGCAGGAAAAGAAACTAAGACAGTCTTCTTATGTATGTTTTCTAAACTCCACAGTCATAAAGGGAAGATAATGGATGGCTCAAATGAAAATTCTGCCCTTCAAATATATTCCTATCTTTCGAGAAAATACTCTCATATATATATATATATATATATATATATATATATATATATATATATATTTGTAAATTGAGTCCTACATCTACCGTGTTTAGTGGAAGGTCTTTAGAATTAAAGTGATTGGACATGAAGTATATTTTCATTTACATTATGGTTTTAGATCTGTCTTCTTTTGTGAGCATTTTAATGGATATACAGGTACATTCAGAATATAAGTAATGTTTCAATAGCAATTATCCTCTATCTTTCACAGACTTTATCAGACAGGTTTGCTTTCTGTTTTGCCTGATTATTCAACACTTTTGTCAGAGAGACTCTGATTATTGTAGGATTATGGACATGCACAGCATTGCAGGCTCGTGTGACTGCTGCAGCAGGGAAAAGAGACAGAAGAAATCATACACTGTCCCTTTCACCACAAAGGACCAGACTTAAGTCAATACTTTTCCATTGTCCAAAGCAAGTCATTGATCTTACCCGATGACAAAGTAGGAAGGGAAGTATAATCCTACCCACATTACCAGAGTGAGAGCAGGCTCTCTGTGAACAACTATGATTAGCATGGATTTCCATTCGGAAAAATTAATCTCCTTTCAGTGAATGCTAGAAAAACGGTAGCCATTTGGCTTCTTAATCATTTAAAATACATAGACTGCATCACTTAGCATATGAATACTGTGTTAGAGACTGCAAAGGTGTTAATCTTTGTAGAATATCAGTGTATTTATAAGTCAAAGGCCAAACAACACAGTAGAAGTGGTGTCCTTGAACGCTGGAGGTCTTTATTTCAGATAGGGGTTGGGGGTGGTATGCTTCTGCTACTCTATCCATGAAGCAATTATATAGAAAATACGTTAAATAACTCTTTTATTGCCTGAATACTTTATTATGTATATTGACTTCTTTTATTTTCCTTTCAAAAGAAAAGCCCTGGAGCATGAGAATAATGTGCCCAGCATCCTCTTCTGCTGGTTTCTAGGCAGCCACTCTTTCTTATTGCCAAAAGAGGAGAGGGAAGTCCTGTTGCTTTAATATGCCATTTTGAACAATCCTGAACTGTGAGGCTGCCAACTCTGGCATTGGCTAACTCCTTATCAGGGTGCAGTGGGCAGCAAGTGGGGGGAGGGGAGAGGATCCATGCAATACACATCTCACACTGATTTGAACAAACGAATGCTCTGTACCTCTGATGTCAAAAGACATTTACGGTTTTTCTAGCCTGTTTCCCACGTCTGCTTGGCACACAGACTGCCTGGATCAATGGTCCAATTTTAGTTCCACTTTCTTCTTCCATCATTCCTTGTATTCAGCACTTCGGAAGTGAGTAAATAATGTAAAATCTGGCTGAATTAAATTCATTTAACTGTGCTGCCAATTCTCTTCCCTTCATGCATTTTTAAAGAGATCTCAAACCGGTGATGGATTTCTAATGCTCTAGGAAAAGAAAGCAAGGATGAGACAGTAAACCTGAATGGGCTGAATTGTTTGTTATAATTATTCCATTGAATTATCTCACTGTGTATAGAAAAGGGAGATGAAATTTCAGCCTACACAGGCTTTGCAAGTGGTAATATGAACAATATTTTAAAAATGGTAGAAAGTGACTCTTCAGTCAAAAAATTGACACTGTGTTGCTTCACATAGAAAGCTGTGAACAGTAAAATATGAGACAGGAGGGGGTCTGTTTCTATAGCAACCCAGTATATTCTAGCTAGGATGGTGATATTTTTGTAAAAAAATAAACTTAAAGTTAGAAACAAATTAACACCAGGCCTTAGCCTGACTGTTTGACACAAACTATGTGAGCTACCTGTTAAGTGTTCTATCTTGAAACCTGTTCACTATTCTGAGACTGTCTTTGGTTGTCCTCAACCTCTTGGCTTCTTAAACTGACTGGTACTATGGCTGGAATATACAGCATTTAGTGTTCAGAAGAAGGTAAAGCCAAAGTTCCTATCCAAGAAAAATTAGGAATATCAGGAAGCAGAGACCTCTAAATGTGGTCTTCATTAAGTTGAGTCTGTTAAACATTCAACTTCCAAAGTGAGCTGCTTTCAAAGCAAGGTGTTAGATAGAAGAAATCATTCATTCCTTCTCCTTTTCTTCCTCTGCCTCAACCTCCTCTTTCTGAATTCCTTCTAGTCAGACGATAACCCCCCCATGGGAAACAAATGTCACGTGGCATTTGTGCTATATTTTGTTTCCTCTCTACTTCCATGTAGTATCTGCCCACACCAGACTGTCTTGTTTATCTTAACTAGAGAGTGCTTCAGTGTTGTAATCTGCTAATGACTCAATCAGCTCTCCACTTTATAGTCTCGTGACAAACCAAAGTAGAAGAAGCAAATCTTTGGTTCCATATTCTCATGATTCCTGTCCTCTAAATGGCACTAGGGACTCTCTTGCAACTGGGCTGTTATTTATTTATTTATTTATTTATTTATTTATTTATTTATTTTTACCATATTGTAGTCTCTAAGGCCCCATCTGCTCACCATGAGCAGTAGTTCCAACGACTCAGAAACCTTGCTCCTATTGATTTCATGTTTCTCAAGATCATTCTGGAAATGCAGCCCTTGCAGTGATGAACAGATGGGTAGCTCATTTTGTCTATTAGTCTATCGTCTGGCCAAACCCACATTCTGTGATGTTGTTAAGAGTGCAGGTGCTTCTATTGAAACAAGAAACCATGTCCCTTCCTGTTAATGAAGTGCACCCTGTCTTCTCATCTCTAGATACCATTGCTGACTCAAAACCAGAAACCTAAACCCATTGTGTCTGCTCTGCTCTATTTTCACACAAAGCACAAACACCTCTAGAAAGAACACTGTGTGTCAGCCAGTGACAGGGAAGATTAGAAATTTGGGATGTGAGATTTGAGGATTTTCCTGATACTCTGAGTTTTCCTTTTGATTTTATTTTTATTTTTCTTTTGTTGTTGTAGTTCCTGCATCCATCCTGCATCCCATTTCTGATAATTAAGATTCTCAAAGTCTCTCATAGAGGCTCTGCCAAGCCAAACCTTGATGAGATCAACAGGAGTTTTTATGTCATAGCACCACAAAGATGTGTACAATAAAACTGGACACCACAATATCTCCTCCTGATGAACAGTCTGAAGCTTAACAAGGCTACATCCTGTTCTCATCCCTAAGGCAGCTATTGGTTAGTTAGACTGATCTAGTCTAGAGTTTATCATCCCAAGCAGCATCCCTATTCTTTCAAGAACCAGTCTGCATTTCAGTACTTAGATGTGGTCTTCTCCCATGACCACTTTTGACTGATGTCTTCATCTTTACACCCTGCTTTCCCTATGTGTCTAACGCCTGTTGGCCGACAACTGTAGCGTGGTATAACTTGAAAACTTGTTGTGTTTTCTAGGCTGGCTTGAAAACATATATTCTTAAATTTAGTGGAATAACTAGAGTGCCCAGTACTTGATTCAGCTCCAAATCAAAAGACAAAGCTCATGGAACCCATGTTTTATGATTTATTTCAAAATGTCCATTCTATATTTTTTAATTTTCTGAAACAGTATTGCAATGAGTTGATGGGTTCTAATTCAGGACCCTCCTGCCTTAGCCACTGAATATATCATATGTTTATGATGTATATGTATGTATGTATTCAAATACATGCTACCACACACAGCTACCACCGAATTTATTCCCATCTTCCCACTCTAAATTGAAAATAATTCTCTCTTAAGGACTCTCCCATATCCTCACAGAGTTGATGTGCTATTTCGCTATATTCTGTGCTATGACAAACTAGTCCAAAATATGTGGCTCTTAAAACATTATTTTGTCTTTCTTAGAATCTTGAAATATGAATTCTGGGAATATGGGAAGATTTGTCTATGTATTTTTGTCTGTCTTATACAAATAGTTCCAGGACACCTGAAGGTAGAAGATCCACTTCTAAGGTGGCTTCTTTACTCAACCCTGGCACCACAGTGCCTCTTGGTCCTCCCCTAACTCCATTTTATCCTTTAAAGCTGCTTCAAGAGGCATGCTTCTTCCTCACCACCCTGATGTGTTCAGAACAGATGCATTTTTTTCTAATTGTTTTTGAGCCCCTGTTAGCTGAACCCAAAGATCTGGAAGCTGTGGAGATTAAAATGCCCACTGTATTATAAAATGATAGACCACAGAATCCTTGCTGCTCCACCATTTGAACACAAAGCAGCCAATGACAATACATAAACAAATGAGCACACATGTGTTGCAATACAAACTTTATTTGCCAAAACAAGTGGTTGGCCTTCAGGTTACCATGTGATCTAGAGAATCTGTTTCTGATCTTGAGAGTGCAAAGCACTCTGAGATCTCACCTCTTGGAACTTTATATGTGATGGGCCATAGAAAACACTGAGTTTACAATAGAACAAGATAGAGGAAGTAATTGAATGTTGTGTCCCAGTGACCAGAGAAGAAGGAATTTGCCTATGTGTCTCATTTTGCGATCTAAAGCGTCTTCTATTAGACACAGTGATTCAGGTTATACCTCTAGCATATATGGGAGGACTGTTTGACAAGGCCAGAACCCAGCATAGAGGAAATGAAAGTGTTAGTTGAAAGGAAGGAAACAGAAAGCACTTCCCATCTCCCCATCTAGGATCTGTGACATATGAGACATGGCAAGTGATATTTTACTCCTTCTCTACAAGGGTAGAGTCTAATTTTCCTGTCCTTGAATTAGGGTAGGTTTTAGTGAACTATTTCACCAACCGAATATGCTTTAAGTGATATTTGAGGATAAGCTATGAAAAGTCTCATATCTCTTGTTTCAGTCTCTATGGAAAAGACCTCTGTTCTTTAACAAAACCACCCTGAGGAACACATGCCCAGGCATGCCTCCAGGAGAGACTCTAAAGGACAGAATGGAATTTGTGGAGAAACATTGGTCAACAAGCACTGTAGGACATGAATAGGAGTAAAGAACCCATCTTGGAAGTAGATCCTCCATCTTAGCTGTCAGTGGATCCCACCTGGATCAGATGGAAAGCAACAATGAATGACAACAAAAGCAACACAAACAAATAAACCACCCAGTTGAAATATTCTTGACCTCCAGACCTGCAGAATTTTAGCAAAATGAGGTGTATTTCCTGAGGTAGCCACGTTCCCTTGGAATATCTTAGACATGCAAATTTTAGGTCTATTCCAGAAAGTCTAGGGTGTAGCTCACTGACATATGTGTTTGTTTATAAGCCCTCCAAGTAACTCTAACACACACTTCTGTGTGATTATTGCTCCTTCAGATAGACAGTCATGAAACCAAAGCAAGAGTCAGACAGAAGTTGCTTGCAGTCACTACATCTGCTGTGCTTGAGCTAGAGGGGTGGAAGCTGAGCTTCCATGTTCATATGGAGTGTCTTCAGTAACAACAAAGGAGGAAACACATCTGCTTTAATCTAGAAGCAGCAGTGAATCAATTGTACTGGCCTATGAGTTTTCTTTCCCATTTTCTCAATTACTTCAGTCATGCAGAATAGGCCCAAGGTTAGGAACTCTGAGTGGGGCCCCCAGCTCTGTAGCATAGAGACCCTGTTTTGTAACTTAAAATAATTTTGTAGCTTCAAGCAACACAATAACCATTGTAATGTATTCTGTTCTTAAGATGATCCAAGCAGTGTGAAGAACACTTTAGGTATTTTATAAGCAGTCATCTGTCATATTCACAGGGGAATGTTTTCAGGAGCCCTATACGTACTCAAATCCACAAATGCATATGTGTCTTATATAAAATGTCATGTGTCTGCAGGCAATTTATGCATATCTTCCCAAACACTTTAAATCCATTCCAGTACTTTTATACCTAATACAATGTAAATATTATACTCTATAGTTTAGGGACTAATGACAAGGCAAAAGCCTCCATATTCAGTACTAGTGCAACACTTTTATGAATACTTTCATTCTATGGTTGATAAAACCTATAGATGCAGATATCCAGGATATAGAGGGTCACATGTACATATAAATAAATACCATTACCAGCGTGACAGAGAATTTCAAGCATAGATCCAACATCTTAGCTTCTAATTCTGGCTGTGTTGGTCTCTAACTACATTCTCTTGACCCAGTTTTTTAGCCACTTTCTATATCCAGCACCATTCACTATCAAAGTAAAGCTAATGGCTGTACCCAGTCATAAAAATGCTATGAGAATTAATGCATCTAAGGAGTTTAGATATTGCTTGGAGAATGCTAATACCTCAAAATAAATCAACTGTTTGTATTATGTCATTAAATTTTCATAGCGGTGTTCCAAGGTAGGTGTTACTCATCTGGAAGTTCTCTGGATCTTAGGTTCCTTAACTAAACTTGCAGAAGTGGCCAAGCAAAGGTTTAAAGAAGGTTACTTATAGCACAGTGATCAAGCTCTTAGCCAACACACGCACACACACACACACACACACACACACATATACTACACACACATGCTTAATTTGAAGTTTTCTAGAAATCTTATTCTCCCAAAAGAGGAATTTCTGAATTGCTGTGTTAATATTTAAAATAATAACCAAATTTCTAAAAAGTTAAAATGTCACTTAACACTATCCCGTTTAAGGTAACTTTAGTAATTCCAGACAGCATTATTCAACTTCTTGAGCATGTTTTGATAATTTGGCACTAGTTGTTACACTAATAAATATGCATTAGTTGACATAGAAGTTGCTTGTGCATAGGGTTTCATGGAAATCCCCCAACAACCCAGGCTGTGGCCAAGACTATATGTTGTTTTCCACAGTGAGAGCAAGGGCCCCACAACTCACTGAGCACGTAGAGTTTGAGCTGCTGCCGATGTTGAATCTTCCCCACTGTATTCTAGTGTTTATGGCATTAAAAGGTACTCTGCTGGCTACCAAAATGTGCATAGGATTTAGGAGTCTGTCCATAGGACTTAGGAATCTACTGTTTCATATTTAACATGTCTTTGTTTGATAAATTCCTTTGTAGCGTTATTAAAAATTATTCAGTTTTCTCCTGAAGTAAGGGCTATACTCCTACATGGCCCATAAGCTCCCTCTTTCTTTAATTCTGTTAGCCAAAGCAGTTTTTTTACTTTCTAGAAAATATCCAAAATTTTTCAATTCTGGTAGCAGGATTTAAATTTTTAGTAAAAGTCAAGATACAGTTGTGTCATTATGGGAAAGAAGAGCATGCTAATTGCTAAAGATTATCTCATTTGTATATTGGAGACATAAGGGTGTGTCAGCTGTATCCCTTGTAATTTTGCCATTTTTAAATTTACTTTATTTTTAATTAAAATATAATTACATCATTTCCTTCCTTCCTCCGTCGCCTCCCATGCCACCCCACCCACTGCCTCTCAAATTCATAGCTTCTTTTTCTTTAATTACAATTGTCACACACACAGACACACACACACACAGAGACACACACACACACACTGAATGGGGCGGAACAATCAGTCAAAGCACTTTGGCCCTAACCCTGCCCCTTACCAATGTAAAACAGTGATCAAAAAATGATTACAGAAACACAATAAAGACAGATTCAGACAAAAAGAAACCTCTAAATGGGTCACAATGTGTTTAAAAATGTATGTAGGCTTAAGAAAGAAAATTAGTAAGGCAGTTATAGAAAGAAATAAATAATTTAAAAAATAAAACAACACATTTAAGGAGACAATAAAAGTAATATTTAAAAGTCACATAAAGATGAGAAATTCACAGGGAATCTGGATCCTGAATAATATTATTCAATATATATTCAAATATAAAATTTGAATTTTTTGATGGCTGATGGGCAAGAGATAGCTGCTGAGAGACATGGGATTGAAAGAGAGATGGATAAAATATACAACCTCAATACATTAAAAATGCCTTAACTTGAAAACAAAAGTCAAAAAATATATTTGTAAAACATAAGTTAAAATATGAATTTCTTTGGAGAAGTGGTTTTGCTTTTGTTTCCACAGAAAACAAGAGGCTAAGGATTCATTCCAGGTTAAGATGGACTAGTTCTGATCAAGGGAGTCCTCTTGAAATTTGACAAGCGATATCTATCAACAAAGGTTATAACTGATCTTCCAGAACTTGGCAATTATCTTAAATTTTCTTTGGAACCCTAAAGATACTTTGTCCACAGACAGCAGAAAGCAGTTTGGAGAAAACAACATCCACATTCCCAAAATCTGGGGAGTATGGACGGTCTTTGGTTATTTAGTAGGTTACAGACGTTTGCTATATTTAAGGCAATATAGGAATATAGGATAAAAAGACACCTATTAATCTCAGATGTTTTGAATTAGCATGAATTTTGCTATAGAGATACAAATTTAAAGTTAATTTTGTTACACTGTATATATGTTTCTATTCTTGTTTAGAGAATTTTGTATATTGATACAAATTTAAGATTAGTTTAGTTACACTGTATGTATATTTATACTCTTGTTTAAGATATTATGTTTATGCAGCTTATTTATAAATGTAATGCATAGTTAAAATACAAATTAATAGACATCTATAATAGCCAAATTTACAGACATGTTAGTTAGGTTTTCTAGATATGCAAAGGTAAATTTCAGATGGATAAGTAATCTTCAGACCCTTCAAAGATCTACAGAATCTGGCACTTAACATGTTTTAAAAGCTTAGAATTCTTTGGACATGAGATGTCTGCTCCTGCCAGCACCAATTACTTCAAAGAGGATGATTGGCATGGAAGAAACTTGTTATGGAGTTTGCTTTCAATGTGCCAAGCCTAGACATTTGAGCAAGAAACTGTTTTTGCCTTGACTGCTTGACAAAATGTTTTATAAACTGGTCATACAGAACCCACAGAAAAATGATGGCTGAATTTGGCAAAACAAAATAGGACAGTCTTTCAGGGTTCCTGCTTCATGAAAGAGTCTGTCAGATATTCTGCAGGAAACAGAAAAAAGAGACTGACAAATTTTGCCAAAATAGGCAAGATATTCCTTCAAATTTTCTGCTTCACTGAGTAGTTTGCCAGATACTCTGGGCCTGTAGACTGAAGATGGATGCCCCAATGTTACAGAAGAACTTTGGTTAGCTGTCCAGGTAGCTAGATATCTCTGTCTTTTCTAGAATTTTGGAAGTTGCTTACAATACACTTCCTGGTTTCTTAGGTAATATATTTTTCTAGGGTCTTTGATGGAGTTGAAGACTAGATAACTATAATTTTCCTTAGTGATGACAAAAATAGATTAGCTATGAAACTTTAGATTTACAAAGATAGAATAGGTGATAGAATATGTTAAATGCACTGGATATTGTAACTGATTCTTGCTTGATAACTGTTTTGTTATATGTAATTTTACAATCTTAAAGTTAAAACCTTCCTTTTTTAATTAGATAGAAAAGGGGACATGGTGTGGGATGTCCTTCTGTATGCTGCAAATATGTGTTGCTTTTATTAGTTGATGAATAAAGTTGCTTTAGACTACGGCAGGGCAGAATATAGCTATGTGGAAATCCAAGCAGAGATACAGGTGAAGATGGATGAGGTTGAAAGAGATGCCAGTAGTTGTCTAAGGAGCAACATGCCAGAAGCCACAGGCTACATGGTGATACACAGATTAATATAATAGTAATAAGCCTAAGCCATCAGTCAAATATTTATAAGTATTATTAAGCCTTGAGTGATTATTTTATAAGCAGCTTTGAGACTGGATGGGACACAGAAAAGCTTCTGATTATAAATATATGTGTGTGTAGATATATAAAGAGGTAAAGAGATGGATAGATACATATATACATACATAAATACAAACATACATAAATACAATCTACTGAGTCTGTTTAGTGTTGTTTATATGTGTATTATTTCAGGGCAGGCCACTTGATAATGGATGGCAAATTAGGGACTCATCCCTAGGGAAGACTAATTCTATCTCTCTCAATAGTAGTTAATTGTTTATAGTTCTTTGTCTACAGGTGTGGCCCAGTGAGATGTCTCCCACCAACATTGGCATGCCAACTGGTGTTGTTATTGTTCAGGTCTTATTTAGTCAGTTTTATTGTTGAAATTGTATGAGTGTAACTTCTGTGCAGATGAAAAGATTCAATTGGAGATCTAAGCTTGAGATCCAGTTCTTTTTGTACTGAGGAAAGCACCCAAAATAAACGTCACATTTCTGGGCCAGTACTGATGGAAGATTAAACACTGATAAGATAAATATGACACCTTCTATGCCATCACCATCAGCATGCACATTCACACACATATATGCATGCAGAAACACACACACACACACACAGAGAGAGAGAGAGAGAGAGAGAGAGAGAGAGAGAGAGAGAGAGAGAGAGAAGACAAGCACCATAGAAGTAAATGAGTAGAAAAGATCTTCTGGAGCTGATTCTTTGGAAGATAAAAGATTTGGATGAATGGTGGAAATAGCTATGAGAGAAGTGGGAAATTAGGTAAAGCATGTGGCATGAAGAAAGATATGAGATCAAGAAGTTCCATATTGTCATTTATATGAGGAGATGCATTTGGCAAACTAGTGTAAATGAAGGGTTCTCTATACATTAATTATTAAAGCTTGGACCATAGCTCAAGTTTAATACTGGCTAACTATTACATTTCAGTCAACCCATATTTCTATCTACATTTTGAGACATGACTCAAGGTTTGTAACATTTTTTACACATCTTGTTTGTTCTACTATGGACTGGCATTTCTCCTGACTCTGACCCTCCTCATTTGAATTTTCAGTTTGATTGTTCCACTTTAACCTTATCCTGCCTGGCTATTGGTCAATCAGCTTTCATTATTAACCAGTGAGAGGAATACATATTCACAGCATACAGAAAGAACTACAGCAGGAGAGAGAGAGCAGGGCATGTCAATGGTAACATCCTGGTCATGGGGCCCTTGTATGTGGTGTAAAGCAAATGATATTCAATATGCATGCTCACTAGTCTCAGTTCCTCTAGGGGATCTGTTTCCAATCTGGTAATTGTCTTGGCTGTCATGAGCTGTTTTTAATTTTATACTAGGCCTCAATTCTACGCCTCTGTTTCTAGACTTCCTTCTTGTATTATGTTTATTGACCTCAGTCTTTTCCATTGCATTGTGGCAAGACACTGCAATTTACAATATAGTTTCCTGTTGCATATACTAGCCATTTTTGCTGTTATTTTTCTCAATTCATGTTTTAATCAAATAACTGCTTTTTATTATTTGACAATCTTTTCATGAACAATATTATTTTAAAAAATACACAATATCCTTCTTATCATAGGTTTATTATAGATTAGTAGTGCTATCATTTGAATATGTCTTTTCCAAGGTTTGTATTGGGATTTAATCCTTATTGTGTAGTTACTAGGAGGTGCGGCTTTTGGGTAAGTGATTAAATTGTGAGAGTCCTGTCTTTGTGAACAGCTTAATACCTTATAAAACAGACATCAGAAAGAGTTCATAATCTTTTGCCCTTTTGCAGTTTATAATTTGAGGACATGACTCTGAACAGACACCTAATGCTGGAACCTTGAATTTGAACTTCCTGGCACACAGTTTCAAAAGGAATAAATTTCTGTTGTTTATAAATTACCTGTTACGGTATCAAAAGAAAATCAAGATAAACATTAACAAAAATGTTATTGGATCACAGCAGAAGTTATTTAAATTCGTTTCTTTCAATTCTTGTAGTGATTTCACTGTGCCCTTTTTTTGCATCTCTTGAATGATCATGGAATTACCTTCTTTTCTACATATAGCAGAATGTCCCCTAGGCTCCATACTGTCCGTTGTTTTGTTTTAATTCTATACTAATCTTTGTAATGGGTAAAAATATGATAAAGTTGATAGAATTTTCAATTATAGAGATAGTTTTCATTTGCAAAACTCTTAGCCCCAAATTCATTCCCCTGTAAATTTTTCTTTCTTGTTAGTGCGCTGACCTGACCTGAGAATGTCTCCTTTTCATCTTCTCACTCTTTGGCATTGCAGAATGTATGAATAATGATAATGTTGAAGAGGGAGGAGGAGAGTGGGAGGAGGAAATGATCATCACTACTGTACCAGACATTTCTCTGAGATCTTTACATTAATCATCTCATTTAGTCCTGGCAAGAACTCTTTGAGACAGCTGCTTTTTTGCCCCATGTTACTTATAAGGAAAGTAATATATAGCTAGATTAAGTAAACTAAAAATGTTGCAAAAAGTAATAATAGTTAATATAATATTGTCTAACTGAGTCCAAAGTCTGATCGATCCACCTGCATGAAATACTTTGTTTTCTAGAGTCTTTTGCTTATCCTAGTTGGTGTGTCCTTGTCTACCCCAGTCCTTTGCCTGAATATAACTTACTTTGCCTTAAAGGATGTTCCAGGATGCAATGATCCATCATTCACACCTCCCACTACTTTCTACTGTTCATCATATGGCATTTGGAACTCTGTAGAAGGAAGATGGAGAAGTAGTTGAGAAGATGATGTCCCATCTCAAAGCTGTCATTTCTCTGAAAGGGATAGCACTGAATTCCTTCTTATTATATTTTGGTGCATAGTCCTAACCTTTCCTTCCACCTCTTTCCTCCCAGTGCTATTCTCTAAAAGGCTGGGGATGTAGCTCATTTGTAGAATGCTTAAGTTGCATCCATAAGGCTCTGGAATCCATCCTCAGTATGTGCATATGCACACACACACACACACACACACACACACACACGAGGCAGGGGGGAGGAACATTGTTTGAACATACATAGGCTAATAATTTTGCTCTTAATCCATATTCAGCATACTAAAGAAAATTTCTTCCTGCTTCCACTCTATAATCATGAGAATTCCTTGGTTTATTATCCTCTTGTATTCTTCTGATTGGTTCATTGTACTACCACAATGTATTCTAATGATTCTAATGTATCAGCTAAGTTATATATTTTTAAAGGGAATATTAGAATGGGTTGACTTACTCAAATTTTATATTAAATCTCCACTCTTTTCTCTTTTTCTTTTTTTAAATAATAGCCAAGCCAGAAGAAACATTAAAATCTGCTATTCAAAATGCTGTAGGTCTATCGATAGTCATGCAAAGTAATCAATATTTCTTAAGTTCTAAGGAATATAAAAAGTGAAATTCTCAGCCCCACATTGGGCGCCAAAATGAAATGGGCATAATAACCAGACTAGCTTAATATGAAACAGCAAATTTTAATGAGGGAATAGCTTACAACACCAGAGATCCAGTGATGAGCAAGAAATACAAAAAAAAGAGACCGGACCGGCGGGGCTCATGCTTGCCAGGTTTATACGTAAACATTAGCCCGAGGCGAACACGCCCCCAAAATGGGCAGGGCTAACCCTACATAGGTATGTATCAGAAGTTTTACTTTCAAGTTCCTACTGGGCAATAGGTATACATATGATCCCTATATGACCTGTTCCACAATGTAGCTAAGTGTGATTTGGGCCCAGGAAAGGGAAAGGCTCTTTTCTATGAGTGTCACTTTGAAATGACGTCCAGGAAGGATTATGCTGGATTCTTCCAAAGTATATAACAAAAATTAACCTTAAAGTATAAGGTCTACTTAGAAAGTGATCCCAGGGAGCCATGCACGGTACATGAACAGCTGCTTGTTTTATCTGAGCAGCAAGAACATAATTCCACTGAGAAGCTCTGGATATACCTTTATATATTTTTATTTGGGGCAGAGATATAGTGCATTTATTTATCAAACTGAATTTGTTATTTTTTTGAAATTAATAACAAAGGATGGATGGATGTTATTTTTCTTTTTATCTTTCTTTTGTTCTTTCTTCCTTCCTTTCTTCATTATTTCCTTCCTTCCTTTCTTCCTTCCTTTCTTTTTCTTCTTTCTTTCTTTCTTTCTTTCTTTCTTTCTGTGATTTTTATTGAGCTCTACATTTTTCTCTGCTCCCCTCCCTGCTTCTTCCCTCCCCTTCAACCCTCCCCCAAGGTTCCCATGCTCCCAATTTATTCATGAGACTTGTCTTTTTCTACTTCTCATGTAGATTAGATCTATGTATGTCTCTGTTAGAATCCTCATTGTTGCCTAAATTCTCTGGGATTAGTAATTTGTGGGCTGGTTTCTTTCTTTTGTTTTTAAAAATCATTTATGAGTGAGTGCATGTGATAATTGTCTTTCTGTGTATGGGTTACCTCACTCAGAATGATGCTTTGTAGCTCCACATATTTTCCTGAAAAATTAAAGATATCATTATTTTTTTCTGCTGTGTAGTACTCCATTGTGTAAATGTACAACATTTTCCTTATCCATTCTTCAGTCGAGGGGCACTTAGGATGTTTCCAGGTTCTGGCTATGACAAACAAAGCTGCTATGAACATAATTGAGCACATGTCCTTGTGGAATGATTGAGCATCCTTTGGATATATACCCAAAAGTGGTATTGCTGGGTCTTGAGGAAGGTTGTTTCCTAATTTTCTGAGAAATCTCCACACTGACATCCAAAGGGGTTGTACCAGCTTGTATTCCCACCAGCAATGTCGAAGTGTCCCCTTTACCCCACAACCTCTCCAGCATAAGTTGCCATTAGTGGTTTTGATCTTGGTTATTCTTAGAGGTGTAAAATGGAATATCAGAGTTGTTTTCATTTGCATTTATCTGATGACTAAGGATGTTGAACGTTTCTTTAAATGTCTTTCAGCCATTTTTGATTTCTCTGTTTTGGTCTGCACTCCATTTTATTATTGGAATATTTGTTCTTTTGATGACCCATTTCTTGATTTCTTTGTATATTTTGGAGATCAGACCTCTGTCTGATGTGGGGTTAGTGAAGATCTTTTCCCATTCTGTATGCTGTCATTTTGTCTTGCTGACCCTGTCCTTTGCTTTGTAGAAGCGTTTCAATTTCCGAAGGTTCCATTTATTAACTGTTTCTCTCAGTGTATGGGTGACTGGGGATATATTTGTGAAGTGGTCTCCTGTGCCAAGGCATTCAAGTGTACTTCCCACTTGTTATTCTGTGAGTTTCAGTGTGGCTGGCTTTATGTTGAGGTCTTTGATCCATTTGGACTTGAGTTTTGTGCATGGTGATAGATATGGGTCTATTTTCATTCTTCTACATGTTGGTATATAGTTATGCCAGCACCATTTGTTAAATATGCTTTCTTTTTTCCATTTGATTTTTTTTTGCTTCTTTGTCAAAAATCAGTTGTTCGAAGGTGTGTGGATTAATATCTTGATCTCCAATTCGGTCCATTGGTCTTCCTGTCTGTTCTTATGCCAATACCACACTGTTTTCAGTACTGTAGCTCTGTAATAGAGTTTGAAGTCAGGGATTGTGATGCCTCCTGATTTTTTTTTATTGTACAGGATTGTTTGGCTATTCTGGGTTTTTTGCTTTACTATATGAAGTTGAGTACCGTTCTTTCAAGGTCTGTGAAAAATTTTGCTGGGATCTTGATGGGTAGTGCATTGAATCTGTAGATTGCTTTTGGTAAGATTGCCATTTTTACTATGTTAATTCTGCCTACCCAAGAGCATGGGAAATCTTTCCACTTTCTGGTTTCTTCTTCAATTTTTTTCCTTCAAAAATTTAAAGTTCTTGAGGCCCGGGCGGCGGAGGCACCAGCACGCAGGCAGGCCTAGGCTGTGGAAGCACCGGCGCACAGACAGTTCCGGGTGGCGGAGGCACCGGCAGGCAGGCCTAGGCGGCGGAAGCACCGGCGCGCAGACAGGCCCGGGCGGCGGAGGCACCAGCACGCAGGCAAGTCCGGGCGGCAGAGGCACCGGCGTGCAGGCAGGCCCAGGTGGTGGAGGCACCGGCAGTCAGGCTCGGCAGGCAGGCCTAGGCGGCGGAAGCACCGGCGCGCAGGCAGGCCCAGGTGGTGGAGGCACCGGCAGGCAGGCCTAGGCGGCGGAAGCACCGGCGCACAGACAGTTCCGGGCGGCGGAGGCACCGGCAGGCAGGCCTAGGCGGCGGAAGCACAGGCGCGCAGGCAGGCCCGGGCGGCGGAGGCACCAGCACGCAGGCAAGTCCGGGCGGCAGAGGCACTGGCGTGCAGGCAGGCCCGGGTGGCGGAGGCACCGGCAGGCAGGCCTAGGCGTCGGAAGCACCGGCGCGCAGACAGGCCCGGGCGGCGGAGGCACCAGCATGCAGGCAAGTCCGGGCGGCAGAGGCACCGGCGTGCAGGCAGGCCCGGGTGGCAGAGGCACCGGCAGTCAGGCCCGGCAGGTAGGCCTAGGCGGCGGAAGCACCGGCGCGCAGGCAGGCCCAGGTGGCGGAGGCACTGGATGCAGGATAGTGCGGGCAAGAAACAGTGAAGCCTGCACTGAGAGCAGATTGCCCCGCTACAATTAAATCAAACCCAATAGATAGCATCGGTAAGAGGAGATGGGCAGACGCCAAGGCAAGAATTCACCCAACAATCTGAAAAACAACATGAAAACACCAGAACCCAATGATCTTACAACACAAGGACTTGAACACCCTAACACAGGAGAAGAGGAAAAAACTGTTTTTTTGAAAGCAATAGAGTCCCTTAAACAACATGTAAAAAACGCCCTCATAGAAATGGATGAGAAGTATAACAAAAAGTTTGAAGAAATGAGTAAATACGTAAATGATACCCTGGGAAGCCAAGAAAAAACGATCAAACAGGTAATGGAAACAGTCCAAGAATTGAAAACTGAAATGGAAGCAAGGAAGAAAACACAAACTGAGGACCAGCTGGATATGGCAAATATAGGTCAACGAGCAGAGACTACAGAAACAAGCATAATCAATAGAATACAAGAGATAGAAGAAAGAATCTCAGATTCTGAAGACAACATAGAGAAAATAAACGGACTGATCAAAGAAAACACCAAAACCAACAAATTCTCATCACAAAACATTCAGGAAATATGGGACACAATAAAAAGACCAAACCTAAGAATAATAGGGATAGAAGAAGGAGAAGAGGCACAGCTCAAAGGTCCAGAAAACATTTTTAACAAAATTATGGAAGAAAACTTCCCCAACATAAAGAAAGATATTCCTTTGAATATTCAAGAAGCATACAGAACACCAAACAGACTGGATCAAAAAAAAAGTCCCCTCACCATATAATAATCAAAACACAAAATATACACATTAAAGAAAGAATATTAAGAGCTGCAAAGGAAAAAGGCCAAGTAACTTATAAAGGTAAACCGATCAGACTTACACCTGACTTCTCTATGGAAACCATGAAAGCCAGAAGGTCCTGGATAGAGGTACTACAGAAACTAAGAGACCATGGATGCAAACCCAAACTACTATACCCAGCCAAGCTATCGTTCACTATCAATGGAGAAAAAAAGACATTCCAGGATAAGAACAAATTTAAACAATACGTTGCCACAAATCCAGCCCTACAGAAAGTAATAGAAGGAAAATCACAACCCAAGGAATCCAACATTGCCAACACTGCCTACAATAACCCAGGTATCTAGCGACCCTTCAACAGCACAACTCAAAGAAGGGAGACACACAAACTCTTCTACCAAAAGCAGTAAGAATAACCAGAGTTAACAACCACTGGTCATTAATATCACTTAATATTAATGGTCTCAATTCACCAATAAAAAGGCACAGGCTAAGAGATTGGATACGAAAACAGGATCCAACAGTCTGCTGTTTGCAAGAAACTCATCTCAACCACAAAGACAGGCATCTACTCAGAGTAAAGGGTTGGGAAAAGGTTTTTCAAGCAAATGGTCCTAAGAAAAAAGCAGGTGTGGCCATACTAATTTCTAACAAAACTGACTTCAAACTAAAATCAATCAGAAGAGATCAACAGGGACACTTTATACTCATAACAGGAATGATTCAGCAGGATGAAGTCTCAATCCTGAATATCTATGCCCCTAATATAAAAGCACCCACTTATGTAAAAGAAATATTGCTAAAACTCAAGGCAGACATCAAAT
Organism: Chionomys nivalis; assembly: GCF_950005125.1. NCBI lineage: Eukaryota > Metazoa > Chordata > Mammalia > Rodentia > Cricetidae > Chionomys > Chionomys nivalis. Next base: position 31,989,436 of record NC_080112.1, read on the forward strand.
CACACACACTAATAGTAGGAGACTTCAACACACCTCTCTCACCAATGGACAGGTCAATCAGACAGAAAACTAATAGAGAATTAAGAGAATTGTTGGAGGTAATGAATCAAATGGACTTAACAGACATCTATAGAACACTCCACCCAAATAGGAAAGAATACACCTTCTTCTCTGCAGCTCATGGAACCTTCTCGAAAATTGACCACATACTTGGAAACAAAGGAAACCTCCACAGATACAAAAAAATATCAGTGTCCACCTGTGTCTTATCAGATCACCACGGATTAAAGTTAGAAGCCACCAACAATGCTACCCCCAGAAAGCTGACAAACTCATGGAAACTGAACAGTCAACTACTGAACCACACCTGGGTCAAGGAAGAAATTAAGAAAGAAATTAAAGTCTTCCTTGAATTTAATGAAAACAAAGAGACAACATACTCAAACCTATGGGACACGATGAAAGCAGTGCTAAGAGGAAAGTTCATAGCACTAAGTGCCCACTTAAAGAAAACGGAGAAAGCATACATTGGGGATTTAACAGCACACCTGAAAGCTCTAGAAAAAAAAGAAGCAGACGCGCCCAGGAGGAGTAGAAGACTGGAAATAATCAAACTGAGGGCAGAAATCAACAAAATAGAAACACAGAAAACAGTCCAAAGAATCAATGAAACAAAAAGTTGGTTCTTGGAGAAAATCAACAAGATTGACAAACCCCTATCCAAACTAATTAAACGACAGAGAGAGAACACGCAAATAAATAAGATCAGAAATGAAAAGGGGGACATAACCACAGACACAGAGGAAATTCAGAGAATCATTAGATCTTACTACAAAAACCTGTATGCCACAAAACTGGAAAATGCAAAAGAAATGGACACTTTTTTAGATAAGTACCATATACCAAACCTAAACCAAGACCAGGTGAACGATCTAAATAGACCTGTTAGTCGCGAAGAATTAGAAACAGTTATCAAAAATCTCCCTTCCAAAAAAAGCCCAGGACCAGATGGTTTCAATGCAGAATTCTACCAGAACTTCCAAGAAGAGCTAATACCTATACTTCTTAATGTATTTCACAATATAGAAACAGAAGAGTCATTGCCAAATTCCTTTTATGAAGCTACAGTTACCCTGATACCAAAACCACACAAAGACCCAACCAAGAAAGAGAATTACAGGCCTATCTCACTCATGAACATCGACGCAAAAATTCTCAATAAAATACTGGCAAACCGAATCCAAGAACACATTAGAAAAGTTATCCATTATGATCAAGTAGGCTTCATTCCAGAGATGCAGGGCTGGTTCAACATACGCAAATCTATCAATGTAATCAACCATATAAATAAACTGAAAGAAAAAAACCATATGATCATTTCATTAGATGCTGAAAAAGCATTCGACAAAATTCAACACTCCTTTATGATAAAGGTCTTGGAGAGATTAGGGATACAAGGGTCATACCTAAATATAATAAAAGCTATTTACAGCAAGCCGACAGCTAACATTAAATTAAATGGAGAAAAACTCAAAGCCATCCCACTAAAATCAGGAACACGACAAGGATGTCCACTCTCTCCATACCTCTTCAATATAGTGCTTGAAGTTCTAGCAATAGCAATAAGACAACATAAGGGGATCAAGGGGATCCATATTGGAAAGGAAGAAGTTAAGCTTTCATTATTTGCAGATGATATGATAGTATACATAAGCGACCCCAAAAACTCTACCAAAGAACTCCTACAGCTGATAAACACCTTTAGTAATGTGGCAGGATACAAAATCAACTCCAAAAAATCAGTTGCCTGCCTATACACTAAGGATAAGGAAGCAGAGAGGGAAATCAGAGAAGCATCACCTTTCACGATAGCCACAAATAGCATAAAATATCTTGGGGTAACTCTGACCAAGGAAGTGAAAGATCTATTTAACAAGAACTTTAAGTCTTTGAAGAAAGAAATCGATAAGGACACCAGAAAATGGAAGGACCTCCCTTGCTCTTGGATTGGGAGGATCAACATAGTAAAAATGGCAATTCTACCAAAAGCAATCTATAGATTCAACGCAATCCCCATCAAAATCCCATCAAAATTCTTCACAGAGCTGGAGAAGACAATAATCAACTTTATATGGAAAAACAAAAAACCCAGGATAGCCAAAACAATCTTATACAATAAAGGAGCGTCTGGAGGCATTACCATCCCTGACTTCAAACTCTATTACAGAGCTACAGTACTGAAAACGGCTTGGTACTGGCATAAAAACAGAGAAGTCGACCAATGGAATAGAATAGAAGACCCTGACTTTAGCCCACAAACCTATGAACACTTGATTTTTGATAAAGGAGCTAAAAGTATACAATGGAAAAAAGAGAGCATCTTCAACAAATTGTGCTGGCAAAACTGGAAGTCAATCTGTAGAAGAATGAAAATAGATCCATATCTATCACCATGCACAAAACTCGAGTCCAAATGGATTAAAACCTCAATATCAGTCCAAACACACTGAACCTGATAGAAGAGAAAGTGGGAAGTACTCTACAACACATGGGCACAGGAGAACACTTCCTACGTATAACCCCAGCAGCACAAACACTAAGGACATCATTGAATAAATGGGACCTCCTGAGACTGAGAAGCTTCTGTAAAGCAAAGGACACTGTCACTAAGACAGAAAGGCAACCCACTGACTGGGAGAAGATCTTCACCAACCCTGCAACTGACAAAGGTCTGATATCCAAAATATACAAAGAACTCAAGAAAATAGACAGTAAAAGTTTAATCAATCCAATTATAAAATGGGGCACTGAGCTGAACAGAGACTTTTCAACAGAAGAAGTTCAAATGGCCAAAAGACACTTAAGATCGTGCTCAACTTCCTTAGCAATCAGGGAAATGCAAATCAAGACAACATTAAGATACCATCTTACACCTGTCAGAATGGCTAAAATCAAAAACACCAATGATAGCCTCTGCTGGAGAGGTTGTGGAGAAAGGGGCACTCTCATCCATTGCTGGTGGGAATGCAAACTTGTGCAACCACTTTGGAAAGCAGTGTGGCGGTTTCTCAGGAAAGTCGGGTTCAACCTACCTCTCGACCCAGCAATACCACTCTTGGGAATATACCCAAGAGATGCCCAAATATACAACAAAAGTATATGCTCAACTATGTTCATAGCAGCATTGTTTGTAATAGCCAGAACCTGAAAACAACCTAGATGTCCTTCAATGGAAGAATGGATGAAGAAAGTATGGAATATATACATATTAGAGTACTACTCAGCAGTAAAAAACAATGACTTCTTGAATTTTGCGTACAAATGGACGGAAATTGAAAACACTATCCTGAGTGAGGTAAGCCAGACCCAAAAAGAGGAACATGGGATGTACTCACTCATATTTGGTTTCTAGCCATAAATAAAGGACATTGAGTCTATAATTCGTGATTCTAGAGAAGCTAAATAAGAAGGTGAACCCAAAGAAAAACATATAAGCATCCCCCTGAATATTAACCTTCATCAGGCGATGAAAGAAGACAGAGACAGAGACCAACATTGGAGCACTGGACTGAAGTCTCACGATCCATAGGAGGAGCAGAAGGAGAGTGAGCATGAGCAAGGAACTCAGGACCGCGAGGGGTGCACCCACACACTGATGCAATGGGGATGTTCTATCGGGAACTCACCAATGCCAGCTGGCCGGGGACTGAAAAAGCATGGGACAAAACCGGTCTCGCTGAACATAACGGACAATGAGGACTACTGAGAACTGAAGAACAATGGCAATGGGTTCTTGATCCTATTGCACGTAATGGCTTTGTGGGAGCCCAGGTAGTTTGGATGCTCACCTTAATAGACCTGGATGGAGGTGGGTGGTCCTTGGACCTCCCACAGGGCAGAGAAACCTGCTTGCTCTTTGGGCTGAGGAGGAAGGAAGACTTGATTGGGGGAGGGGGAGGGAATGGGAGGTGGTGGCGGGGAAGAGGCAGAAATCTTTAATAATTAAATAAATTAATTAAAAAAAATTTAAAGTTCTTGTCATACATGTCATACAAGTCTTCCACTTGTTTGGTTAGAGTTACTCTAACCAATATTTTATGCTATTTGTGGCTATTGTGAAGGGTGATATTTCTCTGATTTCTTTCCCAGCCCTTTTATCATCTGTGTACAGGAGGGCTACTGATTTTTTTTTCTGAGTTAGTCTTGTATCCTACTACATTACTGAAAGTGTTTATGAGTTGTCGAAGTTCGGTGGTATAATTTTTGGGATCGCTTATGTAGACTATCATATCATCAGCAAATAGTGAAATTTGACTTCTTTTCTTATTTGTATACCCTTGGTGTCCTTTTGTTGTCTTATTGCTCTAACTGGTACCTCAAGAACTATATTGAATAGATATGGAGAGAGTGGACAACCTTGTCTTGTTCCTGATTTCAGTGGGATCACTGTGAGTTTCTCTCCATTTAGTTAGATGCTGGCTGTTGACTTGCTGTATATTGCCTGTATTATGTTTAGGTATGTTCCTTGTATCCCTGCTCTCTTCAAGACTTTTATAATGAAGGAATGTTGTATTTTGTTGAAAGCTTTTTCAGCATCTAATGAGATGATCATGTGGTTTTTATTTTTCAGTTTGTTTATACGGAGGATTACATTGACAGATATGTTGAACCATCCCTGCATCTCTGGGATGAAAGCTGTCTTGATCATGGTGGATGATGCTTCTGATGCATTCTTAGATTCGATTTGGCAGTATTTTATTTAGTATTTTTGCATCAATGAATGAGATTGGTCTGCAATTCTCTTTTTTGGTTGAGTCTTTGTGTGGTTTTGGTATCAGGGTAATTGTAACTTTATAAAAAGTATTCAGCATTTTTTCTTTGCAGGGAGTTGTCAAAAGCTGGACATGGCTATATAAGTTGTGTTATTGACAAGAAAGATTGACATTATTTATATTTTACACACAATTGGAAAAAGGTTGAGAATTGTTGATTCAATTCGTGGAAATGAAACAGATGTATTTAAGAAAGAACAAAGAGTTCAGTGTTTGAGGCATAAGTCTTACCCTGGATTGGTGGAGATTGTGGGTGTGCAATGAGGGAAAGAAGAGGTGATGTGTGCATATGCGCATGTGTGTGGATATGTATTTCTAAGTTTATAACAGGGTTAATATTTGTGAAGCATTTTCAGATATTAAACTTGTATCTTTAAAATAATAAAGATAGCTGGGCGATGGTGGCGCACGCCTTTAATCCCAGCACTCGGGAGGCAGAGGCAGGCGGATCTCTGTGAGTTCGAGACCAGCCTGGTCTACAGAGCTAGTTCTAGGACAGGCTCCAAAACCACAGAGAAACCCTGTCTTGAAAAACCAAAAAAAAAAAAAAATAATAAAGATGTGCTATACATGACAGAAATGAAAGCAAGTCATGTGAGTTTTTGTTGTATGTGGAGAAACACCAAATTATATCATATGCTATGCAATATAGACTACAAAACCCATTCGAGGTTTCATTTTACCTTTAAAAGTAGGTTGGAAGCCTGTGTTAAAATTTACACCTGTTTAAAAATGCTTTGTTTTGGACAGGCAGTTGTCATCTCTGGCAATGTACACCCATAAGCCCCTGAAGTCTTCCAGAAAAATGAGTAACAGCAAGATATCACCAGAGTTTGTAGCCTGAATTTCCCTTGGGACAGAAGAATGTCAACAGGGAACAGGTGAAGCTTATTGAAAGCATATTTATTTCTTTTATTTACAACATGGAATAGAGTATTTTATGTAATGGATACTGAGTTCACATGTAAGAACTAGAGTTAATTCCTTAGTCTTAGAAGTCCAAGGGACATATTTCTGCACTAGAGAAATGGTAGCATTGCATAGTAATTCTGTTTAGAAAGGAGAAAATAAAAAGATGAACGAGACATGTCTAAAAAAGAAAAATGAAAGATAGACTCAATACCCTAAGGATTGCCTCTTCTACTTTTCAAAGTTCAGCCTTTTCTGAGGTAAAAAGATTTATGGAATTTTGTCTTCAGTGGTCCACATCACAGTGCTATAGAGACATTGTTCTGTTCTGTGGGTCCATGGTTGTTGATTCAACATCTACACAAAAACCAACAGCTGAGCTTGTGATAGAACCAGCCCCACTTACATCTCACATTCTGTCTTTCTGTATGTTGTCATAGTTTCACCTAATGCTAGAAGGTGGGGAACCTTTCCCCAAATCATTAGGGAAGGTACTAATAGGCAGAAAACGTCCAAATCTGTATTGTTCCCTGAGATTTGATTTTCATGACAGCCCAGTAGAACTGAGTGTCGCTGTCTACCTCTGTAATCAAGCCCTGGGGGCTTGATTCAGAGGGATCATGAGTTCGAGATACACAGAAAGACTTCTAAAAATGGGAAGGATGAAGGAGAAAAAGGAGAAGGGGATGACTGAAGAGAGAGGACGAGAGTGCTGAATCTTTCACAGATAAACTATGCCCAGTTCTGTCTCCACCCCTGACTTGTTTCTTCCCATTCACACTCTCAACACAAAAAAGTGTTTTTCATGTTTTGTTTATAATTTGAAAGCTCATTAGCATTTGACATTTATCCTTCCACTATTGTTCCCCACCCCTTGAGTGTTGGAAATACTGTATAGGTCCCTTGGGAAGTTTTGCCTTTTACTTGCTACTTTCTTGGCCGTGATACAGAAATGTAAAATTATCACTCTAGTGACTAGTGAATTTCATTTTTTTCACCCATCTTATTTTAACCAGGAGAAGAAGGAGAGGGTAAATCATTTAGTTGTATTAGGGTAATGTGAGGATCTAGTGAGGTGATGTGGAGGAAACCTTTTTTAACGTTAAAATCAATGCATGCTGTTGTGAAAAGCAGTCATGGATTCTTACACTCCCCATCTGACTGCTTCCTCCCCCTGGTATATCCTCTACTGGTGTGATTACCCCATTGGCTTCAACTTGTCTATTCATGTATTTCCTTCCAGGTGCAGTCTAGACACCACAGTCCACTTTATTTTGTTTCCTTGAAACCCAACAGTGGGAAAAACTACATGGTTGGTAACAAGTAGAAATTTAGTGAATGAATTTTTTTTTATTCAGGCTATCTTCTCACTTTTTCAAAGAATCCTACTTAACAAATTTTACAAGGGTATGGATAATTTGAAAAGTTTCCAGAACCCTGTTCCAATATGCTCTACTGGGGAGGAAGGGGAGGGAAGACAAGAAGATCCATATTTATGGAATATCATATTTATATCAGATTCCAAGTAAATCATGACCTATTATGTGTTATTTTGTTTGGTTTGGGCTAACTTCTCTATATTTGAGACACAGTCTCACTTTGTAGCCCAGGCTAAACTGGAATTTGTAATTCTACCTTCCAACTCCTGGGATTATAGGTGAGTATTATAATTGGTCACCACACCTAGATTTTATATTTTACCAATGAAGAATGGTAGGGTACACAAAGCTAAGTTATAGGTCATCATTTCTTATGAGACATAGCAGAGATGAACACAAGACTGTACCCAAGGCCCAGGTCTTTCCATATATACTTCTAAATAGCTTCTCGAAATGTGTTATTTAAATTATATACATACACCCTTGTGATCCTTTGATCTTTATAATTATTATAATAAAAATTTTATATAATATTTTTATATAAAAAGAACCTTAACAGAGAAATAAACATCATCCAGCTCCTTGTATCTAGAGATTCTGAATTCACAGATTCAACTAATTGAAGATTAAAAATATTAGAAAAATAAAATGTATCTGTACTGATTGAACATGCAAATGCTTCATTTCTTGGCATTGTTCACCAGACAATTTAAGACAATGTATTAATTGCATTGTATTAGGTTTTAGAAGTAACATAGGCTCTGGTTAGGTTATATAAAAATGCTATTTTCATTGTCTAAAGGGAATTGTATCCTCTTAGTTTGTATTTAGGTATCTAAATCAGTCTTGACTCCACAGATATCAGAGATGACTGTGCTCTATTCCATATTACATTAGAGGATTAGCACTCACTTCTTTTTTCATTTTTAGTGTTTATATGTTGTGTATGCATGTGCATGCATGTTTGTATGCATGCATGACCAAACATTGATGCTGAGAATCATTCTAAATTGCTCTTTTACCTTACTCATTGAAATAGAATCTCTCAAACTCACTGGTCATCAAACCCAGAGCTGGGTAGTCTGCTTACCCAGCTTGCTCTGGGGATTCCATCTCTACCTTCTGAGGCTACATGTAGAGGGAGGCCACCACATCTATCCAGAGATGATGTCAAATCTGGGGACCCAAACTCTAGTCCTCAGACTTATGAAACGAGTGCTTCAAATAGTCATCTCCCCATACCTCGGATTAACATTCTTAAAGTTTTCCTTGGCTTAAGTCTGCTAAGTCAGTTTTTGTGCAACATTGTAGTTCATGTTATACAGCTGGTATATCGAGGGAGAGTCCTATGAGCTTCTGTGGGCCAATGCCTGTAGCAGTCGTACAATTCCTTAGCTAATCCCATGAAGGTATTCTGCAAAATGGGTCCAGTGATAGCCTCTATTTCACAGTGTTTTTTTTTAGAAGATTAAATTATACAATCCACATGAAGCAATTAACATAGTAGACAGCAAGAACTTGGATGAATGTAAATTAGTACTATTATTTGTAGGAATTTTTGTTAATAGACTTTTACCAAACCCTTCCTTCTGACTTGCTTTGTGCTCAAAGATTCCCATAGGACAAACACTAGCCAGGATGTGATCCCCATGCTTTTCCAAACTCTATGATTAGCTTTGCTTTTTTTCTTTTGCTTAAACTAACACCTCTTCTTTTCCATCTGCTCATGCAAATCCAGTTGATTTTCTCACTCTATCTGGCAAAGCTGGTACTCTAAATAGTCCATCCTATGGATACAGTTGTCTTCGTTTCCAAACTTCCTTGAGTAAGGTTGTTCAATGTGCAAAGTATGGCATAAGTAATAGGGGTTAGGCATGATTTGACAGTTATACTGATTATCAGCTTGACATGATCTAGACTCACTGAAGAAACAAGCCTCTGGGTATGCTTATAAGGGGCTATGTAGATAAAGCTAACTGGGGAGAGATCTAACCTCAATGGGATTGGTACCATTCCATGGGCTAGGATCTTGGGTTGAATAAAAAGGAGAAATTGAGGACAAGATTTTCTCAACTGTTTTCTTCTTGTCTTTGGATTCAATGTGATCATCTGCATCTTCAAACTCCTAGCACCATGACTTCCCTGTCATGATAAGTACAACTTGAGGATGAGTGCCCTTGAGTTGTGATCCAGAATAAACCATTTCTCCCTTAAGTAGGACTTGTCAGGGTTTTTAATCACAGCAACAGAAAAATTAAACAATACACATGGTTTCACAACACAGATTTTGTCACATTAAAATAAGTCTTGCTACTACTATCATTGAGACACATGTTTACTTATACTAGAAATAATAATATCCTTCACCGGGGAAAGATGTTTGGAAAAACAATTGCCAAACTCTTCCACCGTATCCACAGCAGTAACTTATGCCGACTGAAATCCTTATGCATTCTGAATGTTGGTTGGTATTTCTTTTTGGGATTCTATTGCCAGTACCACTATTCACAAGCTTATATCAGACAGTATTCACTATTCTAGAATTTCACATAGTATTACTTGCCATCAAATACCGTATGTTAAAGTGTGGCTTAGCCTCATGTGTATAAAATTCGTGAGCTTTAGCAAGTGCCTCACTGTTCAGAAGCAGTTGACATCATAAAACATTGAAATTGCCCGTGGAAGATACAGACACTGTGCCCATTGCTGTGGTGTCTTAAGGGTTCTAGTGCTGTGAAGAGACACCATGACCAAGGCAATTCTTATAAAGAAAAACATTTAATTGGAGCTGTCTTACAGTTCAGAGGTATAGTACATTGGTCTGTGGCAAGAAGCATGGTGTATTGCAGGCAGTCATGGTGCTGGAAAAGTACCTAAGAGTTCTATATCCAGATTGGCAGGAAGCAGGAAATGAATGTCACACTAGACCTGGTTTGAGTTTCTGAGATCTTAAAGCCCACACCCAGTGACACACTTCCTCCAAAAAGGTCTTACCTACTCCAAGGCCATAGCTCCCAATAGTGCCAGTCTCTATGAGACTACTGGGTCATTTTCCTTTCAAACAAGTGACTAGTACTAGGCTTTAGATGTTGACCAGATCCCAGAGGCCAGTGACTTAAGGCTTTGCCTCTATCCTCAGGGACCTCTCTTCCTTCCATTAGGCACCAGTTCCTACGATTTCCGTGATCTTAAAATAAGGTATTTATAGTTCTCCTTTCTCCTTGTCTGAGAAGTATGGGGCCTGCCAGTCACAGAAAAATGTCTTGAAAGGCATTTGAGGTAAGCATGTTTGAGTTTGAGATAAGGGGGCGTGTTCCCATCTTGTTACCAGGGTCGATTTTCAATAGCATAACAACGTAGTACAATTTATGAAGAAGAAATGCAGGCCCTCAATAATAAGAGACATCCACAAATTGAACCAATGGTCAGAGAGATGGCTATGTGGGTAAAAGCACTTGCTATGCAAGTCTGGGGGCCTGAGTTTGATCCTGGGAACCCATGCGAAACCCCTGATGTGGTAGTGTGCATCTGCAACCCCAGTACTCCTTATATCAAAATGGGCAGAGAAAACACACGGATTTCTTGGGAACTCATGGGCTGCCAAGCCTAGCAAACAACAGAGACCATGCGTGAACAAACTGACTTCTAAAAGTTCTCTTCTGATCTCAGCACTCACACTGTGGGACATGGGTGCATGTGCACACACACACACACACACACACACACACACACCAAAAAGAAAATATCTGATAAGCAAAATTCACTGAATAAAATGAAAATGTTCCCTCTGAGTCTCCAGAAGAAGCAAGTCAGTCCCTTGCATAACCTGACTTTAGCCTAGGGAATTTAACTATGGAAGTTTGACTTCCAGAGATATAAGAGGATCAATTTGTGTTATTACTGAGTTTGTGTCAACTTGTCGTAGCAATAATATAAAATTATTTCAATGATTTTGAAATAAAATTTCCCCTAAAATACCTACAAGGGCTTATTTTTCTGTCTAGGCAATGATGTATAGGTGTTCTGTACATATTTATGGGATAAATGAATAAAAGGAATGTGTAAAAGCTATGAGATCCAAAGGTGCAGAGCAAGGCTGTAATCCCCTGTTGCCTATATTTGGGTTCCCCAGATAAGAATTTGAGTGCAACACTTCTTGGATGAGTCAGGAGAAGGAGTAAGGCAGGGAAAGAAAGATGATCAAGGCCAGTGCTTGATGCTATCAAGCAGGCTCTCATTATAGAAACTGAAACATCATCTTACTGGGAAACTCAAGAAGACAGTGTAGAGTGCTCACCTTAGATTTAATCTACCTAGGTAACAAGGAAACTGGGTTTCTATCAATTTTCCCTCAGTCTTTAATTGAGGGCTGCACTAACCAGAGTAGGTCCTGTGGTCAAGAGAGTGCTCAGCCCAGAGATGCAGTTGCTGACACTTCAAAGTTGGACTGGCATACAATGGAGTGGTGATGTCTGGTAGATAAGGGAATGGTGGCAGTCTCAGCTTTACCCACAGAATCTGCTCCAGATAATTAAGTCTCTATTTATTTTCTTTCTAATTGATTGATAGACACATATATGTACCAGTCCTGGAAAAAAAAAACAGTGACTTTGAGATGCTGTGTGCATTTGTAGGCGGACAGGGGTTTTCAAGAACAAGCGTGGGTCATTTCACTTTGCTGTTTCTCCTGACTCTGAGCTCAATGAGAAACATATTCTAGCTACTTCAAAACATGTTGAATGGTTTGGCTTTCCACAGCAGTATATTATCTATTCCATGACCGTTAAAGTTCTCTCTGTCTCTGTCTCTTTGTCTCTCTCTCTCCTGGCTTCTTTGTTCATGTTTTTGAAGCAAAGATGTTAAGAAAAGAAAAGATTTTTTTTTGTCTTTAGTTCAGTTTTTTTTTTGTTTTTTTTTTTGATTTTTTTTTATTCTTTTTTACTTAAAATTTCCAACTGCTCCCCGTTTCCCATTTCCCTCCCCCTCCTCCCACATATTGCCCCCTCCCCCCGCTCCCCTCCCCCTATCCCCACTCCACTTCTCCTCCCCCTAGTCCACTCCCCCTCCCTCTCGATACTGAAGAGCAGTCCAAATTCCCTGCTCTACATGAAGACCAAGGTCCTCCCACTTCTATCTAGGTCCAGGAAGGTGAGCATCCAAACAGGCTACGCTCCCACAAAGCCAGTTCATGTATTAGGATCGAAACCTAGTGCCATTGTCCTTGGCTTCTCATCAGCCTTCATTGTCCGCCATGTTCAGAGAGTCCAGTTTCAACCCATGCTTATTCAGTCCCAGTCCAGCTGGCCTTGAAGAGCTCCCAATAGATCAGTTCCACTGTCACAGTGTGTGGGTGCACGCCTCGTGGTCCTGATTTCCTTGCTCATGTTCTCCCTCCTTCTGCTCCTCATTTGGACCTTAAGAGCTCAGACCGTTGCTCCAATTTGGGTCTCTGTCTCTCTCTCGATCTATCGCCAGTTGAAAGTTCCTGTGCCATTCTCCTTGGCCTCTCGTCAGCTCTCATTGTCCACCACATTAAGAGAGTCCGGTTTTATCCCATGTTTTTTTCAGTAGCAGTCCAGGTGGCCTTGGTGAGCTCCCAATAGATCGGCCCCCCTGTCTCAGTGGTTGGGTGCACCCCTCATGGTCCTGACTTCCTTGTTCATGTTCTCTCTCCTTCTGCTCCTCATTATAACCTTGGGAGCTCAGTCCGGTGCTCCAGTGTGGGTCTCTGTCTCTATCTCCATCCATCGCTAGATGAAGGTTCTATGGCGATATGCAAGATATTCATCAGTATGATTATAGGATAGGTTCATTTCAGGTTCCCTATCCTCAGATGCCCCAATGAACTAACTGGGGACATTGCCCTGGGCTTCTGGTAGCCATTCCAGGTTCAAGTCTCTTGCCAACCCTTAGGTGGCTCCCTTAACTAAGGTATGAGTTTCCCTGCTCCCCCATCCAACCTTCCTTTACCCCCAATCACCCGATTCCCCCAGTTCCCCTCATCCTCTCCTTCACACTTTTCTCTCCACATCTCCCCTCATCCCCATCCCACCCCACCCCCCAAGATTCCCATTTTTTGCCCATCAATCTTGTCTATTTCCCATAGCTGGGAGGATATCTATATGTTTTTCCTTGGGTTTACCCTCTTGTTTAGCTTCTTTAGGATCACAAATTATAGACTCAGTGGCCCCTATCCATGGCTAGAAACCAATTATGAGTGAGTACATCCCATGATCTTCTTTTTGGGTCTGGGTTACCTCACTCAGGATCGTATTTTCTATTTCCATCCATTTGCATGCAAAATTCGAGAAGTCATTGTTTTTTACCGCAGAGTAGTACTCTAATGTGTATATATTCCACACTTTCTTCATCCATTCTTCTATTGAAGGGCATCTAGGTTGCTTCCAGGTTCTGGCTATTACAAATAATGCTGCTATGAACATAGTTGGACAAATGCTTTTGTCATATGATAGGGCATCTCTTGGGTATATTCCCAAGAGTGCTATTGCTGGGTCCAGGGGTAGGTTGATCCCAATTTTTCTGAGAAACCGCCACACTGATTTCCAAAGTGGTTGCACAAGTTTGCAGTCCCACCAGCAATGGATGATGGTACCCCTTTCTCCACAACCTCTCCAGCAAAGGCTATCCTTGGTGTTTTTTATTTTAGCCATTCTGACAGGTGTAAGATGATATCTCAAAGTTGTTTTGATTTGCATTTCTCTGATCGCTAAGGAGGTTGAGCATGACCTTAAGTATCTTTTGGCCATTTTAACTTCTTCTGATGAGAATTCTCTGTTCAGTTCAGTGCCCCATTTTTTAATTGGGTTAATTATCCTTTTAAAGTCTAGTTTCTTGAGTTCTTTATATATTTTGGAGATCAGACCTTTGTCTGTAGCGGGGTTGGTGAAGATCTTCTCCCAGTCAGTAGGCTGCCTTTTTGTCTTAATGACAGTGTCCTTTGCTTTACAGAAGCTTCTCAGTTTCAGGAGGTCCCATTTATTCAATGTTGCCCTTAATGTCTGTGCTGCTGGGGTTATACATAGGAAGCGATCTCCTGTGCCCATATGTTGTAGGGTACTTCCCATTTTCTCTTCTATCAGGTTCAGTGTGTTCAGATTGATATTGAGGTCTTTGATCCATTTGGACTTGAGTTTTGTGCATGGTGATAGATATGGGTCTATTTTCATTCTTCTACAGGTTGACATCCAATTGTGCCAGCACCATTTGTTGAAGATGCTTTCTTTCTTCCATTGTATACTTTTAGCTCCTTTATCGAAAATCAGTTGTTCATAGGTTTGTGGGTTAAAATCCGGTCTTCTATACGATTCCATTGGTCGACTGCTCTGTTTTTATGCCAGTACCACGCTGTTTTCATTACTGTAGCTCTGTAATAGAGTTTGAAGTCAGGGATGGTAATGCCTCCAGAAGTTCCTTTATTATATAAGATTGTTTTGGCTATCCTGGGTTTTTTGTTTCTCCATATAAAGTTGATTATTGTCCTTTCAAGATCTGTGAAGAATTTTGATGGGATTTTAATGGGGATTGCATTGAATCTATAAATTGCCCTTGGTAGAATTGCCATTTTTTACTATGTTGATCCTCCCAATCCAGGAGCAAGGGAGATCCTTCCATTTTCTGGTATCCTCTTCAATTTCTTTCTTCAATGCCTTAAAGTTCTTGTCAAATAGATCTTTCACTTCCTTGGTTAGAGTTACCCCAAGATAGTTTATGCTTTTTGTGGCTATCGTGAAAGGTGATGATTCTCTTATTTCCCTCTCTGCTTCCATATCCTTTGTGTATAAGAGGGCGACTGATTTTTTGGAGTTGATCTTGTATCCTGCCACATTACTAAAGGCGTTTATCAGCTGTAGGAGTTCTTTGGTGGAGTTTTTGGGGTCGCTCATGTACACTATCATATCATCTGCAACTAATGCAAGTTTAACTTCTTCCTTTCCAATTCGAATCCCCTTTATCCCCTTATGTTGTCTTATTGCTATTGCTAAAACTTCGAGAACTATATTGAAGAGGTATGGAGAGAGTGGACAGCCTTGGCGTGTTCCTGATTTTAGTGGGATGGCTTTAAGTTTCTCTCGATTTAATTTGATATTAGCTGTCGGCTTGCTGTATATAGCTTTAATTAAATTTAGGTATGACCCTTGTATCCCTAATCTCTCCAAGACTTTTATCATAAAGGGATGTTGAATTTTGTCAAATGCTTTTTCAGCGTCTAATGAAACGATCATATGGTTTTTTTCTTTCAGTTTATTTATATGATGGATTACATTGATAGATTTGCGTATGTTAAACCAGCCCTGCATCTCTGGTATGAAGCCTACTTGATCATAATGGATAATTTTTCTAATGTGTTCTTGGATTCGGTTTGCCAGAATTTTGTTGAGGATTTTTGCATCGATGTTCATGAGTGAGATTGGCCTGTAATTTTCTTTCTTGGTTGGGTCTTTGTGTGGTTTTGGTATCAGAGTTACGGTAGCTTCATAAAAGGAATTTGGCAATGACTCTTCTGTTTCTATATTGTGAAAAACCTTAAGGAGTATAGGTATTAGGTCTTCTTGGAAGTTCTGGTAGAATTCCGCATTGAAACCATCTGGTCCTGGACTTTTTTTGGAAGGGAGGTTTTTGATAACTGCTTCTAATTCTTCACGACTAACAGGTCTATTTAGGTTGTTCACCTGGTCCTGGTTTAACTTTGGTATATGGTATTTGTCTAAAAAAGTGTCCATTTCTTTTACATTTTCCAGTTTTGTGGCATACAGGCTTTTGTAGTAAGATCTAATGATTCTCTGAATTTCCTCTGTGTCTGTGGTTATGTCCCCCTTTTCATTTCTGATCTTATTAATTTGCAAATTCTCTCTCTGCCATTTGATTAGTTTGGATAGGGGTTTATCAATCTTGTTGATTTTCTCCAGGAACCAGCTTTTTGATTTATTGATTCTTTCAATTGTTTTCTGTGTCTCTATTTTGTTGATTTCAGCCCTCAGTTTGATTATTTCCAGTCTTCTACCCCTTCTAGGTGAGTCTGCTTCTTTTTTTGTAGAGCTTTCAGGTGGGCTGTTAAGTCTCCAATGTGTGCTTTCTCTGTTTTCTTTAAGTGGGCAGTTAGTGCTATGAACTTTCCTCTCAGGACTGCTTTCATAGTGTCCCATAGGTTTGAGTATGTTGTTTCTTTATTTTCATTGTCTTCAAGGAAGACTTTAATTTCTTTCTTTATTTCTTCCTTAATCCAGGTATGGTTCAGTAGTTGACTATTCAGTTTCCATGAGTTTGTAGGCTTTCTGGGGGTAGCATTGTTGCTGAATTCTAGCTTTAATCCATGGTGATCTGATAAGATACAGGTGGTTATTAATATTTTTTTGTAACTGTGAATGTTTGCTTTGTTACCGAGTATGTGGTCGATTTTTGAGAAGGTTCCATGAGCTGCAGAGAAGAAGGTATATTCTTTCCTATTTGGGTGGAATATTCTATAGATGTCTGTTAAGTCCATTTGATTCATTACCTCCATTAATTCTCTTATTTCTCTGTTAGGTTTCTGTCTGATTGACCTGTCCATTGGTGAGAGAGGAGTATTAAAGTCTCCTACTATTAATGTGTGCGGTTTGATGGCTGCCTTGAGTTTTAACAATGTTTCTTTTACGTACGTGGGTGCTTTTATATTAGGGGCATAGATATTCAGGATTGAGATTTCATCCTGATGAATTGTTCCTGTTATGAGTAGAAAATGTCCCTCTCCATCTCTTCTGATTGATTTAAGTTTGAAGTCAACTTTGTTAGAAATTAGTATGGCCACACCTGCTTGTTTCCTAGGTCCATTTACTTGATAAGCCTTATCCTAGCCCTTTACTCTGAGTAAGTGCCTGTCTTTGTGGTTGAGGTGTGTTTCTTGTAAACAGCAGAATGTTGGATCCTGTTTTCGTATCCAATCTCTTAGTCTGTGCCTTTTTATAGGTGAGTTGAGTCCATTGACATTAAGTGATATTAATGACCAGTGGTTGTTAACTCCGGTCATTTTTTTTTAGTAGTAGATTTTGTGTGTTTCCCTTCTTTGAAATGTGCTGGTAAAGGGTTTCTAGATGTCTGAGTTACTGTGGTCATTGTTGGACTCCTTGATTAGTGATTTTCCTTCTATTACTTTCTGTAAGGCTGGATTTGTGGCTACGTATTGTTTAAATTTGTTTTTATCCTGGAAAATTTTGTTTTCTCCATTTATAGTGAACGAAAGCTTGGCTGGGTATAGTAGTCTGGGCTTGCATCCATGGTCTCTTAGTTTCTGCAGTACATCTATCCAGGACCTTCTGGCTTTCATGGTTTCCATAGAGAAGTCAGGTGTAAGTCTGATAGGTTTACCTTTATAAGTAACTTGGCCTTTTTCCTTTGCTGCTCTTAGTATTCTTTCTTTATTCTGTATGCTTTGTGTTTTGATTATTATATGGCGAGAGGATGTTTTTTTTTGATCCAGCCTATTCGGTGTTCTGTATGCTTCTTGAACCTTCATAGGTATATCTTTCTTAAGGTTGGGAAAGTTTTCTTCTATAATTTTATTAAATATATTTTCTGGACCGTTGAGCTGCGCTTCTTCTCCTTCTTCTATTCCTATTATTCTTAGGTTTGGTCTTTTTATTGTGTCCCATATTTCCTGAATGTTTTGTGATGAGAATTTGTTGGCCTTGCTGTTTTCTTTGATCAGCGTGTTTATTTTCTCTATGGTATCTTCAGAATCTGAGATTCTTTCTTCTATCTCTTGTATTCTGTTGGTTATGCTTGTTTCTGTAGTCTCTATTCGTTTACCTAGATTTTCCCTGTCCAGCTGGCCTTCTGTTTGTGTTTTCTTCTTTGCCTACATTTCAGTTTTTAAGTCTTGAACTGTTTCCATTATTTGTTTGATTGTTTTTCCTTGGTTTCCTAGGGTATCATTCACTGATTTAGTCAATTCTTCAAACTTTCTGTTATACTTCTCATCCATTTCTATAAGGGCATTTTTTACATGCTGTTTAAGGGCGTCAATCACTTTCATAAAGTCAATTTTATCTACTTCTTCATGATTAAGGTGCTCATGTCCTCCTGTTGTGAGGTGGCTGGGTTCTGGTGGTTTCATATAGTTTTTCAGATTGTTGGGTGAATTCTTGCATTGGCGCCTGCCCATCTCTTTCTCTGAATGCTCCCCTATGGATCTTCTTTTACCGGATCAGGTCTCCTTGCCTACTGATGTACTTTCCCAGTGATGGCACCCTGCAGTGATAGCTCTCCTGGTGCTCCAGTGATGTCTCTCCTGGTACCAATATCAGATCTCCTTGCACAAAGACGGCTCTCCTGGTACCAAGATTAGCTCTCCCACTGATGGCTCTCCTGGTGCCAAGATCAGATCTCCGTGCAGGTTGGGTAGTTCGTAAACAAAGGCCTTACCTTGCTTGGTGCAGGCAGGCCAGTGAACCAAAGGAAGTCTCGCCTGCCTACTTGCCCTGAGGATTTGCCCCCAGCGCCAGACAGACTGAGCTGGATGGTGTTATGTGCCCAAAGAGGAAAGGGGGCAGAAGGAAGAAGGGTTCTGGATGCAAACTGGGTGGGACAAGAAGAGAGAGGCAGTATGCAGGGTGTAGAGCCCCTGCAGGGAGCCCAGGGAGTATAGGGTGGGGGATGAGGAACTTCAGAGTTCCCTGTCCAGGGCTGCTTCCCCCGCTGCCAGTCAGGTCACAAACTCACCCCGCTGCTGTCTCTCCTGGTGCCAAGATCAGATCTCCGTGCAGGTTGGGTAGTTTGTAAACAAAGGCCTTACCTTGCTTGATGCAGGCAGGCTGGAGAGACAAAGGAAGTCTCGCCTGCCTACTTGCCCTGAGGATTTGCCCCCAGCGCCAGACAGACTGAGCTGGATGGTGTTATGTGCCCAAAGAGGAAAAGCAAGAAAAGATTTTAATACATCCTTTAATACATCCTTAAGGATGAACATTAAGAAATGGGAGAAAGACCTATGAGGCACAGTAGTTTACATCTCAGAGTGGACAAAGTCTTCTCAAGGGGGTCTCCTGTTTCCTCCTTTTTCCTTCATTAAAATATTTGAATTACATATCAATCATTCTAAGTAGGGAAATAGGACAAAGATATTATCTTTAATGTAAGTATCTACCTACTTACCTCATTTTTTTGAGTAAATCAATCTTAATACCTATAATTAGCCTTCCATAACCTAAAAAATAAATGTAAAAACACACATGCTCCATTTTGTTTTGACAAAGTATGCTATTATGTGCACTTTCCTTTGCCACTTGATGATTTAGTAGATGATATGTCATGGGCACTCCCAAATCAAAATAGATCTAGCTCATTCTTTTCAAAATAGTTACAGAATATTATCTTTTAGATATGGTATAATTTATTCATCCATTACTTTACTGATGGACATGAAATTTGTTTCCAGGGTTTCTTGCCTTCTTAAAAACTGCTTCAGGAAACATGCTAACACAGCATTCATTTATATTCTTCAAAGCAAAATTACTATGTCAGAGGGTATTTTGCATTAGGAACTTTCACAGACATTACCAGATTATCTGTCATTTTGTATCAGTATTGAAAGTTTTCATTTTTCCTATGCATTCTTCATTTTATTTATATGTAATGAGATTTACCAAGCTATCATAAATTAGAATTGAACATTCTTTATCCCAAACTCTTTATCCCAATATTTCAGAGTCTGAAACTTTTGAGCATCTACATGATGCCACGGGGGGGAAATTCTACACATGACCTCATGTGGTAGGTTACAGTCAAACAGACAGTCTAAAAAATACTGCCGAAAATTATCTTCAGTATATATATGAAACCTAAATGCACAAAGATGCTTTATGTTGAGAATTGTGTATGCAAATATTCTAAAACCAGAAAAACACAAAAAGCACTTTTAGGCTCAAACATTTCAGGTAAACATTCTTGGTACTAAGAGAAATAGCTTACAAGAAATCGCAATATGTTTGAAAGATCATCTGTCAGAGCAAATGTCTGCAAAGCAAGATTTGTAAAAATTAAAGTAATATCTAGCCTTCCTCTTCATTTGCACTCATTGGCTGGCAAGGTGTAGGCAATTATAATTTGTTTATAATATGGTTCAAATTCTTAAATTGGTCCCAAACCTCACATCACTCAGGATAAACTCACTTTTAGGTATTTCTTTTAAACCAAATATAACACTCAAGACATAATTGATATGAATATCAATAGGATGATTTAAATAACATCAAACACATTTTCTCTGCTGGTACTTTTTTATACTGTGTAAACATTTGGCATTGAGAAATATAGTGACACAGTGAATAAACATCTTAATATAGTTATAAACTTTTAAATCCAAGATTATACATTATACTATTTGTACACAAGCTTCCAGGAATCACAAAGGAGGTTTGGTTCTCCTTTCTGAAAACCTCTGCTTTAGGACTAAAATAAAAACTTTGGGGGAGGAAGGGATTTTGCAACAAAGACACAGCCTTGTGGACCCAGCCGAAGACCATGCAGTGGAGAGGAGAAGCTACATGTCTTTTATATACTAGCCTAGCTTTGCCAGTTTTCCTAGTTTGCTCCAAAGTTCATTTTCAAAACACCCATGCACCAGCATGATTTTAATAACATCAAACATTTCAGTGTCACAGGGATGCATCTTTGAAATGCAGATGATGTGCGGTGCAGGGAATCAGAGCAGGTGTTTAGGATGAAATAGCTGACTTACATCTGTGAACACAACAGAGGAATCTGAGAAACCTTAGAAATAGTCATAGATATACGCCCGAAGATGCCATTTACCATAGCCTTGAGCTTTGCAACCATTAGTAAATAATAAATTGATCACACTGAGATCATGAAAAATCCTACGATCCTACAAACAATGGAAATTTGTCAGTCTTTGAAGGTTGTTTGGAGTGTGTGTGTATGTGTGTGTATGTTGTAGGTATCAGCTCAGATGGCAGCAGAAGTAGGAAAAGGGGTATTTAATTGGCTAGAGAGAAACTCCTTTACAGATTTTTTTTTCTGATAAGAGGAATTTCAAGGTTTCAAGAGCCAGAAGGTGGTGGTGCACACCTTCAACCCCAGCACTTGGGAGGTAGAGGCAGGCAAATCTCTGTGAGTTTGAGGCCATGTTGGTCTACAGAGTGAGTTCCAGGAGAGGCTCCAAAGCTGCAGAAAAATCCTGTCTCGAAAAACCAAAAAGAAAAAAGAGAGAGAAAAAAGGAAGAAGAAGAAGAAGAAGAAGAAGAAGAAGAAGAAGAAGAAGAAGAAGAAGAAGAAGAAGAAGAAGAAGAAGAAGAGAGAAGAGGAATTTCAACTTTTTAGCATGTTTGTCTTCTTTCTAAGCTTGGACCTTGGATTTCGGATTTCCTAGATTTCCATAGTGGCGAATGCTTGTGAGAGAGATTTTGACAGAGAATAGGTTCCCCAAAAGCCAGTACAAGCAGTAGGGATAAATCCTGATGCCACTGCCAGTGGCTCCTCAATCTGGCCCAGCCATGCAACTGTCAACCACATTCAGAGGGACTAGTTTGGTCCTATGACCAGCTTCTTTATTAGCTATGTCATACTTGGATAGTTCATTCTTGAACATTATTAGCCAAGAGGGGAAAGTTTTAGCATTAGCCTTTAATTTTTTTTTTTAACCCAGAGAAACCTTAGCCTTTTTGAAGTTCATTACCACAGAGCCTTACTCTGAAAATATAGCAATAAAGATCAGTGGCTCATTATGAGGACTCTTATCTGATAATATGCTTATATCTGAACAGAATCTCTCAGAACATTAAACAAAGGATAGGCCAAATAGTGATCTTTTACGTTAATCAGATCAGTATGGGAACGGTTGTTCATAGATGGTAAATCAGTAGACAGTCCCCAAATGACACCCTGTAGATAGCTGCCAGTTTAAGCATAAATCTTGTCTGTGTATTTCCTTTTCTATGTCTAGTCCACTGTCACGGAGTCAAGTCAATACTCCGTAAACTGTAGGTAGCTTATGCTACCTTCCATCTACTAAGTCAGTCTCTCCTGTCTGTGTGAACCTTGGCTGCTTGCTTTTGAATATTAGTAAGAGTAGCCTTAAGACAGCCCCACATTGTTCTTGTACTTGGTAAATTCCTGAATGCCCTCCTGACATAGTGAAAGATTCCCTATATGCAGCTGCAGCTAATAAGTACAGACTACATATCTGTGTACTGGCTTGACTGGGCCCACGGAGGGCCTACTTTCTTACAGTTTCCTAGAAATCCCAAGAAACTCAACCCAGGGGTACAAGTAATATTATGTTCTCTTGAACAATAAGAAAGTGAGCAGAAATGAGATGGAGCCTTGTGATACAAGCCTGTAATTACAGCTATGAGAGAATGAGGAAGAAGGATCACAAGTTCAAGACCTTCCAATCCTACAGAGTGGGTTCAAGTCCAGAACAAGCAGTATAGTAATGCCATGTACCAAATAACAGTTTAAATAAGACCTGAGGATGTGCTTGCCTAGGTATATATACATGTATATATATTTCTCTTATAGTAAGCTACATTTTAGTTTATTATAATTGCCCAAAGACTGTAGGGTAGTCTATTTAACCAGAAAATACTAATGCTAGTTACTGTTTACTTGGCTAAAACCCTATGGCTATGTTGTAGATCCTAAGGGAGAATCTAGTACTACTATTCCCTAAATGGACATAGTAATGAGCTTCTCCCTGATTTATTATCTTTATACCTAGACTAATGCTACTATCAAACTTTGTCAGAGAAACTACTTTTTACAAATGGTGATTAACACAGGGAGACATTGCTGGTTAATGTGAGGAGAATAAAAAAATCATGGAGTGTCTGCTTTCAATGGGACATCTATTTCATACAACTTTACCCAAGGCTCAGGTATTATCATGGAAGAGAGGGCAGAAATATTGTAAGATCCAGAGGAAATGGAAGACTCCACTCAAACTGTTGCCCACATGAGCTCAGAAGGTCTGTAACTACGTGTCTAAAACTTGCATAAAATTACGCCAACTCAATTTCCAGCATGACTGGGGGAGATACTCAGCAAATCTCATCCCTAGCCAACGAATTATTGACCATCTATGTGTACTGGGTTCCAAAAACTCAGTTTTTGCCGGGCGGTGGTGGCACACACCTTTAATCCCAGCACTCGGGAGGCAGAGGCAGATCTCTGTGAGTTCGAGGCCAGCCTGGTCTACAAGAGCTAGTTCCAAAACAGGAACCAAAACAAACAAACAAACAACAAAAAAAAGCTACGGAAAAATGCTGTCTCGAAAATCAAAAAAAAAAACCTCAGTTTTCTTTGGGGATGTAGACCCTCAGAGACTACCCAGGCTCCAGTAGACAGCCTCAATCCTGTGCACATATGAGCTGCACTTAAGTGAACCCAGTGATTTATAAAAAAAAAAAAAATAGCACATGTAGTCAGGAAAGAAAAGTGTAGGGACAGGGAAAAATTTGGAGGGGTGGGAATAGGGGGTTGATTTGATAAAAAAATGTATACAAAAACTTATTAAGCAACAAAAGTATTAACAAAAATATTGTGGGCTACAGTAAGTTGTTCAGTACAGCATCATGTGTCAAGGAGTGAGGAAGGAACATGTCAGGGATGTGTAAGCTCCGGACTTGAAAGGACAGTATCCCAGAGGTATAAACAAATCAAATAAATAAAAAAAAGGTATGTTATAAATAAAGTAAATTCGCCATAAAAGGGTCACTTGTGCCATTCACACAATGTACAAAAAAAGTCATAGTGAGGGGATGGTAGGAAAAACCTGATAAAGTTTTTTTTTCATGATGGACATGGCCTCTGTGGATACCTTGGCCATTTGCTTGGCCAAGGCCCTGAAGCTGAATCCAGCAAAAGGTTGCTAAGGATCCCTAGGGAGCAGCATCCATTACACAAATTCTCCTCTGGCTCAGCACAAAGCTGGGTAAAGTTCAAAGGAATATATGCTTAATCTCTGATAATAATACATAAGGAAATAATAAATAATAAAATAAAACAAACATAATAAACATGCTTACATATGTTTCTTAAAATAATTTTCCAATTTACATGCAATTTCTATTCACAGTTTTTAGTAAGCAGATTTGAGTGATCATATTATCCTAGGAAATCTGACTCCATAGGGCTGTTCATGACATCAGAGGCCAAGAGTGAACAAGTACTCTGTAAGTGAAATAGAGGGGAAACAAGAATGGTTTTAACCAGGTCACTTTGAATGGAATGACAACAATAAATTGAACTGTTTGAGAATTTTTCCAAGTGTGACAATTAAGGTTACATTACTAAAGAATCTATGTCTATAATCTTGGACTCTGAAAAAAAACTAATGGGAAACAGACTTGATTATTTGAGCTAACATGCAGAAAATGTAGTTTATATTAAGGATACATCATTTTAGATGAAGGTATAGAAGCAAAAGTGAGACAAAGATTAATTTAATATACAACAATTTATATAAGGAGACCTATAAATTTTCAAGTAAATATTTTAGCAAAAAAAACTATTGAAATAATTCCAGAAATAATTTTAATTTTTATATGGGTCAGACATAATACATTTTGTTTTTTTAAATTCATTGTATATATAATAATAAAACTGAGAGACTAAAATGATTTGATCAGTATAGATCAAGGGTTTAGTAAACAATGAGGGGTAATAAAAAGTAATATATCAAGGGCTTAGCACAGGTTTGTTTAATTCCATTAAAGATAATCAATACATTTTAGGGATAGAAAAATTTTGCATGAATTTAAATGAATCTGATTCAATTAAAATATAAAGATGGAGTCAGGCATGACTTTACTACTAGGACTTAAATACTAGGAATTTAATATTTTAATACTAAATATTTGTGGGAGTTGGATGCCAGCCTGGTCTACATATCAAGTTCTGGGATAGACAGGGAAGGGTATGTAGAGAGATCTTCCCCCTCAAATAAATAAAAATAATAAACTAGCTAATTAAATAAAAACTATGAAGATGGTCCAATTTTAAAAAAAGAACATTACAAAATTCCAGTCATTTAATTTTGATGAATTAGGAAAAATCCTGATAAATATTTGGTTGTTTTTCTTGTATATTATTGGGTAAGGAAGACATTTTTACAATGTCATTAGAGTTAAAAGTGCTTTAGAAAGTTAATAAACTTGTCTGCTGAAGCCACACTGTTTGGATAAAAGAGCTTGAGTTTGGGACTCCTAGACCAAACAGTGTAGTCCTGTGGCACCCCTGTTCTTCCAGGCACAACGGGCATCTTCTATGTATGGTCTAGTCACAGAAATAGGTTTAAGTCTTTAATTTTTTTGTTCAAATACTTTTTTTAAGAAAGCCTGACTGGTCTTCCTTGTCTGACATTCCTTTTTGATATAAATATATTTTTCTAGCACAAGGGGAAAGATGCTTGTATTTGGATAGACCTTCTAGTTACTAAAGCTACAAAAGAAAACGGCAGTGGCTTGAAATTTTATATCATCGACCAAATACATATTTGAGAAAAAAAATAAGAAACTTTAGTAATGATGGTCCCTGAAAATGAGTGAATAAAACCCCTGATGGCAATACCTAGGGAATTACGGTGAGTTCTCTCATGCTTTTCTGCAGAAAATATTTGCTATAAATTTAGGGTACTCTGTAAGACACCAAGTAAATGTTACAAAACAATAAAAATTAACTTTTAAAAAAGATTTGTTTATCTTAATATTTTTGTGTGCGAGAATGTTTGCCTGCATGTATGTACATGCAACATGAACATTCCTGATACCCATGGAGACCAGAAGAGGTTGCAATTCCAGGAACTTTAGTTACAGCCCATTGTAAGCCATGATGTGGTTACTGGGGATCAAACCTGGGTCCTTTCCAAGATCAGCAGGGGCTTTTAACCCCTGAGCCATCACTCCAGCTCCCAGACCCTTAAATAAGTTTGTGACTTAGTGGTCAAGCACCAGGCTAGCAAGCACATAACCCTGGGTCTTTCCTATGCATTAGCAAAGGCATATAAACAAAAAAGAGCTTCTAGTAAGTTTTTTTTTTAAATGTTTATGACATTGGGGTCTGTTTTCAACAAGTTTTATAGGATGTTCAGTTCAAGGAATAATTTTTGAAATATATAGTTTGTCTGGTTTTTAAAGAAATGATAATAAATTCCTTAGAAATTACACAAGCATCTCAGAAATTCAGTTCCAAGCTTGGAAGTTTACGTGAGTTTTCAGATCTGCTTCTTACATGCTCTGGGAAGAAGGAGAAGTTATTCAGCTTCTCTCATTCATTTTATTCTCATCTCATTATAAGGATTGAAACTATGTATTATAAGTGCATTTGATATACTTGTGCATTACTATAATTTTTATCTTATTTTATGTGTATGGGTGTTGTGTCTGCATGTGTGTCTATGCACTACATACATGCTTGGTGTTCACAAAAGTCAGAAGGCGGCATTGGATCCCCCAGAACTAGTTCTACAGATAGGTGTGAGCTGCTGTGTGGGTGCTTTGAATCAAACCCAGGTCTTCTGGAAGAGCAGTGAAAGCTCTAGACACTAAGCCGTATCTCCAGTCCATTTTCATTTTTATATCTTCATGTGCAATGTGGTAAATTTAATGATTTTATAAGGAGCATACTTCAATCTACTTATTGTAAGGTAGTATATTAATTTTATGAAATATAAGGTTTTTTAAAAACTGTGATTGTGTGTTTTTGCATTTTTACTTTTCATTCTACTTTCTGTTACTCACATTCCAAAGAAAGGGAGTTAAGAAGAAAAAACAAAAATATTTTTCCACCTTCATAATTCTTGAAAATTTGATAACCTCAGCTGCTATTTCAAATGAATATATTGCTCAGTATAAATTCAGGACATTATTAGGCTGAAAACTCCCTCCGTTGGTAAAACTGACCCTGGCAACTTGTATAGTATATGGGGATCTTACACTTGAAGGATGCATCAAATGCTCTGGCCTCTGGTTGCCAGCAATGGTTCTCGATGGAACTAAATAGCAGCACACGCTTCCAGCAGGAGTTGCTGCCCAGCTGGCTGGCTGTAGCAACGTGGACATGGGCTGCCAGTCTTTCTCCCATGCTCAGCTGCTCTCCTAGCAGCAAATAGTAAGCAACACTGGTCAGTTTTTTTTTTTTTCCCAAAACGCACACCTGTCAGCCTCTGTATTTCCCTTTTCTTCAATAGAAGAGCCCAAGGGATGAAATGTTTAAATGAAAATCTGTTTTGATCTTTCCAATTGTGTAAATGTTCTGTCCTTGAAGTTAGACATGAACTCCTAGCACTAAAGAGGCAGGATAATTGGGAGATCCAATACTGTCTGAATTTAAAAGTGCTTTCCAGGGCCATGTAGTGGTGGCATACGCCTTTAATCCCAGCACTCGGGAGGTAGAGGCAGAGTTCCAGGACAGCCTGGTCTATAAGAGCTAGTTACAGGACAGGCTCCAAGGCTACAGAGAAACCCTGTCTCAAAAACAAGCAAACAAAAAAAAACATAAAAGCAAAACAAAAATCAGTCCTTTCCAGGCCAACCTAGGATACATAGTGAAACTCTTTCTTAAAATTAAGTAGATAGAATAAAATTTTGTCATTTTTACTTTTAATGACACTTAAGTAGTTCGAGCTTGAATAACACAAAAGAAACAAGCATAAACATTCTATTAATAACCAAAATATTGCCGGACGGTGGTGGCGCACGCCTTTAATCCCAGCACTCGGGAGGCAGAGGCATGCGGATCTCTGTGAGTTCGAGGCCAGCCTGGTCTACAAGAGCTAGTTCCAGGACAGGAACCAAAAAAAGCTATGGAGAAACCCTGTCTCGAAAATAAAATAAATAAATAAATAAATAAATAAATAAATAAATAAATAAACAAGATACTAATAAACATTCTAGAATACCTTGGCAGAAAAATATTCTAATCTTATACTAATGGGTAAAGAGCATGAGAAATTACTTAATCACAAGCTACAGAATGTTTATCAATAAAATCAATGGAGGAGCAACATAATAGCCAAATATTCTTTTGTGGTTTAAAAACCATTGTCTAAATTAGTTGCTGAATAAAAAAACTAAATAATAAGAACTTTACAACCGTTAATATTTTGATCTGACTAAAAGTCAGCTGAAAGAATACTCATCCAAAATTGCAATCATAATTCAATAATCACAGAAGCTTCAAAACAGTACACAAAATGACAATCATGAAATCCATCAGCTGTTCTAATAGCAACTTACTGGTGTCTGATGACTTACACTTTGAAACAAAATTTCACAGATGTTTTCTTAATATAATAATCTTTTGAAGTAGGTGGACATGCATCATTTTTTTTCAGATGAAAATACTGAAATCCAAAGAGATTATATAATGTGAAAAATATCAGGCTTTTGATTCCATTTTCTTGAACTTGTGTTCAGAGTAGGTCTTTTCTCTCTGCTGGCCTCAAATGTTAATATTCATCATATTGTGGCTATCTTAATTTTCCTGAAAGAGTTCAAATATTCACCTATAGAATGTGTGTGTATGTGTCTGTGTGTGTGCACACATGCACACACACGCTTGACTAAGAGAATAAAGAAAGAGAGAGAGTCATTTTGGTGCTAATATTATATTCATCTGTTGAACTCAGGACCACCAATGAAGCACAATTCTTGGTATTCATACCTTCTAAGTTTTGTCCTTGTTATTGGGCTTATAAGAATATTGAGGAAGTGATGCTATGATGGTTGGGGCTGAAGGCCTACGATCTATGACTTTAGCTCTGAACACCTAAGATAATATAAAAGAGATATGACTTCCTTGTTGGCTTCTCAGGCCACCTTGGTAGAGACACCATGTGGAAAAACTACTTGAAATTAGAGAGACTATAAGATCACATGAAGAAAGAAGATGAAATACCCTGGGATCCTTATGTCTGCTGGATGTAGTCACAGGAGTGACCCTGAAGGAGACCAGCAAAATTCTAATAGAGCATAGCCTATTTGGCAGGCTTGTATGGAAATGAAGAGGAAGTGATGGTAAGCTACTGAGTTTTATAGCACCAGACTACTGAAATAAATATGGAAGCAGCAGGCCTCATTATTCTTGCCAAGTCTATAGTCACTCAAAGTCCTGATGAATTCTGCATTGGATATCTTGGATCATTGGGATAAAGGAAAGGCCTGTTCTGAAACTAAGAAGTTCATGAAATTGACTGATTTCTTGTGTAATCAAAGCACTAATGCTACTAATTGTTTGAGCCAAACATCCAGGCACAATGTGGCAGTCTAGATGTGAAATGACACTGCATAAACTCATTTTGCATCCATGAATGCATTTCCAGCCTATGAATTTTGTTGTGTACGAGGCTGCTTTCAGTTCTGGAAATGTCAACTGGGAGAAGGTAGCAGCAGCTTGGCCATGAAACCAAAGGTTTGTAAATTAGCAAATTTTCAACGCTCTGTTAATTAGTGAAATTGATGAGACTGTTGGAAGACTAAGGAAAAAAGTTTTCAAATCTGTGTGAAAATGAAAATGATGATACAAGTAGGCATTTTAGGAGCACTGAGGGAAATGCAGGCAAGGTACAGCCTGCTTTGACACACACTGTATCTAGGGCATTTGGGTCTGCTCATGTAACCAGTTTGTTTTTTAAATATTAAAAATGATCCTGTTGATTGTATGATTTTTCAAAAACATATGTAAGGATAGTTTATTTAAGCCTTAATGGAAGATATAATCATGGCTTGTTTAATGAAAGTGCTTGGTTGATAGATACAGAAAAGACCTGAGCTAGACTATGGTGGGAACTAGTTTTCCTTCTCTAGCTTTTTGATCCCATCTTTCTGGTCTTGCTCTTCAGTGAATTCTGGTTTGAGTTTTTTTGTTTTGTTTTGTTTTTCTTTTGTGTGTGTGTGCATGCGTGCATGTATGTGTATGTTTGTTGTTTTCTTTTTGGAAGAAGGTGGTTTGATGAGAAATTAGCAGATGGTCAAGTAAAGTATAACATACAGTCCCCACCCTCAAGGG
The DNA here is from genome assembly GCF_950005125.1 of Chionomys nivalis. Classification (NCBI taxonomy): domain Eukaryota; kingdom Metazoa; phylum Chordata; class Mammalia; order Rodentia; family Cricetidae; genus Chionomys; species Chionomys nivalis. Next base: position 32,019,572 of record NC_080112.1, read on the forward strand.
ACTCAGTTTAGGTCCAGAAACAACATTGCAAGATCTTCACTATTCTCATAGAGGGGCTCAGAGAAGCTAATGATGAAATCAATCTCCATTTCATTTGATTGAAGAGATGGGCTTAAATCAAATATTTACATCCAGTTTCTTTTCCCCTGGCTTTATTTTTATGTATCAATGTGCACAATAGCTTCTTTCTTTCTCTTTTTAGTTATCCAAAATGCCTTCTATCTTGATATTTATCAACTGGTCTATCACAATACAACTTAATGGCTATCAACAAAATTTTCTAAAAGCTAAGTAGAGTATGAAGTTATATTTCTATTATGTATATATAAATTTATTGGGAAAGATTCATACAATGGGTTTAAAAGTTGAGGGGTGTGTCTGGAGAAATGGATCGGTGGTTACCAGAGCACAGAAATGTTTGGTTCCCAGTACCCATAGCTGCTCATAACTACAGTAACTCCAGCTCCAGGGGACTCAAAACCCTGTTTTTTCCAGACACCTGCATTCACATGCACATACCTGCACACAGACATGATTAAACGTATAATACATCTTTGTTATCTCTTTCCCCCTCCCTAATTAGAACCCCTCATTTTTCTCATTTCCTTCTTCTGAACACTTGTCTTGCTATTCTCTTCACAGTTCCACCCCACAATGCTTTCTTTCCATTTTCATAACTAAATAAACAAGCTTGTGAATTTGAAAGAGAGTTAAGGAAAGGGTGTTTTATGAGGGGGCTTGGATGGAGGAAAGAAAGGAAGAATTAGGTAATTATATTATAATATCAAAAAATTAAAAAAATTTAAAGTCGAAAGGTTAAGTGGGGAAAAGTATATTTAAAACTTGAGGGAGGAAAGGGAAAAATGATACAATGAAATTACATCTCAGAATGTTTATTTCAAAACAGAACAATCATATATTACTGAAAGAAATATAAATCTTCTATATTGTTGTTTTAATTAGAAGATGGGGAGTACAATTGTGAAAGAGTGGAGGAATTCTACAACAAAAAATAGTAGCCCAGAGTGTACTTAGGGAAACTCAACCATGGAAAAATGGGTCAAGGGGGTGCTGGGACGCCACAAGGAATAAATCACCCCTCACGATGGTCTACATTAGAAGACCTTGTCTCAAAACAAGAAAAGTTCCCCCTTCCCCTCCTTCCTATCTCTCACATGTGTGCGTGCAGAAACACACACACACACATTTGAAACTGGTGAGTCAAATAGAAAAAGGAATAATAGGACTGACATAGTAGAAAGCATTTTTTTCATTGTAGAAATAATACATGTTGCCTCATGCACAAGATATATTAGTCTTACCTTGTTTGGGGGTTTCATTCTGACATATGGATGCTCATGCTCCTATATTCTTATCTGTACATGGAACACATAGACAACTTATGCAAGTGTGGAGAAATAACTATCTTCATCATACTGACTTGCTGAGAAAGTTTCATCACCTTCTTGATTAGAACAAAAAAAAGCTTACATTGTATTATAGAGTTCCAATGGTCTCCAGGATTGTGTCACAAAACAAAGAATTTTCTCATACTTTATACCCCAAGGAATCTGGTGTTTGAACAATCATAATTTCTATAAAAATTGAAATGAATAAGGATAACAAGACGGGTTCCTCTTGTAAACAATTCAAAAACTTTGTGCCTTAGTTATCATTTTGACATATTGGAAATGATTACAGTAGAATCTTCCTCCCCTATTGCTTTCTCATATAAGTTTACTGGTGTGACAAGTTCCTTGAAATTACTTTAATAAGAAACAGATAAATTTACAGCCAAGAATGGTGGTACTTCATGACTATACTTCCAATACCCCAGTACTTGAGAGGTTGAAACAAGAAGATAACCACAAGACAAAGGCCAGCCTGAAGATACAAAATTCTAGATCAACCTAAGCTATTAAGTGAAACTCTAGCTCAAAAAAAGGAGAGAAAGGTTTACTGTATGTATGAGATGGTTACTTTATTCCCACCTGTCCTTTGAACTCAAGAGACATGCAATGCATATCCTAGATAGACTAGAATTTTCTCTCGTCCTTCCTCTTGAGAACTAAAGGAAAGACACACAACAAAATCATAGAAAAACAAATAAACCTCCCTATTTCAGACCAGACATTTCACAGGCTCTGTCTAGCTGTCTCTAATTTTCTGTTTGATTTTCCATGACTTACAGGCAAGAATGAGAGTTATTTGGGCAGAAATTAAATGTGCAAAAATGTTTTACCATCTGTTTTCATATTCATGGATGTTATCCCTCCCAAAAATTCATTATTAAAAATATTTACTGAACATGAACAATATATCAAATTTTGTTCTAAATATGGCAGCTGCTTCACAGTTATTACTCATTTGAGCATAAACTAGAGATAGCCCATCCTTCAGTTCTGCTATTCTTGATGCCTTTCCCCCTCCTTGAAAGAGAAAGTTATTTAAGATTAAATAGATTACGAACAACCCTTAACACAATGTGCATAGTAAAGGTTGAAAATGTTGACTGACTGGCAAATTTTTAAAACCTGTTTCATCATCTTAATTGCAAATTTCTTACAAGATATAGACAGGACTTATTATTTCTCAGGTATATGCTATTTGCTAATTTCATATTTTTTGTCTTTATAATCAATGTCTAACATCTGATGCTCTAGTTCAGGTTTAAAAAATAAAAACCAAGTAAAATATGCTGAATGTGGTGGTACATGTGTTGTGGAATATTATTTTAAGGTGTGTTACATTTATTTATGCTGTGGAACATTTGTTTAATGATGCAAAGATGTGTTGCTTTTGTTTATGTCACATTTGTTTAACTCTGTGAAGCTGCGATTCTTGGTCAAAAACCTGGTGTTCTAATAAAAAGCTGACTGGCCAGTGGTGAGGTAGGAGAAAGGATAGGCCTGGCTGGCAGGCAGAGGGAGTAAATAGAAATATGAGCATGTAGGGATATAGCCCCACCCATTGGGGGCGTGTTCGCCTTGGGCTAATGTTTACTGATAAATCTGCCTGGCGTGATCCCAGCAGGCCCTTTTTTGCTCTGCCTTTCCTGTTCTCCGCGGGAACCTGTGGTCCTGTAAGTCTATTTCCTTATTAAAGCTGTATATATTTTTATAATCTTTCTGCATTCATTTACGCTGCCACAGGAGCAGGAGGGAGGAACAAGAACAAAGGAGGAGGACATCAGGGCCACCCAGCTACACAGCAAACACAGGGAGTAAGAGTGAAAGTAGTTAGAGAAAGGAAAAGGCTTGGAGGCAAAAGGTAGATAGAAAAATTTAAGTTAAGGAAAGCTGGCTAGAAACAAGCCAAGCTAAGACTGGACATTTATAAGAATTATATCTCCATGTGGAGGATTTATTTGTGAGATGGGTGATGGGCCCCCTAAAGAGTAAAGAATAAAAAGAGTGAAAAACAGCCAACAACATACATGCTAGTAATTCTATTATGCCAAAGATGGAGTCAAGAGGATTCTGATTTCAAGGCCTATATTATCTCAAAACAAACAAACAAACAAACAAACAAACAAAAGTCAAAATAACAAATTCTTGTTTCCCACCTTCCCTTGCACCTAGGATACTGGCACACAGCTGTTAGATCAGCAATAGTGAGAAGTACTGAGAGAACTTATTCGCATCCAAGAGGTGACAGTGGTAGCAGAGTTAACAATGAAGGCTGTGGTAACCAATATTCATGGAACTGACATAAATCCTCTCTCAAATGCCTCATAATTCATGGAACTGACATAAATCCTCTCTCCAAATGTGTTACAATTTTGATTCTTGTTACAACATCTTGTCTGCTTATATTACCCAAGTATGATTCTATGGCTTTCCAACATATCATCAATTAATTTCTCTTTTGTTTAAATGCGACAAAGAAGAATCTTTTGCTTTTCTGCTAAGAAACTTCTTTCCTAGCCTCCCTAACAGACAGAAAATAGACAGCCCATGCATGGTTCATTTATCTAGTACTATTTTTTGAGTTACACTCAAAAACTTTAATTCTACAGTCTTTTGTATGTTTAAGTGTTTTAATATATTAATTTTATCTATACCATGCCATCTTAAGGTACTTCCTTACAAACAGACATCATATCTATTTCTATAAGTGCAGAAATATACCAGGTTTCTGGTAAAGAACAAGCTGAGTATAGTTTTCTTTGATCAATATCACCTAGATAATATCAGAATAATAGTCATTAGCACAACTGACAGAAAGGTAGATAATATTCTTTCTAAACCAAGACCGAGAACACATGAGTTACTTAGAATTAAAATTCAGTACCACATAAAAGGAACAAAAGATTTTAACTCAGTTCAAAATGCTTTGAATTTAGTTTAGTCAAATCAATTTTTGTAACTAGACAGTCTTAAAACGAAGACTGATTATAGGTTAAAATTAGATAAAATAAGAATGAATGGATACATTTCAGTGTCGTTGTCGCAATGTCATTGTTCGACTAATAATGCATGCTTTCCTCCTTTCTATAGCTCTCCAAAGTATATTCGCATAACAAGGTGTGATTATACTTAATTTGACAAAATGAAGGAAACCATTTTGCTCAGTGTAGGAATTAAAGGAGACAATAGGAGAGTATTTGGGCACTATGCTACCCAAATCTTTCTTCACTGAAAGACATGTCACTCCACCTGATGACCAGTAGTTATACCTTAACTGGTGAGTGTTTTCTCAGGAAAGGTCTTACTTCTGACATGGTCAGTACATATGTGATGATTAACCCACGAGGGACTATACCAGCCACATCTTGGCCCAACTCAAGATAACTCTGAAGAGTTGTTCTACTTTCAGAGCAGAAGGTCAAACATGACTAAAATTGAGTATGAATTGAAGTTTGTTGCCTGCTCTTTTTCATTCTCTTCCATGCACAAGATGTTAGTTACAAGTGAACCCTCTTTAAAAAAAAGAAAAGGAAAAAAACAAAAGCTCTGCCCCCTAAACACCATCACAGACAGTACAACTTACAGAACGGAAGTAAGTGACCATTTCTTTAGTAAATTTGGTTTTATATTTAAGAATGTTATATAAGAATTTTGTTCTAAGCAGAGGTATGCTGTATTCCAATTTCTATTTTAAAGGGATTGTTGGGCTCCTAGATGGATAAGAGGGTGTTATAAGAAAACTGAAAGTAGATTCTCCTCCAATAATTGTGAATTCACTGGCATTGAGTGGTTATCTAGGTTTCCAGTACCAGGCATAGTTTCCCTCTTGCTGAGCATGTCCTAACTCCAATCAGAAAGCTGTTGGTTACTGTCAAGGTATGTGTGCCACTACTGAACCCTTGAGGTTATCATGGCAAGCTACTAATTTACTAAACCAGCATAATCCTTAACAGTAATTTACAAACATATGTTCTTATATGCACAGATAACTACAGTCTTCACCACTCCGCAACAGACAGAGATCAATACAGAATTGTGGCTCCCATTCCCAGTGGCTACATCTAAAAGATACTCCCACAGTTACAGATCCCAGAACATTGCAATAGAGATGGTGGAAAGATTGTAAAATCCAGAAGACCAGAGAGTTTTCTGTAAGATTGTGTCTCCTAGTAATATCAGAAGCTGCATCAATAAGTTCTCACCAACTTGACTGCCCAAACATGAGCTGAACAAGGATGATCCCAATGGACATGCCAAAGTAGACAGGGAAAAGCCCATGTGACCTCAGCGCTCTACAGAGAACTATAAGCAACTGAGGAAAGGTAGTCACACCAATTAGTTGTATAGTGTCAGCCAGCTCTGAAATATACATACAAGTAACATTATATGGACTGAAAGGTTATATTTATGAATATATATGTATATATATGCTTCCCCCGTCATGTATGTACAAATGTGCATGCAATAACAATTTGTGCTAAAAGAGACCATAAATTTGAAAGAGAGTGTGGAGGGGTATATGGGAGAATTTGGAGGAAGGAAAGGGAAGGCAAAAATGTTGTAATTATATTATAATCTCAAAGCTCAAACCAAAATAAAACCCGGAAAGTTGGGAAGGTCTTGAAGGAATTCAAGCAACAGGTGACAGTGATATCAGACTTGAGAAGGATTAATGAAAATAATGGGAAATAGATCGGCCCAAGATACATTCTAAAGACAGAGCTGAAAGAATGAAGTGATGCTCTTTATCCCTTAAAGTTACCATTCAACTCTATAATTATCATCAGAATAAAAGTCACCCCCTCGGACAGATATATGCAAAAAGCTCACCTCTCTATTCTATATAATAAAGAAGCTGAGCTTTGGGAGAGGGCACTGCAATGTCAGAAAACTCAGACCACTTGATCCCAGATTTTCTGTAAAAAAATTAAAAGAAGAAAAGAGTCAATTAAAAACATAGGTCTTTTTACAAGTACAAGCATTGTTTAAGCTGTATAATGCCACTAATAAAGATCACATCAACTCTCATATCATTTCTATTTGTAACTTAAGACCTTTGTTTATATCATAGAAACAAATGCCATTGAACTACCTGGGAGAACATCCTTTCAGGGCTAATCAAGCTGTGCACTTTCTATGTTATGAGTTGATGAGTTATGGCCCACAACACAATTCTAGCCAACTGCATCCTATTTTCACAGGACCTGTATCACAAGAACAATTTTTACATTGTGTGTGTGTGGTATATTGATATATGTGTTTGTAACATGAGGGTCTGCTCGTTGGGGTTTCTGTCCTGCCCAGTCCCCCAGCCATTTAGTCCCAGAGAAAATCACTCTCCATAAGATTATAAACTGACTGGCCCGTTTGCTCAGGCTTCTTATTAGCTCTTGTAGTTTATATTAACGCATTATCCTTATCTACGTTAGCTACATGGCTCGGTACCTTTCTCAGGGGGCAGGTAACATCTTGCTTCTTCTGCGGTCCGGGCTGGACTGCAGAGGAATGGGCCTTCCTCTTTCCTAGCATTCTCCTGTTCTCATCGCCCCACTTCTACTTCCTGTCTGGTTGACCCACCTATACTTCCTGCCTGGCCAATCAGCATTTATTGAACACATGATTGACAGAATACAGACAATTATCCTGCACCATGTGTTTGCACAATCACATGAACATTTGTGTGTTGCCTCTGGTGGTCAGAGGTTATCAGTGAATATTTCCCTCTGCATCTCTCTATGTTATCATTTAGCTATTACTCATGGAGCTAGACTGGCTGGCTAGCAAGGTCCAGGGATCCACCTGTTTCTAATTTGCCAGAACTGAGATCCCAGAAGCAGGTGGGGCAGGTTTTTATGGAGGAGCTGGAGATCTGAACTTAGGTTCTCTTATTTACTTGGCAAGAGCCTTGCCAACTGAGCTATCTTTCTAACCTCCAATTTCTATGTTTTTAAATGATTGAATCAAAATCAAAACAAGCATGTTTTGTGTCCCTAAAATGTTGGATTCAAATTTCCATATCTATATAGAAGTTCTATTGGTACACGATCAAATACATGTGTTTAGCTACAGCCAGTGACTGCGTTTTTGCTCTAAGACTAGCCCTTGTAGAAATATTCGCTGACATCTTGTTCTCACAGCAGTACAATCTGGCAGAATATTGAGATTGGGTTAGTGGGACTGGTGACCTCTTCACCCCTGCTAACTTTGTGTCTCCTGGATACTAGTTTCAGGGTCATTTTTAAAGTTTTATTTGAAAGGTCTATTGAATTCTAACTTTTTCCATGGTTTCTTTTGGTCATTTAAAGGTTCATTGTGATTCTTTTGTATGGTGGGCTCTTTCTTATTATTATAAAGCATGAGTTTCAGACCTTTACAGCTGACCTTGGAGCTGTCACCCAGTCATACTTACCAAGCAACATGCAGTGACAAATGAAAGCAAACAGCAAATAATTTAGAGCCACTCTTCTCCACTTTCTATGGTGCACACTTCAGTTCCTTTTTTGACCCTTTTTCCTGTTACTCCCATTTTTGTCCACCCTCGCAATTTGGACTTGACTTTTAAACTTGATCTTCCATGTATTAAACCTTAGTCTTATCCTGGGATTTTGACTCATGTTTGCCTCTTTGGTCTTCAGCACGTAACTGTCTTTTAGGAAGTTCTAGATTGCTGTGGAACCAGAGCTCAAGCCTTGTGTTCTTTTTATTATAACATAGCTATTTCTTTTGTCATCCCAAACCTTTGGCAATTATTAATCTCATTTCCATTTCTAAACATTTCACCATTGCAACAGGAATCAAATACCATACTTTTTGTTTCACTCTGTATGAGTGCAGTAGATTCATTGTAATTATTGCCTGTATCTACCATTCATTCATTTTCATCACTATGTAGCATTATATGTATATGTGTATAAGAGTATGCTTAATTGTTCACGATTATCTAATATCTAATATCTAAGAATATTTAGACTGATGGCTAACTTTGCTCATTAAAATTAAGGATGCTACTGACATTTATATATGGGTTTCTATGTAGGCCCTTAGAGTGAGGGTGGGCATTTTCAGGCCTAGAGAGACCAAGAAGATGCATGAATGGGTCCAACTGGTATACTGGAGGTACCTTTTGCTCATTTTACCCGTCCTCTTCCGTGGCTTTTGAATATGAGCTCTAAAGTTAAATTTGTGTAAGGAGCATTTCTGGATGCTTTCTTATCATCGGCAAAGCTTCCTATGATTTCTTGTGCAAACAGCATCTCATCTAATAAATTTCCATTCAATCAAAGGGTGGAATGAATGTGTCCAGGCTACCTTCTGTTGCTAGGACAGGAACAGAGAATCCCTAAGAGTGGCTGCCTTCTCTTCGTGGTGTGCTGCTGATTTTTCCACTCATTCCTAATAGTTCAAAAGACTATCTCCTTGCGACTCTTCAGATATTTTCTTGAGGTGTCATTTTATAATTCCCCAGAGCAGTGGGACTACAGTGATCTATAATATTTTGTATGATTCAGAAGTCTGAGATCATTTTGAAAATTAGGAAGGAGAATCTGGGCATAGTGGTACATGCCTGTGATCCCAACACTCTGGAGGCTGAGTCTAAATGATGGAGAGTTTCAGGCCAGTCTGGGTTACATACACAGATCCTGTTTCCAAATACCAGAAAAAAAAAACTCACACAACTAAACAATAGAATAACAAAAATTAGAAATAGGTATAGGTCTTGACTTTTATTATCTACTCAAAATAATGTTATTCAATAGGCACCTGTCTTAATCAGTGTTCCAAGGCTGTGAAGAGACACCATAACCACATCAATTTTTATAAAGGAAAGCATTTAATTGGGTCTTGCTTACTGCTTCAGAGATTTAGTCCATTCTCTTTACCACAGGAAGAATGGTGGCATGCAGGCAGACTTGTTGTTGAAGAAGTAGCTGAGAGTTTTGCATCCAGACTATAAGCAGCAGAGAGGGAGAGAGACAGAGACAGAGACAGAGAGACAGAGAGAGAGACAGAGAGAGAGACCTGGGACAGGCTTCAACTTTTGACAGTTCAAAGCCCACTCTGAGTGACACAGTTCTTCCATTAAGGCCTTTACCTACTGCAACAAGGCCACACCTCTTAACCTTTCTCAAGTAGTACCACTCCCTACGGGCCAAGCATTCAAACACATTCCACTCTTTGGCTTCCATAGGCTTATAGCTGTATCACAGTGTATAAAATTATATAAAAATGCATTACATCCAACTTCAAAAGTCTATATTATCTTTTAGTCTCAAGATTGTTTCAAAGTTCAAAGTCTCTGCTGAGACTTAAGGAAATCTTCTAATTATAACCACCTATAAAATCAAAATGAAAAAGCAGATCACATACTTCAAAAATACAGTGGCAGAGAATACACATTAACATTCCATAAGAAAGGAAAGGGAGCATAATGAGGAAAACTAGATTAAAGGAAGACTAAAAACCAGCTGTGTGAACTCCAAATTCTGCATCTTCATGTCTGATGTCAAAGTACTCTGCAGATCTCCAACTCCACTCAACTTTGTTAAATACAACAGGCTTCTCTTTGCAGCTCTCCTTGGCAGGTATTCCATGATTCTAGCATCACCAACATATTGAGGTCTCCAAAGAAAACCATGCTTCACATTCATAGCTTAATGCAATGGTTTCTCTGGGCCTCCATGCAAAACATCCTTGACATATACCTAACCTCAGTGGCTTTTCTTAGTCACAGAGGGAGATTCTACCACTCTATTCTTGTATTCTTGACTCTAAAGCCAGAACCAAATAGCTGTCAGATTCTTCTGGTTGCTGAGGCTAGAATTTGGCCCCATCATTCAAATACATTTTCACCAACTTTCTGTTTTTGATGATTTCCTTCACTGTCTAAACTTTATTTTAGTTTCTTTCCACAAGTTGGAAGTTTAACTGGGTAAGATCTTTCCCTGAGGTCACCACTCCCTTTATTAAACTTAGCATCACACTTTTCTTTAAAGTTTTTATCTTCTTGAGCACTGGACTTAGTTTCATTAAATGTCCTTTTATCCTCAGTCTGTACATTATATATTTTTACTTGCTCAGCTTTCTACATTTTATTATGAATCTGCATAAGGCTGGTTACTAATAGCCACAGGATAGAGTCAATACTAGGCTGACGTGAAATTTCCTTTGCTAATGCCATTAATCCAAAACTCTTCAAATGAACATTAAGCAGATTTTTAGGACAGGGGCAGAAAACAACCAAATTATTTACTGACGTATCGCAAGAATGACCTTTAGGACATTTACTAATATTCTTCTCCTCTGAAACCTTTTGAGCTGGCCTCACATAATCCACATTGCCCTCAGTACCACTGTCTTCCATACTCCTACTAGTATGGCTCATTAAGTCCCGTTTAAAGCTCTCAATTGTTTTCCTAATCCAATGTCCCAAAGTCAACATTCTGCCAATAAACAGGATGGTCAGGCCTGTCACAGAATTACCCTGATTCTGTTAAAAACTTCTGTCTTTGTTAATCTTCTATTGTGGTGAACAGACATTCTGACTATGGCATCTCTTATAAAGAAAAACATTTAATAAGGGCTTGCTTACAGTTTCAGAGGTATAGTACATTATCATCATGGCAAGAAGCATGGCAGTGTGCAGGGAGACGTGGTGCTTGAGAAGGTGCTGAAAATTTCACATTCAGAACTGTGGAAACAGGAAGCAGGAAGAGAGGGAGCCCCTGGGACTGGCTTGGGCTTTTGAAAGTGACACACTTTCTTCAAGAAATCCACACCTACTTCAACAAAGCCACACCTCTAATTGTTCTCAAGTAGTGCCACTCTCTGATGACAAAACATTCAAATATATGAGCCTATTGGGTTCCATTCTTATCCAAACCAACACAGTGCCTATGATTTACTGGTTTTAGCCTTTTAAAAACTTATAAAAGTTTTACTGGCTTTCACATACCAGAATAAACTACCCAAAATTCTGTGGGACTAACGTAAGAAGAGTTAATAAACAAAATTTTATATTTCTATAATTTTCTTAAAAGATAGAGAATGAGTTAATCCCATGATAAAGGTCAAGAAACTTTAAGTATTTAAAGCAGAATTTGCTCAAAATTCTACTAATTAATGTTCATAAAAATTATAGAAGATAAGTTATAAATTTTGATAGAGGTAAATTATTTGGGGATGGTGATTTAAAAAAAAACTATGACTGTATGAAAAATCCATATGGATTAATCAGAGGATATAATTTAAAATAGAATTTGAGGATAAGTATCCTTCTAGAACTCATTGCTTTTTAAATAAAAATCTAAGTGCCAGATGTGAGATACTACTCTAGGAGCTATTGGTCACATGGACCCCAGGAATTCCAAAAAACAATAGAGACTGTTGCTATTGCTCTTGATTGCCCACTAGAACTATATGGTAAGAGCCTATTACAAACAGCACACACTTTGAATACAGAACACAGAGAAGTCAAGTGGAACTGGCTAGCATTTAGCATTCTACAAAATGATATGCAGGCTTCTGGGTGGAAAAAAAAAAGAAATCATCAATTGTGTTACCCAGCTTTGGACCCTATGTACTGAAATACCTCCTTGCCAGGCAAAATATATTCACTGATGTAATATTGTCATGACTGTTGAGGGGGTAATCACCATTTTTGAGGCTTTTTTCCATGTGAGAAAAATACATTTTAGTAGTGTAAAGCTGGTCAAAATCCTATAGTTAGGGAGATCACAGCTCTGAGGGATGGGGACCTATTACTAATGATTTACTAATTGCATATGTTATCAAAGTGCTTTCTGAGTATTTATGTTGATAGCCACAGTCTAATGTTGCTCTCACGCTTGGCCAGTAAAGTCTTTTTTCCAGTGGTTGACAGTTAATGTTGTGACTTATAATTTGTCAAAATGCAGATAATAAATGATTTTTGGGTGCTCAGCCCTGAGTAAGAAATCCCAGGGAACAACACTGAAGAGGGGACAGAAAAATTGCAAGATCCAGAAGGTAGGGGAAAGTGTCACGAAATTCTGCCTTCTGGATATGACATGACTGTTAAAATTATGAGCACACAGAAGTTGTGACTACCTAAATAAGACCTGCATATATGAACATATGTAAGGAGGAGGTAAGAAAACAGGTATCATCTGGGGTAGAAATAGAATAAGAGGGTAACTTTTACCAAATATGATCATAATACATTGCATTCATGTATAAAATAGTCAAAAATTAACAAGAGGGAAGGAGTCTTGTAAGAAAATTATTATTTCCTCCATTTTACAAGTGATAGGACTCCATCTGAACAAACATAGAGTTAAATAACTTAACCTTAGGGGCAAAACAAATTTTATGTATATTTGCGTTTTAGTAAGGGGTGGGGCATGACCAGACCTGTATTTATATTTCAAGTTCCAGTCTCAGTGCAGAAATGCTCCATTGCAAATTTTAAAATTCTGCTAATTCAGTCTCTCCTATTTTTCATTAAACAAAATGTATATGAATACAGTCACAAAGTACAAATCAGTTGGAGAGTACAGGCAGGGGACCGATTTCTCTGGATGGAGCTGAAAGGAGCCTATCACTGTCCCTTTGAGTTCAATGTCTTAGAAATGATAACACTGTGTTTCCCTGGGGTCAATCTTAAAAGATTTCCCAAATAAGTGATATGAATAGGACCTATTTGACTGGCAGCTAAATGGGAGCATTTATAATAGATTAAATGTTCCTATGTTTGAAAGTAGAAGTGTTACTGTCTTAAGGAGAAGATCATTTCTTAATTTTTACATCCTATTGCTCTTTGTGCATATTGGTTTGAATGAGCAATACCCCTCTATAGGCACATGTATTTGTACACTTGGTGCCCAGTTAGTGGCACTGTTTGGGAGGTGGTACAGCCTTGCTGGGAGAAATAATTCACTGGGGGCTGGGCTTTGGGTGTTCTTAGCCGCACCCCACTTCTATTTCTCTGCTTTGTGTTCCACATTGAGGATATGATTTCTCACTTTCCTGACCCCACAACCATGCCTCCAATTGCTGCCACCTCCTTGCAGCCACCACCACAATAGTATACTCAGAATCAATGATCCAAATAAATCCAAAATAAACTCTTTCTTGCATAAATTGATTTTTGTCCCAATATCTTATCACAGCAACAGAAAAGTAACTAGTATAGTTATATATATATATATATATATATATATATATATAGTAGCGCTTATAACTTTATTAGTTGCAGAAAAAAATAAGAGACAGAAGATTCCAGCTGTAGAATCTATGCATGTAAGGATATCTGCTTGAAATCTCAACTCACTCAGCTTTATCAGTTAGCAGCTTGGGCCTTGGACAAGTGTCTTGATATTACTGAACCTTAGGGCTTTTACTGAGAAAATAATGGGAATTTTTTCATATGGATATTCAGGGAATTAAATTTCTCCTGTCTCTTGAGGAAGAGACAAAGAACATTAATTCTTTTTTTTTTCTTTTATGCACTCATAAAATGACCTAGAATTACAAAGATTGTGATTAAATTCTTACAGAGGAACACTACAATTTCTCACATGAAATCTGAATTCCAATTTGAATCATTTGTGTGATCAATGACATGAGTGTTAGCATAATCCACTGAGACATTATTCTGGGTTTTGTTCTCTTCCCTTTGCTGCGAAAGGTTTAGGAAATTTCCTTGTCTTTCCCTGAAACTTGAAAATCTAATCTCATATTGACTACCGGAGTTCAGAACTCTTTCTTACACGATTATTATGGGTTTGTGTACATCTGTAAAGGTATAATTTTTTTATTCAAAGTTTTCTTTTCATTCAAGGCATATTGATCATGATCATGCCTTTCCCCTCCCCAACTCCTCCTATATCCTCCCCACCCAAATCTATGTCAACCTAACATTACCTACTAAATCCATGTTACGGAAAGAATGACCTCAACCCTAGGACTGAAATGCTAAACATGTAACCACCACTCTAAAGGAACATTGCAAAGTGTGCACTGAACTTCAGAGTTGCTGCCTACTAGTGACCATCTCTCAGTCTTCCGATCTCAGGTAACCATGTAAAGATCCATGTGACATTTTATAGAATAAAATAAACCCTCTCTAGTCTTAGAATAATATATCTCTGTCCATATTTCCTTATATAGTATATAGTAGCTCCTAACATCATGTGTATAGAAATACAATCATACTATGTTCCTGATTCCCCCAGTGTGTGTGTGTGTGTGTGTGTGTGTGTGTGTGTGTGTTTGAGAGAGAGAGAGAGAGAGAGAGAGATCTCCATGTAGTGCCAAGTAACTTCAATTTCATGATCTTCCTGCCTCTGCCTCCCAATTGTTGGATTTACAGGTGTGCTTTTGACTCAGATTATGGGCTAAAAATTTAAAAATATTCCTACACATGAAAAGCAAGTGATAATATACAAGCAGACTAATGTCAAGACACCTATTTTTAAATTGGAAAAATGAAAAATTGTGGTCTATAGGTATTCACTAGAGAAATAGAGGGAAGAGTCTCTATTAGAGGATAAAGAATGCTAAATTATCAAATTTCAGTTTTTCACCTTAGCCATTATGTATTTTTTTATCTACATAGTCAAGACATGGTAGAATATGACACACAATAGGAAGGTGTTAAATCCAGAATTCTAGAGGTTACATATCAGCATGCTTTCCTCTTCCTAGGGAGAAATCTGTTCCTTGTCTCATCCAGCCTCTGGTAACTACTGGCATACCTGGGTGCTCCTTAGCTTGCAGACACATTGTCTTAACTTTTGCTTCTTTTTACATCTCTTCTTCATGCATAATCTTTCTCTGCCTATGTCCCCAGAAGACACTTGCAATATTTAGAGTTTAATAGTATAATCTAGGATAATCTTCCTAATTTTAAGAACCTTACTTATACTTCTAAGAGCCTTTTTGACTAAGTATTAGGCTTGGTATCTGAGTAGCCATTATTGAACCTAGGATCACTTGAAGTCAAGTGTAATGAGATAGTGTCTTCATATCCTTGCAGGCATTTCCTTCTACAATTAAGTAGTTTATAACTATCCTTGGCAGAATGATCCCACCTCCTACTCTGTTAATTGTCTCCACATGAAGGTTTAGGGCTCACTGTCACATGGGACTAGAACTAGGAGTATGGAGGTAAGTAATGGAAAAGAGGCAAATTTCTCAGAAATTGATCTGGACAAAATTATTCTAAAATAACATCCTATCTAAGATAGTAACTTAGTGACAATTTTCCTAAATTTGGCAATCCTAAAAATGAACATGTCATTGTCTATAATAGGTTGTGAAGTGCAAAGAAACTTACTAGGTTCTTGGGGGAAAAATTGGAAATTTCTATCATCCCTACTAAAAGAACAAATTGCCTTTATGCAATTGAACAAATTGCCTCATGCAAAAAAATGCACAAGGGCATGGACAAAACTAGAGGTAACAAGGCATATACATTTCGAGATTTTTGTGATACCTGCCAAGTTTTACAAAAACTTTAAATTGACTTTGTTTTCGTTTTCAAAGTGATGATTACCCTTACTAGTTACATTTTGTATTAATCTTCTGAACTTGCTTGGCTGCACAGTATTTTCTACAATTATAGGCTGGTGGAACCTTTCCTTTGAGCCTGCTTTGCAGATTGCTCTAGTCAATTCACCCCATATTGGAAGTGGAGCTGCCCCAAGTGTCAGAGCTCTTCAACAGTCACAAGACGTCACTCTTATTCCCAGTTTGATCAACAGTCATTTTCCAGCCTCTTGTATGGGATATCAGCCTACACTCAGTGCTTCTCCCACTCTATGCTGGGAAAGCAAATACCTAGGCATGACTGAGTGAAGAGTATATAGTGCCCAGTCCCTTATTGATGCATGCTAACCTTCTTTCCTAGATCAAGCAAGCTACCTCACAAGAGACATGTGTGGCCATCTCTGTCTAATTGCCCTTCCTTGATGGTGGTGATATGGTAGCACTAAGGAAAGTCTAAAAAGATGCATTCTGAGGCTCATTTGTGTATTTACCGTAAGGGCCCTAGTGAAGAAATTGCCCATCATGTTCATTTATGAAAACTCCAAGGAAACATTTTACTCTGGCTCTCAGGAACACCAGGTTTAAACGTATTGCATAGATACTGTTAATCATGTATCTTGTTTTGTCTTTTACATTTTAGGTCTCCAGCCAGACTCTTGGAACTAGAACATGTATTTCAGTTACCATAGTGGCCTCCAGCTCTATCCCAACTACCCCCTCCAACTTTCCTACTTTTCTCATTTACTTATTATGAATTATTGGATATCTTATACTATTAAATGCATTGACAGAAGCCACTAAAAATCAGATTGCAGCTATGTGAGAAAAACATAACTTAACGACACAAGTTTTTAAGGAAGGGCAATTAGACAGAGATGGCCACACATGTCTCTTGTGAGGTAGCTTGCTTGATCTAGGAAAGAAGGTTCGCATGCATCAATTAGGTAATTACATAATAAAATATATTTCCTTTCAAAACATTATTACTTATAGTTTATTTCTGCACAGGCCTTTTCCTAGCAAGTCCCAAACAATTTTAGTGAGAAAGGATAAGTGTTTTATTGATGAAACTTTAGCTGAGAGGAAACTCCAGGTGAGAGAAGCCTCAATTTTTCTTTTACTCTTTTCCCCCTTCATTTTGCGTTATGATTATTATTCATTTCAGAGTACAAAGCTTCTCTGGTCCTCAGCTTTTACTTTTTCGAGTAGGTTAAGTCAAATCACACATGACAAAAACAGCAAAAGCCTTCCTAATCTGCAATGCTTTCTGCTCCAGAGAGAACCAGGCCCTAGGCTGTGTGCTTGTTTCTCTGCCGAGTTAGCACTTAGGGAGCTGAAGGCCATGGGGCCCTAGCTGAGCCTGGTAGAAATAAGAAGCAGTGAATGAGAAAGTGAGGCTAGAGCGAGAGCGAGAGCGAGAGAGCGAGAGCAAGAGAGCGAGAGAGAGCAAGAGAGAGCGAGAGAGAGAGAGAGAGAGAGAGAGAGAGAATTGAGAGCAGCCTGTATTTTAAATTTGAAAAGGAGACATGCTCTTGGCAGAACAATTGTGCTGTTAATACAATTCAGAAAAAAAGAACTAGGGGTAGTCCAAAAATGAGAAGAACCATGTTTTTGTAAGTACAGTTTTAATTAATTGTGAAGCTCAACTCCAGTGTGGAATAATAGCTCTCCCCAGGTGAAAAAGTAATCCAAAATACCTAGGAAAGACTATTAAAAATAAAGGTTACTTTATCTAACTGGCCTGCATCATCCCATTTTCGTATTATCAAAAGACACAATATAATGTCCTTTTCTGACTGAATGATATATGTGCTTCAAGTTTGTTAATTCTAATAGAAATTTTGTTTCATTATTTTTTGTAGTCCCAATTTTCATAGTTAGCTATGTATGTGGTTTTAGTTTATCTCCAACAAAGATATAATTTGGTGATTTTTTTCTTTATTATCGTGATTGCTAAAATGTCATAGCCCTCAGCATGTCTAATCTTTAATTACATTCCTAAATTGGGTTCATCATTTAATACTTTTTTTTCTACTTGATATTTATGTGATTTAAAATTTAGGTGGTTTTATTTTATCATAGGATTTATGACGCAATTTTCCATTCTACATCTCCTTGACTGTCAAGGTTCTTGTAACCTTGACAAGACATGACTTTATTTACTTCCCCAGGCTCCCACACCATCTTAAACATTGGTCTCCAGCTTATGATTTACTGTCTGTTTTTATGTCTTGTCCACTGGCCATTAACAGAAAGGATTCAGACCAAAGCTCAGCATGCAACCCTATACAAATTACCACTGTTCTTTTCGACAGTCTTTGCTCACTCTGTCAATTCATGATGGCATCTCATCTGTATGTTTCTGAACTGCTTTGGGGCCTCAGTGAAGTGACATTTTATATCAAATGACAAATAAATGAAACCATAGTCTCAGAGAAAGCCATCTGTATTAAACAAACAAACATCGTAGAGAAATGATGCTAGAAGCACATAAAAATGATAAATATTGAATATGACTAGCCATACCCTGTAGGATGTGTATGTGTGTGTGTGTGTGTGTGTGTGTGTAGTTGAGCAGGAAATTATTTCCTGCCTGAAAAGGACAAAAGACAGGACCTCATAGTGTTAAGGATGAGTGTGAAGTAATCACAATCATTTCATTCCAGCTTTCTTATGTACACTTCTACTTGGCACTATTTTGACTTTCTCTCATATGGAGGGTAGTTTTGTCATTTTGACTTAACTGTCCTTACTTGCTAGTAGGTAACAAGGAAGGTTTTAGGTCTTGATACCATACCATATCCCAGAGGATCTTATCTATCAACCCCTGTCCTTGTTGCATTATTTCAACATTTCTGAACACAATTAAGGCAAATGCACCATAAATATTTAATTCTGATAAACTGTCAAGACTATTTGTTTTACTTACAGTGCCATTTCTGTTGGAAGATAGCTCCACGTTTGAATGACTAAATGTATTTATGTGACAAGTGCTAAGTCAGATCCTTTCCATTTGGTGGCTCTTTTATAATAAGGCTTTAGAAGCTATGTGCACTATGTGTAAATAACTGCTGCACCTGCATTCTCTTTCTTCATCCCAATCCCCATAATCTCACTGCACCGAAATAGCAAAGGCATCCATAAGAAGAAATCTTTTCAAAAAATCACACATCATTTGAACAGTAAAGAACAGATTATACAGTCAAAAGGATGTTAAAGAAAACAGTAATGCTTAACACATTGAAGGCACCAGGTACATACAAAGCAGTCTGCATGCAGTCTATTCGTAAAAACACTCCTGAAAACTAGGTACTGTAGAATGCAGAAAAATAAAGATTTTTTTCTCTACTTGACAGGGGGAAAGAACAATTGTTTGACTCTTAGAAGAATTTATTTCTTTATGAACTTCCTGAGATCTAGGGTCTGGCTATCAGTCTCATCAACCTAAAGATCTGATTATACCAGCTCAGTGAATGTGGACTCATCTCTCAGGGGTCAATCATAAGAGGAGAAATTATCATCAGACAAACAGCATTTGTACCCATTGGGGGCTCCAGAGGAGACAAATGGTATGTTGAAATTAGAATAACCAGGAAAGGGCTTTATATAGGGTTCTTTTCAAGAGCATAAGGAAGAGTAGAGGGAGAATATTGGATAGCAGAAAAGTGGGTTAGTAAAAATGCTTTCTTCACCTATAGGCCTAGAGGAAGGAAATAGAACCAGCGGCAGGAGCTGCGATCTCAGTCAGTCCCCAAAACATTGGTATAATAGAGAAACTATAAGAAAGAGTATCCTGACCCTCTCCAGTTTCCAGATAGATGTCTGTAGTGATAAAGTTAGGAAATGGGGCAGAAGGAAAGGTTATTCTTTGAGGCAAAGTATATGCATTAGTTTCCTAAAGTAAAGAACAGTGAGAAAGTTAGAGACTAAATGTGGAGTGGCAAAGACAAGATTTCACTCAAGGGTTTGTACATATACCACATATGTACGTGTAGCCACATGATGTAAGAAAACAAATCAGAAGTTATAAATTTATAAGTGAGTATGGACTCACAGCAAAGGAAACCAAGACTGTGGAATATTTAGTGATGTCAACCTAATATAACTTGCTAAATCCATGTTACAGAAAGGATGACATCAACCACGGGACTGAAATGCTAGAAGCTAAAAATCCCTACAAAAGTCATTTCAATACAAGAAACCAGTCTGAGATTTACTGACATAAGACAATAAACAAGTAAGGACAATATCCATTGCTCTCATTTTACAGATACCAAACTTGGGAACCCAAGTCTAACAGAATTCACAGCCTGTTTCTTTCTGTTTTACTGAATTTCTTCTTCTTTTGTTTTATGAGAGCACTGCTACTGAAACACAAATGGGCATCAGTATCACCAGCAATGTTGTCATCATCACTATCATTTAATATTTTGACAGTACAGTCCTGCCACAGAATAAAGTAACAGTTCCCCAATAGAAAATATTGTTCTATTTTTGTTCAAGTCAATAAGAAATTGGTCTTGTTGTGGAGGTTTCTAATGAGAATGCCTATCCATGAGTTCATGTTTGAATACTTGCTCCCCAGTTGATAGAAGTATTTGGTAAGGATTAGAAAGCATGTTCTGGTCTTGTTGAATGAGATGTGTCACAGGGAGTGGACTTTGCGGTTTGAAAAGACACAGGCCATTCCCAGTTAACTCTCTCTGCCTTGTGCTTGTGGATCAAGTTCTCAGCAACTGCTCCATCCTCACATCTGCCTGCCTACTGCCATGCGTGGTCACAGAAACTTAAGGTTTCTGAAACATTAAGTCACAAATTAAACATCTTCCTTTGTAAGTTGCCTTGGCATATTGTTTTATCACATCAGTAGAAAATAATTAAGACACTCGGATTTATGAGTAAGACAGAATATTAGAAGCTGCCTCTGTACAATCTAATGAAAGAAAAGTATCTGGAAGAAAACAATTGATTCTATTCCTATGAGAGAAAGAGTTGGAGTGGAAAGAAATGAAAGCCTAGTGATATCTTCTCTGTAAAAAAGCAAGCCAGGACCAATCGCTAGCTGAAAAATATACAAGACTGAGTTCCATGGTATTTATCAGGGATGTGATCTCCCTTTGCAGCCATGGGTGCTACATGACTCTTTCTTTAGAAGAAAGCTAAAAACTGACTAACCACAGGCTGTGGATATGCAATCAGAGTCAGGCTCAAAAGTGTACAGAGCAGTTCATTCTTTACAGATGCAGGTTGACTTATTATGCAGGAGCCTGAAGTTTCCTTAGTAGCACCATAGAGTAGACAGCTTGAAAAGGAACCACGTCCATTATTTCCTGTGCCAGTGACAGCACAGGAACAGATAAAGTAGAATTAACAGATTATTTGATGATCACAAACAAATCCAGCAGCCTGTAAGACAACACCCAGTTACTAAGGTAGGAAGGTAAGTGCTGAGTGAAAATGCCTTCCCTACTCACTCAGAACCTTAATCATAGCATGCCCTATATGGGTAGTATGAAGTTCTAAATAGGGCTCTGAGACTGTAGAACCTAGCAGAAAAAGAAATCTGATACAGAAACCTCTCTCAACATGAAAAGCATAGTTTCTTCTTTGCATTCCTGACAATAACAATCATGCTTCTATTTTGCAGGGGACTGTTACAAAAGAGAATTTAGGGGGTGGGATAAAATGCATCTATGCCAACCAGAAAGATCACTGACTGAGGTTATAATACTTTGTTTCATTTTATTTCTTATTTTTATTCATTTATTTTTTAATATATTTTCCCACTTGTCCTCATTAGGTTTTTTACTGCTAAAATGAAATACTATGACCAAAATGCAAATTGGAGAAAAAACTATTTATTTAACTTACACTTTCATATTGCTGTTTATTACTGAAGGACGTCAGGACAGGAACACAAACTGGATAGGATTCTGGAGGCAGGAGCTGATGCAGAGGCCCTGGAGGGGTGTTGGTTACTGGCTTGCTTACAATTCAGAGGTTTAGTCCATTATCATCATGGCGGGAAGCAAGGCAGCATGTAGACAGGCTTTATGCTAGAGAAGGAGCTAAGAGATAGTCCATCTTGACTCACAGACAACAGGAAATGGTCTGTCTCACTGAGTGTGGCTTGAGCTCATATGAGACTTCCAAGCTTGTCTTCACAGTGACACACTTCCTCCAAGAAGAGCACGCACACCAATTTCAACAAGGTCTCTCCCTTTGGGGAACATTTTCTTTCAAACCACCATACCCACATTTCATTTAAAATTTATGACCTCTTATTCATTAATTATCAGTTACATACATATGGTATCTATTGAGCCATAACCACAGAATTTATGTTTTGCTTGTCCAAGACCCTTCCCACCTAAATTTTGAATATTACTTCTAGACCATAAAACCCATCTTTATGAATGATATCACTTGTAATTTAGAACAGCCTAAGTGACTTTCATGTTATATTAGGGTCAGGCAAATCCAGACACCAAAAAGCATTATGTTTACTTCTGTCATTCTACCTAGACCCTAAATCTTGGGCACTATTTCTAAGTCAATAGTATCCATCTTTGCAATAGAAGTCAAATGTAGGTTGTAAAGAATTTTAGTGTTAACATGTCTAAATCTCTTCTGTACTCATAAGCTGAGTTAATTGTTAACAGAAAACCATTTTTCAAAAATTGTGTTCTACTTAAATAAGTCCAAAATAAACCAACTGGTGTCAGACTCTCGACGTTTGGTTCAGCACCAGCTACCTAAGTTAGGCTAAGCTAAGTTTCATTCTTCCCTCACCCAGATTGTTTCCCTGCTGTCTGTAAGCCCTACAGGGACATCCCCACACCTAAAGGTACACTCATGGCACTTACTGACAGTAAGCAATAGTTGTCTAATTGGACATAAGGCCTACAATAGGATGGAAATCATGCCTGGTACAGGAAACCTAGCCAACCACTTGTAGCTAGTGAGGTCATAGATATCAAAGGAGAACTTACTACTACCACTTTCTTAAACCAAATAATTCCTAACTATTACAAATGGTTATCCATTTGCCCACAGGTAACTGTAGCACTCAGTCCACATCATTTATTCTTAGTTTTATTTACACATATGCAATTAAGTTATTTCTTTGGCTGTCGCTTGTATTTTGCCTGTACAGCCTTTTGGTGTCTTTCTTTCCTGTATGTATTATATAACACTTGCTGTTCCATTTCTCTTACCTCCAATTGATATCGTTTGACTTATCATTTATGCTGCATTTCCTCTTTTCCTCTATTTCCGTTCAGCAAAATTAACTTCTAAAATTGGTAAACAAATAAGACAAGCACAGACCAGGCAAGGCAGTTGTGTAAGCACTGCAGATAATGCATAAAGGAATTCAACCTACACAATGAACACAATATACATGTAAAAAAGACTAAAGAACAGAAATAACTTAATCATTTCATATGCACAGACAATATCTTTGATAAAGGTCAACATCATTTTATGACAAAATCCCTCAAGAAAGTAGGCATAGAAAGAACGTGCCTCAGTATCGTAAAGGCTATGCATGACAAGGCTCTATCCAACATTATATACTATTACATAGAGAAAAACTGAATGTTCACACTCTCTATTCTTACTCAATACAGTACTTAAATTTTAGCTGTATAATAAGACAAGATAAAGAAATAAAAGGGACAATGTAGAAAAGGAAGAAGTTAAATTATTCCCACTTCTAGATGGCACAGGCCTACACTTAAGACTCCACCAGAAAACTCTAAGGTCTGATAAACACCTGACTTAAGATAGAAAATCATGATAAAATATCAACAGTATATTTATGTCTTTATTTATTTTTACATTTATTGATTTTTTTTTTGAGACAGGGCTTCTCTGTAGCTTTGGAGCCTGTCCTGGAACTAGCTCTTGTAGACCAGGTTGGCCTCAAACTCACAGAGATCCACCTGCCTCTGCCTCCCAAGTGCAGGGATTAAAAGCTTGTGCCACCACCACCCAGTTATTGATTCTTTCTGGATTTCACATCATGCGTTCTGATCCCACCCATCTCCCCGTTTCCTCGCAGCCACCCTCTGCCCTTGCAACATCCCCACCAAACCAAAACCAAGTTTAAAAGAAAAACCAAAAATCGAAAAAAAAAAAAAGAAAAAAAAAAACAAAGAAACAAGCAAAAACAAAAACAGAAAAAAAAGAATCTCTTTTGGGGGAAACTGTAGTGTGCCCCTTTAGTCTCTGCTATACAACCTATAATTGACTTTCACTGGGTTTTCTCTTGGATATCCTCTTGTTGTCCTATGTCATGTGGATCCTGCTGATTTGGATCTGTGGGTTTATCCCCTTCAATACTCCAAAAGCTATTAAACGAAGAGAATGCTGGAGTGGGCTAATTCATAGCCCTGGTTCAGACACTGGATGGTAGCTGTCAGCTTGCTAGCTTTCCCCAGTTGTCACCACCTAGATGAGCTCTCCAGCCCTGCCTTGATTAGCTCACCCAACACAGCCTACAATAAAGAGTGGGACCAGTTCTCCTGCTCTTGGGTCCTCAGATCTGGGTCACCTACACTCAGGGCTAGCTCTAATGTTCTTCCCAGGCAAAGTGCAGGGCCCTCTCTCCAGATTACAACAGCATTTTATATAACAATAAACTTTTTCAGAAAGAAATGAAGAAAAAACATTCTATTTATAATAACTTATAAATAAAATTCCTAGTTGTGGGGGTTAATATTGACTTTACCGGATCTAGTTTCACCTCCCCCTGAAAAACAAGCCCCTGAATATATCTGTAAGGAATTACCAAAATTAGATTAAATTGGAAAGACCCACCCTAAATGTGCATAATAACATTCTATGGACTGAGTTTCTAGACTGTATAAAACTGATAAAGCTAGCCAAGCACCAACATTTATCACTCTCGGTTTTCTTACTTTGAATAAATACAGTATGACGAGAAATGTCATCTGCTTCTTGTCATACCTCTTTCCCTATCTGATGATCCATAACCTGCTTCCTTAAAATGCTTTTTTCAGGTATTTCATATAAGCAATGAGATAAGTAACTAATAGCGAAAATTGGTGCTCAAAGGTGGTCATTGCTATGATAAACTTGACCAGGGTACACTTAGGTTTTTGAAACTGTTGTGGAGAATGAATGTGGAGCAGTTTGGAATGTTGGTCCATGAAAGCCCTTGAGTTCTGTAAGCTTATCTTAACTAACCGTTGTGGAAGGGTCCCAGAAGACAAGAACGCTTAGCAAAATTGGATGAGAGAAGCACAGTTCATGAGGTTTCAAAGAGGAACAAGCAATCTATAGATAACAGAAATGCAGGCCATTCAGTTTCTATCCTGGCAGATAATCATACAAAGGAAACAAGAGTTAAGATGCAGACCACATAATGGAAGGCTATCTTTACCAAGTGCACACCACATAGGGTGTTAGTATCTAGAATATATACAGAACTGCAAAAATTAAACATAAAAACAAAATCTTTCCAATTAATAAATGGGCTTAATGAGCTGGACCTTTCTCAAAAGGAGAAATACAGAGGCCCAATAAATATTTGTAAAAATATTTAATCGTTCTTGCCACCACAAAACTAAAAATTAAAATTACTGTGAGAGTCCACATTAACTCAATCAGAATGCCTAACATCAAAGAAAAAATGACAACAAATGCTTGTGGGAATGTGAACTGGTGCAGCCACTATGGAGACTGGTATTAAGGTTTCTCAATAACTTAAAATAGAACTATCATATAACTGAGACATACAATTCTTGGGTACATGCCCAAAGGATTCTAAGGATTACTGCAGATATATTTGGATATCCTTATCTATTGCTACACTATTCACAATAGGTAAGAAATTGAACTAGTGTAGGTGTCCATTGAAAGACAGATGATTTTAATATGTACCCATTCATAAGTGACTTTCAGACATAAAACAACAACAACAACAACAACAACAAAAAACAGCCCACAATTCATGAACCCAGAAAAGCTAGAGAACAATGAGGATCCAAAGAGACACATACATGGATCTAATCTACATGAGAAGTAGAAAAAGGCAAGATCTCCTGAGTAAATCGAGAGCATAGGGATATGGGAGAAGAAAGAAGTGGAGGGGGAAGGAAGGAAGGGGAGCAGAGAAAAATATATAGCTCAGTAAAATCAATAAAAATGCAAAGTAAAAAAAGAAACATAGATATTAAACAAAATATACACAGTGGTATTTAATTCAGGCATAAACATGAAGTCATGACATTTGTAAGGAAGTGGACAGATCTGGAAATTGTTATGTTAATCAAAAAAGCCAGACTTAGAAAAACAAATAAAACATGTTTTTATATGGAAGATGGTTATGAAACTAAGAAGGGGATCATGAGAAATGAAAACAATACATGAAGAGAGTTGTGAAGGTAAGAAGAATTAAAAAAAAAAGAGTATTATGCAAATGGAGAATAGTGAAGAGGAAGATAAATGGAGTGGCAGTGAAAAATAGTGGGGAATAGGGATGAATAAAAGCAAATATTAAAACACCATAATGAAACCCACTACTTTGTATGCTACTTATGACAGTGTTTTTAAAATGGAAAAAGGAAAGTTAGGCTTTAGAAAAGCACATTGATAAAGCAAATCAGTCTTTATTAGGAAATTCTGAGTCAATAGTTTTCCATTCTATTACTAGCCATTTATTCCCTTAAATTGTCTGACATTTCAGTATATAAGCTGACTGGTTAAGGAACTGGGTGCACAAATTAATCTGTCCTTGGAACAAGCATGCTTCATCTGCTTCATCTTTCCATTATAGTACTTATCTCTCTAGTTCAATCAGTAAAGTCTTGGTTCAGAAAGAGAATGCATCTCAAAAAACAAAACAAAAAAAAATTAGAAACCACTGTGAAAGCCATCCTCATTACAGCATCTGGTTTCCCACATGTAACCACATAGAGAAACATACCAGCACACACATGCACACACCATACCCCCCACATACACACGGGAAGAGAGAGAGAGAGAGAGAGAGAGAGAGAGAGAGAGAGAGAGAATTGAACAATAATGTTGTTCTAACCTATTTGTACCATATTCTTTTTACTTCTTTATTGCATCAGGCTTTCTAATTATATTTTTGCTATAGAAAATATAAAATATATTTAAGGTGTATCATCAGTAGGCTCAAAGAATTACAGGGCTGGTTTCTAAAAGCATTTCTTCATCTTCACAAGGAACTTGGAAACAGAGCCTTGGTCTATTGTTAACCTAATTAGCCTGTCATCTTGAATGCCAGTTGCCCAATACATCAAGCTGTACCCTACACTTGTGAGACTCACTCTCACCATCAATACTGAAACACATTTCAATGCACAACTCAGATGTATTACTCCAGGTTCTGTATAGAAATGACCTTTACAAATATTTCACAAATAGTTTTCATGAGCTTCCTGATACTTCTTTCATAATCCTTTTGTTCTTACCAGTATTCTTCCTTTGCTGTATATGTTCTTTAAACTATATCTACTACTAAGTTGGTTCTAAGGTGTCTCAAGTATTTTTGAAGTGTTTTCCTTTCTTTTTCTTTTGCCAGTCTTCAGTTTTACATTCCCAGAGTATTGCAATAAAGAAACCAAGGGAGGCTGTCACCACACTTATATTCCTCAGCCTTTTGGTTCATCCTTTCATAAAAAGAATAATCTTTAAACCTTATGACATTTTCTATGTGCAAAATGACACATAATTCTTAAATAAAAATTCTTTGCCAAATATGACTGAGAATAATTGTGGCTTACCTATGCCCTGTCTCCCCTTATTCCTCCCCCAGCCGTGTGTGTGTGTTTTATATTTATGTGTGTAGAGGCATATTTAGGCCAACAAAATCATGGTTACTTCTGTCCCTGTCCTCCCAATCCTAGGATAATAGACATTCGCTGCTATATCCAGCTATTTATTTGTTTGTTTATAAATGAATTTATTTTACATACCAACCACAGTTTTCCCACTCTCCTCTCATCCTGTTTCCTCCCCTCACCGCCCTTCTACCCCCTCCATTCATTTCTCTGTCACCATTCAAAAGGGGTAAGGCCTCTCATGGGAGTCAACAAAGCATGGTATATCAAGTTGAGGCAGGATCAGTCTCCTCCTACTTGCATCACTGTTGGGCAAGGCATCCCACCACAGGGAAGAGGGTTCATCGAGCCAGTTCATGCATCAGAGACAGATCCTGGTTCCTCTGCTAGGCCCGCTCCCCCCTAAAAAACAAGCTACACAACTATCATCTAGAGGCACAGGGCCTATGTCAGTCCCATGCCAGTTCCTGTTGGTACAGAGTCCGTGAGCTCCCACAAGCTTGGGTCACCTGTTTCTGTGGGTTTCCCCATCTTGATTTTGACCTACCCTTGCTCATATAATCCCTCCTCCCTCTCTTCAACTGGGTTCCTGGAGCTCAACTCAGTGTTTGGCTGTAGATCTCTGCTTCTGCTTCCATCAGTTACTGGATGAAGGTGCTATGACGACAACTAGGTTAGTCACTAATCGGATTACAGGAGAAGGCCTGTTCAGTCACCCTTTCCACTATTGCTAGGATTCTTAGCTGGGGTCATCCTTGTGAGTTCCTGGGAGTTTCCTTAGTACCAGGTTTGTCCTTAGCCCCATAATGGCCTCATCTATGAAGATATCTTTTTCATTACTCTCCACCTCCATGCTACCCCCACATTGACCATCATGATACATCATGTTCCCATGCCCCAATATCTTTCCCTCTACTTTCACTCCCAGTTATGTCATTTATTTCCTCTTCCCAGGGAGATCCACGTATCCCTCTTAGGGTGCTCCTTGTTACCTAGCTATAG
Organism: Chionomys nivalis; assembly: GCF_950005125.1. NCBI lineage: Eukaryota > Metazoa > Chordata > Mammalia > Rodentia > Cricetidae > Chionomys > Chionomys nivalis. The sequence continues at coordinate 32,048,346 of NC_080112.1, forward strand.
TTGAAGATTGCTCCTTCTTTTCCCAGCCATCCAGACCCAAATAATGACACAGAAAATATATTAATTACAATACTGCTTAGCCAATAACTTATGCATGTTTCTAGCTATTTCTTATATCCCAAATTAGTCAATTTCTATTAATCTATGAATCACCAAGAGGCTGTGGCCTACTGGTAAGGTTCTGGCTGGCGGCTGGCATTTTTTTTCCTTCAGAAGCTACATGGCATCTTCTTGACTCTACCTACTCTCTCTATATATCTCTGTTCAGATTTCCTGCCTGGCTTTATTCTGTCCTGCCATAGGCCAAAGAAGATTCTTTATTAACCAATGGTATTAAAACATGTTCACAGCATACAGAGGGGAATCTCCCACATCATCACCCCCTTTTTGTCTAAATAAAAAGGAAGGTTTTAACTTAAAGTAAAATTACATATAACAAAATAGGCATCAAGCAAGAATTACAGTTACAATATTTATATCTACTTTATCTTTTATCGTAACTAAGAAAAAACATAAGTATAATTATCTATTCTTTAACTACATCAAAGACCCCAGAAGAATATAATGTTACCTAAGTAAACAAGAAGTGCATTGTAAGCAACCTCCAAAGTTCTAGAAATAACAGAAACATCTCTCTGTCTGGACAGTCACCCAAAGTTCCTTTGTAACATTGGGGCATCCATCTTCAGCCTATAGGCCCATAGTACCCAGCAGACTTTTCCATGATCTAAGAAATTTGAAGATCTGTTTTGCCTTGTAATGGCAAAGTTCACTAATTGCTTTCTTCTGTATCATACAGAATATCTGGAAGTTTCTTCTGTGAAGAAGGAACCCTGAAGGACCATGTCTTCTTTTAGAACATTTAACAGTCATTTTTCTGTGGGTCCTGTATGTCCAGTTCATACGGCATACCTTTAAGCAGTCCAGGCAAGAGCAGTTTCTTGACCAAATGGCTAGCCTTGTCACATTAAAGGCAAATTCAATAACAAGTTTCTTCAATGCTCATCAACCTCTCTGAAGCAATATTGGTGCTGCCAGAGCCAGGTATGTCTCACTATCAAGGAAAGTCTAAGTTTCTAAAACATTTTAAATGCCATATTTTATATGTTCTTAGAGTTCTGAAGATTATCTATATAACTGAAATATATCTCTATACATCTAGAAATCCTAACTAACATGACTACAAGTTTGACTATTATAGATCACTATTAATCTGTATTCTTAAGTATGCATTATATTTTTAATGAGTTGCACAAACATAATACCTTAAACAAGAGGAGAAATACATATATATATATATAATATAATATAACAAATCAATCTTAAATTTAGATTAATAAACCCATACCAATTCAAAGTATTCATTTCTATATCATATCCCCTTTAGAATAAAAACAAACATTTAAAAATAATCATTTTGGGAATTTGGGCATAATTTTCTCCAAACTATTTCCTGCTGTTTGTTGGATGAAGTATTTTTAGGGGTTCACAGAAACATTTCAGGGAGTCTTGTTCCATCAAGCCACATTAGCCTGAAAGGAATCTATAGGTTTTCATCTTCTGTGGAAACAAAAGCAGAATCTCTTTTCCAAAGTAATATATCCTCAGACTCAAATTTTGAAGTCAACATACCACTAAAGTATATATGTTGGTTTAACATAGCAATCCTCAGAATCAAAATATTCATAATCCAGACACTCTGTATATATTCTGTCTTTATGTAGCTTTCTTTTTTACTACTTTAATCTATGACTGTCTGTACTCTTTCATCTTACTTTTACTGTCTCTTTAAAGACTGTTTTATTTTTTAAAACTATTTCTTTTTATAACTGTCTATATTCTTTTTCTTCCCTCTCCCAAGCCTACACATATTTTTTAAACACACTGTAACCCATTTAGAGGTTTATTTCTGTCTGAATCTGTCTTTATTGTATACCTGTAATCATTTTCTGACCAGGAGTTCTTTTAAAATGATAAGTAGCTTGGTCACAGTGGCCTGGATGCTGGCTCTGCCTCTCTTGACCTTCTAACATGGTGGAGGTACCTTTACTGCAAACTCTGGGACTGCTGAGTGGGAGCTGTCTTCACCACCTCATCTTTGGAAAGCAGTTGGCCCATGCTGCCACCAAGTAACTTGCAGCATGCTGTTCACCAACCCCATTCAAGTGTTCCACCTCCTGAAAGAGTCAGCTGTTCATGCAACCAGCATGAACCACGAAGGCTTCCTAAAGGAGCCACACAGTTTTAGTGGCTACTGTGAGTTAGGAAGCTTTTTCGTAAAGGAATGGTGCCTCTGCTTGCTTCTAGCAAACAGAGCCTGCCTGAGAAAATGCTGATACCATAAAGTCATGCTTAACTTCACTCTTTTGTGTCTCAAATTCCTTCCCAAGCTCTCCCAGGTTTTATGTGGATGTAGCTGGCTCATGTTGGTGTGACATTCTGTAAGCGGAGACTGCTCCTTCATTTCCTGGCTGCCTGGACCCAAATAATCACACAGAAACTATATTAATTACAACACTGCTTGGCCAATAGCTTATGCATTTTTCTAGCTAACTATTACATCTTAAATTAATTCATTTCTATTAATCAGTAAATCACCAAGAGGCTGTGGCCTACTGATAAGGTTCTGGCTGGCAGCTGATGTCTTTCTCCTTTGGCAGCTATATGGCATCTTCTTGACTGCACCTACCCAATATATCTCTGTTCATATTTCCCACCTGTCTTTATTCTGACCTGCCATAGGATGAAGAAGCTTCTTTATTAACCAATGGTATTAAAACATATTCACAACATATAGACCCCTCTGCTGAGTAATATTCCATTATGCAGATGCACCACATTTTCTTTATCCATTCTTTAGTCAAGGGGTATCTAGGTTGTTTCCAGCTTCTAGCTATTACAAATAATACTGTTATAAACATAGTTGAGCAAGTATCCTTATGGTTTGATAGAGTATCTTCATAGGCCCAAGAGCTGTATCTCAGGGTCTTGAGGTAGATTGAGTCCCAATTTTCTGAGAAACTGCCATATTGATTTCCAAAGTGGATATACAAGTTGCACTCCCACTAGCAGTTGAGGAGTGTTACCCTTACTCCACATCCTCACCAACACAGGCTGACATTAGCATTTTTTATTTTAGCCATTCTGACAGGTATAAGATGGTATCTCAGAGTCATTTTGATTTGTAATTCCCTGACAACTAAGAATGTTGAGCAATTCTTTAAGTGTATCTTGGTCAATCGATATTCTTCTATTGAGAATTCTCTGTTTAAATCTAAACCCCATTTTAGTAGGATTACTTGGTATTTTGATATCAAGTTTCTTGAGTTCTTTATATATTTTGAATATCAGTCTTCTGTCAGATATGGAGTTGTTGAAGCTCTTTTCCCATTCTGTAGGCTGCCATTTTGTCTTATTGACAGTGTCCTTTGCCTTACAGAAGTGTCATGACTGGTTGACTTGTTCATGCATTCCTGAGGAGTGTGGACTGAGGAAAAAAATAGAAAAGAAACAGAAGATAGAATTGGGAGGGCTTCCAGTGAATATTGAAAAAAAACCAGCCCCAAGTTTATTACTCACAGTCCTTAAACACCCCAATCAAAAAATCATGATACAAAGAACAAGCAAACATAATTACCTCCTTACATCTCAAAACACCTACTTCATCCTTGAGGAGCAAGAATAGGTTTGAATTTTATGACCTTTAATCAAGATGGAATGCATACAAAACTATGGGACCCCAAACAGAAACTTTTTAGTTTCAAGAGGTCCAACTTATTATCAATCTCAGTATCTGTGCTACTGGTCTTATATTCAGAAGTGGTCTCCTGTGCCAATATGTTCACGGCTACTTATCATTTTCTCTTCTATGAGGTTCAGTGTGACTGGATTTATGTTGAGGTCTTTGATGCACTTGGACTTGAGTTTTGTGCAGGGTGTATACCCAGCTTTTCATGTGGCTTCTGGAGATGCATACGTGGGTCCTTATACTTTCAAAACAAGCATTTGATTAGTTGAGTCATCTAGCCAGGTCCTTCCTTTTAACCTTTAATAAAATAAAAGTTGGCTTGGATAGTTGCCTCGGGGGATAAAATACTTGCTCAAACAGCATGAGGACCAGAGTTGTGATCTCTAGAAAATATACAACAGTCACCTGTAATCCTAGTACTCAGAAGGCAGACACAGGGGATCCCTTAGGCATGTTGGCCATTAGACTAGGCAGACTTGACTAGCCATAGGTTTACCAAGAGGCTTGGCCTCAATAAATAAAGTGAAGAGAGACTGAGGAAAAGACCCAATATCGAAATTCAAATCAAGACAACTTTAAGATACCGTCTTACACCTGTCAGAATGGCTAAAATAAAAAACACCAATGATAGCCTTTGCTGGAGAGGTTGTGGAAAAAGGGGTACACTCATCCATTGCTGGTGGGAATGCAAACTTGTGCAACCACTTTGGAAAACAGTGTGGTGGTTTCTCAGGAATTTCGGGATCCACCTACCCCTGGACCCAGCAATACTACTCTTGGGAATATACCCAAGAAATGCCCTATCATACAACAAAAGTATATGCTCAACTATGTTCATAGCAGCATTGTTTGTAATAGCCAGAACCTGGAAACAACCTAGATGCCCTTCAATGGAAGAATGGATGAAGAAAGTATGGAATATATACATATTAGAGTACTACTCAGCAGTAAAAAACAATGACTTCCTGAATTTTGCAGGCAAATGGACGGAAATAGAAAACACTATCCTGAGTGAGGTGAGCCAGACCCAAAAAGAGGAACATGGGATGTACTCACTCATATTTGGTTTCTAGCCATGAATAGGGGATGTTGAGCCTATTATGCGTGGTCCTAGAGAAGCTAATTAAGAAGGTGAACCCAAAGAAAAACATTTAGACGATGAAAGGAGACAGAGACAAAGACCCACATTGGAGCACTGGACTGAAATCTCAAGGTCCAAATCATGAGCAGGAGACAGAGCACGAGCAAGGAACTTAGGACCGCGAGGGGTGCACCCACACACCGAGACAATGGGGATGTTCTATCAGGAAATCACCAAGGCCAGCTTGCCTGGGTCTGAAAAAGCATGGGATAAAACCGGACTTGCTGAACATAATGGACAATGAGGACTACTGAGAACTCAAGAACAATGGCAATGGGTTTTTGATCCTATTGCACGTACTGGCTTTGTGGGAGCCTAGGCAGTTTGGATGCTCACCTTACTAGACCTGGATGGAGGTGGGTGGTCCTTGGACTTCCCACAGGGCAGGGAACCCGGATTACTCTTAGGGATGATGAGGGAGGGGGACTTGATGGGGGAGGGGGAAGGAAATGGGAGGTGGTGGTGGGGAGAAGGCAGAAATCTTTAATAAATAAATAAACAATAAAAAAAAAGAAAAGACCCAATATCAGTGTCAGGCCTCTGCTTGTATCTGCATACATGTGCATTCACACACATACAAACACACAGGTGACCAAGGTGCCTAGTGAAAAGACTATAGTTTCAAGATTTCTTTGAAGATATGAACTAGCATTCCTGGTGTAGTTAGAAGAAAGTACTATATGGGCCCACAAGAAGGTGATTAAAGCAGGGTCACCATAGCTAGGACAGATGGAATATGGATTAGATGACAGATGTTCTAGTAGCCAGTGACCTTACAGTTCAGAAGTGTGTGGAACTAAGTTGTCTGTTTTGGAGGACTTCACAGAGTTGCTGTGACAACTCTGAACAGACTGCTCCTATAACTTATTTCATTTCAGAGAAATAAGTCTAGGCTACATATAAATATTTCCCTATTAATATCAATACATCAGTCCAGAAAATAAAATACATTACATAAAAATGGCAGAATAAGATAAACAATGTTGCAAACTTTTTATTAGACATTCAGATAAGACCATTTTAATGTGATTATATATGGACTAAATGCAAAATGAAACCATATAACCAATTTCTTAAAACATGGTTAAATACCAAAGCATAAGTAACAATTGTGTTGAGATGTGAAATACTCAAAATATTAGTTATGAGATACAAATAGCAATTTTGGTTGTCATATAACTATTGTGGTAGACTATTGATATACAGAAAATGTAAGTGAATCTGATAATTCTTATTCTGAGCAGTCAATGCTAGACAGAAGAATGCATATTAGCATATATTTCATGATTTTATTTATATAAAATCATATAGAAAATTTAATCTATAGTGACAGATAATAAATCAATGGTTTTCCCTATAAGGAGAGTTGGAAGTGGAAAACGAATGAAGAATCAAATGGATACAAAGGAATATTAAACAGTGATTGATATGTTTATTATCTTGGTTGTTTATAGATTCGTTCATATGAGAAAATTATCAAGTACCATATTTTCAATACTTGCCACTGATTGTGCACCAATCCTAATTCAACAAACCTGTGGTTTGAAAGCTCCTGTTCTATTTGCCCTTGTCTAATTTTGCATCACTCACATGCTAGCTTTATATGCCCTTTGTTGTCTCCTTTCAAAATGTCTTCTTCACATATTATGACATTTTACCAATTGTGTTTGGAATGTTTTTGGGACCTCTTCCACATGGTGTTTTGGTTCTCTTTCACTATGCATATGTACACACACACACATATACATATAAACAAATATTTACTATAGAGATTTAAGCCAAAGAAAATGATATGTTGCAACATACCTACATTTGTAAATTAGATGCAGCAAAAAGCAGAGCCTGGGGCCTCTAATGCTTATTTACTTGCATTTTCTCTCGAATGCAATGCCAGGGAGCAGAGAAGGAACAAAGAGAACAGAGCTGAAAGGGAAAACAAACCCAAACCCACAATATTGAGCTAAGAGCCACAGAATGCTAGGTGAATGGGTCTTGGTCCATGATGAGCTATCTCCAGAAATTTTCAAGGATTTTACTAGGCATATTCTGTGAATGAAGAGGAGAGATTTCTCTAGAGATATCAATTTGTTGCACATTTGGATTCTGAAGGCCACACAGTAAGGGCATAGGACAGGGGACCAAAGAGAGAGACCTCAGATTCTAGTAAGAGGTTAGACACTGTGGGAATATCTACAGCAAGTGCCTACTGACACACAGCTATCTTTCACCACAAGAGTTAAAAGAAGAAAAGGTCTGTGAAGCCAAGATGGTTGAAAATGGTGTGTCAGAGATATCTGGGACACATTTTTTTTATTGAAAATTTCCACCTCCTCCCCTCCTCCCACTTCCCTCCCCTCCCCCCACCCCCCCTTCCCCTCTTTCTCCAGTTCAAAGAGCAGCCAGGGTTCCCTGTCTTGTGGGAAGTCCAAGGTCCTCCCTGTTCCCCCCAGGTCCAGGAAGGTGAGCATCCAAACTGACTAGGCTCCCACAAAGCCCATCCATGCAGTAGAATCAAAACCCAGCGCCATTGTCCTTGGCTTCTCCGTCAGCCTGGACAGTCAGCCACATTCAGAGAGAAGTGTAGTAAACCTGTGAAGATTTCTTTTTCTTTTACACCCCCAGGTACCACAATTAACCAAAAACTAACTGTACTCAACATTTGCACATTGCATGATTTTTTTCTACATCTCTTTTAATAACTCTTGTGGCACTCACTTCTAGGAGACACAAAATGTGTATGGATCACTTTACAAATCACTGATGACCAATGTCACTCTATCCTACTCCAGTCAAAGCAGAACACCTGGAACAGGTAATGGATCACTCGTAAGACCTTTAAAGTAAAATCACCATTATTAACAGATCTCTGCAATACAGAGCCAAGAAAGTGAAAAATGTAATTGTCACAGTCTCTTTAATAGTACTAAATATCAAAATAGTCCTCTCTCTCTCTCTCTCTCTCTCTCTCTCTCTCTCTCTCTCTCTCTCAGCTGCTAAAAATCCTACAGCCTCCAGGAAAAAGATTTTATCAACAATTTGAGAGAACATTCTCCCTTCAGTTCTTTTTTCTTTTTATTATTATTATTATTACAAATTTCCACCTCCTCCCCTCCTCCCACTTCCCTCCCCTCCCCCCTCCCCCTTCTCCTCCCTCTCCAGTCCAAAGAGCAGCCAGGGTTCCCTGCCCTGTGGGAAGTCCAAGGTCCTCCCCACTCCATCCAGGTCTAGGAAGTTGAGGATCCAAACAGACTAGGTTCCCATAAAGCCAGTACATGCAGTAGAATCAAAACCCAGTGCCTTTGTCCTCGGCTTCTCAGTCAACCCTCCATGTCAGCCTTCAGTTCTTTAAGAAGATTGCAATTTTAGCTAATACGTTGATGGCAGCTTTGAAAAATCTTTGGGGAGATCCCTATTCATTTAGGCCTGGACTCCTGACTCACAGGAAAACATGGTAATAAATATGTGATGTTTTGATTTACCAATTGTTAGGTTTGGGACATAGTGGTGTTATGAATAGCCCACTAGCGATGACAACTCAGAAACAGTTTATAGCCAATTGAGAATCTTTATTCCAGCCATCAGGACCCACACTCAAATGCTCAGGACCTAGGTGTGGCTCTGAGTGTCAAGAACATGGTGTTTTGTTTTGTTTAACTTTTATTCTTCTCTCCATACATTACATTCCAACTGAAGTTTCTCCTCCCTCCACTCCTCCTGGTCCTTCCCTTCACCTCTTTCTCCCCCAGATAACTCTTCCTTCATTTTCCTTCAAATAAAACAAATGAGCAAGCCTCCTAAGATATTCACCAAACATGACCTAACAAGGTATTGTAAGACTGGAAAAAACCCTCATATGAAGGCTGGATGAGTCAATCCAGTAGGAGAAAAAAGAGTCATAGACAATCCCCACACACATTGTGGGGAGTTCAACAAGAACACCAAGCTAAACAACCATAAGGTATATGCAGAGGACCTAGCTCAGACCCATGCAGGGTCTCTGATTGTCACTTTAGTCTCTGTGAACTCCTATAAACCCTTCTTAATAGAGATTATGGATCCTGTTCTACTAGTGTCCTCTACCCCTCTGTCTCCTAAAATCCTTCACCTCCCCTCTTCTGCATGATTCCAGGTTCCACCTAATCTTTGGCTATGGGTTTCTACATCTGATCCCATCAGTTGCTGGATGGCACCACTTTGATGACAATTGGGCTAGGCACCAATCTATGAGTAGAACAGAATATCATTAGGAATCATCTCATTGAGTTTGGGTTTTTTTTGCCAGTCATCTTTGCCCAGCCTCTGATTCCTCTGGTTCCTGACCATTCACGCAGTGTTATGTGCTCCCTCTTGAGGCATGGCCATCAAGTTGGGATAGCCGTTGGATGGCCACATCTTGCAGGCAGAACAGACTGTAGATCAAAGGTTTTATGGAGTTCAATTGATGTCTCAGTCCCACTGCTGGAAGCCTTGACTAGAGAAGATGGACAATTCAGGCTCTGTAGCCACCACTAATAAAAGACTTTGCTAGGGTCAGTCTCATAGATGCCAGTTTCCTCTGTAATGGGTTTCTACATCACCCCCATGCCTCCAATTCCAGTTTTATTTCCCTGTACTCTTTCCCTCTATCCCTTACATCCCTACCTGAACCCTCATATTGCCATGTCCCCTGGCCCAAGTCCACCTGCAAAATTTATTCTATTTCCCCTTCCCAGGGGATCCAAGAGTGCCTCTTTAAGCCATTCCTTGTTATGTAACCTCTCTGGGTCTTGTAACATCTCTGGGATTGTAACATGATTATCCTTTATTTAACAGCTAATGTCTACTTATAAGTGAGTACATAACATTTTCTTATATTTATCTTTCTGGGTCTGGGTTACCTAACTCAGGATCATCTTTTCTAGTTCCATCCATTTGGCTACAAATTTCATGATGTCATTGTTTTTAAGAGCTGAGTAATATTCCATTGTGTAAATGTATCATATTTTCTTTATGCATTCTTCAGTTGAGGGACATCTGATTGTTTCCAGTTTCTATTATGAATAAGGCTGCAATGAACATGGTTGAGCAAGTGCCCTTGTAGTAGGATGAAGTGAATAATATAGCCCAGGTCTTGAGGTAGAGTTATTCACAATTTTCTGAAAAATTGATTTCCATAGTGACTGTACTAGTTTGCACTCCCACCAGAAAGGCGAAGTATTCCTCCCTTTCTTCACATCCTGGACAACATGAGCTGTCACTTGTGTTTCTTATATTAGCAATTATGACAGGAATAATATGGAATCTCACAGAAGTTTTGGTTTACATTTTCCTGATGGTTAAGGATGTTAAACATTTATTTTAAGTATTTTTCAGCCATTTGAGATTCCTCTGTTGAGAAACCTCTGTTTAGATCTGTAGTCCATATTTTAAATTGGTTATTTGGTTTGTTGATGTCTAGTTTCTTGAGTTCTTTATGTATTTTAGATATTAGTCCCATGCTAGATGCATGGTGAGTGAAGATCTTTTCCCATTCTGAAAGTTTGTATTTTGTGTCATTGTGGCCTGTTACTGATGAGAGGATTTCTGCCTCTGGTCCGGCAGAGGGTTGCTGTCCACACTGGGGACTGGAGTTCTGACTAGGTGCATGGTCTCTGACCTGGCCAGGGGGGCCTCTGGTGTTCAGGATCCTGACCTGGCTTCTAGTCCGGTAACAGGCTTCTGTCTTGTTTTCAGGAAGTTGAACTGGTCCCTGGGATTCAGAATGTTTATCTGGCCTTTCAGGTTCAGGATGCTAGTCTGGCTGCCTGATTTTCAAGGAGCTGGCCTAGCCTCTGATGGTGTAAAAGGCTTCTACCAGAGGTATGGGTTGGGATATAGTGATGAGGAGATATTCCTGAGATTTTTTTCAGGAATTTTTTAGATTTAGCATTTTCTTTGACCAATATATCTTTTTTTTTAATCATATCTTCTGTCCTGAGTCTCTCTCTTTCATCACTTATATTCTGTTGCTGATACTTGCCTAGATTTGCCATCTCCAGGATTCCCTCAGTTTGTCTTTCCTTTTTTGTTTCTATTTCCATTTTCAGGTCTTGAACAACTTTACTCATTTCCTTCACCTGCTTGTTGGTTTCTTTCTTGACTACTTGAAGTGAGTGATTCATTTTCCCCCATTTTGTGTGCATTCCTGGATTCCTTTAAGGATTTGTTCATTTCCTCCTTCAATGACCTCTATCATCTTCATAAAGTTGGTTTTAACGTTGTTTTCTTGTGGTTCAGCTGTTTTGGAAAATTCAGGGCTTGCTGTAATAAGATATCTGGGTTCTGAGGGTGACATATTCCCATGGCTGTTATTGTGTTTTTACACTGGCCTCTAGGCATCTGGGATGTGGTAATTATAGGTTTAGGTGCTGAATTCTGAGTTTGTCTTTGTTTCATGGGTATCTTTTCCCTTGGTTTCTGTTTCCTCTCTTCTGACTTGAGTGGCCTGATGTTCTGGTGCCCAGCATGTCATCTGGTCCAGCAAAATGCCTTCACTGGGGTTGTGGCAGCCTGTGTGACCTCTGGAATTCTGGGTGCTGGCTCAGCCTTTGTTAGAGCAGAGGACTTCTACCGAAATTGTGGGTTCGGATATGGTTAAGAACGAGAGGGGGCTGTTGAGGGAAGTCTGGTCAGAATCTGAGGAAGTTTTGGTAGTCTGTAGGCCAGGTCCTACTTCAACATGGGGTTTTTAAAGTCAAAAGTGAAGCCACATCCTGCTGGCATCTCACTTGGCAGCTGTGTGTATGTGTGTGTTGTAGGGGAGGGGGCGAGGTTCACAGAACTAAACAGTTTGAAGCAAACAGTTTCAGCAGAAGCTAAAATAAGTTAGCTAGGGCATCCTGATATTTGGTTTCTAGAACAGCATTATGTAATTTTCTATAGGATTCTCTATCAAGGAGACCAAATACTACTTAAATGTGGAATGACCTCAGCAAAAATCAAGATGGGAAAAACTTTGGACCGCCCTGACCTGTCACAGGTAGGTGTGGATCTGCACATGCCCTTAACAAAAGAGAATGTCAGAAAACTCCATTAGCTTCGTTTAATGTTTAGTAAGCTCAGTGTAGCAAACAGATTGCTTTTTTCTTTTTAGAGTTTTTATTTTATTTTTTATGGGTATAACATTTTTATCTGAACACATGTCTATACACCATTTATGTGCTTGGTGCCCTCAGAGACAAAAAGAGGGTGTTGTATACCACTGAAGTAGAGTTAGCCATCATGTGGGTGCTGGAAATTGAACCTGAGTCTTCTACAAGAGCAACAAGTGCTCTGACCAATGAGGCACCCCTCTAGTCCTGCATACCAATTTTAAGGTAACACCAATAATTTATGTCTTTTTATATTTGTGCCTTTATAATGTCCCCTCTTCTTGAAGCTATCCAGCTGGGTCAGCATCCAGAGATCTTTTGACTTTATCAGAGGATTGGGGAGTTTTGATTAAAGCAACCACATCAGACAGTTTACAAATAGAACTAACTCCAGCTCCAAGATGTCCAAGGTCTTATTTCTGACCTCTGTAGTTGTTCTCTCTCTCTCTCTCTCTCTCTCTCTCTCTCTCTCTCTCTCTCTCTCTCTCTCTCTCTCTCTCTCTCTCTCTTTCACACACACACACACACACACACACATGGGGGAGGAGGAGGAAGAAGAAGATCTACTTAGACTACCACTTTGTTAAACCAGAATAATTCCTTACTATATTTCAAATCTTAGTTTTATACCCACAGATAAGTGTAGCTCTTACTTTCATCAAAGAAGCCTGTCTTTACTGCAAATGAAGACAAACATAGGAAATCACAACGGAACACAATATAGATCTCACCAGATAATGGGGAGCCCAGCCCCAGTTCCTACATCTATGGCTCAGGCATTGAAGACGAGAGGGCAGGAAGATTGTGAGAGCCAGAATTCTAGGAAGACTGCTGTGAAACAGTCTCTCCTAGAAATGACCGCATAAACAAGCCTGAATCAATGGCAGGATCACTGGACATGTTAACACGGAAGGGGGAAAGTTGGGCAGGAATAAATGAGGTCAACATCTACCTTTGCTACTGCTACCTTTGGAGAAGCAAGTTTGCATGAGTCTTCTGGCCAAGAATGAAGTAAATTCTGACAAGGACTGCAGGAATATAGAAAGAAAGTGTTCTTCACTGGAGATTCTGATTAGAACCTAATCCTGGGTGATACTTTGATGTCATCCCTGGGAGACCCTAAGTAGAAGATCAAGTTAAGCAGTGCTCTTACCACTGACCTATAAAAATGGAAACAAACAAATGCTTACTCTTTCGCTAAGCATGCCCAAACTGTGCCCAAGCTAAATATTCTGATACTAGAATGAGGTTATTGCTGTAACAAACATGGGTGGCCACTGGAAGAACAGAGAAAGATGACCAAAACAGTTCCAGTTGCCTTTGGAAAACTGTTAGAACTCTGAAATTAGAGAATGCTGGTGAGGGCTCAAAGTCAAAATCTTATTACTAGAAGCTAGAGAAATGGGAACCCTTGCCAAGCAGGGGCAGAAAGTTCCTAAAATTATGTCTCCTGAAGCTGTGCAAATGTGGGGAACTTTGTTATCTAGCTAAGGGATTTGTGGGTGAAACGGTAAGGGCAATGGCCTGATTTCTTTATAGTAAAATGCAGGAAGAGAGGAAAAAATAAAAGCAGGGACAAACATTAACATGGATTTATTATTTTGAAAATAATGATGTCTTAGTTCAGAAGAAACAAAGTTAAAGACCTGGGTTCAGTTCCTAAGACCCACTTACCGGTTTACAACTGTCTGTAACTCCAGTTCCAGGTGATTCGATGCCATCTTCTGAGCTCTGCAGAAGTGAGGCACACAGGCGGTGCATGGACAGAAAATTTATAACATATAAATATAAGAAGCATGAAGTACTTGCAAAGTTTTTGAGAAAGCTACTTCTTATGAAGCACAGGCAGCTTGAACTGAAAGAGACAAAGAGCACAAAACGAAGGAAGGAAGACTGTTGAATTCCCAAATTGCTACCAGCAGGAAAGAGGCTGAGGGAGATAATCAGACACTAACCATGCTTTCTTTCATGAAAAAAATAAGATGATTTCGCACAGTGCCAAGGGTGCAAGATACGGAGGTTCTTCAGAGACAAAATGAAGAATCTATGAAAAAGCTGTATGGAAACCCAGAACCTTCCAACCCCCAAACAAAAGGTGTCTTAGGTAATGTAGCACAATCTTGAAACTGTCAATATATTGCCTATCCAGCTTTCCGTGCTTGAAAGCAATCCTCAGATTTGATGTGCATCCAAGGAGATGAGTTGATCTAAAAGCATGCACACATGGAGGTGGAGATCATGGCAGGTGTGTTAAAGTTTGTCTGCCGCAGTCTTCCTGCTGGACCCTGCTTCATGTCTCTCTTATGCGTATACTAAGTTTCCCAGAGTCTCATGGCCTAAATCTCTCCTAAATGAGGTTCTAGGCTGGGGTGGCGTGGTCGGTTATTGACTTAGATGTGGGGTTATTGGCTTAGATACCAGAACTTCGTTTTTCCCCAGTGGAGAACTTAGGAAGCTGAAGAGACACATTGTTGCTCTCCAGAACACTCACATCCAATAATAAAACAGGCATAGTACAATAGTTACACACATTCCAGTTCAAATGGGATAAAGGAAAGGTAAAGGCAGTTCTGGTCCATAGCAACTCTGAAAGGGAGCCAGGAAATATTTAGTATTGTTTCATTAGGTTTTCAGGTCCAAGAATTGTTTTTCTTGTCTCTGAAGAACCTACATATGCAACCCCTCATTTCTCTGGCCCTCGCAAGCGTGAACTTTTGGTCTCCCAGTATTCCCCATATCTCCTTTCCTCTTACCTATACCTTATTCTCTCCTCCCTCTTGGTGCACATACCCCCAGGGTTAACCATCTCTTTCATTGGTGGCTTTTTTAAAAGCAAGCTGCCCTCCTACAGGTATAAGGAAGTAAGCTCTGACAACAACTGGAGGGAGCTGTAAATCAGATTCTCCCTGGGGGAGCTGCTGCTGAAATCCCAGTCTTAACTGATGCCATGATGCCAACATTATAAAACATGAAGCTGAAGAAGCAGCTAAACTGTATTTATTCCTGACCTCTAGAAGTTGTGAGATAAAGAATATGTGCTGTTTCTTCTGTTACCAAATTGATGATTATTGTGTATAAACAGAAAACTAACAAACTTTACATCATTTATATTTTATCATCCCTATTCAGTTGAACCACAGGTAAATTATGAGAACATATTTTCCTTCCATTCAAAATGTTTATTTCAGTTTCTTTAATATCTCCACATTGTTTATCTGGACAGTGGAGGCTGAAACAGTGGTTCTTAAATGCTTGTATCCATGGAATCACCTTGAACATTCTGTCAAAAGTTAGCTTTTTATTAAGCTCCAGTGCTGAAGTGTGTGATGCCTCAGGTCTGGGGAATGGCCCCCTCCCCCAGGCTGTAGGTTTAAGCAGATCCACCGATGTTGTGTACTGCGGCCGCAGCACTTTCAAAACATCTGCTTCAGAGAGCCTCACTCTGCTTGCTCCTCTGGCCTCTGGGAGATACATTTTTTTTTTTCTTGAAATTTTCTCTGACCCTTTTCACATGATGATTGATATTGTTAGCTGCAGGAATTTTCAGGTTCTGGCTGGCAGTTGCCATGGCAACTCACATGCAGCATTGCCCCGTGCCTGCGGGCCTGTGTAAAGATGGCAGCAGATGAATCACTGGCATTAGTGACCTGGAAAGGCACCAGCACTTTCCTCAAGTTGTGTTTCCTTTGCTGACCTGATTTTTGCTCCCTTCATTTTTTGATAATGCCTTTTAGAGCCTTCCTTAAATTCTTCTTTATAAAATGATAATAGCAAAACCTTACGCTATATCATTCTTTAGATTTACAAAACAGACCATACCTCTTCTGGCACAAAGTTACATTTTATTTGCATAACAATTCTGGCAGATATTCTCATGCACAGATATTGAATTGTAGGTTCAAAGTTAGAAGTAACTTGCCCAGGCATGGCACTGCATGCCTTTAATCCCAGAACTCAGAGGCACAGGTGCACAGATCTATGAGTTCAAGGCCAGCCTGGTCTACATAATGAGCTACTACATAATGGTAGCCAGGGCTACACAATAAGAGAGCCAATGTGGTGGTTTGGATGAGAATGACTCTCACAGGCTCATATATTTGAATGATTGTCCCTGGTTGGTAGAACTGTTTGGGTATCATTAGGGGGTGTGGTCTTTTTGGAGGTGGTGCATCATTAGGGTGGACTTTGGGGTTTGAAAAGACCATATGATTCCTAATTCTCTCTCTCTCTCTCTCTCTCTCTCTCTCTCTCTCTCTCTCTCTCACACACACACACACACACACACACACACACACTCGCTCACTCTGCCCTTTGCTTGTAGATCAGATGTAAGTTCCCAGCTATTACAACAGCACCATTCCTGTCTGCTGCCACACTCCCTGCCATGCTGATAATAGACTCAAATTCTGAACCTTTATGCAAGTCCCCAAGTAAATGTCTTTCTTTATAAGTTGGTTTGCTCATGCTGTAACTAAGACACTGTATCTCAAAAACAAACAAAATCTGACAAAATACACAAGTAGCAATCTCCAAAGTTGCACAAGGAAAAGAATGGCAGAGACCAGTTTTGAATTTAGGATTCCTGATTTCTAGCTTAGAGCTTGTATTTTCCAGGGCCCAGAAAATAAACAGATGACATAGTGAAGAGGAAAACCAAAGATTGCTCAGCAAAGAAACCCATGAGTGATTGTGAAGTAGTCCAGGCTAGCAACTATCCTAAAGGATCAAGAGGAAATAGTGACCTTGCTGCTGAGATAGCTCAGTAGATAAAAGTACTTGCTGTCAATTAAGACAACCAGAGTTTCCATCCCTGGGACCCACATAGAGACAGAAGAGAATCAAACCCACAAATTTTCTTCTGACTTCCATAGGTACTCCACAGCACAGGTGACCACACACACACACACACACACGTGCGCACGCAAAGCAGGGGAAGGGGAGAAGGGTGGTTAATTGACCCTGGAAAAAGAAATGAGAGAAATGTAGGTATACCAGTGTTATTCAAGGATACTTGTATTGGTTTGCTTTCTGTCACCATAAATTGTCTGGAGCTAAGGAACTTAGAAAGAAAAGAGAACATTACTTAGTTCATATTTGAGGAGATCCAGTATGGACTTGACTCTGGTGAGGACTTTGTGACAGATGATGTCACAGTAATGGGAACAAAAGTGAAAGGGAGAGATTGTATCACAATATAAAACACCAAAGTGTGACCAGGGCTTAACTGGGATTTTGTGACAACTGTGTTAATTCTTTCCAAGGGTATGTTGACTAGTTACCTATGGAACTCCCATTAGGCCTCATTTCTTTAATGGCCCAGACTCAGAACATCTCCACACTGAGATTAAGCTTCCACTACAGGAAACTTTGATAGATAAATCACACCCAAACCATATCAAAACCCAAAAGAGGTATGCCACTTAGTAGGTCAAGGTGACAGCTAGCAACCCACAACCTAGATGGAAGGTGATCAAGGTAATGAGTAAGTCAATATTTCCCTAAGTTTTAAGGGAGGCTTAAAATGAAACAGTTGCATTTCGTCCTGTTGAAGTCTGATTAGGAGGGCCCACAGGTTTCTGCATAAGGAGTGACACATAGAGATGGGGAGAAGGAGAACTGAGGTGGCAGCATCATCCAGAGTAGACTAGAAGGAGAAGCCGGAGTGATCGACATCATTTAGAGCAGTTCTTCTCAGCCTCCTAATGTTGTGGCCCTTTAATACATCTGCTCATGTTGCAGTGACCCCAACCACAAATTGTTTTTTCTACTTCACAACCATAATTTTTGCTACTGTTATTAATTGTAATGTAATTATCTGACGCTTGCTCATAGGAGGTATTAATTTCTGATTTGTCCAGCCTGTTACATGTACCAGCACAGTGACATGTTCTAAAATAGCCTCCAGACCTAGATATTGACAATTGTCAACTAAAAATCATTTTGAATGCAATGGAATGAATATGAGTGGATCATCGACAACACACACTACATTGCTATTTGTGGGACTGTGCTTAGCAGTACAATGGTCTTTACCCACTTGATACTGTGCCCAGACTTCCACGGCCACACAGACTTGTTTGATCACATACAAAATCAAGGCAGCAGCATTATGTTAAAGGTCACAGCACTGTTGGATAATTAACATCATTTGTAGTAAAACACAGGAAGTGAATCTTGATATACTTTTAAGGATCTGGGGGTAGGGGAGACAATAATCAGAGTATCAGTGTTGCTAACATATTAGTAATTAACTAATGACATACACCTATGACTCTTAGCTGTCTGTTCAAGTTTCAAAGTTCACATAAAGGAGAGAAAAAGCCAGCTGCCAGATAGAAATGATCACACATCGTACAATATTTATTTCAGTTTATTACTGACCTGGTTGCAAAAGACTCCTAATCACTTTAACGACTGAAAAACAATATTCTAAAGGGCTGTTAGTTTCCAGAGAGTTTCAGAACATCCAGTTGTCTGATATACTCTTTTTCTACTTAGCCCTCACCCAGGTTTGCATATCAGGCAGGGCGTTTGGCCTACTCTCCATCAGAATCCTCAGCATAACCTCATGAATTCAAGAATTCACATAGGTAAAAGTTATAAAAATGAAACAGAGGGAAGCATTTTCTGTGTCACCCTCTGCTGAATTATTTCCTTCCAGCCCTGGGACACAGACAACTTGTTCTGTCTAGGTCTGGAACTTTACTGCAACACAAAGAGAGAAAATAAGGAGAGAGAAGAGCTAAACCCTCAGAGGCCCTCTGCATATGAAATGGCTTTTGAAATGTAGCCTGCTGCTGAAACATTGTGTCATTTAGTAATAATATGCTACAAGTATGGCTAAATGCTGGAGCAAAACACAATTTTGCAGTAATACATTCGTGTCCATTTGTTAAACCAGAAAAGGAAACAATGAAACTTAAATTTGCAGAGTTCTATTTAATTAAGTAACCCTCAATCTCGAAATTGACTCCAAGATAATGTCATCAAGTATTATGCAGAAAACAATCACAAATACAGGTAATGGAAATAAGGATTTCTCCATTTACTCTGAAATAAGAATGGAAGAAAGAAATGCAATAGTTTGCGAGGTATTTTCGTGGTCATAAAAGAGAGTATTTCAACTCTTAATGTGTGTCACAGGGAGGGATCAAGAACACTCTCCATACTTTTTAAAGAGGCTGTAATAATCTCAACACATAGATTTAAAGTCCTTTTCTTTTGTTTCCTACATTTATTCAGAAGGATGATTCCTTCCCAACCGCTTGTAGAAATCTAAGACCACCCCATTTTTGTTTTTTGTTTCATTGTGTGTTTTAGTTAGTATTGAGACAGGGTATCACTGTGTAGCCCAGGCTTACCTTGATCTCAGCATCCTCCCTTCAGCTTCCTGATTTTCAATAGCTGTTTTAGTGTAGGTTTTAAAAGAGTGACTTTATTAGGTATATACAGAGGAAAATAACAAGTAACCAAGAGATAGAAGCAGCAGATAGCAAAACATTATCTAATAAGGTGCTTAAACCATCCAGCAGAGATAGCTAGAATAGTCTGGTTAAGACAGTAAATAAGGAGAGCATCAAATCAGGGCCTTATAACATCTAGCAGAAATTAACTAGGAGAGCCCTGCTGAAAAAATCGTGTTGAAGTTCCTGACTGAGCCTTGGGCAAAGCAGAACATTCTCTCCATGGATGAGCTTCTGGCTTCTTGTTCTAACCACAGACATTTTTATACAGTTGGATCAACAACTGTAATCTCTATTGAAAATGGTTTTGCTTTCTAGCTGTTCCAAAGGATGCTCTGTTTTGAACACCCTTAGCTATTTGCTTTTTTCCTTGTCACAGAGACAGGGGATGACCTACCCCAGGCCAGGGTATCATAGGACCCTTCAGATAGCCATGCTTGAGTCTGAGATAAGAACGCGAGCTGACTCTTGCTTTCAGAGTCAGCTCTCAACTCTAAGGTTCCAGATGGTGACTGGATGTGTGGCTATTGGTACAAGTGGAAAACATAATGGAACCTGCATATGAATATCACATCACAGGTGTAGAGGTGAGAAATGAGTGCTCAAACAGATAATAAAAGTAGAAGAGCAGGGAAAATATATTGGGAATAAAAATTGTATATAACTGGAGATATGGAACAAGGGAAGAGGAGACAACTGTCTGTACATTCACTTGGGTGTATTTTGATAGTCAGAGGAACAAGGATGGAGCAGAAACAAATGCAGAGATTTTTAGAGTTTGAAAATATTGTAAATATTCCACTCCCTCCCCAACGCTGACACTGTTCTCAGACTGCTCCAAAACTCGGAGAAGCCAAGGTGCTGCAGGCCAAGGGCATCACCCTCCCCACCACCTAAGCTGAGTCAGGCCCTCACTGCACGGAGGAGCCCTTAACACAGGAGACAGAAAGTTTGGAGAGCCTTGTCTCCCACGGCCAGCACCAGGAGCTGGTCAGGAGGGAATTGTAAGATGCAGTATGGTCCCTGAGCCCCACAGGTCTGTATGGGTAGATCAATAGCTTATAGCACAAGAGAGGATGCAGGGATTCTCCGAATTTTGTGATTTAAGGAAAATCTGGAAAATGGAAATTAATACAGGATTTGGGAATGGAATGCTGGGGTAGTAAAAATGGCGTGGTTCTGCCCACCTGAGCTCCCAGCTAGCCAAGTCTGTGAAAGCCTCAGTCTCAGAGCCACTGCAGTGGCGAGAACCTGGGAGCTGGTGTTGCAGTTAAATTCGTCAGCCACCACCACTGCTGGCCTCCGGCAGGAGCTCCAAACCATGGAGAGTGTGGTCTGTGCAGACCCAGGCAAAGCAGGTAATGAGGGACCAGCACTTCCTGGTTCAGTCATTTCTAGGTCTTCCCAACTAGGAGTCCATGAAATAACAAATTGATGCCTGTCAGCTAGTGAGAACTCTTACATCTTGTATTAGAAAGATAATTTACAAACTTCAAATGATTTCCAGAAGTTATTTAGGAGATATTCAGTGGCTACAGCTGTGTACTGGAGATCTGGAGTCACTCAGTGAGATTCTGAAGGAGAGTAGTGACCCCAATCCCACCAGATACCTTACAGATGCTGCTAGGCAGGTACTAGAGAAGGGGAATATGCAACACAGAAACAGCAGGTTCATTATATTAATTATGATCAACCTTGGAAAGCATGAAGCATGTATTTTGCCTACCAAACTTACTCCCTTGGCAGTATTACAGCAAAATGGTTATCTTTTATGGCTATAACTTCCCATTTCACCAGTTAAGGTATTAATTTTGAATCAGTAGCTTGTTTAGTACAGAAAAGCCAGATAGAATCTAGGAGATATTTTGGTAAGGAACCTAATGTGATCCTTATACTAAGTAACATGTTGATTGATTATTACAAAATAATGATTCTTGGGCTTGCTCAGTTTGTAGGCCAAATTGATAACCTTTCTCCACTGATTAATTGATGCAGTTTGCACAATTATATTCTTTTATTTTTCCTAACATGAAAGATTCCCTATAGGATGCTATGTTAATTTTTACAGATGGTTCCTCCAATGGAAGAGCAGCATATGTTGTTGATGGTAAAGGATATATAGTACAAACAGACCCAGCCTCAGCTCAAATAGTTAAACTATAAGCTTTTACTGTAACATTCCAGTTTTTTTGCAAATAAGGCATTTAATTCATATACTGATAGTCATTACATTTTAAAAGCTCTTCAAGTAATAGAAACAGATCCCTGCTTTGGAACTAGTAATAGTCAAGTTAAAATACTGTTGAGCAAATTCGAGATGCCATTCATCAAAGTAAATTGCCATGCTTTATAGGTCATATTAGAGCACATTCAAAGATTTATGATCCATTGGCTAAAGGTAATGCTTAAGCTGATAAATTTACTTAATTGATTGCTTTATCTCAGGCTGAGCTTGCTCAGCGATCACATGCTTTATATGATCAAAATAGTAAAAGTTTAAGAAAACAACTTGGATTAACAAGAGAAATTGCTCATCAGATTGTTAAATAGTATGATATATGCCCACAGTATTTACCAGTGTCTACCTTAGGGGTAAATCCTCAAGGCTTACTTACTAATTATTTATAGATGTTACTCATGTTGTAGAATTTGGCAAATTAGGATATATACATGAAGCAATTGATACATATTCCGAGTTCTTTATGGCTACTTCACCAAATGGAGAAGGCATTAAGCACGTGGTAACTCATTGCATAAAATGTTTTTCATATATGGGAATTCTTAAAACTATAAAAATGGATAATGGGGTGGATATATTAGCAAAACATTTCAGCTATTTTGTTTCTGATGGAATATGGAACATAAAACAGGCATTTCTTATAATTCTCAAGGACAAGGAACTGTGGAGTGTGCCTATGGCTCCTTGAAAACACAACTTCAAAAGATAAAAATGGGGGAATTATAACCTCAGTAATGATATAATGTGTTTTTTTATTCTTTTTTAATTAAAATTTCCACCTGCTCCCCGTTTACCATTTCCCTCCCCCTCCTCCCACATATTGCCCCCTCCCCCCATCCCCACTCCTCTTCTCCTCCCCCCACTCCATTCCCCCTCCCTCTTAATACTGAAGAGCAGTCCAAATTTCCTGCCCTGGGGGAAGTCCAAGGTCCTCCCACTTCTATCTAGGTCCAGGAAGGTGAGTGTCCAAACAGGCTACGCTCCCACAAAGCCAGTTCATGTATTAGGATCGAAACCTAGTGCCATTGTCCTTGGCTTCTCATCAGCCTTCATTGTCCGCCATGTTCAGAGAGTCCAGTTTCAACCCATGCTTATTCAGTCCCAGTCCAGCTGGCCTTTGTGGGCTCCCAATAGATCAGTTCCACTGTAACAGAGGGTGGGTGCACCCCTCGTGGTCCTGACTTCCTTGCTCATGTTTTCCCTCCTTCTGCTCCTCATTTGGACCTTAAGAGCTCAGACCGTTACTCCAAATTGGGTCTCTGTCTCTATCTCGATCCATCGCCAGATGAAGGTTCTAAGGTGATATGCAAGATATTCATCAGTATAGGATAGGGTCATTTCAGGTTCCCTCTCCTCAGTTGCCCAAGGTACCAGCTGGGGACATCTCCCTTGACACCTGTGAGCCCCTCTAGAGTCAAGTCTCTTGCCAACCCTAAGATGGCTCCCTTAGTTAGGATATATACTTCGCTGCTCCCGTATCCTCCCTTCCTATATCCCAACCATCCCATTCCCCCAAGCTCCTCCCATCCTCCCCTTCTCATGTTTCTCACCCCATTTCCCCTTAGCCCCATGCCACCTCACCCGCAATGATAGCATTTGCTGGAGAGGTTGTGGAGTAAGGGGCACACTCATCCATTGCTGGTGGGAATGCAAACTTGTGCAACCACTTTGGAAATCAGTGTGGCGATTTCTCAGAAAATTTGGGATCAACCTACCCCAAGATCCAGTAATACCACTCTTGGGAATATACCCAAGAGATGCCCTATCATATGACAAAAGTATCTGTTCAACTATGTTCATAGCAGCATTGTTTGTAATAGCCAGAACCTGGAAACAACCTAGATGCCCTTCAATGGAAGAATGGATGAAGAAAGTGTGGAATATATACATATTAGAGTACTACTCAGCGGTAAAAAACAATGACTTCTCGAATTTTGCGTGCAAATGGATGGAAATAGAAAACACTATCCTGAGTGAGGTAACCCAGACCCAAAAAGAAGATCATGGGATGTACTCACTCATAATTGGTTTCTAGCCATAAATAAAGGACATTGAGCATATAATTTGTGATCCTAGAGAAGCTAAATAAGAAAGTGTACCCAAGGAAAAACGTATAGTCATCTGCCTGGACAGGGGTAGTAGACAAGATTGCCGGGCAAAAACTGGGATATAATGCTTTAAATCATGCCCCTTTTTGCTCTAAATTTCTTGAGTGAAGATACATGTCAGCAATCTTTCGTGGATAAATTTTGACATGGTGGCACCAGAGTCAACTTCACTAAAGCAAATGGAAAGAACCTTGCACTGGATTATGGAAAGGACCTAAACCTGTTTTAATATGGGATTGTGGGCATATCTGTGTTTTTTTTTTTTTCCACAGGAGGAAAATGAGACTCACTGTCTTTTTGAAAATCTGGTCTAGTGTGTGCAGAAGAATACCAGCTCTGATGTTAAAGTAGCTGCTGAAGCCTTCCCAGAAGAATTGAAGTGGACTGTTGAACCTGTGTGCTCCTGACCTTCTTATGTCATCATGTTGCAGTCTGAGAAGGGAAGGAAGATCATGGTAATGGTTGGTAATACCCAGATTCCTAATAGACCTACTGCACAAATTTTCAGACCTAAGTGAATCCTATTTACTTTGGAGTCAGCCCAAGAACACTGACTGAGTGTCTGGCTATGTATCTAAACCATATCTTGGGCCACAGAAATTAACTTTGCCAGTATGATGTTCAGTCTGCTGTTGAAATAGAAGACCTGAGAACTGGGACCTCAGAAAATTCCCCTCTGGAGGAAAGAGACTTGTTAAAGCAATGGAACACTATTATAGAGGCAGCACATGACTGAAGCTCCCCTTCAAAAATGAGGAGGAATGGCCTAAATGTTTTTGCTGCTACTTAAAAGACTGGGATAATTCAAACTTATCTTTGAAAGTTAGAAGCAGCAATGCGATTGAACTATAGGAGAGCAATAGGACTTACAGATCACTTTTCACAGAAACCTTTTCTTTTCTTTTGATTAGAATGTATTTAAGAGAATTGTGATTTGATAAATTGTGTGTTTGTTGTTAATTTTCATTGTAGAATTGTGGTATTGACCTGTAAATGTTTATAACTTCTTTGTGATGTTTCTGGTTAGAAAAAGGTTAGAACTTATCTTGAGAAAAAGTTGGCATAATGCCCATAAGTCCTTTGATTTGGTACATTTAATAAGACTAGTTTGGATTCTGATGCATCTAAAATCTTCTAAGGACATCTTAAGTCAATTTTAAAAGGCCATTCCAACTTGGTCATCCTCAACTCCTTTATTAGGAGACATTGTGGCCATAGGAGCATGTGTATGACAAAGCCTTTTCTTCTTACTTATCATTATCTTGTTACTTGTGAACTCTCTCAATGAAAAGATGTCTCAGAGATAGATGTGCAGTGCCAGCTGAGCACCCTCCCTTAATCTTTTATTAACAGAGGCTGATAGTCAATGGCGAATAAGATTCTTTTCTCTCCCTCCAGGCAATCTAAGATAGAATGTGCATGACAGAACAGATGTCCCAATGATAGGTAAGTCTGGAAAGTGGAAGAAGATGACATAAGACAGGCACAGTCATCTGTCATGTAGCAGAAGCAAGGCTTTATTAAACAAATTAAAAAGAGTGGAATATGTGGGAGTCCACAGAAGTGAGTCTGTTCTATAGTGACTAAAGGACAAAGAGTTCAGGACTATTCTTGCTCCTTCAAGGCTATTGGCAGGAGGTTTGACTTAAAGTGTGGCTACTAAAAGGATATCTTGACCTAGGGTATGGTTACTTGGTGTTTTGGGTATTATTGTAATCACTTTGTTTGTTCCTTGTATCATAGTAAAAAAGGTCTTTTGCTTTCTTCCCCTATTTTGGATTGGGACATTTAAAGAACATAAGAAGTAAACATGGGCAGATCCAATATTCACTGGATTTCCCTTCCAATTCTACTTTGTGACACTGTCCTTTTCTTTTGTCTCTCTGTTCCTTCTGCCTAAAATTTCTAATCCCCCTACCCTGGAATGTGTAAACCCCATAGAGGCTGGTCTCTGACATTCAACAAGTATCAACATAACCAGAGGACTTACCAACACAATTTACTTTAGAGCAGGGTAGTACATGTGTATACCACCATGTCTGGCTGGTAAATTTTTTGGAGCATTTAAAGAATAAAAACTTGTATACTCAAAGCCTGAAATTCATTTTTAAAACATTATTATTATTTTCACCACATACCCTCATTACACACAATATTGTGTTTCACAAGGACTTTCCATACAGATTTATATTGGATGTGGAATGTATTTCCTTCAAAACCTTTGTTTCAGGGTTTATTATACCTTGAAAATAGCTGCTTATTTTTAAACTGACAGATAATTATATGTGTTTTCCAAGTACAATGTACTGTTTCAATATATGTATATACTGTATAATGATCAAATAAGTGTGAATTGTATATGTATTTCCTCAAACATTTATTGTTTCTTCATGATAAGAACATTCCAAGATCTGGTGTTCTATTGCACACTGAGATGACTATAGTAAAAAAGAATGTGTTGTATATTTCAAAATAACCCAAAGAGAGTATTTCAAATGATCTAAATACAATCTCTTTCTTATGTCTTTCAGTAAGTACATTATCTGGGTCTTTGTAATTACTAAAAGCAGGAGCATGCATGACTTGATACTGATGGAGAGTCTTGTTAAGAGTTCTGTGAGCTCAGTGTAACAGTAGCATACTCAGCCCCCAGTATTCCACCAGAAAACCCAAGATGAACTTACAAACTAGAAGCAAAAATGTCTTTTTTTTTTGTTTTTTGTTTTTTTTCCATTTTTTTTAATTCTTTTTTAATTGAAATTTCCAACTGCTCCCCATTTCCCTCCCCTCCTCCCACACATTGCCCCCTCCCCCCACTCCCCTCCCCCATCCCCACTCCTCTTCTCCTCCCCCCAGTCCATTCCCCCTCCCTCTCAATACTGAAGAGCAGTCCAAATTTCCTGCCCTTCAGGAAGACCAAGGTCCTCCCACTTCCATCCAGGCCCAGGAAGGTGAGCATCCAAACAGGCTAAGCTCCCACAAAGCCAGTTCATGTATTAGGATCGAAACCTAGTGCCATTGTCCTTGGCTTCTCATCAGCCTTCATTGTCCGCCATGTTCAGAGAGTCCAGTTTCAACCCATGCTTATTCAGTCCCAGTCCAGCTGGCCTTGAAGAGCTCCCAATAGATCAGTTCCACTGTCACAGTGTGTGGGTGCACGCCTCGTGGTCCTGATTTCCTTGCTCATGTTCTCCCTCCTTCTGCTCCTCATTTGGACCTTAAGAGCTCAGACCGTTGCTCCAATTTGGGTCTCTGTCTCTCTCTCGATCTATCGCCAGTTGAAAGTTCCTGTGCCATTCTCCTTGGCCTCTCGTCAGCTCTCATTGTCCACCACATTCCGAGAGTCCGGTTTTATCCCATGTTTTTTCAGTAGCAGTCCAGCTGACCTTGGTGAGCTCCCAATAGATCGGCCCCACTGTCTCAGTGGTTGGGTGCACCCCTCATGGTCCTGACTTCCTTGTTCATGTTCTCTCTCCTTCTGCTCCTCATTATATCCTTGGGAGCTCAGTCCGGTGCTCCAGTGTGGGTCTCTGTCTCTATCTCCATCCATCGCTAGATGAAGGTTCTATGGCGATATGCAAGATATTCATCAGTATGATTATAGGATAGGTTCATTTCAGGTTCCCTATCCTCAGGTGCCCCAATGAACTAACTGGGGACATTGCCCTGGGCATCTGGTAGCCATTCCAGGTTCAAGTCTCTTGCCAACCCTTAGGTGGCTCCCTTACCTAAGGTATGAGTTTCCCTGCTCCCCTATCCAACCTTCCTTTATCCCCAATCACCCTGATTCCCCCAGTTCCCCTCATCTTCTCCTTCACACTTTTCTCTCCCCATCATCCCTCATCCCCATCCCACCCCACACCCAAGATTCCAATTTTTTGCCCATCAGTCATGTCTATTTCCCATAGCTGGGAGGATATCTATATGTTTTTCCTTGGGTTTACTCTCTTGTTTAGCTTCTTTAGGATCACAAATTATAGACTCAGTGGCCCCTATCCATGGCTAAAATCCAGTTATGAGTGAGTACATCCCATGTTCTTCTTTTTGGGTCTGGGTTACCTCACTAAGGATCGTATTTTCTATTTCCATCCATTTGCATGCAAAATTCGAGAAGTCATTGTTTTTTACCGCAGAGTAGTACACTAATGTGTATATATTCCACACTTTCTTCATCCATTCTTCCATTGAAGGGCATCTAGGTTGCTTCCAGGTTCTGGCTATTACAAATAATGCTGCTATGAACATAGTTGGACAAATGCTTTTGTCATATGATAGGGCATCTCTTGGGTATATTCCCAAGAGTGGTATTGCTGGGTCCAGGGGTAGGTTGATCCCAATTTTTCTGAGAAACCGCCACACTGATTTCCAAAGTGGTTGCACAAGTTTGCAGTCCCACCAGCAATGGATGAGGGTACCCCTTTCTCCACAACCTCTCCAGCAAAGGCTATCCTTGGTGTTTTTGATTTTAGCCATTCTGACAGGTGTAAGATGATATCTCAAAGTTGTTTTGATTTGCATTTCTCTGATCGCTAAGGAGGTTGAGCATGACCTTAAGTATCTTTTGGCCATTTTAACTTCTTCTGTTGAGAATTCTCTGTTCAGTTCAGTGCCCCATTTTTTAATTGGGTTAATTATCCTTTTAAAGTCTAGTTTCTTGAGTTCTTTATATATTTTGGAGATCAGACCTTTGTCTGTTGCGGGGTTGGTGAAGATCTTCTCCCAGTCAGTAGGCTGCCTTTTTGTATTAATGACAGTGTCCTTTGCTTTACAGAAGCTTCTCAGTTTCAGGAGGTCCCATTTATTCAATGTTGCCCTTAATGTCTGTGCTGCTGGGGTTATACATAGGAAGCGATCTCCAGTGCCCATATGTTGTAGGGTACTTCCCATTTTCTCTTCTATCAGGTTCAGTGTGTTGAGATTGATATTGAGGTCTTTGATCCATTTGGACTTGAGTTTTGTGCATGGTGATAGATATGGGTCTATTTTCATTCTTCTACAGGTTGAAATCCAATTGTGCCAGCACCATTTGTTGAAGATGCTTTCTTTCTTCCATTGTATACTTTTAGCTCCTTTATCGAAAATCAGTTGTTCATAGGTTTGTGGGTTAAAATCCGGGTCTTCTAAACGATTCCATTGGTCGACTTCTCTGTTTTTATGCCAGTACCACGCTGTTTTCATTACTGTAGCTCTGTAATAGAGTTTGAAGTCAGGGATGGTAATGCCTCCAGAAGTTCCTTTATTGTATAAGATTGTTTTGGCTATCCTGGGTTTTTTGTTTCTCCATATAAAGTTGATTATTGTCCTTTCAAGATCTGTGAAGAATTTTGATGGGATTTTAATGGGGATTGCATTGAATCTATAAATTGCCCTTGGTAGAATTGCCATTTTTACTATGTTGATTCTCCCAATCCAAGAGCAAGGGAGATCCTTCCATTTTCTGGTATCCTCTTCAATTTCTTTCTTCAATGCCTTAAAGTTTTTGTCAAATAGATCTTTCACTTCCTTGGTTAGAGTTACCCCAAGATATTTTATGCTGTTTGTGGCTATCGTGAAAGGTGATGATTCTCTTATTTCTCTCTCTGCTTCCAGATCCTTTGTGTATAAGAGGGCGACTGATTTTTTGGAGTTGATCTTGTATCCTGCCACATAACTAAAGGCGTTTATCAGCTGTAGGAGTTCTTTGGAGGAGTTTTTGGGGTCGCTCATGTACACTATCATATCATCTGCAAATAATGCAAGTTTAACTTCTTCCTTTCCAATTTGAATCCCCTTTATCCCCTTATGTTGTCTTATTGCTATTGCTAAAACTTCGAGAACTATATTGAAGAGGTATGGAGAGAGTGGACAGCCTTGGCGTGTTCCTGATTTTAGTGGGATGGCTTTAAGTTTCTCTCCATTTAATTTGACATTAGCTGTCGGCTTGCTGTATATAGCTTTAATTATATTTAGGTATGACCCTTGTATCCCTAATCTCTCCAAGACTTTTATCATAAAGGGATGTTGAATTTTGTCAAATGCTTTTTCAGCATCTAATGAAACGATCATATGTTTTTTTTCTTTCAGTTTATTTATATGATGGATTACATTGATAGATTTGCGTATGTTAAACCAGCCCTGCATCTCTGGTATGAAGCCTACTTGATCATAATGGATAATTTTTCTAATGTGTTCTTGGATTCGGTTTGCCAGAATTTTGTTGAGGATTTTTGCGTCGATGTTCATGAGTGAGATTGGCCTGTAATTCTCTTTCTTGGTTGGGTCTTTGTGTGGTTTTGGTATCAGAGTTACTGTAGCTTCATAAAAGGAATTTGGCAATGACTCTTCTGTTTCTATATTGTGAAATACATTAAGGAGAATAGGTATTAGGTCTTCTTGGAAGTTCTGGTAGAATTCCGCATTGAAACCATCTGGTCCTGGACTTTTTTTGGAAGGGAGGTTTTTGATAACAGCTTCTAATTCTTCACGACTAACAGGTCTATTTAGGTTGTTCACCTGGTCCTGGTTTAACTTTGGTAAATGGTATTTATCTAAAAAAGCGTCCATTTCTTTTACATTTTCCAGTTTTGTGGCATACAGGCTTTTGTAGTAAGATCTAATGATTCTCTGAATTTCCTCTGTGTCTGTGGTTATGTCTCCCTTTTCATTTCTGATCTTATTAATTTGCAAATTCTCTCTCTGCCGTTTGATTAGTTTGGATAGGGGTTTATCAATCTTGTTGATTTTCTCCAGGAACCAGCTTTTTGATTCATTGATTCTTTCAATTGTTTTCTGTGTTTCTATTTTGTTGATTTCAGCCCTCAGTTTGATTATTTCCAGTCTTCTACCCCTTCTAGGTGAGTCTGCTTCTTTTTTTTCTAGAGCTTTCAGGTGGGCTGTTAAGTCTCCAATGTGTGCTTTCTCTGTTTTTTTAAGTGGGCAGTTAGTGCTATGAACTTTCCTCTCAGAACTGCTTTCATAGTGTCCCATAGGTTTGAGTATGTTGTTTCTTTATTTTCATTGTCTTCAAGGAAGAGTTTAATTTCTTTCTTTATTTCTTCCTTAATCCAGGTATGGTTCAGTAGTTGACTATTCAGTTTCCATGAGTTTGTAGACTTTCTGGGGGTAGCATTGTTGCTGAATTCTAGCTTTAATCCATGGTGATCTGATAAGATACAGGTGGTTATTAATATTTTTTTGTAACTGTGGATGTTTGCTTTGTTACCGAGTATGTGGTCGATTTTTGAGAAGGTTCCATGAGCTGCAGATAAGAAGGTATATTCTTTCCTATTTGGGTGGAATATTCTATAGATGTCTGTTAAGCCCATTTGATTCATTACCTCCATTAATTCTCTTATTTCTCTGTTAGGTTTCTGTCCACTTGACCTGTCCATTGGTGAGAGAGGAGTATTAAAGTCTCCTACTATTAATGTGTGCGGTTTGATGGCTGCCTTGAGTTTTAACAATGTTTCTTTTACGTACGTGGGTGCTTTTATATTAGGGGCATAGATATTCAGGATTGAGACTTCATCCTGATGAATTGTTCCTGTTATGAGTAGAAAATGTCCCTCTCCATCTCTCCTGATTGATTTAAGTTTGAAGTCAACTTTGTTAGAAATTAGTATGGCCACCCCTGCTTGTTTCCTAGGTCCATTTACTTGATAAGCCTTATCCCAACCCTTTACTCTGAGTAGGTGCCTGTCTTTGTGGTTGAGGTGTGTTTCTTGTAAACAGCAGAATGTTGGATCCTGTTTTCGTATCCAATCTCTTAGTCTGTGCCTTTTTATAGGAGAGTTGAGTCCATTGACATTAAGTGATATTAATGACCAGTGGTTGTTAACTCCGGTCATTTTTTAAGTTGTAAATTTTGTGTGTTCCCCTTCTTTGTGTTGCGCTGGTGAAGGGTCTCTAGTTGTCTGAGATATTGTGGTCATTGTTGGACTCCTTGGTTAGTGGTTTTCCTTCTATTACTTTCTGTAAGGCTGGATTTGTGACTACGTATTGTTTAAATTTGTTTTTATCCTGGAAAATTTTGTTTTCTCCATTTATAGTGAACGAAAGCTTGGCTGGGTATAGTAGTCTGGGCTTCCATCCATGGTCTCTTAGTTTCTGCAGTACATCTATCCAGGACCTTCTGGCTTTCATGGTTTCCATAGAGAAGTCAGGTGTAAGTCTGATAGGTTTACCTTTATAAGTAACTTGGCCTTTTTCCTTTGCTGCTCTTAGTATTCTTTCTTTATTCTGTATGCTTTGTGTTTTGATTATTATATGGCGAGAGGATGTTTTTTTTTGATCCAGCCTATTCGGTGTTCTGTATGCTTCTTGAACCTTCATAGGTATATCTTTCTTTAGGTTGGGAAAGTTTTCTTCTATAATTTTATTAAATATATTTTCTGGACCGTTGAGCTGCGCTTCTTCTCCTTCTTCTATTCCTATTATTCTTAGGTTTGGTCTTTTTATTGTGTCCCATATTTCCTGAATGTTTTGTGATGAGAATTTGTTGGCCTTGCTGTTTTCTTTGATCAGCGTGTTTTTTTTCCTCTATGGTATCTTCAGAATCTGAGATTCTTTCTTCTATCTCTTGTATTCTGTTGGTTATGCTTGCTTCTGTAGTCTCTATTCGTTTACCTAGTTTTTCCCTGTCCAGCTGGCCTTCTGTTTGTGTTTTCTTCTTTGCCTCCATTTCAGTTTTTAAGTCTTGAACTGTTTCCATTATCTGTTTGATTGTTTTTGCTTGGTTTCCTAGGGTATCATTCACTGATTTACTCAATTCTTCAAACTTTCTGTTATACTTCTCATCCATTTCTATAAGGGCATTTTTTTACATGTTGTTTAAGGGCGTCAATCACTTTCATAAAGTCAATTTTATCTACTTCTTCATGATTAAGGTGTTCATGTCCACCTGTTGGGAGGTCGCTGGGTGCTGGTGGTTTCATATAGTTTTTCAGATTGTTAGGTGAATTCTTGCATTGGCGCCTGCCCATCTCTTTCTCCGAATGCTCCCCTCTGGATCTTCTTTTACCGGATCAGGTCTCCTTGCCTACTGATGTACCTTCCCAGTGATGGCTCTCTGCAGTGCTAGCTCTCCTGGCGTTCTAGTGATGTCTCTCCTTGCCTGTTGCAGGCAGGCCAGTGAAACAAAGGAAGTCTCGCCTGCCTACTTGCCCTGAGGATTTGCCCCCAGCGCCAGACAGACTGAGCTGGATGGTGTTATGTGCCCAAAGAGGAAAGGGGGCAGAGGGAAGAAGGGTTCTGGATGCAAGCTGGGTGGGACAAGAAGAGAGAGGCAGTATGCGGGGTATAGAGCCCCTGTAGGGAGCCCAGGGAGTCTAGGGAGGGGGATGAGGAACTTCAGAGTTCCCTGTCCAGGGCTGCTTCCGCCGCCGCTGGTCACAAACTCACCGCACTGCTGTCTCTCCTGGTGCCGAGATCAGATCTCCGTGCAGGTTGGGTAGTTCGTAAACAAAGCGCCTACCTTGGTTGGTGCAGGCGGGCCAGTGAGACAAAGGAGGTCTCGCCTGCCTACTTGCCCTGAGGATTTGCCCCCAGCCCCAGACAGACTGAGCTGGATGGTGATATGTGCCCAAAGAGGAAAGGGGACAGAGGGAAGAAGGGTTCTGGATGCAAGCTGGGTGGGACCAGAAGAGAGAGGCAGTATGGGGGGGTAGAGCCCCTGCAGGGAGCCCGGGGAGTATAGGGAGGGGGATGAGGAACTTCAGAGTTCCCTGTCCAGGGCTGCTTCCGCCGCCGCTGGTCACAAACTCACCGCACTGCTGTCTCTCCTGGTGCCGAGATCAGATCTCCGTGCAGGTTGGGTAGTTCGTAAACAAAGCGCCTACCTTGGTTGGTGCAGGCGGGCCAGTGAGACAAAGGAGGTCTCGCCTGCCTGCTTGCCCTGAGGATTTGCCCCCAGCCCCAGACAGACTGAGCTGGATGGTGATATGTGCCCAAAGAGGGAAGGGGACAGAGGGAAGAAGGGTTCTGGATGCAAGCTGGGTCAGCAAAAATGTCTTTACGCATACTCCCTCTTCTATAGTAGGCGTCAACTGGTAAGCCTCAAGGTCTGTAATTCTTATTGTTCCCTTCAAATAATCTGACATTTTCTCTAACTTGTGCTTTGAAAGACCTTGTTGTGTGTTCATATTCATATCAGTCATTAAAAAAATTTTAGGGTTCTACATCCTCCTAATTTCCTCTCCTCTCTTACAGATCTAAACAATGCTTTTTCTGTCAGCATTTCCCCCCCGTCCCATCTGTTGAAAGAAGTTAAACTTTCTGCCAAACATGTCAAATTCATTAACATTCTCTCACATGTATTTGCCTATTAGTTTTGTTGTTGGTGGTGATGTTATTCAAAAAGAAACCTACCTCATCTCAGAGGACCGTGCTTTCTTTGTAACTTTCCCACAGCAGTGGGTGTTTCCTCTATCAGATCCCTGAGATCATTGAGAGTGGTTATGGTGTAACCACTCCTTCCTCATCATGGCATCTCTCAGATCATCATTACTAATTGCTTCCAAAGAATATACAACTTGAATGGTCTTCACATTGCTAAGTCCAGTGGTTGACTCTGATTTTTCCTTGGTATGTGAGCAGTATTTTTATCATTATTCACTTCCTCTGCTGAGATGTTCTTCTTTTGACTTAGAAGTCATCACTCTTTTCCTTTGCTTCCCTGCTTCTTCCCTTGCTAGTTGTTTTTATCCTGATATGGTTCTCTCCTCCATTCTACTAACCTTCAAATGAGAGAATGGGGCATAGTCTTTAAACTTTTTTATTGTGGACAAACTCACCACATCGATGTTCTCACACAGGGTCATGATTTTGTTTATTACACATATGTTGATGAGTATATAAATTAAATGCCAGTCTTAGACTAAGACCTTTCTTAGATGTATGAATCCAAGGATCTGACTGAAATCTCTGTGTGTGTCCAAGTCAAGGCTTCAGTTACATAAACTAAATAGTCTACTACTGAGCCATACTCTCAGCCCCTGACATCTCTGTTAGACTGGTAATAGGCATTTCAACATTAATATATTGAAAACTAGGCTCTTGATCTTTATTACAAATCTCTTTCTCTTGAAAACTCCATTACCCCCATCAATCTCAGTTATCGACAATTCCAATAAGCAACTGTTTCTTATTTCATTGCTTGTAATAACTTCCAAACTGTTCTGTCTACTTTTGTCCTTTTTTCTCATTTTGATCCTAACACAGAAGTCAAAGAAATATGAGAAGTATGCTGGGATGCATTTGTGATTCAAGAACTATTTATATTTAGAAAGTGTCCCTCAAATACTGTGCTGTTCCTCTTTATTGATCACAAAACCAATGCAAGACTCCCACTGTCTATAGCACTATAGTTAGCATCATGGTTGCCAATTCACATTACCTATCTAAATCTTTCCTCAAATGCAATTTCCACTATACCTTCTGAGTTGTGTCACAGTCTTGCTTAACCACCAGCTGTTATTTTATCCCCATTTACCATGTATTCTGAGTTACTGTGACACTTTGTTCTATATTGTTTATTCCCGTATATCCCTATTCAAGGTCTGAAGCAGTCCCAAAGGACCTTATGATGATCATAGAAGAATAAGTGTTGAAACCACGCTTACAGTCACACTAACTTGTATCATTCTTTATAATGACATTACATTTACTTGTGTGTGTAAGCGAAGAGATACAGAGACACACAGAAACACACACACACAGAGATGAACAGGGAAACAGATGTAAAGACAGGGAAACAGGAAAGAGAATATGCACGTATGTATGAGAGTACTGTGCCTCTGCACATGTATGGAAGCCTAAAGAGGGCATTTGCTGTTCTCTAACACTCTATTTTATTCCTTTGAAACAAAGTATTTCCCTGAACCCAGGGTTCTTATTTTCTGGCTAGGTTAGAAGGCAACAATCCTATTGTCTTTGAACCCCCAGAAGATGGGCTTACAGACATTTATAGGATGCCCAGCTTGTTACCTATGTGCCAGAATCCAAACTCTGATCTTCAAGATTGAGCAGCAAAACTCATTTAACCACTTAACTATCTTTCCAGCTATTGATACCACTCTTGAATTTCCCCCAGAAGAGTCAAACAGAAAAGCAGCTTCCATAATTTGGAAAGCTGCCTCTTAAGACATGTTCCTGAACTCTTGAACCTTAACATTTCTTCTGGTCGCTAGAAAACCTTTGGAACAGATTAAGGCAACTATACTATAATTAGCATTTACTGGGGTTCTGTAACTGTACTAGGCATGGGTCTACTAGACATTTTATATAGTTAACTTATTGAATTATCTCAATAACCTGATGAGATTGACAGTACACTATAATTTATCCCTATTCAAAAACTGAAGCCCTGAGAAGTAAAATGACACCCAAAGTAGAATAGCTCAAATGTGACAGTGACTAGATTTAAGCTCAAACACCAGTCACTAACAGGGTACCAAAGGAAACTGTAGGACTGACACCATCAAGCTGTAAACAGGACATTCTGACCCTCTGACTCCTTCTCCACTAGAGGAGAGGGAAGGGATAGGCTTAAGCCTCCTGTCTTAATTTAATGACACATTATTTCTTGCCATATGTTTCTGCCTCTAAAATTATGGGCAGAGGAACAATAATATTGGTCCCCAGTGGCTGGCATGCAAAAGCTAGACACACTTTTCCACCTCTTGTGCTGGCTCCTACTTTACTGGCTGTGAGTTTCAAATCACATCCTAAGCTTCTTGGAACTAAAAATTGAGTTATCTAACTCAGTAAAATATATCCTTCTTACTTAAAAGGATTTGCCCAAGGGGTCTCTGGGATTTCAAATATACTTAAAAGCAACAACTGTGTTGAATCACAGTATCATGAGGGATTGCATTTCTGCTAGAGCACAGGATGTATTAAACAGAGGGGGAAATGTTTGAAGTCCAGCACCCTTTGAGTTTCATCCCAACTACCACATCTGAAAGCTATCTCAGTCATCTGATGAAAGCAAACTATAACTGCCCCCCCCCATTATTAGTGTTACTGTGGTCCTCTCTCTTGACATCCAGATGCTAACACCACAGGGTATGTTCACCTACATAGACTAACCTGCTTCTCTTGCAGTCAGGAAAAGTAGATTCTTCCAAATCTAACTGAAAGGAGAAAAAATGTTACAGAGCAAAAATTCCTGTCAACGAAAGGCTATTTCCCTTTCCATAACTCCTTGCACAAAACAGAAAAGGGAAGTTTGTCTATGGCACTGAACCTCTTGCATACAAGTCTTGATCTCTTTCCTGTGCTGTAGCAGAATGTAGTGTGATTTAGCATTTTACCAGGCCACATTTCATATACTGATTTTGCCTATTCATTTACTCACTCCATTACCTTCAACAGATAACTTTATCTCTCTAATTACTTGGTACATTCCTTGTTGCTGAATAGAGAGAGTTATTGTGTGAACTAATTGAGAAAATAATTGTGAAGTGATTGCAAGAGTTTCAGACACACAAACGTAAGTTATTGTGGTTCAGTGTTATCACCCCCTGCTCCTTAGCTACCCTTTGCTCTTTATTCTTTTTAAAAATTTTTCTTCTATTTTTTGAGATTATAATGTAATTACATCATTTCTCACTTCACTTTCTCCACTTCAAATCCTTCCATATTTCTCTCCTTGCTTTCATTCAAGGACTCTTTTTTTCATTAATTTTTATTACAACAATATATATGTGTATATGCATATGTATATTCCTAAATATGCAAACATACCTTACTCTGTCTCTATAATGTTCATTGTATGTGTGTTTTCAGGTTTGACCATTTGGTATTGGATAATCAATTTATGTACTCTTCCCTGGGAGAGACTGTTTTCCGTGTTCTCAGCCTTCATTATTTGCCTGTAGTTCTTTGTGTAAGGTTGAGCCCTCATGGACTTTCCTTCATACATATTCCTAATCTTTATTATTACAATCTTTTTTAGGTACAGATGAAAACAATTCAAAGTTTTGCAGTCCTAAATTATTTCTCTTTATCCTTTTGCTCTTTGAGCTTTCTTGCAACATTATTATATTTTTTTATGACACAGAATCTGGCTATGCTGCCTAGGCTGGTCAGGAAGTCTTGGTGTCAATTATCCCTCATGTCTTATCCTTTAGAGAGGCTAGGGACTACAGGTATGCACCACTGAGGCCCCTGTCATCCCAAATTCTTGTATCCATATCAACACTTAGCATAGATCTCGAAAGGTAAGAGATAGCAGAAATGTAGAATCCTCTTAAGAAGCAACTTTGTTCCAGACTACCCAGACATCTACATTGAGACAGGATAGTGGAAAGATTATTTGGTTTAGAACCATGCTTACAAGTCAAATCAGAGGTAATTTATATAGCTTCAGGACATTGAATAAATCTATTCAAATTCTTGTGTGTCTTTATAACTGATGAAAGGGCTAAGGTAGTCCAAGATCAGTGTTTTATAATTTTTTTTACCATAAAACTAGTTATTCAAATAAATAATCACAGGGAAAACCGTATGGTTGTCAAATGAAATGGGTAGGAATGTAACGTTCCAGAGGTCCTCTTCCTAGGACTTTGGAGGATTCACAAAACAACAGAAATATAGAGTGCCACCATACATGTGACTCAACTACATAATTGCCACATATTTTCTAAGTCTAATGCCTGCTGTCTTATTTCCTTAAATACCTTGTTATACTCCAATAATTTTCTATCAACTCTTTTCACCATGGTCTTCTACAAATTTGAAAGGTGTTTTCCTTTCTCTTCCAAGCTGAATTTACATAGGTAGACATAGTATATGATTTTTAGATCATTCTACATGGCAAAGTTCTTTCATTAGATACCACCATAATAAGAAAAGCACTGAAGACAGAATAGTGTGGCTTGTTAGTAGAGCTCTTACCTAGCTAGTATGGGACCTTCAGTTGGTTTCCAACATCATAAAAATGAATGAGAAAGAAAGTAAGGTTGGAAAGAAAGAAGGAACTATTTGAAGGGAAAAACACAGTTTTCAAATTCTTGTAGATGTTACCACCCTTTAGTTCTTCCCAATGTTTATATTACTTTTTTGGGTCCCAAAGGCATTTAAATGTATGACTATAGATCTATCATCATTTAGTGTTCTGCTAAAGTCTAGCTTCTTGAGGGCTCTATTTGCTCCCATTTCAATGATCTGCTGTATTTCAAACATTTTAAAGATAAGCAAAATGAAAATAGAACAAACAGATAATATCCCAGATCTCTGTTTGGAGAACTGCTCGCAAAAAGAGTACAGCCAATCAATTTCGCCTGGAACTCTTCTGAAACTAATAGCAAGTATACAATATCTTCTTGATTGAGCGGTCAAAATGCCACCATAAAATAAGATTAATTTGAAGAGACTCTGCTTAATAATCAAAATCAGTAGTGTATTAGGATAACACTGATTTCATTAAAACAAGCCCTGAAAATTTTCAAAAGCTTAATAAAACAGAACATAATTTTTATGTATAAATGCATCGTGGGTATATTTAATATAAGAACATCTTTTCAAAACTTTAAAAATGATTTTAGGTTTGTATAAGAAAAACAAAGGCACTATACAGTGTCCTCATACTCTGGTTGGCTCCCCTTCATGTTAAAATTCTATACATAGTATAGTTATTAAAACTGTGAAATCAAAATTTATGAGCTGGGGATATGTGTTAGTGAGTAAAGCATCTGTCATGAAAGTATAAGGACCTAAATTTGTATCCCCAGAACCCATGTGAAAGAGGTTATGATGGCATGTAAGAACCAAGTAAATTCCCGAGTAAATGAGTATTTTTTTTTGACATAGGCACAGACTTGTCAAGAACCCCACTCATTTAGATTCATAGGAATGGCAAAGCCCTCACAAAGTGAGGCTCAGAGGGATGGCAAAGCCTTTCTGTGGTCCTTGTGAATATGTTGAGGGTGTGTGCAGATATTACACTGTAGCTTTCTTTCCCTGGATGTTTAGAACCTAAAGACTTCTTCCCTACAGAGACTGTTCTTACCAAAATTAGTTAAACCTGCATCCTTGTTTGGATGTATATAATAACCCTGCCTTCTTGTTTTACTGCATGCAATAACCCCATCTCCCAGTTTTACTATATGCAATAAACATGTTGTGCTTCCAGTGTCCTGAAGCTTGTCCTCAGAAAGCCC
Source organism: Chionomys nivalis (assembly GCF_950005125.1). Taxonomy (NCBI): domain Eukaryota; kingdom Metazoa; phylum Chordata; class Mammalia; order Rodentia; family Cricetidae; genus Chionomys; species Chionomys nivalis. Next base: position 32,088,293 of record NC_080112.1, read on the forward strand.
AATTCATCTAATCCCAATTTTTCTGTCCACGTGTCTGACATTCCTGCATTCCCTTGTTACCACAATTAGGTAAATCCCTGGAACTGTGCAGAGTGCACCAGTAGCACATATCTGTCATACCAGCACAGGAGAATCCCTGTACCAGCTTGGTTCATGCAACAGCAACAGAAGTGAGAGAGATTCTGCCTTGAACAAGGCGGATGGTGAGGACTGACACCCAAAGGACCTCCTCATGTTTGCCATTTTATGTGCTTACTCACAAACACATAAATGCACATGTGTACACTCAGATCATACAAACACACACAAAATTTTTAAACGTTCATGCAGCACTATAAACTACATACTTCAATCTAATTTTTAACCACCTTTTCGTTAATGTCTTCTTATGAAATGTGACATTGTCATATTGCTTTATATTCTCTAATTTAAAATGATCTTCCAGTTTTACTTGTTTTCATAATTTCTACACCTTTAAGGAGTAGTGGATGGGTGTTTTGTAGACTGTCTTACAATTTAGTTTTGTCTAATGACTTCTTGTGGTTAGTAGGGTTATGGATTTTGGGAAGAATATCGCAGAAGTAAAGTGCTTTTTGCATCACATAATACTAGGCCCTAGTAGCCACATATCTTTCAATGATGTGTAGTCTTAGTTGCCTTTTAAGTTCAGTTATAACAAATTTTTTTTTTTTTTTTGGTTTTTTGAGACAGGGTTTCTCTGTGGTTTTGGAGTCTGTCCTGGAACTAGCTCTTGTAGACCAGGCTGGTCTCGAACTCACAGAGATCCTCCTGTCTCTGCCTCCCGAGTGCTGGGATTAAAGGCGTGCGCCACCACCGCCCGGCAAATTTTTATCTTTTTTAGAGGTGAGTTATAAATGGAGAACTTTCAAAAAGCTAAAATTAAATGTACCATATCACTCTCCCCTACCACTAGTTGCTATATGGTGAAAACTTGACAACCTACTGATCTGGGAGTCCCCTCTATGTGCTGTGATTACCACTAATGAATGAAGAAACTGCCTTGGCCTGATGGGGGCAGAGCTTAGGTAGGCAGGGAAGACTAGGCTGGATGCTGGGAGGAAGAAGGCAGAGAAAGAGAGATGCCACGGAGCCACTGGAGACAGACGATAGGAATTTTACTCAGTATGCCACTGCCACGTGATGATACACAGATTAATGGAGATAGGCTTAATTAGTGTAGGATTTAGGCAATGAGAAATTGGAGCTGATGGGCCAAGCAGTGATTCAATTAATATAGCTTCTGTGTGACTATTTCAGGTTCTGGAATCTGGGATGAACAAGCAGTTCCTTGCAAGAATTGCCACCCACATGGCCAGCTAAATCCACTTGAAACCTGAGAGGGCTTGAAAAGGAATTCTAGACAAAAAAAAAATACAAATTTGAACACAGCTTCTTGCTGTTTGCTGGCGGCTTGCTGCAGCTCTTTTGAGAGAGATTTTCCTGATTCAGCCATAGCAAGATAAAAGCCTCAGCCATTTTAAAATGCCAGCTTTCTGGGCTATGCTGCCAGCACAACCTCTGGCTCTTTTGGTAGATGGAACATTTGAGTGGGGTTTGTGAGCAGTCTGCTGCAGCTTGCTTGATGGTGGTATGGACCTGCTATGTGCCTAGAGATGGAGCACTGTGCATGTCTCTAAGAGGTGGCAAGCAGCTCCACCATGCTGGACTATGCAGAGCGATCAGGTGGTACCATGTTTCCTCTAATAATGGTGCAGCTTGAGTTTTAAGAACTACTTAGCATTTTCAAAAGCGCTCCTGGACAGAGAATAATTACAGATATGCAATGGAGACAGACCCAGATGTGTCATAGTGCTGGATAGATGTATGTAGGCTTGGAAGAGAGAAGTAAAAGAATATAGAGAGTTGAAAAAGAAGTAAAAAAAAAACTTTGTAGAGACAGAGTACAGACAGTTATAGATTAAAATGAGGAAAGAAAAATAAGCCACGATAAAATGGAAAATTCACAGAGAGTCTGGATTATTGTATTATTGTGTTTTATTTGAATATTTTGACTGTGAATGAGCTGGGTACAGAGACACATTTCATTGTATGGGGTGTTAAACTAAACCAGCATGTATATTATAAAGGTATCATGATTCCAAAATTTGAGTCTATGGATATGTTACTTTGGAAAAGAGGTTCTTCTTTTGTTTCCATAGAAGATGAGAAGCTGTGGATTGCGTCCAGACCAATGTGGTTTCATGGACCAAGGTCCCCTGACAGGTTGCTGTGAACACCCCAAAAATACTCTCAAAAATTACTTCACACAATAAACAGTAGGAAGCAGTTTTGAGATAACTTCACCCATATTACCAAATATTGCCTATAAATGTGTGTTTACATTTAAAGAGGAATATGCTCTAGAGATTTGCATTGGTGTGGATCTTGGTTTATTGATACAAATTTAAGGTAAATTTTGTTATACTGTATATGTATATTTCTACCCCTGATTAAGGTATTGCTTGTGTAGCTCATTTAAAAATATAATGTATAATTAAGAAATATGTTAGTAGATAGTCATCCATAATAGTCAAGCTTGTGTCATGTTAGTTAGATTTTCTAGATATATAGAGATATATTTCAGTTAGATAGGTATTCTTCAAATTTTTCAAAGACCTTCAGAATATGGCATTTAAAATGTTTAGTAACTTAGGACTTTTCATGACAATGAAACATGTCTGATCCTGGCAGCAACAATTACTTTGAGAGGAAGATGGGCATCAAAGAGGCTCCTTAGCCATTTGGGCAAGAAACTGCTCTTGCATGGACTGTTGTATAAACTGGACATGAAGAACCCACAGAGAGGACTACTGAACTTGACTAAAGGTGAGATGATCCTTCAGGATTCCTGCTTCATGAAAGAGTCTGCTAGACATTCTGCAGGACACAGAAAAATGTGACAGACAAACTGCCAGTAGAGGTGGAAATGTCTTTGAAATTTCCTGCTTAGTGGAAAAGTCTGCCGGATACTATGGGTCTGTGGGCTGAAGATTGGATGGCTCAATGATACAAAGAACTTTGGGTGACTGTCCAGACAGTGAGATGTCTCTGTCAATTCTAGAATTTTGGAAGTTGCTTAGAATATTTCCTGTTAACTTAAGTAATATTATGTACTTCTGAAGTATTTGATAGAGGTGAACAATTTATAGTTATAGTTTTCCTTAGTTATGATAAAAGATAAAGTAGATATAAGTACTGTAACTGTAATTCTTGATTGATACCTGTTTTGTTATATGTAATTTTACTATGTTAAAATTAAAGCCTTCCTTTTTATTTAAACAGAAAAGGGAAGGTGATGTGGGAGTCCCTTCTGTGTGCTGTGATTACCATTAATAAGAGAGAAACTGCCTTGGACTGATGGGGTAGAGCTTAGGTAGGCAGAGAAGACTAGGCTGAATGCTGGGAGGAAGAAGGCATAGAGAGAGAGAGACAGAGAGAGACAGAGACAGAGAGATGCCATGGAGCCACCAGAGACAGACACTGGGAATTTTACCTGGTAGGCCACTGCCATGTGGTGATACACAGATTAATGGAGATGGGTTAAATTAATGTAGGAGTTAGTCAATAAGAAGCCGGAGCTAATTGGCTAAGCAAATATTTAATTAATACAGTTTCTGTGTGATTATTTGGGTTCTGGGTGGCCAGGAAGAAAGAGAGGTTCCTTGCAACAACCTACTGTTGCGTACATGCGTACACTATAAAGATTTGTCACTCAAATTTATTGAATAAAATGCTGGTCAGTCAGTAGCCAGGAAGGAAGTATAAACTAGGTGACCAAACTAAGGATGATGGGAAGGAGAAGGATGGAGTCAGAATTGCCAGGCAGACTCAGAGGGAGCAGGAGATAAATGTGCTATGCTAATAAAGGTACAGCCATGTGGCAGAGTGTAAATAAAGTTAATTTAAATGTAAGAACTAGTTAGTATTAGGTCTGAGCTATAAGTCAAGCATTTCTAATTAATATAAGCCTCTGAGTGATTATTTGGGACCAAGTGGTTGGGACAGGAAACATCCAATTACATCCCACTCCACATATACTTGCTCAGACAGGTTAATTGCCACGTTATTTCAAATAACTAGAAAATGAAAACAGCCTAATATTCCTTCAACCAATGAATTGATAATTACAATATGGTACATATTCACTATGGAGAACTATTCAGCTGTTAAAAATGAAATTTGCAGGTGAATAGGCAGAATTTCAAAAGATTGTAGTGAGTGAGATAATTCGTATCCAGAAAGACAAACATTACATCTTCTTGCTCATCTGAGAGTTGCGTCTCCAAGTCTTCAGATGTGAATTTCAGAAACCAGAAAAATAAAGAGAAACCTTAGGGTGGTGAAAAGAGAAGCAATATAGAGAGGAATAACAGAGACAAATGATTTGAATGGTTGAAGGGAGAAATTGGGAAAATGGCGAGGGGCTTTAGGAGAGGAAGATAAATATAAAATGAGATAGGATGGTAAAATAGAGGTGAATATGTCTTGAAAAAGTTACAAGTATACTAATAACTACTGTGATTATGGGTTTTATGCCAACTTGACTGTAGTAATATGTGCTGCGGGGCTGTTGGATGCCACTCTGTTGTAATATGAGCGGCAGGGCTGCGTCCCCGGCACCCGGCCGCCCTCATGGCTAGCTTATGCCCCGAAATAATTACACGGAAACTGTATTCTTTTGAACACTGCCTAGCCCATTAGTTCCAGCCTCTTATTGGCTAGCTCTTACATATTGATCTAACCCATTTCTAATATTCTGTGTAGCACCATGAGCTGGCTTACCAGGGAAGATCTTAACCTGCATCTGTCTGGAGTGGGAGAATCATGGCGACTCCTTCACTCGGCTTCTTTCTCCCAGCATTCTGTTCTGTTTACTCCACCCACCTAAGGGTTGGCCTATCCAATGGACCTAGGCAGTTTCTTTATTATTTAACCAATGACCTTCCTCCATCACTTGACAAAAGCCAGAGCCATCACAACAAAGGGAGCCACATTTGAGAAAATGTCTTTATAAGACCAGACTATAAGTACTGTAGAGCAGTTTCCTAATGAATGAATGATGTGGGGGACCCACCCATTGTGGATTTTGCCATTCCTGGACTGGTAAGCCTAGGTCCTATAAGAAAGCAGGCATAGCAAGCCATGAGAAGCAAGTGAATAAAAAGCAGTCTTCCATGGCTCCTGCTTTCAGGTCCCTGCTCTGCTTGACTTTTTGCCCTCACTGCTTTTGATAATAAACTATTATATGGAACTCAAAGTGTAATAAATGTTTACCCCTACCAAGTTGTTTTTGATCATAGCGTTTCATTACAACAATAGTAACAAAAACAAAGACACTATAAACCTAAAATTTTATGCAATATATTTAAGTGTGTATATACTTATACATATACAATTTAAATAATGGTTTCTCACCTGAGCTGGCAATGCTCTCCACAAGACCCATAGGCCATCTAATAAAATTTTCAATACCAGACATAAAAAGTCATCTTTTGAGTTGTTGGTCAGAGCTGTCAAAGAGACATTATCAACTTATTGATTTTGCCCTTGTTTTCACCCCCCCCAAGAGGTGGCAGGTAAGTCCCTAATGATGAAGATACCATGTACTTTATACACAAGACCCAAAGGGCCTGAGGTGTACCTAACCCAAAATTCTCCTCTCTGAGGACTATCTTCTATGATACCACAAGGCACTATACAAGCTATCAAGGAAAGGAAGCAACCAACAGCCCTACCCAACTATGACACCTATAAACAACAAGGACCTGCATGGTACAATATTGGCACATATATTGTGGTAAACAACATCTCTTTAAGTGGATTTCAGACCCATTCAACAAATGGGAAACCATGCCTGATACTAGAATCCTAGCCAAACAGCTAGGGTTAATGAAGTTATGGATCTTGTAAGAGAAAATACAATCTCCTCTTCATTAAACCAGTGTAATCCCTAACTACATTCTAAGAATTTGTCTTTATGTATGCAGATAAGTATAGGTCTCACTCCTCATCAAGAAAACTACTCTTTGCAACAGACAAAAATCATTACAGAAAACCACAACCAACCGAAATGCAGAGAATAAAAGATTATGCCTCTGTTTCATCTGATACATCTACAACTCAATTTCTGTACCTAAGACACAAAGATTATTGCAGAAAAGGAATTGCATAAAAGAAAAAATTTAAGAGTTAATAAAACAGGAAGTTTACTGTGTTATTGTGTCTCCTAGAAATAGCAGACAGTCTACACCTATAAAACATCTTCAACTGTATAACATAGTAGTATTAGGGTCAAAGTACTAGACAAGTTGCAAATATAGAAAGGATTAATGTTTTTTTACACTTGTTTGGGTTATGGAAGGAAGAAAACCTTGAGTGGTGATGTTGGAAATACTTTTAATAATACATGTCTGATAAAGAGTCAAAGAAGAAGAAGGATAGAAAGTAGTATGAGTAGAAGCATGGACACACACACATCAAATGCTGTCAATGTTATTGGCTTCTTTAGATGGCTGAAAGATGTGCTTTTCTCTGATTGCTCAGTGCCAAGTGGTCAGCCCAGAAAACATACACACTAGTGACATTATATGGATTGATCATGTTACATTTAAGAAAATATATATGTATATATATAAACACTTGGTAAAAACAGAAGTAATGAATTTGAAGAATAGCAGTGAGGGGTATGTGAGAAGTTTTTGTGGGAGGAAATGGAAGAAAAGTACTGTAACTATATTAAAATCTCAAGAACAATTCACTTTTGCATGAAACCTTTTCATGGTTGAAAAGTAGGATGTATGGAATTGTGTACTGCCTACTGCCAAGGCCTTAAAAGTTGTTTATATAAAACAAAAGACAGTTATTACTAGAACACAGAAAAACCAAAAACCACGGGGTTAAGGAATTTGTGGCCATGGGTGAGAGTCAGAATTAGGAAATGGAAGAGAGTGGAACTTCTGTGGCATACCAAATGATTTGGACTTAATCCTGAGGACAATAGGATGTTCTTACAATCTTAGGTGGTATGGATAACACAACTAAAGCAGTCTTTTAAATCACAGAAGAGGAAAATTATTGAAAGACAACAGAAAATCAACAAAGAAGCCCAAGTATTTAAAATAATTTTGTATATTCTCAAGGTAATATTTCAAGTATATGGGAAAAGGAAATTTCATTGGAAGGTGAGTTAGTATGGAGTCTCTATGTTATGGTTAGATTACAGAATCCACCAAAGATGTCCACAGTAATTGAGCAAACCAGATAATCATTTACCTATTATTTAAAAGTATTAATTTGATCACAAAGACAAGTCTGATAAAGTCTTAATTAAATTTAATAGGACCTAGCTCATGTAAGTATTGTTCAATAAAGGTTAGTGATTATTATAGCATTATAATGACAATATAGCTAACCATTTGCAAACTATACTTAGAATTCCACTTAAATATTACTCATTGAAATATATTTCAAGCAGATTAAAAAATTAACATTCTTAAAGTCATTCACTAGTGGAAGAAATACAAAGAAAAATATATTCATAACCTTTTGGTAGGATTCTTAAGGAAAAATATGTCACACAAGAAAACATTGATAAGCTTGGATATTTTACAATTATAAATTTCTGTGCAAGATATCCCCTATCTTCCAAAAGAAGTAACTCTCTCAACATATTTCTAACAAAGTGTAGGGAAATTACCCTTCATATTGTTTTCGACAAAGGTATAAATACGTAGCTGTCCGTCAGGATCCATTCAAATAGAAACCACAGCTATTCTCTAAGCCTGAACCTATTGCTTTATTACTTACAGATATTATATATGTGATTTCTTTCAAGTGTCTCATCATGGTCAATATGCTACATATATGTAAGTTGATCTTCCCATGTATACAAGTAAGCATATAGAAAGGTGTTCACGCACATTGCTCTTCTTATTTATAATAAAAGTTTAAAACTATAAAAGTCCATAAAAACATTTTAAGTAGGGAATGTCATGAGGATAAATAAAAATGAGGTAGATTTCTGGACCTTCGATAGATGCTCTTCAATGGAAGAATGAATGAAGAAAGTATGGAATATATACATATTACCACTCAGCAGTAAAAAACAATGACTTCTTGAATTTTGCATGCAAATGGACGGAAATAGAAAACACTATCCTGAGTGAGGTAAGCCAGACCCAAAAGGAGGAACATGGGATGTACTCACTTATAATGAGTTTCTAGCCATAAATAAAGGACATTGAGCCTATAATTCGTGATCCTAGAGAAGCTAAATAAGAAGGTGAACCCAAAGAAAAACATATAGTTATCCTCCTGGATATTAACCTTCATCAGGAGATGAAAGGAGACAGAGACCCACACTGGAGCACCGGACTGAAATCCCAAGGCCCAAATGAGGAGCAGAAAGAGAGAGAGTACGAGCAAGGAACTCAGAACCTCGAGGGGTGCACCCACACACTGGGACAATGGGGATGTTCTATCGGGAACTCATCAAGGCCAGCTGGACTGGGTCTGGAAAAGCATGGGATAAAACCGGACTCACTGAACATAGCAGACAATGAGGGCTGCTGAGAAGTCAAGAACAATGGCACTGGATTTTGATCCTACTGCACATACTGACTTTGTGGGAGCCTAGGCTGTTTGGATGCTCACCTTACTAGACCTGGATGGAGGTGGGAGTTCCTTGGACTTCCCACAGGGCAGGGAACCCTGATTGCTCTTCGGGCTGCTGAGGGAGGGGGAGTTGATTGGGGGAGGGGGAGGGAAATGGGAGGCAGTGGCGGGGAGGAGGCAGAAATCTTTAATAAATAAATAAATAAATAAATAAATAAATAAATAAATAAAGCAAAAAAAACCAAAAAAGAAAAAATGAGGTAGATTTAAAAATGTGCAAAGGATTTCAATAAACAGGATTCCAAAGAAGATACACAACTGGCGAATAAATGCATGAACATACGGTCCATATCATTAAACTCCTAGGAAAATGAAAAGCAAAACAACAAAGAGAGCTCACCTCACACCCATTAGGATGGCCAGAAGAGAAAAATAGGAAGGGGATGACAGTCGAAATGACAGTCAGTGGATAGAAAGTATAGGAATTAGAGTGTTGCATACTCTTTATTAGGATGTGGAATGGTGCTGCCAGTATTAAAACCAGGATGGGGGTTGGAGAGGTGGCTCAGCCATTAAAACTGCATGCTCTCCTTTCAGAGAAGCTGAGTTCTGTTCTTATATAAACTGATGGTATCACTGCTCCATGGTGTAAGTGAAAAGGCTTTTATTGTAGATACGAGGGAGAGAAGCACAAGAGGCATCTGGAAGAGCCCAGAGCAGAAAAAGAAAGTCTGACCACGGCAGCAGACTGGACCTGGCCATGAGAGGAGCAGGAGCAGAGCAGAGAGATAAGAGAGTTGGAGGGTTGTGGGGAAGGTATTAGAGATTAAGAGAAAGTGAATGAGGGCAAAAGAGAAGCACATATACAAAATAGCAGGGTTATAAGAATGAGTAGCAGGGATTTGAGAAGGCCATGAGTGGAGAAGTTTAGCTTAGAGGAGGATGACCTGAGAAAAAAAATAGGATGTCAATATAGACTCTGAAATGTGTAACAGGTGTACTTGTAATGCCGAAGGAGCCTGAAGGCCAGCATACTTTTTGGTAAGCTAATAGGCACCACAGAGTCATTTATCCCTTCTTCCAGGGATAAGGGAAACTGGATTCTTTTGATAGAGGGAACCAGCTTCACAAGTTCCTGAGGAATGCTGGCTTTTGCTAACTGAAGGAATTTGAGAAAAATTGAGTTTCCTTTGGACTAGAAAGTTCCCAATATTCCCAATACCCACACTGGGTAATTCACAACCTCATGCAACTTCAGGGCCAGGGTATCTGACACCCTCCTTTGGCCTCCAACAGCACTTGTGAGCGCGCGCGCACGTACACACACACACACTTATTTTTTAAAAAGTTTGGGCTAGAAAGATGGCTCACTGGATAAAGATGGGGCTGGAGAGATGGCTCAGTGGTTAACAGCATGTACTACTACTCTTTCAGTGAACTAGAGTTTGTTTCCCAGAATGAATATCAGGCAGTTCATGGTAGTCTCTAACTTCAGCTCTGGGGAATCCAACCGCTCTCCTGTTGCATACATGGTATCCAAACAGAAAGAAACATATCACATATACATAAATTAAAAATATGTCTTGCCGAAAATAGTATGGAAATTCTTCCAAAACTTACAAATGAGATTGCTTTATGACCCACATGTTTTACTTCTGGTATATATCTAAAACAATCAAAAGCAAGATGTTTAAGAGATATTTGTGCAGCCATGTTCACTCTAACATGATCCGTTGTTGCCAAGAGGTAGAAGTTACCAAAACCCAAGTGTTCATTATGGTGTATTCTCATAGTGTAATATTCCTTTAAATGGGGAGAAACTCTGACATGTGCTCACACGTGGATAAATCTTGAGAACATTAGAACATTATGGTAGGTGAAGTCAGTCAGTCACTAAAAGATGAATACTCGGTGGCTTCACAGAGTATATGAGGTACCTAAAGTTGTCAGATTCATAAGAAACCAAAATAGAAAGGTGTTGTCAAGGCCTACAGAACGAAAGAACAAGGAGTTGTTTAATAGGCATTTTTCATAAGCAAAACAAAACAAAAAACCAACAACTAGAACAAAACAAACAAAAACCATGTTTACTAGGTCTGGAGAGAATGCTCACTGTTCTTGCATGTTTGAGTTCCAGCACCTACACAATCACCCGTATCTTCAGTTTCAGAGAATCTGAGATGCCTCCAAGTCTCTGCAAAAATCTATAGGCACGTGGTACACATAAACTCATGCAGGCACATATAAATACATAATTAAGCAAGTAAGTATCTCAGGGTTTCTATTGCTGTAAAGAGACACCATGACCTTGGCAATTCTTATAAGGAAATATAGAATTGGGGGTGACTTATAGTTCAGAGGTCTAGTTCATTAACATCATGGCAGGAAGCATGACAGCACCCAGGCAGACATGGTCCTGGAGAAGAAGTTGAAATTTCTACATCCAGAGCTGTAGGTATCAGGAAGAGAGAGGCACTAGGCTTGCCTTGAGCATCTGAAACCTCAAAGCCTGCCCCCAGTGACACACTTCCTCCAACAAGGCCACACCTGCTCCAACAAAGATACACCTCCTCATAGTGCTCGCTCCCTGAGAGTCTATGGGGGCCATTTTTTATACAAACTATCACAGTAAGTAAATAAGTAAGTAAATCTTTTTTAAAAGCATGTTTAATGACTTTAAATGTACATCTTTGATAATTTGTACTGTGGTTTGAGAGTAAAATGTCCATCACTGGCTTACCTGTTTGAATACTTGATCCCCAGCTAGTGGTATGGAACCTCACTGGAGAAAGTGCATCGCTGGCTTTACAGCCCAGACCCATTTCCTCTTCAGTCTCTGTCTTCTGAGTGTGAATACAGTGTGAGCAACCAGCCTCCTACTCTGGCTACCATGCCTTTCTGTCTGCTGTCTTGTGTTCTCCAACATGGTGAACTCTATCCTTTAGGAAGTATAGAGCAAATTTACTTCTTCTCCTAAAAGTTGATTTTTGTTAAATTTATTTATTTATTTATTTATTTTACATTCAGGCCACACTTTCCCCTCCCTCTTCTCTTCCCAGTCCCTCCCCCCAACCCCTACCCCCTGTTTCAACCCCAGAATCCATTCCTCCTCCACTTCTGTTTAGGAAATGGCAGGCCTCCCAGGGCTATAAAACAAATATGGCATAACAGGTTATAATAAGACTAGGCACATGCCCTCATATTAAGGCTGTATAAGGTAACCCAGTAGGAGGAAAAGGGTCCCAAAATCAGATAAAAGAGTCAGAGACAGCCCCTTTTCCCACTGTTAGTACTACCACAGGAACCCAAGCTACAGAACCATAACATATATGCAGAGGATGCAGGTCAGACCTATACAGGTCCCTGATTGTTGGTTCAGTCTCTGTGATCCTCTATGGGCCCTGGTTAGTTGGTTTTGAGGACTTTTTGTGATGTCATTGATCCCCCTAGTTCTTTTAATCCTTTCTCACTCTCTTCTGCACGATTCCTCGAGCCCTGCCTAACATTTGGCTTTGGGTCTAAATCAGTTTCCATCAGTTGTTGGATGTGGCCTCTCTGATGACAACTGGGCTGGGTACCGGTCTGGTCACAGGAAACAGTCAGTACAGGCTACATATCTGCTATTGCTAGGAATTTAAACTTGGATCTTCTTTGTAGATTCCTGGGTATTTTATAACAGGGTATTTTATATCAGCAATAGAAAAGAAACCAAGACAATTTGAACTTAATTTTAAAGGCCAATTAAACTGTGAAGTGTATTGTGTACTACTACAATGGCACAGAGTAGTATAATTCCAGTCATTCTGTTTCTTGTGGGTTTTGACACACATGCAAAGGACAAGGCAATGTGAAGGCAGAACAGAGATATTTGAAGGTGCTGGTGTTAAATGATGAATTCATTCAGGTCCAAGGAATAACTGGACAGTCCCTGGAAGCTGAAAGATGCAAATACAAGATACTGTTCTACAACTTTGAGAGGGAATACGGCACTGCTTCTATTGTGGCTTGACACTAATTTCAGACTACTGCCTTCCAGGGTGGTGAAAGACTATTTGTGTGTTCTATTTTAACCTGCCAGGTTTGTGATCATTTATTACAATAGACATGGGGTAGAAATAACATCTATTTTTTCTCTGCATCTCTCAGATTTGTAGTTTAATATGTTATTAATTTTAAGAAATCTCAGCTATTATTTTACACTATCTTTAAACATTTCTCTGAGTTCTTTTCTTTTTTTTCTTGTGGAATTTCATTACATGTTTGTTAACCATTTACTGCTATCATTTACTCTTGCATCTGCCTTTTTGCTTACTATCTTTTTCAGTTTTTTTATGTTTTGGTTAAAACCTATTATCAAGATCACTAATTTAACTTTGCCTGCTTTGGGTATAATTAATAAGCACTTCAAAGACCATCTTTATCCCAGTTACTGGATTTTTATTTGTTCTTTTAAAATGTTTTCATATTGCCAGTGTGTGTGCATGATGCATGGGTGTAGGGAACTGTGCATGGCATGGAATGTGTGTAGAGGTCAGAGCACCACTTTGTGGAGTCAGTGTTCTTTTTGTACCTTTACAAGAATGCTGGAGCTCAAATTCAGGTCGACTGTACCAAAAGCACCTTTGTCCACTGAGGTATCTCACTGGCCTTTATTCGCCCTTATCTCAAGAGAAGTTATTCTTTTTTTATAAGCATTGTAAAGACAAGATGAGTATTGGATTAATACAATTAATCCAACAATTAACACTTTATTTTCCCATTAATACATAAGAATACCCAACAAAAGCAACTTACAGGAGAAAGAATCCATTATGGAAGGGACGGCATGGAGGTAGGGGTAGCTTCCCAGCTGTGACAGCCATGAATGTCATGCAGCTGCTTGTATTGGGACAGCAGACAAGAAGCAGAGAGTTGGAGCAGAAGTTGGCCTTACTTATAACTCTTCAGGCCTGTACAGAAATCGCTGGGCCTGCCAGCCAGGCCCCATGCTCAAAAGGTTCTACAGCCCATTACCCCTGAAAAAAAAATCCATCTTCTGAAAAGCAAGTTTCCAACACATAAGCTTGTGGTGGAGACTTCACATTCAAATCATAACATTTACCCTCTGTCTCCAACAGCCTCATGACTGCCTCACAAGGCAGCCAGCTCTTCAAAAGTCCCTATATATTTAGTTTCAATACCGTTTAAAAGTCCAGCATCTTTTCTGGGACTCGAGGTAATTTCTTAACTGTGAGTCCTGATTAAATAAAAATCAAATCCCGTACTTTCAATATACGATGGGGGGGGGGGGCATTATAATCTAAAAAGGAAGAATTGGGGCATAACAAGAGAAAAAAATTAGACAAGTAAAAGGCCAAAACCCAACATGACAGAGGCCAAACCATGCAGCTCTGTGTCTGGCAGGCACCTGGAGCTTGTGGAGGAAACATCTGACTTTCAATGGGCTTGAGTAGTTGTATTCATGTTGCCTTGAAACCTACAATAGGTTGACTTCATTCTATTCCTACAGCTTTCTTTGGCAGAGGCTCTATATTCCTAGTGCCTCCAATATCTTGGGGTCTTCACTGCAACTTAGGCATCGCCTGCACACCTTCATAAAACAGCATCTTGAAGGTCAGTCTTCAGAGCCTGCCAGATATTGTCTGACCTGAGACACTTCCTTAAAACTGCACATACCTCTGTGACTCTAGCCCTTCCATTCTCCATGCTCACAAAGCCAGCACCACATAGAGTATACAAAGCTCTCCTGCCAACTTGAAGTGTACCCTGGCTCCCTCCAGCACAGCTGCAGGGGACTGTGAGTGCTATCTGCCTGGAGGAGCTGGAGGAAACATTTTCTTGGACAGTTCTGTATGAGAAGAGCACTCTGAAGGTTCTCTCTTCTCAGTTTCCCTCTGTATAAATGAAACTTTTCAAATTCATCTACATTTTCATAACCTAGAGTCTTCACTGGGTAAAATCTTACTTACCTCTAGGTACATTTTCAGCTTTGGAGCAAATTGCCTAGTTTCTCTTTGATGGCACCAATCAAATAATTACAGCCCTTTGTCTGCACTCACTCTGTCCTCACCTTTTGCAATGGTTCATGGCTCTGTTCCTCATCAAATGCCACAGTTTTCACGTCTTTTTGATTCAGCCCCTACTCTGTGTTACTATAAATCTGATTAACAGTGCCAAGTCTGATTGCTCTCCTATCTTGAAGTATTTTCCACCAAACAACGTAGCTGACCACTTACAAATTGGGCACCACTTGGACATTCAGGACACAAGCAGAACATAAGCAGATTCCTTGCCAGGATATACTGTGAATGGTAGCCGTATAACAGTCTTTACTGTTCTGTTTTAGAAAGCTTCTGCGGGTTTCACCAGCATGGCCCGGTAAGCGCTGCTCACAGAATTCCAAGGGTGCCCTGCAGCTACACAACCTCACTCACTTTCTCTCACAAACCAGTCCTGAAGACTTACATATCACATGGTTAGGTTTATCATAGCAGTGATCTCACTGTTGCAGGGGTTTTTTATTATTATTTATCATACATCCCCCCTCACCTCATCCCAGACCACCCCCATATCATCCTCCAACTCTTGTCCTCTTTCAACATTTTTATAGCCCACCAACTCCAATTTAGTTATCCATATACTCATAGGTGTGGGAAAATTCGCTGGAGCATGGTTAATCTACCCACTGTCAAATCCCAAAGAAATGTGACTCTCACCCAACAGCCACCAGCTGCTAAAAGATCCTCAAAGGTGGGGCTTTTGAACTTCTCTCCATCTATTCATTCTGGAATATTGATCCAATTTCCATTTTTTGAATCACTTTTCTCTTTGTTGTGACATAATACATGGTATAAACCATCTAAGAGAGGAAGGGTGTCTCCACACGCATATGCAAAGCAATACAGTCCATTCATTATGACAGGGAAAGCACTGGGGTAGGATGAGCCTGTAGCTATATTCACTGCTAGTATTATGTAGTTTTTCCACCTACCATTTACATTATTTTTTTCTACTAAAGTCAACTATGAGACTATTGAGGCTTTCTCCTGTCAGCCCAGCACTTGGGAGGGTGAGGCAGGAGGATCATGAGTTCAAGAATAGCCTGAGCTTTATAGTGAAAAAACTATGTGTATGTATATAATGTTTTCTATTTATATGTTTATACAAATATATTTTTATATATTTACATATATGTAAAGATATCAAAGTAAATTGTATTCTTTAAATGTGTCTGTCATATGCTTTTGTTTTGGGGGTGCTGACAGCAGACTCTAATGCCTCAACATATGCTAAGCAAACACTATCATTGAGCTACTCCTTGGGCCCTTTCTTGTCAACTTATCACTATATTTTCCCTGTTACTTCCTAATTTGTTCATAATTGAGACTGCATCTGACTTTTATTGTTGTTTTGCCTTTTGAAATGCCTCTGAATGATTGAAAATGAGATATATTAACGCAATCTAATAGTAGAAATGAAGACAAAATTATCTTCTGCTTGAAGGTGAGCATGCCTTTACTTCTGCTTTGCCTACAGCCTGAGAGATCACAGAAATGTAATAATGAGATGGGCTTCTAAGACTGAAGCTTCTTTTCCACTGAGTTTGGCTCTCTTCTTTGCCATATTTTTATGGTCTCTTTTTTAATTGCCTCAGTTCTATCAATGTCTGAGTTTTTGGTGGCAACTGTTAGTGTGGTGATGGCAGAGATATGGAAATGAGAATGTTACAGTACTCTAGCAACACCCAGCAGACCTTATGAGGCCAGGCTAGAGGACTCGGCCTTTAGAAGTACTTCAGTCCATCTTGACACAATCCCAGGGACAGATCGGTTTCTGTTCCTTTCTCTCATTGAGTTCTGTTTTCTACCACCAGGTTGCAGTTTTGTATATTAAAGAGAGAAAGGCTTTTGCTTGTGGTGGGAGGTAGCATGGCCTAGTTTCTGTCTAATTCGTGGTAAGCACCACAAGCAAAAGGAACTTGGGGAAGAAAGTGTTTATTTCGGTTTACACTTCCACATCACATCTCATTGCTGAGGGAAGTCATGTTAAGTACCTAAAGGGAGGGAGTGAAGCAGAGACCATGGAGAGATGCTGCTTACTAGCTTCCTCCAAGGCTCATGTTCAGATCCCTTTACTATACTTCCCAGGGACCCCTGCCTAGGGGTTGTATCTTCCATAGTGGCCTGGGCCCTCTCACAACAATCGTTCATGAGGAAAATGCCCCCGTGAACTTGTCCACAGACCAATCTGAAGGAGGCATTTTCTCAGTTCAGTTGAGGTTTTCTCTAGGTTGCTCACTTGTGTCAAGGTGAGCAAATCAAATAAAAAAGCAACAGCACACAGGAGCTATTTCCTGCCTGCCAGTCAGGCCTACATGTGGACACCTTCTCTTCTTTGAGAATGCACTGGGATCCTGACAAAAAAAGAAGAAGAAGAAGAAGAAGAAGAAGAAGAAGAAGAAGAAGAAGAAGAAGAAGAAGAAGAAGAAGAAGAAGAAGAAGAAGAAGAAGAAGAAGAAGAAGAAGAAGAAGAGCAAGGTGTGAACTTTGTGATGCCTGTTTGTCCCAGGACTTTATACTCTTAGAGTTGTACACATTCAGCCTTTCACAGTGTGACTTTTCAAAGTTTGGGCTCAATTCCCTCTCCGGCTTTCAAGAACTTTAGTAGCTCCCGTGCCTGGTAAACAAATGTTTCTTTCTGTGAGCAAGTCTTTCTTTCTCTGGGTTCCAGGTTAGTGTTCTTGTGCCTTCAAAAAAGGTCACTAATTTTAAGGTTTTTTTTCCTTTCTCTTATTGCTGTTGAAAAGATGGAAGCAATGTTTTTCCAACTCTCTATATCCCCAAGCTCAACTTAGTAGAAGAAATATTTTATGAATTGACTCAGAGACCTAGATTTCTTCCTTTTGTGTCTACCAGGGCTTCTATATAATTCTTGATGTACATATGTCTTTCATTTAGGACAGTGGTTCTCAACCTTCCTAATGCTGTTACCTTTTAATACAGTTACTTGTGCTGTGGTGACCACCAACCATAAAATTATTTTCATTGATACTTCATAACTGTCATCTTACTACTGTTATGAGTGGTAATGAAAATATCTGATATGCAGGATATCTGATGTGTGACCCAAAGGTTGAGAACCACTGATTTGCGAGAAGTTGCTGTGGTTTGAGTGAGAATGGCCCCCATAGGGTCATATACTTGAATGCTTTGTCCATAGTTGGTGGGACTGTTTTGGGAAATTGTGACCTTGTTAGAGGAGGTATGCCACTAGGTGTGGGCTTTGAGGCTTTCAAGTTTCTCTTCTTCCAACTTTCACATCAGACATATAAGCTCTCTGCTACTGCCCTAGCGTCATGACTGCCTGCCTGCTGCCATTCTTGACATGAAGATAATGGACTAATCTTCTGAAACTGTAAGCAAGGTCCAATTAAATATATTTTTTTATTGCCTTGGTCATGGTGTCTCTTGGCAGCAATAGAAAAGTAACTAAGATTTAAGTCTTTGGTATTAATTTATTGTGTACCACACAATGTGTTCTCTTCGGGAAACAGACTCCCATATGAAAATTAGCATGCAAGGTTTGTTTGTTTAGTTCTAGTGAGGGTCTCATGTATTCCAGGTTGGGCTTTAATTCACTTTGTAGCCAAATGACTTTGAACTCCTGATCCTTTGGTGTGGTAGAATGACATTTGTGTGCTACCACGTAGGGTTTAGGGCAGAGCTTCATGCATACTGTACAGGTATTCTAGCAACTGAGTTTCATCCCTAGACCCAGAAGGTTTTCTTGTTAACACATTAACTTAGTCATGCTTTGTGCATATCTGTGTTATATGCATGTGTATGTATTTGTGGATATACGGCATATGTGCAGGGCCATCAGTATATGTAGGTCAGAGATTGACATAATGTATCCTCTTCAATTACTATTCAGATTACTTTTTGAGACATGATCTCTTATTGAACTTGAAATTCACTGACTGGGCAAGACTAGATGGTCAGGTTGTCCCACAGATCCTCTGGCTTCTACTTCCCCTCTACGAGGTTTACAGTCATGGGGCACCATGCCTGCCTTTTTGTGTGGATGCTAGAGTTCCAAACTGAGGTTGATATGCTTGTGTGGTAGACACTTTTTCTACTGATTGAGCCATGTCTTCAGGCTTTCAAGAATCTTGTTTGCTTGTTTGTTTTTAATCAAAACCTCTGGAAAGAGAAGATAAGAAGATATAAATAGAGCTGTGCAAGAGAAACAGATTGCCTGTCATAGACATATGTCTTTCTATTTTATTTATTTTCATGTGCTTATTTTAAAAATTATTTTATACAATATATTTTGATCATGTTTTTCCCTTTCCCAAATTCCCCCATTATCCTTTCTGCCTCTTTGTCACAGACTCTTAACAATGAATCAAGTTATGCCATGAAAAGCTCTAGGACAGAAATGTCACTGAAGAAATGTCTCTTGTGCATTGAGAAGAAATGTTTACATTTCCTCCTTCGATATGAAATGATTTTGTTCTCAAAGCTGCTAAGGATAGTATATAAGGAGAGTAGAGAGCTAAGGATTTATATCTAGTAGCAACTGGAAGAATAAGTCCTTAAGGGCATCTGAGTTATATACATCAGCTTCCCCTCCATCATGTCAAAGAAAATAGCTTCTTTGTTTGCTTACTGGTGACTTAGTCTAGGGCTTTTCATGTGCTAGATAAGCACTGTACCGCTGAACTAAAACTCTAACCCTCTTTGATTTTTTTTTTTTTTATTTTGAGGCACGGTCTTGCTATGCTGCTTGAACTTATTCTGTCTCACAGGTAGGTCCCTCAGCCTCAGCTTGCTGAGCATCTGAGATTACAATCCTGTGATACCTGGCCAGGTGATAAGTATATTTTAATGCTCTTGATAGATGCTGTCAAGTTATAGTTCATTAATGTTGTTCCAGGAAAGGTATATGTAACTTCTGTAATTAGTTTTATTGTCTGCAAAGTAATAATTAAAATATTTACCCAAAATTGTTATTATGAGAAATAAATGAGTAAAATACTTATTCTGAGAAGTGTGTCTGATTACACACAAAACACTGAATGCCTGTTAGCTTTTAATTTGTATCGTTGTTACTTGGGATTGGAACTAACAGTGCCTATTTCTCAACACTTAAGCAACTTGTAGAGATTTTTTTTTCACTAAAAATAAAGATTTCTTAGGAGCTGGTGATAATCTTAGGAAGCAAGGGCAATTTCCCCAAAGCCTGGCAAGCAGAGTTCATTCTTCACAACCCACGCTGTAGAAGGAGAGGAATGACTCCTGAAAATCTGTCCTCTGACCTCCCTATGCAAGCTTTGGTACATATATTTGCACATACACGATAAACAAATTGTCATAAAATAATTAACAATAAAAATATTTCTAATTTTATGTAAATCATGCTGTGTTACTGACTACTAATATTTTTTTATTTTGTGGATTATTAGCTCATATCTTTGACTACTTAGTGTTAATAGATAATTTTTAATAGATTCCTGGAATTTAAAACAATATTGAAGATATTCATCATTTATCAGCATGTAAGTCATATTTTCAGTTTGATATTTATCTTTTGGCTTACTTAAAGAAGAATATTATGTTTACTATATTTGACATAGCAAGCCTAATTACTAGACTAATACCAGAATTATACTAATGATGAAAATGATTGCAAACATATTTTTAGAGATAACTGACCCCTGTTGAGTATTTAGCACATTAACGTGATAGGAAGCACTAGTTCATTTATGCGTTACCTTAATCTTAATTGAGAGATATAGTAGCATATTAACAAAATGGTGAAGTGTAGCAGTACTTCTATAACCTGTGACTACAAAATGGGAAGCAACATACCCATAGTAGAATTGTCTGAGGGAGTGCGCCTGAGTGCATGTTAATTCTCACCGTAAATAGTCCAGGGAAGATTGAGTGTATTTCTTTAATAGACAAGAAAACTGATGGATAGTGAGATTAAATAAATTATTCTAAGTGCTAAATTGTAGAGCATAGATTGAAATTCAGGTCTGATAGTAATTAAAGCCAGCATTTTCCAGGGTGGATTCTCTGAAGGATTATCAGATGACGTAGTACCTGCATATGTGTTATGTGTCCTGTTTGCCCCCTCTCTTCCTCTCCATAAGCACACACACACACACACACACACACACACACACACACACACACAATGGTGGTTTGAATGAGATGTCCTCCATGGTCTCAGGCATTTGAAAGCTTTGTCTTGAACTTTTGCTCTTGGGGAGGATTGGAATGGATGGTTTTGTTGGAAGAAATGTGTCAATGGGGGTGAGCTTTGAGGTTCCCCCCAAGTGGCATTTAGTTATGGCAATAGAAACTGTAACTAATACACTGTATTATACTAGCAAATCTCTCAACAAGAGGGCATAATCAATGCCTAGCTCTCCAGGAATAATTATCAGTAAAAATAAATCTACACACACATACACAGTGTGGGGGATTCAAATTAGCTAGCTATTCAAAGTATAAAAGAAAAATTATTGTACTAGATAACAAAATAGTAGTATTTAATAATTTGGAAAAATAGATATAAATAAGATAAAAATCTAATGGGGTAAATGTAAAATCCCTCAGCATAGTTTAAACAGAAATCTATGGGGTGAGTACAATTTAGGAAGAAGTTTGATTTCACAGTCGTTTGTGTGAGGAAGCCTATGGAATTTAATTGATTATAAACCCAATAGTAAAACAATTGAAATACCTTCAATAAACAAGGGAATTATCATCTTAAACCTGTACTAGAACACTGAAGTAAGTTAGAAGTTGGGGAGGCCTCCCAGAATAAGATAGAGATCACAGAGAAAAGAGAAGGTAACCTGGACAGAAATATTTCAGGAAAAGAAACAGCAAGTGCTAGAAGCATCCAAGGAAAACATGGATTGCAGTGCCAGGATATTTTTAGGTGTAACTGTACTGAATGAAAGGCTAAACTAGGGGCATGTACAGCCCTTTCCAATGTGGAATATTTTAATGGACTTCTGAACTTAACCTGTGCCCTCATGGTTTGTTAAAATATAAATGACAGAATTCACAAAGTCCTTACACTGACTACCAAACTGGCAGCGAAATGCTCTCAGTTTTCTTTCTCACTCTCTCTCCCCTTGGTTCTACAAGCAATATCCATGACCTGTGCCTCGTCCAGGAAGACACAAAATTCAGTGTTTATGTTCCGCTCATCGTGTGTGCCAACTTGATCCAGGAAAGTCTGGAAGGAAACCAGGAAATGTCTTAGCCAGCATCTGCCCCACAAGCCTGATAACAGCTTTGCTTATGGTGGGGGATAGGATATCTGAAGGTAGAGAGATGTCATCAAGAGCAGTAGCTTTCTTATTTTGGGACTCATTCTCCAGGACTAGGCAGATCTGAGCTTGATGGAACATCTGTGTGCTAATGCCAAGGCTGGGGTGATAATTATCAAAACCTTCTCATGCTGCTTAAATGGGGGCCAAGCCTGGGCCCTGCCAGAGAGGAGGGTGTGAAGCTTCATACCTGGTACTGGCAAAGCAAGTTGGCTTTTGCAGCCAGGGTGAGCCATCAAAAGTGTGGCAGAATGCTTCGTCTCCATTTCCTGCTAGTGGGAATCGCCAATGCCCACAGTGCCCACTTGCCATCTCCTAGCTCACATGGTCTACTTGTTGCTAAGCAGGCTGAACAAAAACTAGTGGCTTTGTCAGGGAGACTCAATTTTTACTCACCATTCTAGTTATCTCCTGTTTCCATGAGTCATCTTCCTACCCCATCCCAGCCACTGGATTAGATTCATTTTTTTTTTTTAGGATTCCAGATTTAGAATATGATTAATCTGAACCCGGAAAGTCCATGATTCAGGAATGTGCACAAAAAGCAACCTGGCTTTCGATTTTATGGCTTTGGGTGAGGATAGATTTATTTTGGCTGAAGTGTGCATTGGTAAATGGTAGTTAGATTATCTTTCTATACTCGGTGTCCTAATAACTTTCACAAGAACCTCAGGACATGCACCTTGGTCCTGACTGAAACACCAAGCAAGACAGTTGGAGACAAGGGGAGAAGGAAAGACAGGACTGACATGAGGCAACAGCCATAACAGAGGAAGAGTGAGGTGTGCGTGAAATGACTTTATCTTAATGGAAATATGGTGTCATCCAAAAGCAGCTTCTTTTCTGGAACTTTTGTTTTATCCAATAGGAAGACAAAGGTACAGTTTTATGTAACAGATATAACAGGGAAAGCAGAACAGTGACCCTGTGAAAATTACAGCATTAAAAGTAATAAGTCTGCCGTTGACAATAAACCACACAGATGCCATGTCATGCTATCTTATAAAGGCAATGTTCTGCAGCTATTCCTGTATTCCTTCTCCTGCTGTGAATGCATTTTCCACATCATGTTTTCACAAAGACTTTTTCTAAAGTTTAAGCATTTCTGAGGCTTTTTCCCTTCAAAACCCAAGTCAAGTTCCTCTTCCTTATGCAAGCCCTAGGTTCTGGGTATATGCTCTGTGTTAGTTACTGTTCTGTTGTTGTGAAGAGACACAGTGACCAAGGCAACTTATGGAAGAAGGCATTTAATTTGGGACGGGTGGCTTGCTTACAGTTTCAGAGGGTGAATCCATGAACACCATAGAGGAGAGCATGGTATCAGGCAGTCAGGCATGATGCTGGAGAAATAGCTGAAAATCTACATTTGGTCCATAAACAGGAGTCATTCTGCCAGGGAGAGACAGAGTGAGAGAGGCAGAGAGAGACAGAAAGATAGGGAGAGATACAAAGAGAGACAGAGGGAGAAAGAGAAACAGAGAGACAGAGTACTAGATTTTCTACAAATCACCTACAATGACCTAACTTTCTTCCAGTCACCTATCCTAACTTTCAGTAGGGTCCCACCTGGTAAAGCTCCCAACAATGTCTAGTAGTGCCATAGCCTGGTTCTAAAGCCTTTATCACATTAATCTTTGGGACACATATATGACCCAAACCACAGAAGAACACATAAAGTAGTTAGCATAGGAAATATGAGAAACTGTTCAGAGTAAAGCGTATCTCAGGAGGAGAATATCATGACAGTCTTAATGAATCCCCTTTCAATATTATTTTGCTTGCTTAATAGAGACAAGATCGGGGTAGAATGGTTAAGAGATAGATTTCATTGACTGTTTTTTGGGTTTTTTGTTTGTCTGTTTGGTTTTTGTTTTTGTTGCCGTAGATTTTTAGGATCTTTTATCTTCACCTCATACTAGTTAAGCTTCCTGTAGTATGATGGGATTACATAGTGTCTGGGCTGCTTGCAAAACACTTTCTCCTCTTAAGATAAGAGCCAGCAGAAGTGACTAAATGCACTCAGCATGTAAAAATTTCCCACTTTATAGTAGATCTGCTTGAGGGAGATCTGTGCTTCCAGACAATACAATTAGCCATGATATCTACCAATGCATTGACTAATAGAATTATTATGGGGAAACATTTCTGAATTTGTTTTATATTAAATATTTTTATATGATAAGAAGCTTTTCACACTTTCATCATTCTTATTATCATGGACTTTTAAAGCAGTCTATGTTCACTTATTAAATTCCATAGTTATTGATTCAGAAAATGGATAGTATGTAACATTGTGGGTTCATTATTTTTCATGAGCTTAATGCACTCACAAATCACTGAATGTCTTCTGTCACTGACATATTCTTGTGCCCACATTATTGCAGATTATTGATCCCACAATGGCTTTGTGATGAAATCTATGTTGCCCCCTCCCACTACAGTCTTTTTATTGCTGGTTTTATTCAATATTATTTAAATTTATACTACTTAATTTTATATGCACACACACATATATGTTGCAACAAAGTATTTCTTGAGTTCATACCATGGGCCAGACACTATGCTAGTCCCTAAGAATGAATGCATAATTGCCTTCATCCTGTACTGTAAAACAGCTTCTAACCTTGCTTGCTGATGATTCACAGTCTATTTTACTTCTCTTTAGTTCACTAACACATGTCAGTTGAATGGGATAATTTACTATAAAATATTCAACAAAGAAAAATAACTTATTAAAATTAGAGTTTAAGTAAATCAGGGTTAAGCAGCCATTCTTAAATTTCTCCCATTAGTTATATAGTAAAATATAACAAATACAAATGTCCATAGACGGTGATATTCTTCTGTCAGGACTGAAAGAGTTTAAAATAGCATGTTTGAGTTTTTAATCCTGGACCTACACACCAGAGTCGGTATTAAATTTAGAATTCTTAACAAGATACAAGAGATTCTACCTAAAGTGTTACGTGCAACACAGTTGTCTAGGTACACTAGGAATGTACCTGCAGTTGTGCCAGCAAGGACACTTACACGTAATACTCTGATTTAATGACAGGGAAATACTGGAAACAACCAAAATGCCCCAAATGAAGGGTTAGGATTAGTAAATTACCGTTGTTGTGCATATTGAAATGATAGGCAGCAGTGTGAAAGGATGAGGCATAGAATTTTTATAAATTATGCTAAATAGTTTCCATGTCAGTAAATGAAAAGACATGTAACAAAATAATACTTTCAGTATAATTACACTTTTGAATTAAATATAAATGTGAAAAGATGGAGGAAAATATGGCTAATGTATTAGTGATTATCTCCATTTAGGGACAGGAATGAATTTTATTTTCTCCTTTTTATTTAACTGTATTTATTACATTTATAGTGAAACTTCTACTTTCTCCTTATTACAAAAGATTTATGAAATAGAATTTGGCAATGTAAAACATTTTATGCTTGATTCTTGAATCAGAGCCTTATAAAAATAAGAACTTAAATTCAAAACTAGCATCTCTAAGAGCTTTTCCAACTGACACCTGTCCTTGTCACAGACCAAACACTTTTCTATTTTATGTTTACAGCATTGAGAAATACACAGTATCTTACAGCCCAGGGAGAAAGACATACAATAAAACCCTTCATCGTGGTATAAGTAAACCTGCAAATCATTTAACAGACCCATACTAAATGTAAACTTCAAAGCAGTAGATGTATAAAGCAAACAATATATTTTAAGTAGGCCTGCACTATCTGTGTCTTTGTTTCTCTGTATAAACATGTATGACTCACGAAACTATTCAATAGTCATCTCAGTGTTCATTCCATATCTAGTTATTGAAGTGGGAGCATATATTATCAGCTGAGCCTGGTATCATCATTCCAGAATATCAAGGTGCTGGTAGCTTTTTCTTCTTTGCAGACCCAATTCTTTCATGAATTCAATATTGAGAAAGCAGAAGACATTTGCCCCACTCTAATAAATTTGTTTTCAGGTTAAAAGGGGAAAAAACCTATGCGTTGAATTATTTTTCAAATATTATTTATCTTTCATCAAGGTTTATTAGCTTTATTGGTGTCAGACAGCTTGCTAGACTAAGTGGAGGAGATACATATCCCCATTCTAGAATATAATTAAAGTAAGCCTGAATGGACCATCTTCTGTAACCAGGTAAGGCTTCCAGTGGTGGGACTGGGACACCAACTCAGCGACACAAAACCTTCGACCTGTCCCACTTGCAAGACATGCTGGGGCAATGCTGGCTTGTAGGAGTGACCAACCAATGACAGGTCTAACTTGAGGCCTATTCCATGCAAGGGAGCCCAATGCAAGACACTGCCAAGATGGTCAAGAAATGGAAGCTGAATGACCCAGAGACCAAGGGTCGAACCAAACACAACAGGCAACAACAACAACAAAAATTAAATAAAATGATTGCTAACAATAGTCTGCCATACTCATAGCTTGGTGCCTAGTCCAATGATCATCAGAGAGGCTTCCTTGAGAAGCTGATGGGAACAGATGCAGAGACCCACAGTCAAACATTAGGGAATTCCAATGGAAGAAGGGGAGGAAGGATTGTAGGAGGCAGAGTGGTTGAGAAGAGCAGGAAAACATGGCCCACAGAATCAATTAGGCAGGGCTCATAGGGGCTCACTGAAACTTAAGCAGCAACCACAGAGCCTTCCTTCATTGGGTCTGTACTGGGCCCTCTGCATACATGGTGAGGTTGTTTAGCTTGGAGTGTTGTTTGGACTCCTAACAATGGGATTGGGGGGTGTCTCTGACTTTCTTACTGCTCATGAGACCTTTTTCTTCCTATTGGGTTGCCTTGTCCAGCCTTGGTATGAGGGTTTGTGCCTAGTCTTATTATATCTTTTGATGCTGTGTTGACTGATATCACCGGGAACCCTGCTCTTTTCTAGAGGAAAACGGAGAAGCAGTGGATCTGCAGGAAAGTGGAGGTAGGGAGACTGGAAGGAGTGGAGAGAGGTGAGGCTATGGGAGGGACATAATATATGGGAGAAGAGTAGATAAAGTATAATCATAAAGAAAGATATGAAAGAAATGTAGTGATTTGGCAGGAGAAAAAAGGGATTGGTGGAAGCAGTGAGATGGGATAAGAGGAGGTCATTAAGGAATGTGAATATAAGCAAAGTGGATAACATATATGTAGAGAACTGTCATACTGATACATGTTATGATATAAACTATCTTAAATATAACAACGAAAAAAGTATAAGAGATTACGAAGAAGGGTCAACTCCTGCTAAATTATTAATTTAGGGAAAGAAGTGACTAAGCTTAGCATCCAGGAAACTTGCATCTAGGATCAGAGGGATGTTGAGAGTTTCTTGCTCACACAAAGCTGCCATGATTTTATACAGATGGAAACTTAAGTTCAGTGGATGTATAAGACTTCCTTGTAGAAACAGACTGTGGTTTAAGATTGAAACAATATCTGGACTTTGATGAAGGAGAACTAGAGAGTAGTGTTCTTTCAGAGGATAAACAAGCAAAGGACGTGAACTAGAAAAGGGCATTCATTCATTACCTGGAAGAGAGACCAAGATTTAATAGTAGAAGTTGAATATTTTACTAAGACCAAAGGAGTGGAAAAAGCTCCACCTTATTTTCAGAGATGGAAGACTTGAGTGTAATACACTAAAGAGATAGAATAGATAAGTAGCCCCAGATAGTAGGTTACCTTTGTTCTTTAGGAGAATACAAAAGAGTTAAATATCAAGATCAAATGAACAATTGAAAAATACTTTGTGTTGGGTGTACTTCAGTTTTCCCAGTAGTGTAGGTATTTTTAAGAGTGTGATTTTAAAGAGGAGATAACGTGTAAGTGAGTATATTATATCTAACTAACAATTAGAATTAGAATTTCCACTTCTGGGCAGGTTAGAGTAGATCATTCCTTAATAAAATAATCCCTTGATCCAGTTGCTCACATATCTTTACTGATTTTGAGAACTTAAAAGTTATAAATTTCCCTTTTCTCTTTTTCTATATTCTTTATGGACACTTGCTAAAAATCCTAAACATGTTTTTACCTCACTTACTTGAGTATTCTGATTCTCTCAAATGCCCTAACCCCTCCATCCCCAAACTGGTCAGTCATCCATGACTGACCCTGCAGTAGACATTAATCCAAAAGGCATAAAGGTATGGCTTTCTTTATCTTCTCCAGCTCCCTCATTCTAGCAGTTGCCAAGATTGCCAGTTAGTCTGCCATGTTATTTCCTACGCAATTCAGAGAAAATTATCCTTCAGCTTCCAATTGGCTTTATTTTCAAATTCTTTTATCAATGGGACTAACGATCCATAAAAGGGAACTGTAACAAGCTGTAACAAGTTCATAGTAACAAGCCTAGACTTCAGCTGAAACAACAGCTACAACTAATGCTTTGTTTTAAGGCCTTGTGAGAGACCTTGGGACAGAGACATCCAGCTAAGTCATGTTTGGCTTCTTGACATGCAGGAATTAAGAAATAACAAATGCTTATTGTTTTAGTTGCTAAACTTCAAAGTAATTTGCTATGCAGCAATAGGAAATGAATATTGGCCTTCATAAAACATGTAGTGCTAAGGTTCTGCTTAGAGATGAAAACCTGTATGATTTCTCAACCTAAGTCCAGGAACTATTGAAGGTTCTCTCCTCTTTTATCATATCCATTTAATATGGCCTTCCAGCTGGAAGTTAGCAGTGAAAAAATTTTGAAAAGCATTTTGGTTAGAGAAAAAATAAATCTCTCTCTCTCTCTCTCTCTCTCTCTCTCTCTCTCTCTCGTGTGTGTGTGTGTGTGTGTGTGTGTGTGGTGAGCCAGTGAGTTTAATTTGTGTTACTTACAGGACCATGGCCTGTAAATGACTAGTCCATACACCACTGAACACTGAAGAAAATGTCTTTTTCTCTCCCCTGTCAGCTATTAACAGCTTCTAGATCCATAGGAAGGTGTGGAACCTAGAGCACTCCTCCCATCTAACTACTGTTAACTGTGTTAGTGCTCAGGGAGGAGTGGAGCCTTATATACCCTTCTCCCTAGCTACCACTGCCTTTAAATCCTTGTTGGAATAGATGTGGCTTTGTTGAAGGAGGTGTGTCACCAGGGGCTGGGCTTTTTGAGGCCTCAGATGCTCTAGCCAGGCCCAGTATGGCAGTCTCTTCCTGCTGCCTAGGGATCCAGATGTAGAACTCTCAGCTACCTCTAAAGCACCATGTCTTCTCGTCATGTCAATAAGGAACTAAACCTCCTAACTGTAAGTGAACCACCCCAATTAAATATTTTATTTTAAAAGAGTTGTCCTGATCATGATGTCTCTTCAAAGAAATAGAAAACCTCACTATGACATTGTACACTAGTGCCAAATGAGTACACAAGAAGGTGATTAGCATAACTTGTCACTAAGAAAATATAAGTTACACAATGAGATACACTATACATTTAATAACATGAACTTGAAATTCTACAGACTTATTCTGTAGTGCTCCTGAGAACACAGAACAATAAAACCACTGGGGAAAATGCATTTATAGTTTTTTCACTTCTATCGGCCTACCATATGATCCAGGTATTTAACAAAAGAAATGAACTTCAATATCCACAGTAACTATCTTTATTTTCAGTAGCTCTGAACTAGAAGCAACCCAAGTGTCCATCATAGGTGAATGTGCCAACAAAATGAGCTAACTAGTTCCTTTTCTATTGCTGTGATAAAACACTATAACCATGCCGGGCGGTGGTGGCGCACGCCTTTAATCCCAGCACTCGGGAGGCAGAGGCAGGCGGATCTCTGTGAGTTCGAGGCCAACCTGGTCTACAAGAGCTAGTTCCAGGACAGGCACCAAAGCTACAGAGAAACCCTGTCTCGAAAAACCAAAAAAAAAAAAAAAAAAAAAAAACACTATAACCAAAAGTAACTCAAGGAAGTAGTTATTACATTTTCCAGTTCCAGAGAAAGAACAGCCCCATCATGGCAGTGAGGAAAAAGCAGGAGTAGGAAGTTGTGAACTCACATCTTTAAGTGCAAGAATGAAACAGAGAAATCAAACAGGAAGTATGCAGTGATTTCAAACACTCCAAGTCCACCCCAAGTAACAATTTCTCCACACATGCTAAACTTCCTCAAACAATGTCTTTAACAGGGGACCAAGTGTTCAAATGTCTGAACTTGTGGGGGCATTCTCATTCAAACTACTACAATGGTATACGCATACAATAGAGAACTACCTAGCCATGAGAAGAATGATGAATGTCACAGGCAAAGATGCAGATAAAACTCAGTTACACTGAGTGAAAGAATCTAGACCACCTCCTCCCACCAACTTCTACAGTATGAATATTTCTATTTATATAAAACTCTAGGGCATTCAAATTGTTCTAATCTATTTATCTAAACAAAGATATATATATATATATATATATATATATATATATACTATGACAGAGATTTTTGGGAGGTGGGCATGAGTAAACTTTGGGAAGTGATGTATCATGATTTTATAAGTACATGCATCTCAAAAATTATCAAAGTGTATGCTTGTAACGCAGCTTGTGATATGCCAATTATACCTCAAAAGAAGCTATGGATAATTAAGGAAAAGGGAATCAGACCAGAATAATTATAGCTCACATGAAAAGATGATTAAAATAATGAAATGAGAAATTATATGCTCAAGGACTTAGGGGGAGGCAGCATACAATGTGAACTAATGTTAATAACTATGCTTATTCCTGATCATTTTTATTAAGCATTGATAAAATTCCTGAACACAAACTCAACAAAATTTTTCTTGGAGGATGGAGAGCCTATCCACAATGCTCACACAGTATATGGTCGTTTTTCATCCTTGACAGCTGTGTTTGGCACAAATCAGAAGGATATGACACATACTCATCATTCTCCATCCCCATCTCCTGGTCTCTTTCTTTACAACAATTACCTTCTTGCTGTTCTAGGATAATATCTGAGAGCATTATTAGATTCATTATTTATTCAACATATATAATATAGCTGTTTAAATATTTACCACTCAGGTGCATATTCCACTGGAATTAAAATAAAACACACTTAAGTCACAGTTCCATTTTTAAAAGGTTTATCTAATAAGTCAAACCAAAGAAGACAAGAAAGTTTGGCCTTCAGCCTCAAAATCTAGAAAAATACTACCACCTTGTACAATCAAATGTTTGAAGTCAAGCAGTTTCACAAAACAACTTGTGAAAGTTCAGTTATTTGAGTATCAATTTATGAATTTAGGGATGAAATGTTTTATGTCCCACACTGTTGAGCCAGAAGAATCAATATTTTGTTATTAACAGTCAAGTTGTCACATCAACAAATCTGAAAACCTCTAATTAACAGCTCTGGGGGAGAAAAAGCTCTAAATTCACCCCAAACTTTCCTTTTGCTGTGTTTTCATCTCCTAATCTGGATCAGCAAGATTCTTAACCACTTTTGTTCTGGTAAATACATGGATCCTTGGCCTACATCTGTGTAGGGGAGTTGAACACCGAATATTGGTCCATTTATAATATCCCTTCTCCTGGTCCTGAGGCCCCAAATTTGATAAAACAAAGTCTCCTAGCAAGACAGAGCCTTTAACTTTTGAGGTTAAAGAGGAAACAAGGACCCTGATACTAGAGTAACTGTTTGCCTAGGGGCTTTTAATTTTCAGGGAGGTAAAGTACAAATGTCTGTATTATCTGGGTATTAGTTTTCTGAAACCTACAGTGAGAAGAGTGGGTATAGTTTTAAGTAGAGAGAGAAGTGAATGCTATTAAGATGAAGAGGTCTGTGGTTGTCAGGCTATACTGAGAACTACTTTGAGCAAAGCCACTCAGTAGTCACTCATTGAACGAACATTGGCACAGTCAATGTTAAGCATCAGGCAATGTGCTAAGGGTCAAGCAACCTTGAAGATGAAGTCCCTCACCTGAAGAGAAAGAACATGTGAATGTAGCATATTTCATGCGTTAACCCTTAGGTAAAGTATGATTTGCATACAGCCATTTTAGAAGCACTCTTCTATGTATAGCAACATGTTCCTCTCTGCATGTGTTCATAAATGTGTCTCATGCATGTCTTTTAGGAGTTATTACCACAGTATTGGTGAGTTGGGCAGTACGCATCAAAGTTGGTAATGTAATGCCTTTGCTAGAATCACATGAAATTGCTTGGAACAAATGTTGTCCTAGGGCCCATAAAAATTCAGATGGCTTCTCACATTCCTCCAAAAGGCATATGTTAATACATTGGTATACAGAGCCTCCATGGATGCCCAAACCTGAGGGTACTAAAGTCCCTTACATAAAATCACATAGTCAGTCTGGTAAGATGGCTCAATAGGTAAAGGTTCTTTCCAATAAGATTGAAGACCTGAGTTTGTTTGCTAGGCTCTACATGGTAGAAGGAGAGAACTGATTTCTGAAATTCATGAAAGTTGTCTCCTGATCTCCACACTTGTATACATTCATGTCCATGGTATCTCTGTCTCTCTCTCTCACACACACACATGCCATAACATAAATAAATACATAAAAACAATGGCATAGTAATTGCACAGAACCCATATATATCCTAATTCTGCATTTGTTTCTGGAATCGTCAGAATATAAATGTTTATAAATAGTTGTTATTCTTAATTGTTATAGGGATACTGAAATTTTTTTTTAAAAAAGAATTGTATGTATTTTTTCCACAAATAATTTCAATCCCTGATTGGTTGAATCCACAGATATAGACACCCACAGTTATAGACACCTAACTGCAAAAGCTTTATAGTGTGTCCCAGTTAATACCTCTGAAGTAGAAGTGCTGCATCCAGACTGGGGAGGGGCCGGTCTGGTCAGCAGAAAGGAGCAGTAGGAAAATGGCCTCAAATTTAAGAAATCATCACTCGCATCTCCCTCTATTTCTCCTGTCCACTGGTTTTGCAGTATCAAAAGGGTCATTTCTCTGATTGCTGTACTTTCCTTAATGCAAGGCAGAAATCACATAAATAGAATTTTCTTATCTCAAATATAAAGCTATGCCTTTTCCTGCCTGTCTGATTAGGTCATTGTGAGGTGCCAGCAAAGTAGTCATGATAGTGGCTTGAAAAGAATAGAGGTACTTATCAAGGTCAAAGCAGTCATCTTATTCCTCCATTATCATTTCTTCTTTAGAGAGTATCTGAAAGCAAGTAATGGCCTACCTATTTGGCAAGTAGGAGGAGGACTTAGCTGGCTTTTTCTTCCTGTAATTCACCTACTGGTCATTCCCCTTCTTCAAGCAAACTCTGGAATGCATGGGGGCCACAATAGGCCTGATTCCTGGAGCAAGGACCATTTTGAGAGTCCTACTGTCTCTGCCTTCTGTGACACTGAATTCCTCTTTAAAGTGAGAAAAGCTGTGTGTTGAAACCGTTGGAATTATTATCCAGTGTTTATACTGGGCAATAGGAAACAGGAACTTGTTGCCATAGAGACAAGATTTCTTTTGAGTCTTTTTTCCCCCTCCTATGCCACTCTTTGTTGTCACAAAGACAAAAGACTATGATATTTGTTATCAATGGCTAAATAATAAATTATTTTAAATTGTAAATCGAAAAACCAGGTAATCTAGGACCTACTAGTATGCCTGGATTTTGAGTTAGGTTTTTCAAAAGGCTGCAATCAAGATGGGATATCATATGTCAGATGTCCCACAGAGGAAAGATCTGGGAGAAGGATCAGCTTCCAAGAACACTTGTTGCACACTTGACGGAATTCAGTTTGGTCGTAGGGGACTACTGGACTGAGATTGCTTTAAGATGGCTTTATTGCCTCAACTGTTGACACAACACATCCACAGACAAGTTTTTCTACTCTTTGAATAAGGAGGGAGGGAGGGATAGACAGAGAGAGACACAGAGATACAGAGACAAAGGGAGACAGAAACAGAGAGGATATTTTGTTCTTAATCTCTAAAGGAATCCCCCATGAGTTACATGTCTGACTAAATGTTTCCTGACCCACAATAGCTCAAATCAATTTGGGGTTGGGCATTGTATTTGTGTTAAAAATGGTATGGCTGCGGAGTTTGTGACCTGCGGCAGCAGCCTGGGACAGGGAACTTAGAAGTTCCTCATCCCCCCCATACTTCCTGGGCTCCCTGCAGGGACTCTACTCCCCGCATACTGCCTCTCTCTTCCTATCCCACCCAGCTTGCATCCAGAACCCTTCTTCCTTCTGCCCCCTTCCCGCTTTGGGCACATAACACCACCCTGCTCAGCCTGTCTGGGAGCTGGGGGCGAATCCTCAGGGCAAGCAGGCGGGCAGGAGTCCCTTTGTTACTCTGGCCTGCCTGCACCAAGTAAGGTAGGCGCTTTGTTTACAAACTACCCAACCAGCACGGAGATCTGATCTCGGCACCAGGAGAGCCATCATTGGGGTGAGTTTGTGACCCAAGGCAGCAGCCCGGGACAGGGAACTCAGAAGTTGCTTATCCCCCCCTATACTTCCTGGGCTCCCTGCAGGGACTCTACTCCCCACATACTGCCTCTCTCTTCCTATCCCACCCAGATTGCATCCAGAACCCTTCTTCCTTCTGCCCCCTTCCTGCTTTGGGCACATAACACCACCCTGCTCAGCCTGTCTGGGAGCTGGGGGCGAATCCTCAGGGCAAGCAGGCAGGCAGGAGTCCCTTTGTTACTCTGGCCTGCCTGCACCAAGCAAGGTAGGCGCTTTGTTTATGAACTACCCAACCAACACAGAGAGCTAATCTCGGCACCAGGAGAGCCATCATTGGGCATGGAGATCTGATATTGACACCAGGAGAGACATCACTGGAGCACCAGGAGAGCCATCATTGGGGAGTGCCATCACTGGGGAGGTACATCAGTAGCCAAGGAGACCTGATCCTGTAAAAGAAGATCCATAGGAGAGCATTTGGAGGAAGAGATGGGCAGGCGCCAATTCAAGAATTCACCGAACAATCTGAAAAACAGTATGAAACCACCAGAACCCAGCGAACTCACAACAGGAGGACATGAACACCTTAATCATGAAGAAGTAGAGAAAATTGACTTTATGAAAGTGGTTGACACCCTTAAACAGCATGTAAAAAATGCCCTTGTAGAAATGGATGAGAAGTATAACAGAAAGTTTGAAGAATTGAGTAAATCAGTGAATGATACCCTAGGAAACCAAGGAAAAACAATCAAACAGATAATGGAAACAGTTCAATACTTGAAAACTGAAATGGAGGCAAAGAAGAAAACACAAACAGAAGGCCGACTGGACATGGAAAATCTAGGTAAACGAATAGAGACTACAGAAAAATGCATAACCAACAGAATACAAGAGAAAGAAGAAAGAATCTTAAATTCTGAAGATACCATAGAGAAAATAAACATGCTGATCAAAGAAAACAGCAAGGCCAAAAAACTCTCATCACAAAACATTCAGGAAATATGGGACACAATAAAAAGACCAAACCCAAGAATAATAGGAGTAGAAGAAGGAGAAGAAGTGCAGCTCAAATGTCCAGAAAATATATTTAATAAAATTACAGAAAAAACCTTCCCAACCTAAAGAAAGATATACCTATGAAGGTTCAAGAAGCATACAGAACACCGAATAGGCTGGATAAAAAAAAAAAAAAAAAAAAAAAAAAAACCATCCCCTCGCCATATAATAATCAAAACACAAAGCATACAGAATAAAGAAAGAATATTAAGAGCTGCAAAGGAAAAAGGCCAAGTTACTTATAAAGGTAAACCTATCAGACTTACACCTGACTTCTCTATGGAAACCATGAAAGCCAGAAGGTCCTGGATAGATGTACTGCAGAAACTAAGAGACCGTGGATGCAAGCCCAGACTACTATGCCCAGCCAAGCTTTCGTTCACTATAAATGGAGAAGACAAAATTTTCCAGAATAAAAACAAATTTAAACAATACGTAGCCACAAATCCCGCCTTACAGAAAGTAATAGAAGGAAAATCACTAACCAAGGAGTCCAACAATGACCACAATAACTCAGACATCTAGAGACCCTTCACCAGCGCAACTCAAAGAAGGGAAACACACAAAATCTACTACTAAAAAAGTGACCGGAGTTAACAACCACTGGTCATTAATATCACTTAATATCAATGGACTCAACTCACCTATAAAGAGGCACAGGCTAAGAGATTGGATACGAAAACAGGATCCAACATTCTGCTGTTTACAAGAAACACACCTCAACCACAAAGACAGGCACCTACTCAGAGTAAAGGGTTGGGATAAGGCTTATCAAGTAAATGCACCTAAGAAACAAGGAGGTGTGGCCATACTAATTTCTAACAAAGTTGACTTCAAACTTAAATCAATCAGAAGAGATGGAGAGGGACATTTTCTACTCATAACAGGAACGATTCATCAGGATGGAGTCTCAATCCTGAATATCTATGCCCCTAATATAAAAGCACCCACGTATGTAAAAGAAACATTGCTAAAACTCAAGGCAGCCATCAAACTGCACACATTAATAGTAGGAGACATTAACACTCCTCTCTCACCAATGGACAGGTCAATTAGACAGAAACCTAACAGAGAAATAAGAGAATTAATGGAGGTAATTAATCAAATGGACTTAACAGACATCTATAGAATATTCCACCCAAATAGGAACGAATATACCTTCTTCTCTGCAGCTCATGGAACCTTCTCGAAAATTGTCCACATACTCGGTAACAAAGCAAACATCCAGAGTTACAAAAAAATATTAGTAACCACCTGTATCTTATCAGATCACCATGGATTAAAGCTAGAATTCAGCAACAATGCTATCCCCAGAAAGCCTACAAACTCATGGAAACTGAACAGTCAACTATTGAACCATACCTGGATTAAGGAAGAAATAAAGAAAGAAATTAAAGCCTTCCTTGAATTCAATGAAAATAAAGAAACAAAATACTCAAACCTATGGGACACTATGAAAGCAGTCCTGAGAGGAAAGTTCATAGCACTAAGTGCCCACTTAAAGAAAACAGAGAAAGCACACATTGGAGACTTAACAGCCCACCTGAAAGCTCTAGAAAAAAAAGAAGCAGACTAACCTAGGAGGAGTAGAAGAATGGAAATAATCAAACTGAGGGCTGAAATCAACAAAATAGAAACACAGAAAACAATTGAAAGAATCAATGAAACAAAAAGCTGGTTCCTGGAGAAAATCAACAAGATTGATAAACCCCTATCCAAACTAATCAAATGACAGAGAGAGGATTTGCAAATTAATAAGATCAGAAATGAAAAGGGGGACATCACCACAGACACAGAGGAAATTCAGAGAATCATTAGATCTTGCTACAAAAGCTTGTATGCCACAAAACTGGAAAATGTAAAAGAAATGGACACGTTTTTAGATAAATACCATATACCAAAGTTAAACCAGGACCAGGTGAACAACCTAAATAGACCTGTTAGTCGCGAAGAATTAGAAGCTGTTATCAAAAACCTCCCTTCCAAAAAAAGTCAGGACCAGATGGTTTCAATGCAGAATTCTACCAGAACTTCCAAGAAGACCTAATACCTATACTCCTTAATGTATTTCACAATATAGAAACAGAAGAGTCATTTTATGAAGCTACAGTAACTCTGATACCAAAACCACACAAAGACTCAACCAAGAAAGAGAATTACAGGCCAATCTCACTCATGAACATCGACGCAAAAATCCTCAACAAAATACTGGCAAACCGAATCCAAGAACACATTAGGAAAATTATCCATTATGATCAAATAGGCTTCATCCCAGAGATGCAGGGCTGGTTTAACATACGCAAATCTATCAATGTAATCCATCATATAAATAAACTGAAAGAAAAAACCATATGATCGTTTCATTAGATGCTGAAAAAGCATTTGACAAAATTCAACATCCCTTTATGATAAAAGTCTTGGAGAGATTAGGAATACAAGGGTCATACCTAAATATAATAAAAGCTATTTACAGCAAGCCGACAGCTAACATCAAATTAAATGGAGAGAAACTTAAAGCCATCCCACTAAAATCAGGAACACGCCAAGGCTGTCCACTCTCTCCATACTTCTTCAATATAGTTCTTGAAGTTTTAACAATAGCAATAAGACAACATAAGGGGATAAAGGGGATTCGAATTGGAAAGGAAGAAGTTAAACCTGCATTATTTGCAGATGATATGATAGTGTACATAAGCGAGCCCCAAAACTCCACCAAAGAACTCCTACAACTGATAAACACCTTTAGTAATGTGGCAGGTTACAAGATCAACTCCAAAAAATCAGTCGCCCTCTTATACACAAAGGATATGGAAACAGAGAGGGAAATCAGAGAATCATCACCTTTCACGATAGCCCCAAACAGCATAAAATATCTTGGGGTAACTCTAACCAAGGAAGTGAAAGATCTATTTGACAAGAACTTTAAGGCATTGAAGAAAAAAATATTGGGAGGATCAACATAGTAAAAATGGCAATTCTACCAAAGGCAATTTATAGATTCAATGCGATCCCCATCAAGGTTCCATCAAAATTCTTCACAGATCTTGAGAGGACAATAATCAACTTTATATGGAAAAACAAAAAAACCCAGGATATAGCCAAAACAATCTTATACAATAAAGGAACTTCTGGAGGCATTACCATCCCTGACTTCAAACTCTATTACAGAGCTACAGTAATGAAAACAGCGTGGTACTGGCATAAAAACAGAGAAGTCGACCAATGGAATCATATAGAAGACCCGGATTTTAACCCACAAACCTATGAACACAGCATTTTCGATAAAGGAGCTAAAAGTATACAATGGAAGAAAGAAAGCATCTTCAACAAATGGTGCTGACACAACTGGATGTCAACCTATAGAAGAATGAAAATAGATCCATATCTATCATCATGCACAAAACTCAAGTCCAAATGGATCAAAGACCTCAATATCAATCTGAACACACTGAACCTGATAGAAGAGAAAATGGGGAGTACCCTACAACATATGGGCACAGGAGATCGCTTCCTATGTATAATCCCAGCAGCACAGACATTAAGGGCATCATTGAATAAATGGGACCTCCTGAAACTGAGAAGCTTCTGTAAAGCAAAGGACACTGTCATTAATACAAAAAGGCAGCCTACTGACTGGGAAAAGATCTTCACCAACCCCGCAACAGACAAAGGTCTGATCTCCAAAATATATAAAGAACTCAAGAAACTAGACATTAAAATGATAATTAACCCAATTAAAAAATGGGGCACTGAACTGAACAGAGAATTCTCAACAGAAGAAGTTCAAATGGCCAAAAGATACTTAAGGTCATGTTCAACCTCCTTAGCGGTCAGAGAAATGCAAATCAAAACAACTTTGAGATATCATCTTACACCTGTCAGAATGGCTAAAATCAAAAACATCAAGGATAGTCTTTGCTGGAGAGGTTGTGGAGAAAGGGGTACCCTCATCCATTGCTGGTGGGACTGCAAACTTGTGCAACCACTTTGGAAATCAGTGTGGCGGTTTCTCAGAAAAATTGGGATCAACCCACCCCTGGACCCAGCAATACCACTCTTGGGAATATACCCAAGAGATGCCCTATCATATGACAAAAGCATTTGTTCAACTTATCTTCATAGCAGCATTATTTGTAATAGCTAGAACCTGGAAGCAATCTAGATGTCCTTCAATGGAAGAATGGATGAAGAAAGTGTGGAATATATACACATTAGAGTACTACTCTGCGGTAAAAAACAATGACTTCTCGAATTTTGCATGCAAATGGATGGAAATAGAAAATACTATCCTGAGTGTGGTAACCCAGACCCAAAAAGAAGATCGTGGGATGTACTCACTCTTAATTGGTCTCTCGCCATGGATAGGGGCCACTGAGTCTATAATTTGTGATCCTAAAGAAGCTAAACAAGAGGGTAAACCCAAGGAAAAACATATAATTATCCTCCTGGCTATGGGAAATAGACCAGATTGCAGGGCAAAAAATTGGAATCTTGGGGGTGGGGTGGGATGGGGATGAGGGGTGATGGGGAGAGAAAAGTGTGAAGGAGAAGATGAGGGGAACTGGGGGAATCGGGGTGATTGGGGATAAAGGAAGTTTGGATAGGGGAGCAGGGAAACTCATACCTTAGGTAAGGGAGCCACCTAAGGGTTGGCAAGAGACTTGAACCTGGAATGGCTACCAGATGCCCAGGGCAATGTCCCCAGTTAGTTCATTGGGGCACCTGAGGATAGGGAACCTGAAATGAACCTATCCTATAATCATACTGATGAATATCTTGCATATCGCCATAGAACCTTCATCTAGCGATGGATGGAGATAGAGACAGAGACCCACACTGGAGCACCGGACTGAGCTCCCAAGGATATAATGAGGAGCAGAAGGAGAGAGAACATGAACAAGGAAGTCAGGACCATGAGGGGTGCACCCAACCACTGAGACAGTGGGGCCGATCTATTGGGAGCTCACCAAGGCCAGCTGGACTGTGACTGAATAAGCATGGGATAAAACAGGACTCTCTGAACATGGCGGACAATGAGAGCTGATGAGAGGCCAAGGACAATGGCATGGGGTTTTGATCCTGCTTCAGGTTCTGGCTTTGTGGAAGCCTAGACAGTTTGGATGTTCACCTTCCTAGACCTGGATGGAGTGGGGAGGACCTTGGACTTTCCACAGGGCAGGGAACCCTGACTGCTCTTGGGACTGGAGAGGGAGGAGAAGAGGAGTGGGGGGAGGGGGAGAGGGGCGGGAGGAGGGGGGGAAATGGGAGGCAGGGAGGAAGAAGAATTTTTTTTTTCAATAAAAAAAACATCAAAAAAATGGTATGGCTGCAACTCATAAAAAACATGTTTTGAATTTGGATCTTTTTATTCTTCCTGGCCTGGTGATATGATTCAAGCTTCCCTAGTGATGTTGGGTCTCCGCAGGAGCTGCAGCTCCCTGTCAGCCTTGAGAACATGAGGGAAAACAACAGAAACAACACTTTAGAATCTACAGGGTATGCTATTACTAAAATGAGATGGGGCATAGGCTGCATGTATTTGAGGCATTTTCATATACAATATTTTTAACGTACAGTGACTTGATTCACCAGCATGGAAATTCATCATAAGCAGAGAAGCCCCTGCAAGAAATAAACATATCACCATGTCTAGCTCATATTCCCAGGGAGACGAGTATATAAGCTAATGAATATTAGGAGGCAGAAAACATTGTGGGCCTTCCAATAGGGTGTTAGGAGTTTGCTCGTCAATGAACAATATTTTCTGTATATCTTCTCTGTGTAGAAAACAGCCAAGAGTGTTCAAAGAGTACAGAATGTTTTCAATGTTCAAAATATGTGTCCTCTCATGCTATTTTTACAGGAGAACTATATTTATTTACTAAATTCTTGACAATAGTTATTTCATAAGGAATGTAACAGTTATCTGCATATATCAAATGCCTTAGTCTAGGTAATTATATTGAAAGGTTTCCTATGAGTACATGGTAGAATGTATAGAGGTAGCAACATAGAGCCTGACAGTCATTATTGACAAATCAAGGAGCTTGAAACTTAAATCCTGATTCAATTGCTAGTAGCTGTGTGACTTTAATAATAAGTTCACTTTTCTATCTCAATCAATAAATCTAAATGCTCGAAGTTGAAATGGTGTATCTATCATTGGGCTACTCTAGGGATGAAAGGATAGCACATAATTCAAAAGAGAAGTTGTAAGCAAGTCACATAGCAGGTACTCAGCAAATTCCACGTTATCATATGATTTGTTGAGATTTGTTTCTTTATTTTTCGAGACAAGTTGTCACAGACTTGCCTTGAATTCACTACATTAGCTTAGGCTAAAGATGAGTTTATAGAAATTCTCCTGCCTCAAGTGCTGGGATTACAAGCATGAGCTTCATTGCTTTGAATTTTCTGAGATCATCAAGTAGAAAGAAGGTCAATATTTAGGAATCTGAAATTTGTGCTTCTTTTGCCATAAGTGTGACTTCCCTATACTATGGTATTATACTTACTTTTATTTTCTCATTATAGCAAGAATTTACACATGACATCTTTTGGGAGCCAACACTTACATTTTTTGACACATTCCTTTGAAAAACCCATCAATATTATATTATGGTGACCCTTTTTCAGGTAAATATGATGCACTAGACAAGGAATTTGACTCCAGAAAGCATGGGGAGTGATTTATATACAATGGCAGGTCAAAATGAGCTAGTTTCCCTTGCTAATATAAAACAAGTATTGGGAATTTTGGCCATCCTTGTACCTGACCATGCTCACTTAAAAGGTTATTTGTTCTGATTCACTTCTCCATATATTCTGACTTTCCCATTACTTTCTCAAGAGCAGACATCACTCCAAGTTTTCTTAAGCCAGTTGCCCAGGGTCAAGCCTCTAAGAGTCACTGGCAAATGCTTTTTTAGTATATTTTAATGAGGTTTTCACTATTCTTTATAGCAGAGCCAATGCTTACATTCTCTGCTGATTTTACTTCTGCTTCAGTCTTGGGATTTTTTCACTGTGCTTCCTACACTACCCTCAGTTTTTTTACCTACATCTTATGTCATAGAGTGGGTGGGCAGAATAAATAGCCCCTATTGTGTTGCATCTTCTTCGGAACTTTGTAGCTTAGCAGTCAAGTGCGGAAGTTCTTTTGGGCTCTGCTTCCTTTGATACCCTTAGTTACCTAGGACACATGGAATAACCAGTGTTTTAGTTGATAGTTTGAGGGCTTAAGAGATAATAGATTATTCTTAACTTCTGCTAGATACCAGTACCTAAACAATATAGTTGCTTATGATAAGAGCAGTAGCTTGTTAAAAGGAAACTAGGCTTCAGCCAGTTCCTGTTACAAATGAAGACTTGCTGTGGTTTTCAATGTCTTCACCATGACTCAGGCTGAATTTTAATCTCAGTTCTGAGGTCCTGAGAGGGTGTAAATTAACCAAGTAAGTTACCTGGAAGTAGATTTTTGAGAGTTCCTTTCATGTTGGTGTGATCAAATTACCTGATAGGAACAGCCTAAGGAAAAAAGATTCTTTAGACTCACAGTTTTAGAGGAATTTCAGTCTATCAAGTTAAGGAGGACACCAAGATTGTGAGTCTGTATAGTGGAGACATCTCACTTCATGATGGATGGAGGAAGCAGAGTGATCATGCTAGAAGAGAGGTAAGTATAACCTCCAAGGACTTTCAGTCTATATAGCCTTAAATAGCACTAGCGGCTATTTAAATCATGGGACTGGTGGATATTCTAGGCTCAGAGCATAGCTGGTGGTAATTACAGTTGAATGGGGCCATAGGGCTGAAGGCTTCAATTGCACTGTGACTTTTTTTTAGAAGAGCTAGAACAATGCTAAGATGTCCTACCTGCCTTGCTGTGTGACATTCTGCATCATTCTGAGACTCTAGAAAGTCCCCATCAACAGGGTGGACTTAACCAGATGTGTCATACAACTTCTTAGGCTTCTGAAACATGGGCTGAGTAGACCTTTATTCTTTATAAATTACTCATACAGTGATGTTATGTAATCGAAGACTGCTCATTCATTTCCCAACTGCTCAGACCAGAATAATCACACCCATACTATATTAATTACAACACTGCTTAGCCTATTAGCACAGACTTTTTATTGATTAGCTCTTACATCTTAAAATAACCCATTTCTATTATTTTGTGTATTACAACAAGGCTGTGGCTTACTGGGTAACGTTCCAGTGTATGTTCTTCTTCAACAGCTACAAGGTGTCTCTCTGACTTTGCTTACTCTCTATATCTCTGAA
Organism: Chionomys nivalis; assembly: GCF_950005125.1. Classification (NCBI taxonomy): domain Eukaryota; kingdom Metazoa; phylum Chordata; class Mammalia; order Rodentia; family Cricetidae; genus Chionomys; species Chionomys nivalis. Next base: position 32,132,058 of record NC_080112.1, read on the forward strand.
TGGATTTCCCACCTGGCTTTATTCTTCCTTGCCATAGGCCAAAAGTAGCTTCTTAATTAACCAATGGTATTCACAACATACAGAGGGGAATCCCACATCATTGTTAGACCAACAAAAATCAGATTAAGACAATATTCTTCCAGAAAATGGGGCAACTGAACTAGGACTTCATTTAGACATTTTAGAACACTTAGTATTTAGAATTTTTGATATTAAATTTGGCCTCTTCTTTATTCTGAAAGAGTCAAACCTTGTGTGGAAACACTGAGGCTGAATGCCATAGGACTCAACAAATTACTGAGTGCCTACCATTTGCCAAGCTGAATCCAATACTTTACTTGGTTAGTTCATGTAGTGCATAAATGAATTTTGTAAATTAGGTATTTCTGTCCTATACTTTAGATGAGAACAGTGAAGTCCATAAAGACTCAAGGAGTCTACATACATGGTTGATAGAAGATTTAATTTCATGTATGTGTGAATCTAAAACTCTACTCCAACTATGTTGATCTGAAGAGCACTGTACTGATGAGCAGCTACAAGACATACTAAATTACTAAAATATTTTGGTCCTTAGGTTTTAATTATGTAAATTATTACAACAACCTTGAGAGGTATTTTATTGTTTATTATTATTTTATTCTATTTTATGTACAAAAATGACACATGGAATTCTTATTATCACAGAAGTTTTGTATGATAATGTCAGTATTTGAAGGCAGGCATTATGAATCAAGTTTCAATAAGTATACCTAACCTGTATTTACCACCTGCATTAGTTAGCTTTCTATCGTTGCAACAGATAGCCTGGGACAAACAACTCTGAGGGCAGCATTGTCTGTTTACACTCACTGTTTATTGCTTTGGGCCTTTGGTAGTGTAGTACATCATGACAATGAGAGCTTCTGGTGGAGGATGCTAATGAATTCACTGCCCCCCCTCAAAGGAAAGAAAGACAGGGAGCAGAGAATTTGGGCACAGAAAACCCAATATTGCCATCTAGAGCACCCTTTCAAGTGGCCCCACAAGCTCCCAGTAGCACCATAGACTGGCAACTAAGACTTTAGTTAGTAGGCCTTTGAAGGCTGTTTAAATATATTTGCTTAATTAATTAAGGTAGTTATAAATCTCTATACTTCAGTTATCTATTAAAAAATAACAAACTACTCCCAAAATTTAGCAGAGGGATCATTTTATTTTGTTCAAATTTTATGATTCAGAAATTCAGTAAGAGTCAAGTTGGGTATCAGTTAGTGTAACTAGGGCTGAAAGGTGTATTTTCAAGGTAATTTTCCTAGGAAATCTGCATGTACCACTTTGATTCCTGCTCTTCCTTTGTCCCTTCATGTAGCATTTCAACATTATGGAATTTAGCCTTCTTTTATTTAAATCAAATGGTCAAATCTGTTTAATGGGTAAGCATGAGGACTAGATGTAATTTCTAGGGAACAGTAGAACAAACCATAGTCTCTCTTTTTGCAGCTGATAACTGTATGTGATATTTCTCACCTTTTTATGTGCTCATAACTTTTAGCACTTTATTTTTACTTATTTTCATTGAAAATAGATTCTTTTCATAACCTGATTATAGTTTTCCCTCCCTCTACTCTTCCAAGTTCCTACGCTGTTGATGCGGTTTTACTCTTTACACTTTGGCTCTTTTAGGGAGCCCATCACCCAGCTCCCAAATAAGTACACATGAAAGCTTATTCTTTCTTATGAATTTCCTGCCTTAGCTTGGCTTATTTCTAGCCAGCTTTTTAAAGCTTAAATCATCCCATCTACCTTTGGCCTCTGAGCTTTTATCTTTACATTATATGCCTTTCTTTACTTCTTACTCTGTGACTTACTCTGTAGCTGGCTGGCTGGCCCCTAGAGTCCTTCTTCTTTTCTTCCTCCTAGATCTTTCTTTTTTCCTTCTATTTATTCTGTCTGCCAGACCTGCCTATCCTTTCTTTCCATCCTCACTTTGGTTGTCTAACACAGATTCACAGAGTTGAAGAAATGCAACAGAAAAGAATACAATATATCTTTGCATCATTAAACAAATGCTCTACAGCATGAACAAATGTAACACATCTTTTTTTATTAATTAATTAATTAACTTAATTATTCAAGATTTCTGCCTCTTCCCCGCCACCACCTCCCATTCCCCCCCTCCCCCAATCAAGTCTTCCTCCCTCCTCAGTCCAAAGAGCAAGCAGGTTTCCCTGCCCTATGGGAGGTCCAAGGACCATCCACCTCCATCCAGGTCTATTAAGGTGAGCATCCAAACTACCTAGGCTCCCACAAAGCCATTATGTGCGATAGGATCAAGAACCCATTGCCATTGTTCTTCAGTTCTCAGTAGTCCTCATTGTCTGTTATGATCAGCGAGACCGGTTTTGTCCCATGCTTTTTCAGACCCCGGCCAGCTGGCCTTGGTGAGTTCCCGATAGAACATCCCCATTGCCTCAGCGTGTGGGTGCACCCCTTGCGGTCCTGAGTAACACATCTTTAAAAAATATTCTATAACCCTTCCCTCCTCTCTTGATCCACTTCTTTTCTCTCTTTCATTAGGAAAGAGATATCCAAACATGACAAACATGATTCAAAGAGGTATCCAAATATGACAAAATAATATAATAAGATGAAGCTAAAACTTTCTTATTGAAGTTGGACATGGCACCCCAACAGGAGAAAGAGTCCCTAAAGCAGACAACAGATGCAGAGATCCATGGGTTCTCATAGTCACATTCCCATAAAAAACTAAGCTAATAGATGTAGTTATGCAGAGGCCCTGGCTTAGACCCATGTAGGCTCTGTGCTTGCTGCTTCAGTCTCAGTGAGCTCATATGCATCTTGCTTAGTTGATTCAGAGGGCCTTGTCATCTTTCCTGGTGTCTTCCACCCCCTCCAATTCTTACAGTTTTTTTGCCTCCTCACCCATGGGATTCACTGAGCTCCTTAGGAGGGATTTGATGGAGACCTCCAATTTAGATTCTATCTCTTCATAATGTCTGGCTGTTGGTTTCTGTATCTGTTCCTACCTTCTCCTGGAAGCCTCTCTGTTGATGACTGGATACGGAATAATTTTGTTCACTTTTTTAGACCACTTGTGTTTTGGTTTTACCTCAAGTCTCTGGTTCCTGGTAACCCAAGCAGTGTCATGTATGGGTTCCAGCTCATGGAGTGGGCTTTAAATTGGATTGGACATCAGTTAGAGCGAAGATTGCTCATTCATTCTGGCTGCCCAGACCTGAATAATCACACAAAGACTACATTAATTACAACACTGCTTGGCCAATAGCTCAAGTATATTCTAGCTACCTAGCTACCTCTTATTATCTTAAACTAACCCATTTCTATTAATCTGTGTATCATCACTGGTAAAGGTTCTAGGCATCTTTCTCTTCTGGCTGACTCTGACTCATGGCTTCTCTCTGACTCTCTCTCTCTCTCTCTCTCTCTCTCTCTCTCTCTCTCTCTCTCTCTGACTCTTTCTCTCTGTCTCTCTGTCTTTCTCTCTCTGTCTCTCTCTCTGTCTCTCTCTGTCTCTCTCTCTCTGTCTCTGTCTCTCTCTCTCTCTGTCTCTGTCTCTGTCTCTCTCTCTCTCTCTTCCAACCTGGCTATATTCTGCTCTGCTGTAGGCTGAAGCAGCTTCTTTATTAACCAATACTAATAAAAGATATTCATAGCATACAGAAGTGAGTCCCACATCAAGGTACTCCCATAAGTTATGTACCCACATTGCCCTAGCATATTTTGCAGGCTGGACAGATCAAACCTTGTAGATAAAGGTTTTGTGGTTGAGTTTGTGTCTACATTTCTCTTTCAGTAGCCTGCAGAATACCTTCCTGAACCAGAGACTAGAATGTAGGGGGGTAAAGGCTCCATGACCAGCTTGATTTCTCCATGTTCAGTGAGTTGTGTGAATGATGTCCTCAGCAATGCCCCCCCCCACCATCAGTATTTAGAAAGTAACCCTTTGTCTTAGCAACAGCCTGGGTTGTTTGGGGTTGCCATGGGATCCCTTTGGCCAACAACTCAACTCAATGCAAGTCAGTTCCTCGAAGACTGGAAACTTTGCCAGGCTACAAGAGATGGCCAGTTGAGACTCTGTGGCTCTTGTTACTAGGAATCCACACTAAGTTCACCTTTGTAGATTACAGGAACTTTCCACTGTAATAGGTTTCCACACCACTCCCCAAATTCCCTCCAATTCCAACCATATCTACCCATATTCTCTCCCTCTACTCTATCTCCTTTCCAACTTGAACCTTCCTATTCCTGGCCCCACCTGCTCCAGTGCTCCCATAAAATATATTTTATTTCCCTTTCCCGGGAGATATCTGTGCCCTCACCCTTAGCCCCCCTTTCTTTACCTAACCTCTCTGATTTTACATTCCTTGCTTAGCTATTTATTTAATGTTAATGGCTCATATCCACTTATATAAGTGAATACATACTGTATTTGTCTGAGTTACCTCACTCAGAATGATTTTCTAGTTCCATCCATTTACTTACAAATTTAATCATGTCATTTTTTAAAAACCTGAGTAAATGTACCATATTTTCTTTATCCATTCTTTGGTTGAAGAACATTAAAATGTTTCCGGTTTCTAGCTATTATGAATGAATAAAGCTGCTATGAGAACAATTAAACAAGTGTCCTTGTGGTAGGATGGATTTTTTTTTTGAGTATCTGATATAGATGGGTCTTGAGGAAGATTGATTCCCAATTTTCTGAGAAACTGCCATATTCATTTCTATAGTGTTTGCATACCCACCAGCAATGGAAGGATGTTCCCCTTGCTTCACATCCTCATCAGCATGAGCTGTCACTCATGTTATTGATCTTAGCCATTGTGACATGTGTAAGATGGAATCTTAAAATAGTTTTGATTTGCATTTGCCTGATGGGCTGAGAATGATGAGCATTTCTTTAAACGTTTCTCAGTCATTTGAAATTCCTCTACTGAAAACTCTTTAGATCTGTACTTCATTTTTAAATTATATTATTTGGGTTTTGATATCTAGTTTCTTAAGTTCTTTATATATTTTGGATCTAGTCCTTTATAAGATGTGAAGTTGGTAAAAGTCTTCCCCCATTCTATATGCTATTGATATGTCTGATTGATGGTGTTCATGCCTTACAGAAGCTTTTCAGTTTCATGAGGTCCCATTTATTAATTGTTGTTCTTAGTGCCTGAATTATCAATGTTCTGTTCAGAAAGTCAATTCCTGTTCCAATGAGTTCAAGGCTATTTCCCACTTTCTTTTCTATGGAATTCAGTGTATCTGGCTTTATGTTGAGGTCTTCAGTCCACTTTGACTTGAGTTTTGTGCAGAGTGATAAGTACATACAAACCTTCAGTTTGATCAGTATTATTTGTTGAATATGCTGTCTCTTTTTCCAGTGTGTATTTCTGGCTTCTTTGTCAAAAATCAGGTGTCTATAAGTGTGTGGATTTATGTCTGGGTCTTCAATTTCTTTCTATAGATCAATCTGCCTATTTTTTATGACAGTCCCATGTGGTTTTTTATTACAGTAGCTCTGTAGTACAGCTTGAAATCAGGGATGGTTATACATTCAGCAGTTTTCTTATAGTTCAGGATTGTTTTTTCGAAAGGAAACTTTTGTTTGTTTGTTTTTCCACATGAAGTTAAAATTTGTTCTTTCAAGATCTGAAAAGAATTGTGTTGGAATTGTGATGTGGATTGTTTTGCATCTGTAGATTGCTTTTGATAGCATTGTCATTTTTACTATGCTAATTCTACGAATCATGAGCATGGGAGATCTTTCCATTTTCTAATAAACCCTTCAATTTATTTCTTCAAATACTTGAAGTTTTTGTCATAAAAGTCTTTTACTTGCTTGATTAGAATTACCACAAGATATTTTTATATTATTCAAGGCTATTGTCAAGCGAGCTGTTTCTCTGATGTTTTTCTCAGTCTATTTGTCATTTGTATTTAGGAGGGCATGGATTTTTCTGGGTTAATCTTGTCTCTTGCAACTTCACTGAGTGTTTATCAGCTGTAGGACTACCCTGGTAGAAATTTTGGGTCATTTATGTATGCTATTCCTACAAATGATAATACTTTGACTTCTTCCATTTCAGTTTGTTACAACCTTGATCCTTCAGCAGCCTCACTGATCTAGCTAAAACTTCAAATACTATATTGAATAGATATGAAAAGAGTGTACAACCTTGTCTTGTTCCTGATTTTAGTGGAATTACTTTGAGGTTTTTTGAAACTTAATTTGATGTTGGCTATAGGTTTATTGTGAATTCCCTTTATTATGTTTGGGTATGTCTCTTGTATCTCTAATCTCTCCAGGACTTTTATCATAAAGGGGTGTTGGATTTTGTCAAAGTCCTTTTCTGCATTTAATGAGATGACTGTGTTTTTTTTGTCAGTTTGTTCATGAGGTGGATTACATTTACTGATTTTTATATATTAAATCATTCTAGCTTCTCTGGGATGAAGACTGCTTGATCATGGTGGATGATCTTTTTGATGTTTTCTTGTATTCACTTTGCAAGTATTTTGTTGAGTATGTTTGCATTCGTGTTCATAAGAGAAATTAGTGTATAGTTTGTTAGAGGAAGTGGCTTGTTTGTTCCTGGCTGCTCAGCCCTGAAATAATCACATGGAAACTATGTTATTTAAACCACTGCTTGGCCCATTAGTTCTAGCTTTTTATTTACTAATCCTTACATCTTAATTTAACCCATCTCCATTAATCTGTGCATCACCATGAGGTTGTGGCATGTCTGTCTCCAGCAGTGGCTCCATGGCTTCTCCCCTACTTGGCCTTTCATTCTCCCAGCATTCAGCTTAGTTTTCCCCACCTATTCTCTATTCTCTATCACAGGCCAAGACAGTTTCTTTATTAACCAATGATATTCATAGTATACAGAGGGGAAACCTACATCAGTACTTCTCTTTCTTTGTTGAATCTTTATGTGGTTTAGGTATCAGGGTAAATGTTGCCTCATAAAATGAGTTTGGAAGTGTTTCTTCTGTTGCTGTTTTGTGGAATGATTTGAGGAATATTGGTATTAATTCTCTTTGTGAAAGTCAGGTAGAATTCTTCCCTAAAACCATATGACCTGCCATTTTTTGCTTGGGAGACTTTAAATGACTGCTTCTGTTTCCCTAGGGAAACAGTTCTGTTTAAATTGCTTACATGATCTTGATTTAACTTTGGTAAGCGACACCTACTGAGAAAATTATACATATATCTTAGATTTTTCCAATTCGAAGGAGCACAGGTTTTTAAAGTATGTCATATGATTCTTCTTCTTCTTCTTCTTCTTCTTCTTCTTCTTCTTCTTCTTCTTCTTCTTCTTCTTCTTCTTCTTCTTCCTCCTCCTCCTCCTCTTCCTCCTCCTCCTCCTCCTCCTCCTCCTCCTCCTCCTTCTTCTTCTTCTTCTCCTCTCTCTCTCTCTCTCTCTCTCTCTCTCTCTCCTTCTCTTTCTCTCTCTCTCTCTCATAATGCAGTGCTATAAACTTTCCTCTTAGCACCACTTTCATTGTGTCCCATAAGTTTTGATATGCTGTATATTAATTTTCATTGAATTCACAAAAGTCTTTAATTACTTCCTTTATTTCTGTCTTGACCCATTTTTTTTCATTCAATAGAGAGTTGTTCTATTTCTTTAAGTTTGCAAACCTTTTGTTGTTTCTGTTGCTGATATCCAGCTTTAATCTGTGGTAGTCTGATAGGATGCAGGGAGCTATTTCAATTTTCTATTGAGACATGCTTTGTGTCTGAGGATGTTGTCAGTTTTAGAGAAGGTTCTATAAGGTGCTAAGAAGAAGGTATATTATTTTGTGTTTGTGTGAAATGTTTTATAAATATCTGCTAGATTCATTTGGTTTATAATGTTTGTCACCTCCAGTATTCTTTTTAGTTTTTGTCGGGATGACCTGTCTATCAGTGAGAGTAGGGTATTAAAATCTCCCACTATCAGTGTATGAAGGTCAATGTATGGTGGTCTTAAAGTAGATTTTCTAACCTGGTGGTTAGATTCCAAGATAGAGCAATGAGAGGTCACTAGGTCTCTCAATTTGATGCTATACAAGGTGTGACTCTTTTCAGCAATGCTCAATACAAAGTGTTCTTAAGTGTCAGGTGAAGGCCTAGTCCAGTTGCCGTTAAGGATTACCTGGAAGAATACACATCACTTCTTCCACAGTCTAATGGTTCAAGGTATTCACAAAATCTATCCCATTTTAAAAGGCAGAAAAAAGTTCCACTGTAGTAGGGGCCACTTATTCATTCCTGGCAACCCAGGCCACGAAATAATCACTCAGAAACTGTATTGATTAAATCACTGCTTGGCTTATCAGCTTATGCATATTTCTAGATAACTCTTAGATCTTGAATTAACCCATTTCCAGCATTTTATATTTGACCACGAGGCTCGTGGCCTACCAGTAAGATTCCAGCTGGCAGCTCATGTCTTTCCCCTCTGGCAGCCCCATGGTGTCTCTTCATTCTGCCTTCTTTCTCCCAGAATTCAGTCTAGTTTTCCTTGCCTACCTCTATTCTGCTCTTCGCAGGTCCAAGACAGTTTCTTTATTAACCAATGATATTCACGACTTACAGTGGGGAATCCCATATCACTTACCCTTTTCTATTTAAATTAAAAGGAAGGTTTTAATTTTAATATAGTAAAATTACATATAACAAAACAGGTTATCAAGCAAGAATTACAGTTACAATATTTATATCTACTTTATCTTTTATCATAACTAAGGAAAACTACAATTAACTATATATTCTTCAACTCCATCAAAGACCCCAGAAGGACATCATGTTACTTAAGTAAACAGGAAATGCATTGTAAGCAACTTCCAAAACTCTAATATTGACAGAGACATCTTGCTACCTGGCAGTCACCCAAAGTTCTTCTGTACTGTTGGGGAATTCATCTTCAGCCAACAGGCCCATAGTATCCAGCAGAGTTTTCCACGAAGCAGGAAATTTGAAGGTCTGTTCTGCCTTGTAATGACAAAGTCCGTCAGTTCCTCCAGTGGCCTCCTACTACACTCCATCTTTTGTTGAAGTGGTGACAAGGTCACTTTACACAACACATGTTGTTAATCATTTCAAAGTAATGTAATCTGCCTCACTCTCCTGCCCAGTATAATCAGTCATTGTTTATAGGCATAAATGTGACAAACAGAATAAAGCTCATAAAGAAATTTCTAATTATCTCACAGTGCTTTGCCATCTATTTTAGCATTGTAGTTTAAGAGAGTGTCCTTAAATAATATATAAAGGCATGGCTTATATGTTAAGACCACAACAGAGCAATCCAATAGTGCTTCTTGATTGAATGAATCTTACTGATTGTTGATGCTCAAGAAAATTATTTGGTAAAAGAGACCTGAGCTTAACCAAGATTTGAAATGATTTTTTCACACATTGTAGATGATATTGAGGGTAAGGACCTAATGAAACAAAAACATATATCTTTTGTCATCTTGACTTTCTTAACACAGGCAAGTCTGCTAATCATATTGGCTGAACATATACAGAATCAGGGTGTGAAATGTGCTTTGATTATTGATGATGTTGAGTGTACACTGCATCAATTACTTTTCTCATTGCTGTGACAAAATACCTGAGAAAAAGAACTTAAAGAAAGGAAATATTTATTTTCTTCCAAGGTTTCAGAGCGGTTAATCCAACATGGTATAAAAGGTATGATGCAGAAGGTCTGTCTATTCTTGCTATGGTGGGTCAGGAAGCAGAGAGAAGGATCATATGCAGTCAGATAAAAGTATGGTCCCTACAGCCATATCCTCTTGGCCTATTCACTTTAATGATGTTCCTCTTCTTTTCTTTACCACCCCCAAATAATGTCATGATTTTATGAATCTGTCTAAGTAGTATTGAACTCATGAGAATCTGAGCCCTCAGGATCTAAACATGCCCTCACTGACTCACACAGAAGTGAGTTTCATTAATCCCCTAGACTTTCATAATCCAATCAAGTTGATAATCAAAATTCACTATCATTCAGATTATGCTTGAAGTTAGACCACATCTGAAAGAATATATCCATCTACATCTGTAAAACTGATTCCTCTGAGCTAGTCACAGAGTTTGACTTCAGTGAAAGAATGACTCTACACCTTGTGGCAGGTTCAGTTGTGTGCAACTCTGTCTTTTGATTCAACATGGTTATGTCTCTATCTAGAATCCATGTGTTGGAGGAGACTGCTTGTTGGTACCCGGCCTCCTGGCTAGTTTAGACCCAAAATAAAAACACAGAAACCATATTATTTAAATCACTGCTTGGCCCATTAGTCTAGCATCTTATTGTCTAACTCTTACATGTTAATTTAACACATTTCTATCAATCTGTGTATCGCCACATGGCTGCGGCTTACCAGGTAAAATTCCCAGTGTCTAACTTCAGAGGTTCCATGGCTTCTCTCTGACTCCACCCTTCTTTTTCCCAGCATTCTGTCTAGCATTCCCAGCCTACCTAAGTTTTACCTTGCTATAGGTCCAAAGAAGTTTTTTTATTCATTAATGGTAATCACAGCATACAGAGGGCAAACCCACTTCATCCATGACTCTTAATAATGCTTCCAATTTTCATTTCTTCAAAATTTCCATTAATTATGTTTCTTAGAATCATCAAGTATTCATCAAAATAGCAAGCATAAGCTTTCTAAATAACATACTTTTATAATTTACATTTGTTTACATTTTGTTTACTTTCCTAATATCCTTATCTTTTTATGCTGCCTTTTCATTATGTTAATAGTATTTGCATCTGTCACAGTCACAAGAAAAATACGTACATGACTTTTATTTATTATACTGGGCATCAGTGTTCAAGTCATTACTGCTATTCTTCAAAAATGTGACAATACTATCAAGGCATTGCATGGGCACCTATAAGTTCCTAAGAACAAATAACCTAGTTCATGTCTGTTCCCACCTTTAACTGTCTCTCTTACAGGATCAAAGTATACCACTTCCCCCAAGTCTGCAATGAAAAATTAAAATCTTTACTATGCATTTCACATAAGATATCTTTGAACAAAGCATGCTCTACAAGCTTTCCTCATTAGCCTGATTGTTTCTTTCCTTATATATAGTTTTAAGAATGAATTTGAGGTACTGTAAAGAACAGCACATATTAACAGCACACATGCACAAACACACACACACATACACACACAGAGAGAGAGAGAGAGAGAGAGAGCAAGAGAGAGAGAGAGAGAGAGAGAGAGAGAGAGAACCCTGTTTCTGGAATGTGCTAAACTTCCTGGTGTTCTTCCTGAAAGAAGGGTATTAATGATTCAATATTATGACAAATTAATCTTACCCATTAAAAGATTACTTAGATATAGTATACATGTGTCCATCCTAAATTTGGCTATTGTTTATATTCTCTGATTCTGAGTGTAGTTAGGGACTTTGATGATTTCCAGTATAGGAACCAACAGAAGATGACATTACTGAAGAACTTAAGTAAATACTTAAAGATGGTTTCAACAAATATTATTGTGAATAAGGCAATTCAAAAATAGTATTGTTCATAATTTAACTGATATCATAACATTTCCTACTCAATTAATACGTGTGACAGCTTAGGTCTCATGAATTAGACCTTGAGACATATTTACATTCGGATCTGATGGGAAGTCCTTTGGGAATTAACAAATATGGGGGAATGAAGGAAGAAAGAAGAGACATTATTTCTATTGAGTTGAGAAGTAAATACAGCAATTGATTCAATTAACTTTATAGGGATTTGATGACTTGGGATGAACCAAAAGAATTTTCATAAGTTGAAGGTAGCATGTAGAATCTTTATGCATTAAGATAGATTTATCATTGAAGATCATTTCCCCACTTGAAGAGACTATGTCCTTGCATGAAGCATAGTTTTTTTGCCCAAAGGTAATTTTGAGAATGGGTTAATAGCAGAAAGCTGTCAGGTCTTAACATTCCTTCAAACTTAGAGAAAAAGTACTTGATGCTGAAGGTAATATTAGCAGCACACCACTTCATTCACTCTCATGCTTATAGTATGTAAAGAAGCATCCCTGAAACAATGAAGGGCATTTGGCTCTGTACTCCCTTCTTAATATCTGTGGAGGTCTTATTCTATAGGCAGTTTCTTTTCTGAGCCACTTTGTGATATACAGAAAAAGACATTGCAGGAATGTCAAGCAGTTGTTGATTCATTTTCATGAATATATATTACTTTTTCATGCAAACTCATGCTTCATCTTGGGGGAAATAATGCTATATAGTTCTGAGGAACTGATTGCTTTCTACTAAAAAAGATGTGTTCTGCACAGCAAAAATATCCCACAAATTGAAAACAGAAGACCTTGTTATTCCTGCAGACATCGAGCATTTTGTGAATACCTCTATTGTTGTATCTTCACAATTTGTTATCAGTACTAATTTTTCTAAGATAAAGGTCATTCTCTTATCTGTTTATTTGTACTTATTTGGTTCTAAAGAGCTTACTATGTGTGAAACATAATGCTAATTGATCCGCAAATCGTAATTCAGTTTATTCTCATAACCATATCATTTATGTAAAACCATTTAATCCATTTTACTGATTAACATGTCGAGGCATACAGAAGGTTAAGGGCTTCACACGGCTGGCAAGCAGTGGATAGGGCTATGATTTCAAGCTAAGTAATCTGTTTCTGGAACCTGCTTTTTACCCTTACACTACATTACCTCTAAAAGACCTATGGTGGTACCATGTGTCTTCTGGCAACATATGAAAAAGTGGATATGAATTCCTAGATGTGAGTGCTCTTTTTGTCATTCTTGATGCTAATTGACAATATGTTAATTGTATGAGGTTCCAGACAGTAGTGTCTCTTAGATTTGTGTTAGCATGTGTGCTCTGGAAAGCAGGGGAAGATGGTAATGACAGTAAAAGTATAAGCAGGAAGCACATAGGCAGTATGTATTTATTGTGTGTGTTTGTTGCTGTTCATATAGAAATTAGAGGTCAACTTGTGGAAGCTACTTCTCTCCTTCCACATTGTGGGTTTCTAGGATGGATCTAGCAGTAAGAAACTTTCTTTACACACTGAGCCATTTCACTGCTCCAGAAAAGAGTTTTATAAATATGGAATTTATATTATTACTATATATAATAATAATAATATAAACTTTCTATGTGTGAAATACATATTATAGCATTCTAAGAAACATATTATTATGCCAAGATTGCATCATAGAATATCAGGAAAGTCCATACTTAAATCAAAGTCTTTTTATGTGGTCCAAAATTATTCTGCATGTGGAAAGATCCCTTAAAGCAGTTCTATACAATGCAGATTAATCACAAGACCCTATCAACGTAATTTCCTGTCCCATGTGATGCTTTTAAGAATTTCTGGTCAAAATTGCAATCCATTTATCCAGACAAAAACCTGGCAATAATTTATATATTTCACTAAGTTCAATTCCTTTGCAAAATATATTAGAGCTATTACCCAATTCCATTCATTTTAATGGTTTTTTTTTCAAGACAGGATCACATACTATAACTTACTGGCCTAGAACTTATTATGTAGTCCAGGTTGGCCTCAAACTCATGGCAAATCTCATGCCTCAATCTCCCAAGTTCTGGGGTTCAGGGGTTTCAGGCATTAGCCAAAACACCCAGCTTCTCTCCCAACTTCTTCTTAGTTGAATTGTTTTGAAACAGTGTCTCACTGTGTAGCCCTGCATGGCCTGAAACTCACAGAAAGCTGCCTGTCACTGCTTCCCAAGTTCTGGGACTAAAAGCTTACACCAACTTGCCTGACTTTTCCAATTTCATCTTAAATATCATAAATGTTCTCCAATTATTTCCACAAATACTGCTAGCTGCATTCATATCAATGGGGATGTCTGATTTATTTCTCTCATGTCACAGTTTTTGGAAAATAACTTATGTAGAACTATCTTAGAACTCCTAACACAGGCTTCTATGACACAGGCAGAAGGATTGTTCATTACTCTTAGACCACTGTCTCAGCTTCACACTGTAGAGTATAAATTGTTTCCCTTCAGGACCGGATGTCTGCCTGGGAACTGGGGCTTCACTGCCAATACCCACCTAACCTCACAAGACAGGAAAGCATATTTTTAGCCTGGAAAAAAATCTAAATTCAAGAACCAAAATCCCACGTATGCTTCCAACTGGGTACAGGAGGCTTTCGAACCATTGTAAAGTCAGAGATCCAAAGGTCAAATCTTTCCAATCAAGGATGACCTGAGTTTGAAAAAGAAAAGTGAGAATTGAGCTGTTACTTCTACATCCAGTTGGAAGAGTTTGCTGAACTCAATCAGCTATATAGGAGAACTGTGCAGAAATAGGACCAGGGCCTCTGTGTTCACTCTTCCTTCTGTTCTAAACAGTCACCTTTAACCTAGACCGTGTTACCAAGTATTCATTCCACCTTGTTGAAGGATTTTTGTTTATTTTTTGAGACAAGGTCTCACTTCATAGCCCAGGCAGGCCCTTAACTTGAAATCCCTCTGCCTTAGTTTTCAGAGTGTTGGGGTTACAGGTGTGTGCCACCCCATCTGGCACTCTATCCAAATTTTATGTTCATGTCACTTATCACAAACAGCTGCTCTTTTTCTCAAATACTATCTCTTCCTTCCTTGATTTTTTATTTTGCTTGATTGATTGACTATTGCTCCTCTCCTAATAAAATGTGAACTCCATGAACGTAGGACATTTTATTTAGCTCATTGATGCATCTACTCCTCCTAAATAATGCCTTTGGAAGCAACAAGTGCCAGCTAATGTTTGAATGAATGAACAAATGCATTGATGAGTGCATGTTTACACTATGAGTACCAGGTGGCTAATATCACTTCTGCTTTAATTGTACTGTCTATGTGATGAATTTGTATTTTGTCACTTTGTGGTTTTGTTCATTTGTAAATCTATTTATTCATGTTAAAAAGAAATCTATATTAGCAACTTTTCATATCTACTGTTCAGTGTTCAGACCTTATATGTATTGGTTAGTTTTCTGTTACTGTGATAAACACCATGACCAAAACCATCTTAGAGAAGGAAAGGGTTTCTTTCTTCTTACAACTTGCAAATAACAATCTATCCTGGAGGGAAGTC
The DNA here is from genome assembly GCF_950005125.1 of Chionomys nivalis. Classification (NCBI taxonomy): domain Eukaryota; kingdom Metazoa; phylum Chordata; class Mammalia; order Rodentia; family Cricetidae; genus Chionomys; species Chionomys nivalis. The sequence continues at coordinate 32,147,189 of NC_080112.1, forward strand.
AGAGCAGTAACTCAAAGCAGGAACCTGGAGTCAAGCTGCTTATTGGCTTGCTTCCCCTGGCCACCTGCCCCCGGGATGAAACTATCTACTTTGTACTTGGCCCTCCCACATCAACCATTAATCAAGAAAATGCCCCATGGGTTTGCCCATGGATCAAACTGACTGATGTATTTTATCAGTTAAAGTTCTTCTTCCCAGATAACCCTTGATTGTTTAAAGTAGCCAAACAACAATTGCATAGCAACAACTATCCAGTATATTTAAATAAGTATCCAGTATATTTAAATAATACAATAAAAATTGTAAAGACAATAGTGGAGGTGATTCCTTCTTCATAAACGACACGGTTAGGATTTATAAAACAGTTAGCTATCTACCAAGGCTCAGAGAACATCACAAAAGAGAGGGTAGAAGAATAACATAATAAAAGCTGGAAGGAGTGCCATGACAGTTGTCTTCTGGATATATACATCACACTCATGAATTCAGAGCAGGTATGTCCATCTGCACAAGATGGGGCCTGTCAACTTTGCAGAATGGGGTGAGGGGCTTATGAGGCTCCACGTCTCCCTTAGGATTATTGGCAGTTGATGGTTACTGGGAGGAGGAGAATCACTTTCTTCAGTGGTATAAATCACTGGTAAGTTTACACAGGCTCCAAGCCTCTACATGTGCTCACATAAACAACCCCCATTAAACTAACTGTGTAGCACACACACTCACATACATACACACACACAAAAAAAAAAACAAAATAAAAAACAACAAAAATATGTTAAAGTAAAGGCTTGCTGGGAAGAGTGGGATTTGGAAAGAGTGCAGTTGTGACGAGAGAGTGTAACAAGGGATGAAAAAGACTAAAATACCTTATATACATATATGAAGTTGTCAAAACCTAAAAATACAGGCTGGAGAAATGTTTCAGCTGTTAAGAGCCCTCCTTGAAAGGATCTGGTTCTACCTTCTAGCACCTGCATAGCAGCTCACAACCATCTGTAAGTTCAGTTCCAGGGCATCTGATGGCCTCATCTGGCTTCAGCAGGTACTTTGTACACGTGGTGCTCAGACACATGTTCAGGCAAAACATCTATACTCACAAAATTAAAAGAAAATTTTAAAGTAGATAATTGACTTGTGAGATTGTCAGGAGGGGATTCCTGTTGGTTGATACCCTCTGATTTCATGGCTCTACTTAATATTTCAAGCTCCCTGCACCCCAGCTTGGGCATCAAGTATTCTACAGAAGAAATAGCATGTGGGCTATTGAGGAGCATTTTCACAGAAGCATAAAGCACTATTACTAAAGTAACTTTTCCATTCCCTGCCCATTAGTATGACTCAAAATCTGCCACAGCTTTAAGAATCCATCTTTTAAATAAGGTCTCATTTCTGTGAAATTGTAGCTGTCGTAAAGCACAGGCAGAGGTTTCCACAGTAGTATATGTTTCCCCCTTAAGTGGATGGGTACAACTATTAGGCAGTTGTTGAGTGCACAGAAAAATCTATTGTTCTGGGGCTGATTTCCCTACCAATTGTTCATCCCAAATTGTTTCAGTGGTGCTATTTCTATGTTTAAAATGCTTCGTAAGTTCCCTTTTATTTTGTTTTTATAGCTATTTATTTGATTACTTCAGAAAGTCGAGGACAGTGCTTTCAAATGTAGAAGGAATTCTACCCTTTTAATAGCACTTTATAAATATCCTTTTTTAGCTTTAGTTTTAGAGGCAGGAGTTTGGTAGTTTTTATAATGGCTATCCTCTATCCTCTGACTATTCTTACAAGGACCATAAAAATCATCTACAGCAATTTTTGATATCTTCCTGTAGCCAAAAAGAACTATTCTGGACCTTAAATCTCAGAAATGTGAGGAGGAAATCTATCTGCTACTGTGAGGAAAAAAGAAAGATTCTTTGGTTCCTATAAGAAGGATAGATTGATGATGGAGGGATTTTCTCTTTCTCTCTCTCTCCCCTTTTAGGTGCACAAAATATTTATTTTTGCCAGATTCTGTCAGTAAAGACAGAAAAAAATCAGTCATAACAAAACTGGATTCATTCATAGTTCTCACCATGAAATACCTTCTTTCTGCAGTTAATATTCACCTTTTAGTCTGAGAGTGTTGTTGTATGTAGGCCATGCATTAAAGGGCTATTAGGGGTTAGGACCTAGGTGGAGGAATTAGGTATCTCAAGACACCACTAGTAGGAGGCAGAGAAAGCAAACTAGGAAAAGCTTGGGCTTTTGAAGGCCCACCCACAGTGTCATGCCTCTCCAACAAGGCCACCCTCCTAATACTTTCCAAATAGTTGTACCTACTTGGGACCAAATATTCAAATATGTGAGCCTGTGAGAGCCATTCTCATTAAAATTATTAAAGCCAGGTTCATAGTACCAATCATGGATCTATCCCTTTGTTACATTTCATAAGTACAAATAGAAAACTGTTCATTATCTCTAAAACATTTATTACATTATTATACCAGTGGACATATCATGTTATGCTGTTCATTACTGTAGACCACTTGGTTACAGCTATGGAAGACTGCTATCTTGCATATCATGACTGTATGTCTTGCTGTCTTAGCTTGACTACGATCTTGATACAGCCTGGGGTCACCTGAGAAAAGAATCTCATTAGAGGTATTTCCTAAATCACATTAGCTTGAAAGTATGTCTTTGGGATATTACCTTGATTGTTAATTGATATAGAATGGCCAAGCTTCCATTAGGAGGCACCATTGCCTCGAAAGATGCTCCTGGATTGTATAAACTAGGTAACCATTCATGAATTAACCAGAAAGCAATGTTTCACCCATCGTGTCTGCTTCGAGCTACTACCTTGAGGACTTCTCCCAATGATAAACGTAAAGTGTAAGACGAATAAATCCTTTCCTCCTCTAAGTTACTTTTGGTCAGAGTGTGTTATCACAAAGAAACTAGAAAAATAATAGTGACTTTTCTCTCCCACTAACTGACAAAGCTCCATACGGTACTATGTAAGCTAGCCAGCAAAGAGGATACTTGCAGATAAATTCCAGGCTGATTTTCCATCTCCTATGATCAAAGTATATCATATAGTTAGCAATGGGTTCTTCTAAACAAACCTTTGAAAGACCTAAGATAGCTAACCATGGCCTGAAGCCTCTGAAACTATGCCCCAAAATAAATCCCATCTTCTATAAGTTGGTTTTTTCACATATCTTATCACCATAATGGAAGTCTAACATATCTACCAACTTCTAGCATCTGTTTCTGAGCTTGATGCTTTAGCTCATGGTAAAAGACAGTTCTGTCCATGAGTGCCATAGGCTTAAAGGAAATTTTGAAATAAAATCTTCTGTGATTAGCTTTCTACCAATACGTCATGAGAACTGAAATCAACAAGCAGGCTCTTTTGCCCATTTTTAAAAGAGTAAGGAAGGTATGTCCTACACTGCCCCCAGAGGTGCTGAGGATTGTTCTTCTGTTACTCACAGTACTAAGTAGGTGGGTTACACATTCTTAGAGGACTTCCCAGCCAGCCCTGTCTCTCTTCCTCCACCACTCTACTGCTGTTTCTTGGGATCACCCTTGAAATATACTATTTGCCCTCAGATTCCTGTTTCTAAGCTTGATTCTGAGGACTATAAACTAAGATACTGTTATCTCCTTACAATTTTCAAGGCCCTTGTGTACAAGGTTTTTTTTTCTTTTAGGCCACCAAGCAGTTCCAAAATCATGATATAGAGACTTATTATCAGTTTTGAATGCTTGGCCAAGCTTGGGCACATTTTTGGCTAGGTTTTTAACTTAAATTAACCTGTTTCTCTTTACCTTTTGCCTCTGGGAATTTTACCTTTTCTTACTTTCTTGATGTCTCTACATGTGGCTGGCTGATGTCTGCCTGGTTTCTGGCCCTAGGTGTCTCCCTTGTTCTCTCCTGCTCCTTCTACTCTCTCACTGCCAGCCACACCTATCTCCCCTCCTGCCTACCCTATTGGCTATTCAGCTCTTTATTAGACCAACCAGGTGGGGCAGGTAGGCAAGGTGAAACAGAACAACATATCTTTACATAATAAACACACATCCTTGCATTGTTAAACAAATGCAGCAGAAATAAAAGTAACATCTTTACATAGTTAAAGTAATATTTTGTATCATAAACAAATGTGACACATCTTTTCCTAGTTAAACTAATATTCTGCAATGCTCTTGTGATAAGATATGACCTGAAAGACAAGGCACTTACTGGAAATATTTCCCAAATTATGTGACAAAAAATCGTAGTTGGTTTCATATAAAAGTATTTCTCTGCCTCTTGTCACACTCTTCAAACTTGGTTCTCTACATCTTTGTTAAAAGTAGGCTCTTGGAGTTGTTTCTTGACAGCTTGAGCTAATGTGAACTTTATCTAATTAAGTGGGTACTGAAAGCCAACTTCTGCTGCAGCAGTAGCAGGGCATTCCAAGGATGAGTAGCTTTTCCAGCCCTTCCATGCTTTTATCACTGCCAGTTCTCCTAGCCTCTAATACAAACAAATTCGGTGTGAGCTGCTACTGTGTAGAAGCTTTGGCTAGAAGCTTAAAAGACTTAAACTATCCTCAGTGAGAAGCCCTGACACTGGCTGACAATTCTTTCTGTTCTCAGAACTTTTTAAGAGTAATCAATCCCTGGAGTCTGGGAGGTCTAATACAGGTTCTGCAAGACACAGAGTCTAAGAAAAATATTTACATACAGGAGATTTGCCAGGGAGTTTGCTCAAACCAGTGCTTAAAGGAGTGGGAGAAAAGCCTCATTGTCAGACTGGGTATAAAGAAAGTTTTGCCCTCCAACATTTTCAGAACAAACACTTCAGCCACAGTTGGAATCTTTCAGAAACACATTAAATTAGACGAACAGAGTGAGCCCTTTGTCCACTCATTGCCCAACAAGCAAGATCAAGGATGCACGGCCCTGGGAAGGAGACTGCCCTTATTCACAGCAGCTTCCTTTAGCTTAGGATGGCAGTTGGCAAAGTCTGACATATTGACCATATATTGCCAGCTATCTCTATGTAAATAAAACTTGATTGGAACACAAGCATGTTGATTTAATTATATATTGTCTCTAATTGCTTTCAGGACACACTGGTAGACTTCAGTACCTGTGACAGGGACTGAATTGTCTCCAAAACATAAAGTTATGAGTGTCTGGTAGCCTGCTACCAAGCCCCCTTCCCAATTATGGTGACCCTCGGCATAGGGCAATTTGCTGAGAAGATTGGGAAGAATTGTTTGAAAATTCAGGGTTCCCAACATCCTTGGTGTGTCTCAATCCTGAGCACGAGTTCATTCACTGCAGAAATTAATACTACACAAAGCCGAGAAAAAGAGTCTTTCTCCCCACGTTATAGACTGTACATATATCCTTTCTGAAGATGTGTCAAAATACCAGGCACTTACCTACACTCATTACAAAGCAGTGCCTATCTTAAAAACATATCCTGTGTTATTTTTCTACTGCCTTCTCTCTACTTAAGTGTCCTTTTCCTCTAGCCCTGTTTTCCTGGAATTGCTATTGGCAACAAAAATCTTGTTGGTTCAGGCAACAAACAAAGCTAAGCTAAGATCTAGGAAGCCAAATGTTTATATTTGGAAGTGAGACTTCAATAAGTTTAGAATAGTGAGGTGTTCAGAGGACTAAGAACATCCACTGCCTCTCATTCATATCCAAAGCCAGGGGCATTTTCAGAGTTTCCTTCTGGCCACCCTACAGTACATGTAGGGTGATAACCTTTCCCTGAGGTCAGTCGAAGTATTAATGTGTCTTTCCCTGTTTTCCAATTTGTTCACAACCAACTCAGAATGCTGGACTGTCTTCCTGAGGCTCCTGATCCAGAGTCAGAAAGCATGATTATTATACATGATACTTGTTTTACCTACCCTTGGGCATTCTTGTTGATCTTCCAAGGCATTGTAGTTCTTCTTGTGAGTTATGAAACCACCAAGGGAAAAAGAGTAGCTCTAGCCCAGACACAATTTTAAGAAGACACACAATATAAAATGGAGAAAAAAGACCCTTGGGCTGTTTTGTGCTTCTGAAGCAAAGCTCTCAAATAATGAAATAAGAAGACCACATATAAGGAAGCAGGCAAACTTGGTTTTGCTGAGAGGACTCTTTTTCTTGAGTTAATTTCAAAAGGGAAAGAGGCGCTGAGTGAGTCATAGAATAAGTAGGGCAGAGTCTGTCTTTCAGGGAATTCAATATTGTAGGGGTGTATCCATGGTCCCTGAAGACTGCGCAGCAGGCTCAGCTTCTCAAAGACTGGGTCAGGCTTGTCCATGTGAACTTCTGGTTCTGTTTATGTGTGTATTCATTACATTTTTCTTTGCTATGAGAAAATATCTGTTAAGAAAGAAGCTAACAGAGCAAGTATTTTGTCTTGGCTCATGATCTGAGAGAGATTTCTGTCCATCGTGGTGGGGAAGGAGCAGCAGTTAGAATAACTTGTGGCTCTGGTGGTGGCACTTACATCATCTTTAACCTAACTAATACAATATAGAGACTATGTCAAATTTGGTTACATTATATTGTCTAGGAAATAATGATACAGAAAAAGTCTTTATATTTTTCAGCACAGATAAAACTTTAATTGATTAATTAATTTTTTCCTGAACATTTTAGATCCTTGATTGATTGGATCTGCTGACATGGAACTTTTACAGATATGTAGAGCGATGAGTTCAGTTGTTTTGTAGCAATTACTGGCAACAGAAGCAAACTATTTTCATGTGCCAACTGATCATCTAACAGGGAAGCTATAGAAGGTAAGAATAAAATAATTATATGGATGGTTAAACCCATGAGTACCCAACTTTCTTGTAAGATCTGGAACCTTTAGGCCTGTCTGTGTCATTTCTGGTGCCCTGTGTATTATCCTTTCAGGCAAAAATGCTCTGCTACCTGAGATCAGGCAAAGACTATGATTGAGGTAAAGTACCATAGGAGCCGATTAGGGTTAGTTGAAGCATAGTTCCCATTCTTCTTGTAATTAGTGAGTTCATGAGTTGAATATTACAGAGAGTAATTTCTACCTCTAAGTGTCCATAACCAACACGTATAACCAACACGTATAAGTATTCAGAGTTTTAATGACTCTTTTTAAAATGACCAAGTTTTTAATATCTATATTTATATTGTAAAACAAAGCTAAAATAAGGATCTCTTTTCTCTTTGCATCTACCACATAAAATTATCCAATATTTCCATGCTTTGATTGGACAAGTGGTTTGTAGTCATAGTCCTCAATCAAAACATGTCCTTTTACTATTGTTTCCCTTAAACAGGGTCTAGTGCATCCCACCCTACTCCAGGGACATCTTTCTGATCCTCTTGCTTCATTTTCGGATCTTGCCACTTATCATCCCATGAACTGAGTTTATAGACTGTGTCACCATGGCCAGTTTAGTGGATGATCTTAGCATTTCTTCTGGACCATCAAGGATCAACTTGTACTCAATTTGGTTTTAATGTTAAATGCATTATTCTTGGGGAAAAAGTATCAGTATTTATGAGATGTAGTCTGTCTGTGTCTTCTGGACATTAATATCCAATATTGCATGTAAGAGAATATTTGAGAGTTTACTAAAGCAATTATATAGTTTCCTTCTCCCCCTCAAAACCCCTCAAATTTTCTCTCCTAGTAGCCCTTCCTTGATGAAAATTGTATAACATTTTAGTTTGTTTTTCTGCTTTGAACATATTCTTTTTTTAATTTTTATACTCTGAGTTTTTAACTGCTCATCACTTTTCAAATTCTTGATAAATGCAGTAGGTGTTTTTACCTAATCACTGAGATTATCCACTTCAAAATTATACATTTTGTCAAAATGAATCCACATAATTAAGGGAAATTCATGATAGATCTTCCAAATGTCTATGTTTAATATTGACCTGTTGCCTTAGAGATTTGTTGTAGAATTCTCATTCTGTTTTTTTTTTTTTTTTCATTGTGGGGTTTCTTAAATGTCAAGTGATACTTTTCTCACACTTGAGCTCATTATATTTTTGGTTTGGGTAAATCACATTCTCAAGTTATCTTTGCATTTTTCACAAATATGTGTTGCTTTCAGGTCTCTTCAATCTTTTTCTGTCTTAAAAGTTTTATTTAGTTTCTAATTGATATTGAAATCATTTTCCTGAGTATAAAATACTATATTGAAAGAAGTTCCCTAAAACCTTGAGACATTGTCTTCTAGTAATTACCCTTTGTAATGTTAGGTCTAAATAGATATTTTTAATTCTATTATTCACTAACATAACCTCCAACCCTCCAAAAGTTCTTATAACCATGCATTTCTTGTCATGATTCTGAATTTTTAATTATGTGTTTCATAATTTGATCTTTCTGTACCTATCCTCCTTCACATTTGGGGGTATCTTTAACACTGAGAATATGAGGCAGCCAGCAGGGAAGAGGCCTGCAGGCTGACTACACTCACTCTCTTCCCACAAGAACCACTCCGATGCCGACCAACACATACCCCAGCATCCTTCCGGTGGACAGCCCTCTCCTTCAACATCAGTAATCACTGAAGGCACAAAGTGTCACCCACACCAATTGGAACAACAGATGAGTAACTGGTCTCCAAACTGAACTGCCCCAGTTTTCAGACCCTAAGCCCCAGGACACATTCTGAGACCCTCTATCTCCCAGCTCCAATCCAGAAAGGCAGCTGGGCCCTGCCCCCAACTCTGGCGGAATCCCACTGCTCTTGGGCAGACCCCAACAGCCAGGAAGAATGTGAGAGACCTGTGGGCAGGACATTTCACCATCACTGACAGCTACTGGACTCTGTTCCCACAAGATCCTCTCTGCTGCCCAGCCATATCTACCCCAGCATTCTTTCCTTGGCCAATCACCCCCACAGCGTCGGCAGCTCCTATAGACATAAGCAACACCTACACCAGTTGGAAGACAAGGTGAGTGACTGGTCTCCCAGTTAAACTGCCCCAGTCTCTAGACCCTATACCCCAGTGCACATCCTGTGCCTCCTCCTCCCATCTCCAGCCCAGAAAGGCAGCTGGGCCCTGCCTCCAACTCTGGTGGAACTTCACTGCTCTGGTGCAGTCCCGGGCAGCCAGCCAGCAGGTGCGAGATCTGCAGGCAGGCTGCACCACCATGGCTGCCACCCACTGGACTCTGTTCCCAAAAGACCTGCTATGCCACCCAACCATACCTACCCCAGCAAGCTTCCCTTGGCCAACCACCCCAAACAGCGTCGGCAGCTCCTATAGACACAAGCAACACCTTCACCAGTTGGAAGATAAGGTGAGTGACTAGGCTCCCAGCTAAACTGCCCCAATCTCTAGACCCTAAACCCCAGTGCACCTTCTGTTCCCCTCCCCTCCCATCTGAGCTGCAACAAGGCAGCTGGGTGCTGCCCTCAACTCTGGTGGCATTCTACTGCTCTGGTGCAGTCCCCAGCAGGCAGCCTGAAGGAAAGAAAGCTGCGGGAAGGCTGCACCACCATTGCTGCCACCCACTGGACTCTGTTCCCACAAGACTCACTCTGCCACCAAACCACACTTAACCCAGCATCCTGCTGGTGGTCAGCCCTGCTGTGGGATAATGCCCTTGTACACTGTAAAGATTTGTCACTTGTATTGGCTTAATAAAATGCTGATTGGTCTGTAGGCAGGCAGGACGTATAGATGGGGCAACCAGACTTAGAGAATTCTGGGAACAGGAAAGGCAGAGATTCAGTCACCAGCCAGATGCAGAGGAAGCAAGATGAGAGTGCCTCATTGAGAAAAGGTACCAAGCCATGTGGCTAAACATAGACAAGAATTATTGGCTAATTTAAATTGTAAGAGCTAGTTAATGTTAGGCCTGAAATAATAGGCCAAGCAGTTTGTAATTAATACAGGCTTCTGTGTGTTTCTTTGGAACTGAGTGGCTGCTGGAGCAAGTGGGACAGAAACTTCTGGTTACACAGCCATCTCCTGCAACATCAGCAGCCCCTCTAGTCACAAACCGCCACCCACACTGGGTTGGAACAACAGGTGAGTAACTGGTCTCCCAACTGAACTGCCCCAACCTCCAGACCCTAAGCCCGAGGGCACATCCCATGACCCTCCCCCTCTCATCTCCAGCCCAGAAAATCAGCTGGGCTCTGTTCCCAACTCTGGTCGAAACCTACTGTACTAGTGTAGACCCAAACAACAAGGCAGCAGGTGAGAGACCTGAAGGCAGGACACACCACAACCCGCCCATTGGATTCTGTCCCACAAGACCCATTTGGCTGCCCACCATAACTGCCCCAGCATTCTTCCCTTGGCCAACCACCCCCACAGTGTCGGCAGCTCCTATAGACACAAGCAACACCTACAGCAGTTGGAAGATCACGTGAGTGACTAGGCTCCCAGCTAAACTGCCCCAATCTCTAGACCCTAAATCCCAGTGCGCATTCCATGCCCCTCCCCCATCTCAGCCCTACCAAAGAGGTTGGGCCTTGCCACCAACTCTGGTGGCACTCTGTTGCTTTGGTGCAGTTCCCAGCAGACAGCCAGCAGGGAAGAGACCTGCAGGCAGGCTGCACCACCATTGCTGCCACCCACTGAATTCGTTTCCCACAAGAGCTACTCTGTCGCTCAACCACACTTATCCCAACATCCTCTGGTGGACCTCTGTGTACTGCAACAACAGCAGACCACATAGGCCCAAAGCGCCACTCACACACGCTGAGGAACAGGTAAGTGACTGGTCTCCTAGCTGACTGCCTCAACCTCCAGGCCCTAAGTCCCAGGGCACATCTCATGCCCCCACTCCCATCTCAGCCCCAGCAAGGCAACTGGGACTTACCGCCAACTCTGGTGGAACTTCACTGCTCTGGTCTCCAGCAGCCAGTCAGCAGGTACGAGATCTGCAGGCCAGCTGCACCACCATGGCTGCCACCCATCGGAATCTATTCCCACAAGACCCACTCTGCCGCCCAAGTCCACTTTCCCCAGCGTCCTGCCGGCGCACGGCCCTCTTCTGCAACATCAGCAGACTCTACAGTTACATAGCACCACCCACACCAGCTGGAATAACAGGTAAGTTACTGTTCTCCCTGCTAAACTGCCCCAACCTCCAAGCCCTGAGCCCCAGGGCACACCCTGTGTCTCTCCTCCCCCACTTCCCATTTCAGCCTCAGAAAGGCAGCTGGGCCCTGTACCCAACTCTGGTAGAACCCCACTGCTGTGGTGTGGACTTCAACAGCGAGACAGCAGGTAAGAAACCTATAGGCAGACTGCACTCACCACCACTGCCACACATTGGACTCTGTTCCCACAAGACCAACTCTACAGCCCTACCCAAGCATCCTCCCCATGGAACAGCCCTCTCAGGCAGCATCAGCAGACCCTATAGGTACAAATGTCAGTAACATTTGGAAGAACAGCAGCCCCTATAGGCACAAGCCCCACCCACACCAGGTGTTAGAACTGATGGTTAATGGACTGTAAGAATACATTCAACAATACAAAGAACAGTGTGGCAGCACCAGAACCCAATAGTTCTTAATATCCCAATGTAGATGAAGCAGAAGAAAATGACCTTACCTTAAAATAACTTGATGAAGATGATAGAGGCCCTTAAGATAAAATGAAAACTTCCTTAAAGTAATCAAGTAAAAGACAGACAAAAATAGGAAGAAATTAATAAATCCTTTAATGAAAGGCAAGAAAAAAATCAAACCAGTGAAGGAAACAGTTCAAAATTAGAATAGAGGCAATAAAGAAAACCCAAAACTAGGGAATTCCATAAGTGGAAAGTCTGGATTAGATACAGATGCAAACATCTCCAGCAGAATGCAAAAGATGGAAGAGAAAATCTCAGGAATTGAAGGTACTATAGTGGAAATAGATTCATCCATCAAAGAAAATGTTAAATCCAAAAAAATTCTTAACACAAAATATCCAAGAAATCAGGGACACCTTGAAAAGACCAAACCTAAGAATAATGAGAACAGAAGAAGGAGAAGAACTCCAGCTCAAAGGCACAGGAAATATATTCAGCAAAACCATATATGAAAACTTTCCCAACCTAAAGAAGGACATACCTATGAAGGTACAAGTAGATTAGAGAACACCAAATAGATGGGAGCAGAAAATTTTTCTCTCACCACATAATAGTCAAAACACTAAATATACAGAAATTAAAGACTTCCTAGATTTCAATTAAATTAATGCACGACGTACCCAAACTTATGGGATATTATGAAAGAAGTGCTAAGAGGAAAATTCATAGCACTAAGTGCCTACATAAAGAATTTGGAGAAATAACACACTAGTTACCTAACAGCCACACCTAAAAACTCTAGAACAAACAGAAGCAAACTCACGCAGGAGGAGTAGATGGCAGGAAATGATCAAATTCGGGGCTGAAATCAATAAAAGAGGAAACAAAGACAGCAATACAAAGAATCCAAGAAACAAAGAGTTGGTTCTTTGAGAAAATCAACAAGATAGACAAACCATTACAAAACTGACCAAAGGCAGAGACAGAATACCCCAAATTCACAAAATCAGAAATGAAAAGGGGGATTTAACAACAGATACTGAGAAAATCAGGTTATACTTCAAAAACCTGTACTCCACAAAATTAGAAAATCTGAAAGAAATTGACAATTTTCTTGATAGGTACAACATACCAAAATTAAATCAAGACCAGATAAACAATTTAAATAGCTCTATCTATACCCCATAAGGAAACAGAAGCAGTCATTAAAAGTTTCCCAAGCAAAGCCCAGGATGAACTTAGGGCAGAATTCTAGAAGAATTTCATAGAAAAGCTAACATTGATACTCCTCAAATTGTTTCACAGAATAAAAACAGAACAAATTTTGCCAAACATTTTTATGAGACTGATTACCCTGATACCCAAACCACACTAAAATACAACAAAGAAAGACCAATCTCCCTCATAAACATTGCTGCAAAAAATACTCAATAAAATACTGGGAAACCAAATCCAAGAACACATTTTTAAAAAATCGTCCACCATGATTAAGTAAGCTTAATCCAAGAGATGCAGGGATTGTTTAACATATGAAAATCTGTCAATATAATTCACCATATGAACAAATTGAAAGAAAATAAAAACACATGTTCATCTCAACAGATGCTTGAAAAGCCTTTGAAAAACCAACACCCTTTATGATAAAGGTCTTGGAGACATCAGAGATACAAGGAACATACCTAAACATAATAAAAAATCAGTATAGCAAACAAAGAGCCAACATCCTCAAACTAAATCTAGAGGAACTTAAAGCAATTCCACTAAAACCATCAACAAGACAAGGCTGTTCACTCTCCATATCTATTCTATATAGTACTCAAAGTTCTAGCTAGAGCAATAAGACAACAAATGAACAACAAGGGGATACAAATTGGAAAAGAAGAAATCAAACATTCACTATTTGCAAATGATAAGATTGTATACATAAATGACCCCAAAATTCTACCTAGGATCTCCTACAGTTGATAAACACCTTCAGTAATGTGGCAGGATACATGATTAAGGAAAAGAATCAGTAACCCCCCTATATACAAATGATAATCAGTCTGACAAAAAAATCACAGAAACAACACCATTTACAATAACCACAAATAATACAAAATATCTTGGGGGTAACTCTTTTTTTTTATTCTTTTTTAATTAAAATTTCCACCTGCTCCCCGTTTCCCATTTCCCTCCCCTCCTCCCAAATATTGTCCCCTCCCCTCACTTCCCTCCCCCTATCCCCACTCCTCTTCTCCTCCCCGCACTCCATTTCCCCTCCCTCTCGATACTGAAGAGCAGTCCAAATTCCCTGCCCTGCGGGAAGAGGAAGGTCCTTCTATCTACGTCCAGAAAGGTGATCGTCCAAACAGGCTAAGCTCCCACAAAGCCAGTTCATGTATTAGGATCGAAACCTAGTGCCATTGTCCTTGGCTTCTCATCAGTCTTCATTGACCGCCATGCTCAGAGAGTCCAGAATCAACCCATGCTTATTCAGTCCCAGACCAGCTGGCCTTGGTGGGCTCCCAATAAATCAGTTCCACTGTCACAGTGGGTGGGTGCATCCCTCGTGGTCCTGATTTTTTGCTCATGTTCTCCCTCCTTCTGCTCCTCATTTGGACCTTAAGAGCTCAGACCATTGCTCCAAATTGAGACTCTGTCTCTACCTCGATCCATCGCCAGATGAAGGTTCTAAGGTGATATGCAAGATATTCATCAGTATAGGATAGGGTCATTTCAGGTTCCCTCTCCTTAGTTGCCCAAGGTACCAGCTGGGGACATATTCCTGGACACCTGCGAACCACTCAAGAGTCAAGTCTCTTGCCAACCCTAAGATGACTCCCTTGGATAGGATATATACTTCGCTGCTCCCGTATCCTCCCTTCCTATATCCCAACCATCCCAATCCCCCGAGCTCCTCCCATCCTCCCCTTCTCATATTTCTCATCCCATTTCCCCTTTGCCCCATGCCACCTCACCCGCAAGTTCCCAGTTTTTGCCCTGGAATCTTGTCTACTTCCCCCTCTCCATGCGGATGACTATATGATTTTCTTTGGGTTCACTTTCTTATTTAACTTCTATAGGATCACACATTATATGCTTAATGTCTTTTATTTATGGCTAGAAACCGATTATGAGTGAGTACATCGCATGTTCCTCTTTTTGGGTCTGGGATACTTCACTCAGGATAGTGTTTTCTATTTCCATCCATTTGCATGCAAAATTCGAGAAGTCATTGTTTTTTACTGCTGAGTAGTACTCTAATATGTATATATTCCACACTTTCTTCATCCATTCCTCCATTGAAGGGCATCTAGGTTGTTTCCAGGTTTTGGCTATTACAAACAATGCTGCTATGAACATAGTTGAACAGATACTTTTGTCATTTGATGTGGCATCTCTTGGGTATATTCCCAAGTGGTATTACTGGATCTTGGGGTAGGTTGATCCCAAATTCCTGAGAAATCGCCACACTGATTTCCAAAGTGGTTGCACAAGTTTGCATTCCCACCAGCAATGAATGAGTGTGCCTCTTTCTCCACAACCTCTCCAGCAAAGGCTATCATTGGTGCTATTGATTTTAGCCATTCTGACAGGTGTAAGATGGTATCTCAAAGTTGTTTTAATTTGCATTTCCCTTATCGCTAAGGAGGTTGAGCATGACCTTAGGTGTCTTTTGGCCATTTGAATTTCTTCTGTTGAGAATTCTCTGTTCAGATCAGTGCCCCATTTTTTTATTGGGTTCATTAGCATTTTAAAGTTTAGTTTTTGAGTTCTTTATATATTTTGGTGATCAGACCTTTGTCTGTTTCAGGGTTGGTGAAGATCTTCTCCCAGTCAGTGGGTTGCCTTTTTGTCTTAGTGACAGTGTCCTTTGCTTTACAGAAGCTACTCAGTTTCAGGAGGTCCCATTTATTCAATGTTGCCCTTAATGTCTGTGCTGCTGGGGATAAACGTAGGAAGTGATCTCCTGTACCCATATGTTGTAGAGTTATTCCCACTTTTTCTTCTATCAGGTTCAGTGTTTTCAGACTAATATTGAGGTCTTTAATCCATTTGTACTTGAGTTTTGTGCATGGTGATAGATATGGATCTATTTTCATTCTTCTACACGTTGACAACCAGTTCTGCCAGCACCATTTGTTGAAGATGCTCTCTTTTTTCCATTGAATACTTTTAGCTCCTTTATCAAAAATTAGGTGTTCATAAGTTTGTGGGTTAAAATCAGGGTCTTCTACTCGGTTCCATTGATCGACTTCTCTGTTTTTATGCCAATACCAAGCTGTTTTCAATACTGAGGCTCTGTAATAGAGTTTGAGGTCAGGGATGGTAATGCCTCCAGACGATCCTTTATTATATAAGATTGTTTTGACCCCAAAAACTCCAGCAAAGAACTCCTTCAGCTGATAAACACCTTTAGTAGTGTTGCAGGATACAAGATCAATTCCAAAAAATCAGTTGCCCTCCTATACACAAAGGATAAGGAAGAAGAGATGGAAATCAGAGAAGCATCACCCTTCACGATAGCCACAAATAGCTTAAAATATCTTGGGGTAACCCTAACCAAGGAAGTAAAGGATCTATTTGACAAGAACTTTAAGTCAATGAAGAAAGAAATTGAGGAGGATACCAGAAAATGGAAGGATCTCCCTTGCTCTTGGATTGGGAGGATCAACATAGTAAAAATGGCAATTCTACCAAGGGCAATTTATAGATTCAATGCAATCCCCATTAAAATCCCATCAAAATTCTTCACAGATCTTGAGAGGACAATAATCAACTTTATATGGAGAAACAAAAAACCCAGGATAGCCAAAACAAAATTATATAATAAAGGATCGTCTGGAGGCATTACCATCCCTGACCTCAAACTCTATTACAGAGCCTCAGTATTGAAAACAGCTTGGTATTGGCATAAAAACAGAGAAGTCGATCAATGGAACCGAGTAGAAGACCCTGATTTTAACCCACAAACTTATGAACACCTAATTTTTGATAAAGGAGCTAAAAGTATTCAATGGAAAAAAGAGAGCATCTTCAACAAATGGTGCTGGCAGAACTGGTTGTCAACGTGTAGAAGAATGAAAATAGATCCATATCTATCACCATGCACAAAACTCAAGTACAAATGGATTAAAGACCTCAATATTAGTCTGAACACACTGAACCTGATAGAAGAAAAAGTGGGAATAACTCTACAACATATGGGTACAGGAGATCACTTCCTACGTTTATCCCCAGCAGCACAGACATTAAGCGCAACATTGAATAAATGGGACCTCCTGAAACTGAGTAGCTTCTGTAAAGCAAAGGACACTGTCACTAAGACAAAAAGGCAACCCACTGACTGGGAGAAGATCTTCACCAACCCTGCAACAGACAAAGGTCTGATCTCCAAAATATATAAAGAACTCAGGACTGCGAGGGGTGCACCCACACACTGAGGCAATGGGGATGTGCTATCGGGAACTCACCAAGGCCAGCTGGCCGGGGACTGAAAAAGCATGGGACAAAACCGGTCTCGCTGAACATAATGGACAATGAGGACTACTGAGAACTGAAGAACAATGGCAATGGGTTCTTGATCCTATTGCACGTAATGGCTTTGTGGGAGCCCAGGTAGTTTGGATGCTCACCTTAATAGACCTGGATGGAGGTGGGTGGTCCTTGGACCTCCCACAGGGCAGAGAAACCTGCTTGCTCTTTGGGCTGAGGAGGAAGGAAGACTTGATTGGGGGAGGGGGAGGGAATGGGAGGTGGTGGCGGGGAAGAGGCAGAAATCTTTAATAATTAAATAAATTAATTAATAAAAAAAAGAAAAAAGAAAAAGAAAAAAAAAGAACTCAAGAAACTAGACTTTAAAATGCTAATGAACCCAATAAAAATGGGGCACTGATCTGAACAGAGAATTCTCAACAGAAGAAATTCAAATGGCCAAAAGACACTTAAGGTCATGCTCAACCTCCTTAGCGATAAGGGAAATGCAAATTAAAACAACTTTGAGATACCATCTTACACCTGTCAGAATGGCTAAAATCAAAAACACCAATGATAGCCTTTGCTGGCGAGGTTGTGGAGAAAGAGGCACACTCATTCATTGCTGGTGGGAATGCAAACTTGTGCAACCACTTTGGAAATCAGTGTGGCGATTTCTCAGGAAATTTGGGATCAACCTACCCCAAGATCCAGTAATACCACTATTGGGAATATACCCAAGAGATACCCCATCAAATGACAAAAGTATCTGTTCAACTATGTTCATAGCAGCATTGTTTGTAATAGCCAAAACCTGGAAACAACCTAGATGCCCTTCAATGGAGGAATGGATGAAGAAAGTGTGGAATATATACATATTAGAGTACTACTCAGCAGTAAAAAACAATGACTTCTCGAATTTTGCATGCAAATGGATGGAAATAGAAAACACTATCCTGAGTGAGGTATCCCAGACCCAAAAAGAGGAACATGCGATGTACTCACTCATAATCGGTTTCTAGCCATAAATAAAAGACATTAAGCATATAATTTGTGATCCTAGAGAAGTTAAATAAGAAAGTGAACCCAAAGAAAATCATATAGTCATCCGCATGGAGAGGGGAAGTAGACAAGATTGCAGGGCAAAAACTGGGAACTTGCGGGTGAGGTGGCATGGGGCAAAGGGGAAATGGGATGAGAAACATGAGAAGGGGAGGATGGGAGGAGCTCGGGGGATTGGGATGGTTGGGATATAGGAAGGGAGGATACGGGAGCAGCGAAGTATATATCCTATCTAAGGGAGCCATCTTAGGGTTGGCAAGAGACTTGACTCTTGAGTGGTTCGCAGGTGTCCAGGAATATGTCCCCAGCTGGTACCTTGGGCAACTAAGGAGAGGGAACCTGAAATGACCCTATCCTATACTGATGAATATCTTGCATATCACCTTAGAACCTTCATCTGGCGATGGATCGAGGTAGAGACAGAGTCTCAATTTGGAGCAACGGTCTGAGCTCTTAAGGTCCAAATGAGGAGCAGAAGGAGGGAGAACATGAGCAAGGAAATCAGGACCATGAGGGATGCACCCACCCACTGTGACAGTGGAACTGATTTATTGGGAGCCCACCAAGGCCAGCTGGTCTGGGACTGAATAAGCATGGGTTGATTCTGGACTCTCTGAGCATGGCGGACAATGAAGGCAGATGAGAAGCCAAGGACAATGGCACTAGGTTTTGATCCTAATACATGAACTGGCTTTGTGGGAGCTTAGCCTGATTAGACGCTCACCTTCCTGGACGTAGATAGAAGACCTTCCTCTTCCCGCAGGGCAGAGAATTTGGACTGCTCTTCAGTATCGAGAGGGAGGGGGAATGGTGTGAGGGGAGGAGAAGAGGAGTGGGGATAGGGGGAGGGGAGTGGGGGGACTGGGCAATATTTGGGAGGAGGGGAGGGAAATGGGAAACGGGGAGCAGGTGGAAATTTTAATTAAATAAGAATAAAAAAAAGAAGTCAAAATTATACATGGGGAAAAGAAAACATCTTTAACAAATGGTGCTGGTATAATTGGATGTTTACATGTAGAAGAATGCAAACAGATCCTTATCTATCACCTTACACAAAACTCAAGTCTAAGTGTATCAAAGACCTTAACATAAATTCTGTTATACTGGACCTGATAGAAGAGAAAGTTGGAACTAACCTTGAACATATTGGCATAGGAAAGTACTTCCTGAATATAACAACAGTAGCACAGACACTGAGATCAACAATCAATAAATGGGACCTCCTGAAACTGAAAAGCTTCTCTAAAGCAAAGGATACAGTCAACAAGACAAAAATACAGCCTACAGAATGGGAAAGATCTTCACCAACCCCACATCAGATGAAGGGCTGATCTCCAAAATATACAAAGAACTCAAGAATTTGATCATCAAAATACCATATAATCCAGTTGAAAAATGGGGTACAGATCTAAGCAGAGAATTTACAACAGAAGAATTTCAAATGGGTGAAAAAGATTTAAAGAATAGCTTAACGTTCTTATTCATCAGGGAAATGCAAATCAAAATGACTCTGAGATACCGTTTTACACCTGTCAGAATGACTAAGATAAAAAACACCAATGACAGATTATATTGGAGAGTATGTGGAGTAAGGGGAACACTCCACTTTAATGATAATCTACCTCAAGACCCAGCTGTACATATACCCAAAGGATCATACCACAAGGACACTTGCTCAGCTATGTTCATAGCAGCATTATTCATAATAACTAAAATGTGGAAACAACCTAGATACCCCTAAACTGAAGAATGGATAAGGAAAATGTGATAATTTACACAATAGAGAATATCTCAGCTGTAAAAAACAATGACCTTATTAAATATGCAGGCAAATGGATGGAACTAGAGAAAATTCTTAGTGTGGTAACACAGACCTATAAAAACAAACTTGGTATATACTCATAAATAGTGGATATTACCTATAAATTACAGGATAAGCAACTCACAATCCACAACTCCAGAGAGGCTAGATACAAAAGAGGGCCCAAATAGGGAGGTATGGATATCCCTGGGATGGGGAAATAGAAGAGATCTCCCAGGTAAACTGGTGAAGGGAAGGGGGAATTCAGGGGATAGGAATTTGAGGGAGCAGATTGGGTGGGCTGGGCATAGGAGCCAGCTTGGGAGTGGGACTGAGGTTGAGAGTAACTAAAGAGACATCTTGATGGGGGGACATTTTGGGTTAGGTAGGAACCTGATGTCAGGGAAACTTTCAGGAATCTACAAGGATGACCTCAACTAAGACTCCTGGCAATCTAACAATCTACTAGCTCTTGCAACTTAAATTAACCAATAATTCTTATCTATGTTTAGCCACATGCCTTAATACCATTTCTTAGTAAGGCATTTTATTCTTGCTTCCTGTGTATCTAGCTTGTCTAACTCTCTTCCTTTTCTCTTTCCACAATCCTCCTAGTTGGTTGCTCTCCCTATACTTCCTGTCTGAGTACTAGCCAATCAGTGTTTTATTAAACCAATATGAGTGTCAAATCTTTACAGTGTACAAGAGCATTATCCTACAGCAAACATTTACTCAGTAACTAACGGAAGTAGATGCAGAGATCCACAGCTAAGCACTGGGCCAGTATCTAGAAGTCCTGAAAAGAAAGGGAGGAGGGATTATGTGATTCAGGGGGTTCAAGGTCATGATGGAGGAACCCACAAAAACAGCTAACTTGAGCTCGTGGAAACTCATGAACTCTAGACCAATAGTTAGGGAGCCTGCGTGTGTGTGACAGTGGTACATTACTCTGTTTTTAAGACTCCTAGCTGTGAGATCAGGACCTGTCCCTGGTGCTTAGCTAGCTTTGAGAATCCTGTTCCCCATGCTAGATTACCTTGCCCAGTCTTTATGTAGGAGGAAGAACTTGGTCCTGCCTCAAACTGATGTGTCATACTTTGTTTAAGCCCATAGGTAGACAACTCCTTTCTGAAGGGAGAGAGAGGAGGAGTGCATGGGAAATAGCTAGATAGGAGTGTGAGGGAGAGAATAAAAGGAGAGAAAGGAAGGGAATCTGTGGTGAGTATGTAAAATAAATGAAAAATGTTAATAAAATAAAATAGTCTGAGGAAGCCATGGGGATCAAACCAGTAAGCAGCATGCCTTCATGGCCTCTGCATGAAGATCTCCTACCTCCAGATTCCTCCCCTGTTTTCATTCCTATGCTGACTTCTTTCAATGATGAGAACCATGATGTGGAAGTATAAACCAAATGAAGTCTTTCCTCCCCAACTTGCTTTTTGGTCATGGTGTTTCATTGCAACAGTAGAAACCCTGACTATGACAACTTTCAACACAGGCACTAAGATGAACAATTAATAAATGGAACCTCATGGAACTGAAAAGCTTCTCAGCATGCACAGGCCTGGTCTGCACCAGATCCTCTGAGTATATATTACAGCTTCCAGGTTAGTGTTTTTATGTGATTCTTGAGTGTGCAAATGAGTGGGTCTCTGCTTATTGCACTGTCTCTTGGGCGCTTTTCCTTCTGTTTGTTTTGTCCAACTGTGACATGTTAGTTTTTGTTTTATATTATCATATTTTGTTTTGTTGCTATCTCAAGCAACCTGTTCTTTTCTAATGAGAGACAGAAAAGTGGTGAATCCAGACAGGAGGGAATGTGGGGAGGAACCAAGTAGGTGTCTGTCTGGGGGAATAATCAGGATGTATTGTGAGAGAAAAATCTGTTTTCAATAAAAAGGGATAAAGAAAAGATTTCTTTAAAAAGAAAACACGATTTTATTAAATTCTATTAATTATTAAACTATTGTTTCTTTGATTGTTTCCTTTCCTCAATTGTCTTGCTTTATTTTTATGAAACTCTAATTGAGAAGATACTGAACTTATTAGATGAACTAGACCGTGTCTCTTGATTTTCTTCATATTTTCTGTCCCTCTTCTCAAATTATGTGAACTCTTCTTTTAATGTTCAAGACTATATCTTTATCTTTACTTGTTTCTTTTCATGAATTCTATTATTTTATATGCAATATTTCTCATGTATCTATAAGAATTTTGTGTTTTCTGTAACTTAACTTTTTATCAATATCTACTATGATAGTCTAAAATTTTGAAATATATTAACATATTATGATAAATAGGCGTACTGTGCTTAGCAATTTCCAGAACCACTATGATAATATCTTATGGCAGATTTACCATTCATTTTGTGAGCTTGTCCTGAACACCTTGAACACTGAATGTATAATGCTGACACTGATAAATGAAGAGCTTACAGTCTATTGTTGTTCTTCTCAGTCTTTATTTTTAAATTCTTACTTGCTTTATGTTTTTATAGTAAACTATTTGCGTATCTCTGCAGAAAAAATTGTCATTTGTTTAGAAAAACTACAGAAACACTGAACTTAAAAAACTGTTTTGGCATGACTGGGAAGATGTTTCAGTCCATTTAAGGCTTACTACACAAGCATGCAGACCTGAGTTCAATCACCAGAATATACAGAATTCAAAAGCTGGGCATAGTAACACATGTGTTTAATCCCAGTATAGGGAGGCACAACTCACTGAGGTTCACTGGCCAGCCATCCTAGCCTACTCGGTTAAGTTGTAGGTCAGTGATTGATCTTGTTTAAAAGAACAAGGTAGTTATTTCCTGAGGCATAATACCTAAGATTGTTAATGTTGACCTCTGACTTCCAGCTTCATGTCTGCACACATGCATGCAAACCTGCATGCACCAGTATACACATACACACACACACATACACACATTTTAGCAAATTTCATATTCCCCATCACCATAGTCATATTGGTCAATGTACTCTCATGAGTTGGACATAACCATTCTATGGCTTGAACGAATGTGTTAAAGTTATGTAGTCATTTTCTCCACCCCCTTTCCATGCTTATGGTTCTCTATAGGAGAGGTACCAAATAATATATCTAATATTTTATGTACTTCTGAACCCACATTCAGACACTCCTCTGCATAATGCTTTCCAAACATATTTTGAAATTGTGTTTAATTATATCCAGGAAATTTAAGCCCAGCTAGGTGAACCCAAAGAAGCATTAACGATGCTACAATCACTCTCCTCCTAGGAAAGAACATGTTATAACAGAAAAAGCACATCCTTGGCAACACACAAATCCAAGGTCATATTGAGACAGATGAAGAGTACCCAACACTTTTGAGCACTAAGTAGGTGTTAAATGTCATGAAATCACTACTAACATCTTTTAACAACAACTGTTAATGTTATTGATAAATTTTATTTGCTTTTTATTATGTCGTTTTGGACAGGATCATACTTTGTAGCCCAAATTGATCATGAACTCATTGCAATTTTCCTGCCTAAGTTTACTAAATACTAGAATTACAGAGTGATCTACTACACATAGACTGTTCTTTAAATTTATACTTCTGATGTTAATTTTTCTGTAATCAAGCAAAGATCAGTGGTGGGATGTGAGAATTTGACTTAGCATCTGCTGGACTCTTGCTTGCTGTCCTGGTTGCCATGAGCAAAAAGACTGTCAGTCAAACAGCCAACTGGACAACATATATGCTACTAGCAGCCATCTGGAACACTCCACTGATACCCTGAGAAAGGTATGGCACATTTGCAAGTGATATGCTGGCTCCTGAAAGCAATCTTAGCAAGGAATTCTTGAAACAGCTTGTACCAGACTTTTTGCTATCACATGTTTTGACAAGTTCTCCATGATCCTGAAACCATTTGTACCTAGTCTAGAGGGGGAGTACTTTCTCTGGTGCCTCAAAGAGTGGCAGTATGATTGATGCTAAAAGAAAAGATTGTGATTGGTCCAAACTGTAAACCCACCAACTATTTCTTCCTGAGTATAGCAAATGGATCCTTTCTGCAGCCAGCAGAATGGATCCTATGTCTTGTGCATCACCTCCTGGATGAGCGGTCTCAATTACCTTAATGTCTGAGCTTGATTTTTGTGTTTTCACTTCTTCACAAAGTGAGGATTAATCATGATAATATCTACAATTGAATCTACTGGTTACCCATGGGCCAATGACTATTGGAAAGTCTCTAACTATTAATCTCAGCACAAAGGCTGAAAGATATTATTTGTACAATCATCTTCTTTGCTGGAGATACTCTCTAAGGATCAGTTTCAATCTCTCTCTCTCTTCCTCTCTTTCTCCTTCCCCTTTCTCTCTTCTTCCCTCCCCCCTCCAGATTTCTTAGTGATCTAACTCTGTACTCTCCTCTATAGCATGTTTAGTATCCTTTGAATTTCTTGAATACAAAAAGGAAATAGGAATTTTAGGTCAACACTGGCCTGACTTCTTCCTTCTGTTTTGTTAACAATGAAACAGCCTGTGTTGTTCAAAAAGTCTAGAACAGCTTTTTACTTGTAGCTATGATTTTCAAATATTTGCATCCTTCAGCATCACTGGAGTTCTTGTTAAAGCAACGATTGTTGGTCTCACTCTCAGTTTCTCATTCAGAAGGCCTTAATAATGCCTGCGAACTTGAATTGTTAACATGTTAACAATTTCAGTACCATGCTTTGAAAACCCTTCAAATTCATTATCTCGAAAGTGTACTAAGGAAGCAGCCAGTTTCCTACTGTCAACTGCAGAGTCCCATGAGTGACACTGCCTTCTGCATATTCCTCCCACCATTTGTGTCCTCTGATCCAAGTACCCCTTTGTGCTAATAAAGAGATTTGAACAAACTTTTATTCCCCCAGATATATCACCATTCACAGAATAAAAAACAGTACCAACCAAGTCCAAGAAACAATGAGTTTAATTGAGCATCGGCACTTCTGGATGATGACATCACTGGAATAAAACCAGCCCTCTACATACATACAATCAACCACTAACTACAGGGATATATGAGTCCCTGAGTCCCTAAGGTGCTCATTAGTTACTGAGGGGAGGGACATTTTCTTCAGTGATATGGCCACCCGTAAATTGCTTATAATCCTGTAAACGAGTGCCACCAATGCTTATGTAAGTGACTCCAGTTAAATTCATTGGTTCACCAAACTAGGCTTGGATGGAATTATTTATTTGGTATTTTTTTGGTGCCCTGTCTGACAGAAGTACATATTTACTCACATATAAGTGAGTATATATCTATATATGTTAGTATAACACTTGACACCCAATGTGAGGCCCTGAAGAACCACAGATGCATTTGAGAGAAGTACTTGAATTGTCTGTGTAATGAGTGGGTGATAAGATATAAAACGGAAGCTAATCTGTCTGCGGGGGAGCATCCTAGGGGTCACACCAACATAGCCTTCATTCTCTCAGTAATACGGAATGGCACACCTAATTTTTTCAATAGCAGTTGCATTATCCATGCTGTGAATGAAGTGATATGCCACTAAGACTGCTTCATCAGAAGGTAGACTGTCTAGAGAGGGTATTTCACGGTGTCATGGAGTGACAAACTTTGATAAATGCTATCTACCATGAGCACAGAGATGCTCCCCAAATGACTGGTCATAGAATATATTGCAGTTCCTGAAGTCAGCATGTACGGGATGGGATCATAAGCAGACTACAGCATCAGTTGTGTGGGTATTGCTCTGGGTAATAATACGTGCAACTGATGCTGAGTTTTTCCTACCAAAAGAATTCCCTCATATAAAGAAGTGACTGTAGCAAGGTAATTAAAGCAGCTGTTAAACATGCTCTTGCCTGTGGATTGGCAGCGAAAGTGGATGAGGTATTGTCTTGTTTCCTGTGACGAAAGGCTTACAAATAAAGGGACAAATTATATCTGTACTAAATAGTCTCCCCTGGGGTCCACAAACTTGAAACCTATGGCAAGAGAAGAAGGAAGAAAGTAAGGTAGAAGTGATAGAAGATACACCATGTCCAACCCTTAATTCAGTGGAAAAGAAAACTCAGTGAGAGTACACAGACAAAGTCCTCAATAATGGCACAGCAGAGGGAAATATCATAATCAGAATGCACCCTGCCTTTGAACTGCTTATGTTGGGGAAGATTTTTAAACAGGGCATGAAAGAGGTCTTCACAGCTTGCCATGGGAGACACAGTTAGTTGTAGATGGGGTGACTCTAAGTGCTGTGGAAGTACAGAGTCCAAGTAGCACAGCTAGTCACTTCATACTTAAGATGAAGTCTGCTTCATCTGAGCGATGTAAGGTAAATCAGTTCTGATGGGCAAACTCACATGAGCTGTTAGGTGCGTTTGTTCATCACCACCTGAGGTCTCATGAACATCAGGAACGGAGAACAATAGAGGAAGGACAGGCATTACTATAGAAACTGGGTGTGAGAGAGGCAGTGTCTGATGTCCAGGCCAGGATGCCAGATAGCACTGTGAGGAGAATTAGAAAAGAGGTCGATTGAATGGGAACCTTATGACTGGTATGTAGATTTAGCAGTTTTTCTAAGCTCCATAATAGTCCACAGTCTATACAAGGTAGGAGAGGCTCTGGCAGAGCTGAATAATTTAGATAGGTATATAAACTGGGTTCAAAAGTGCTAAGGAACTCAAAAGGAGATACAAAAAAAAAAAAAAAAAGCAAATGAATGCATTCTATCTAGGTCATTCAAAAGCAAATGGTATGATTTGTGTCTGGCCAAAGTTTCTAGGGAACAGTTAACAGAAAGCCAAGTTGAGTGCAAATGAGGTATTGGGAGGCTTATTGCCTGAGCAGCAGTTTATGAAAAGCATAAATGTTAAGATGGTGCAATTGAAGAACACGGTTTGTCCTGGGTATAAGAAGTTATCTCCCTAGAATAACCTGTTTACAACCTGCCCTTCAATAAAGTACGCGACAGGGAGAGATTGCTCATCAAGTTCAGGGCCATTGCAAAGCTGCTCCAACGTGACTCGATGGAGGGGCGTCAGCTTCAGCTATAGCTCCTGCCTAGAACCTGCCATGCTTGAAGCGCCAGCTCATCAGTAATTGTTGCAGACATGGCAGACAGGATACCAGCCCTGTCCCCTCTTGGCCTTGCGCTAGGCTGAGCAGTTTACACCAACTCCATGAGCTAACTCTGTCCGAGGTAGGAAGTGGAAAGATGCATGGCAGGACAGCTGAAGGAGAATGACTACAGAGTATAAAGGGCTAACACAGTCCGCATCACCGATACCTGAAGCAAGATAGAAAGGCAAGAAAAACTCTAGTGATATGAGAAGTTAAAAGTCCCACATCTTGGAGTCTGTTGGAACCTTCTTACCAATAAAGAATCAAGAGTTCTAGTACAGTTAGCAACACTGACCATAAATGTTGCCAAAATATAAGTAACATTCTTTTCACATATAACTAGTTTATGTTGAAGTGGCAATGAAGCAGGCTTAAGGTCTGAACATGCATGACTTTGGATAAGGCCTCGTTCCTTTTCAGGAACATTTTCTGGGAATCTGAAACAAGACTGTTAACTCATTAACTATCTGTATAATTTACGACAGGTAACCTACTTTCCTTCATCCTTGTGATCTTACCAGTTATAATCCGTTGAAGCACAGTCAGGAACCACCCTGAGATCTTTTGTTTGTTTTTGTTGTTGTTGTTTGTTTGTTTGTTTTTGAGATAAGGTTTTTCTGAGTAGCTTGGGGCCTGTTTGTTTTTTTTGTTGTTGTTTGTTTTCTCTGAGACAAGGTTTATCTGTGTACCTTTCGGGCCTGTCCTGGAACTTGCTCTGTAGACCAGACTGGTCTCAAATTCACAGAAATCTGCCTGCCTCTGCCTCCCAAGTGCTGGGATTAAAGGCCTGTGCCACACGGTGGAGGCCCAGCCTATGATCTTATTTAAGTTACTTATAAACCCTTTGAAGAAAATAGTTTCAAGATTCACCAGAACAAGATTCATCTGATGACTCTAAAGACAATGAAGTGCACTTCTTTCCCAGAGAAGCCACAGCAACATTCTTGAGTATGTCTTGGTTTCTTTCTGAACACCATCACTTTTGTTTCATTAGCCTTCTTGATTAACAGTTATATCCAAATCCCTTTACTAAACTACAGCTCTGATTTATACTAGCTTATTCTAAACTTATTTTCTGCATGGAAGCCACAAGTATTAGTTTAGCCCAAGTTGAAATCCCTAAAATATTAAGGGAACTCATCAGGATGCTGCAGGTGACAAAGTGTGTACCATTTCCCTGTCCCTCTCGATAGTGCCCAACATAGATCTTCTCAGGGAGCAACTGATACAAATGATTAAATGTTTTCATGCTGTATTGGGCATGCTAACATTTTTCTTCAGTTTCCTGTTAGCTGTTGACTTCTGAGACCAATTGGAAATTGCTTGGAATGAAGAGTGGTTAGCCTTCAGAGATCCTTCCTATACTCCTTTAAGTGGTTTTATGTTACAGATGATATAATGATAGCCTTTGAGAGTTTTACAGATTTAGAAAAGCATCCAAAAGATGGGAAAGCACACCCAAAGGAGTAACGATGAGCAGTTAACACAGGGTGCAAGGCCAGGCATGGCTGTAAAATTTAGGGGGGTGGCAGTTTATAGTTAGGTAAGACACACATGATACCTGACAAACTGAAAAACCCCTTAAAAACCTGTGCCTGTAAACATTAAGACAATGATTAAAGAGTTTGAATGAAGTTTGAATGTGGAAAAAGACACTTGCAGAATAATAATATAACTGACATAAAAGAAACCTGGTTCCAGGGCTATGATACTTCCCTGGATGTGGGTGGTGTCACTGAGGCCACAAAAACAATATAGGCCCATTGTCACTGATGTTGGTTGCCCACAAGAACTAGATGGTAATACTCTATTGCCGAGGATGCCATATTTTTTTGTTACAGGACAAAGAGAAATTTAACTAGAGCCTGGATGAAAGTTTCCCTAATGTTGGTTACCTCACATATGCAATGCAGGCTGATGTAGGAACATTGACTATATCTAGCTGTGACCCCTATGAGCTATCAACATGCTAAGCGAAATGAAATAGTACAACTACAATGAGCACAACCAACTGCTTTCCAATTAGACTGAAGGCTCATTCCCCACCAAGGAATTCATGTCTAGCTAGTACTGTAAACCTAGTCAAAAGCGAGTGCCTGCATATGTTATAGGTTTTAGCAGGGAAACTGTAGTGGTTGCTTTGATAAATGCATACTATGCCTATCAATTGTCTTTTAAATATTTATGTTTATCCTTATGGATGACTTCTGCTGTCAGCTTCTTTCAAACAGTGGGTCATGGCTATTGTAGAAACTCATAACTGGTCAAAGTACTAAGAGTAACTGATTGTTGAATGCTCAGTCATAAAAGTAGGCATCTTGATCACTCCCACCAGTATTCAGAGAATATCCCAGAAGAGAGGGCAGAAGGAAAGTAAAAACTAGAAAGAAATGGAACAATGTTGTGTAACACTGTCCTCTGAGCATGACTTGACCTTTGCCCTTTTAAACTCATACCTTCAGGAAACATGCACAATATTGGGGCCTATTAGCATTTCATCATAGAGGAGGGAGGGGCTCACCAGGTCTTATCCCTCCTTGGAGATAAGCAAGCAGTTAACAGTTACTGGACAGAGGGACTCACAGGGCCCCACCCTTCCCTGAAAATGTATAAGCAGTTAACAGTTACTGGACAGAGGGGCTCACAAGGCTCTACCCTTCCCTAAGGATCTATAAGCAGTTAACAGTTGCTGACAGTGGAGGTTATACATCTCCAACCTCCCTTGAGGATATATAAGCAATTACAGTGGCTGTGGAGTCCTCATTAGTCTCTTCTTCCCAAAGATATATAAGCAATTAGTGGTAACTTGGTAGGGAGACTTTCTTTGATAGTATTGTCCCCTGTAAGCAGCTCTTTACTACTTGCAGGTTGAAGAGCTAGAACTGAGTGTAACCATTTCTAAATATCTGCTGTATGTGCACTATCTAGAGTTAGAAGATGTCAGGTCACATCTCTCCTGGAAAAGTTAATGCACCAAACTTCTTTAAATTTTAATATCGAGACATACTAGAGTAAAAGCATAATATCTGTGACAATCACCTTGCTGTTTTACCTTAGGAACTGTTCTTTATGATTTACTTGAGAATCATCAAATTTTTCTTAAAGAGGCACAGTAAATATTTTGAGTCTACAAGATCTATGGACTATTGCAAGGATTCAACTCTACTTTTGTATAACATTAGACAAAGAAATGAGAGTTGGCTCTGTTTCATTACCAAATTAGACCATTAGACCACAGTTCAAGAAATAAACACTGAATTATTTTTGTTGTGTTTTTGTATGAAGGACTGAAATAGGCTTATACAAAGGGGTAAATAAAGTATTAGTCTTGGATCAGAAATAAACATCTAAGGATGAGCTCAGAATCTCTTAGGGAAAGGGCATAGAAAAGAATAGGTAGGTCTGCAAGACAATATCCCAGTTTGACTGATTATGCTTCTTGTCCCCACTGGGTTTCCATCTTAGCTGGAAACTATGCTCTTCTTCAAGCTGTGAGGTACAGGTTCGTAGGGAAAGAAAGCCATACTCACAGAAGACCCATATTTGGTTCGCAGCACCCACATAGTGACTCAGAGTCAGCTTTAACTTCAGTTCCAGGAGATCCTGCACCATTTCTAGACTCTGTGGCCATCACACTCCTGTGATACACTGATAAACATGCATATTAAACACCAATACATGTAAAAATAAATTTAAAAATATTTTAATTTTTTAAAAGATCAAATGGATTCATTTTGCACTTCTATTACTTTACTTATCTTCTTTTGCTATGGGATCTTTAAAAATATCTATTACATTAGGTTCTCTACTGTAAGTTGTTGGTTTTCTCAAATGCTGTGCAATCTCAGCTTCTTTGTTTGCACTTAGAAAGTGGAGGACAGGTTGCTTTTAGAGTAAAGAAAGAATAATTTGTATTGATTGCTTCTGATGCTGTGTCAATCTTCTTTTCTGCTTGAGATGGAAGGCATAGCATTTTTTGGGAGAGCTTTACTTTAGAAGGCAAAAAGACAGAAATAGGGAGGCAGGTTGAACATAATCTCTATTGTCAAGAAAGCGTGGATGATGATAAAGAAGTACCACAGGATTTCAGAATGTCCCTTCCCCCCAATGCAATAGTTTTTATATTTGAAAGCCAAAGGAGTCTCCATTCTCAAGGATGTGAGAATGCCACGGCTGCTAAAGTTATACTGTGATTGCATTTTCATCTGAGTTCCACCTTATCTCCATGTCAATATTGTAGCTTTGGGTTCCAAATTTCTACTAATCAAAGGCTGCCTCTTTTCCTGTACTTTCTCCTGGATGCTGAGCTGAAGCCTCCACTAGAAATTCACCTGGCGAAATGGCACCTAAACTTTTAATCTTGCAGAATTGTGTCAAAAATCTCTGGCCAGTTCTTAGCACTTATCCTTTGGACAACTACAAACATCTTATAGATGTATTTATTCCCTTTTATGTCTTTATTATCATTTCATTGGGGCTTGCAAAGAAGAGGCCAAGCCTGTTCTTCTGAAGAAATCTAACTGAAATTTAGATAAAGTTTATTTCTACTGAAGTCTGTTCTGTGGCAAAGAGATTTATTGGAAAGAGCCAGGCCATTTATGCTAAATGTTATGTAGTGGTAGTCTGTCCATATTTCTAATTCTGTTTCCAGAAGTTTCCTTGGTATTCTCAACATTAAAATGCTGGTTGGTGTACACTATTGCTAAATTACAAGTGATGCAAATTGAGCAATTATATGTAAATGTTAATTGTTATTAAACTACCCATACTGCGCAATTAAAATCGACACATACATGTTTACAATGTTTCCTGTTTAACAAATATTTACATATATCTCAATGGAATCTTATTTCAAGCCTTTATGATAGATGGGTCAGCCTAAACTGCACACTACACAGTCTGAGAGTGGCTACTTAGCTTGTTGAGGACTAACTATCCAAATCGTCTATAACCTACTTCTCTTTCCTGGTACCCAATACTTTTTAACTGGAAATTTAGAGTAATAATAGTAATTCCATCAAAGGGTAATGCTAAGAAAGTATAGTATTTGTTCCCTCTTAGAACAGAGTGTAGCACACAGCAGCTATTCAAGAACTCTTGAGTAGCAGTAGTATTAGTAATAGTACTTTATCATTGTTCCTTTATTCACAAATGACAAAACCACACAGAGTCACGCAAATTGCTCTTAGATTCAATCAATATGAAGCAGATACTTGACACAAATATGTGTTCTTAGTCCTAATAAAGTTCTTTCCAATAGTCCTTGTTGTTTCAACATGTATAAGAAGATTAAAGAGCCAGCAGAGGCCATCTGAATTGGGGATTAGCATATAAAGCTCTCCCCTCTTTTATGCACTAACCAATGATGTGATGCTGTGAAAACTGTGTGGATGGAAGTGGCAGTATCTCTAGAAAATGGATTTTCCGTTCTCTAATCTACACTTCCTTAGCATTAGTCTACTAAGTCTTTCCTTAGCATGCCACAGTTAGCAAGCAAACATTTATTCCATGTAATAGAGCTCCTTGGGAACACGGACCAGCTCATTTAGTTTTGCATTCACAGTACAGTATACACAAACTTTATATAAAAGTTCAAACTCAGAGATTTGTGCCAAACGTTATTTAAAGGGACAGTAAGTGGCAATGTGAAACTTATGTATATACTTCTGTATCCTTGCATGTTGGAAAACATTCTTGCAGGTTATGAAAGTGAGACTGTCGCTGCGTATGCTCCTTTAGGAAACTTCTAGCAGTCATTTTCTTCGCATGTCAAAAGGGTTCAGCCACCAGCAGATCAATAGAATAGATAAAGTTACTTTTAAAATAAACAAACAAAAAGTAAATAAAAGCAGCCAGAAGCCTAGGTGTAAGAAGCCTAGGTGCTTACAAACATGCCGAGACATATTAATCTTCATTGGTATGTACCCTCATTTCTGATCCTGAAGTGAGGTTTGAGGATAGAGCTTCTAGCATACCATTATGGCTATTTTATGCTTTTCCTTTTGTTCTTTCTGTTGCCAAGGTGGATATACACTCCAGAGTACCTGTCCACATTTTTTCTGAAGCAGCAGAGCTGTGGCATGAAGCTTTCTAGGATATGGAAGTTTGGTTTATATCAGGAGGAAAATAAGTGTGATATACACAGATTTGGATACTTCATAAATATTAATCATAGTGCATGAGAATAACTAGGTAATATTAATAATATATATCTTGCTTTTACTCTTTTCCATAGTATTTTTTCCACTGTTACAGAGAGAAGATAATTTTACAATAGAAGAAATAGACAGAAAATTAAAAAGCAATTTTTTTTTTCCTTATCACAAGATCCCAGAGGGACATAGATTAGAGCTTTTCACTTGGTGCATTAAGGCTATATATAGCACTCAAGTTTCAACAGACTTAGAAGGTAGCAAAGAAGAGTTTTTGCCTCACAATGATAACAGAGAATGTGGCTTTCCACATTTCAAGCCACATGTGATTGGCTCTTCAGGATGTGGCTAATGTGTATTCTGTCG
This sequence comes from Chionomys nivalis, assembly GCF_950005125.1. Classification (NCBI taxonomy): domain Eukaryota; kingdom Metazoa; phylum Chordata; class Mammalia; order Rodentia; family Cricetidae; genus Chionomys; species Chionomys nivalis. The sequence goes on from NC_080112.1 coordinate 32,180,663, forward strand.
GGTAGACTTCGACTTGTCCTCATGTCGGTTCCAACAGTCCCTACTGATATGTTTATGCTTTAAAAGAAAAGATTTTGTTGCCCTTGCAATATCCTGCCTCTTCAGAAGGTCCATGCCAGGAGATGGAGTTGGAAGGCTACTGTGAAAAGAACTTCTAAGTATAGCCGAGCTTAAAGGCAGTGAAGTGTTCTATGTCCTGCTCGTTGCTCATTTCTGCCTACCTCCTAGCCTTTGCCTGCTATGCTGCCAAGAATGAGCCAACAGCCAGGCATGGCTCTGAAACATCCGTAGCCACAGTGCCCATCATGGAGTCCCTCTCCAAGGCCTGGGCACAGAAGGGTTACTTTGTACGAGTTTATGCCCAATTCCACACCTGTTGCTGATTGGTTTTTCAGTGAAGCCATTGCTAAATTGGACGTTAGCATACAGAGAACTATTAGGAGGGGAAACTCTGCCATCAACCCCAGGAATAGGGAAGGGAAAGAAAAAGTCTGAGGAGAAGGAGGAGACAGACTGTGGTGAAGTCACAATAGGGCCTCTCAGCCAGCTAACCAGGGAGTGCTGAAGCCAGAGTACTTTCAGAGTTGTCTCAAGTTAGGCCCAAATGGAGAGACGCCCTAGACTCAGACTTTGAGCAGACTTTGAGTTTGAGCCATCTGGACATCTATGATCTTAAATCAAATCTATCCCATTAGCTGAGGTATTCGTGGAGAAATAGGAAGGAACAAATGGGGACAATATGCCAGAGGTACTCTCTAGGAAACTGTGATCCAAAAGGCATCTATATGGCTGGTCATGGTGCTCACAAAGTCTGCTTTCATCACAGTTGAGTCTCTAACATGCTAAAGTCTCTCTTGCATCCTGCCTATCTGTAGAATTTGCCCTTATTCTATCCAGCTGGCTGTCATCAATGCCAGAGGCCCATACTGAGATCCGCCAGAACAGTGCTAATCAGAATATTGAGTTTATCCCATATAGACTGGATGTTTACTGTGCTAGGACCCTCTACGTGTTATTTCATGAACTCAGACAAACTCTATGATATGGACGACTTAGCATAACAAAATTGAAGAAGCTAAGAGAGCAGAGTCTGTGATAATACCCTAAGTACATCCTCTTCTGACACTCAGGGAGTTGGGGGATTCCGAGATGGTTAGTACCATGAGTAATGAAGAGGATATGCTGGAGCAACTCTCTGGGAAACAGGAGAACATCTGTAGTGCCACTCTGAGCTGCTATTGCTTATCAAAACCTAGGAATTCCTTCCAGCCTCTTGTGGAAAGCTTTACTTTCTATTTAACATTGAACAATTCTGGCCAGTTTCAAACTTTGATGAGGCCTGAAGGTAACAGAAAAAAGGAACCCCACTATACAGGGTGTGAGGGGCTATTTTTCTCCCTTCTAGAAAACTCCATTGACTCTCATGTGTCATTTGGCTTTTCTAGAGTGACTCCACACATAATGCAAGCACTCCCTTTCCCCTGTGGCCCTCCAGTCTTGTGTTTTCCAGCATTTGCTATTTTCTGCAGAGAGGAGGAAGCACAGCACTTGACTGACAATGTTTCAACCTGACATTTTCTCTCTGGCCACAGGTTCTGAGTCAGAACTACAGATAGTCATGGTACTACTTCTTGAGGGAATGAAGTCTATTCCCTCATGACTGAGCCATGGTTCTTTAGACCAACCAGATGACTTTAGCTGCAGAGTGAAACTGGTTTCAAATCCATTGGCCAGTAAGGTCCTGCTTCTCATGAATGCCTACATAAAGATCCAAATTCAAAGTCTGTGTAGTGACTGGTTCTCAAACCTGAAAATAGGGAAAGTCCGTTGTCTGCTGGCTATGCCTTTGGGATGAGCATTACACCTGGGGTGGGACTTAGAGTAAATATACATCCTTAGAAACTAGTCTGATTCCTAGATCCTAATCTTGAAATATCATCAAATCTCTCCTCACCATGGAAGCAGTTTCCAGTTCTAGCTCTTGGCCTGATTGTTCCTTACTAAGCAGATTTCTTTTTTAACCTAGCTTTACATTTCAAGCTTGTTTTTTATATTTTTTTACCTTCACTAGACTACTCTCAATGTTTAGGTTAAACTTTGTCTCTGAGTATAAATTTTTCTATGTTTCTACTGAGTGTACCCCAATTATAGTTATGATGTATGTTCTCTAAAGATTTTATTTGAGGGCTTGTAGTAACTTAATTTCATGTAATTGCTTATGTGTCACTTTGTCAGATGGTGCCTTTGTTAGTCTACATGTGTGGCTTCATATTTTTATCACTGTATATGCTTCTCTGTGCCTCCTTTAGATAAATGTTATGAGATATTTATAAGATAAAGTACCACCCCACCCCTTAAAAGAGGTTAGACTCAAGTTAGCATATAAGAAAAAAATGTACATGTAAGCTGAGTCCAAAGGCCTTTTAATTTATGAAATTTAAACAAATTATCCCCCTGTGAGAAATTACCTAAAAAATGAAAAAACAATAAGAGGTTAATGTGGCCGTGTTAGTTTCATTTTTGCTGTTGTAACAAACTATCCTGACAACGACCAAGTTAGTGGAGAAAGAACTCATTTGTGCTCATAATTCCAGGTTTCAGTTCATCACAGGACGGAAGGCAGAGTAGCAGGAACTTAAAAGTTGACAATTAAAAGCAACAATCATGCTCCACCCCTCATTAACCTGACATTCAAACACACCACTTTCAGTCATGACTTTCCATGTGTTGGCCCCAAATTCACTTTTCTCTTAATGTAAAAAACACACTTCAAGTAGGGTGTGGTGATGTACTCCTTTAATCCCATAATTAGGGATGCAGAGGCAGGTGGATGTCTGTGAGTTCAATACCAGCCCGATCTACAGAGTGAGTTCCAGGACAGTCAGAGTTATTACACAAAAAAACCCTGTCTCCAAAAACTCTAAATTTAAAATTTCAAAGTCTCCCTAAAAGTCCAGTGTCAGTTAACTAAGAACCCAATAGGCTCTTATAAAAATAAAAGCAATTTATATACTTCCAGCATATGATAACACACAGTAGCATTCTTTTTTCATTAACATTTATTTTAAGAAAAACTGCATGAATTAGTTACTTCTACACAACTGTTTTGAAATTCCTGAGAGAAAAGTTAATGAAGGTATTGCTTATTTGGTTCACAGTTTCAGGGAAGTAATTCCATCATGGCTTCCACCCATGGATTTGGGTAGAACATAAAGACAGCAAGAACATGTACAGAGGAAGGCTGTTTACCTCATGGTAGAGTGGCAGCAGCAGACAGGAAGTGACCAAAGACAAAATAACTCAAGGACCTGTCCTAGGAAATTCTCTCTTCCAGTTAAGCCCCACTTTTTCATATATATATATAATATGAGACTGTTACAAGTGAGGGCACGGTGAGAACACCCAACTGAACCACTCTATGGGGAGAAAGAAAAGTTTCCTGGCAGAGCAAACTGCAGGTTTCCTCTGAGAAGAGCAGACAGCAATTTAGCAGGAAAGCAAGCAAATTTTATATGATAGTCTCGAGGAGGGGGTCTTTGAGATGATACTGGGTGTTTTGGAAACTAGATGCCCTTGCCCAAAGTATTTGACCCCTGGGGATGGGGATAAGAAAGGTATTGGTTTTCTGAGTAAACAGAACCTTGCCTTAGGAGATCTGGTTTCCTGATTAACAGAAACCCACCTTTCAAGGAAGGCCCAGCTTAGGCTTCTGTTTACGTAGTAAGAATCCTTCTGTTTAGGACGTTGTCACTAGCACTGACATTTTTGGGATCCACTTTGTACCTAACATTCCAGCCTTTTATTGATGATAAGGGAGCAATAATAGCTCTCTGGATACTTCCTGCTGATTGGGGACTTGAGGAGGAATCTGGAATGCTAGCCCAAAGCAGGGACTCAAGACAGCAGACATAAAAAAAAAGAAAACAAGAACAAAACAAAAAAACAAAACAGAAGAAATTCTATCAGCAGCTGGTTTGCTGACTGTCAGGTTACTTCACTAATTCTCTCCTGAAGGAATCTGGAAACAGTCATTAATATGAGAAGGACAGAGACCAGTGGGCTGAGTAGTGGCAGGCCCAGCAACCCAGAGAGGATTATAAGGAGAATTCACTGGAGACAAGTCCTGGAGGCTGTAACAGTTCTTGAGCCAGATTGTGTAAATTTTTAATCCTCTCTTTCACTTGGCCAGACTGGTTCACATAGTAGCAAACTTGTTCATTAAGCAAGAGGAAAGTGCCTCTGTTTTTAACAGTTTGCTAGGCAGAGCTTGCTGGTTTTGTAGACCCACCGAGGCTAGGAAGATGAGTTGGTTTTGGAGCAGTTGCAGGGCTGAGGACAATTCCTGGATTTTATCTACCAGCTGAGCAGATAAGTGCTCAGACAGATATAGACAGAGGACAGAGGGAAATGTTAATATGCTCAGAGGGATTTTTATATTGGGCATATATTTAGAATTTCCAGGCTGTCATGTAGTCTTGGTAGTTGGGAGGATAAAAAGAAGCCCCAAGACCAGAGAAAGGAAAAGAGTCCACCCCTTAGGGACAGGCACAATCTTTAGGGATAGGTGGTAAGTGGGAAAGGTTAAGCATTAGTGGTGCCATTGACAGGCAGAACTACATATCAGACAAGTGACCCTGAGTTTCTTTGAGCTGTGACTGGTGGGTCCAAGTTACAAACTCTTGAAGCTTAGCTGCCACTGGTGTGAGGGTGACATAATATGGACAGAACTGTATGTGCAGTGTGTGTTGAAGGCCTGTGGGTGAAAGGCTTTCAAATAAACCCAGTCTCCTGGTAAAATGGTTAAGGTTATAGGATCAGTAGAAGACTGAGAGAGGACACAATAAGTGTGTTTGCAGACAAAGTTTTTAAGAGAGCCAAAGAATTTAAGCAGTCATGGAGTGGGGCTTCTTCTAGTGGGGGTACATTTCCCCAAAGAAAAGGTTGTTGCAGGAGGACCTGCTTGTTCATGCTGGCCACCCGGCTAGCTTAACCCTGAAATAACCACACAGAAATTGTATTAATTAAATCACTGCTTGGCCCATTAGCTCTAGCCTCTTATTGGCTAACTCTCACATCTTGATTTAACCTTCATCTGTATATCGCCATGTGGCAGTGGCTAACCGGGAAGTTTTCAGCATGTCTGTCTCTGGTGGCTCCATGGTGTTCCTCTCACTCTGCTTTCTTCCTCCCAGAATTCATTTATTAACCAATACAAGTAACAAAAAGGCAGAAGGACCTCCTATACCATTTCCCCTTTTCTGTGTAAACAAAAACAAAGGCTTTAACCTTAACATAGAAAAACTACATATAACAAAACAAGAACTACAATTACAATATTCATATCTACTTTATCTTTTATCATAACTAAGGAAAATTATAACTATAAATACTTCAACTCTGTCAAAGACTCCAGAAGGATATGATATTACCTAAGTAAACAGGAAGTGCATTGTAAGCAACTTCCAAAACTCTAGAAATAACAGAGACATCTCACTGCCTGGACAGTTACCCAAAGTTCTTCTGTACTGTTGCGGAATCCAACTTCAACCTACAGGCCCATAGTATCCAGCAAACTTTCCCACGAAGCAGAAAATTTCAAAGACAGTTCCCCCTATATTGGCAGTTTGTCAGTCACTTTCTTCTGCGTCTTGCAGAATGTCTGGCAGATTCTTTCATGAAGGAGGAACACCAAAGGATCATCTCACCTTTAGGCAAGTTCAGCAGTCATTTCTCTGTGGGTGCTGCATGTCCAGTTCAGCAGTCCAGTCAAGAGCACATTCTTGGCCAAATGGCTAACCAAATGGCTAACCAACTCTATAATCCTCGTCAATGCCCATCTTCCATTTGAAGTAACTGGTGCTGCCAGGAGCAGATGTGTCTCACTGTCATGAAAAGTCCTAAATTCTTAAACATTTTAAATGCCATATTCTGAAGGTCTCTGAAAGATTTGAAGAATCCCTATCCATCTGAAATACTTCTCTGTACATCTAGAAAATCTAACTAACATTACTACAAACTTGATTATTATAGATGATTATCTATTAACCTATAGATCTTAATTATACATTACATTTTTTTATTCTTTTTTAATTAAAATTTCCAACTGCTCCCCGTTTCCCATTTCCCTCCCCCTCCTCCCACATATTGCCCCCTCCCCCCGCTCCCCTCCCCCTATCTCCACTCCTCTTCTCCTCCCCCCAGTCCATTCCCCCTCCCTCTCGATACTGAAGAGCAGTCCAAATTCCCTGCCCTACAGGAAGACCAAGGTCCTCCCACTTCTATCTAGGTCCAGGAAGGTGAGCATCCAAACAGGCTAAGCTCCCACAAAGCCAGTTCATGTATTAGGATCGAAACCTAGTGCCATTGTCCTTGGCTTCTCATGAGCCTTCATTGTCCGCCATGTTCAGAGAGTCCAGTTTCAACCCATGCTTATTCAGTCCCAGTCCAGCTGGCCTTGGAAAGCTCCCAATAGATCAGTTCCACTGTCACAGTGGGTGGGTGCACGCCTCGTGGTCCTGATTTTCTTGCTCATGTTCTCCCTCCTTCTGCTCCTCATTTGGACCTTAAGAGCTCAGACCGTTGCTCCAAATTGGGTCTCTGTCTCTCTCTCGATCCATCGCCAGATGAAAGTTCCTGTGCCATTCTCCTTGGCCTCTCGTCAGCTCTCATTGTCTGCCACATTCAGAGAGTCCGGTTTTATCCCATGTTTTTTCAGTAGCAGTCCAGCTGGCCTTGGTGAGCTCCCAATAGATCGGCCCCACTGTCTCAGTGGTTGGGTGCACCCCTCATGGTCCTGACTTCCTTGTTCATGTTCTCTCTCCTTCTGCTCCTCATTATAACCTTGGGAGCTCAGTCTGGTGCTCCAGTGTGGGTCTCTGTCTCTATCTCCATCCATCGCTAGATGAAGGTTCTATGGCGATATGCAAGATATTCATCAGTATGATTATAGGATAGGTTCATTTCAGGTTCCCTATCCTCAGGTGCCCCAATGAACTAACTGGGGACATTGCCCTGGGCATCTGGTAGCCATTCCAAGTTCAAGTCTCTTGCCAACCCTTAGGTGGCTCCCTTAACTAATGTATGAGTTTCCCTGCTCCTCTATCCAACCTTCCTTTATCCCCAATCACCCCGATTCCCCCAGTTCCCCTCATCCTCTCCTTCACACTTTTCTCTCCCCATCACCTCTCATCCCCATCCCACCCCACCCCCAAGATTCCAATTTTTTGCCCATCAATCTTGTCTATTTCCCATAGCTGGGAGGATATCTATATGTTTTTCCTTGGGTTTACCCTCTTGTTTAGCTTCTTTAGGATCACAAAATATAGACTCAGTGGCCCCTATCCATGGCTAGAAACCAATTATGAGTGAGTACATCCCATGATCTTCTTTTTGGGTCTGGGTTACCTCACTCAGGATGGTATTTTCTATTTCCATCCATTTGCATGCAAAATTCGAGAAGTCATTGTTTTTTACCGCAGAGTAGTACTCTAATGTGTATATATTCCACACTTTCTTCATCCATTCTTCCATTGAAGGGCATCTAGGTTGCTTCCAGGTACATTTTTAAATGAACTACACAATCACAATACCTTCATTAAGATCAGAAATACATATACATATAACAAAATTGACCTTAAATTTGTATCAATAAGACAAGATCCATACCAATGCAAATTATTCATATCTATATCATATTGCCCTTTAAATGTAAAAGAACATTTATAAACAATATTTGGGAGTATGCCATACTGCTTCCTGCTGTTTTGGAGCGCTGTTAATTAGGTCTTTCATGGTCTATTCTGTGTGCTAGGTTCATCTCAGTCACCAGTTGGACAAAGTAATCTTTTGAGGGTGTTCACAGCAACCTTTCAGGAGGCCTTGGTCCATGAAACCATATTCTCCTGGAGGCAATCCACAGGTTCTCATCTTCTCTGAAAACAAAAGAAGAGTCACTTTTCCCAAGCCACATGTCCTTAGACCCAAATTTTGAAGTCAAAATACCCTTATAATATACATGCTGATTTAGCTTAGCAGCCTATACAATGAAATGTCTCTCTGGACTTAACACCTTCACAGTCAAAGAAGTTAAAGAAAGCACAATAATATACAAAATCTAGACTCTGTGAATTTTCCAGTTTTACATGGCTTATTTTTCTTTACTCCTTTTAATGTATGACATTACCCCCCTTTTTTTCCAAAGCATTAACTTTATTTATGACTCTCTATACTCATTTTATTCTCTCTTCCAAACCTACGTACATTTATCCAACACTGTGATTCATTTAGAGGTCTTTTATGTCTGAATCTGTCCTATTGTGAATCCGTAATTCTTTACTGTCCAGGAGCACTTCCTAAAATGCTAAGCACTTCTTAAAAACTTCAACTGCACCATTGTTAAGGTAATACGGTACTGTCTGCTTGCCTGCCCAGTCTAAAACTTAAGCTGAGCTATTACTATGATATATATGGTACTTCCTGCTTGCTCTGCACAGTACAGCATGGCGGAGCTGCTTGTGTCTCTGAGCTGTGCACACTGCCCCACTTCCAGGCACACAGCCAGTCCAAGTTGCCATCAAGCAAGTTGCAGCAGTCTGCTCACAAACCCCATCCAAATGCTCTGTCTCCTGAAACAGCCAGAGATCACACTGGAAGCATAGCCCAGAAAGCCAGTATTTAAAATGGCTGCGGTTTTTTTCCTACTATGGCTGAATCAGGAAAATCTCTCTCAAAGAAGCTGGGACAAGCTGCCAGCAAACAACAAGAAGCTGTGTTAAATTCTGTATTTTTTTTTGTCTAGAATTCCTTTTCAAGACCTCTCAGGTTTTGCATGGATTTTAATTGGTGTGCCAATTTGTTGGAGGAGGTGCCTGTTTGTTCATCCCAACTGCCTGGCTAGCTTAGCCCGAAAATACCCACACAGAAATTGTATTAATTAAATCACTGCTTGGCCCATTAGCTCTAGCCTCTTATTGGTTAACTCTCACATCTTGATTTAACCCATTTCTATTCATCTGTATATCACCACATGGCAGTGGCTAATGGGGAAAGTTTTGGCATGTTGGTCTCTGGAAGCTCCACGACGCTCCTCTCACTCTACTTTCTTCCTCCCACAATTCATTTCTTCTCTGTCTACCTAAGTTCTGCCCTATCAGGCCAAGGCAGTTTCTTTATTCATTAATCAATACAAGCAACACAAAGATAGAAGGACCTCCTACACCAAAAGGATGTTTGTACATTAACTCAAATGGGTTGAGGAAGGGGGGTTTGAGGTGAGGAGTCACCAAAATTTGAGTTAGGGCTAGAGGTAGGAGTTGAGTCCAAGGAAGGTGAAGTTCAGAAGATGGTTTAGATGAGTAAGTCTTAGTAAGTCCACTAGCCCTTTCTACCTATCCTGAGGACTAGGGATGGTGGGGAATATGGCGTTACAACTGTACCCTTTATTCCCTTGTAACTGAGTGATTTAGAAATGGGTGCTGGACCATTTTTTGGTTGTATGGATCTAGGAAGTCCAAATCTAGAAAGTAAAATACCATTCATGAGGTGGAAGCAGATCATTTTTTCCGTTCCTGCTCTTGTAGGGAAAACTTCTCCCTGTCCTAAGAAATTGTCTACCATAGTAAAAAGAGGTTTATGACATTTGTTTGGAAGCATGGATGTGAAGTTAATCTGCCAGTCTTCCCCAGAAGATGACCCTGAAATTGAACTGATCTGGGCTGAAGAAAGGAGGGATTTGCAATGCCTTCTATGGGGAGGTTTGGGTACAGGTGGAGCATCTCTGGGTGATAGCTGTAAGAAGGCCAGAAAAGTTGGGGTGAAAGAGAAGTTGGAGGAAGCAGTAGAGGCCAACACCCAATGTGAAAGGATTTGAGAATAGCTGTCAGGAATTACTTTGCTTGAATATCAGAAAGACAGTACCTGTTCTGTATATGGAGCCAGTCTCAGGGACCCACAACAACTCCCATAACCTGGAGGGGGCTATCACTGGAACCTAGAGCAGATAGGAGATATGTTTGGCAAAGTCAAGAGAAAAATAGAAGAAGGAAGGTAGAGATTTTGTCTGGCCTCTTTAGCAGTCCTGTCAACAAAAGCATATTTGAAAATTATGTCATTAGTAGGTGCCTGATGACCTTAACAGTAATAGTTGCCACCTTTTGAGAAGATAAAAAGCTTCTAGTAGATTTTAGAATTAGAAGTCTATTGGTAATATAAATACCCTTGATGGTGAAGAAGTCCCTTTCCTGCCAAATGGAAGCATAATTGTATAGGATGTAGAATACATATTTAGAATCTGTGTATATATTGATGGCTTTATTTCATGCTAAGGTGAGAGTCTTAGTGAGGGCTATGTATGAGCTCTGTCTTCTGAGAAGCAGTGCCTGGCAGTAAGGGGGCAAACTCTACAACTTGGTCAGCAAATACTATGGCATAACCTGTTTGGCAGGAGCTAGTGGAGCTGAGAGATAAAGATCAATCTATGAACCAAGAATAGTCAGAAAATGACAGAGGGGAAAGAGGGAAAAGTGGAATTTTGTAGATAAGGGCTTCAAATGATTCTTGGCAGGAATTGGTAAGGATGGTGGCTGTGGAAGGAAAAGTAACATTGTTGAGGAGAGGGCTGGAATCAAGTAAGATATCAGGATTTTCTAGGACAGTTATGTGAAAAAGTTGAAGCTTGGAAGAGGACAAAGTCTGGAGGCTTTTATGTGATAGGAGGTCTTTGAGTTGTTATGATGAGAGGACAGAGAGAGGGTGTGAGCGTAGAGGCCTCCTGGGCCAAAAAGGAGACTGCTGCTAGTGCCTATAGGCAAAGTTGCCACCTCTCAATGTTTTATTTAGCTGTTTGGAAATATAGGCAGCAGGGGTAAAGGTATGTCTTCTAATTTTTTCCCAGATCCCCAGGGCCATGCCCAGTTTTCAGTAGTATAAAAGATAATGGGTTGGTCAAGGTCTAGGAGAGCCAGAGCAGGGATTTGTAAGAATGCATCTTGGAGGTGAGAGAAGACAGGTGTGGCAGGCTAAGTAGGCTCTACGGGCTTAAATGGGAAACCCTCAGTTGCTTTATAGAGGGGACATCCAAGAAAAGGAAATTGGAAATCCAGGTTCTGAGATACCCCCACTAGGCTGAGAGAAAAGAGATAATTTCTTCTTTGGTGATTGGAGGTGTGAGGGATCACAGTTACTGTCTGCAATCAAAAGCTAGTTTTCAGTTGCTAGGGAAAAACAGAAAAGCTTGATACTAGACCCAAAGGATAGAAAGTTGAGCTTTGAAAGGGGAGATTCTGTATCTTTTGCTAACTAAAAGTTTAGAAGTTGAGCAGTGTGCCATTGCGACAGTGATAGTGAGATACTGTGCAGTAGAAGGAAGGCCATCTGCATGTAGGATTAAATGCTTGGAAGATAGGCCAAAAGAAAAGATATGGGTGGCTATAGCCTGGTCAAAGCCTTGAAGTTCAACAGTTCAAGTGAGCTGAGAGGCTGTTGGTGTGCCCTCCTGGGCGAAGACAAAGAGGTCATGTGAATCTGGATATAAAGGAATGATAAGAAGGTATCCTTAAGTTCTAAACCTGTGAAGTCAAAGGTAGATGAGGGAATCTGAGAAAGTAGAGTGTAGGAGTTAGGAACTACTGAGTGTAGAGGAAGGACAGTCACAATAACCTTGAGGTACTGAACTAGATGATAGAGACCATCAGAATTGCCAAGATAGGGAGGGGTGTTATAGGGTGAGTGCATGAACTTGAGAATACCACTATTAAGAAGGCATTGTATGATAGGTTTTAAGCCTTGTCTGTGTCTTAAAGAGAACTATGACACTGAGAGCAACAGGGTTAGGAGGTAGGGCCCTGGAGTAGGATCATAATAGGGGGATGATGGAAAGCCACTTCAGGAAAGGAGCTGTTCCATACTTTTGAGTCACTGAAAAAGTCTGGAAGAAGATAGGATAAATCATTAATGTCATTCAGTGGAAAAGGAGACTCTTCAGAATCTAGAAAGAGGGGAAAACTCCTGAAGGAATTGGATGAAAAGAAAAGGAAACATATCATCTAGCTATGATATCACTATCCATTATTTTTTCATTATTTTTTTTCATGTATCTTACATGCCAACCACAATTTCCTCTCCCTCCTCTTTTCCCATTCCTCCCTCTACCTCCCATTTATCCCCCATCTACTCCTCCTCCATTAAGAAAGGGGCAGGCCTTCTATGGGAGTCAACAAAGTATGTCATATCACAGTGGGGCAGGATCAAACTACTCTTCCTTCATCAAGACTGGGAAAGGCATTCCTGCATGGAGAATAGGTTCCAAAAGCCAGCTCATGTGCCATGGATAGGTCCTGATCCCACTTTTAGGAGCCCCACACACAGACCAAGCTACCCAACTATAATCCACATAGAGAGGGCCTAGGACTTGTGTGCCCTACTAGTTGAAGCTTGAGCATATGTGTAAACAGAGATCGCTTGTTTGTTTTCCTGGCACCCAGACCTGAATAATCACACAGAAACTATATTAATAGCAACACTGTTTGGCCTATTAGCTCAGGTTTCTTATTAACTAACTCTAACATCTTAAATTATCCCATTTCTATTAATCTGTCTATCACCATGAGGCTGTGGCATACTGGTAAGATTCCAGCCTCTGTCTCCTTCAGCAGCTACATGGTGTCTCCTTGACTTTGCCTACTTTCTCTCTATGTCTCTGTTCAGATTTCCCACCTGGCTTTACTCTGCTAAGTCATTGGCTGAAACAGCTTTATCCATTAACCAATAAAAGAAACACATATACAGAAGGACATTACACATCACGTATGAGACATCAAAGCAGGCCCCCACATTTCCTCCAACAAGACCACACCTACTCCAACAAGAGCACACCTTGTAATAGTGTCACTCTCTATGGGCCAAGCATTTAAACACATGAGTCTTTAGGGACCATTCCTATTCAAATCACCATAGTAAATAACTCCCAAACCTATTAAAATGGCAGAGTCTTATCTTCATCCTTGATAGTATTGATGGTGTTGTTGGGGGCTGATGTCCTGGGGCAGTGTCAGTCTTCAACTGCCAGGCCCAGAAGAGCAAGAAGATTCTCCTGTGGAGGAGGAACTTGGAGCACCAACCAAACTTGGCAAGACAAAGACAGGCATTCTACCCTTCAGTGTCCTGTCTGTCCACAGTTTGGGTAGGGTCTTGGTCACAGGTGAGGTAAAGGGCAGTTCTTTGCCAAGAGACTAGTGTTGCCGTATTTGAAGCAAGCTCTGGGTGAATTCTGTTGGTGCCTTATCTTCTTTGAAGGAGACCTCTTCCAGGATACTGCTAGAAGCTGGTATTTTTCCCTATCACAGGGAGCTCTTTCCATCCTTTCCTGTTCTTCTCACACATTAAAAACCTTAAATGCCATATTTCATAGATCTTTCTCAGAGGGTTGAGGGTAATCATCTAGTAAGGATGAGCCTTGCAATTTATTGTTTATAAATTGAAAAGTCTTTTGTTTCAAAATAGACTTTAAACCATAAATATAATCCATGGGAAGACTGGAAACATCATTTTCCTGATCTTTTTAATCTGCACTTTTACAAAATATTACTTTGTTGTATGACTCAGTTTCTCCAAACTACTAAACTTTAACGAAGTTAGGAAGATCTCTTTAAGTCTATTTTTCTTAGCCTGAATAGACCATTACAACTCTACCAAAATCAATACTTACCCAAAATATTTTAGACGTCTGGTGTTACATAGATTGTTGTTAGGGATTAACTGGCACAGCTCTTAACTGTGGGTGTGATGTGACTATTTGTTAAGGTCTTGCTACCTTAACTTTCCTGTTATGGTGAACCATAACCTTTGAGACAATAAAACATAAGGTGATTTTTGTCAAGGTATTTGGTTATAACAAAAGAGTAAAGCTAGAATGCTTTCCAAAGCTAACTCTCTCCTGTGGGACCAAAGGGTAGTGAGATGCCTCAAAAAGGGACCCACAGCTCTAAGCAGTCACCTGTTCACTATTATCAGAGAAGGCATGAAGCTCCCAGAGGTTAATCTCTATAGTATTACCTTTCTGTGGATGTAATAAAATACCATGACCAAAAGCATCTTACAAAAGATTTTATCTTAAGTACCAGGTTAGAGTTCATGATGGTGAAGAAGGAAAATTAGCAAGTGATAGGAGCAGTACTCTCTGAGATCATATCTCAATCATATACATGAAGCAAAAAGAGAAAACATGTTGATAGGACTACAAAGCCTCAAAGTCAACTCCCAATGATGTACTTCCTCCAGCAACGCTGAATTCTCAAGGGTTTCATACCTCCCTAAACAATGCCAGCAACTGGGGGCCAAGTATTCAAATACATGAAGCTATGGAGGACATTTTTTATTCAAACCACCACATTCAGCCTCTTGGCTCCCTGGGAACATGGCCTTGTCATAATGCAAATTATTTAGCCTAACATCAAATGTACAAAGTCTCTTCTGAGGGCTCAAGGAAATCTCTTAACTGTGATACCTTATAAAACTAAAAAGTAAACTACATATTTCCAACGTACAATGACATTGGAAATACATTAGTCTTCCAAAAATCGGGAAGGGGCATAGTAAGAACAGATTGGACCAGAGCAATACTTAAATTTCACAGGGCTAACACCAAGTTTTTAACTCCATGTCTGGTATACGGGGCTTCAGTTTCAAAGGTTTTAGATTGCTCAACTCCTTCAGCGTTAGTTACAGCAACATACATCTCTTTCTTGAACTGGTTCCACTCCCTGTATACAGCTTTCTTTGGCAGAAGTTTCACAAATCTGGCATCTCCAATGTCTTGGTGTCTCTACCACAACCCAGGCTTTACTTTCAGAACCTCACAGAATTGCCTCTTAGGGCTTTCTTAAAAACAAAAACAAAAGACAAAACCTCAACATCTTGGTAACACATTTCCTAATCTTATTAGAGCTCTGAAACCACTGAGAAAAGATCTATGATCCCTAAATCTTTCTTCCTATTAAAATTAATACTATGTTGATAGCACTATCTTGTTAAGTTGCTAGCTTGGGATGAATCTTTGGTCCCCTTGGACTGTGTTAGCAGCTGTTTTCATATACTGAACTGAAATTTCCCTCAGCAGGTATTTTCTACAAGAAAGTAACTCCATATGAGCTCTTTCACAAGTTGGAGGCTTAGCTATGTAGGATATTGAGAAGTGGAGCTCTCTATAACAATACTTATCTTCTTAAAAATTACAGTTTCCTTTTCAGTACACAACTTGATAACTCTGTTTCCTGGTGTTCTTTACCATTGTAGCTCTGCCTAAGAGTAATCAGGAGTAACCCTTCAGCAAACAGTGTTATGCTGTCTTGAAATTTGCTCTTCCACAGAAACTGATCCTTTATTTTATCCACAGACAAGTTTTTAGGACACCGGTATAATGCAGCTGCATTATTTGCTAAAATATCATCTGAATGGTGTCTACCTCAATTGCTGATATAGCCTTTGTTCCCCTCCACTATCTGCATTGCTCTCCATAGTACTGTCTTTCAGGTTCCTATTAGAACAGATCATTATCCTCTGCTTACAGAATTCAATTACTTTTCTAATCCAAAGTTGCAAAGTCTTTCAAGTTTAAAAAAAAAAATGATGTTCTTCACAGCAACAACCCCACTCTCTCTGGTATCAACTTTTATATTAATTATTTTTTGTTGTTATGATAAAGTATGATGATCAAAAGTAACATATAGACAAGTTTATTTTTGACATCAGCTTCCAGAATGTTAGAATACATAGCAGCAGGAAACT
This sequence comes from Chionomys nivalis, assembly GCF_950005125.1. Taxonomy (NCBI): domain Eukaryota; kingdom Metazoa; phylum Chordata; class Mammalia; order Rodentia; family Cricetidae; genus Chionomys; species Chionomys nivalis. The sequence continues at coordinate 32,196,443 of NC_080112.1, forward strand.
AAGAGATCACATCTCAACCATACACATTAATCAGAGAGAAAGAAAGCAGGAAGCAAGGTTAGTCTGTCAGCCCTCAAAGCCCACCCATAGAAATGTACTTCCTGGAGATAGACTATACTCCCAAGAGTTCTGTAACTTCACTAAGTAATGCCACCAATTGGGAACCAAGCGTGTTCAAACTGAACCTATTGAGACATTTCCCATTCAAGCCACTATAGCCTTTAACCTACATGTATACTATGTAAAGGAAGGTGTCTACAGAGGAAAATGTTCTTCATGTTTCCAAGCAAAGGACATGATCAACAGGAGAAGACCCCATTCTAGTAGATAACACAATTGGTAAAGAAAAATTAAAGGAGCCAAAGGCCCCCTCTGATGTTTCCAAGAGTAGTCACCTAAGGAACCTCACTAGACTTTTATAACAAGAAGAAGTTTTGGCCTCCTACATGGTTAAGAATATGCATTAGGAATGTATGAGTGTGATAGGGTTAGTTATCAACTTGACAAAGCCTAGTACCATCTTTTAGCATATCTATGAGTGATCATCTTGATTAACTTAAGTGGCACTGGAAGGTTCTTCTTGATTGTGAGTGAGATCAGCCAAGGAGAAGGAGATCCAGAATTATATAAATAAAAAGAGAAACCCACGTAGGAGCAGGAGATCCAGAATTGAATAAATGGAAATAGAAACCCACGTGGGAACAGGAGATCCAGAACTGAATAAATAGAAAGAGAAACCCACGTAGAAGCAGGAGATCCAGAGTTGTATAAATAGAAAGAGAAACCCATGCAGGAGCAGGAGATCCAGAGTTGTATAAATAGAAAGAGAAACCCGCACAGGAGCAGAAGATCCAGAGTTGTATAAATAGAAAGAGAAACCCGTGCAGGAGCAGGAGATCCAGAGTTGTATAAATAGAAAGAGAAACCCGCGTGGCACCACACACTCATTCATTGCTTTTCTTCTGACTATTGCTGCAATATGATAAATGTTCTCAGGCACATGCTACCTTATGTCCCCATTATGACAGACATTAACATGGAAGTGGGAGCTAAAATAAATCCTTCCTTTATTAAGTTATATTGATTGGAGTATTTTACACAGCAATAGGAAAGGAAACTAGGATAACATTGAAAAATAAATACTAATATTACAAAGTAAAACTGTATTAACCCCCAACCAGGATTCTTAAACAGACCAAGTTCAGCTGAGGACATAAAGCTCTTAAAGCCCATTGACAGTCATTAAAATAATGAGATTTAGCCACTTAAGAGAGCCTTACCATGTCCTTGAAACAGTTTCGGGGCCTTCCATTACGAGTCAGATAATAGAATCAACATGCACCAGACTCATGTCTTACAAAACTCAGAGCTCACTGTAATATCTTGCAACACGTGAAATCCTGCCGGTCATTTACTGTTATATCTAAACCTCGAGTACTCTCTCCAGGCCTGTTGTACAGAAACTCCATAAATTTCCCACAGGGCTAAACTAGATCTAGACAATTCTCTACTTTCCGACCTTCAGGCCACCTACCTCATGGGTGGAAGTGGTTTTATGGTGGCAGGCCAAAGATTATCAAGTCATACAATAGTAAGTATCACAGAGACCACAGACACTAAGCCCTTTCTAAGTAGTCACATGCCAGCCCCCAAATCAGAGCTAGCTGCCTTTTCTAAGACTCTCCAACTGGGGTCAGGGATGAATGAGAGGTGACATTTACATAGATTTTCCTGAGGCTTCCTGTTAAACCATACTCATGCAGTCATCTGGAAACAAGAGATTCTCTCACTGCCCTCAGTACTAAACATGCATGATCCCTGTGGCTTTGATGCTCCAGAAAGCATCTGAATTCAAACCTAGGTGGCCATTATGTATTTTTAAGTATGCCCAAAGGACAACTCTGACATCTGTGAGACTAACAAGCAAGGGGATGACAAGTTAAACAAGGCAGATTGACTTTTACTCCAGGCTGCGTAGCTCCTAACCCTACTCTAACCACTGTCTTATGTGCTCTATATATTCCTCAAGAAACTGGACAGGCCTTAGATCTGGACTTCACAAGTACCACAGAGGTTTGGTTATAGAGCCCAGAGCAGAAACTGTTATTACAACCACTTCATCCCCTATGAAGTCTTTTCTGAAAGATCTTTCCTCCAGACAGGCCTCTTCCTAGATCCAGATGTTCCTTACCCATCTCAGTATGTTACATCACAAGTACACACAATCATGGCTGTCACTAGTACCAGGATAAGTACAGCCAGATTCCACCCTTCTGGGATCACCTCCCCACATTAACCTAGGAGATTGGACCTACCTCAGAATCTTCCCACAGGATCTAAGACAGTGGTTTTCAACCTTCCCAGTGCTGTGACTCTTTAATATAATTCCTCAAATTGTGGTGACTCCAAACTATTAAATTATTTTTGTTGCTACTTCCTAACTGTAATTCTGCTTCAGGTATGAACATAGTATAAATAACTGTGTTTTCCAATGTTCTCAGGTGACACGCCAAAGGGGTCATGACCCTCAGGTTGCAAACCAGGATCATGACCTTCAGGCTGCAAACCGCTGCTCTAAGCTTCCCAGGCCAGACTGCACCAACAGCTCCCCATTAGTATAACTCCAGTCAAGTTGCAAGGCCTGCCATCATGGAATCATTTGTCCAGATTGAAGCTCCAACATATTTCTGGTAGTTTCATCGAAATCTTCATCTTCTGTTCCAGCAAGACAGAGCTGAAACAATCCACCCCTAAACTTTTAGGCTCCATTAAGTAGTCAGCTTTCTTTCTGTCACTTTTCTGAGCTCTACAATATAAGGTTTTAAATACACTTTTGTTTCTTGAGACTTTCACACATCTAGATAACATTTATTTTTTATATCCATGTCCCACTTCTCCTCCAACACTTCCCAGGCACCCATTTCTACATCTCCATCCTAAATTCATGTCAACATCTATAACTCTGAGTCCAATTACGCTGACTGTATGTTCCATGATGTGGGACCATACACTGGAATGTGGGCAACCTACCAGGGGCCATCCCATAACAGAGAACTGGTTTACCCTCCCCAACACTCTCCAACTGCCAGTAACTCCTCAGGAGGGGGGGGGTCTCATGAGTCCCTCCTCTATCCAACAGCCTCTAACTGACAGTAGCACCTCAGCAGGTGGGGGGTCTCATGAGTCCCTCCTCTATCCAACAGTCTCCAACTGCCAGTAGCTCCTGAGCAGGGGTGTGGGTGTCTCATGTGTCCCTCCTCTATCCAACATCCTCCAACTGCCAGTCACTCCTCAGTGGGGTAGGGGTCATGAATCCGTCCTCTATCCATGAAGGAATGTTGATTGGCTTTAACTTACACGGTTCTTGTGAAGGCAGTCATGGATTCTGGGGGTTCATATATCCATAGTCTGTTATACCCAGAAGGCATCGTTTTTCAGCAGTTGTCCCAAACCTCTGTCTTTTGAAATCTTTTCACCTTCTCCTCTTCTGTGGTGCTCTCTGAGCCTTTGGTGTGGACATGTGATATAGCTTGTATTTAGTACTAAGCACTCCATAGACTGCCCTTTCATTGTAAAAGTCACCTTCTCTGGTGAGGGCTGTGGCTGCAGTAATCTATTTCCACTTGGAGCTGGAAGGCTCTATGATAGAATTTTCTAAGCTATCTTCTCTTAGTCCCTGTAAATCCTATAGGACCCAACCTAGTTTAAAGAATTCACCTTACGGCTCTACTTTCAGGGAGACTTCTTTGACTTTTTCTGGATGGAAATCATCACTTATCTGTTGTGTGATGTTTTACTCTTTGTTTTGGGAAGGCACTCACCACCCAGCTCTCAAATAAATGACACAAAGAGACTTATTCTTACTTGCTAATGCCCAGCCTTAGATAGGTTTGTTTCTAGCCTGATTCTTTTAAATTATCCCATCTACCTTTGCCTTTGGGATTTTTCCTTTTCTTACTTCTATATATCATACTTTTAGTCTTACTATATGGCTCACTGGGTGGCTGGCCCCTGAAATCCTCCTCCCCTTGTTCTCTCATTGCTCCCTGATTCTTCCCCCCCCACCCAGATTTCTCCTTTTATGTGTATGCTGTTCCTGCCAGCCCTGCCTATTTCTCTCTCCTGCCTCACTATTGGCCATTCAGTTCTTTATTAGACCATAAGGTGTTTTAGACAGGCATAGTAACACAGCTTCCCAGAGTTAAACAAATGCAGCATAAACAAAAAGTAACACATCTTAAAATAATATTCCCCAACACTTAATTACATTTATAATCCCTGTTTCTATTTCTATATTGAAAACCTAAAGACTGGTGATACTCAGGTGTTTACTCATTGTCTTTTTGTTTAAATTCCTCTCAAGAAACCAACCCTTTCTTGTCAGAAGGTGACTCCTTTACCCTTGTTGGTCTAAGACATCTAAACAGTTCTTCCCATAGACTCTAAAGGACATTAAACTCCAGATAGTTATTTCATGGATATCAAACATTATTAATTTAATCTGATAGCCATGTTACTTACATCTTGATCTCAAAGCAATAGTCGAGCCTTGAACTTACTGCAGTCACCACCCTCCTCTCCTCTCCTCTCCTCTCCTCTCCTCTCCTCTCCTCTCCTCTCCTCTCCTCTCCTCTCCTCTCCTCTCCTCTCCTCTGCAGTTCCAGCCTTGTATTCCTTGTGTTGGTTCGAATGAGAGAGAACATCTTCCCATGGACTCAATGTATTTGAACCCTTAGTCAATGCCTGGGGGTTCTACTATGATGTATGCTCTTAATGTAAGAAGTATGTCACTTGAAGAGAGCTTTGAGCGCTTAAGGCCTTACTCTATTTCCATTTTTCTTTTCTATCTTTTCTTTGTGTTGGGATTTGAGATGTGAGCTTCAGCTTCCTATTCAGCTGCTGTGCCTGACGCTTGCTGCCATGCCTCTCTGCCATGATAGAGTCATAGCATTTTGGAACAGTAAGCCCAGATAAACTCTTCTTTCTCTTAGTTGTTTGTGTCACAGTACTTTATCACAGCAACAGAAGAGGAAAAAATACACCCCTTGTGGTACTTTTGACTGCAGGGCACATTAGCAACACTTACCAGTTCCCCATTTCAGCTCTAAAACAATTCCAGAAAAAGAGCATCTACCATTATCAGTTATTCAATCTTGCTGATAAGTCAAGGAAGAAAATTTACAGGCAATAGACTTAAAATAATAAACCAAAATGTGGAGTGTGACCAGGGATTTGTAGTGCCTTATTCGAAAAACTAGAGTCTCCTAATTGACTTATGGTGGTGCTTCATCCCAAGGGGCTAGACTAGAAAGGATGTTATGAAATGTACTATTTAACAAGATGGTGAAATATGTTGTTATCTATTCAAATATAACTCCCACTCAAATGACTCTACACTATTGCTCATGAGATAAGACCAAGCAAGATAAGAGCAAGCAACTTCTTACTATGATGTAAGCACCTCACTCCCTCTGAGGAATATTTTTTCTTATAATCCACCCACTGTGCTTCTGTTTCTCCACAGCATGCATTTATTATTAAAGCATGGCATGCTGGGTATGATAAGTACAAGATACAAGCAGAAAGTATTTACAAAGCAAGACTAATAGAAAAGATTTTTTTTTCTTTTCAAGAGAAGTTTCTTGGTTTTCATGTCTTGGGTTGTTTGTGTAGAGTTTGGTGCTGGCTGAGGTCAGTTTTCTACAAGAGGACATACTCTACTGAAAGACTTTTCTGAGTTCAAAGCACAAGAACTGTCTCCAAACAAGAACAACTATACTTGGGTTTAGAGTTAATTTATGTTCCTCATATATGAAGGAGGTAGCATGTGGTTATAGATAAAAATAGGTTGCCAATGGCTTTATAAGCTCAGGGTTATATTTTGATGTCCCTTGTTTCTGAGACAGAGAACTTTGGGCAATAAATTGAAGTAATTTGGACTAAAAGATCAAAGAGTTCCTTTCTACTTCCAGTTTATAAAGCTTGCACTTTAAGTCAGATAGTAATTAATAAAAGAAGTTGGGAAGGAAAAAAAAATGAGAATGAGAAATATGACAGGAATAAAAAGTGCCATGCTTTACTATAAATGATGATGTGATTTTTACCTGTTGTTTGGATGAGACAGAATTAATGCCTTTCTTTCCTAAACTTGACTGTGTCCTAGAAATTTCAATGTGTTTGAAACTTAAACTGTAGTTTGGCTTTACATCTAAATCCTGCTTAGTGTCCTCCCATTTTATCTTCTGGTTCCCAGGCCTAGGGCTGATGAAAACATCAAGGACATCCTCAAAGAGAAGATTACATGACGCAATTGTCACTGCTGTGTGTAAGCATGGTTTCGTTGTGAGACTAGCCACTCTTCACCCTGCCTTCCCCTCTATCCATGAAAGCTCATGATGGTGAAGCTTCAATAGCCCCAGAGACCACAATGTGTTTGATTAATCTTGTGTTGATTGTGTGATCCAATTTAACAGGAGGAGAGCTATTCAAGCTCGTCCTCTCAGCTTCACTTTGGACATATATTCGGTATATGACACTGTGTTCAGAGGCTTCGGACCCATGGGCATAGATCATGTACACAAAATCTCTGTCCAGTGAGAAAAGAGAAGTAGCTTTAGAAATATCTAACACTGTCGTGGAAATGATCAGGAGATTAATAAATGAACAGAAATGTGTGCAGGTGAGGAGGAGAATAATAGCATCTACCAGCCCGCTGAATATTTAATAGAAGCCATGTGTTTTACTAATACCTTTTCATTTAATCATTCCAAAAGCCATAAAAGCCATCCACAGAAGGCATTGTAACTGTTATCCTCATACAGCTGTGAGGAAACACTGTCCAGTGAGATCTGTCCCACCAAATGGAGCTTGGAGCTTGGCTAAAGAAAACATCATATTGTAGTACTTGATTACCTCCAAATCTGTAACAAAGCACTTTCTCAAAAGGACACTCCTCCCTCTGGTGCATTTTGATCTATTCTGATCTAAAGTTTGAAGATGGGGTCTGACCTTATCTATCAGTGACCAAGTAGTTGTCTCATGGAAATGCAGTTTGAAACTCATTAATAGTGCAGACTGTATATTATAACTTAGAAGCTATGGGTTATCACTGATGCTTGCAATTGCTATGGAAACCAAGTTCATATGCACCTTTTAGAGAGTCTGCTTTAAAACAGGGGAGGGCGAAGATGAAAGAAAGCATGTTTCTTGGAAGAATAAACTGTTTAGTACCCAACATGCATAAGCAGGTGCTGTGGTGCAAAAATGCTCTGCCTATACAATGATAACAACTCATATTTTTAGGGCACTAATAATGTCTAATATTGTATTAGAGAACTGTGTTTATGCTGGTGGATAAGAATACCTGGTGTCTTTTTTCATGCACACATATAGACACAGACAGCATACACTAACACACACAAGTTTTTCAGTTCCCACCAGATCTTTGCAATCTGTATTCTTAAGCCCTTCAAAGGCCTCTTGAACACGAAGCTTGGGCTGCTGAAACTCAGCCTTCTCTGTCTCTCACTGAATGAATGTTGACATTGAGTGTTTCATACTTCCATGTGTGATCTGAATTTTCCAATTACAGATTTTATAAATAGTAGTGTTAATTTTTTTCAAGATGTCTATAAGAAATTAGTGGTAGTATTCATCAAATTTAAATTTTGGAGGTTCTGTCTTCCTCTTTCCTGGCCTATGTATTTTCCTGCTCATTGATGTGGGACTGTGTTGTTGAAATAACAGAGTAAGCATCACCCTGTACCAAGGGAATTTTCAAGTATACACATCCTGTTGACACCCTTATGCTATTCTGTTCAGCATTCTTATCTGTTATTCCACATATGTTTGAATTAGTAATTGTTTCCCCTAAGTCTTTGTATTGCCTATCTGTAGGGCAGTGGGAGCTGCATCATCTTCTTCTTTTGAGCAAAAACAGATTCTCAAACTGGTTTCCCTGTCTTTTTCAATTTTTTAAAGATTTATTTTTATTTTTATGTGTGTAGGTGAAAAGTCTGCATATATGTCTCTGCACCACATGTATGCAATCCATCTGAAGGCCGGAAGATGGTGTTGGATCCTCTGGAACTGGAGTTACCGATGGGTGCCTGGAATTGAACCTGGGTCCTCTGCAAGGGCAATAAATGCGACTAATAGTTAATTATGTCTTAATGTTTGTATTTTATTTTTATTTTCAATTGTGTGTGCGTGTGGCAGGGAACGTGTGCATGAGGACAGAAGAGGGCATTGAGTCTCCTGGTAATGGAGCTAGAGTTGTAAGCAGCCCATTGCGGGTGCTAGAAACTTCACTTGAACCCTCTGCAAGAGCAGTGTGTACTCGTAATCACTGGACCATCTCTCCAACCTTCTTTGTCTTCATCTTCAGGTCTACGGGAACTTTGAAGACAGCACTCTTCTTCTGAAAATTGGTGCTCATTCTATAGTCATCTGGAAACCATTTCTCTTTCCACTAGGTATGTAACAACTACCAGAATGCTATCCTCTCCTCGACTCACCTGTGGCCTTAGTAGACACCATTTGAAAAACAAGCAGACACCCTCCCCACAAACCCTTAGGACAGGCTGTGCTTCATTCATTTTTTTTCCTCTCCCTACTGCTTGCAACCACACCAGACAAGTGTCTCTGCTGGGTAAATATATGTTCATTTGTTAGAAATGTGTCTTTGTAGCACTGAATGTCTCTAGTACCTTGTTCTCCAGTCATGAAATAACAAACTTCTAGAAATGGGGGACCCATGTGGCTATAAAAAGGGTACTATTATTTTTTGTAATATGTTCATTACCATTTCTAGCATATTGCCAAGTAGATAAGGGGTACACAGATTTTCATTCCCGCATTCTTTCCCACAAGTAGTTCTCAATCAAAAATTAGCTCAAGGCAGTCTTCAAATTAAAAAAGGAAGCCGATGATTATTGGCGCAGGAAATAAAGCACAGCCACAAAAGACAGACATTTAAGCCAATTTAATATTTTCTAAGATTACCATTTAATTCCTGCATGATGACCAAACACTATTAAATAGTTAAATGGATAAGTACTATTACACTAAGACCATGGGTTCTAAGAAGCAAGAAGCAGCGATGGTATAGGCAATGGCAGCAGCAACCGCAGATCTTAAACGCGTTTTGATGGAATTTCTAGATGTTCGTCGGAGCTTCTTCTGTAGTAGTCTTTTCTTCAAAAATCTGAATGAAGACGTGGTTGGTTTTCATCTTCCTCTACTTCAGACTGTAGCTCCTCCGAAATCAGTTGTCTGGCCAATTTGATGTTCAGTCCTTCGTTGTAATGTAGCTTTCTTTTCAGTTCAAATTGTCTTTGCCTTTCTTGCTTGTCCAGGAAGAATTTGCTGGTATGTGCACCGCTGCTTTCTTGCTCCTCACCCTGATAGCTGCCTCCAAAGGTGTCAATGGCTGCGAGTTTCTCCGCTAAGGTGTCAGGGGTTACAGCTTCCTTTCCTTGAACCTCACTCATGGTGTCTTCTCCATCGTGTGGCACACTGGCATAGGGATTGCCGGGCTCGTTCATCTTCATTAAGTCATAGTCTTTGTAGGATGGATAATGAGTTGCTAGTATGTTGGATTCGTCCCACTTCTGTGATTTCTTACGCTGCAACTCCTGGGTGCCAGGTCTTCCGGATGGCTGGGTGGAATCCTCCACTGAAGATGTTGAACTTTTGTTTTTGAGTATTCCCTTGATGGGGCGATGTGAGGTGGTGGAGGTTGCCATAACTGGGAAGCTGAGGGCCAAGTTAGATTTGGGCCAGTGCAGCCACTTGTCCGCACTCCGGACTCAAGCAAGAGCAAGATCTGTCTGGCGGACTGGCTCTCAGCACTCCAGTGGCAGTGCCAGGGCTGGGTAGGTCACAAAGGTCAGAGTGAGATAAGTCATAATGCACCCAGCTTCGTCATCGCGGCAGCTGCGGCTTAGCGGGCCTCTCTGGTGGCCATCTTGGATTTTGTTTTCTTATTGATTAATATAATAGAAAAATACCCGTTTGTGGTATATGAAAGAGAATCACTATTTTGGGACTTCTCTACACACTGTTCACAGGGAAGCTATGTGAAACATCTTTCTTACTATCTAACATTTAAAACTCACTACTTTGATTGCAAAGATGGGAGACCTTAACTAGATAAAAAATTTTCTCCTCTCCCTTATGCCCATCCATATGTCCCTCTACACACACACACACACACACACACACACACACACACACACACACACACACACACGTATATGTATGCACACACACACACCCCGACCCTCCTGTCCTTCTTTATGTCTCAGAGAATAGCCACACCCACAGCTGCTTAGATCAGTCAGGATCCAGGGTGCAACTCTAAGACCAGATGAGATGACTCATTCTTCAATCCAGTCCTCTGGTGCTGGCCTTAAGAAACTCATTCAGTCTCTTCTACTGCCACCCTGTTTTAAGTCACTACCACATCTTGGGGTGACTCACCTCAGCCTTTGAATTAGATCCTGGATAGACCTCCCTGCTCCTTTCTAATCTCTGGTTCACTCTTTAGCCACAGAAATCTTGAAATCCTTTCACCCCATTCAATCACTTGCATAATGTCCTTAAAATCAAGACCTGATCCCAGAAAACAAAAGTGACAAGCATGTTCATGCATGTGTCCAGAGAAGTGTTTCTTAACTTGTGGGTTTGTGACCCTTTGGGCATCAAATAACCCTTTCACAAGGGTCACCTAAGATCCATTAGAAAACACAGATAATTTATGTTATGATTCATGAAAGAAGCAAAATTACAGTTATGAAGTAACAACGAAAATAATTTTATGTTTGGGGGTCACCACAACATGAGGAATTGTATTAAAGGGTCACAGCAGTAGGAAAGTTGAGAGCCACTGCTCTAGAGCCTTTTCCCAGCAAATTCAACCCATAAATGCCAAGCTTTTGAGTTAGCCTTTCAATTCGAAAAGCATTCATGACATTTTCTGTCCAAAAGCACTTGTAAAATCACCAGAAGCCTTAAATATGCCTTCAGAAATTGCTCTAAACATTATCCTCGAGCCAAACACTGTCTCTCAAAGCAGACAATCCTCCCTGTGCATTTATGCCACCTCTATTCTCCTTGGCAACACTTGAAGTCATTTAAAATATATTGTTTGTGTACAATAGATAGCAAATACCAAGAAGAGAGAATGTAATAAAGACCCACTCCTTGGACCTGATTTAATTAGGCTTCCCTGAGCCCTCAATGTGTAGACCCAACCATCAACTTCCCCACCTGTTGGTACAGAATCCAGTTTGAACTTGAATCTTATTGTCAATTTAGTGAAACCCCCATTTGGTTCTGATACCCTTGGGTATGTAACCAAACTCCTCATGTTGAATATACTAGACAACTGTTCAGCCTGATCTTCTTTAAGGAAGAATCATGGAAGTTCAGTCTGTCAAGAGTACCCTTACTCCTGCTGTTTCTTTTTAATTTCCCCCTTTAGCAGTTATGGTGCCAGTGACTTGGGCAGGATCAGATGTAGCATTAGAAAGCTGAACCTCTTGCCCTGAACTACATGAAGCCTCTACTTTCCTGTCTCACCATAGTCACCATACTGATTAAGGAACCCGTAGGTGAGTCTAAATCCTGAGCTCTGGATAATAGTCTGCTAACCAGATACATTCTGTTTGCTATGGTTTGGGGTAAGCATGAGCTTTGAAGGTGGGGTAGTGTCCTGATCTTTTTTTAAAGGTACCTATGGTTGTTTTCTGTTACTGGATCTTAATGACACAGACTGGGAAAGGTATAGAGAACAAAAGGTTTGATTTATGGTTCTGAAGGCTGAGATGTTCAAGACTGAGCAGCTCTATCTGGCAATGCTCTTCTGTAGAATAGAATTCCTTTCCTAAAAATATTAAATGTTAGGTGTATGAGTGTTTTGTTTACATGTACATCTATGCAACATGTGTGCCTGATATCCACGAAGGCCAGAAAGAGGGCATCAGATCCCCTGGAAATGGAGTTACAGACAGTTGTGAACTGCCATGTGGGTACCGGAAATTGAATCCATGTCCCCTGAAAGTGCAGCAAGTGCACTTAACTGTTGAGCCATCTCTCCAGTCCCATTTTCCTGGTAACTTTTGAAGTCTTTCCTTCCTTTCTATTTCATCCTACTTCTCCAGTAAGAATCTCCTATTCAGTTCCCTAAGTCCCTGATAACTATGTGTTTTCTCAAATCTGACTAGTTTATTTCTTAGTGGTATTATTTTGCTAAAATAATTTGTAACTTCAGTTGTCTCTTGGAGGAATTTGAGATCTCCCCCACTAGCTTCTGTAAGGCCTCTCCCTTCCCATCATCTCTGTTCCTCTTTATTCCTGTCACCACATTCATTCAGTATTCCAGCTCCCTTGAATCCTTTGAGATATCCCATTTCAAATGTCTACCTTGTTCAACTTTGATCATTCTGTATTGTCTGTTGTGCCAGAAACGACAAACTTGGAGGCATAGGGAATGGGCATTAAAGATTTTACCAGACCAGAATTGATATAAAAATTCAAATAAAATACATATGCCATGATAAAGACAGAGAAGCAGTAGGAAAATTTTCAGAGTGATAATCTGAGCCCTGTGAGTGAATGTGGTCCTGTTGTAATGGTTTAGTATTAGCCTATAAACTGTTTGTATAGGGTCTTATCTACAAGATAATAAGAAGTGGCATGGTATGACCTTTAGACACTGCTTCAGGATATATTTATACACTCACTGTGTCTGTGGTGACAAAGTACATGTGCTGTGCAAAAGTCTGTGCCTGTCAACATTTCATCATGGATGGAAAAAGGGCTTACTGAGGCTCTACCCATCTCTGGAGGATAATTGACAGTAAATGGCCCTGGTCTGAAGGGGTGTCACTTTCTAAAGTAGCATCACCACTGAAAGTGGCCCAGTGCTCCAGGAAATAATCTCTAATGTATACTCACACATGCAGCCTAATTTAAATTCAGCAGAGATTATACACACACACATAAGGACAGATACACATAAGAGAGAGAGAGAGAGAGAGAGAGAGAGAGAGAGAGAGAGAGAGAGAGAGAGGATTGTTGGGAAGCAGGGGGTTTGGTGATGAAAGAAGGGAGGGTGAAACAGGATGTATGAGGCAGGTTAATTAGGGATTACAAAGATAGAATTTCTTTATATCCATGTATGAAACTGTCAAAGAAGAAAAAATAAATATTTAAAACTTTTTTTATTTTGAAAAGAAGTTAAGATGGTATAAAAAGAAGTTAAAGCGGTTCATTAGTAATTTTCTATATGGGTACAACAAAATAAGTTCATGGATATTTGGGGTTAAATAAAGTAAATCAGCTTTAAAAAGAAGTGGATATGTCACTATCTTGTTAAGTAGTGATATTTACAGTTTTGTTATCCATTTGAGTACAGGCTCCAGGGATCATTCAGATGTCTACTTTAATATATGTGCTAAGCACCACAAGTCACTGGGTGTGGTTCCAGATATTTAGGGTCTGATTGTTAAAGTATGGACATACTTACTTTTGCTTTGGGCTCTTTTGTCTCTATATTTTCCCCTTGAGGGATCAACAAGGTCATATCACTAAACAGGGATGAGGGCATTCTTTTTGTTCTTATGGAACTGCTTCAGGGCCGAAAAGGGGTGCTACGGGACTCTGGTTGGTGTTGCTGACGAAAGGAATATTTCTGATAATCAATTCTATGGCTGCAGTTTCTACTGATCATACAAGTTGTTTGAAAACAAACCAGCCCAAAGCTTCCCATTCCAGCACCGGAAGTCTGATTAGTACTCTAAAATCAAGTAATGTGAGGCATTTCCGAGATTTAGTTTTTATTGCACTTAAAGAGAGAGTGTTCTACTTTCTGTTGCTGTGACAAAATATCCAGAAAACAAGAAGCTTAAGTGGGGTGATGTGTTTATTTAGCTTACAGTTCCAGGTTACAATCTACCTACCACAGGAGAAAAACCATAGTGGTGAGAACTAGAAATAACTAGTCACATAATTCCACAATTAAGACCAGAGACAAACAAGCATGTACCAGTCTACTTGCCTACTACTTTCTCCTCTTGTATATAGTTTCTACATCCCATGCATAGGGAGTGTTGTCACTCCCACTTGACTGGGTCTTCCCACATCAATTAACAAGACAATGCCCTGTGGACACACAGTTTATACAGAAAATCCCTCAGTTAAGTCTCTCATCCAAAATAATTTTAGGTTGGGCAAAGCTGACAGTTAAAAGTTGTCCATTACAGAGGGTGTGAAGGCATAAATGCTTTAATTCTTTTTAAAGATTAATTTATTATTTTTAATATTGTGTGTGCACTCGCATGCAAGTGAGTGCAGGTACTTTAGGAAACCAGAGACATTGGATACTCAGGGATTGGAATTACAGGTGGCTAGGAGCCACTATTTGAGTGAGGGAGCCAAACTCAGGTCCTTAGGGAGAGTAGTATATGCACTTACCTGCTAAGATACCTTTTCAGCCTTAAGAATGTTTTTTTTAGAAAGAAAGTTATGGTGTGGTAAATAGTAGAAGATGAAAAATCTCAGCTTCACTCATGGCAGTGACCAATATACAGCAGTCCTATCATGGCTTAGTTAGAATTAGATATAATTTGTTCCCATATAGAAAATGGTAGTTTGGTCCCTTCAGGTTTACTCAGGTGGTTGATGCATGAATCTAAACATCAGTGATCTTTAGGCCTCTGTAGTTGGCCAGGATAAGGAGGGTCCCCATGGATTTTAATCCATCTGATCAAACACAGAAAAGCATCCATCTAAACAAAAAGGTTGGACAAGAGAAGAACAACATTGTAAGAAACCTAACAGGCCAGGCTTCTAAAGAACAAAGATAAAAGGGGATCACCCAACTACAGATAGAACTCTTTATATCTATATTTTATATATCTGTATTTGTATTTATTTATTTCCAGTTTTCTCTCCTATTGCCAAATAGTTACCTTTTTGGTTATCTAAAGGTGAAAAGAAATCAATAACATGAGCGTGGTATCACACACATGACAAAGTTCTTGAAAGAGAGAGATGAGTGGATGTCTCTGAGTTTGAGGCCATCCCAGTCTACGTAGTGAGTTCTAGGTGAGCTAAGACTATATAGTGAGACTCTGTCGAAGGAAGGAGGGAAGGGAAAAGAAGGAAGGGAACTTAATCAATAAATCACATTTCTGATATTGTTTCCTTACCATAAGGTTGACAAAACTACAAAGTATAACCACCTTGGTCACCCTGTTCATATATGGTTCCTGTCCTGAGATATCAGCTTTGCTGTACCCCATAAAAAAAGAGATTGTTTACATAAGATGATATTTAGATCCATATCAATGGTCCATTTTCTTCTGTATGATAGAAGGAGAAGGCCATTTTTTTGATCAAGGACCTGGGCACATACACACTTACTTTTTGGATGAGCTGCAACCCGATGACCTGACAACTTCCTTCTATTCCATATTTTTAACTGAAGAAAAGGTGACAAAGCAGAACTTTCGATACTAGGTAGAGGTATTAACCAGGTCTTCTATTGCAAAAGAGAAGGCTTGAGGAAAAATCTCGATTATCATCATCAAACCTCCAACTTAAAAATGTTGTTATTGTTTTTATGATGAGATAGAGGGAACATGGTAGGAAAGTCACAGATATTTGGATAAAAGAATTGCCCAGACTGTCTTAGCCACAGCAAGGACAAGCAGAAAATGGGGTTGATGCCTGTGCTTGCTGGTTTTGTTACCTTGAAATAAACCTAGACATATATGAGAAGGGGGATTCACAAATGAGTCTCTTCATCAGGTTATCTTGTGGGCATGTTTGTTAGGTAGATTCTTAATTAATGACTGTTGTGGGAGGGCAAAACTCAATGTAGGCAGTGACATTCCTGGAAAGTTGGCCCTGGTTGTATGAGAAAGTAGGCTGAGAAGGAACAAGCGATAATCATGGCTTTTACATCAGTTCCTGCACTGAGATTCCTGCCTTGAGTTCTTGCCTCAATTTCCCTGAGTAACAGACTGTGACAGGGGTGTAAGCCAAATAAGCCCAAGTTGGTTTTGGTTGCAGTGTTTATCACAGCTGTAGTAAACTAACTAGAACAGAGGAATACTAGTATAAAGATGATTAATAAGCTGCTAACAGAGTGGCACCGCAGCATTAATGTTTCTGTTTACATACAGAAGTGGAAAGAGTATGCTAGGATAAATGACGATAACTATCTAGGAAGAGTTCAAGGAGTCTCCCTGAAGGTAGACCTGTAAGGTGAGTCCTACAGGATTTACAGGGACTAAGAGAAGATAGCTTAGAAAATTCTATCATAGAGCCTTCCAGCTCCAAGTGGAAATAGATTACTGCAGCCACAGCCCTCACCAGAGAAGGTGACTTTTACAATGAAAGGGCAGTCTATGGAGTGCTTAGTACTAAATACAAGCTATATCACATGTCCACACCAAAGGCTCAGAGAGCACCACAGAAGAGGAGAAGGTGAAAAGATTTCAAAAGACAGAGGTTTGGGACAACTGCTGAAAAACGATGCCTTCTGGGTATAACAGACTATGGATATATGAACCCCCAGAATCCATGACTGCCTTCACAAGAACCGTGTAAGTTAAAGCCAATCAACATTCCTTCATGGATAGAGGACGGATTCATGACCCCTACCCCACTGAGGAGTGACTGGCAGTTGGAGGATGTTGGATAGAGGAGGGACACATGAGACACCCACACCCCTGCTCAGGAGCTACTGGCAGTTGGAGACTGTTGGATAGAGGAGGGACTCATGAGACCCCCCACCTGCTGAGGTGCTACTGTCAGTTAGAGGCTGTTGGATAGAGGAGGGACTCATGAGACCCCCCCCCTCCTGAGGAGTTACTGGCAGTTGGAGAGTGTTGGGGAGGGTAAACCAGTTCTCTGTTATGGGATGGCCCCTGGTAGGTTGCCCACATTCCAGTGTATGGTCCCACATCATGGAACATACAGTCAGCGTAATTGGACTCAGAGTTATAGATGTTGACATGAATTTAGGATGGAGATGTAGAAATGGGTGCCTGGGAAGTGTTGGAGGAGAAGTGGGACATGGATATAAAAAATAAATGTTATCTAGATGTGTGAAAGTCTCAAGAAACAAAAGTGTATTTAAAACCTTATATTGTAGAGCTCAGAAAAGTGACAGAAAGAAAGCTGACTACTTAATGGAGCCTAAAAGTTTAGGGGTGGATTGTTTCAGCTCTGTCTTGCTGGAACAGAAGATGAAGATTTCGATGAAACTACCAGAAATATGTTGGAGCTTCAATCTGGACAAATGATTCCATGATGGCAGGCCTTGCAACTTGACTGGAGTTATACTAATGGGGAGCTGTTGGTGCAGTCTGGCCTGGGAAGCTTAGAGCAGCGGTTTGCAGCCTGAAGGTCATGATCCTGGTTTGCAACCTGAGGGTCATGACCCCTTTGGCGTGTCACCTGAGAACATTGGAAAACACAGTTATTTATACTATGTTCATACCTGAAGCAGAATTACAGTTAGGAAGTAGCAACAAAAATAATTTAATAGTTTGGAGTCACCACAATTTGAGGAATTATATTAAAGAGTCACAGCACTGGGAAGGTTGAAAACCACTGTCTTAGATCCTGTGGGAAGATTCTGAGGTAGGTCCAATCTCCTAGGTTAATGTGGGGAGGTGATCCCAGAAGGGTGGAATCTGGCTGTACTTATCCTGGTACTAGTGACAGCCATGATTGTGTGTACTTGTGATGTAACATATTGAGGTTGGTAAGGAGTGTCTAGAACTAAGAAGAGGCCTGTCTGAAGGAAGGGTTTTCTCTTCCATAAAGGACTTTCATAGGGAATGAAGTGGTTGCAATAACAGCCATTGGACAGGTCATTGTCTCAGGTGCAGATTGTTGCAGTAGACAGCCCAGGTTGAAGAAGTTATGAAGAGATGTCGAGGCTTGTTACCATGTCTCAAGGTCAGTCACTGAAGAGAGCCTAAAAAAGGCTATTTGCTGAGAGTGCAATCCAGTTGTAACCTTTTGGAGATGCAGTAGTATGGGGTACACATCAAGGACAGCACAGCTGTGGAATGAAGTTTGCCTGAACCTCAGAGATTAACTATATGTGCTACAAAGGTGGCAGCTAGATATGTGGCCTAAGCTTTTTGGAGAAGCGCAGAAGATCATTCGTGAATCCTGATATTGGACACTGAGGTATTTATACAGAGTATACTTTGGTTTTGATTTGATTATAATTGTGTTCTGTTACTTGGACTAAGAAAGTGTGTAACTATTTTTGACTTACAGTAGCCCACAGTTGAGAGATTTTGAACCGTTAAGAGACATTTGAGAGAATTTCAAGGTTTAGAGGAACTTTGAATATTTTAGAAAAACTTTACAATTTTACAAAGACTGTATTTTTAGAGAAATTTTTAATATTTTAAAGAGACTTTGGAAATGTTAGACTTTTTTAAAAAAAGCTGTGGGATGTTTAAAGGTTAGAACACTCTCTATTATGATATTGATTTTAATGTGGATTCCTGGGGATGAGCAGGAAAAGAAAGGTTATGGCTTAATAAGCCATCAATTATGCTAGCTAGCTTTAAGTCAACTTGACACACGCTAGACCTATATGGGAAAGGAGGACCTTAATTGATAACACGCTCCCACCAGACTGACCTGTTGGACAAACCTGTGGTACATTTTCTTCTTACTTATTTTTGTTTTTAAAATTATGATTTGATTACATTTCTCCTTTCCCTGTCCTTCATCTGAACCATTCCCGTATAGTGTTCCTTGCTCACCTTTATATTTATGGCCTATTTTTCACTGATTATTATTGCATCGTGGATTGATGAGCAGGGACCCAGATCACAGTAGGCAGTACCATCCATGGGTCGGTGGTCCTGTATAATAAAATAAAGCAGGCTGAACAAGCAATGGAGAATAAGCCAGTAAGCATCCCTCTTCTATGACCTCTGCTTAAATTCCTGCTCCCAGGTTCCTGCCATGAGTCTCTAACTTGACTCCTCTGGATAATAGATTACAAACTGCAAGATGAAATAATTTTTTTCCTCGCCAAATTGATTTTGTTCATGATATTAATCATAAGAATAGAAACCCTAATTAAGATATGGCAAGGTCCTTTTAAGTGGTTAAATGTGATTACTTCAATGACTGTCTATAGGGCTTTAAGAGCATTATCTGCTTAAGAATCCTGTTTGAAGCTGGTAGAATTTTACTTTGTAATATTAGTGATTATTTTTACTGATACTTTCCTGTTGTGTATTTAAGGCCATATAAATTGCTAAAGAACAACTTCTTTTTAAATAGTCAGACACTTAGTGCATATTTTTAGGTAGTTGTTAGAAGTTCCATTGCTCCTTTAGTTTTTTATTTTTTAACCAAATTGTGTAATTCTCTGGGATGGGATCTCATGGGATGAGTGTGAAGATGTACTTGAAAACATTCAGGAACTTTTCCTCTCTAATGATCCTCCACTTTGCAGAATGTGCTAGAGTTGTGGTAACCTTTTAAAAGTGTCTCTCATTCTGGTACTCTGGCATTAGCTGACCTTGGAGAGTGAGGGCCAATATAATGACTTTCATCTTATCCCTTTTTCCCCATCATTTCTGACCTCAAAGTATGGCTATCGAACACTCAGAAGGTGAGTTACATCAGCCTCGGGAATGAAAAGTGGCTTAAAATTTAGTTGGATAACATTTAAACTTGGACCAAAACAAACAAAATTTTCAAGAAATTGTAGTTTTATTACCACTTAGTGTTTTTAGATAGTTAAAAAAAACTTAATAACTTCAGTGAAAACTATTAGCAATGATGTTGAGAAAATAAAAACATTTTTCTAATTAAAAAATAATTTTCCCCAGAAAGTATTTCCATACATATTCATTTCTGTATTCTTTTCTCAAACTTAATGCTTTCTTTCCCTCTTTTTGTTGTAGTTCAATGTGAAAAATACCTCAGAGGCTCATGTTTTTGAACAGTTATTTCCCAGTTTTTGGTGTGATTTGAAAGGGTGTGGAACTGTTACCATGTGGAGTTCACTTATATAAGTGGGTCACTGGGGATGACCCTTGAGATTATACAGTCTGCCTCCAATTTCTGTCCTTTTCCTACTTTCTGGCTGAAGACCCACTATAACCCTGGTCCTGTTGCTAATTCTCGCTGCCCAGAGGAGCTGTATTCTTTTTCATGATAGATTTTATCCTTTCTTTAGCCATGAGCCCAAATAAACCCTTCCTTCTTTAAGTTGCCTTTGTCATATATTTTGTCATAACAATAAGAAAAGTAACTAATCTATTTTCCTCTTTAAAATCCCTAATGTAATAGGGTTTTATTTTGTTATAGCCCTCTGAGTCCAAATATAACTGCATGTATACACATGTGCACAGTGCCATCCACTGGAGCATAGTCTACCTAAGAGTGGCCACATATCTACAGAAAACACAATCCCCTTCCCCCAGAAACCATCAATTTCCAATAATTTTTGCCTAGGGTTGGTTCCTCATGAGTCCCTAGTTCATCTATGCTGGAGTATAGCCTAACTTGATCTTGTGCAGATCTCGTACAGGCAGCCATAACCACTATGAGTTCATGGTTGCAATGGCCATGTCATATACAGAAGACGCTATTTTCACACGGTCCTCCCTGACCTTTGCTCTTACAAGCTGTCCAACTCCATCTCCTACAATGTCTCCTGAGACTTCTGGAGGGAAAGAGTATGATATGGATGTCTCATAAGGAGCTGAGCACTCCATAGTGCCTTAGCCTCTGTATTTTGACTAGTTGTGTGTATTTGTGTTAACTAACATTCACTACAGTAATAAGTTTCTATGGTGAAGAGAGAGCTGCACTAATCTATGGTTCTATAAGGATGAGTATTTAGAGAGAAATTTGGTACTGTGACCCTTTACGGGGGACACAGTGTCTTCTAGGGCCTATGACCTCCACAGCCATGGATTTTTGGCCAGGTTATAGTTAGTACCTTTATCTTAGAATCCTTGTAATGAAAATGGACCTCCCCATCTCATGATGGTAAAACCTAGTTTTACTCTGGAGCTAGCCCTATCAGGTAATCAAGGTGCACCAGTCTCAAAGTAAGATTGCAGACTCAAACTGACCATGAATCAGTTGTGAGGGAAACAGGGACTCAGAGTTTTGAAAAATGTGACAGTTTCTTTACTCAAGGTCTCCCAGATGAGCAAGTCTATTCTGCAGAGAGTGGAGAGAAGAGACAAGACTATAATCCACATACTATTTTTTCTCTCCCTCTGAAAGACAAGTGAAATATGCCAGGAAGGGGAAAATAGTGACTGAGAGAAGAGAAGGCCATATTCATAGTATGTGTAGATGTTCCATGGGTGGGCCTCCACTTCTGAGTACACTGCAAGTTGAGAGTAAGGGGCTTTTAGGAGGAAGTCCATGAGAGTTATAAATTCTATGAATTCTTAGAAACTGTAGTACACACTCTTTTTACTTTGCCTTTAGTACTGACCAAAGTTGGACATTGACTAGAGCTTATCAGTTTCAAATGAGAAGTAGTAACACTGTCTATAAGGAGCTTATTGGCTCACACACTTATGGGTGACAACAATCTTAAGTTATAGCCCAGAAGCCTCAGGTTTTACTGGACAGTTACGCTATCCAAAGACCTTCAGTTGCCCAGGCTGCTATTCCAATTGCTATCAACATCAGGGTAAAAAGAGTTCAAAGGAGGCAAGGTGGACATCCCTATCTCTGTCTCTGGGCCATCTTTTTAAAGGTAACAGGAGAAACAATGAACAGAAGGCCTTAACATCAAAGTATTTACCAGATAAGAACTAATAGAAAAGTTTCAAGAAAGGGTGTATTGTCAGTTATGATGGCACATACCTTTAATCCTAGCACTTGGGAAACAGACATATATTTGTGAGTTCAATGCTAGCCTCCTCTAGATAGTGATTTCCAGGCTATCAAGACCTCATAGTGAGAATCTGTCTTAGAAAGTAATTATTATAATCACCATCACCACCATAATCATCAATGACAGATACTGTGGGAGACAGAAACACAATTTCTCAGAGAAAGAATTGTACAGTTGGATTATATGGAGTCATTTTATAGTTGTTGAGATATGTTGCTTTGCTTTATCTTTAGGCCATTTTAATGGTGTACATTTGAATACATAGTAAGTAGTGTCTTTTTAGGGGGTATATTTTTAAATATAATACTTTTATTCACGAGAATTTCACATAGTGCATTATGATCACATTCATCCTCATTCCCCTCACTAATTCACTAACTCCTCGTTTATTTACTGCTATCTCCTTACCCTCTGTTTGTTGTTGTTGTGGTGGTAGTGGTGGTGGTTGTAGTCAATAACCTACAAATTACAGTTTTGATGCCCAAATACTCATGGGTATGTGTATGGGACCATCTATAGTGTTATAATCCACCAGCAAGGGGTTACAATTTTAAATAAAATGGACACTCTCTCTCCAAAGCCATTAATTCTTTAGTTACGAATGGAAGCTTATGAGGTCCTCTTCCCTCCATGTCAGAATGTTGACTGACTTGATCTCATATATATCTTTTGCAGGTATCACAGTTGCTGTGAGTTTATGACTATAGCACAGTTTTGTTAAGTCCAGAAGACACTATTTTGCTCTTGTCCTCCCTATCTCTGGTCTTAATATTTCTGACCCTCTTCCATAGTGGTCCCTGAGCCTTGATGATGGAGAGAAGGGATAATATAGATGTGTCATTTATTGCTGAACACTCTAATGATACTTACTTTCTGTGATTTAAACAATTGTGAGTTTATGAGCTATCTTTCATTGTATGTGCATGCGCGTACGCACGCACACACACACACAAACCGTCGATAATGTCTGAAGGGTTCACTAATTTATGGGTCAAGAAACACAAATTTAGAAGGTAATTTGATACTGTATCAGTCTAGTAGACTAATAATAGGTGTATCTTTACCCCTTGGAGTGTAAGCTTACCAACTTTAGCCTGGACCAGGGGTCTTTATTCTGATTTGCTGTACAAGGCATGTATTTCCTCCCATGGAACGAGCCTTAAATCCAATCAGAAAGCCATTGACTGTCTCCATAACATTTGAGCCACTATGGCACACATGTTTGTGTGTCATGTTTGTTCATGGGTTGAAACTGGGTAAGAGTGTTGATGACAGTTTTCCTCGAGCAGCCTACATAACACCTTATCATACTATAAAAACTAGCCCTCATGAGTATAAACCCGATTTCTCCCTAACCTATGATGGAAGTGTGTTGTGTGTTCAGCAATAGAGTTATTACATAGTCTGTTTTATAAGTGACACAATTTGTACTTACTGAGACTTGACTTTTGAACCATTAGGCTCTAATTAGAGTCTTTTGGTGAGACTCCTAGAAGATAGGATCTGATAATTATAAGCCCAGCATTTGGGAGGCTGATGCCCCAACAATGTGCAAGGTCACTTTTGCTATACGGTGAAACTGTGTTTCACTATTTTAAATTTAAAAACAAAGCAAAGAAATAACTGTGTTTGATGACTAGCTTTCTTCATTTGTCCTACTATGCCTCTCTGAAAGCAGCTCCCAAAATATTTGGTAGTTTAAAACCTTAGGGTTACATTGAAGTAATCAATAGTGGATGTTATTAAATATCTCGGTAATTTCTAAATCAGATGAACTACTAAAAGACTAATTACTGAACCCAAATATAGGTTTATATACTTTGGGTTTGATAATTTTATATAGTATAGAGAAGTGAGTATATTGGGGCCTATTAATTATCATGAAAAATTATACTATATGGGAATTGCATTTACCTATAAGAGATAAAATATGTGTTCATAAAATTTGTTAGTCTGCTTGTATAGGCTGCTGGTATAACTTCATAATTATCTTCTCCCTAGCTTTCTCTGCAAAGGAAAAGTTACTTATAGTTAAAAATTTTAATCAAGATATATAATTAAAACTTCTAGAACTAATAAGGGTAAGGGGAAATGACTATACATAAATATTCAAGGAAGGTAAGATATGTTTTTAATAAGGTAAATATACAGGGTAAGAAGAATGTGTATTCATTAAGGAAAAAAAAAACAAGGCAATTTTGCCCTAAAGTAAGACTACAGTTGTTCCAAAATAAGGAAGAGAAGAAGTGCAGGACAAAAAGAAATGGCTATAAGAATGTTGTAGAATGTTTTTAGATATAGAATTTTATGTTTGATCAAACTAATAAGATTGGATGGGTTTCATTGTAAGGGATTTTTCTCTTCACTTTCTAACAGCTCAATAATAAGACAGATATTGTGGTTCACAATTGTAATGCTAGCACAAGGGAGACTGAGGCAAGAAGATTGTGGGGAGTTTAAGGCCAGTTTGTGATGTAGTAGGAGACCCTTTCTCAAAGCAACAATAACAGAAGAGTTTAATAATATATTAATACAAATCTAAAATTTGCTTTTTTCTGTGAAAAACACACAATTTTATTGGATTATTGCAAGGTGTTCTTGTAATATATTATTGAGCTTTTCTGATATTGTTGGGCAATTCCCCTAGGATACAGTGAGTGCTTTGTCTTATGTAAATAACTTTCTTAACTCTAGAAATCTTGTCAACTAGTTGCCCTTTGGACTAAAAAAAACTTGGTTTCCAGACAACAAGCACTGCTTTTCCTTTGCTTTCAAAGTAATTTCATGAAATGCTTGTCTGACTACATTTACAAGTGTTAGGAATATTTTCGTAATGCGAGCTCTCTGCAGATGCAAAATTCCCAATCAAGTCAAATCAAAACAAACCAAATTAAGAAATATCCAGGTTTATTGGGAGTCCTGTGCTCTGGGGTGGCCCCGAGGGGGAACCCAAAGGCTACCAACAGGAGGAAGAAAAAGGGATCACAGGCTCCTCTTTTGGGAGTTCATTTAAATACTCTGTGAGAGTGGACCTGAACCCTCTCCCCAGGGAGGGGTCAGGACCTTGCCTGCTGGGATTTGGAGTCCAGACCAATATAACTCTCAGGCATAAGGGCTGGGATAGATGTGAGGGGCAGGGGCCTATGCTCCCAATTTAACAACAAGCTATCAAGTTTCTTCCACCAAATAAGAAAAGGGGCTTACAGTGTTTGAAGAAAGGAAAGAATGTCTATTATTTCCTTCAACAAGAAGGATGATTGAAGCAATAGGGGGATCAACCATCTAAGCAGGTTCTTTGGATGAGGAGTCAATTCCAACTTCTTTTCCCCACTGCAAGACCCATGTCGTAAACTTCATACAGACTGCAATGATCCCTTTGGAATAATCTTCATTATGTTCTATCATGGTCTTGAATATTTTTCTCTTTATCAGTACATATATGTTTTGCACACTAATACCTCCATATTCACATCCCTTTATCTTTGCACTTTGTTATTTTTTGGTTTTGTTGTTTGTTTTGTTTTGTTTTTGAGATAGCATCTCATTAAGTAGTTCTGGCTGCACAGAATTCCCTATGTAGTTCATGTTGGCCTGGAACTCATGACCATTCTGCCTCCTGTGCCTAATTCTTGGAATTTCAAATATCTATGGTCATACCCAGATCTACCCTATCTTTATTACATAATGGTGTATGTGATGCATGTTAGAGCTTAAAAACTGCTCACTGAATGCTAAATGATACGTAATAGGAAACAGGGGAAATGAAATTTTGACAACCAATACAGGGACTCTAGAGCCCTTACAGCCAGTTATAGTTGTTTTTCAATTAGTTGCAGGATATACATGGAATTGGGGGTTTGTTACTAAAGGTGACTTTGCCACATTTTCTGTCCTTTGTAGGCATCATTTTTCACAGGGAGCAACATTCTTTGAAAAAAGAAAGGAAAATAAGATCTAGTTTCACATTTTCCCCTACAGGTAGTATTCACAAGATTTTTTCCCCTTCTGATAACATTTTGTTTCCTCTTCTCTCCCTCAAGGTCTTTCAGCATTTTAGAGAACAAAAGCAAATGCATGAAAGAACCATAAAACTTTTACAAGGGTCTTAAGTATCCCAAGTTCAAGTTGGCTTATATTCTCCAAAGTCCTACTAACTTAGGAACTCTGCAATTACTCTCAAACTCTCTTAATTCATCCAAGAAAAAAAAATGCCCTGATACCAAATTCTTTGAAAAAAAAAACATATTGCTATGGAGAGGGATTTCAAGGATTCAAAAGCTGATATTCAAGGCTATAGGAAGATCCTATGATATGGCAGAAAAATATAAAAAAAAAATAGCCTTTCTTGTTTAGAAATACTTTAGGCTACTCTATAAAATAGCCTGAGAGTATCTCAGACAAGAACCCAAGCAGTTTGTATTCCTGGTTTCATAGGCACAGTAGACTAGTGCAGGTTTTTAGGGTGTTGAAAGAGAAGTCAATTGTCATTGCACTGGAGCTTGCTTTTGCGTGTTAATAGCACCCACCATCACATACTGTGATCTTAACATTCATGCTTTTCAATATCTAATGAGTCAGTGATGTAGCAGTCCCTGAGCCTTTAGCAGCTCATTACTAGTACAATGGTGATTCATGTCAATGTAGAAGCTCTTTGATTTGTGACCTATTGTGTGAACCACGAACAGTACCACTTGAGAATACAGTCAACAGGCCTTACAGATTTTGGTTGCACATAATTTTAAAATAACCCATTTCAGCACATTTTGGGATAGTTACGATGCTGAAATTTTATGCATATAGCTTTGCCATTCCTAGCAAACACAAGCTCACAGCAGTTTTGTTTTGGGGGGAATTTAGAATCTGTCCACTCCCTCTTCCACAATGATTCATGAGTCTTACGTGCAGAAGTTGTATGGTAGATGTAGCCATAGGGACTGGACTGGTATGGGAATCTCTTCTGTATGCTGTGAATACCATTGGCTAAGGAATACAGAAACTGTCTTGAGCCCATGATAGGGCAGAACAGAGCTAGGTGGGGAAAACTAAACTAAATGCTGGGAGAAAGGGGGCAGTGTTAGAGAGAAGCCATGTAGCCCTGCCAGAGACAGACGCCAGAACTTTAGCTGGTAAGCCACAGCCATGTGGCAATACACAAATTAATAAAAATGGGTTAAATTAATATGTAAGAGTTAGCCAATAAGAAGCTAGAGCTAATGGGCCAAACAGTGATTTAATTAATCCAGTTTCTGTGTGATTATTTTGGGGCTGAGCAACCAGGAACTAACAAGTAGCTTTTCTTCACCACTGGACTCTACAATTCTGCATCTTGATTGGTTGTAGTTATCTATAGTGATCTCCATCTGTTACAAAGAGAATTTTCTTTGATGAGGGGTGGGAACTACACTTACCTATGGAAATAAGGATAAATAATTAGATTGTCATTAGGGATTATTTTGATCTAGTAAAATGGCAGTTGCAGTTTCTCCTCTATGATTTATGACTTCACTAGCCTTGCATAGTTGGCTAGGTTTCCAGTACCAGGCATGATTTCTATACTGTTGAGAATATCTTACACTCAAATTGAGAGCTGTTGGTCACCACCAAAGTACACATGCTGCTACTGTGCCCTTAATGTTATCATGTCATGTTGGTCATTGTTGTGGTTCACAGACATCATAGCTGGATAGGACTGTTGTTTGCTTACCTCTTATGAAAGTATGTATGGTACCTTCTGGTACCATGAAAAGTAATCTCCTTCAAGAGGTTCAAAGAAGGGATCTCTGGGCGAAGTATGCGGATGATACCAACAGACATGCTGATGTAGACAGGGAAAAGTTCACAAGGCCGCAACCCCATACAAAGAACTACAGACAACTAATGAAGGTCAAGAGTAGTAGTGGAAATATTCTACTCCATGGAAAAACACAACAATTAATTATCCAGTACTAAATGGTCATTCCTAAAAACTTATGCATACAAGTAACATTATACAAACTGGGTATATTGTATGTATATGGTTAGGAATATACACATACACATATATGTAATAACAATTAGTAAAAGAAGAGCCCATTAATTTGAAAGACATAATAGAAGGGTATATACAAGGGGTTGGAGGAAAGAAAGGGAAAGGGATAATGATGTAATTATATAATAATCTCAAAAATAAAAGAATTTAAAATAAAATAACCCAATTCGCTTACCATTTGTTAATTTTTTTACTTAACCAAAGTCTTTTTAAGAACATAAAAAATTTTGAGTTCCTGTCATCAACTATTCTCAATCAACACAGAGGCTTATATTTCATTACTGTAAGCTTGAAAGTTAGTTGAAAATGGCTATCTTTCCAGGATTTTTTTTATTTTTGTCTGTTTTTCATTTTTTTCTTCTTTTTCTGTGGCAGGATCTCACTGTGTAACTCAAGCTGGTCTTGAACACACCATGTTTCTCTGACCAGCCTCAAACTGAAAACCCTCTAGCCTCAGCCTCCTGGGTATCATCTCACCTGACTTCAATACACTGTCTCACACAATTCACTGTTACTCCCTAAGGGGAGTGCTGAGCAGTTGTCTACAGGTCTGCCCCCTCCCTAGACTGTCATAGACAGAAACTTTCCCAGTCAATCACACATTTTAGGTTTTTTAGTTCCTTTTCTATTGTTGTGATAAAAACACCATGACCAATACAACTTAAAGGAGAAAGTTTATTTTGAGACTTCTGGTTCCAAAGGGTTAGAATCCATAATGTCAGGGCAGATATAGCAGGCAAGCATGGAAGCTGTCACAGGTTGCTGTGAGCGCACATCCTGAACTGCAAGCAAAAATAAGAAAGATCAAACTCTCAAAACCCTCCGCTAGTGACAAACTTCTTTCAGCAAGGTCATATCTCCTGAACCTTCCTAAATAGTACAATCAACTGGGGGACCAAACAGTCAACTCCATCCTACGGGGGATGTTCTCACTGAAATCACCACAACAGGCAACTTGCAGCTCAGTATATGTATGCAGCGTATTTTACCCATAAATGTTTGTAAGTTAAAGTTTAAAAGATGTTTCATGGTTAGGATAATCAATGAGTATTTAACCTTTTACTCCTGATTCTGCTTAGTTGGGGAGTAAGTTACATATAACATTTTCTTAATGACTAGTTGTTATATATACACACTATAAATTTAGATTCTATGAAGTATTATTTTGAGATCATATATGGCTCAGTGGTAGACAACTTGCTTAGTGCACGAGACCCTGGGGTTCATCCCCAGTGGTACATACACCAAAATTCTTAATTTTGTTTAGAAGGCAATCTTTAAGAGTCATTTCATCTAGGCTCCTGTTGTCTATATGAAAAGTCTGAAAATGAGAAATGGAGCTTCTGAACCCATGTCCTTTGGTATTTCTATGGTAAAGCATTCTAAGGTTCTCTACTAAAACCATAGAGAGGTTGGCAGGAATCAGAAGATGTAACACATATCTCATATTTGAACTAAGTATCTCCACACCTCTGCTTCTTTAACCTACATTAGTCTCTGGTAGTGCTAACACTCTGAAAGATGGAAAATAACAGCAGGATCACCATCCTTCAGAGGGATAAAAAAAATACAGCATCTGTCTCCTGAATAACAAGTTAAAGTAGAAGGTGTAAGTTCAGCTTGAAGCACAAGAGGATGATTTTTTAGGGCAAGGAATCAATAGGCCAGCTGATTCCATTTTCTAGTTCTGGATGAGCCATAGTCAAATTAGAAAATCAATAATGGGAGCCAGGGCAGTAAACTTCAATTCTGCCAGCCATACTGTGATTACTGGAGGCAGCCCTTTAAAGATGATTATAGACAGAATTATTTCCCATGTGAACAAACTTGGGTAGGTAGAAAACACACATATCACACACATACCATGAAACCATGAAACATAATATGTAATCTAGTCTATTATGGAAACAAATTTTTGTGTTATTATACATCTGTATATTTTATACAGAGTATTATCAAAACAGCAAGACAATGTAATAGAAAAAGAAATGAAATGCTGCTAGTCCTTCTCTTTATGGTGTTTCACACAATAAAAGAAACATAACTCACGGAATTGTCAGGTTAGAAGACACAGTTAAATATATTGTTAGCTTAGCATCCCCATGACTTGCTAACAAGATGTTATACACAGGAATGTGGAGCACGAAAGCCGTCATTAAACTTTCGTCAGTAATTTATAATATTTGTGACTACTACATGCAAAGAGTGTCAGCTGGCAATTTATTCTGCCTGATGCAAGTCGACAGAGTGTTCTTCCTTCCTGACAACTGGTCTAGTAAGGAAGGTTAATACATTTCAGCTCTAATAAGCAGAGGTGAACCCAGCAGCAGAATTGACTTTCTCTTAGTCATGCATGCGTATGTGTTGAAGGTATTTAAACTGCACCAGCAAAACAGTTCACAGCAGTCAGACACTGCGGCAGAAAGGAGGGAGTCAAAGAAAATAGAGCAGTGGTCATCAAATCCAATACAGTGCCCTAGAAAGCTTGTTAAAACATAGATGGTAGGGCCTTCTCCAGTGTGGTTGTTTGAATGAAAATAGCTCCCAGAGACCCATAGAAAG
Organism: Chionomys nivalis; assembly: GCF_950005125.1. Taxonomy (NCBI): domain Eukaryota; kingdom Metazoa; phylum Chordata; class Mammalia; order Rodentia; family Cricetidae; genus Chionomys; species Chionomys nivalis. The sequence goes on from NC_080112.1 coordinate 32,226,958, forward strand.
TGACACTATTAGGTGGTATGACCTTATTGGAGCTGATGTGGACTTGTTGGAGGAAGTGCGTCATTGGGGGTGGGTATTGAGGTTTCAGAAACTCAAACCAGACCTAGTCTCTTTCTGCTGCCTGAAGATCTTGATATAAAACTCTCAGTTTCTTCTCCTGCACCGTGGCTGCCTGCTGGCTACCATGATAATAAATTAACCTCTGAACTGTAAGCCACCAACTAAATGTTTTCCTTTATAAGAGTTGCCAATGTCATGGTGTCTCTTCAGAGCAGTAGAAACCGTAACTAATACACGCAGAGTGTCTGACTTGTAAGAGGATGGCTTCTAATATGTTCCCAGGTGCTGTTGCTTGCCTCTCCCCAACCCAGGGACCACACTGAGAACCACGAAACTAGAAGGCCATCCTGCCTCTTCTGGCAGTTGGCTCAGACAAATCCATGTCTAAAAGACAACTGGGCAGAGAAGGATGAGGGAGAAGAATTCACCCTATCACAGGTACCAGAATGTTTTTGTATAGGAGTTGACATTTGATCTGGACTCTGGGTACAGAAAGATTCCTATCTGGGAAGAATGACCAGGGAATGGGGCTTCAGGTAGAGGACAGATGAAGGCAGCCTGTGGAGGCTGAGTAGCAATGGTTTTTACGGGCAGTACTAGCATGCTGAGGCTTCAGCAGGATGGCCACTCCATTGTCGACATGAAGCAAAGTGTTTGTTTAATCACACATCCACACTGGAACCCGAGGTGACTGTAGCCATAGAAAGAAAAGTGAAAGAAGATGTACACAGGACGGATTCCCTTGTATTCCCTCCAACCACTCTCCACAGTTGAGCAGCATCAATGTATCCTGTTGGCACATTTAGCTTTCAGTTGAAAGATTTGATTATGCAAGAAAACTTGATTATTCCTGCTTCAAATAACCATATCGTGGGAGAAGAAGGTTGCGTTCATGTCAAAACTGAACTACATTGGGCATCTGGTATGGCCTCTCTGAATCTCAGTTTACTTACCTGTAAATTTGAATTATATTATTTATGAGATACATTGCAGGGAAATAATGAGAAAGTCACTTACAAACTGGAAAGCGCTAAGAGGCACTTACCCAGTGCTTGTGAAGATTCACTCTTGTATGCCTTCCTACTTTCAAAGCTCAGATGTTTAGAAAATCAGCTTAAGTGAGTTACAGTTGTAAAAGAACCTGAGATAAATAGCTCACTGGAAATTGGCTGTACTGGAAACACAAATAAATGAGTATACACGTGGCAATTAACGCAACAGCAACTGTCTATTCCCTCCAAGTAGCCATCTTTCCTCTTTCTTACAGTATATAGCCATGCAGCAAAGAAATCATTTCGTGTCCTAGTCTCATTTATAATTGTATGACCATGAGACTCAATTACAGATAGAAAAATATTCCAAGTCTTTACAGAAACTAACTCATCTCAAATGGCTATTCTTTTATCATTCATTTTCCTGCTGCTCAGCTCATATCTACGTGTAATGACTGGAGCTCAAAACAGCCACCTTGGCTATACAGGCACTATAGAAGATAAGAACCCCAAACTGGGGAGAGAAAATAGAATGAAAGGAGTCTTTGTTCCTGGCAACAATGTGAAGCTGCTATTTCAACCATCTCCTGCCTAGCTTGATTTCTTCTAAGTGAGAAGAGCATTTATCTGACATATTCTACTGCTGTTTTCTTCTATTTATGACTGGATTTCACTTTACCTACTACATGAGACTTTAATTATCTATCGCTGGTGGTCTCAGGAGTCCATTGTTGTTGCATTGCCACATGTGTCAAATTGGCTTCTGGGGATGCTGTGGTGAACTCAAGTCCCATTCTCCAAATGCACTAAAAACACTGGCAGTCTCAGAGATGCCCCTGGCAAGTGGAGAGATGACGTATCTTGCCTCACATTGCCTGGTGTCTAAGCAATCGCCAGACTATCACAGCAGCTCTCTTTCATCCCTGGATTCAGTAGTGTTTCTCGCCTTCCTTCCCATCACCTAAAGATATCTTGAAAGATCCAGTGTCACCATGTTTCTTCTACTTTTCCTTCAGAAGCTGGTTGACAAGTAGATTCCGATGAGCTTCTCGTTTTGTAAACACTATTTTCCCTATGAGAGTGTTACAGCAGGACATTACATACACCTATCTGTTCTTTCACTAGACTGTGTCGTGGTAGGATTTGAGGCGCCGGGTACTGCTTGTAGGGCATAATCTTTCACACAGTGCAATTTTTTTTGCCACCTCTGGCATTTCATCTCCTAGCTCATTTCCTGAAGGAGAGAGAGCCTCGTAATGTTGGTTTTTTTTTTTTTTTTTTTTTGAGTATGCTTCAGTCAACAGCACTGGATCTCAGAGGTTCTCACTGCCCAGTTTTCACAAAGGCTCCAACTGACTCTAGAAAGTACTTCACATGTCAGGATCAAGTTTCTGTCTTCTTGGTATCCTTTATGTCCTCCATAATGTACACAGTAGGAACTTACTAGGTCTTCTAATGAGTAAACAGTGGTGAGGTGTTTATTAGACATTGAATGTTAACAGCTGAAGGTTGCCTAGTCCTAATGGAAAGTGTCGCTGAGTGAGTGGACACTAGCATTGAAAGATATTAGCCCGCATCCCAATGTTAAATGTTTTCTTTGGATGTTCATAGTCAAAATGATATATTTTACAGTTCAGTTTTAGAAAAATGCACTTAAAACATATAAAATAGAATACTACTTCATAGCTCAGGCAATATATCTGTCTCTATCGTTAGAGTCAGTTGTGTCCTGAGTTATTCCATTCCCATTTCTCCCTGCAATTATACTTCCAAAACATTTTAGATATAAAACTCGTTCATTCTACATTTTTATGAGGACATATTGAGTACGACAGGGCCTGTCGTCACCTAATGAGAAATGGCTTCTGAACCACTTGTGACTATTATTAAGATGACATTTTTCCTCTGAGCATTAATAAAAAACCGAGCTGTATGAACTTTAAAATGGAACAGGAGGGGACCGTAGAGAAAACAATAACCCAACGAGGGTAGAAAAAATAAGTTTAGGAATTTTGGCGGAGGTTAGTAACGTTTTCAAAGGTGTCTGAATTTTTTTCCCTTGAAGAAAACAGGAAAAAGGGAGACATACAAAGTAAAGTATCTTTGGTGTATCTTGGGGTTTATACTTTTTATTACTTTTTCAGAAGGCTTTTTATAGTAGTGACCCAATCTTGTCATGAAGAAACAACTCTCTCTTGCTTTCTCCCATCTAGGAAACTATATGACAGAAAGTCACTTCAAGACTGGTTTAGAAAACTTTAGGGGGAGAATCATTAATATGCCATGCATACATAAGTTACATAAGTAATGTGGTACTGAAAAATTGGGCCTGAACACGATATTGTCACCAAGGTGTGATACGTTAAAAAAAAATCACCATGGAGTAATGAACACTTAAAAGCACTTTTTTCCTATTTGACAGCATAATGAAAAGCTTCAAAGTGTTCTTGTCTTTTAAGTTGTGCTACCAGTTTGTTTTATGGTTTTATTTTCTAACAGATCACTAGGTATGTGCCAGGAGTCATAAAGATGAGGTCAGGGATAAATATGAAAGCGTAACTTCAGATCCATCCGAGATGATACTAGGAAGCCTGGAGATGAATGTAGTTGCTCTTTAGGGAATGCAATTTTCCAGGGATCAATCTGTTAGTAACTTAATGCTGTTTAGGAACTTTCCCCCAAAAGATGGCTTGTCTCCTTTGGTAGCAGGGCTGCACTTGTATGATGAAAGTTGTCCAAATTCTTGGAGACATGGAAGTAGGGAACTTTTTTGCAGTTACTGACTTCATATCTGGTCTGGCAATATTTATGTTCATCTCATTTGGAAGGAGTTAAGCATTTATCAGGGCCAGTGATTCTTCCAAATTTCAACACACACACACACACACACACACACACAACACATGAATGAATTATCCGGAGATTCCAGGGCCAGTGATTCTCAAATTTGAACACACACACACACATACACCACATATAAATTAATTGCCCGGAGATTCTGTGAAAGTATATAGTCTGATTTGGCTTCAGGTTAAGGCCAGTACTTTGGGTCTGTGAAGTAAAATGTGAATAGTAGTAAAACTATATGTTTTTATACATTCATTGTTTTATGCCACGGTGATCAAAATGCATAATAGAAACTATGTAAATTTCCAGGAGGACGCATTTAATTCAGATAGCAATTTCAAAAGCTTGCATTGGCAGAGGGAGGGAGAGCAGTGTGGAGTGGGAGTTGGCATCAGTTGGCATTGCTGTCCCCATGGCAACAAAAAAATGGCCAGAACTAGAGAGGATGAGACTATAACCTTCAAAGGTCCTTCACAGTGACATACTTTCTCTGACAGCTTGGCCCCAGCTCTTAAAGACCCCAGAGTTCCCCAAAATATTTCCATCTACTATGAAAAGACCATTTAAAACATGAACAATTGGTGACCATTCTAGATTCAGACTGTAGTTTATCTAAACTTTTATCCATCCTAGCTTCTTTTTTTTTTTTTTTTTTTTTTTTGCTAATTATATTTCAGGTAATTCATTCTTATCCTAGTTCAGTTATCAAGGTATTCTTTCACTGTAACTGTACCTATAATGGCTATGTCTACAATATATTTCTATCTATATTACTGTGTCTATCTTTTTTTCTATCTCTATCTGTGAGAGGAATGAATTCAAGGTTATCACCATAAAGATGTTACTCCCCTTAATATCTAGCTTCTGACAAAGTGTCTCTCATGGAAAAGAGAAAGGAAGATTCCCACCAGGAAGTTGTACACAATGATGTCTCCGGGAATGTGTTACAGCTTTGAGTGGAGAAAGGATCTGGAGTTGTTAACCTAGTTTATAGTATTCTTGATATTTGCTTGAACAGTCTCAAAAACAAGGCTCAGAAACTTTTCACATTCTAAGTCACCATATTATCTCTTCTGAGAGGGTGTAATCTCAGCTCTCCAGAGGCTGAGGTAGGGTGACTATAAGTTCAAAGCCAGCACGGGCTACATAGCAAACCCTGTCTTAAATATCAATTAATCAAATAAGCCAACAATGTAAACAAGAAATTCTTTTTATAGAGACCTATCACTTAGTGAGAGATGGCTCAGTGGGCAAGAGCACTTCCAGAGGACCCAAGTTTAAATCCCAATAGCCACATAGTAACTAATAGTCATTTGTAACTCCAGTTCTGGGGTAGCTGATGTTGTCTTCTGGGCTCCTTGGGTTCTAGGCATGCGCATGGTGCTCTAACATACTTGCAAGCAAAAATACTCTTAAATAAAATAGGTAAATAAACAAACAAGCAAATAAATAAATATTTTATATTTTTGACTGTAGTCCTAGCCTTTAATGACTCAGTCATCTTTCCAGCCCAATAAGTATTTTAAAAAATAAATAAATGGGGGGAGATGAAAAAAAATGCAAATATGTGAGATTCACATAAATATAGTAAACTTTAAGATGTTAAATTGTTAACAAAATCCAAAAAATTATTCCACAAGAGGGAAGGAGTAAGGATGGACAATGACATTCAATTGTCAACTCTTGTTTATTTATTTATTATTTAAATTATAACATGTTTGAGAATTTTTCTTCCTCTCTCCCCTCCAACTCCTTCTGTTTCCCTTTTACTTCCTCTTACACTAACTAATTTTTAGTTTTCAACTATATTTATCACACACACACACACACACATAACCCTACTTAGCAACATAGTAAAATACAAACAAGAAAGAATTTTGGAGGCTAACCAGCGAGACTGATTCTAAAATGTATACACAGCAAGATGAATATGAGTAGCTAGGCAAATTCTGATAGTGTAGTATAATCTAATACCACCTGAACACTTGAATATATCACGAGACCACTATACACAGGAAATATTGTATTGGCGCATGAGTACACCTTGATGTGTATTCCAGTCAGTTGTTCCCTCTTCCAGGAACATTTTTGGTTTCTTTTGGGGGGTTGTTTGTTTTGGTGTTTTGTTTCAATTATTGTGGGTTTGACTAAACTGCTTTCAAGTGATTTTCTAAGGTGTAGAAGAATAGCTTCAACTGATGAGAGAAGGCAGAGTGAAAACAGACAAAGCCCTGTTTGGGAGCTACGAAACTCGGGGCATACATAGGTGAAATATTACATTTTGAGTATATTTTACTGAATGATTTGAATGAAATTGAACTGTAATATTTCTTCTTAACTATATTTGTGTGATCTGAATTATTTTAACTGACTTTTCTAGGAAAGTTGTTAAGACTATATTTTCTCGCTGTTTATATTTTTTATTCTTTTCCTGTTTGTTTATCACAGTGGGATCCTCACCAGGAATGCCTTCTTTAGTGAAATTCTCTCCTTTAGGAACACATATCCTAAGAGTGTTCTGATAGGAATAAAGCTGTACCCTCAAGAAATGGTTAACATGCAGAATCAAACATCACATCACTAACAAAATATCCATGTGCGTTAAAAGCAAATGAAATGAAATCTGTGTTATATTTCATTATTTCGAAAAACACTGACCTTAAACTAATTTAATGGATGAATGTTTATGCAAAGGAAGAATTAATCAACTCTATGCTCTCATTCTAAACCTATGTTTAATTTTGTGCTTTAGGTGGAGTTTATTTCATTCAATTCATACTCTTGTAAGATGCGATTTATTTTTATGTGTATATACATGTGAATTCATCTGCATTTGCATGTGCAGATAGAAGTATATTTTTATTGTTTTTCTTCAGCTGCCATCTACCTTGCTTTCTGAGTCAGAGTCAAGTCCCACTGGCCTGGGCCTTGTCAATTTGGGTAGGATGGCTGGCCAGCAACTTCTAAGGGTTCCTGGCTCCAGTTCCGCAGCACTGCCATCATGTGTATTCGGATAAAAAGCTGTCTGGGGATAGAAGTCCATCTCTGTGTTCACTTAGCTTGCATGAATATCAAAATCAAGACTCCATATTTGTGTGGCAAGCACCTCACTAAATCATTTCCCTAGCCACTAAAACTTAATTTTTTAAACAGGATATACCGAGTTCTTTGCAATTTGCAATTTTTTTTTTCTATTTTGTGACCACTATTGTGGGTCTATTTGTAAAGCCTGAGCCAGTCTTTCTCTCTTCCTTCCTTCCTTCCTTCCTTCCTTCCTTCCTTCCTTCCTTCCTTCCTTCCTTCCTTCCTTCCTTCCTTCCTTATTTTTTTCTTTTTTAAAAAACTATTTTATATAACTTTTCCCCTTCTGACTCAATAAGCCCTGGTATAAAGACAGAGTCATTTTGGTCAGTGTAAAATTATCTTCTTTTAAGTGTTTGTTTTCGGATTTTGTCTTTGGGGGACAGAGCATCATTATGTGGAACAGGATGACCTCAAACTCATGATCTTCTCTTGCCTCATGCTTCCAAATGCTGAAATTAAAGGTATGTGTTACTAATCCTGTGCTAAAATACTTTTTGCAGATTTGAGTACTTTTATTAAGACAAAGATTGTTGTCAATCAGAGTGTTTTCATTGGATATTTGTTTTTTTTTTTATTTTTTTATTGAAAAAAAAAATTTTCCGCCTCCTCCCCGCCTCCCATTTCCCTCCCCCTCCTCCCGCCCCTCTCCCCCTCCCCCCACTCCTCTTCTCCTCCCTCTCCAGCCCTAAGAGTAGTCAGGGTTCCCTGCCCCGTGGAAAGTCCAAGGTCCTCCCCACTCCATCCAGGTCTAGGAAGGTGAACATCCAAACTGTCTAGGCTCCCACAAAGCCAGAACATGAAGTAGGATCAAAACCCCATTTGAATGTGCATCTGATGGGATCAAGTGTGTTCCTATCTGGATCAGATATGTTGCAAAACCCACAACAGTACCTGATACTTGGTAAGGGTCTGATAAATGTTAATTTAGTCAATCAACTTCAGCCAGTCAGTGTCAGGACAACTGGAGGAAAAGAAGGGAAATCAGGATAGCTTGACAAGAAAAAGGTTGAGGCGTACCTTTTATCTATTGAACATTTCCTTTTGGTATAATCCAGTAGGAATGAATATAGCAGTTGGGTAAGCTGTATGTGCCAGCTTGTCATACAGCAAAAGCGTTCTTCTTAATACTAACAATGTGAATAACAGATTATTATGCATTCTCTAATGTATAAGATTATCTTAAAGGGACAGTTACCAAAGTTTTAGGGTCAAAGTCTAGGCCATAACAGCCTTGCCAAAGGAATTCAATAGGCCAATTAGATACATCGATAAATCACCTTGCATTATTACTTTGTGTATCTCCTTGGCCTATTGATTTGGTTTGGCAAGGCTGTCATTGGGAAGAGGAATAAACAAAGAGATCCAGTGATGCCAACCCCAAGTCTGTTTTCGGTTCAAATAGAGGGCAAGAGAAATGCATAGGTATGCAGACCTGGACAACACAGAAGCCCACACATCATCCTTCTCTGGCTACAAACAGTCTCTTCCAAAAAGTGGTCTTACAAGTTGACAGACCGTGTAAAATCTCTTTCCAAGCAACAAAGTCAAGTTCTGGTTGGCCCCAGGGCCCCAGCCTTTTCTTCTCCCAGAATGAGACTATTGGTGAAGTAACTCATTTCTTGGGGTTCATTGTTCCCATAGGCTGACAGCCAAAAGAGTCAAGAAGTGTCTCCTTCCTGCCAAGACAGTTGGAAAATTAGTTAATTAAAAACAGTTACAGAACACCATGTAATTAACTTAGTAAATCATATCATGTGATTTAGTGTGATGGTGAAAGGAATTGTGGTACATCCTTTGGAGACTAAAGCAGGAGAGTTGCCAATTTAAAGCCTTCCTGGACTACAGAGTTGGGCTCAAGGCCACCCTGGACAACTTAGTGAGTCTCTTGCCTCAAAACAAAACAAAAAAACAAATAAAAATAAAAATAAAAATAGGTCTGGGGATAGAACTCAGGGAAACAGTGTTCCCCTCGCTTACATAAGGTGCTAGTTACAATCTGCGGTCATTGAAAGAACTAATTCATTTAATTAACTTTACTTTGGCAATGAAACCCAGGACCTCACACCTGGTAGGCAAGCATTCTACCACTGAACTACATGCCATTGGAAAAAAAAATGTATCTTTAGCACCCAAACTTAGAGAACAAGTACTTAGATCTCACAGTACAATAATACTGGGTATAAGAGCAGAAGGGGGCAACACATGCACACACACACACACACACACAAACAAAACAAAACAAAACAAAACAACAACAACAAAAAAAACCCTTATCCCTTAGCGCAGAATCAGTCCTTCGGATCCTGGAAGTCTTTACATGAACTTAGTAAATTATCAGACTAACCTTGCAAGTAAAAGGGCTCGTGATATGCGTTTTGTGAATCAGAAGAGGAGAATGCGTCACTATATATTCGGTTCTGGTTATCCCCAAGTCGCCAGTCTGTGCTTTAAGATGCTATCTAGAGAGGAAAATCATGTCACCTCATTCTAGGATGCCTAGAATGCTGAGGTTGTTCAGCCAAGAAAAAGAACAAAGATTTCCTTTTTTTGAGGGGGGAGGGGAGGAAGGTTTGCACTTGTTTGGATGCAATTCTACACCTTTTCGGATGCAAATCGCGGTGTCAAGTAAACCAGAGGAGATGTGTTGAAATCTACCTTGGAGTTTACAGTTTAACAAAAGGCCTATTTTGAAAACATTACCTCCTGTAGTAGGTGTCTGAGCAGATATCTTTTGCTGATTCTTGAAACTGATGCAAGTGTTACACTCTAAGGGTGGAGGAGCATAGCTCCTATGTAGCACAGGACCTGTCTAGCAAAGATGCTGTAAGTCCAAAAAAAAAAATTACCTAATTATTTACCGGGAGCTTTCCCCACAAGTAGAGAAACAGAATAAATGCTAATATTTTCTTGCGAGAGTTATAGGGAGCATCATCTAAGACACTGTGTGCAGCACTAGCTCAATGCCTGATACGTATCTGTTTATTAACTAGGTTAACTAAGTACCTTGTACTTAGTATTCTTACTGATGAGTATGAAATATTTATTTCAACATTATTATATTTGTTTTATTATAAATTCCTTACATGGAGATCATTTAGCCAAATTGTGATTCAGCTTATCTCCAATTTGACTATGGCTCCTATTTTAACATGAATGCCCAATAATTTGATGAACCATATACAAGAGAGAATTATTTCACATTTACACATTTCTATTTTCTTACAATCCGGACTTCACTCAGTTCAGCAAATCTGAGCAAAGTAATATTAAAGACATCGTCCTCTAGTCTTTCACTGCTTTCCAAAGGGTTTCAGGATCAACTTCCTACATGGGTTGTATAATGAGACTCTGTCTGAAAAAGAATCCACTTTGACTTCCTTTTCAACAAGACAATATGGAGTTGTTAGAGTTGACCCGGTTAAGCACTTCTGAAACACACAGTCTTTAGCTGACAGATTGTTTCGGCTTCTTAAGAGCTACTGCCATCTATTATGCCAAACAATCAGAATAGTCAGCTATCGTGAAATTAATATGTGTATGTGTGACAAAAGTTACTGCACTTTCAACTTAGAAAAGCGAATAGTCCACATGTGTCATGAAGCATGGCATTTTCGATGTATAATTTAGTAGTTATAAGTCTGTTTTTTCTTAAAATAGAATGAGTTATTAGCCTTGTTATTGTCTCTCAAACAAGTATTAGTCCTTCATTACTATAGATATTATAATAGATGAGTGAACTTGGCCTCCGGATAATTCTCTCTAGTCCTTTGAGTGAAATCTCTCTACATACTAACATGAAATAAATGAGCCAACAAACAAATAAAAACCAAGTATAATGGAAATGAGATTCATTTCACCCTTTCTAGCATCCATTTTCTAGGCAGAAACCTGAGTGATCTTTCTTGAAAGTAGAACCTATTAAGTCATTCCCTTGCTCAAAAGCTTTTGTTGTCTTCCTAATAATTCTCAGAAAGAAATCTCAATTCCTTCTTTGACAGATCTTATATTATCTGGGTCCTGCACCAGTTGGTTCCCAAGCCATCTCTCTATCACCCTCCGACAGTTTCTCCAAATGTACATTTTTCTTCAAACACAAGATTCTGTTGTGATTGTTCCAGATTTAGAATGCCTTGTCTCTGATCATTTGCAATATAGGGCTTTTAAATCTCAGTTCAACTGTGTCTTTCTTGGTAAAGCCCTCCTTTACTGCAGTAGGAGACAGGCACATTATAGGCCGCAGAGACTTCTATTCCTTGATTACTATAACTAAGCACCAAACACCAAGGGTTCTCTCCTTTTGAGTTGTTAAGTAATTTTTTAAAATATAACATTCCTTGTCACTCCAATTATCTTCTGCATTGACTTGTTCGCTATCTACCTTTTCTGCCAACATGAAGGCAATAACTTAGGCATTTTGTTCATTGGTATATCCCCAGTGCCCCAAGTCAATCCCAGGAACATAATAACTACTCAAAAACATAGGAACTGTATTGTTGCTGACTTTCTGGTCTAAGAAATGAGACCCCAAGGTTTTTTTAAATTTTTATTTTTTTTAACCAGGATGCAATTTATTGTGTGCTTATATTCTCACTTAACGACAGAGGCAGATCCCTAATTTAATGGAGCAATGCTTTTTACATAATTTTGGATTCCTTGTCTCCTATATGTGCTGGTTTATACTCTGATTGGGTGTTTTAAGTTACTGGGCATTAGGACTGGATGACTGGAATGTGGAGAAAGAGAAGGAAGGGGTTATAGATTACACGTGATGGAGTTCCGTGTAGACACAGGCACACTGGCCAGCTCATGTGGCTCCTTCCTGTTTTTTTTTTTTCCTTGATTTTTCGGGGACTCTACCGCAAGGTGCTTATGCCTTTGGGAGGAAGCATCTCTCTTAAGAATCTGGTAAATATGCTATTATCTAGAGCGGGTTCTTATCTAAGTTCTTCCTTTGTTTAGACATGGGATGCTGGACAGAATGTCCACATAACTAAGTACACTTATATCATTCATTAAAATGAAGAAGTTTCAGGATCTTCCAAACTAGAATGAGAAAATGATAGATAATTGTATTTTTAATATTTCAAAAAGGGTGATGGCAGTCTTACATTTTGTTCATAGACTGTGTAGAGAGCAAATACAATAGCAAGTAATTTAAGGCTTTGTCTAGAATGCTATTAGTTCAGAGCGATTAACACTTTTATGTCTCTTATAAGATAAGTGAATAGTCAAGGATAATTTAATTTTCTAGTAAAAGTCTTTCGAGTGGGAAAACAAAAGGATGAGTTATTTGAGAATGAAGGGCACTGGAGGAAGTGACCTTTATGCATTTTATCCACTTCAAAATTCTACGATTCTTAGAGTATCATTCAAAATTCATAGTTGTAAGCCCCAGGGCCAATCGTAGCCAGTTGCAACAGAAGTGGGCATAACAAACAGAATAGATAACTCACATAACCTCCAAGGTTACAAATAGTAATGCTGAAATATATTTGGGGACTGTGATATCATAATGACACTTTAATTCTAACATTTTGAAGACTGGGTATTTTACATGAACAATTTTAGAAAAGTTTTATTTTTTGTGTGTATGCACATAGATCTGTAGCTAGAGACCAAACGTTTACACTGGGCCACAGGAGCCTTCTTTTCCACAGGTGTTGGGGATTTGAATGGATCCTCATGGCTGTATGGCAAGCACTTTCCCCACTGAGTCTTCTCCTCAGCCCTGAGACTGAAATTTGTAGACAAGAATCTATTGGGATACGAAGCCTATCATTTAGATATTGAATGATTCCTAAAGGCCCATTGTTAATGGCTCGGAACCCAGAGTGAGTCTGCCAGAAGGTGGTGGAACACCAAGGAGGTGGGACCTAGTAATAGCTAGGGTATTGGGTCTGATCCTGTCTCTCATTTTGTTTTTCTGTCATGTATTGAGCAGTTTCCCTCAGCTGCACGCACTCCCAACCATTGCTGTCTATTTGTCCCTTTCACAGTCCTAAAAGCAAGGATCTGCCCAATCATACTGCAACCTCTAAACTATGAAACTGTAGCCTTTTTCTCTTTATATAATGTAAATTTTAGGTATTCTGTTAGAGTGATGGAAAGCCAACACAGGCATACGTATTATTTACCCTGGTTGGTAATGCCAATTTTGTTCCCACAATTCATCTGACTAACAGGGAATGGAAAAAACAAACTTTCACATCTTTGCCAGGACCGACATTCTGAATAATCAGTGTTATTTTCAGCTCAAGGCAATGTTAAATCTAGGCAACACTCTACTAGACTCCCTTTCTCTCCTAGATTATATTGTAGCTCTAGAAATCAATAGGCATTTATGATCAAATTTGCCCTTCCACCCTCCTACTTCCGTATCTTTCCAACTCTCTTGGACATTGACCCAAAAAGAAAAACTCAGCCTTTTTTTTCCTGTTTCAAGGAATTAAAGATATCTACTTTTTATTTTTGCTTCCCTTCTGTATTTCCCTCTTTCTCTCCTATCACAAGAAGCAGTTTCCAATCTAAATAGTAGAGCCCTGATGTCACTCACACATTTTTCTCAAACATCGTCTATGCCCAGGCTTTGCTAATATCCCTCAAGTAGAAGTTGTCTGTTGGAGCCAGAAGGCAAAATTGGAGCCTAGATGAGTTTGTTTGACTGGTAATACTTTTGTTTTATTAAACTTTGGAACTTTTAGACGGGCCAAATAACTTTTGACCCAGACAACATGTTATTACAGAAACAAAAGTCTTCCACAAATGCTCAAGCTATATTTTTTTCTACTTGTATATTTCTTTGAACAATTGTCAGTTGCTGAAATCTTCAAAAGTAAATATTAGGCATCCTTCTTCTTAGTTCTTTGGCTCTAGGCCAATTTTATTTGTTTTCTAAAAAGTTTCACACATGTATACATGGAATTGTGATAGTATTCAACCCTGTTACCTTTCCTTATCATCCTCTCACTCACACCAAAAACCTTCTTCCTAACTAGAACTTTCTATTTACTTGTCTTTTGTTTTTTGGGATCTACTGAGTTTAATTATGCTTGCTTGTACAAGCATGGAGTTGGGGGGTTATTTGCTAGATCCTGGGCAACCTACAAGTTGCTATATCACTGCATAAACAACTCTTTCTCCACTGACAGCTGTTAATTGCCAATAACACCTCAGAGAGGGGAGGGACCTCATGAGCCCTTCAGCCATCCATAATACACTATTAAAAGGCCCAATCTTTTGAAGGTAATCACAACTGTGGTGTATCTATGACCTCATGATCACAATGGCCATGTCACATTTAGAAGTAGGGTTCCTTAAATCTACCCCATTCTCTGGCTCTTACATTCTTTCTTTCATGTCTTCCCCCAAATCATCCCTGGGTCTTATACAAAGTTGCATGAATTTTCCATTTATGGCTGAGCACTCAACAGCTACTCATTCTGAGCACAATGATCGATTATGAGTCTTTGAATTAACCATTGCCCACTGCAAAAAGAAATTTCTCTAACCATGGCCCAGAGAAGCACTAATCTATGCATATAAACATAAATGTCTAGAAGGTAGTTTGACTACATGTCCAATTAGCAAAACAACAGTAGTAGACAGTAATAGATTCCCTAGAGGCTGTGATCACCCCATACACTGGTAGTTGATCAGACTTACAGTACTAGCCATGTATTAACATGGAGTGGGTCTTGAATTCCATCAAAACATAATTGGTTGCTCCTAAAACAGTCATGTGAAGGCATAAGTCACAAACAATCTCACACCGGTTCGGAATTATGATTAAAAGAATGATTATTTATTTAAAGGGAAAAAACTTACAGATCACCATCCCAGACAACAGCCCTCTGCACGGTCAGGAAAGGAGCCTAGTAGCCCGAAGCTGAGCAGGAAGTAAGAGAGCGAGTGGAGGGCAGTTGCTGCTTTTTTAAAGAGAGAGAGACCACGCCCCAATGGGCTGGTATCTCAGCAGCTATTGGCTGAAGGAGAGGAAGGAGCTCCCGCAACACTCATGCAACTATTATACTACTGAACATATGTTGCCTGGCAAGACAGTATTATAACATACAGGATCCACAGTTGGGCATGGCTTCTTTCTCATTTAAATCGCCTGTTAGTTGATATCTATATGTCTATGTCTAAAATATTCTCAGATGTAACCATTTCAAAGCCAAAATCATAATTTATTCCCAAGTAACTCTAACAATAACAAAGGCTATTTGACTCAGACAGATCTATGAAAGTCATGCTTGCAGTTTCAAAAGAGTGGGTCTATTATGCATGTAGCAAGCAAAGACAAGTACTATGTACATTGAAGTAGCAAAACATCATCAAACTGGGAGCTTTCAACATTTAGGAGAGGCACCAAATTATGGGAGAGCAAGCAAAGGTAGTATCACAATTCAGAGCCTTACAGCATCCAACAGAAATTGACTGATAGAAGCAGTCACAGTAAAGTCCTTGATTGAGAGCCTCTTCTATTACTTTCTAGCTTTTCATTCCCACTAGTGAAACTTTAACATCATGAGATAAATAATAATAAGTAATAGTAACCTCTGCTTAAACTTATTTGCTTTCATGCTGTGTTCAAAAAATGCATTATTTTTAATGCCTATACTGTTAGGGTTCTTGTTTATTTGTTGTTGGGGGTTTTGTTTGGTTGGTTATGTGTTTGTCAACTGGAGTCATCTGGGAAGAGGAAATATCAGTTGGTCAGCAGGCATACATGTGATATATTTTCCCAGCCTATGGAGTGGTAGCACTGGGTTTTTATAAGAAAGCAGGCTGAGCAAGTCATGGAGAACAAGTCAGTAAACATCACATCCCCATGGTCTTTGCATCAGCCCATGCATCCAGATTCTTGCCCCGAGTTTCTTTCCTGACTTCCATGGATAATTGATTAGATGAAATCAACTCTTTTTTCCCAAAATTTCTTTATCCCAGCAATAAAAATCTAAGTCAACTAAACTCTTAGATGTTAGCTATTTTTCTTGATCCCTGTTGAAGAGTTAATGGGCTAGCCTGCTTTAAGACAGAGAGTTAGTAGAGACACTTGAAATAAATATGTTGGTGTCCTACCCAAAAGAGCATTATGTTTTACTCCCAGAGCAGTTTTCCCTCTCAAACTCTGATTTCAACAAAATTGAACAGCACTTGACAGTTTACCAATAGAATGTTTAACTCAGCCTTACAACTTGCAAACTGAAAACCATAATCTTCATAGCCTTGTACGCCTGAATCAAGGGTTTTTTTTTTTTTTCTTTCTTATCTTTGTCCATGTTCCTCTGGATTGCCCTGTTCTAATCACAGTAACTTTCTGGTTTACCAATGGACCATTTTGCCTTAAGGCTTCCACAATGACATCCATCCCTTCTCCCAGGATAAACATCTAATTGTTCCTTTGTCACATCTTAGCTGAGTTATCACTTCCCCAGGGAAATACTCCAACTATCCCATTTGCTTCGTGTCTTCATGGTATGCTATTCACAATATAGTTTCCACGGTCTTTCAAATCTACAGTGGGAATTTGTTCTTTTTTCTCTCATGGCCTGAAATTTGTCATTCTTTTCAATTAAGAAATTCCCTAGTATAAAAATTCTGGGGTCCACATCTTTGAGAACATATACAACTACGCTTGACATGGCTACAGTCAAACTGTGATTCTCAACCTCAGTTTGTGCTGTGGGGTCCATGAATTGTGCTGAAGGGTGGGACTAGACATTTTTGCCAGATCTCTACTGGTTTGAACAAATGATCACCAGCTTGGTAGCTGAAAATCATGGGCATATTCTTTCAGTGTTTGCAGTGTCAGAACATGAAGATTTACAAGTCCAAATCAAGGTAGCTAAAGTGGCTACAGAGGCACAAGAAAAGTTTTAGCTACCTCAACTTTTCCTCTAAACTTATAAACTTTTCTTCCTTCCTCACATTTCTTGGCTGTGACCTCCCTCTTTTTCAAAAGATTATGATAAAAGCTTATGCTTTAGTTACAGCATTTTTAGGAGCCTCTCTGTCTGCCTCCCACTTATAGGAAACACGTGATTACACTGAGTTCACCAAAGTGACCTGAGTTAGTCTCTATACCTCAAAATCTTTCATTGAATCATACCTGCAAAATTCTTTAGCCAGGTAATTTATTATGTACAACGGCTTCAAAGATTAGGACATTGATACATGGTAGGAGTCATTATTCAGCCTCTCACAGTGCTTATTAATTGTCTGTTAGTTAAAGACCACAATCTCTCTTTTATTAGATTTTCTGCTCCAAGATAGCAAGATTCATCTATTTTTGTTCATTTTTGTGCTCAGCAGATTCTTTGCCCTGTAGTAGACACATACAAGGTATTTCCTAATGAGTGAATATGTTTTGTTATATCATTTTGAAAACTTGCCATTCTCATGAGGCTTATTTTTTAAATTAAACTATTAAACTAGAATCAGAATAGAACACTTTAATTTCTCATTTACTGATTATTATTTAACATCATCACCCATGTTATATAATCTTACCTTATATATGGGTGTTATGATGCAAAATCCTAAGCAAACTCCTGAAATTGGGAATAGTACCCTATGTGAACTATTTTTAGTTTTTCCTATGCATATGTATGTGTGACAAAATTTAAGGGACAGAAATTAACAGCAATATAATAAAACAGAGCAATTCTAATAATATCAGGAAATAAAATATATTTTGAATAAGCATTCTCTTCCATTCCTTTCTCTCTCTCCCCCTTGTTTTTCCAAAGTATCTTATCTGAAATGGAAATGATAACCATGTATTAAAATTATCGTTCTCCTTCCATTTCTTTATCTTTTTTCTCCTCTGACCCCTTTCTCTCTCTCTCTCTCTCCCTCTCTCTCTTCCTTCCCCCCTCTCTTTCACAAAATATCCCATTCAATTTCTTTTTTACTTAAAGAAGGCATTGCACAGCATCTTTCTGGGATAGTCAGATTGTCAAGAACACCATTATTAAATAATGTATGGGTAAAAAGTGCCAATAGTCATCCTGATAACAAAATGGTTGCTAAGTACTGGGAGAGTAGCATATACAGCATGGGTACATTGATAAAAGGGTGATTCTCACCAGAAATCAGGCAAGACAGAACAGATGCTTCATAATGTCTTTCTTCTGCTTAGAGGAATTCACACTGCTCTTGAATTGTTTGATATTCAATTTCTGTTTGCTATTTTTAGATGTTAGCTGACTACAGATAAGTAAAACTATGAAAAGGAAAGGTAGATAAAATTTGCTATTGTGTTTAATGAGTAACAAATGATTTATGCAAATTTAGATCTGTGAGTTAAGATATTCCAGATTACATTTCACAGAAGATGAAACAGAGATTTAGGAAGCAGAAATGTATTTGTTTCAGAATGCACAGTGAAAGAGGGCCTACTTAGGATTTGAACTGAGACTGTGCTGTACTGGTCTGCTCAAGAACCATCATTGTCAGCTTTCCTGGAAGGATTGAAGATATTTTGAAAAACCAATTTTGTCTCAAACTACTTTTGAGTATCAGATTATTGGAACAGTACTCACCCCCAATAAAATTGTGCCAGGAATCTCAAGTTGGGGGAAAAGAAAGGACGGGTGCCTTGGTGCAAGTCAGAGTGAAAGTTTGCTTACTAAGTGTAGCAATAGAAACACAGAGACAGATACTGGGGTTCAACCTGAAGGTCAGAAAATCAAAACAGCCAGTCACTTACCTCTGTCTCAGTCCAAAATGGCGATCCTGTCTCCAGGAATCTCAGAATGAGACTGTGCGTGAGAGCTGTCTCCTCCCATTTTATACTCCTCTCTAGGGCTGGGATTAAAGGCATGCACCACTACTGCCTGGTTTGTATGGCAAACTAACCTGACTACTGGGATTAAAGGCATGTGCCACCATTGCCTGGTCTATAAGACTGATCAGTGGGGCTGTTTCACTCTCTGAAACAAGCTTTATTTATTGAAATACAAATGAAATATTGCTACAACTAGGAGATTCCACACAGTTCTATCAATTTTCAGAGCACCTTGCAGAAGAAATTGGAGCCCAGACAAATGATGATGGGCAGGACCACACCTTGACTAGTACTGCTTAGTTATGCATACCTCTTGTCATCTATTTAAACTTCATATTGAACCTGGAGATGGTCTTGATGAGTGGCATCACTGAACCTCTTTTTCCTCTTCCCAGTGTGACCTGGCCACACAAAACCAATCTACTTTCCTTCTTTTTATTTACTATTACATTGTCTGCTTACTTGACTTACTGAGGATGTGTGGGCAAGACTATATTTTTAGGGTTGTCAGGGCCCAGACTCTGGCCCTAATATTCTGGTTAATACCTTCTCAAAATACCATAGACAAAATTTAAAATAATCACTTTAATTTTCTGCCAGCTGTAGCGGTATACACCTGAAATCCCAACACTTTGGAACAGGCATAAATCTTGGCTAGCCTGTGTCTCCAAAACACACATACACAAAAAAGATTTATTTTCTCACAGTTCAGAGGACAGATGTCTAGAGGCAGGATTGGTTTCTAATGAAGTCTTTCTTCTTGGCTTGCAAATGGCTGCTTTTCCTCAGTGTCTTTTGAAAAAGCAGCAAGAGAATCATGTGGTGTGTCTTCTCTGATGTTATTCCTGTCACTTGCAAATTGGGACCTTGAAAGTTGTTTGTTCTTACTTTTATTGTCATATATTCATTTTTACATGGTATTGAGTTTCATATGGCATTTTCATAAAAGTATATAACGAACTTTGAACTTCTTCCCTTCTCTCCTCTCACAGCTCTGACACTCTTACACTCATGGCATTCACCTGAAGGTCTATAAATTAGTATGCACAGAGACATTTCTTTGCATACCAGTGATACTGCAGAACTGTGCACAGAGGTCAAGCTCTAGAATAAGCCTAGGTCTGTCAACAGATGATTGACTAAAGAAAAATGTGGTATATATATGCATGAAGGAGCTTTGTTCAGTCATAAGGAAAAATGAAATTTTGTCATTCTCAAAAACTTGTGCAACTAGTAACCCATTAAGCAAATCAAGCCAGACTGAAAATTACATTTCTTTCAATATGGATCCCAGATTTTATATAGCATTATTTTTACTTTCATTCTTTAGTTATAATCTTCCTTAAAATGGAGGGAATCTTCCCCTTTAATATTTGTTCTTTTTGATTTTTTAAATAAGAAAACAAACTATCTTTTTTCATTATACATACCAATCCAAGTTCCCACTCCCTCTCCTCTTCCCATTTCCTCAACATACCCTCCCACCCAATCCCCATCCAATCCTCAGAGAGGGTAAGGCACATTGCTTTGTGGAAGGTCCAAGGCCCTCCCTACTATATCTAGGCTAAGTAAGGTATACATCCAAAGAGAATAGGGTCCCAAAAAGCCAGTAATGCAGTAGGGATAAATCCTGTTGCCACTACCAGTGGCCCTGCAGTCTGCCCCAGCTATAGAACATCCAGAGGAACTAGTTTAGTCCTATGTTTGTTCCTTCCCAGTCCAGCTGGAGCTGGTGAGCTCCCATTAGCTCAGGTAGACTGTTTCAGTGGGTGAACCCCTCATGGTCTTGACCTCTTTGCTCATATTCTCATTTTTCCCACTCTTCAACTGGACCTTGGGAGTTCAGTCCAGTGCTCCAATGAGAGTCTCTGCCTCTGTTTCCATCAGTTACTGGAAGAAGGTTCTATGGTGACATTAAAGATATTCATCAGTCTAACTACAGGGCAAATCAAGATCAGGCCCCTTCTCTATTGCTTAGGATCTTAGCTGGGGTTTTCCTTGTGGATTCCTGGGAATTTCTTTAGAGCCAGGTTTCTTGCTACACCAATAACGGCTCCCTCAATCATAATATCCCTATCCCTGCTCTTTTCTCTGTCTTTCCTCCATCTTGACTATCCCGTTCCCTCAAGTTTTCCTCATCACTCCCCTTCTTTCCTCGTCTTCCCCTTCTACCCTCACTTCTCATCCCCACTGTTATGTTCCCAATTTTGTCAGGCGATCTTGTTTATTTCGACTTTCCAGGTGCATCTATATATATTTTTCTTAGGGTTCACATTGTTACTTAGCTTCTCTAGAATCATGAACTGTAGGCTTAATAACCTTACTTATAGCTAGTATTTGCTTATGAATGAATATATACCATATTTATCTTTTTGGGTCTGGGTTACCTCACTCAGGATAACGTTTTCTAATTCCGTCCATTTGCATGCAAATTTCAAGATGTCATTGCTTTTTACCGCTGAGTAGTACTCTAATATATAAATGTGCCACATTTTCTTGACCCATTCCTCCATTGAGAGGCATCTAGGTTGTTTCCAGGTTCTGGCTATTACAAATAATGCTGCTATGAACATAGTTGAACAAAAGCCTCTGTAGTATGATTGAGCATCTTATGGGTATATGCCCAAGTGTAGTATTGCTGGATCCTGAGGTAGGTTGATTTCCAATTTTCTGAGAAAAAAAAAATTTCTGAGAAATTTTCAGTTCTTAAGGATTGAATTATACAATAAATAGTCTAAGAAACCAATAAATGTCAATGACTTGCCTATTCTTTAAATAGTGATAGAATAGTTAAGAATATGAGTGTACTTTCTGTGACATTCAAGAGTAATCATCAAGCAAAGAAAAAGTCTATGCAAGAATCTTAAAAAAAGACTGATGCAGTATAAGAAGGATTATAGATATTTGAAAGTTCTTTTTTTGTGAGATATTCTCATGTAGCCTAGGGAGGCCTTGAACTCCGTATTCTTCTGCTTTTACTTCGTTAGTGCTGACGTTTCTGGTAGAGGCTACTGTGCCTAGGTGAAAGCCTACAGAACAGATAGATTTCTTTTAGAACTTAAATGTTGTCTGCTCCTTCCTTAGAACAGCTAGAAGAGCTAATTTGACCCAGTAACCGCATTGCTAAATAACTCAAAGTTACCAGAGACAGTATAATGATTTATCAGTTTCATCTTTTCTTCTAAGTATTTGTCAGGAAAAGCATCTTAGAGAACTTAATTCTATCTGTGTCCCCTGAGATAGAAAGCCATAATTCTATTATATGGAGTAAATGTCTCAGTGCAGAAATGAATCATAAAAAATGATAGTTTGAAGAGTCTTGGCAGAAGGTCTCTTAATCTTACTAGACACAACACAGAAAGAAAGAAAAGATGGTGAACTCTGGGTGACACAACAAAATTGCCACATTCACAGTGAGCTAAAAAAGGAATAAAAAGAGGGCTTAGAAACATTCATTGTGGTAAAAGAAGACTATAAAGCAACCTATATTTTGCAGAAAAATTTAAAGCTTGGGCATTAGGATTTGTATACAGAGGCTCACTGTAACAAGTTTGTGAAAGGAAAGAAGCTGGAAGCAGCCCATCGGTAGATGAATGATTAAATAAATTAAATCGTAAAGTAGTTATGTCCTGGAACATGACAAAACAAAGAAAAACAATCATGATATACATCCCTGTGT
Organism: Chionomys nivalis; assembly: GCF_950005125.1. NCBI lineage: Eukaryota > Metazoa > Chordata > Mammalia > Rodentia > Cricetidae > Chionomys > Chionomys nivalis. The sequence continues at coordinate 32,249,411 of NC_080112.1, forward strand.
GTGTCCCTGGATACCTATGTAGAAAGAATACAGACATATTCTGTTGAAAAGCCAAACTCTTATTTGGTAAAGACAAATTCTTGCAGAAGTTCTGGTTATCAGCACAAGACATGTACAAACAAAATCATGCCAGTTAATTCCAGCATGGGTAGGGGAGGGGCCACCAAAGCTCCTGGGGAGCTAATAGCAGTTGATGGCTGCCAAGGGAGGGAAAATAACTTTTCTTTAGAAATGTGCCTACTAGCAGGTTGTCCATGCCCTAGTGGATGACCTCAAAACAGATATGTTTTGTTGAAAAGCTAGCTACTCTATTTAGTAAAAACAAAGTTGTATTATTTTTGTTTTACTTACAAAAATTCAACCCCCATATGGATTAAAAGTAAAAGTAGAGAGAACATGAAGTTGGGAGAGAAATATATTGGCAGAGGGCTGAGTGAGTTTGAGGAAGAGTAAAGAGTGGATATAATCAAGATATAATGTATATGAATATGAAATAGTCAAAGAATAAATAAATATTAATCAAAATTAAATTAAAAAATACACATTATGAAAGAAGTGATTGATAACCTGTCCTTTTGTTTTATGAGAGGCAGTTCTATGGTTTTATATACTGGACAAATAATATTATAAATGTATATTATATATAAGTATATATATAAATATATTATAAATTATAAATATTTATTATGATTTTTTAAATGATAGCAATGTTTTGTTAGTTAAGAACTAATTACTATTTTTGATGACTTGGTTGGGATACAATTCTAGTGAGAAAAATTATTTTGATTGATGTGTTAAAAAGATTGCTTCACTTAGAGACCTGTCAGCCATGCCAGCCAGGGAAGGGGCCCAATCCCTTTCTCCTCTCTTCCAAATCCACCTCCCAGTCTCCCAGTCTCGCCTCCAGCTCTGTAGCTGACTACCTTCTGCAGCCTCCACCTCCTCATCCTCCCTCTCTAGGGGCTCACACAGATCTTCCCCTCCACCCTTCCTTTCCTCCACTAATTCCATTGTCCCAGCCCTAACACCAGCAGGAACTAACTAGGAACCCCCCAGCTAGGTCTGCCAGGGAAGCAGGTAGGTAACTTTAGATCTGCACCTCTTCCTTCTCACCTGTAAATTCAGTCCTCTAGTCTCACCTCAGCTCTGTAGTGGATCTCTTGCTCTGGCTTCCCCTCCTCTCTGCCTTTTTCTCACAGGGATTTTCTCCTCCAACCTTTCTCCCCACTCATCCTGTTATCCCAGTCTCCAACTCAAGAAAACAAAATCTTCTCAGCACCCAATAATCCAAATACTAAATGTACAGATCAAGGAAAATAATAAATATTAAAAGTTGTGTGAGAGAAATCAAATAACATATAAAGGCAGATCTGTTAAAATTACACTCAACTTCTCAATGTATACTCTAAAAGCTATAAAGGCCTGGGCATATGTTCTACAGATGCTTAAGAGGCCACAGGTGCCAGCTCAACTTTCAGTTACAATAGAGAAAATAAGATAATCCATGATAAAAACCAAATTTAATCAATATCTGTCCTCAAATCTAGCCATACAGAAGCCACTAGAAGGAAGGAAAACTCCAAACTAAAGAAGTTAACAATAAAAAAAAAACATGGGATAAATAATTCCAGATCAGCATATCAAAAGCAGGATTACCCTTCCCTGCCCCCAACACCCACTACCACCACCATCACAACAACAACCTAAGACTCAACTGACCAGGGACCCAGGATAAAACCAAATACTGTTCCTGTCTAACCATCATCAGAGTAGTTTCTTCCTCCAACAGTTGGAAACAAATACAAAGAAACACAGAAACCCACAACCAGGCATTATGCAAAATGAGAGACCTTGAAATATTCAGCCCTAAATGCGATGGCTCCATCAAATTTCTTCCCTCAGTGCTCACAGGACCCCAAGTAATTAGAGGCAGAAAGAGCCAGAGGGGATGGCAAATACAAAAAAAAAAAAAAAAAAAAAAAAAAAAAAAAAAAAAAAAAAAAAAACAAACAAGGCCCTCCAAATCAACAGGATTGATGTACAATGAACTCATAGAGACTGAGGCTGCATGCCAAGGGACTGCACAGATTCACACCAGGTGGGGATCCTAGAGCTGAAAGAAGTGGACATATGTCCCCATCCCTAACCCAGAATTTGTCTCCAGTCGATATCCACTTGCAAATGAAAATTGAGTTTTTTCCAAGGGAGTGTCTCTGGGGAAATAAACTACCATTACATGGTGTAGGCTACATGCCTAATAGTTGGTGTCCAACAGAAAATGAACTCATTGTCATCTCTGGAGGCTCCTTGTCTCATAATGTTGTCTCAGGAATTTTTCTTTAAAAAAATTATCTGCATATCTGCATACAAGAACTCTCTCTCTCTCTCTCTCATACACACACACACACACACACACACACACACATACACAGTTTTCTACTCTGCAGGTTCTTTGCATATATGTTATGGCTTCCACTTTATTGTTTTTATGGAATTCTTGAGTGAATGAATGGGGGGAGTCTCTGTGTCTATATCTTTTTTTTTTGCCTTTCCTTGAGCTCTTTTTCTTCTATTTGTTTGTTTTGCCCTATTTGAATGTGATAGTTTTGTCTTAGTTTATGTTCTCATTATACATTAAAGGCCTGTTTGCTTTCTAATGAGAGACAGAAAGTGGCTAGATGCAGATGGGAGGGGAGATGGGGAGGAACTGGGAGATGAGAGAGGAGAAACTGCTGTAAGATAATGTTCTTGTACCCTGTAAAAATTTGTCACTTGCATTGATTTGATAAAACAATGGCCAGTAGCCAGGCAGGGCGGGACAACCAGATTAGGAGAATTCTGGGAAGAGGAAAGGCTCAGTCTGTTGTCACCAGACAGAGAAAGAGGAAGCAAGATGAGAAAGCCTCACTAAGTAAGGTACCAAGCTACAAGGCTAAATATAGATAGAATTATGGGTTAATTTAAGTTGTAAGAGCTAGTTAATAATAAGCCTGAGTTAATAGGCCAACCAGTTTGTAAGTAATATACGCCTCTGTGTATTTTGTTAGGACTGAATGGCTGTGGGACTGGGCAGAGCAGAAACTTCTGACTATAAGAAACCAAAATCAGGATATATTATATGAGGGAACTATTTGCAATAAAAGGGGGGAAAAGAAACTTGAGAAAACAGAGAGAGAGAAAGGTTGCTTCAGTCTTCTAACAACCAACATGAATCATTAGACTAAGGTCAAAATAATTGTCATTCATATTGAACTTTCCTCTTTCATCCCTCTTCATGCCTTTGGAAATTTTTCTGTATTCTCAGCATTTGGACATTCCACCCTGTTATTAAACTTTATATGGTCTATTTTAGCTTAGATTGATCAATTAAGTGCTCTTCTGGATTTTGGAAATGTGTTATTTATTTATTAATTTCCACCTATCTATCATTTTAGTTTATCTTTCTGAAATGCATGGATTATTTCTCTGAATCTAGAGTGTATTCTTTTTACTTATTCACTTTGCTCCTCAGAGCTAATATTGTGTAAAAGCTTCTGAATATTTTTACTGATCTATTATAATATTTGAAATTCTACTTATTATGTATTTCATTTCAGAGATATTGAATTGATCATGACTGTCCTTTGACCGCGGCATCTTCTCTTTTTTTTTCTACATACAATAGCACCACAAATTTCTTTGTGTGTTTGCTTTTATATTTTTATCTAGTCCTAACTTTCTTTATTTGTAAAAGATAATTTTCTGCCTATTTATCTTTTCTATTCATGGATATGTTTCATCCAAATATCTGAAGATTCTTAGTGTGTATTAAAAATACAAGAACTGTAAGAAGGCTGACTATAATAGTTCCTTTCAGGTACAACTTGACAGGAACATGAGGAGCTAACATTGTGAATGTGCTTACAAGTTTTTTCATGTGACTAATATTTGAATAAGTAGAAGAAGTGAAACATTTTGCTGGCTGGGCAGGTTCCACTCAATCAGTTGAAGAGCTGAATAAAACAAAAAATGTTGAATAAGAGAGAACTCCCTATACCTGACTGCTTCATTGACACTGTATTTTTCTGGCCTTCAGGTTTAGAATAAAGCATTACCCCCTTTCATAACTTGAGCCTGCCCACTTTCAGGCTGTTGACTCCCCCAAGGACCCAGGTCTTAGACTGTAAAATAACAGACTAGAGGTGCTAAATCAGCAGCTACACCAAGGTCCCAGCATTCCATGTCATCGTGGAGGTCTTGTGACTTTTCAACCTCATAATCTATAATCTTGTGAACTTCATAATAAATGTAGTAAGTCAAATGCTTGGTTTTTCTCTCCCCTATGCCTTCCTTCTCTCCCTTCCCCCCTTGTGTGTGCATGTATTTTGTGTTTCTAAGAATTTCTACTAATAATTTGAGAATTATTTGAAAATAGTTGGTATTTGTTTGTTGTTTTCATGAAAGGGATCAGATCAGCCAAAGACTTTCATAAAGGATTTCTCCAATTTCAAGGTGAGGAGGCTGTCTTCGAAGCATTCAGGTCAACCATATGCCATAATCTTTCCCTAGAAAATTTGACTTTGTTTTATGTAGACAGCCTTTCTTTGTTGTAAATTGAGAGCTTGGTATATTGGATGTTGTTTTACATGCGACTTTGGAGGGAGACTGAGGAAAATTTAGGTTTTGTCCCCAATTATCACTTTTGTTTTCTCTTCTTTGGTTCATTTATTATCAGTTTTTAATTCTTTTTCTATATTCCAGAAGTTGTTGAAGAGCCTTTTCTTATTCTTTGCCATTTCTGTGTTCCAGTCTTATGACTTCATCCTTCTTTTTGTAGAATTTGTTATTATTTTAATAGCATCCTCAAAAAGAAGAATGTAGTCATTTTCTGTCTTTAGCAAAGTAAAGGCTTTGGGGTATGGAAGAAAAATTGGTAAAGGAGAGAGTTCTCTTGATTATTTCCACTATGTAGTTATGATTGTTTTGTTTCATTGTTGGCCCAAAGTAACACACATTCAATATGACTACTAATAGCCATGAAGTAGGCTAAATGTTGGCTTTTAAAGATCATTTACAGGTATGTGTATTTATAGCTACAAATGCATGTTACTTTCTTTGTATAGTAAATAGTTATACTGTGTTAGTCAAGGATCAAGGGCAAGCTAAATAATAGTCTGCACATGTTCAGTACAGATGGATCCATCTGTAGACTACCAATATATATATATATATATATATATATATATATATATATTGTAGACTACCTAAATATATTTTATGCATAGTATACATGAGAAATGATATAACATTTTGTTTTAAATATTTATAGTATTTAGACAGTATAGAACAAAAATACAGAGTGCTAACTTTAAATACCACCTGTTTATTAATGAAAACAATTTCCAAACAAAAGAGACTCTATTTATATATTTAAAAAAAAACCCTCTAGGTCTTGCGAGATAGTTTCGTGGTTAGCAGCACCTGTTGCTCTTGCACAGGACCTGAACACAGGTCCCAGCACCCATATGGTGCCTCACAACCATCTATAAGTGCAGTTCCAGGGAATCTAGTGCCTTCTTTTGACCTCCAGACAAATGCGGGACACATACATACTTTCAGGCAAAACACTTATACACATTAAATAAATAATCATAAAAGAATAATAAGTAAATAATAATTTTCAAAAACTCCTGTTCTTCATGACTTCTGTCCCACTGTACAAAAGGATAGAGACCTTCTCTAGCTCCCAGTAGTGAAAGTTAAACCTTTTTGAACATCTCACAGATTGCTTGAATTTTAGACCTGAAAGGGTACTTTATTTCATTTCACAAGGGAAGAAACTGAAGTCTTGATACATGGTAGTTGGCCAAAGCAGTTAGTTTGTCCAATTTTTTCATTTTGTTTGTTAATAATAAAAATAATGCCAGCAGTCAAAATTCTGTAGCTGCTGTGTCAAGTTCACATCTACTTATAATAGTTCCAAAGAAGGTATAATTATTACTAAATCTTTTTGTCAAATAAGAAAAATGACCCCCTAAAAAGACTAAGCAACCTCTATAAAGTCACACAGTAATTTACAGACCAAAGACTTAAAGCCAAACGACGTGACTAGAACCTATAGACTTTACTGTTGCACTTCATCCTGCCTTTTAGTTGGTGAGGTCCTTCTTTCACTGGTTGTGCTTGTGAAACAATATTCAGGCTCCCCATATGGTTCAGTAGTAGAACAGTTGCCTCATGTGTGCAAGGCATGAGATTCCTTCCTAAGAACTATCAAAACAGTGAAATAAAATGAAACAATAATTTGTTGTCATTTTTTAGGGTGATAAATGGTATAAATAATGCTCTAACAACAGAGGTACTTTACCTGAGGCCTTGTCAGTGATAAATTATACAAAGACACCAACACACTTGGATAAGAAGATGATAGAGGAGAGAAATTAGGAAGACTTTGAATTTTAGCCCTGACATAGCCCAAAGTCGCTGGTACATGGCTGGGACACTGATATTGCAAAATGAAATAATAGAACATGACCAGAGTTACTTAGAGTTGCAGAATCTTTTTGTATTCTTCTTTTCTTGCTAGGCATTTTGCCAAGAATGTTTAAAAAAGCAAGTCATGTTTTCTGTGCCTTTAAGACCCTGCAATGCACTAATCTTTATTAGAACTGAAAAACCAAACTTGCCTTGCAAACTCAGAAGAAACTCCTGGATCCAGTATTCTTTTCTTTTTTAAATTGTGAGCACAAGAAGAAGTCTATTATTGTCAGTCCATGGCATTCCTTCTTGGAAGGGATGTCAGTTTTCAATACCAGAAACTTTTATAAACAATAGATAGATTAGGTATCTATTTGTACATAACAAAGTAATCCCATATAGTTAATATTTATGATTCTCCAAATTCTCTGGATTGCTTGATTCTCCTGTATATGTTTCCTGGTATTATCCATGTAGTTGTACTTTGCAGAAGAGGCAGAGGAATCTGAGTTTGGCTCAAATGTCTTCATAGCGTAGATCACTATCTCTGCAACTCATTTTCATCCCAGCTGTTTGACAGTATAGATGCCTCAGTTGTTCAAGAGAGTAAAAACATAAGCAGTAAGACCTCATAGGATAGCTTCTATTTAATGAACCAAGAAAAGTACTAGGTCGCTGGGCACTGGTGGCACAAACCTTTAATCCCAGCACATTGGAGGCAGAGGCAGGCAGATCTCTGTGAGTTTGAGGCCAGGTTGGTCTACAGAGCTAGTTAAAGGACAGTTCAGAGTGTTACACAGGGACACCCTGTCTCAAAAAATCAAAAAGAAAGAAAAAAAGACAGAAAAAGAAAGAAAGAAAAAAATTATTAGGTCAACCTTCATTCATTGTCAAAGGGAAATGCAGTTGTTGGTATATACCAGTGGTAATGACTCAGTGACCTTCTCTTTAGCAATGTGACTTTGAAAGCCAAAAACAATGAAGTAGACACTTGAGTGCTGCATATGAATACAAGATGAAAGGGCTCATTCCCTTTATCTATGTAAATATGTATCATCAAGTAAATGTTGTAAATATGACCAACACCTTGCTAATGTTTTGCTTCTGCTGTATTTTTTGTTGATATCTCTATATAAAACAAACTTGGAAGATCAATATTATCCATAGGCCCCTGTGAAGTGTCTGGTACAAGTGACCTCATTTGAACATATGTTTTGTGAATGTTGGGGGCTAGAGAATGAGGGAAGACTTTTTCTGCAAGTGACTATAAGATATAAATCCCACATCATTTGTATTGCCTATCAGTCCATCATGTTTGTCCTGGTAAGAGCACTGACAGTTAAGTGCTAGAGACAGTATCACATGCATTTTGTGTTCTCTCACTAATCCATAGGTAAATAAATAGCATTTAGTAGAACACAATTATGGATGGGGAGAAATGGGGAAGTATGATATTATTATATTGTTAAGTTGTCACATGATGTTTATGCTTGTTAAAAAGTAGACTCTGGCATCAAGGAGGCTCTCATTTGTCTCATCTGAAAGCCATTGTGCAACCCCCCCCCCCAGACCTTAGCACAACTGACACCATGTTAGAGGCACAAGGCACCATTCTAATCTTAGAGCCCAGCACATAGACCTCCAACATGTACCAAAACAAGAACAAAGACTTATTCCATAGTTCTGGGAAAGTCCCTAAACATACTAACCTTGCTTTTTGGGCTTCTATAGCTTCGCACATTGATAACTGTTCTTGTTAATTGAAATGTGTGAACCAGGATATGGTTTTTGTACAAAAAGCCAAGAACAATAAGGCATGTGGCTACATGACTTGGACAAGTTTCCATGTAGCCCATCAGCTGGCAAATAATGAATTTCTATTGGCTTTAAGAGCCCACGTGTTCTCTGATGGAGTTATCTCACACCCTTGTCCTGGATGAAGCCAATTCCCTGGCTCAGTAATGGGAAGAGAGGAACAGCAAGCAGCTAAAAGTGCTGAAACTATTGTACCCCCTGAGATCAGCTAGAAGATAAACTATTTCTAACAAGGATATTAATGTTTTTTTCCATAATAAAAATGTTTATTGTGGAAAAGAGAAGGTGGACGTTCTCCCACAGAGAAAGTGGTCTGCTTTGCGCCAGATTCTCAATCGAAAGCTCTACATCGCTGTTTCAGCCGTGCTCTCTCTTCATTTCTACTAGATGTTCTTAGGTATCTTCTGCTACTCATTTTGTACTGTTAGCCTCACCCAAGGGGACATTCTACTTCATCTGGGACTCTAGACTGAGAGTTCCAGCTGTAAACCTCAAAAAGGCTTCCATGGTCAATTTCTGCTCAATATTTATAAGCCCTGGTTTGATCATGTTCTCTTTTGTTTGCTCTCTCAATTGGGCTATTCCAGTTGTCTCTTCAGGATTTTGTGAGTGTCCAGTTTGATGGTGTTCTGCTGTCTGTCTGCACTTCTCTCTAGCTACTAGTTGGTATTTAATCTTTTACTTTTGCTTCCTATATACTTTAAATCTCACTGAAAACTTTATTCAAAGTTTATATGAAATCATAGCTTTCAAATATTATTTTCTGGACCTAACAAAACATAATTGGTGTAGTTCCCAAGATGATGTTTCTGTTTTGAAAGAGCGACTATTATAGGTAATCATAGAAATGTATGAGATGATAACAAGACTGTTGATAAAGGGAGTAATGATGATAGGAAGCCGCACTCCATAGAAAGCCTGGCCTCTCACACTTTGCAACACTGCAATTACACAGTTAATAACATGTAAGGATTTTTGGCTCTCTGTACTTTCTTCTCTGCTTTTTCTTGTTTAAGGAGAGTATTTACTATTCAATGTCTTTGATGTCTTGGTGGATTCTTGCTGGCAAGAAAAACTTTCTCTAACTTTCAATTTCTATAAAACCACAGTGAAGAAAAGTATAAAAATCCAAGCAGTGAGGAGGTTTTCCTGAGACCCGCAACAGGAAAACAAAAGCTTCGTAGTTCAATGATACGTATATATAGGCAATCTTAATTTGTTGCATGATGCTATGGATGTAATTTCAATTCAACTTTTGTTTAAAAAACAATAAGTAGGTGACAAGACAGACTAGTAAGTATATTAGAATAAGGTCATATCTTTGTTTTAAAAAGTTTAAAAATACTTTAGATAAAAAATTTAAGTGGTAAAAGATAAGATGCCTAGATTTTACCAAAATGGGAAATAAAATAATGAAAAAATAAACAAGGCCTGGCTTGTGATATCTGGGTCTTCCTGCATGCTATTTCAAGCAGTTTAAGTTCATCTGTTCAGTTGCCGTACTTGTTCAGAAAACAGTGTTCCCTGCAGTCATCTGTGATAACCTCTGGCTCTTCCACTCTTTTTGCCCCTTCTCTAACAATAATTCCTGGGCCTTGGGGGAGAAAGGTGCTAGGTTTTTCCCTTATAACTAAATATTCTAAAGTCTCTCACTGTCTGTTCTGTGGTCCATTGTGGGTCTCTGCGTTAATCACCATCTCAAATGATAGTTGAGAGATGCATTGGTCCTTTATTACCTTTGTGGTAGATTTTGAATGTTTCATTAAGTATAATATTAAGTTCCAGGCCAGTCAGGCTACACAGTGAGACTCTATCTCAAGAAGAGAAGTATGTTAAACAAATCAAATTTATAAAATCACTAAGAAATTAAATAGTCAAATAAACCAAATAACTCTAAGAAACAACAAAGTCTTTATAATTAATTGTTTTTGTTACCTTTGACCCCAAATAAATAACATCAGTGCTCAATTTTTGTTCTTACTATTATTGTCCTAAGATCATTACAAAATTACTTAATATAAACAAAATTCTCCTACAACATCACACAAACAATTAAGAGACAAATGTATTAATGCTGCTAAAATGGCCATGTACTTTATAAACTCATTAAAAGTTAACTCTTGGGATCAAGCAAAGAGGTTTAGTATACCTAGTAGAGGATGCTAAATGACTGCCTTAATGTAGCTTCCCCAATGGATTTCTACTGGATATTTGTAAGTCTTCAATTTGATAATGTTGGCTTTCATTTGCTTGCTTATTTGGGCTACTTTAGACATCTCTGATGGATATTTTGATGATGATTTGCTATCTGTTGCTTCTCTCTATCTGCTAATAGTTATTTATTCTTTTTTTAACCTTCATTAAATTTGTTGTTTGTCAGTTATACATGTGCACACAACATTATGATTACTCTTACTTATACCATCTTTTAGCTCCTTCCGCCTTTCATCACCTCTCCTTTTTCCCTACAAGTCTGGAGCTGCCACCAGAGTCAGACATGCCTGAATCTTTGACGGTAAGTCACTGCCACATGGCGATATGCAGATTAATAGAAATGGGTTAAATCAAGATGTGACAGCCAATAAGAGGCTAGAGCTAATGGGCCAAGCAGTAATTTAATTAATACAATTTCTGTATGGTTATTTTGGGGCTAAGCTAGCCAGGTGGCTAGAACAAACAAGCGGGCCCTCTCCTTGCTACACAAGTCCCTTTCCTACATTCAAGAGAGTTTTGTTTCATTTTGTGACACACTGAGTTCAACCAGGGCTCTTTGTGTGACCATGAATTTGGAACCATCGACTGATGCCTGGTGGGATCATTAGTGGTACACAACTGAACACAATGTCTGTCTTTCCCCAAGAATCCATTAGTAGTTTATAGTTTAGCAGGGTCAGTTTTCATCAACACAACACAAACTAGAGCCATATGGGAAGAAGGAATCTCAATTAAGATTTTCATCTCCCATTAAGTTTCTTTTACCAAATTGGCTTGTGGGCATGTTTGTAAGGACATTTTCTTCATTAATCACTGCTGGGTGAGAGCCCATACCACTCTGGGTGCTGCCAGAGCTGGATTGGTGGTTCTGGGTTGTATAAGAAAACTGAGCTGGGTGCTGCCAGAGCTGGATTGGTGGTTCTGGGTTGTATAAGAAAACTGAGCAAGCAAATTAGCGAGCAGAGTTCCTTTGTGGTCTCTGCTTTCATTGCAATCTTCAGGTTTCTTGCTTTGAATTCCCTCAGTGATGAACAGTAACCAGTAAACCAAATAAACCCCTTCTTCCCTAAGTTATTTTTGGTCATGGACCTTATCATAGCAACAGAAAGCAAACTAAAACAGAAATTGGAACTAGAAGTGAGACATTGCTATAATGGATCTCAACACTCTGGTTTGGGGGAGGATTTTGGAGCTTTAGGTTGGAAAAGTTATCGAATGCTCAGAGTTTAATGAATTGTTCTGGGAACTTAGAAGATAATGCTGAGAGCAATGCATATAATGGATCCTGGCTTGTAAAGTTTCCAAAGAAAGTTTGCAAGACACTCAAAGATTCTATCAGTTATGTTCATGCTATATATTTTAATATAAGAAGCTGTGGAAGTAAAACCTTTGAGTATTAGGACAATAAATGCTGATCAGTTGACTCTGGAAAACAATCTGTGGTTAACAAGAGAATAGTATCAATGGGAGACCAGTATCACTGAGGTGCAATCTTTTGTGGAGTTCTTTCTAAGGGGAAGCACATAGAAGCTGTACAGCACATCTCAAGATGGCAGCAAAATTGAACAATGTATTATAGTTTCCCACATGGTATTGGTTTAACTGTATGGATGTTGTAGGACTGAAGTGGTCATAAAGAGAAGTTGAGGCTTGGTACCATGTAGCGTAGTTGGAGTTCTTGAAGTGGGGAGGAGATGTGTTAAAGGTACTGTATTGGTTACAGTGCAAATTCCCAGATATTGAAGATGTCAAGATCATGAGATGACTACTACAGTCAGTGGTAGGTGTGGAATGGAGCCAGTCTAAGGCTATGATCACCATTAATTGTCACATATTCGTACATACTGGGAATATTAATCTGTTTGTATTAGTTGTTATAGGTTTATTCATGTTTTCTAATTCTTGAGTCAGTTTCTGTAGTTTATTTTCAGTATATCAAAATTATTGCTTTTTTGTCATATGTCACAGTATTTCCTTATACACATTTCTATTTTTGTAAGATCGACAGAGATTTCATGCTTAATTTCAATGGTTTGAGGGTATTTTGTTTGTTTTTTAAGACAGTCTTTTTATGTAACCCAGGATGGCCTTCAATTTACAAAATCCCAAACCTTTGCCTCAAAACACCAAAGTAATTGTGATAACAGGCATATGCTAATGTGTCAACTTTAATCATTTGATTCCTATTTTTCTTGTCAGTATCAAAAAAGATTTATGAAGGTTGATTTTTTTTCAAAGATCCAGCTGTTAGCTTTACTGCTCTTCATTATTGGTTTTCTATTCTTTCTTGTAGCCACATCTAGTCTAATCTTTACCATTTCTAGCCTGTTTGCTCAGAAGTTGGCCTCCTCCCCACTCTAGAATGTCTTAGGCAGAGAGTTAAATTGTTGATTTCTATTCTCTTTAATGGAAGCAGTCACAGATTAAATTTCCCTTGCAGCTCCACTTTTTTTTCTTAATTGTTTAACTCAAAATATTTCTGTACTGTTCCTTTGATTTATTCTTTGCATTGTTGGTCTTTTAGAAGTATGTTGTTTAAGTTCTACATACTTATTAATGTTCAAATATGCCTTGTTACTGATTTCTAATGGTTCATTCCTTGCAAATGAAAATTATTCTTCATATATTTTTAATTCTTTATCCTCTTTTGGGGTTTTATTTATTACCTAACATATACTGATCCTAGAGAACATCCCAATTATGCTTCAGAAGAATGTATTTTCTGGTGTTTGGGGACAGCAGCGTATGTGTGTTAGATCTATGTTATTTGCATTGTTTTTTGTTTCTGTTCTCTTCTAGGGAACTACAAGGAAGATTGAATGGGGAGAATGCTCTAACCATAGGACTTTTGAAGTGCTCCAAAGTGGATTTCCTTTCACTGGTAGCTGCAAGGCCTCTTTTCCTCCAGTTCCCATGGTTGTGAGGTTACTCATATTTTTCTGGCTACTGTGGAAACGGAGAGATGGGGATGGTAGTGGGGAAAGTTAAAATACCAAGTGGATTGTCATTCTTATTAAAGTTTAGTAATTTTCATTGAATTAATGTTTTTCAGGGCCATGCAAAGACTCACTTAATTTCAAGTTGTGAAAAATTGTTTTAATATATTTGTCAGTATTTTCATTACTTTTATGGAGGAATAGATTTGCAGAAATCCTCATTCCTCTATCTTAGGAATATATTATATTATATAATATATATCTGTCATAGATTATATGTCTATGCTTTTTAAATTTTTTCTCCCTGGAATTTTCTCTCTGTTAAACATCTTACTTGATGAATTGTGTGTAGGCCTTTTTTTTTTTCAAAAAAAACCCAAAAAACAAAAAACCTTTGAATCTGCTTTCTTTTCCTCTTTCTAGTAGTATTATTATTTATTGGATGATGTGGGATTCCTCTCTGTATGCTGTGAATACCATTGGTTAATAAAGAAACTGTCTTGGGCCTGCGCAGGGAACAGGGCTAGACTGGGAAAAACTAAGCTGAATGCTGGAAGAAAGAAGGGCAGAGTCAGAGAAAAGACATGTAGCTCCACTAGAGACAGACCCCACAAGAGAAAATGCCAGGACTTTACCTGGTAAGTCATAGCCCCGTGGTGACACAGATGAATAGAAATGGATTAAATTAATATATAAGTGTTAGCCAATAAGAAACTAGAGCTAATGGACCAAGAAGTGATTTAAATAATATAGTTTCTGTGTGATTATTTCGGGGCTAAGCAGCCAGGAACAACCAAGCGGCCCTCCTCCAACAAATTGGTTTTTGGGCATCTTGGAGACAAAGAAGCAGCCCTCTCCTATGGTTGGAATTGTCTCAATTTATTTCTTCTTTTACACTTTTATTACTGTGTTCTTATGAATGTGTTCTGGTGAAAATTTCACTACAGAAGTTTTAGGGTCAAATTCTGGGTCCAGGGAGCCCTAACAATCTATGCTCACCCACCTGTCTGCAATGTACTAATTAAAGAGATACTGGTGAAAAGCAAAAAAAAAAAAAAAAAAAAAAAATTCACTTGGTCTTGCCAGATAGGAAAGAAGAGATTGGGTGATGATTAATGATTTTTAATAAATATAGTAAGGGATTATGATAGAGGCTGGCTTAGTGGGAAAATTAATATAGGTAAAGGTGGGATATAGTGTTGCCCCATCCTCATAAAACTGGGGCTATAGATGATAGAAAATAGGAACAAAGAAGTGTTACACAGCTTAGACTTAATGAGTTTCTCTTTAAGAACTGTATAGGCTATGATTTAAGTTAATGATTAAGGAAAAACAACTGGGTCCCAAGAGTTAGCCCAAGTTCTTTTTAATATTGGGAAATGTGTTCACAGGTTTTGGTGTACATTATAGCACAAATAAAGCTTTACTTCATATAACTAAAAAGAAAATAATTGCATGGTTAGTTAAGATAACTGGACTGGTCTCTAAAATATGAAAAGTGAAACTAGTAACCTGTTTTTTTAGGAATTATATATACTGCCTATGTAAATGGTTATGGCCTGATCTATGAGAAGACTTGTTTTTCCCCTCTAATACATAAAATATTTAATAGTTTAAGGAATATAAAAAGCATGTTTTTTTTTACTTGCATTCATTGTAATCATTCACTAAAAAAAAGTAACCACATTGTAAGTTCTATATTGCTTGAAAGATTATGCTGGGGTATATAAACTGTAAGGGAAAAAGTAAAGAATCGAGAAAGAAAACACCAGGAAAAATGTATAAGGAAAGATAGAAAAGGAAGACATAAAAAAGTAGTGGAGAAGGAAGTCATCAAGAAAGCAGAAGAAGGAAAACACCATTCTAGAAGAACAGAAGAAAAAAGAATAGAGTAGAATAAGGACAAAAAGAATAATAAAACAAAGAAGAGAAACTTTTATCCCTCAGAAAAGGAAGTCTGTGTTTGTTCTCACCTACTTTGCATTTTAGTCCCAGTCTCTCTGACCTGCAGAAGACTGGTCCCTTTGCAATTTGTAACTAGTTTCAGAGAGACTACTCAAGTGTAAAGAATCAGGAGATTCCGTGTAATAGTTGTGTTGGCATGGCATGGTGCCACATATCTGCAATCCCAGCACTCAAGAGGTGGAAATAGGAAGATTAGGAATTCAAGGTCATTCTCCAATACATAAAGAGTTTGAGGTCTAGAACTCTCTAGATAAATAAGATACTCTCTAAAAGACAAAACAAGACAACAATGTATTATTTTCTAGATCAGCCATAGAAAAGTATAATGATCTAGGTACCTTAAAACATGGGAAACATATCTTCTCACAGGCTAGAAGG
The DNA here is from genome assembly GCF_950005125.1 of Chionomys nivalis. Lineage (NCBI taxonomy): Eukaryota > Metazoa > Chordata > Mammalia > Rodentia > Cricetidae > Chionomys > Chionomys nivalis. Next base: position 32,265,175 of record NC_080112.1, read on the forward strand.
ATAGGAGTCTGAAATCAAGGCAATAATAATAATCATAGGGCTGATCCTGACTGAAGGTTCTGTGGGAGTATCTGTCCCATGTCTCTCTCTCCTACTTTTGAAAGTTGTCTGCAATCCCTAATATACTTTGGTTTAAAAATGCAACTTCAGTCTCTGCCTCCATTTTCACAAGGAGATCTTCCGTGTGTCTTCACATTGTTATTTTTCTGTATGCATGTCTTCACCTAAATTTCCCTTTTCTTAAAAGACCCTCCTCCAGTATAACTTTAGCACAATTGGGTTATGTATGTAAAGAATTTATATTCAAATAGTTCATATCATGAGGTTCTGAGTAAACATGAAGTTTTAAGATATATTTTTCTGCCTTAGCGCGGTAGTTAGGCAAGTCACACAGAACCATCACTGATGCTCATAGCCACCAATAGTGTTATGATTTTCATCTTTAAGAGACAAGCTATGCCCACTCCCGGTGCTGCCCCCTCTCGCCATCTTAGCTTTAAATATTTAATTATTAAAAAATATTTCATAACAAAAAGAGACATGTTGGCTCCTAGCAGCAGCACTCTGTTTCTGCCAAAGAAGACAGAAGACAAACAGGCACAGAACTGTTGAAATAAGAGCGGCGGGGCTGCGTCCCTGGCACCCAGCCGCCCGCATGGCTAGCTTATGCCCCAAAATAATTACATGGAAACTGTATTCTTTTGAACACTGCCTAGCCCATTAGTTCTAGCCTCTTATTGGCTAGCTCTTACATATTGATCTAACCCATTTCTGATATTCTGTGTAGCCCCACGAGGTGGCTTACCAGGGAGATCTTAGCCTGCGTCTGTCTGGAGTGGGAGAATCATGGCGACTCACTGACTCAGCTTCTTTCTCCCAGCATTCTCTTATGTTTACTCCACCCACCTAAGGGTTGGCTTATCAAATGGGCTAAGGCAGTTTTCTTTATTAGTTAACCAATGAAAGCAACAGATAAGATACAAGAACCACCTCCATCACAGAACAACATCCATCTGCAGTTCACTTCAACAGACAAGTGCTGATCATTGGGCAAAACTGCTTTTCATCTAAACTAAAGATCTCCTGACGTGGATAGAATCGCTGGAATTGACAGCCTAGCTGCTCAGGTCAAGATAGGCCTGTCTTCCTACAGATTTCTTAGCCCACAGGGTCTTCTGGAGCCTAGCAGGCCCTGAACCAAACAGCAAAGGTCAAGTGCAATTTTCAGCAACCAAAACACCAAAAAAGAGTAGCTCTGGGTATCAACCAAGTAAGTTCTCTGTCATTTTTTAATCAGTAACTCAAGTAAAATCTTATCCTTCTCAAAGATCTCTGATAGTTTGATAGCTGAGAGGTTTTGCCAGTTTTAAAACTTCTCTCTTATGCTGCCTTCCATAGTCTTAAAAATACTTCTTATTGTACAAAAATATGTCACAGTCATTATACAGTATATATGTCTAAAGCTTCTGTTTTCACAAACCCAAATAATTCTTGTGAGTTCCAGGGAGCCAAATTAAAGGATTCACCTTAAACAGGTCAGATACCCCCTCAATTCCCTGGTCCTAAAAAAAAATTTTGTTTCCATAATTCAACTTTGTTCTTTGTTCTGCCAATACTTTAAACAGGTATAAGAGACACCAGACATTTCCATGTCACAGATACCAAACAGGAGCAAAGAGACCAGGTATGCCAGGATGTGGCCAGCACCTAGCCTTCTCCAGTCCCGTCCCCCCCCCAAAGATGATGCCCAAAAATAAGCTGGAAGCAGTCTTGAGAATCCACTGCCCCAATTATATCAAACTGTGGTGTCTAGTCTCCCACATTTTATTATAAAAAAGAGCTGGGAGTGTTATGATTTTCATCTCTTTAAGAGACAAGCCACTCCCACTCCCAGCGCTGCCCCCCCCCCCGTCATCTTAGCTTCTCTGTGTTCCCTTTGGCCACGGGCATGCTCCCCTTCTCCTGCTCCCTTCTCTCACTATCTCTGTCCTCTTCTCTCTTCCCTTTCTCCCTCTCTCTCTCCTTTCTTTCCCCTCCTCTAAGTAATAAATATTTAATTATATTCTGTACGAGGTGTCTGTCATGTGTCTCCCACCCGCTCGACAGCCTACCCGCTTGCCGATGGGAACCTGAGCCTTCCAGGGACTCACTGTTGCCTGCCTAGCCACTCGCCTCATGGCTGGGTCTGTGCACCTCTCCCTGTAAGGGAACCTCACTGTCGCCAGGACCAGCCCGCAAGCTGCTTGGGACTTGCCAGCATTTTTAAAAAATTATAAAAATAGCATCTTGGCAAAAATGTGAGCCTGGATACAGCATCCTAAAGAAGGGATCCCTTTAGGATCTAACAAAATGTTTGAAACACAACAGGATAAGGACAAATGGTTTTGATTATGCACAAATTCAGAAGCTCAGTTCCATGAATATTTACTGTGAAAACTACTGGAGGAAAAATTTAACAGACACACACACACATGGGCAGGGGGGAAGAACAAAAATGTACGGAGGGAAAATAGTGAATTCTACATGTATTAAACAGTAGGATGAAAACAAAAACACTTATAGGGAATAAAATATAAACTAGAATACAAAGGTTTTATAACAACCATTGAGATATCTACAGAAGTGTTTGCTAGCATGTCCTAGCCCTGCAGCCTTTCCACTTTGTTTCTTCTAGAAGAATTCTACCATTATATGCATTGTTTTTTTGCCTGAGGGTGGCATTCATTATGTGCCAAAGAATCAAAGTCCCCCAGGAATAGCCTTCAGCAAACGACTGCTGGGAATTGGTGAGTAAATACTTTAGATCCCTTTATCCTTGGAGAGATAATTATAAAGCATGTGTATTAAATCTTTCCTGAAATTTCCTCATAAGATTAAGCTTCAGTCACCCACAGATACAGCTGGCTTAATATTTCTTTTACTGTTTGCTTTTTCTTTCTGTGTACTTTCTGGTCTTTTGCCCTTCACAAAGAAAGCAGTTTACTTAAATCATTGTCTCCTAGTCTGCCTCAGAGGGAACTCAAATTAAGACAATATAACTAGCCAATATTGATTGGGAGAAGAACAAAGTGAGTAGGAAGTATTATATGTATCTAATTGCTTCATCTTTAATTGCTGGGAGTTCATGGCAATCATTTCAACTTGCAAATAGAGTCATAGAAGCATAAGCATAGTCAAATAGAAATGGTAAGCAGTACTGTAATATAATTAATTGAAAGTGAGTAGTAGAAATGGGGCAAGAAAATGAGGCAAAAGAAGGACTATATGCACTTTAGCATTGCTTGACTTCTTAAGAGGTGAGATTTTAAGATATTATATGAATTTATATATTTAAAGAACTAAAATGACAAAGTAAAGCTTTATAGCAAACCACGCCCGTCTGTGCTCTAAGTGCTACTATACAATTCGTGAACCAGGCAAGGGGCTGGAGATTGAAACACACAAAGACTCACAGAGACACAGGTCATCTTTGATGCCAGAATGTCCCAAGAATGCCCCCTTTATTGTGTCCAGGGGCAGCTTATATATGTATCCTTAACTGGTAGCCACGCCCCAGTCAAAGACACCAGAAACCACTCCCCTGCCATCGGGAACTCTTGAGGGTCTCGTGCTCAGAGCAGCTGCAAGCATTACAAGCTCTTTACCAGAAATTCAGGATCTGGGGGGTTCACAGCTCCCAACAGTGCTTCTAGCAAAATTTCCCTCCATAATGGTAAATGCAAAAGTTGGTGAAAATTATCAATTTTATCAGAACTCTGGAAACTAACATAAAAAAGGCTTACAGCAACCCGTAAAATAACTTTCTTTTTCTTTTTGGTGTTTGCATTACAGAAGCACTGAAGGCCAATTAATGCATAGCTATTCCCTTCTACCCAAAAGAATGGACTCTACTTCTGACTGGAGATATACAATGCGATCTCCCTTAAGAGTTAGTCCAGATGGGCTAGCCAATAGACTATCCTTCAGGACCTTAAGCCACGCTAAAGAGACAGGAGGCATAAGCAGTCAGTCCTTTAATGGATAATGTACTTTCCCTCCCCAGAACTCCTGTTCCCTATTATGATGAGTCCTGCAAGTCATCAGGAGGCTCTGCTGGATATTCCCACTTTTCTGATTCCTGACCCAGAAAGACATACCTTTCCCTTTTTCTTCCCTCCTCTTTCTTTAGGATGCTGGCCAGAGCATAAGTGTATGCTTCTGGTACTTTGGGCTTCCTTTCTTTAACGTTCCTCTCACTACCATGTGGCTGCTTGTCCACTATATGACTGACCTTTAACTTGAGCAAATTGGCTTGCTTTTTTCTATTCCATTTTCTTCCTTTAGTCAGCTATTAAGATTTATAGTTTGCTTATTTGGAGAATGTTTTCTTTTAACCTATGATAACATTGTCCTTGAACTTCCTTTTGAGTCCATATTTGTTTTAAGTGATACTTTTTAAGTGTATCCCTGATTGGCCTGGAATTTGCTATAAAGACAGGCTGATCTCAAATTCATAGAGATCTAACTACCTCTGCCTTCTGAGTGCTTGAATTAAAGGTGTGTGCCATTATGCTCAGCTTTCAATCTATTGTTAAATTTTCTTATTAATGACATTAAGTGTCATTTTCCTTTTGGGACACCAACCAGCTCCCAAATCATGACACTTATTATTAATTTTGAATGCTCAGTGTAGCTTAGGCACATTTCTAGCTAGCTTTTTAAAAAACTTAACCTGCCTGTCTCTTTATCTACCTTTTGCCTTGGGGCTTATTTCTTTTCTTCTGTATATCTTAATTTCACTGCTTTCATTGATTCAACAAAATTGTGTTTGTAGCACAAACGGATAAGGACAAATAGTTTTGATTACGGCTGGCATCTGCCTGGCTTCTTGCCCAGGCATATCCCTCGTTCTTTTCTACCTTTTTCTTTTTGCACATAGATTTCTCTTCTTATTAATTTTCTCTCCCTGTTAGACCCACTATCCTTCCTCCTGCCTAGCTATTGGCTGATCAACTCTTTATTAGACCAATCAGGTGCCTTAGGCAGGCAAGGTGAAACAAATGCAGCACATCTTTACATAATTAAACAAATGCAGCATTAACAAAAGTAACACAGCTTTGCACAGTTAAAGTAATTTCTGAAGCATGAGCAAATGTAACACATCTTTGCCTAGTTAAATAATATTCCACAACTAAAAAAAACCAGCGAGGTGGTGCTAATTTTCTCAGTAACCCTGGAGTTGCATCCCAATGTCTCATACTGTGCCAGGTAAATGTTCTGCTGCTGAGGGCCATGCCATTCCCAAGCCAACATTTAGTTGGTTTTCGAGGCATTTATTTGTTACTGTTGAGACAGGATCTTGTTTTATAGCCTGAGATATCCGTATACTTAAGTCTTCTTGCCTTGTATTCTTGAGAACTTTGAATACAGGTGTCTGTCATCATGTTATCAAGTCAGCCTGGGTTGTATAACCATACTATCTTGAACAAATCAAACCAGAACAAGGTAAAACCTTAAACTTCAGGCAAGAATTATAATTTGTGTCCTGCCTGCTGGTTTCTTGGAAAACCATAGTTCCAAACTGTCTATATTTTCCTGATGCAAAGATTATCAATTGTGAGGAATCTTTTTCCCTGGGACATGTATCAAAATAAATTACAAACAATTGCTTACGTTCTTGGCAGTTTGAAGTAGTGAATATAAGTTGAGTTCAATAACAGACCAATCAAAAAAGTTTGAAAGGAAAATTTGAAGAATGAGGTTCCTCAAAATCATGTTATATTTTTGGAAATTTAGGAGGCAATCTTCATCCCATTGATATACTCAGTTGGTGGAGTGTGGGACAAGCATATACAAAGCCCTAGACTCAATCCCAAGGCCTTCATAAACTGGGAAATGTGATTCCTGTCTGTAATCTCAGAATTTAAAAGTAGTCTCACTTTGTGTGATTCCAAACTCTGGAGAAAAAGAAGGTCAGCTACATGCCTGAAGAGATTTGCACACCCCATGTACAAGCTCAGGAAAGCCCCAGGATAGCCCTAATGGCTCTCCTCTGACTGTCCTTGAAACTTATATATATCAGCAGGAAAGTTAGGTTTTGACACAACAGTAAACTGCTTAGCTAACTGATAATGTGTATTCCAGCACACATGCAGAACTTCTCAGCAAAGACTACTACAGGTTTATTGATTCCACACCCTCCAGAAAATCTGTTTAAGTGACAACTCTTCTAATCAGTGAGTTCAATGGTTTCATATGACATAAATACAGATGTGGTGGTTATTTTTACATGTCAAGTAGGATGGATTAAAAACTACCTATAAAACATGCAAATCATTCCTTCTGGGTTTTTTAAAAATTTTTCTAAATATTATTTTGTAGAGAAAACTGAGATCTTCAACCATGTTAAGTCAACCACTCTTACCATGGAGCTACATCCTAGTAGCATTCATAGCAGTTAAAATGTTGAAGCCATTCAACTCATTGAGGAATGGATAAACAAAAAGGTCAGTGATATTGATACAATAAGATGTTATTCAGCCATCAAAAAAAGGTATACATCTGCTATGACAATGTGGACACCAATGAAAATATGTTAAATGAAAGACTATGCAATAAGATTATATTAATATGACAGTCTAAAAACAGGAAATTCATGGGAGACAGAATTATATTAATATTTACTCTGAGACTGAAAAATGGGTAAAGGATTTTGTGACTTTCTTTTGGAGGTGATAGAAATGTAAATTTGACTCTGGTGATGCTTTTACATAGCCATGAACATCAGTTATGCACTATAAATGGATACACTGTATGACATATAAAGCATATTCCATTAAAGCTACCAAAATGAGATATAAAAGCAGTTCTTCTGACTAAAATGAAAATACAATGGATAGTAATTTGAACTCATGTGAAAAGTACAGAGAAGAGTGAAAATTCAGCCATCGGTATTTTCTTAGCTCCATCATACTTTCAGTGTATTTTAATGGAGGACCTCATGCTGATGAGATGAGCAAGTTCTGTCTCTTTGGAAATTTTGTACGAGAGAGGAAGACACTGAGTGCATGCTTTCCCCTGTGATGAGTGCTGAAAGGAGAAGCAGGGCAGAGAAATGCACCTTATTATCTCAGGATAGAGCCTACCCCCAAGTGGGTCATGAAGTAAAGTCCTTGCTACTTTTATGAGTCTGAGTCTGTTGAATTCTCTGGAAACTTTCACTTTCTTTACCCTGAAATAAGTTCAAGAGATTTTATCCTGGCTTTCATTCAACATAGGCAATAGCTTTTTCAAAAACAGATGTTATGTGTATTAAATGCAGAGGAATAAATGACTATATTTATTCAATGGAGTATTGTGCAAGGCATTCTTCATATAACTATTAAAACTAGGTTAAAACCTGATCCTTGGACTGGGGAAATGAATCAAAGATGAAAGAGCTTGATGTGCAAGCAAGAGAACTGGCATTCAGATCCTTAGAACCCAATCAAGCACCAGGTGAGCATGATGGTCCACCTGGAATCCCAGTCTTGGAAGATGGATACAGAAGATCCCCAGAGCAATCTAGCTAGAAAGACTAGCCTTATCAGGAAGCTCTCAATTTGACTGAAAGACCTTGTCTCAAAAAATAAGGTGGAGAGTGATTGAGGAAGCATAGTAAAGTCAGGCACAGTTCATCATATCTCCACATGCATGCACAGATATGTAAATACACTCTTGTGTGCACATGGGGCCATACACAGACATGCATAAACACAACACACATACATGATAAGAAGAAAAAGGAAGAAAAGCGTGTTTGTTATCTTGACAAGTGAAAACAAAGCATAATACAATGTTTTCTTTCATTTTTGTTTTTGTTTTTTTGAGACAGGTCTTCTCAGTAGCTTTGGAGCTTGTTTTGGAACTAGCTCTTGTAGACCAAGTTGGGCTCAGATTCACAGAAGCATAATACAGTGTTTTATTTGTGCTCTGTTTACAATTCTATATGGTTTAGAAAGTCACATAAAAATGAAAAAACTAAAAAAAAAAACGAAAACACTTAGTTATAAAGATATAACTGGTATAAGAATATAGATCTTCTAAAAAAGTATAGAGCCCACAAAGTGAAAAACTAAAAACAGTAAAGAAATATAAGATAAAAATTAATTATAAAATTAAAAGTATATTTTTTATAATAATACATTAATGTGGGCTACATTTATATGTTAAAACAGTTTTAGGTTGATTCCTAAAGTTAAATGCATAAAAATGAGTAATTTTGTAAAAAAAAAATGCAAAGGAGTTAATAAATAAAGACCAGGCAAATACATATTAAAAGAAAGATGTGTAGCATGATTCATAAAAACCCAGAGACAGAAATTGGGGTTCAACCTGAAGGTCAGAAAAACAAAGCAGCCAACCACTGGCTCTTATCTCTACCTCAGTCGGAAAAGTCTATTCTGCCTCCATGAATCTCAGAATGAGATGGTATATGAGAGCTATCTCCTCCCATTTTATAATCCTCCCGAGTGCTGGGATTAAAGGCATGCACCACTACTTCCCGGTTTCTACCACAGACTAGTATGGCTACTGGGATTAAAGGTGTATGTACCCACTGCCTGGTCTGTAAGGCTAATCAGTGCAGCTGTTTCGCTCTCTGAACTTCAGACAAAGTTTATTTATTAAACTACAAATGCAATATTACTACAAAGAGGATTTGTAATCTTAATAGCAAAAAAATTGGAGATTAAAATATAAAGCTGTTGTGGGAAGTCCTTCCGCTCCTCCAGCCCATAGCTGCTGAGATACCAGCCCATTGGGGCGTGGTCTCTTTCCCTTTAAAAATGCAGCTACTTCCCTCCTCGCTCTCTTACTTCCTGCTCCGCTTTTGGCGACTAGACTCCCTTCCTGATCGTGCAGAGGGCTGTTGTCTGGGACGGTGATCTGTTAAGTTTTTCCCCTTTAAATAAATAACCATTCTATTAATCATAATTCCAAACTGGTGTGCGATTGTTTGTGACTTATGCCTTCGCCTTCATCTGGCGCTATGTCAAAGTGAACACCTTTCTTTTTTGTTTAAACAGGAAAAGGGGAAATGATGGAGGTGGGTCATCTTTCTATCTGTTGTTTCATTGGTTAAGTAATAAAGAAACTGCCTTGGCTCCTTTAATAGGACAGAAAATTAGGTAGGCAGAGTAGACAGAATAGAATGCTGGGAGAAAGAAGCCGAGTCAGTGAGTCGTCATGATTCTCTCATTCCAGACAGACGTAGGTTAAGATCTTTCCTGGTAAGCCAGCTCGTGGTGCTACACAGAATATTAGAAATGGGTAAGAGCTAGCCAATAAGAGGCTGGAACAAATGGGCCAGGCAGTGCTTAAAAGAATACAGTTTCCATGTAATTATTTCAGGGCATAAGCTAGCCATGCGGGTGGCCGGGTGCCGGGGACTTAGCCCGCCGCTCTTATTTCAACATAAAGCTAGGGAAAAATATTTTCTAATGTTAAGACTATAAATTGCATTGAGAATATATAGACTAAAGTCTAAGTCCAATTATAGGAAATAGCAAACAATGAGTAGAAACTCATGAGTAGTGAGAAAACTGAAATGTATACTTACTATCCAAAATGATTAAAAGACTAGAGAAGGCCTACTCTGTATCTTCAGTTCTACTTGTTCTGTGTCTTGGAAAGCCAAACTCTTACTTTAGATCCACTGTGATAGCTTGAATGAAGTGGCTCCCATAGACCTATAAAGAGAGGCACTATTAGGAGGTGTGACCTTGTTAGAGGAAGTAGTTCACTGGGAGTGGACTTTGAGGTCTCATATGCTCCCAGGCTCAGTGTCACTCTTTCTTCCTGCTGGATGTGAATTGAGATGTAAAACTCTCAGCTACCTCTCCAGAACCATATCTGCCTGCATTGTGCCATCCTTCCCGCTATGATGATACTTAACCTCTGAACTGTAAGCCAGCCTCAGTTAAATGGTTTCCTTTGTAAGAGTAGCAGTGATCATGGTGTCTCTTCACATAAACAGAAACCCTAACTATGACAACCACAATTCTGGGTTCCCTGCCTCTAGTTTATTCCAGGTTCAATCACTGGGGAGCACTTTAAATAGAAGAGATAAAAAGAATGACTCAAGGATATTTACCTCCATTCTCCTCCATTCTTAATTCTCTTCAGTTGAATACATCCCCCTACTAAAGCCATAGCTCTTGTCCTGTGCCTCTTTTTGTACATATTGTCTATGTCCCAAGGTCTGCAATCACCTTTTTTCAGGCTTTGATATGGTAGTGGCCCCAATCTCCTCTCCCAATATTTGAGTTTTTTGCTCTATGCCTTATGCTTTTTCTCTCTGCCAGTGTCAACGTCAATCATCTCTTTATTACTCTCTTCTAGCTGTCCAACTTAATTATGCCCATCTGCTTTGAACGATACAAAAACAAAACCTGAAGAAATAGATCTAACTCATATATTTAAGAATATATATTCATTTAAGAAGCAGAAATGAACCTTATATTTAAGTAGTCATTAAGGAGTTATGCAAATAAGTCCCATTGTATTGGTCTATGAGGAAACATGCACACACAAACACACACACACACACCTCAGGAAACAAAACAACACATTTTCTCATATCATCATCATGCTTTATATTTAAAATTTAATAGCTGAGGAGATGGTTCCAAGGGTAAAAGGTGCTTCTGCCAAGCCTGATGATTTGAATCTGATCCCTAGAACCCATGAGATAGAAAGAACCAAGTGCTCCAAGTTATATTCTGACCTCCATAGGTATACATTGTGACATGTACTGCCTACACATAAACACAGAATTTCACAATACTAAATAAAGAAATATAATAAGTAAACAAAATCAGCTAGAAAAATATTTTCTGTAAATTAAATAAAAATAATGCTAACTTGCTGAATATCAAGCAGAATTAATAAAATAAATGTGTAGAACAACAAAGACAAAAATGGTAAAGGAATCAAAGAAAAAACAAAACTTACCTAGGATAGATGGTAAATTTTAGGGCTATGTATGGTGGTACATGCCTGTGATTCAGGAGGCTAAAGTAGGAATGCAATAATTTGAGGAATGCCAAGGCTACACAGAGAAACTCTTTCTCAAACAAACAAACAAACAAACAAACAAACAAACAAACAAATATCATTCAAAAATGGACTGGCCAGCACTGAAATAAGACTATTATCTCTAAAAGTTGAAAGAAAAAAATAATATGTTAGAATTCTATATCAAATTAAGGCATTAAAATTCTGTTATAGCCAGGAAAATTTGTCATTCATCTAACCTTGCAAAAAGAGTGAATTGATGTCCTTAAGCAATAGTTTGGAAGGTACATGTGGGATACATAAAAGAATAGAGATCAAAGAAATGGCAAGAGTGGCAGAGATTCTAAACAATTCCATAATGTTAAGGGGGAAAAGATTACATTTTTATTGCTATCATTGGGATGTTATGTGATTGAAGATGACCTATCTGTCTAAAATATATCTTTGTTTGACCTTGAAAACAACCTAATGTGATACAAGTTTGATTATAAATAGGTGATGAAGTATTAACCTGCATTTCCTTATTATTTTAAACAGTTGGTAATAATAATTTTCAAGGACTAGAAATTTGTATTAGAATTGTTTAATGAGTTGTACAGGTACAATACCTGTACAACTTATAACTAACCCCTGTAAACAATGACAGATATCCATTACCCATTGAACAACCAAAAACCACCCCCTTAGGATTGTGGGTGTTATATACTTAAATTTATTTCCTCCTGTCCGGAGGTGATGGCATTTTTAAGGGGTCTTGAAAAGAACAATTTGGGCTAATTATCAAGTCCTCGGAGAGGTAGTTGTATCATTTGTTAGCTAGTCTCTGAATAAAGGGAAGCTCTGGGGCTTGTCTCAAGTCTTGCCTAGAGTAGTCTGTTAGGACGGATCATCTCAAAACTGGTCTGAGTAGTTTGTAGTCCAAAGTCAATCTTTAGGTGGTGTTTTGATCTTAGTGGTGTTATCATAGTCCTGGAGGAATCATCATTGTGGGGCCCCATCTTCCTTATAGAGACTTCAAAGGTCTCTCTTAAGTATACTTTTGGATCACTGCAGAAAACTGATAGAAAACTGATTGGGACTCAAACCTGAAATTAGATGAAACCTTTTTCTAGATTTAGTTAGTACTCTATATGACCATTAATATCATGACAAAAGTTTAATGTATATATTATATAACTATATATATATTATAAATCTTATATTTATATTATATTATATATATTATATAATCTTATATATATATCTTATAAATCTTATACCTTAAGAAAAGCTGTTAAAGAGTCAATATAAAACCAAAGGATTATGAGATTCATGGCAATAAAGTAGTCCTTAAATATTTGTTTTTCTTCTGTCCCATGTCAAGTGGCCCTTTTGACATGAGACAGAGATTTTGAATTTTGTTTTAATAAGCATTCTTGGGTTTAGAGAAGGAGAGAACCACACCCCAACTCAACTCCAAAGCCAGCCTTGATTTTTAATTAGACGGGGACTACAAAAAGACTATTTTCATTACATGCTTGTAGAGAACAGCAAAACAAACATTTGGGAAGATTTACAAAATTTTATCTTGTTGTGAATGTAATATAACAATAGGCCAATTTACTCTTTTTCTTGAGACATTTTTTTTCTTATTGATTTGTTCTTTTTCTTTAGATGTCTTATTTGTTCAGTGGTCTTCAGATTCCTTAACTGGATACCTTTATTCTCCTGAAAAGACAGAAACAAAACCCTTCCCCAACCCTAATTTGGGGAGATTCTCTTTTGGCAAGTTATAGCTGTTCAAATGAAAAGTAATTGTTAGTTTTGTAGGTTAGTTTAGACTAAATGGTGTGTGGATTTACATTCGCGTCTTCAATTCAATTCCATCAATCAACATGTCTGATTTTATGTCAATACCATGCTGTTTTTATTACTATAGCTCAGTAGTAGAGCTTGAAATCAAGGATTATGATACCTTTGGAAGTTCTTTTATTGCTTTAGTTAATCTGGTGTTCTTGCTTTTCCTAATGAAGTTGAGTACTTCTCTTTCAAGGTCTATAAAGAATTGAATTGGAATTTGATAGGAATTGAGTTGAATCCTAGTTGGTAACATGACAAATTTTACTATGTTAATCCACAGACCTAGAGATGCTAACTAACATGGAGGACTAAGAGTGGACACATGACTCCAACTGTGAACCAGAAATAGGATGGAAATCTCAGGTGGGTGGTTCTGGATAGGTGTAGAGATGATAACAGGAGAGAAAAAGTAGAGAGGATGATGGAGGGAGAGGTATTATGAGAAACAAATGGAATTAGGTTGGGGGGCACCTCTAGGAAGAGCTAGAAACCTAGAACAATGGAAACTCCTAAGAATCTATGAGGGTGACTATAGCTAAGACTCCTAACAGTGAGGGATATGAAGCCATCTCCTCCAACCAGACAAGACTTCAGTGAAGGGATTGGGGCACCAAACCAGCCACAAAACCTGTGTCCTATATTTTGTACTCCCTACACCATGTACTCGGATAAAAGTAGTGCAGAAATTGTGGGAGTGGTCAACCAATGACTGGTTCAGCTTTAGACCCATACCGTAAGAAGTAACCCGCCTCTGACACTGCCTGGAGAGCCACTGCACAGAGAATGGATAGTCTAGATACCTAGGAGAGATCCAATCAGACTGGCAATAATTCAATTGAAATGATTCTTAATGATATTCTGCTCTGTTCATGAATTGCTCCCTAGCCCAGGTGTCATTAGATAGGTTTCATCCAGCAAATGATGGAAACAAATGCAGAGACCTATAGTCAAGCATTAGGCAGAGCTCTGGGTATCTTGTGGAAGAGAGGGAGAGGGATGTAGGAGCCAGAGGTGTCAAGGACATCTTAAGAAACCCTACAGATTCAACTAAACTGGGCTTACAAGGCCTCACAGAAACTAAACTGACAACTAGGGAGCCTGCATGGGAATGACCTAGGGTGTCTGCATATATGTTACATTTGTGTAGCTTAGTTTTCTTGTGGGTCTCCTAACATTGGGAGCAGGGCCTGTCTTTGACCCTGTTACCTGCTTTTGGGACCCTATTCCAGCCGTAATAGGAGAGGAGGTGCCTATCACTTTCTCAGAAGAGAAAGGAGGAGTGAATGGGGGGATATGGGAGAGGGACAGGAAGAAAAGGAGGGAGGGGAAACTGAGGTCAGGATACAAAAATATAAATAAATAAATAAATAAATAAATAAATAAATAAATAAATAGCAATAAAGAATAAAGTTCTTAAAATATCATGTGTTAAATAATATGTTGAAAGACATGAACCATCATATGCTACTTTGAGAGTATAAAATTGCTTCAGAAATTTACTTTTGGAAATCAGAACAATTGTGTGTGGGGGTACATGTGTACATACTTGTACGTGCATGCATGTATGTGTTTGCATAAGCATGCTATTCCAATTCATCCAGTTTTATTGTTTGTTATGAATATTTTATATGGTCTATTAAGAAACATTCCTTACTTCAAGGTCATGGCTATGTATTTTTTCTAGAAACTTTACAGCATGGTAGTATAATTTAGCAATTATCTATGATCTTTATCAGGTTAATTTTTTAATCTTTAAAATAAGGACATAGTCTTTTACCATATCTTCATTTTTGTTTATACCATACAGATATTTAGTGTCTTGATCCACTACTGAAAAAACTCTTGCCATGATTGACTTTTGTTGACATCTCTGGTTTCTTATATCTTAAAGTACAATTTTGTTTTGTTTTAAATGAAATTACATGAAAAGATGCATCGAATATTTTCTAGCTTTGGTAAGAGAGTTCTAATGCTTTGCCCCTTTAATAAGTGAATGTAGAAAAATGATGAAATTATAAAGCAAATGGTTCCCTTAGGTTGCCTTGAACAATAACAAAGATTAAAGGGATAGAGAGACAGATTATGAATGAATTCTTGTCCTTTCTCTGTTATTTGGTGCATTATTCTCCAAAAACACCTTGCTCTAGTGATTCACAAAAATCTCAGGGCAAAGCTTGGGAAGCAGGACAGAGGTTAAGATCTTCTGTTATTTCTACTGCAGGCCCTAATGTCCTGTATCTTGTTTGTATAGCCCTTGTGTATTTTTTCTGGTTGCTGCTGTTAATGAACATTTTGTCAGGCATGCAAACATGTTATAAGCCTCTATTCAATCCTGAGGTAGCCCTTTCCAGCACAATGATAGGTTATAATAGGATGAAAGGCTGACCCAATACGTATTTAGCTCCTTAAGTGAATTAATTCTTTTATGGTAAATAACTATTTCCTGTGCATGAATCCTACATCATTATATGGTTTCTCTTTCATTTCTAAATTTTATTATTAATAGGAATACAAGCCTTTAAACTGGATATATAATGAGTTCAAAAGGCTGGCTTTGAGCACAAGCGCTGCCATTAACATGGACTACTCTTCGTATATTCCAAAAGCCATGCTGAGGATTCATCTGTTCTCCCTTTTAACTTTTGCATCTAATTAATCTTTGTCTGAAGGGCTTGTTCCTGATATTCACCAGTATGCCTCAGTGGTGTCAATGTGCAGCAGAGTGACCTTGAGTGAGAAACAATTTTCACCCAAGTCTTTTCCAACCAATTATTTTTGAAAGTTACAAAGGAGTATTTATTTTGTTCTCCCATCACACAAGGGAAGAACATCAAAAAATTACTTTAGTTTCCTTAAGAAATTACAAATATATGACATAATACATTATGACAGGGATATGTATTGTTGACATGATTTCAATGTATTTCTGCATTTTCAGGCAGTCCAAAGTGCATCTCTAAATGGTGTCTAGTTATCAATAAGACCTGATCAATAAGGAGGAAATGACTAAAACAAGGAGGTAGAAGCCTTTCTAAAACAGAATTGGGAGATTTTACATGAGCAGTATCAAGGTCATAAGAATGAATATTTAAGTCACATCTTGGGTCTCAAAATAGAAATGTGAGTTAGCAAAACATTTTTCTAATAAGTTAAAAGGCTTAGAGCAATAAAAGCGAGTTTCTACAGTGCTGTGCTTTTGTTTGTAATTTGCATCCACACTAGAGACACAAGAAATCAGCAAACAATGGAAAATTCATAATCACTGAGAATTTTTCTGGACTAAAAGAATAATTTAAGGTTCATTTACAGGACCACAATGAAGTTCCCCAAATACAGAGTAAACTTATGGAAGGTTTTGAATGCCTTGCTTTATAGTCATAATGAGTAGAAATGAATATGCTATATCACCAGACCCATGTTTAGAATGATAACTCAGACAGGAATGTAGCTTAGTTGTAGAGATATTATGTAGCATGCCTGTGGCTCTGGGTTTAAACTCCCACCATTGCAATAAATACTTAGTAAATAAATATACCAAAATAAAATATTAGGTAAACAACTCTACAAATATTCCAAAGAAACTTCATAAAATTCCAAAGAAACTTCATATTTGGGAAAACTGTTAGTTGAATGAAAAATAAAATGTGGTGGTATACACCTTTAATCACAGCCCTCAGAAGGCAGCTCTCTGTGAGCTCAAGGCCAGCCCTGTCTACAAAGCGAGTCCTAGGACAACCAGGACTTTTACAAAGAGAAACCCTATCTTGAAAAAAATCAAGATAGATAGATAGATGATAGATAGATAGATAGATAGATAGATAGATGATAGATAGATAGATAGATAGACAGAAGACAGATAGATGATAGATAGATGATAGATAGATGATAGATAGATAGATAGATAGATAGATAGATAGATAGATAGAGATAGATAGATAGATAGATAGATAGATAGATAAAGAAATTACAGCAACACATAGTATTTAGAGGGCTTCAGGTATTATTGCTCTAAACACTTCACAAAAATTCTAAATTCATGAATTATTCAGTCCTCATAATGATTACAGTGAAACTTATGTTACAGAATATTGTACTTTTATGGATAAAATATCTCAATATTTTCAGAGCAGAGAGCTACAAGGAGAAAGTAACTGAGGCTGGAAGCAAAAGTTGAGATTGTATCATGAAATTCTTAAATGTATTAGTATGGAATTACATATTATTTTATGTGGGCAGAGTAAGTGAAGTGGGGGTAGAATGTGGTGAGATCTTTAAGAAAGATGAATCCATAAAGAGAAATGTCAGGTAGATGTTGTTACAGATACCTCAAGTTAACTTAATTTTATATATTCATATTTTTGTCAGTTTGTTTCGCTTTCTGTGGTGCTAGAGATAGAACACTGGGTGCTATATATGCTTGTCAAGTGCTCTTCTTTTCAACTATACTCCAAGTACTGACAAACACATGCTATAAATCTAAACTCTAATGCTTTTATAAAATTCTGGATGAAATAAAAAACATGACTAATAAAATAGTACTTATGTAATAGATGCAATCTTACTTTAAATTCAGCAAGGAGGATATTCACAATTTTAAAAAATAATATACAAAAATGTTACCTTTTATTACACAAATGAAAATAACAGAACATCCAATGTGGCAGTGCTCTTTAGCCATAAGACCACACCTATAATCGAACAAATTGAGCTTATTGTACATGGCAAAGAGGGAGAGTCATAAGGGTCAATAAAGAGGCCTTTCATGGATTTGGGATTATGTCTTAGTCATGCTTTGGTCACAGAGATCAAGTAGGGCTTTACATGTTCTCTGGAAGTATGGTAATTTTACGATTGGGAAAACAATATTAACCTATTCTTGAAGAATTTCTTACATGTATGTTATGTTGTTTGATTATATTAATCCCCCATTTTCCTGCTTCCAGTTTCTCTCAGAACCCTCAAGTTGCCCTCCAAACTTCCTATCTTCTTTTTTGTTTTATTTTGTTTATAATCCACTGAGTCCAACTAGTGCTGCTCATGCATGCATGGGAATAAGGCCATCCACTAAAGCACAGGCCAAAAGAAGACATATATCTGAAGAAAACTGACTCTCCCTCCTTTAATAACCATCAATTGTCAATAGCTTCTCAACTAGGGGTCCATCCATCCTGGGATGTTAACTGTCTTAATCTGATGTAGGTCATGTGAAGGCAGTCACAGCTGCAGTGACGTCACAAGTGCAATGACCCTGTCATGTCCAGCAAACACTGTTTTTCAGCATTCCTTCCCCAAGGACTGAAACTATGTTAATAGGGCTCTAGAAAGAGTAAGATTGACTGAGGTCAGAGCTGTAATTGATAAACAACAGGAAAAAAAATCACTAAGATCATACAGCAGTCACTCATGGGATACCTAAGTCTCTGGTTTTCTATTTAGGATTACATAGTGTTCTAGCATTTATCCTGACTTATCAGGGTTACAGAGTGACTTATTGCTAGTACTACATGGTAGGGAAGTAAAAACTTTACTGCTACCCTCTTAGGTTGAGATTTAAACTGACACAAAATTAATTAGCAAGAGAAGGTACATACTTGTTTGCTAGAAGTACTACATAGTAGGAGTGCTTTTATAAAGCAATGAAAACCTGAAGAAGTGGCAAAACTTGATGGGTTTACCTTAGGTTGAACAAAAGGAGTTAATTCCAGAAGAGTAAACTGGAAGGTATTATTTTTAACAAGGTCTCTTTGTGTAGAATTTTATTCACCTCATCTTCTCATCTCTGAATATATGAATGTTACTTTTTTTGGTATAAAGACACAGGCTATATGTAGGTTTTGTCAGGTCCAAAGGAAACTCCATTTCTCCAAATTCTGAGGGTTATACAAAAGCCAACATTCCTCAGGACTTTGTGAACTTGGTTCCCCTCTACCAAGGAGTCATTTCCCTTCTCACTGGCAGAAGGGACAAAGGGTTGTCTGTGGTGCCTGTTAGATTGCCTCCAGGCTCCAAACTGGTTAAATGTTTTAGAGTCCAAGTTAATAGCCAACCTCTTCTTCTCAAGCTTCCCTTCCTCCCCTAAACTTCCGGAGGTCACAGGCTTCCTGCCTCTCACTACTCTTTCTCCTTTTTGGCTGTGTTCTCTCTTTTGCTCACACTCTTTGTCTTTCTTACTAGATTTTTCTCCCTCCACATCTCCCTCTCCCCCAACTCTGCTCTGCTCCTGCTTCACTGCTGGTCAGATCCAGTTTGCTCCCATGATCAGTCCACTTTCTCTCTCTATTCTAGACTCTTCCAGATGCCTCTGCCTTTTCTCTCACATTTATATTAAAAACCTTCTCCTTAACAATACCATGGAGCAGTCATGTCATTAGTTTATACAGATTTTAGCTTTCATTTTGAGGAAGAAGAAGGAGGAGGAGGAGAGGAAAGACAGTGTGCTTTTCTTTGTATATATTTGTTCTTGAGAATCTTTATATAAAAATAATCTTTATTCACATTGGCATATTTTGGCTACTTCTTGTGTAAAAAATTATTTCTTTTTCTCTTTTGTTGTGGTGGTAGTTTCTTTTATTGCTTTTTTGTTTATCAGGAAATAGCTAGATCAGTTCCAGATATCAGGATTGTTTTTTTCTCATTCAAAAGGAATAACTCCTATATACAATAGGATAATATAAATCGATACACTTCTAGAGTAGCCAAGCATAGTGACACATGGCTGTAATTCCAGTACTCAGGAGGCTATGGCAGGAAGATCATGAGTTTGAGTCCAGCCTGAGTTACATAAATTAAAACTAAAGTTATCAAGTGTAATTGAGAACAAAGTCCAAAAGGATCTCTTATTTGCAAGCTAAGCAGTGTTTCTGTTCTATTTCTCAATTTAACTGGTAGCTACTTATGTGTTTATGTTATAAAAACGTTACTAAGGTGGATATGTTTTGGGATTTTACTTTTCTTTATTATGTTGTATAGAAATTTTGATTTTATTTGTTTAGCATCAATTGTCTTTAGTTTAAATTTGATAAAAAATTTATGTATTTAGATACAAACTTTCTCAAAATAGCTATGATTCATAAGGGTTGTTTATAAATGATTAATGGTCATAATCAATCTCTTCTAAAGAAAAAGGGGAATATGATATAAAAATGTTTAAAAAGGTAGATTATTATTAAATCTACTTTAATCCAAAAAATGACTGTTAATCTCAAAATGCTTTACATTGGTATGGGTTTTGGTGTACTCATACAAATTAAAGGTGAATTTTGTTATACTATATATTTATATATGCTCTTGATTAAGGTATTTTGTTTATGCAGCTCATTTAAAAATGTAATGTACAGTTAAGAAATATAATTAACAGTCATCTATAATAGTCAAACTTACAGCTATGTTAGGTTTTCTAGATATGCAGACATGTATTTCATAGATAGGTAATCTTAAAACACTCCAAAGATATACATAATATGGTACTTAAAGTGTTTTTAAAATGTCTTTTCCTTGACAGTGAGACACGTCTGCTTCTGACACCACCGATTACTTCAAGAAAATGGTGAGCATTGATGATGGGCTCCTGAAGGAGTTTGCTTTCAATGTGGCAATTGTAGCCATTTGGTCAAGAAACTGCCCTTGCTTGGACTGCTTGATGGTATGCTGTACAAACTCCACATGCAGGACCCACAGGAAGATGACCATTGAACTTTGTCAAAACAAGGTGAGATGTTCCTTCATGGCCCCTGCTGCCAGAAGAACCTGCCAGGCATTCTATAGGACACAGAGGAAAATGACTGACAAACTGCCAATCTATACAGAACAGTTTCAAACTTCTTGCTTCACTGAGAAGTTGGCCAGATACTTTAGGCCTATAGCCTGGAGATAGATGACTCAATATTACAGTAGAAGTTTTGTTGACCATTCAGGAAGTCGGATATCTCTGTCATTTCTAGAGTTTTGGAAGTTGTATATAATGCACTTCCTGGTTACTTGGGTAATATTATATCCTTCTGGGGTCTTTGATAGTATTGAAGATTAGATAGTAATAATTACAGTTTTCCTTAGTCATGATAAAAGATAGATTAGATAAAAATTTAAATTTGCAAAGATAGAATAGATGATACAATATTTTTTTTAATTTTGTCAAATACATAAGGACTAAATGTAGACAGAGACTGCATTTCGTTTCCTGACTGCCCAGACCCAAATGATCACACAGAAACTATATTAATTACTCTTTGACTGATAGCTAACTCTTACAACATAAATTTATCCGTAAGTCTTATCTATGTTTAGCCACGTGGCTTGGTACCTTTTTTCCATAAGGCATTTTCATCTTGGTTCCTCTGCTTCTAGGTGGTAACTGCAGACTGAGCCTTTTCTCTTTCCAGAATTCTCCTAGTCTGGTGGCCCCACCTATACTTCTTGCCTGGATACTGGCCAATCAGTATTTTATTAAACTAATATGAGTGATAAATCTTTATGTGGTACAAGAGCATTGTCCCACAGCAACTAACTATTGTAGCTTAATTCTTGTTTAATAACTGTTTATTATATATAATTTTACAATGTTAAAGTTAAAACCTTCCTTTTCCATTCAGCAGAAAATGGGAGATGATGTGGGGTACCTCTCCGTACGCTATAAATATGTCTTACTACTATTGGTTAATAAAGATGCTAATTTGGCCAATAGCCAGGGAGAATATACCAAGTAGAAACAGGGAGAAAAGAATTCTGAAGAAGGAAGATGCAATCACTTGAGAAGCAAGAAGTGAGGTAACAAGCTACGAGCCTTTGGTAAAATATAGATTATTAAAAATGGTTTAATTTAAGTTATAAGAGCTAGTTAAAAATAATCCTGAGCTAACAGGCCAAAGAGTATGTAATTAATATTAAGCCTGAGTAGTTATTTTCAAAGCAACTGAAGGGCCAGGCAGGACAAGAAACCTTTATTGCCCAAATGGCTAGCAAACTCCATAAGGAGCCTCTTCAATGTCCATCGTCCTCGTCCTCTCAAAGTAATTGGTGCTGCCAGAAGCAGACATATCTCACTGTCAAGTAAAGTTGAAGTTCTTAAAACATTTTAAATGTCATATTATGTAGGTCTTTGAAAGGTTTGAAGAGTACCTACCCATCTGAAATGTATCTCAGTACATATAGAAAATCTAACATGTCTACAGTTTGACTATTATAAATGACTATCTATTAATCTGTATTTCTTAATTATACATTACATTTTTAATTTATGGATTTTTTTAAAAATGCCAATCCAAGTTACCACTCCCTTCCTTTCTTCTATTCCCTCTACATACCCTCCTACCCTATCCCCATCTAATATTCAGAGAAAGTAAGGCACATTGCTTTGTGGAAGGTCCAAAGCCCTTCCTACTATATCTAGGCTGAGCAAGGTATACATCCAAAGAGAATAGGATCCCAAATAGCCAGTACATGAAGTAGGGATAAATCCTGGTGCCACTGCCAGTGGTCTCTCAGTCTGCCTCAGTCATGCAACTGTCAACCACATTGAGAGGGAGTAGTTTGGTCTTATGCTTGTTTATTCCCAGTCCAGATGGAGTTGGTGAGCTCCCGTTAGCTCAGGTAAACTGCTTAAGTGGGTGAACCCATCATGGTCTTGACCTCTTTGCTCATATTCTCGTTCCTTCCACTCTTCAACTGGACTTTGAGAGCTCAGTCTGGTGCTTCAATATGGGTCTCTGTGCTGTCTAAACATCATACCTTAAACAAGAACAGAAATACATAAATCAGTGTAGCAAATTGACTTTAAATTTATATCAGTAGACCAAAGTCCATACCAACGCGAAATATTCACTTTTATATCATATCTCCCTAAATTTTTTTGTAAATTATTTGTGATCATTAATTACTTATATTCACCCTCTTCCTTTCAAATAAAAACAAATATTCATAGACAATTATTTTGAGAATTTGGGCATAGTTTTCTCTAAACTGCTTTCTGCTTTTTGTTGGGTAAACTATTTTTAGGGATGACACAAAAGTAAATCCACACACCTAGGGAAACTTGATTTTTGACAAGGAAGCCAAAATTATACAATGGAAAAAAAAGCATCATTAACAAATGGTACTGGTCTAACTGGATGTTGACATGTAGAAGAAACCAAATTGATCCATATCTATCACTCTACCCAAAACTCAAGTCCAAGTACATCAAAGACTTCAACATAGAACCAGGTACACTAAATGTGGTAAAAGAAAACCTAGCAAATATCATTCTGGTGAGGATGCAAACTTGGATAGCCACTTTAGAAATCAATATGGTGTTCTTCAGAAAATTGGGAATCAAGCTACCTCAAGACCCAGCTATATCAATCTTGAGCATATACACAAAGGATACTTAATCAAACCACAAGGACACTTACTCAACGATGTTCACAGTAGCTTTTATTTGTAATAGCCAGAAACTGGAAAACACCTAAATGTCCCTCAAAAGACAAATAGATTAAGAAAATGTGGTACATTTACACAATGGAGCATTACTTCATAGAAAAAAAGGTAATGGCATCATGAAATTTGATGGCAAATAGATGGAACTAGAAAAGATCAGCCTTAGTGAGGTTTCCCAGACCCAGAAAGACAAACATGGTATGTACTCATTCATAAGAGGATATTAGTCATAAGGTAAGTGGTAATCTATAGACCCAGAGATGATATTGTTGTTTGAATTTAGTATTCTGGTTGATATGAACCTCATTGTGCTTCTGACTATATTTCTTTAGTAACTAGTGAGTATGAGTATCCTTTTACTAGATATTTTATAACTTCTCTTTTGAAATGTCTGTTAAATATTTTGTTTATTTTTATAATTGTTTATCTATTTCTTACTAATTATCCTCTATATATTACTGACTTAGAAGGGTTTTTCCCCTTCCTTCATTACTTCTTTCCTTCTTTCCTTCTTTCCTTCTTTCCTTCTTTCCTTCCTTCCTTCCTTCCTTCCTTCCTTCCTTCCTTCCTTCCTTCCTTCCTTCCTCTCTCTCCTTCTCTCTCTCTCTCCATCTCTCCCTCTCTTTCTTCCTTTCTTTCTATGTATATCCATGTTTTGCCTGCATGCATGTCTGTGTGCCACATGCTTGCAGTGCCCCTGGAGGTCCAATGAGGTCATTAGATACCCTGGAACTAGAGTTACAAACAGTTGTGAGCAGCCATGCGGATGTTAGGAACAGAACCCAGGTCTTCAGCAAGAACAGCGTGTTCTATTAAACAACCATTGAGCCATTGCTCCAATCCTTGGAAGAGTTTTTTTTTTAATATTTATTTATTTATTATGTATACAATATTCTGTCTGTGTGTATGCCTGCAGGCCAGAAGAGGGCACCAGACCCCATTACAGATGGTTGTGAGCTACCATGTGGTTGCTGGGAATTGAACTCAGGACCTTTGGAAGAGCAGGCAATGCTCTTAACCTCTGAGCCATCTCTCCAGCCCCCTTGGAAGAGTTTTAAAATACATTATAGACTATTTCTTCAGTATCTGGATGTTGCCTGATACTTCATTATTTCTAGTGTTGAGGGGCTACCAATTTTAATTTAGTATATTGACTATTTTCTTTATTGTTCTTTATTGTTTATTTTCTTTATGTTCTGTGGGGACTAGTTAATGAAGCCTTAAATCTGTAGGACAAATGAATCATGAGCTGTTTACAACATCATGAATATAGTAGGTACTTAAACAGCAGTAGGAAGGTAGCACAAAAATCACACAGGCATAAACTAAGCTTTTTAAAAATTTTTTTCCATTCAAAAATTTTTTTCCATTCAAAAATTTACACCTCCTCCCATTCCCCTCCCCCTCCCCCATTCATCCTTCTCCCTCTTCCTCCCTCCTTAAGAGAGGGCAGGGAACTCTGCCCTGTGGGAAATCCAAGGCCCTCCCCCCTACATCCAGGCCTAGGAAGCTTTGCATCCAAATAGACCAGTGTCCCAAAAAGCCAGTACATGCAATAAAAACAAATCCCAGTGCCTTTATCAATGGCTTCTCAGTCAGCCCCCATTGTCAGCCACATTCAGAGTTCAGTTTGATGGCAAGCTCATTCAGTCCCGATCCAGCTAGATTTGGTGAGCTCCCATTAGAACAGGCACACTGTCTCAGTGGGTAGACCAACTCCTCGTGGTCCAGACTTCCTTTCTCATCTTCTCCATCCTTCTGCTCTTCAAGTGGACCTTGGGAGCTCAGTCCAGTGCTCTGATAAGGGTCTCTGTCTCTATCTCCATTTGTCACCAGATGAAGATTCTATGGTGATATTTGAGATAATCATCAGTGTGATAGTGGTACAAGGCCAGTTCAGGCACCCTCTGCTTTGCTGCCCAAGGAGCTAGCTGGGGACATCCCCGTGGACACCTGGGATCCCCTCTTGAGCCAAGTCTCTTGCCAACCCTAAAATGGTTCCCTTAATGTAGGTATCTTCTTCCCTGCTTTAGATAAATGCAATATAACAAAATTAAATCAAGACCAGGTGAACAATTTAAATAGACCTATAAGTCGTAAGGAAATAGAAACTGTCATAAAAATCCTCCTAACAAAAAAAAAAAAAAAAAAAAAAAACCCAGGACCAGATGGTTTTAATGCAGAACTTTACCAGAAATTCCAAGAAGAGCTGATACCTATACTCTTTAAGGTGTTTCACATAATAGAAACAGAAGAGTCATTGCCAAACTCTTTTTATGAAGCTACAGTTACCCTGATACCAAAATCACACAAAGACTCAACCAAGAAAGAGAATTACAGACCAATCTTGCTCATGAACATTGATCCAAAAATTCTCAATAAAATACTGGCAAACAGAATCCAAGAACACATTAAAAAAATAATCCATTACGATCAAGTAGACTTCATCCCAGAGATGCAGTGCTGGTTCAACATACAAAAATCTATCAATGTAATCCATCATATAAATAAACTGAAAGAAAAAAAACATATGGTCATTTCATTAGATGCTGAAAAAGCATTTGACAAAATTCAACACCCCTTTATGATAAAGGTCTTGGAGATGTTAGGGATACAAGGATCATATCTAAATATAATAAAAACAATATACAGGAAACCAGCAGCTAATATCAAATTAAATGGAGAGAAACTCAAAGCCATTCCACTAAAATCAGGAATGAGACAAAGCTGTCCACTCTCACCATATCTCTTCAACATAGTGCTTAAAATTTTAGCAGTAGGAATAAGACAACATAAGGAGATCAAGGGGATTCAAATCAGAAAGGAAGAAGTCAAACTTTCGTTATTTGCGGATGATATGATTGTGTACATCAATGACCCCAAAAATTCTTCCAAAGAACTACTACAGCTGATAAATACCTTCAGTGATATGGCAGGATACAAGATCAACTCAAAAAAAATCAGTAGCCCTTCTATACACAAAGGATAGAGAAGCAAAGAGGGAAACCAGAAAAATTTGACCTTTCACGATAGCCACAAATAGCATAAAGTATCTTGGGGTTACACTAACCAAGGAAGTGAAAGATCTATTTGACAAGAACTTTAAGGCTTTGAAGAAAGAAATTGAAGAAGACACCAGAAAATGGAAGGATCTCCCATGCTCTTGGATGAGTAGGATCAATATAGTAAAAATGGCAGTTCTACCAAAGGCAATCTATAAATTCAATGCAATCCCTATCAAAATCCCAACAAAATTCTTCACAGACCTTGAGATAACACTAATCAACTTGATATGGAAAGACAAGAAACCCAGCATAGCCAAAATAATCTTATATATTAAAGGAACTTGCAGAGTCATTACCATCCCTGACTTCACACTCTATTACAGAGCTACAGTAATGAAAACAGCTTGGTATTGGCATAAAAACAGAGAAGTTGACCAATGGAATCGAACTGAAAACCCGGATATTAACCCACAAACCTATGAACACCTGATTTTCAACAAAGGAGCTAAAATATACAATGGAAGAAAGAAATGGTGCTGGCATAACTGGATGTCAACCTGTAGAAGAATAAAAATGGATCCATATCTATCAACATGCACAAAACTCAAGTCCAAATGAATCAAAGACCTCAATAGAAATCTGACAACACTGAACCTGATAGAAGAGAAAGTGGGAAGTAGACTGCAACACATGAGCACAGGAGACCACATCCTACATATAACCCCAATAGCACAGACAACAAGAGCAACAGTGAATAAATGGGATCTCCTGAAACTGAGAAGCTTCTGTAAAGCAAAGGACATTGTCATTAAGACAAAAAGGCATCCTACTGAATGGGAGAAGATCTTCACCTACCCTGCGTCAGACAAAGGTCTGATCTCCATAATATATAAAGAACTCAAGAAACTGGATATGAAAATTCTAATTAACCCAATTAAAAAATGTGGTACTAGCCGGGTGGTGGTGGCACACGCCTTTAATCCCAGCACTTGGGAGGCAGAGGCAGGCGGATCTCTGTGAGTTCGAGACCAGCCTGGTCTGCAAGAGCTAGTTCCAGGACAGGCTCCAAAACC
The DNA here is from genome assembly GCF_950005125.1 of Chionomys nivalis. Taxonomy (NCBI): domain Eukaryota; kingdom Metazoa; phylum Chordata; class Mammalia; order Rodentia; family Cricetidae; genus Chionomys; species Chionomys nivalis. The sequence continues at coordinate 32,292,536 of NC_080112.1, forward strand.
ACAGAGAAACCTTGTCTTGAAAAACCAAAAAAAAAAAAAAAAAAATGTGGTACTGAACTGATAAGCTAAGTGTTTTGTTCACCCAACAGTCACGAAGATCCAAGAGGCAGGGAAAAGCAATTAAAGACCCATATGATGTTGTGAGTCTCTGAACTTATGAAAGGGCTCCACTCTTTTTAAAAGGCCTACTGCCTTCCCAATTAATTAAAATATTATATAAATATAGTTTTTCTTTGTGGAACTGGGGATGCAATATGAGGCCTGGTTTATGCTATTTGGATTCTCTACTACTGAGATACAACCTTAGCTCTATGATATACCTTATGATGAAATTAGATTCAACTGATTATCAACTTAAATTGTACTTCCAATATCTCTCACACCAGCACCAAGATTAGTGTTAGAATTTGACTGACTACACTTCAAAAGGCTTGTACCTTTTGAAAAATGACCACTACCTCCTATTTACTCCTCCAACTCAACTTCTGGCTGACAATTTTCCCATAGCTTCTTCTTCCTTATTAAGAGACATTTAATAAAGGGAATTCAAATACTAGGCCCATCAAATAATCATCACAGACATTCTGCTGTGTCATCTTTGAGAATTGCAATATGCAGCAAGAAAGCCACATGAGGCTGTTTAAATTTAAATGAATTGACATGAAATAAAATGAAACTTTCAGTTTCTTTATCATGCTGGCCAAGTTTTGAATGTTAAAAAATCAAAAAAGTGGCCACTGTGGTGACAGAGTTACTTCTCATCTCAGAAAATTCTATTACACAATGATTATTTCAGTATTTTTGATATTAGGCCTTTTACATCTACATTTGTCTCCTACTCAGAAGTCACATTTTCATGATAGAGTAGGGTATGGGTCACATAGTAATGGGTTACATTGAAGCCCTGTTACTTCCTGAAGCACACCGAGGTTTGCTTCACTGCTATGGCTGGCACCTTTGTCTTCAGTTGAGAGACTACATTTATGGTGAACTGAGTGTTCTATTCCTGTGCTTTTAATTCATTTTTAAAATTTACATTTTTTAGAGTTATTTATTTTTAGTGTATGTGTGTGGATGTTTTGTCTACATGAATGTATATGATCTACTAGGACCTGAACCCTTTGGAAGTGAGAAAAGGGCTTAATAGTTTTTATGCCCTAGAACCAGAGTTACAGATGGCTGTCATCCACCATGTAGGTACTAGAATCAAACATGGTGCCTCTACAACAGCAATGAGTGATCTTAAATACTGGAATCTCTCTCCAGCCCCTATAGCTTTTTAAAAATTTAAGTTAATTTTCTTAAAAATTTCATATGTGAGTGCTGTATTTACATCATCTCACTTTTCTTTTTTCTTTCTCTAACTCCTTCCATTTTCCTTCAAATGTGTCTCAAATTCACAACCTCTTCTTCTTTAATACACCACACACACACATACACACACACACACACACACAGAGGAATCTGTTGAGTTCATTTAATGATGTTCTTATATATACGTGTTTAGAGCTGATTGCTTGGGACTGGATAACCTATCAAGGGAGTACATCCCTAGAAGACTGACTCTCCCTTTCTTAGTAGCCAGTATTAATTGCTTATAAATGTCCATCTATAGGTCCTTGTGTGATCTTTCCTACCTAATTTGGGCTGTCAACTGGTGGTGTCACTGTGCAGGTATTGTTTAGGTGATCATCTTGTTAAGACTTCACAGGTGCAGCTCCTTGATGTATAGAGAAAATACCATCTCCCAGCAGATTTCCATTCTCTCCATCTTCTTTTCGTCAATATTCCCTGAGCCTTAGGTATAATGTATCATCAACTAGGGATTGGAACCCCAGAATCATTTCATTCTCTGCATTTTGACCAGTTGTGGATATCTGTTATGGCCTCTGTCTACTGCTAAAAGAAGCTTCTTTGATGAGGGTTGAGAGATGCACTTACCTGTGGGTACAAGGGTAGAACTTTAGAAAGCAGTTGGAAATTATACTGGTTTAGGAAAACTGTAGTCGTAAGTTCACTTGTACAGTTCACAGTACCGGGCATAAACTCCCTCCTTTTGAGTGTGCCTTAAGTTCAACTGGACGGCTATTGCTCATCTAATAATGTAGATATAAGTTTCATTATTGACCCCTTTGGGATATCTTACCATGTTGATCATTGTGGTTTATAGGTTTACAGTTGGGTAGGAATATTAACTGTTTTTCTCCCTTGTGAATTGCATAGCACCTTATGATAGGGAGCCAGTCCTCCTGGAGGATGCTTCCAGATCAGATCTAGCTTGATTCTTCCAAGTCCTGTGTCTGTAATGTGTAGTGACTTCAGCAATGGTGTCTTACTTTTAAGTTTGGAAGGCAACCAAGAGTGATGGCAATAGCCTATATTGTTATTTGGAGTTTCTTAGACTATCCTGACTACCAACAATTTAAAAGGAAATTCATTATGACTGTTTTTTTTTAACAGTCTATCATTCTTGGGGGAAATATTGTTACCACAAATAAAGTAACTTTATTTAAATTATTTACATATACATTTATAAATAATAAATGGATTTTAAAATAAATAAAAACTGAGTCGCTACAGCTTTTTCAATCATCCTTAGTATTCATTTCATTACCCCTCTTCTCTTCTCATGCTTTATCCTACCTTCCCTCGCCACATAAATAAGGTCCCCCTCTGCCATTTTTCTTACTTCTCCCTCCAGAGTGCCTTTGTCTTACTACTCTTCTCTCTCTAGACCCTTCTACCGCTATTAGCTTTCTGGATTCTGGATTTTGTGATTATTCCAGGTTATATTCTTAAATCTGAAGATCCTGAGCTAGATAACACGCAAGATAAAAAAACATGGCATTAATATTTCTCATTCTTAAATACCTCACTTGGCATAATATTTCTAGAGCCACCCATTTTTTAAAATATCATAACACACAAGATTAAAAAAAACATAGCATTAATCTTTTTCAGTCTTAGATACCTCACTTGGCATAATATTTCTAGAGCCATCATTTTAAAACAAAATTATTTCATTTTTTTACGACTGAATAAAATTTCATATGTATAAGTACCACGTTTTAATCATACATTTATCAATTGAAGGATACATAGGTTGTTTCCATTTCCTAGCTACTGTGAATAGAGGCAATGAACAGAGCTGGGCAAGTCTGTGGAGCAGGATGTTGAAACCTTTGGGAACATGCTAAAAGTGGTCTAGCTGGGTCATATGCTAGATTTAGTTTTAACATTTTGAGAATTCTCCACACTGATTTCCAGAGTAATTGTATGGGTTTACAATCCCACCAGAAGTGAACCTCCTTCCCCAACATCCTCTTCAGCACTTGTCAGTTTTTTTCTTTGGTGTTGTTGGTAAGATTTATTAATTTTTATTAACTGATTGTATTAGTGTTTTGCCTACATATGTGTTTGTAGTCTTTTGAGGTTTTGGAGTAATTTCTAAGGTAGCAATGAACAAAAAAACCCCATAATTTCTGCTCCTGGATATCCTGAAGAGAAACTCCGGCCACTTCAGTTTTGCGTTTCTGTTTTTAACTCATTGTGTTCTGTTAACCATGATTGTCACACCTTTAAAAATGTTTTTGTGTATGAATGTGTTTAGTGTCATTATGGACTATATACGAGCAATTGCTTCTGCGTTTATTCTTTTAAAGCTAATTTTGAAAGATCCAGAAAACCTAAATAAATTAAAAACAAAAAATGGCAGTCTCATTTAAAATACTAACTGAAATGCCAATTTTAAATTTATTGAATAAAATGATTTAGGTCTCCTATTTTCTATTGCTAGTTACAGAGACACAGGTTTGCTTGGTTTTATTTATTTATTTTTTTGGTATTTTTGTCTTAAATCTGATTAATGAATTTGAGAGAAATTCCTTAAAGATCAGTAAAAATATATTTTTATTAATTGCTAAAAATGTGTACCGATTTTTCTACACTAACTTGAAGTGTAAAATTAAAGATTAGTTTTGGCGTTGACCTGTATGCAGAGACACTTTTGCCCCAGTCATTTACATACATATTGACAATGCTGGGGTGGACTAACTTTTGCTTTGGAATTGTAACATGCCTTGCAGCAATGAAGATAGTCTGAAGACACCTGTGTCTTTTAATATGAGTATCAGACAATGAAAATAGTGGGCCCCAAGAAATGGAAATTTCCCCAGTCATTTCATGCTAGGAAAAGGGAAGGGGAACTTGAACTCCAGAAAGAGATTTCACACAGTTTTGTCAGGCCACCTTATAGCATGTGAAATCCAGATAATTGTAGGTTAATGGTGAGTGGGTTCACGCCTCAAGGAGATTATATGTATATATATACATATCCTTGGTCAGTTATTGAAATTTGATCTCATTTCAGGACCCTAAAAATGGTCTTGGCTTGTACACTAGATCTCTTTGTCTCTCCTCCCAATGTGACCACATTGGGCAAATTTCAGTTTTCTTCTTTTACTTTTAATTTGGCTCTTTTAATTGGCATCCTGAGGATGGGTGACTGGACCTGGCTTGAAGCACAGGTTATGACCCTACAGTCCCATAACATAGTAGTTGCTAAGAGGTAAAACATTGTGGTTTGGATATATTTTCATATTTAAATATGTTACTAATGTTCCATTTCCCTGGTTTGTAGTCTTGTTGATGTGGAAATTTGGAAAGAGGGGAAAGAAGAAAATTTGAGAACCATTTGGTTTGAAAAGGGGCCTATGCAGGCTTGAAACTGGGACTTGTAGGATCTACTGTCTTTTGCCTCTACTGAAAAGTCAGGAGATAGTAATTGATAGAGGAGATAGTTTCATCCAAGTCTCAGCTTAGAAAAAATGGAATAGAGGCCATGTATCTCACAGAAAAGCAGTCCTCAGTTTCAAAGTGCGAGGTGGGCTCAGGGACTTTTATGGATAATAGATGAAAATTTTGATGATTATATGTCTTTTGTTATCTGGTAGAAAATCTTTCTTTGAAAGGTAGAGGTTTACTCTGACACTTGTGGAGCTTTTTAGGACTGGAAAAACCTTTTATCCATCTTAACAAAGGAATAACAGTGGCAGAATGTCACCAGAAAGAGCACCAAGGGAGGGAGGATAAGTTTGCAAGTAAATATAATGGTGATCAGTGAGTCAAAGGTTAGGTCTGGCCAAGACTCCTTACTTTGTATGTATGGCAATGCTTAGCTAAAGACTGCTACTTGCTGCCTGAAAAGACATATCTCTTTCTTTATACATTTATTGTTCTCGTATAACTTTTAGTTTATTTTGTTACCACATAAACAATAGCAATACCTAGGGTCAGGACAGACATTGGAATCTGGGATATATCCCTTTGCCATCTATCTATCTATCTATCTATCTATCTATCTATCTATCTATCTATCTATCTATCTATCTATCTATCTATCTATCTATCGACCTACCGATCTATCGATCTATCATCTATGTATCATCTTTGTATAGACACACATTTGCCTTGGTCCATTTCAAATAGATATCTATTAGAGAGACAAGTTTAACAGAAAAGACCCAGTAAATAACTACATTGAGGCACAGAACAAAACAGTTTGGTGAAAATATATATTGTAAAATAGTTAATATAAGCCAGGTGGTGGTGGCACAAGACTTTAGTCCCAGTACTTGGGAGGCAAAGACAGACAGATCTCTGTGAGTTCGAGGCCAGTCCAGTTTATAATCCAGGACAGCTAGGATTGCTATACAGAGAAACCCTGTCTCAAAAAAGAAGTTAATATAAAAATAGTACCATTCACAAAAGGATTGTATTGGATATAGAATCTATATTCATTGGATAATTAAGCTTAATTTTTACATTTATTGCTAAATATTCTTATGATTTATATATATACATACATACACACATTTACATATGTGCATTGTGTAACTGACAATTTCAACATCAACTCCATTTGAGAGCTTGATTTTTCTTTTCTGACTTTTTGATGAAAAATAATGGACTTTTTTTCTCCATCTCTGTCTGAGAATTTTTTTTACTTTTCCCTTTTTGTTTGAGTAGTTATATTTCCTTGGAATGTGAGACTTGCATTTCCAAAAATTTGGTGTTATAATAGACTATAACTAGTGTTTTATATATTTAAAACTGTAACGTTATGCCTTCTTTCTTCTATTATGACTCTGTGTTTGTTATGAGGTTAGATGAACTACATGTAAGCTATTAGCAAAAGAAAAAGACGGAAGGTTTTAGTCACTGTGGTGGTCAACATGTCCGATGTGCTCCTGGCTGTGTAAGGACTCAGAAAGCTACTCTTCAAAAATAAAAATTAGACCTCCAGGCAGACTCTCAGTAGGGTGCCTGCCTGAATAGCAAACCCTACAAACGAACATGGGCAGTATAACCCCTAATTCAAGTCTAACAAAAGCTTTCTAATATTGTTTATAAATGCCTTCTCTGCAGTCTATAGCATCTACTTTGGATTTTTCCCTCTAAGACTAGCTAATATTTCATTGCTTTAACTAGTTAGCTTGTTTAAAAATTGTGGCAGTGTGTATGCATATGTATGTGTTTTGAGTTCTCGTCCCAGGGCCTGTATGGTTTAGCATATACAGGTTAAGTAACCAACTAATTTTGTAAGTTTTCATTATATCACACTGTGAAAAGTTTGTTACTCAATTAAGGGACTCATTTGATTATTATTAAAACAATAGCTCTTCTTAATTATGCCTGTTTAGCTCTTAAAATGTAAGGGAGTTTAAGAAAATAATCTGCTTGTCTTTTTAGGACCAAAACCAAAACAGAACAACAAAAACAAAAACCACACACAAACACTCACATACACACCATATATATGTATATGTATATGCATATGTGTTTTATGGCTGATTGTCATCTTAAAATTTAAAACCTAAATCATTTAATTGATTGAATCTTTCTGTATTTATTTTGAAAAAAAAATATTCTTTCTCTACTACAGATTTAGACCCAGTTTAAAATAATTACAAAAGAAAGATTGATATATCACTTAAATAAGATTTATCTATTTCAAAATTGTTAAAGATCTAATATAATGATATCAATGTAAAACTACAATTTAATTCCTGGGCTTAAAGCAACAAACCCTAAAAGAGATTGTTTTGACCATGGTGAACCTAAGACAAGATTTTACGTTTTGTCACAAAATTGTTTTGCATTTTCTGCTGTTTGTGTTTTATATTGTTGTGCCCAAGTTGAGACCCCCAGAGAGATCACCGGAATCCAGTCAAGTCCAGAATGCGAAAGCAAGGTTTATTCTTTCCAGCCAGGCTGAGAGCTCAGACGCTACATATGATGCAGCACAGTAGGGAGAACTTCCTTCATCATTTGGGGTTGACATATGTAGGCAAAAACTGCAAACCAGGTTCACTTAGGGTCAAGAAAGTTTGTCTTGCTAAACGCAGGGTATGGACCATTTTTGCATACCCCCTTCCTCCTTTAAGCAGTTACATCTGCTTCTGTGCATGCCCCCTCCCTCCCCTGAGCAGTTACGTCTGCTTTTGTCTAGACCACAAAGCTGGGTGTCGACAGGTAGCTAGCTGCTAGGGACAGTTGGTTTGTACTTTTGCAAAGGTTCCTGTTTCCAGCTAATTCTTGATGCTGCAAAGTTTTAAAATTTTCATGTCCTTACAATATCTTTGACTGCTGAAGAAATTGTATGAATGAAGTCAAAGTTATTTAATATTGGTTTGTGTTGAAGTCTTTTGAATGACCCCTTTGTAAGCCACTATATTGATTCTAATACAATTAGTGCCTTATGTATCTGCAGCTAGAAACAAGTATAGCTGTATATATAAACTTTGTTAGACATTTTTATGAAAATTGCACTCTACTATTTTCTGAAAGTATTAGCTATACATAGGTCATAACCATGCTCTTCTGTGAACTACCCTTAGGGAAAGAAATGTAACAATCTCCAAGGGTGCATTTCATTAATGGGTGTTGGTTTACAAAGGCATGGCCCCTTCCTTGAGATGGGAGTATTGGAATATTTCTTTTCTTTTGCTTGGTTTATTTTATTTTTGCTTGTGTTTATCTGTGTGTGTATTCCACATGAGTGCAGATGCACTTAGAGACCAGAGGTGTCAGATCCCCTAGAGTTGAAGTTATAGGAAGTTGTGAGCTGCCAGCAAGGGTTTGAAATTAAATTCAGGTTCTTTGAAAGAGCAGTTCATGCTGTTTACCACTGAGTCATCTCTCCAGCCTCTAGATGAAATTTATTTTAAAAGCCTTTGGAATTTCCACATCTGTTTGACTAAAGTTGATGGTGCAACTATATCCTATTTCAACTCCTCATTCTACCCAATCCTGCTTCTTTTGTGCTCCTCCTGATGGGGTGTTCAGCAAAGTGGCAAGCTGTCAAACAAGGCAAGAAGGCTGTTCAGCACAACAGTACTCGGTAACCAGTAATGGAGTCTGAGTCCAAGTGCATTTTTAGGCTTATTTAAGTACAGCACAATCAAGTGAAAACTGTTCTTGCAATGATAAACTCAATCACACATGCACAACAAAGCACACTAAATTTCCATGAGAAACAAAATAACCTAATGCAGATCAGATGTAACTACACAAAAACTTTCTGTAAAGCCCATGTGATTCCTTCCATAAAGATAGGTTTTATAGATCACTTGGAAAAAAAAAACACGTTTATAATAATGAGTCTGGAAGAGTGTCTAGTGCCAGAAAGTCCTTGATTACATAGATTTCACAAAGGTCACCAAAGCAACAAATCTGTAGACCCCAATTCTGAAGTCATGATACCTTTAAAATATATATGTTAGTTAACCTTATCAGCCCATACTATGAAATGTCTCTCTGTACTTAGCTCCTTCAAAGTCAAAAAATTCAAAGAAAACAAAATAGTATACATAAGCCAGACTTTCTGTGTATATTCTATCTTTATGTTTTTTTTTAACTTTTCCTTTTTTTATTATTTTATTACTTTAAAAATACCAATCCAAATTCCCACTTCTACCTTTCCTCCCATTTCCCTCCCACTCCCTTCATAACCCTCCCCTCAACCCCCTTCAATCTTAACAGAGGGCAAGGCACCCTGCCCTGTCCAAAGTCCAAGGTCCTCCCCACTACATCCAGGTTGAGCAAGGTATACATCCAAAGAGAATATGATCCCAAAATGCCAGTATATGCAGTAGAGACAAATCCCAGTGCCACTGTCATTGGACCCTCAGTCTGCCCAAACAGTTAACTACATTCAGAGGGACTAGTTTGATCCCATGCTCGTTGATTCCCAGCCCAGTTGGACTTGGTGAGCTCCCATTAGCTCAGGCACATTGTCTCAGTGGCTGAACCCCTCATAGTCTTGACTTTCTTGTTCATACTCTCCCTCCTTCTGCTCTTCAACTGGACCATGGGAGCTCAGTCCAGTGCTCTGATGTGGGTCTCTGTCTCTGTTTCCATCTTTGTTAGATGAAGGTTCTATAGTGATATTTAAGACAATCATCAGTCTGTGGGGCAAGGCTAGTTCAGGCACACTTTATTGCTTAGGGTCTTAGATGGGGTCATCCTTATGGATTACTGGGAATTTTTCTAGAGCCAGGTTTCTTGCTAACCCCCAAATGTCTTCCTCAATCAAAATATCTCTTTCATTTCTCTCATGTATGTCCTTCCTCCATCTCAACTATCCCATTTCCTCAAGCTGTCCCCAACTCTCCCCTTTTTTCCTTCTCTTTTCCTTCTCTCCTTCCTTCTACCTGCCACCCTCATGCTCCCAAATTTTGTCAGGTAATATTGTCTGCTTCAAATTTCCAAGTGGATCTATATATGTTTTTCTTTGGGTTCACCTTATTACTTAGCTTCTCTAAGATCATGAACTACAGGCTCAATGTCCTTTGTTTATGGCTAGTATCCACTAATGAGTGAGTACATACCATATTTATATTTTTGGGTCTGGATTATCTCACTCAAGATAGTGTTTTCTGAATCTATCCATTTGCATGCAAAATTCAAGATGTCATTGTGTGTTCATTTTCCCACTGAGTAGTATTCTAATGTATAGATGTGCCACACTTTCTTTATCCATTCTTCCACTGAAGGACATCTAGGTTGTTTCCAGGTTCTGGCTATTACAAATAATGCTGCGATGAACATAGTTGAACAAATGTTTTTGTAGTATGTTTTAGCATCTTCTGGGTATATTCCCAAGAGTGGTAATGCTGGATCTTGAGGGAGGTTGATTCCCAATTTTCTGAGAAACTGCCACACTGATTTCCAAAGTGGTTGCACAAGTTTGCATTCCCACCAACAATGGATGAGTGTTCCCCTTACTCCACATCCTCTCCAGCATAAGTTATCATTGGTGTTTTTGATTTTATCAATTCTGACAGGTGTAAGATGGTATCTCAAATTTGTTTATATTTGCATTTCTCTGATAACTAAGGAATTTGAACATGTCCTTAAGTATCTTTTGACCATTTGAAATTCTGTTGAGAATTCTCTGTTTAGTTTAGTACCCCATTTTTTAATTGGGTTATTTAGAATTTTGATGTATAGTTTCTTGAGTTCTTTATACATTTTGGAGATCAGTCTTTTGTCTGATGTGGGGTTGGTGAACATCTTCTCCCATTCAGTAGCTTGCCTTTTTGTCTTATTCACAGTGTCTTTTGCTTTACAAAAGCTTCTCAGTTTCAGGAGGTCTCATTTATTCATTGTTGCTCTTATTGTCTGTGCTACTGGGGTTATACTTAGAAAGTGGTCTCCTGTACCCATGCATTGAAGGCTATTTCCCACTTTCTCTTCTATCAGGTTCAGAGTGATTGGATATATTGAGGTTTTTAATCCATTTGGACTTGAGTTTTGTGCATGGTGATAGATATGGATCTATTTTCATTCTTCTACAGGTTGATATCCACTTATTCCAGCACCATTTGTTGAAGATGCTTTCTTTTTCCATTGTATAATTTTAGCTTCTTTGTCAAAAATCAGCTGTTCATAGGTGTGTGGATTAATATCTGGGTCTTCATTTCGATTCCATTGGTGCACATTTCTGTTTTTATGCCAATACCAAGTTGTTTTCATCACTGTAGTTCTGTAATAGAGCTTGATGTCAGAGATGGTAATGTCTCTGGAAGTAGCATTATTGTATAGGATTGCTTTTGCTATCCTGGGTTTTTTATTTTTTCCATATAAAGTTGATTATTGTTTTCTCAAGGTCAGTGAAGAATTGTATTGGGAGTTTGATAGGGATTGCATTGAATGTATAGATTGCCTTTGGTAGGATTGCCATTTTTACTATGTTGATCTTTCCTATCCAAGAGTATGGGAGATCTTTCCATTTTCTGGTATGTTCAATTTCTTTCTTCAAAGCCTTAAAGTTCTTGTCAAATAGATCTTTCACTTCCTTGGTTAGTGTTACCCCAAGATACTTTATGCTATTTGTAGCTATTGTGAAAGGTGCTGTTTCTCTGATTTCCCTCTAAGGTTCTTTATCCTTTGTGTATAGGAGGGCTACTTATTTTTATTTATTTATTTATTTTTGAGTTGATCTTGTATCTTATCCTACCACATTACTGAAGGTATTTATCAGATGTAGGAGTTCTCTGGTAGAGTTTTTGGGGTCACTCATGTACACTATCATATCATCTGAAGATAACGAAAGTTTGACTTCTTCATTTCCAATTTGAATCCCCCTGATCTCCTTATGTTGTCTTATTGCTTTTGCTAGAACTTCAAGCACTATGTTGAAGAGATATGGAGTAGACAGCCTTGTCTTGTTCCTGATTTTAGTGGAATGGCTTTGAGTTTCTCTCCATTTAAGTTGATGTTAGCTGTCGGCTTGCTGTATATTGCTTTTATTATATTTAGGTATGATCCCTGTATCTCTAATTTCTCCAATACCTTTATTATGAAGGGGTGTTGAATTTTATCAAATGCTTTTTTGGCATCTAATGAAATGATCATATGGTTTTTTCTTTCAGGTTATTTATATTATGAATTATATTAATAGATTTTTGTATGTTGAACCAGTCCTGCATCTCTGGGATGAAGCCTACTTGATCGTAATGGATGATTTTTTTGATGTGTTCTTGAATTCGGTTTGCCAATATTTTATTGAGAATTTTTGCATCAATATTCATGAGTGAGATTGTTCTGTACTTTTCTTTCTTGGTTGAGTCTTTGTGTGGTTTTGGTATCAGGGTAACTGTAGCTTCATAAAAAGTATTTGGCAATGACCATTCAGTTTCTATTATCTGAAACACATTGAGAAATATAAGTATTAGCTCTTCTTGGAAGTTCTGGTAGAATTCTGCACTAAAACCATCTGGCCCTGGGCTTTATTTTGCTTGGGAGGTTTTCAATGACAGCTTCTATTTCCTTACGACATATAGGTCTATTTAAACCGCTCACCTGGTCTTGATTTAATTTTGGTATATGTATCTATCTAAAAAGTTTCTTTTACATTTTCCATTTTTTTTGGAGTACATACTTTTGTAGTAAGACTTAATGAATCTCTGAATTTCCTCAGTGCCTGTTGTTATGTCCCCCTTTTCATCTTGATTTTGTTAATTTGGGTGTTCTCTCTCTGCTTTTTGATTAATTTGGATAAGGGTTTGTCAATCTTGTTGATTTTCTCAAAGAACCAGCTCTTTGTTTCATTGATTCTTTGTATTGTTTTCTGTGTTTCTATTTTGTTGATTTCACCTCTCAATTTGATTATTTCCAATCTTCTACTCCTCCTGGGTGGGTTTGCTTCTTTTTTCTAGAGATTTCAGGTGTGCTGTTTAGTTGCTAATGTGAGCTTTCTTCATTTTCTTTATGTGGGCACTTAGTGCTATGAACTTTCCTCTTAGCACTGTTCTCATAGTGTCCCTTAGGTTTGGAAATATTGTGCCTTCATTTTCGTTGAACTCAAGGAAGACTTTAATTTATTTCTTTATTTCTTCCTTGACCCAGGGGTGGTTTACTAGACGACTGTTCAGTTCCCATGAGTTTGTAGGCTTTTTGCCGGTAGTATTGTTGTTAAATTCTAACTTTACTCCATGGTGATCCAATAAGACACAGGTGGTTACTCCATCTTCTTGTATTTGTAGATGTTTGCTTTGTTACTGAGTATATGATAAATTTTAAAGAAGGTTCCATGAGGTGCTGCGAAGAAGGTATATTCTTTTCTGTTTACGTGGAATGTTCTATAGATGTCTGTTAAGTCCATTTGATTCATTATATCTGTTAGTTGTCTTATTTCTCTGTTATGTTTCTGTCTGGTAGACCTGTCCTTTGGTTAGAGAGGGGTATTGAAATCTCCTACTGTTAGTGTGTGGGGTTTGATGTACAATTTAAATTTTAGTAATTTTTTTTACATATGTGGGTGCTTTTATATTAGGGGCATAGATATTCAGGATTAGATTCATCTTGATGAATTGTTCCTGTTATGAGTATAAAGTGTCCTTCTCCACCTCTTCTGAATAATTTTAGACTGAAATCAATTTTGTTAGATATTAGATAGCCACACCCACTTATTTCTTAGCTCCATTTGATTGGAAAACCTTTTCCCTACCCTTTACTTTGAGGTAGTGTCTGTCTTTGAGGTTGAGGTGTGTTTCTTGTAAACAGCATCATGCTGGATCTGTTTTCATATCCATTCTCTTAACCTGTGCCTTTTTTTAAAAATTTTCTTTGGTTTTTCGAGACAGGGTTTCTCTGTGGCTTTGGAGCCTAACCTGTGCCTTTTTATAGGTAAACTGAGTCCATTGAATTAAGTGATATTAATGACTAGTGGTTGTTAACTCCAGTTATTTTTTGGTGGTAGTGTTTGTATGTTTCCATTCTTTGGGTTGTGTTGGTGGGGGGCTATATGATGTCTATATTATTGTGGGTGTTGTTTGTTTCCTTGGGTTGAGGTTTTCCTTCTAGTACTTTATGTAAGGCTTGGTTTGTGGATACATATTGTTTAAATCTGTTTTTGTTCTGGAATATCTTGTTTTCTCCACCAATGCTGGGTATAGTAGTCTGGTCTTGCATCCATGGTCTTAGTGTCTGCAACACATCTATTCAAAACCTTCTGGCTTTCATGATTTCCATTGGGAAGTCATGTTTAATTCTGATAGGTTTACCTTTATATGTTACTTGAACTTTTTCCTTAGCAGCTCTTAATATTCTTTCTTTATTCTGCATGTTCTGTGTTTTGATTATTATATGGCAAGGGGATTTTGTTTTGAACCAGTCTATTTGGTATGCTGTAAGCTTCTTGTACCTTCATAGGGATATCCTTCTTTAGGTGGGGAAAAGTTTTTTTTTCTATAATTTTGTTGAATATATTTTATGTGCCTTTGAGCTGGAGTTCTCCCTTTTTCTACCCCTATTATTCTTAGGTTTTGTCTTTTCATAGTGTCCCAGATTTCCTGGATGTTTTGTGTTAAGAATTTGTTGGATTTAATGTTTTCTTTGACCAATGAGTCTATTTCCCCTATAGTATCTTCAGTGCCTGAGATTCTTTCTTCTATCTTTTGTATTCTGTTGGTTCTACTTCTCTCTGCAGTTCCTGTTCATTTACCCAGATTTTTCACATCCAGCCTTCCCTTGGTTTGTGTTTTCTTTGTTACCTTTATTTCGGTCTTCAAGTCTTGAACTGTTTCTTTCACCTGTTTGATTGCTTTTTTTTTTAGGTTTTCTTGGGTATCTTTGAGGGATTTATTAATTTCTTCTAACTTTTTGTTTGCTTTCTCTTATATATCTTTAAGGGAGTTTTTCACTTTCTCTTTAAATGTCTCCATCATTTTCATAAAGTTACGTTTAAAGTTGTTTTCTTCTACTTCTTCTGAATTAGGATGATTAAGTCTTCTTGTTTAGTGTCTGCTGGATTCTGGTGTTACCATGTTTGTTTTTAGGATGTTGGAGGAATTTTTTTATTGGCACCTACTCATCTCTTCCTTCAAATGAGGCCAGCAGTGTCTTGGCATCTTGGTCTAATCTTTGCTGTAGCTGTCTGAGTACTTGGGAGTTTTTCTTGGTCTGCTCTCTCTTAGGTCCTCAGCACTAGAGCAGGCTGTGTTTGAGGATTCCAAGGACCTCACAGGTGAAAATGCAGGCTTAGAAGCAGGGTGGGTTGGGGGAAAGCCCAACAGCAGAAACATCACCTCTGTCTGGCCAGAAAAGCCAGGGAGTTGGGGAGGGGCCTCTGTGTTCTGTCCCAATGGTAAGATCCCAGAGTGTGTGGCTCTAGCTGTCTGGACTTGTGGGCACTGACTCACCTCTCAGGTCCCCTCAGCACTGAAGCAGGCTGTGTTACAGGGTTGCAATGATCTCACAGGCAAAAAGCAGGCACGGTGACGAGGTGAATTGGGGGAAAGAAAGCCCGGCAGGAAGAACACACCCGGCTGGATGGCCAGAAAAGCTTTTGGAGTTGGGGGAGGCTTGATTATGTTCCATTGGGAAGGTCCCAGAGACTGGCACTTCTGACTATCTTGCAATATGGCCACTGACTCACCTCTCTGGTTCCCTCAACACTGGAGCAGGCTGTTTTGCAGGGTTCCAAGGACCTTGCAGGTGAAAGGGCAAGCTTGGGAGGCAGGGTGGGTTCAGAGAAAGAAAGCCCAGCAGCAGGAACACTCCCACCTGGCTCTCTGGTCCCCTCAGCACTGGAGCAGGCTGTGTTGCAGGGTTCTAAGGCTTTATGGGTCTTATTTTTCTTTATTCCTTTAATCCATGACAATCTGTATTCTGTCTCTTTAAAGACTTTGTTTTATTTTTTTAAAGCTATTTATTTACATTTATAACTGTCTATATTCTTTTTCTTCTCTCTCCCAAACCTACATACATTTATCTAACACTCTGACCCATTTAGAGTTCTTTTTAATCTGAAGCTGTTTTTATTGCATATTCATAATTATTTTCTGACGAGGAGCACCTTTAAAATGGTAAGCAGCTTGATTGCAGCAACTCTGGATGACGGCTCTGCCTCTCTCTGCCCTTCAATATGGTAGAGATACCATTACCACCAGCTCTGGGAATTCCAAGTAGGAGCTGTGCTCACCATTTTAACTTTGAGAAGGAGCATGCAGCACATAAACCCTTCTTATCTGAGTAGTAGCTAAATCTGCCATGTAGCACACTGCACATTCTGGAAATATCTCTCTGTATGACAGTGGGAATCCACCATGTTCTCCTGCCTGTGTACTCCTAACAGACCCAATTCTGCTGTTTGCCCAGGCAGGGGCCACTTCCCACTAGGGTGAGAAAGATATCCCTCCAAAGAAAATGGGTTCCAAAAAGCCAGTACAAGCAGTAGAGATAAGTCCTGGATGCACTGACAGTGGCTCCACAGTTGGCACCAGCCATACAACTGTCACCCACATTCAGAGGACCTAGTTTAATCCTATGCTGGTACCTTTCCCATCAGGTCAGAGTTGGTGGGCTCCTATTATCTCAGGCAAGCTGTTTCACTGGATATCCCCATCATGGTCTTGACCTCTTTGCTCATATTCTCACTCCTCCCACTCTTTGACTGGACTTTGGGAGCCTAGCCCAGTGCTATGCTCTGGTTTTCTGCCTCTGTTTCCATCAGTTGCTAGATGAAGGTTCTATGGTAACATTTAAGATAGTCATCAATCTGACTACAGGGCAAGGCCAGTTCAGGTCACCTTTCCACTATTGTTTAGGTTCTTAGCTGGAGTCATCTTTGTGGATTCCTGGGAATTTCTTTAGTGCCAGGTTTTTTGCTAGCCCCATAATGTCTTCCTCAATCAATATATTATCTCTTTCCTTGCTTTCTGTATCTTTCCTTTCCCCATCCTGACTAT
The DNA here is from genome assembly GCF_950005125.1 of Chionomys nivalis. Taxonomy (NCBI): domain Eukaryota; kingdom Metazoa; phylum Chordata; class Mammalia; order Rodentia; family Cricetidae; genus Chionomys; species Chionomys nivalis. The sequence goes on from NC_080112.1 coordinate 32,309,290, forward strand.
CCCATTCTCCAGTAAATCCTTTGCATGAAAATTTCAGCATCTCAGAATATGTTTCTCAAGAATTTTAAACATGTGATACTTCACATAGAAAGTAGTCTATGTAGCAGATTCTAAAAGGGTATTAAAAAGAATAACATGTATGTTGGTTGGGAAAAAAGATCTCAATGGTGGTAATAAGTGAAGTATAAAAAATCTGGTGGTACCATAATTATGAAAATTTTCATCAATAAGAAACTCCTGCAGAACACTAAAGGACCAGAATATACTAAGGGGTAAATATCACAAGCATTTGGCCTCTACAAGGAAAGTAGTATTTATTATGTTTTATGGGATCGAATACCTAATGCTGGGGACCATCATATTGTATAAAGACATTGCAATAGCGGCAAGAAGCAATTGTAATTATAAATTAAATGTGAAGTCAGATGGTAGCATACAAAAAAACCCTTAGAAGCCATAGAGCATAAGAAGCTGAGAATCATTCTGGGACTTATAAGTCACTATAACTTGCATGTATTTCATCCATTCAAAAACATGTTAATTTTAGTTCCTATTATAAGTAACAATGTTAAAAGAGGAAAGGCTGGGCAATTATGTGATTAATGCTTTTCTTTGTGTGAATGGGTTCTTGCTCATGCAGAGTTGAATTAATCATAAGAGCTGCTTGTTATAATTCAAGGTAAATCCTTGTGTTTTACCCTTTTCATTCGTGGTCTCTTGGCCCTCTAATTTTCCTCCATGTTTTCACTCATTACAGAATCCTTTGTTGTGGGAGCTGCGGGCTGTATTCCCGCCACCCAGCTCCAGGCTCCCTGGCTAGCTTATGTCCCAAAATAACAACACACAAACTGCATTCTTTTAAACACTGCTTGGCCCATTATATCCAGCCTCTTCTTGGCTAATTCTCACATATTAATTTAGCCCATTTCTAATAATCTGTGTAGCACCCCAAGGTGCGCTTACCGGGAAGATTCTAGCCTATGTCCATCCTGGGTCAGAGCTTCATCGTGTCTGCCTCTGAGAGGAGCTGCATGATTTCTGAGCTCACTTCCTCTTCCTCCCAGCATTCTGTTCTGTTTACTCCGCCTATCTAAATTCTGCCCTATCAGATGGGCCAAGGCAGTTTCTTTATTAGCCAATGACCTTCCACCATCAATCCTTGCTGAGAGGGCACCTGATCTTGGGCTTCTAGGTGCTAGAACTGTGAGCTAATCTTTTTTCCTTTATAAATTGTCTTGTTGTATTCTATAACAATATAGAATGAACGGAAATCAATCTCTATAAGAAGTTGAATTCAGAAAAAGATGCTAAAAGAACACAGATCAAATTCATGGGAATTTACAGAAGGTAAATTGAAACTATCATCTTTTAATATTCTTATGAATATAAATTTTATTTTCCTCATTTAATCATCTCTGGCTAAATAATCATAGGTGTAAGAAGTTTTAAAGTTAGAGACAAGATGTAGGATTCCCCTGTGTATGCTGTGAGTACCTCTGGTATTAATAAAGAAGTTGTTTAATTAATAAAGAAGTTGTTTAATTAATAAATAAGCTGTTTTGGTTCTGTGATAAGGTAGAGCAGAGCTAAAACTAAACTGAATGCTGGGAGAAAGGAGGAAGAGGCAGAGAGAAGCCATGGAGCTGCCACCAGAGAAAGACATGCTGCAACCTTGCTGGTAGACCAGGATCCTCATGGTAAAATATAAAATAATGGAGATGGGTTAATTCTAGACATAAGAGTTCGCCAAAAAAAAAGTTTAAGTTATTGTCCAAGCAGTACTTCAAATAATATTGTTTCTGTGTTATTATTTTGGTTCTGAGCTGCCAAGGGACTGGAATGACCAAGTGGCCTTCTTACAAAAAAATGGCACCAATGTAGCCAACTAAAATCCACTTAAAGCCTGAGAGAGTTTAGGAAGGAAATCTAGGCAAAACAAAACAAAACAAAACCAAAAACAAAACATCATCAACAACAAGGGAATTTGGACTGCGCTTCAGTATCGAGAGGGAGGGGGAATGGAGTGGGGGGAGGAGAAAAGGAGTGGTGATAGGGAAAGGGGAGTGGGGGGAGGGGGCAATATTTGGGAAGAGGGGGAGGGAAATGGGAAACGGGGACAAGTGGAAATTTTAATTAAAAAAGAATAAAAAATAAAAAAAAGAGTTAATATGCAAAAAAAAAAAGAGTTAGCCAATAAGAACCTTAAGCTATTGGTCAAACAGTATTGTAAATAATATATTTTCTATGTGATTATTTCAGGTTTGAGCTGCCAGAAAGCCAGGAAACAAACAAGTTGTCTCCCCAAAACATAGACATTTGACTATGTTATTATAAAATTATTTTATAAAATAAACTTGATCTTTAAAAGGGACTTAAAGTAGCAAATCCAATATAGTTTTGCCATAAAAGTTATCTTCATTTTCTTTATTTTAATCATCTAGAAAATTTATCCAATTAGTAATTTTTGAGATGCTACATGAAAGATAAAAACTTAAGAAAATCTTTCAAAGAGGTCAGAATAAAAAATTAATAAAACACACTTTATAATCCAGAGAAAATATAGTTCCCTGATGTTTTTCAATATTAAATTCTCAAATCACCATAATGGAAAGTATGAAAAATGAGAAAATTTATTTGAAGGCTTAACTGCATATGAAAAATGAAGTAACATGGCATAGGGAACAGGAAATAATTATAAAATGAAAAGTGAAATAAAAGTGTGTGGTTACCAAGGTTTTGGAGTTTCATTACTAAAGCTGTTTCACAGGACACCAGGCGATATTGAAAGGAGCAATTTCTTAGAAGTCAATATTGACAGAATAATAGAAAAAGATTGCTTTTATTTTCCTCATGAGTGCAATGCAAGACCTTTTTGCAATCACACAAGCCAGGAAAATATTGCTTCTTAGTTTTCCATTATCTTCCTTTTCTATAATTAAACCAGAAATACAGAGATGCCAATAAAAGGTAATACTGAGAATCCTTTGTAGACTTAGATTTTTCTAAATGTTAAACTCTCTGAAGTTGGCATGACAAGCAATTCCTAGGATTTTATATGTGGTAAGACTAAAGATCATCTGGCACTTTTCTTACTATTTTATAGAAGTTTAGGTAAGTTATATACAATATATAGAAAATATTCTTACCCATCATGCCCAATTGGAACGGAACTATGTTCAAATAGTCACCCAACTTGTCCTTTAAAAAGAACAAAAGTCAGAAGCTAAGTAGATTGTTTTGCAGTTGTAACTCCAGTTCCAGGGGATATGATATCCTGGACTGACTCTTGCAAACATCAGGCACACACCTGGTACATATAAATACATGCAGGCAAAACACATTACAATAAATCTAAAATATTTTTCTAAAAAGCAAAAATTATATCTACTACTATATTACCAGGTCACAGTAGTAAAAATTTTAATATTGATGCTATATTGAAATATTATATTGAAATGCATCTGAAAAAGTTCTAATTCATATCATTTTGCCCTATTGAAGTATTTTTTAATGACAAAAATGAATATCAGAAACTTCTGTGTAGATATCAGGTAGAAAATATAGCTTAACATTATTTAGAATTTCAAAAATTATCTTGATTTCCAAAGTATAAAACTATTCTCTAAAGGTTTTCTCTAAAACACACGCAACAACTTTGTGGCTGAATTTTATTCAATAAGTCTAGCTTCGGGGAAAATATAACAAGTCCAAATTAAAATTGATATATATATATATATATATATATATATATATATATATATTATAGAGAGAGAGAGAGAGAGAGAGAGAGAGAGAGAAGCTAGTTTTGTTAATGTTTTAACACTGAACTATTTAATCCTGGTATATCATTGTAAAGGATAAAGGATACTGTACATATTGTAACGTTAATGCCCTAGGTGAAGTTCAGACTTTCTTTCATTTAGTTTCCTATAGCATTCATTCCTCATACTCTGTTCATTGCAGTGTCTGATGTTTGAAGTCCTACACAAATTGTCTAAGGATAGAAACTTGTATGAGGCATTATCTGAGCTTTCCATTTACCACTGTCTTGCATGATATTTTTTTCAACATGTTGTGGGAGATGAATGGATCAGTTGACTGGGGGTATTATAAATGTAATTGATCTTTTCAAAATATAAAAAAAGCAAAACACTAACTTAAATTCTTAGGCTGCAATAAGCTGTAATACAGATTCAAATTATGATAATTTGCCCTGAAATAATCCTTCAATGGGATTTTATAGGGTGTTGGATAGTTATTTAAACTGCTCTCAGAAAGTTTCCATTCTCATAGAACTATATGAATAAATTGTAGTACAGATTAAAAGAATTATTAGAAGTCAGCCAGCCAAACTTTAGGGTTTATTTGTATTACTTGAAGAATTTGGTAAAGATTACTGCGTCTCCCAGTAGTATTTCTAATTTAATAATCCTGAGGAAAGACCTCAGTGTCCATATTTCTACCAACATTTATCCTTGAAATTGTTGGTGTGGACTTGCCCTTTCAAGGAAAGAGTGCATGCCAAAACCAGTATGAATGTTAAGGGAGAGGATGGGGAGAAATTTTGAGAAACTTTGTTGTTTTATCCCCCCAAATTTGTTGTATGGGGTAAATGAAAATTTTAAGTAATATTGTTCACATATTGTTGATGAGAAAAGAAATGACAAGACAAAGATAAGAATTAATAACTTACCCATATTAGCAAATTGATACATAACCTACTGCTCCATGACATTTTATGGGCTTTCAAGATGGTTTCCACATAGCTGTATAGTAGAGTGTTGTAATGAGAATATTAACAGAATAGGAAAAGCATATCAGGCTTCCATTAACTTTAAAGAGACAGTCTAGATGAGCAAGTTATGAATGAAATTGAAAGAGTAAGATAGAATTCCTGAGTGGTCTAGTGTTTGCTTAGCTTGCATAAGGTTCTGAGTTCCATCCTTAGCACTGTCAAGGATAGTAGGATTGTCTTAGTCAGTGTTATATTGCTGTGAAAATACACCATGAGTGTTACAAGGAGAGGGGAGCCCTTTATTTGTCCTGGCCACCCGGCTCACTTTCACCTGAAATAACCGCACAGAAACTGTATTAATTAAAACACTGCTTGTCCCATAATCTCTAGCCTCTTATTGGCTAACTCTCACATCTTGATTTAACCCATTTCTACTAATCTGTTTATTACATGGCTGTGGCTTATTGGAAAAGATTCAGCATGTCTAATTTTGGTGGCTCCATGGCGGTTCTCTGACTCTACTTTCTTTTTCCCATAATTCAGTTCTCTCTTCTCCGCTTACTTAAGTTCTGCCCTATCAACTAGGCCAAGGCAGTTTCTTTATTCATTGTCCTATGAAAGCAATACACAAACATAAAAAATTCCTACACCATTTCCCTTATTCTGTTTAAACAAAAAAGGAAGACTTTAACATAGTAAAATTACATACAACAAAACAGGTATCAGGCAAGAACTACAATTACCATATTTATATCTACTTTATCTCTTATCATAACTAAGGAAAACTATAATAATAACTATCCATTCTTAAACTCCATCAAAGATTTCACAAGGATATAATACTACCTAAGTAAACAGGAAGTTCATTGTAAGCAACTTCCAAAACTCTAGAAATGACAGAGACATTTCGCTGCCTGGACAGGTTTCCCAAAGTTCTTCTGTACTGTTGGGGCATCCATCTTCAGCCTACAGGCCCATAGTATCCAGCAGACTTTTCCATAAAGCAGGAAATTTCAAAGACAGTTCAGTCATTTTCTTCTGTATCCTGCAGAATGCCTCATAGATTCTTTCATGAAGCAGGAACCCCAGAGGACCATCTTGCCTTTAGTCAGGTTTAGCAGTTATTTTTCTGTGGGTACTGCATATCCAGTTCAGCAGTCCGGGCAAGAGTAGTTTCTTGCCCAAATGGCTAAGGAGCCTCTTTGATGCCCATCTTCCTCTCAAAGTAGTTTGTTGCTGCCAGGAGCAGCTATGTCTCACTGTCATGAAAAATCCTAAAAATTTAAAAACATTTTAAATGCCATATTCTGTAGTCTTTGAAAGATATGAAGAATGCCTATCCATTTGAAATGTACCTATGCACATCTTGAAAACCTAACTAACATGACTACAAACTTGACTATTATAGATGATTATCTATTAACCTATATTTCTTAGTTATACATTATATTTTTAAATAAACTACACAATCACAATACCTTAATCAAGATCAGAAATATCATATACATATAACAAAATTGACCTTAAATTCATATCAATAAATCAAGATCCATACCAATGCAAATTATTCATATCTATATCATATCCCCCTTTAAATGTAAAAATATTTATAGACAATATTGGGGAATATGAACATAGTTATTTCTCTCCAAACTGTGTTCTACTGTATGGGAGCACTGTTAATCAAGTCTTTCATGGTGTATCCTGTGTGCTAGGTTCATCTCAGTCACCAGTTGGGTGAAGTAATTTTTTAAAAATACTCTGCCTTTTTTTTAAAAAAAATTTATTGTGTATACTGTGCTTTGCCTGCACAAATGGCTGCAGAAGGTGCCAGATCTCATTACAGAAGGTTGTGAGCCACCACCATGTGGTTGCTGGGAATTGAACTTAGGACCTCTGGAAGAGCAGCCAGTGCTCTTAACTGCTGAGCCATCTCTCCAATCCTTGGGCAAAGTAATTTTTTGAGGGTGCTCATGGTTACCTTTCAGGAGACCTTGGTCCATGAAACCAGATTCACCTGGAGGCGACCCACAGATTCTGATCTTCTGTAAAAACAAAAGAAGAACCCCTTTTCCCAAGCAAGATGTCCTTAGACCCAAATTCTGAAATCAAGATACCTTTATAATATACATGCTGGTTTAGCTTAGCAGCCCATACAATGAAATGTCTCTCTGTACTTAGCTCCTTCATAGTCAAAAAATTCAAAGAAAACACAATAATATACAGAATCCAAACTCTCTGTGAATTTTCCATTTTTATGTGGCTTATTTTTCTTTATTCCTTTTAATCTATGCCTATCTGTACTCTGTCTCTTTAAAGACTCTACCCTTTTGTAAAGCATTACCTTTATTTTATGAATCTCTATATTCTTTTCCTTCTCTCTTCCAAGCCTACATATACCCATCCAACATTGTGACCCATTTAGAGGTCTTTTATATCTGAATCTGTTCTATTGTGAATCTGTAATTCTTTACTGTCCAGGAGCACCACTTAAAATACTAAGCGCTTCTTAAAATCTTAAGTTGCACCATTAGCAAGGATAATATGGTATTGCCTGTTTGCCTGCCAAGTCTAAAACTTAAGCTGTGCTGTTATTATGGTAAATACAGTAGTTCCTGCTTGCCACTCTGCACAGCCAAGCATGGTGGAGCTGATTGCGCCTATGAGCCATGCACAGTGCCCCAATTCCAAGGACACAGTCAGTTTAAGTTGCCATCAAGCAAGCCAGAGCAATCTGCTCACAAATCCCATGCAAATATTCTGTCTCCCAGAAGAGTCAGAGGTCGTGCTGGTGGCACAGCCCAGAAAGCCAGTATTTTATAACTGCTACGTTTTTCCTGTTGCAGCTGAATGAGGAAAATCTCTCTGTAGCACTCTGCCAGCAAACAGCAAAAAGCTGTGTTAAACTCTCTATCTCTATCTATCTATCTATCTATCTATCTATCTATCTATCTATCTATCTATCTGTTGTCTAGAATTCCTTTTTCAAGTTCTCTCAGGTTTTACATGGATTTAGTTTACCACATTGATGCACCAAATGTTACAAGAAAGGGGGGCCCTTTATTTGTCCCAGCCACCCAGCTTGCTTACACCCAAAATAACCACACAGAAACTGTATTAATTAAAACATTGCTTGGCCCATGATCTCTAGCCTCTTATTGGCTAAATCTCACTTCTTGATTTAACCCATTTCTATTAATCTGTGTATCACCACATGGCTGTGGCTTACTGGAAAAGATTCAGCATGTCTAATTCTGCTGGCTCCATGGTGGTTCTCTGACTCTGGTATCTTTTTCCCATAATTCTGTTCTGTCTTCTCTGCCTACTTAACTTCTTCCCTGTCAACTAGGCCAAAGCAGTTTCTTTATTCATTATCATATGAAAGCAATACACAAACAGAAGGAACTCCTACACCACATGAGCATGGCAAATTCTATAAAGGAAAGCATTTAATTGGAGCTTGCTTACAGTTCAGAGGTTTTGTCTATTACTATCATGGCAGGAAGCATGGCACCACACAGGCAGAAATGGTGCTGGAGAAGTAGCTGTTATCTACATTCTACCCACTGGTCAAGAGTGAGACTCTGGGCTTGGCAAGGGCTTTTGAAACCTCAAGACCCACCTCCAAGTAGATCACACCTAATCTTTTCAAATACTGATATTCCCTGTTAACCATGCCTTCAGGGCCATTCTTATTCAAATGACCTTAATGGGTAATGTAGAAAAATTATGTCAAACCAAAGAAAGCGGTGTGAATGCTTTGGGCTACCATAATTTCTATTGTAATATAAGAATGGAAAACCCATATATAAGAGAGATCAAATACTGGGCTGCCTAGATGATTCATAATGTAAAGTTTAGAAGCACAAAAAGGTCCTAATAAAGTCATGGTAAAAGAAGAGGTTAAATGTGTTGATAGCTCAATTAAAAATCCTGAGCTAGATGGAGTGATGAGGTGAGTATGAATACTTACCCCTAGGTGTAAAGCTACTGCTAATAGATAGATGTAAGGAAAAGAACAGTTTTGTTTATGGGTGTAACCCCTGGTAGGTCAAACATGCTTTAGAGCAGTAGCTCTCAACCTTCCTAATGCTATGACCCTTTAATAGTTCCTCATGATGTGGTGACTTCCAACTATAAAATTACTTTCATTGTTACTACATAACTGTAATTTTGCTCCTTTTATAAATCACAATGTAAATACCTGTGATTTCAATGATTTAAGGCAATCCCTATAAAAGGATCTTTTGACCCCCTCCAAGATGGTCACAGACAGAATATACAGACAGCACTAATGATACTCAATAATTTTTAAAAACATAATGTTACAAAATTAGGTGGGTATGAGATGGAGGTTAGTTTTGGGATGATTTATAGAAAGGAGTGATTATAATCAAAATACAATTCATAAAATTTTCAAAGAATATATATATATATATGTTAATATATTTTCAGTTTTCAAGTTGTTATATTTCTGTTGTCAAAGAATATATTTCAAATGTATATGTTGAGCTTGGAGGAAGATTGAGATCAGTACTAGCTTGGTCTCTACACACCCTGTGATCAAAGTGTGTGGTGTCTTCAGAAATAAGATTTTACTATCAAATGGGAGCCAGAATTTCCTCCCTTCTGTATAGCTTTCATAATGTTGGAAGGTGCTATGTAGGCTTCTGGAAGAAAAATGTCATCAACAGTCTTACCTAACTGTTAACTCTGTGAGCTACAGTAACAAGTGGCCAGGCAAGACATGTTCATTGATACAATAGTGTCATGAAGATCCTGAAGATATCCAAAAACTTTATGATTGGATTAAAGACACAGTCCACAGAATGAAACTCAAGCCTGGAACAATCTGTACAAGAATTTGTGGATAGATAGGTCATAGGTCTTTAGAGAGAACCTACTACTATTATTTCGTTAAGTGAGAATATTATGAAACTGTCTTCTAAATACTTGTCTTTACACTCATAGATCCATGCAGCTCTCACTACCCCCTCCTATTAGGAATGCTTCTATTACAATGGACGAAGGGTAACACAGAGACTGATAAATGGTCAGATGCAGAGAATAAGTGACTGTGGGGGACTTTGCCCTAGATGGGGCCTTTATATCACACCCCTTCCCCAGGCCCATGGAACATTATACAAGAGTGGGTGGAAAGATCATAAGACCCAAAGAATATAGATGTAATGTAGGAGGAGGGCCACTTGTTTGTGCCTGCCACCCAGCTAGCTTAGCCCCAAAATAACCACATTGAAACTGTATTAATTAAATCATTGCTTGACCCATTAGCTTTACCTTCTTATTGGCTAACTTTTACATATTAATTTAACCCATCTCCATTAATCTGTGTATCATCATGAGGTCATGGCCTACCAGCCATGTTCTAGCACATCTATCTCTGGTGGTGGGTCCACAGTGTCTTCTGACTCTGCCTTCCTTCTCCCAACATTCAGTTCTGTCTTCTCTGCCTACTTAAGTTCTGCCCTATCGGGCCAAAGCAGTTTCTCTATTCATTAACCAATACAAGCAACACATAGAGGAGACTCCCACATCACCTCCCCTTTTCTGCTTAAATAAAAAGGAAGGTTTTCACTTTAACACAGTAAAATTACATTTAACAGGCATCAAGTAAGAATTACAGTTATGATATTTCTAATTACTTATTTTTTATCATATCTAAGGAAAACTATAACTCTATCTATTTATTCTTCAGCTCCAACAAAGACTCCAGAAGGATATAATATTACCTAAATAAACAGGAAGTGCATTTGTAAGCAACTTCCAAAACTCTAGAATTGACAGAGACATCTTACTGCCTGGACAGTCACCCAAAGTTCTTCTGCACTGTTGGGGTATCCATCTTCAGCCCACAGGCCCATAGTATCCAGTATACTTTTTAATGAAGCAGGAAATTTCAATGACAGGTCAGCCTATGTTGGCAGTTTGCCAGTCACTTTCTTCTGCATCCTGCAGGATGTCTCACAGACTCTTTCCTGAAGCAGGAACCCCAAAGGATCAGCTCACCTTTAGGCAAGTTCAGCAGTCATTTCTCTGTGGGTACTGCATGTCCAGTTCAGCAGTCCAGGCAAGAGCAGTTTCTTGCACGAATAGTCAGCCAACTCCATAAGGAGTCTCTTTGATGCTCATCTTCCTCTTAAAGTAATTGGTGCTGCCAAGAGCAAATGCATCTCACTGTCATGAAGATTCCTAAGCTCTTAAACATTTTAAATGTTGCATTTCACTAAGGCTACCAACCCAGAGCAGTGAGTCCCTGACCAGAGGGCAGGCCTCAAGGTCCCCGCCAGGGAAAGCTGGCCCCTGCTGCTGGGGCTGCAGTCTCTGCTGTGATCTGCTGGACCTGCTCTGCCTGCGCCCTACTTCCCTTAGTCCCTGGCTCATTGGGGCATCCAGGAGTTCCTGTGTAGGTGCCGAGAAGTTTCATCGGGACGGGTGAGTGTGTGCTATCCTGGGGCGGACTGTCCAGGTAGAGAGCACAAACACCCCTCCCCCAGCTCCTGCTGCAGGGCTTGCTCTCCTACACACCCGCCCCCACCCCCACCCCCAAACCTGCCTTGTCTGCAAGGTCCTTAGCTGTGGAACAGTTTCCTGCCATTTCACTAAGGCTACCAACCCAGAGCAGTGAGTCCCTGACTAGAGGGCAGGCCTCAAGGTCCCCGCCAGGGAAAGCGGGCCCCTGCTGCTGGGGCTGCAGTCTCTGCTGTGATCTGCTGGGCCTGCTCTGCCTGTGCCCTACTTCCATTAGTCCCTGGCTCATTGGGGCATCCAGGAGTTCCTGTGTAGGTGCCAAGAAGTTTCATCGGGACGGGAAAAGATGGGCAGGCGCCAATGCAAGAATTCCCCCAACAACTTGAAAGGCAACGTGACATCACCAGGATCCAGGAATCCCGAAATGAGAAGTCTAAACCCTAATACAGAAGAATTAGAAGAATTCGACTCAAAAGTGAATTTTATGAAAATAATAGAGGACCTTAAACAGGAGGTGAAAAACTGCCACAACCAATTAGAGATTACAAACAAAAAGGTAGAGGAAATGAATACATATCTCAAAGATACCCAAGAAAACCAAGAGAAACAAGAAAAAGTAATCAAACAGGTAAGGGAAACGGTTCAAGACTTGAAGAACGAAGTGGAAGTAATAAAGAAAACACAAACCGAGGGAAGGATGGAGATGGAAAATTTGAATAAACGAACAGGAACTACAGAGACAAGTACCACCAACAGATTACAAGAGATAGAAGAAAGAATCTCAGACACTGAAGATACCATAGAGAAAATAAACACTCTCATCAAAGAAAACAGCATAACCAACAAATTCTCATCACAAAACATTCAGGAAATCTGGGACACAATAAAAAGACCAAACCTAAGAATAATAGGGATAGAAGAAGGAGAAGAAGTACAGCTCAATGGTCCAGAAAATATATTTAATAAAATTATAGAAGAAAACTTTCCCAACCTTAAGAAAGATATTCCTTTGAAGGTCCAAGAAGCATACAGAACACCAAATCGACTGGATCAAAAAAAAACATCTCCTCGTCATATAATAATCAAAACACAAAACATACAGAATAAAGAAAGAATATTAAGAGCTGCAAAGGAAAAAGGTCAAGTTACCTATAAAGGTAAACCTATCAGACTTACACCTGATTTCTCTATGGAAACCATGAAAGCCAGAAGGTCCTGGATAGATATACTGCAGAAACTACGAGACCATGGATGCAAGCCCAGACTACTATACCCAGCCAAGCTTTCGTTCACTATAAATGGAGAAAACAAAGTTTTCCAGGATAAAAACAAATTTAAACAATACGTAGCCACAAATCCAGCCCTTCAGAAAGTAATTGAAGGAAAATCACAAACCAAGGAGTCCAACAATGCCCACAATAACTCAGACATCTAAAGACCCTTCACCAGCACAACTTGAAGAAGGGAAACACACAAACTCTACTACCAAAGAAAAGAAAGAAAGAAAGGAAAAATGACCGGAGTTAACAACCACTGGTCATTAATATCACTTAATATCAATGGACTCAACTCACCTATAAAGAGGCACAGGCTAAGAGATTGGATACGAAAACAGGATCCAACATTCTGCTGCTTACTAGAAACACACCTCAACCACAAAGACAGACATCTACTCAGAGTAAAGGGCTGGGAAAAGGTTTATCAAGCAAACGGACCTAAGAAACAAGCAGGTGTGGCCATACTAATTTCTAAGAAAGTTGACTTCAAACTAAAATCAATCAAAAGAGATGGAGATGGACATTTTTTACTCATAACAGGAACAATTCACCAGGATGAAATCTCAATCCTGAATATATATGCCCCTAATATAAAAGCACCCACTTATGTAAAAGAAACGTTACTAAAACTCAAGGCAGTCATCAAACCACACACACTAATAGTAGGAGATTTCAACACTCCTCTCTCACCAATGGACAGGTCAATCAAACAGAAACCTAACAGAGAAATAAGAGGATTAAGGGAGGTAATGAATCAAATGGACTTAACAGACATCTATAGAACATTCCACCCAAATAGGAAAGAATATACCTTCTTCTCTGCAGCTCATGGAACCTTCTCGAAAATAGACCACATACTCGGTAACAAAGCAAACTTACACAGTTACAAAAAAATATCGGTAACCACCTGTGTCTTATCAGATCACCATGGATTAAAGTTAGAATTCAACAACAATGCTATCCCCAGAAAGCCTATGAACTCATGGAAACTGGACAGTCAACTACTGAACCTCACCTGGATCAAGGAAGAAATAAAGAAAGAAATTAAAGTCTTTCTTGAATTCAATGAAAACGAAGACTCAACATACTCAAACCTATGGGACACTATGAAAGCAGTGCTAAGAGGAAAATTCATAGCATTAAGCGCCCACTTAAAGAAAACGGAGAAAGCAAACATTGGAGACTTAATAGCCCACCTGAAAGCTTTAGAAAAAAAAGAAGCAGACTCACCTAGGAGAAGTAGAAGACTGGAAATAATCAAATTGAGGGCTGAAATCAACAAAATAGAAACACAGAAAACAATCCAAAGAATCAATGAAACAAAAAGCTGGTTCATGGAGAAAATCAATAAGATTGATAAACCCCTATCCAAACTAATCAAACGGCGGAGAGAGAATACGCAAATTAACAAAATCAGAAACGAAAAGGGAGACATAACCACAGACTCAGAGGAAATTCAGACAATCATTAGATCTTACTACAAAAATCTGTATGCCACAAAATTGGAAAATGTTATAGAAATGGACACTTTTTTAGATAAGTACCATATACCAAAGTTAAACCAGGACCAGGTGAACAATCTAAATAGACCTGTTAGTCGCGAAGAATTAGAAGTTGTTATAAAAAACCTCCCCACCAAAAAAAGCCCAGGTCCAGATGGCTTCAATGCAGAATTCTACCAGAACTTCCAAGAAGACCTAATACCTATACTCCTTAATGTATTTCACAATATTGAAACAGAGAAGTCATTGCCAAATTCCTTTTATGAAGCTGAAGTTACTCTGATACCAAAACCACACAAAGACACAACCAAGAAAGAGAACTACAGGCCAATCTCACTCATGAACATCGACGCAAAAATACTCAATAAAATACTGGCAAACCGAATCCAAGAACACATCAGAAAAATTATCCATTATGATCAAGTAGGCTTCATCCCTGAGATGCAGGGCTGGTTCAACATACGAAAATCTATCAATGTAATCCATCATATAAATAAACTGAAAGAAAAAAACCATATGATCATTTCATTAGATGCTGAAAAAGCATTTGACAAAATTCAACATCCCTTTATGATAAAGGTCTTAGAGAGATTAGGAATACAAGGGTCGTTCCTAACTATAATAAAAGCTATTTATAGCAAGCCGTCAGCTAACATCAAATTAAATGGAGAGAAACTCAAAGCTATTCCACTAAAATCAGGAACACGACAAGGTTGTCCACTCTCTCCATACCTCTTTAATATAGTGCTTGAAATTCTAGCAATAGCAATAAGACAACATAAGGGGATCAAAGGGATTCAAATCGGAAAGGAAGAAGTTAAACTTTCATTATTTGCAGACGATATGATAGTGTACATAAGCGACCCCAAAAACTCCAGCAAAGAACTCCTTCAGCTGATAAACACCTTTAGTAGCGTTGCAGGATACAAGATCAATTCCAAAAAATCAGTTGCCCTCCTATACACAAAGGATAAGGAAGCAGAGATGGAAATCAGAGAAGCATCACCCTTCACGATAGCCACAAATAGCATAAAATATCTTGGGGTAACCCTAACCAAGGAAGTAAAGGATCTATTTGACAAGAACTTTAAGTCAATGAAGAAAGAAATTGAGGAGGATACCAGAAAATGGAAGGATCTCCCTTGCTCTTGGATAGGGAGGATCAACATAGTAAAAATGGCAATTCTACCAAGGGCAATTTATAGATTCAATGCAATCCCCATCAAAATCCCATCAAAATTCTTCACAGATCTTGAGAGGACAATAATCAACTTTATATGGAGAAACAAAAAACCCAGGATAGCCAAAACAATCTTATATAATAAAGGATCGTCTGGAGGCATTACCATCCCTGACCTCAAACTCTATTACAGAGCCTCAGTATTGAAAACAGTTTGGTATTGGCATAAAAACAGAGAAGTCGACCAATGGAACCGAGTAGAAGACCCTGATTTTAACCCACAAACTTATGAACACCTAATTTTTGATAAAGGAGCTAAAAGTATTCAATGGAAAAAAGAGAGCATCTTCAACAAATGGTGCTGGCAGAACTGGTTGTCAACGTGTAGAAGAATGAAAATAGATCCATATCTATCACCATGCACAAAACTCAAGTCCAAATGGATTAAAGACCTCAATATTAGTCTGAACACACTGAACCTGATAGAAGAAAAAGTGGGAATAACTCTACAACATATGGGTACAGGAGATCACTTCCTACGTTTATCCCCAGCAGCACAGACATTAAGGGCAACATTGAATAAATGGGAACTCCTGAAACTGAGTAGCTTCTGTAAAGCAAAGGACACTGTCACTAAGACAAAAAGGCAACCCACTGACTGGGAGAAGATCTTCACCAACCCTGCAACAGACAAAGGTCTGATCACCAAAATATATAAAGAACTCAAGAAACTAAACTTTAAAATGCTAATGAACCCAATAAAAAAATGGGGCACTGATCTGAACAGAGAATTCTCAACAGAAGAAATTCAAATGGCCAAAAGACACCTAAGGTCATGCTCAACCTCCTTAGCGATAAGGGAAATGCAAATTAAAACAACTTTGAGATACCATCTTACACCTGTCAGAATGGCTAAAATCAAGAACACCAATGATAGCCTTTGCTGGAGAGGTTGTGGAGAAAGAGGCACACTCATTCATTGCTGGTGGGAATGCAAATTTGTGCAACCACTTTGGAAATCAGTGTGGCGATTTCTCAGGAAATTTGGGATCAACCTACCCCAAGATCCAGTAATACCACTATTGGGAATATACCCAAGAGATGCCACATCAAATGACAAAAGTATCTGTTCAACTATGTTCATAGCAGCATTGTTTGTAATAGCCAAAACCTGGAAACAACCTAGATGCCCTTCAATGGAGGAATGGATGAAGAAAGTGTGGAATATATACATATTAGAGTACTACTCAGCAGTAAAAAACAATGACTTCTCGAATTTTGCGTGCAAATGGATGGAAATAGAAAACACTATCCTGAGTGAGGTATCCCAGACTCAAAAAGAGGAACATGGGATGTACTCACTCATAATCGGTTTCTAGCCATAAAATAAAAGACATTAAGCATATAATGTGTGATCCTATAGAAGCTAAATAAGAAAGTGAACCCAAAGAAAATCATATAGTCATCCGCATGGAGAGGGGGAAGTAGACAAGATTCCAGGGCAAAAACTGGGAACTTGCGGGTGAGGTGGCATGGGGCAAAGGGGAAATGGGATGAGAAATATGAGAAGGGGAGGATGGGAGGAGCTCGGGGGATTGGGATGGTTGGGATATAGGAAGGATGGATACGGGAGCAGCGAAGTATATATCCTATCTAAGGGAGCCATCTTAGGGTTGGCAAGAGACTTGACTCTTGAGGGGTTCGCAGGTGTCCAGGAATATGTCCCCAGCTGGTACCTTGGGCAACTAAGGAGAGGGAACCTGAAATGACCCTATCCTATACTGATGAATATCTTGCATATCACCTTAGAACCTTCATCTGGCGATGGATCGAGGTAGAGACAGAGTCTCAATTTGGAGCAACGGTCTGAGCTCTTAAGGTCCAAATGAGGAGCAGAAGGAGGGAGAACATGAGCAAGGAAATCAGGACCACGAGGGATGCACCCACCCACTGTGACAGTGGAACTGATTTATTGGGAGCCCACCAAGGCCAGCTGGTCTGGGACTGAATAAGCATGGGTTGATTCCGGACTCTCTGAGCATGGCGGTCAATGAAGACTGATGAGAAGCCAAGGACAATGGCACTAGGTTTCGATCCTAATACATGAACTGGCTTTGTGGGAGCTTAGCCTGTTTGGACGCTCACCTTTCTGGACGTAGATAGAAGGACCTTGGTCTTCCCGCAGGGCAGGGAATTTGGACTGCTCTTCAGTATCGAGAGGGAGGGGGATTGGAGTGGGGGGAGGAGAAGAGGAGTGGGGATAGGGGGAGGGAAGTGGGGGGAGGGCAATATTTGGGAGGAGGGGAGGGAAATGGGAAATGGGGAGCAGGTGGAAATTTTAATTGAAAAAGAATAAAAATAAATAAATAAGTAAAAAAAAAACATTTTAAATGTTATATTCTGAATGTCTCTGAAAGATTTGAAGAATACATATCCATCTGAAATACATCTTTGATCATCTGGAAAATCTGACATGACTACAATCTTGACTATTATAAATGATTATTGATTAACCTATATTTCTTAATTATACATTACATTTTTAAATGAACTATACAATCATACTTTAATCAAGAGCAGAAATATACATATAACAAAATTAACCTTAAATTTGTATCAATAAATCAAGATCTATACCAATGCAAATTATTCATATCTATATCATATCCCCCTTTAAAAGTAAACAAACATTTTATAAACAATATTTGGGAATATGGGCATAGATTTGTCCATACTGCTTCCTGCTTATTGGGGGAGCTGTTAATCAGGTCTTTCATGGTGTATCCTGTGTGCAAGATTCAACTCAGTCACCAGTTGGGTGAAGTAATTTTTCGAGGGTGTTCACGGCTACCTTTCAGGAGGCCTTGGTCTACGAAGCTGTATTCGCCTGGAAGCAATCCACAGGTTCTCATCTTCTGTGAAAACAAAAGAAGAACCTCTTTTCCCAAGCAACATATCCTTAGACCCAAATTCTGAAGTTAAGATACCTATATAGCATACATGCTGGGTTAGTTTAGCAGCTCATACAATGAAATGTCTCTCTGTACATGGGTCCTTCACAGTCAAAAAATTCAAAGAAAACACAATAATATACATAATCCAGACTCTTTCTGTGTATTCTCCATCTTTACATAGCTAATTTTTCTTTACTCCTTTTAATCTATGACTGTCTGTACTCTGTCTCTTTAAAGACTTTTATTAATGTTTACTTTTTTCCAACTTACTATACTATTTTCTTCTCTCTCCCAAGCCTATGTACATTTATCCAACACTGTGAACCATTTAGAGTTCTTTTATGACTGAATCTGTCTTATTGTGATTCTGTAATTTTTTTACTCTCCAGGAGCACTTTTTAAAATGTTATGTGTTTTGTCTCAGTGGCCCTGGGTGCTGGATCCACCTCTCACCTCTCTCAGGCTTTAAATAGTGTGGAGGGCATTCATCTCAGTTCTAGGACTACTGGGTGGCAACCATCCTCACCACCTAAATTCTGGATAGCACCATTAAGCAGATGTACTATAGGGAAATAGTATCTTATGGGCATGGTATAGATATACCCATGAGCTCACTGCAGACGTGATTGTCTGTCCAAGTCCTGTGAAAGATCAAGCCAATCTACACTCCAGCATGGGTAAGGGAGGAGCTTATAAGACTCTACCCTTAGCTGAGGAGCCATTAACAGTTGATAGATTCTTAGGGTGTGAAAGCCAGTTTTCTTCAGGACTGAGTCCCCCTGAAAGGTTGTCCATTGGAGAGTGACAGGCCCTGTTCCCATACTCATACTGGCCATACTAATTAAGTTATTAATAGCATATAAGAAGATATGAAATTGGGAGAGTGTTTGGGGGAAAGAGGTCCAGGAAGAGTAGAGGGGGAATGGCAGGTGAATTTGATCAGAATACTTTATATACATGAACAAAATTCTCAATGAATAAGCAAACAAATAATGTCTTAGTGATGCTACAACTATCAAAGCTGCTGGTAGAAAACAAAACTGATGCAGGGGCTGGAGTATCACAGAGGAACCTTTTTTTTTTTCATTTTTAAATATCATTTATCACTACCATAATAGAAGACAATGCTATAATAATATATAACACAACTTAAATTTATCCATTTTTCATGAACTGACAAAATTATTTTGGGGCAACAATAACAACATTATATACGAAATAAAGAAGTCTGCCTGTGTGCCACCATGCTTCCTGCCATGCTAATAATTGACTCAACCTCACAGAGGAACCTTTAACCAACCAAGGCATCTACTCTTAGATTTAAGGCTAAATTACCACTGTTGAAAAATGTGGAAGTGTTTATATTGTTTCCATCAATTCTTTGCTCTAATAGATATGAGCAGTGCAACAGCCAAGAGGTCCCGAGGATCAGGGCCAAGAGAAACAGAACCATGAATACAGTTAAGACATTCATGAGTTGGCGAGTACCAAACAATACAAAACAAAGGTAATGAAAGTCACATTTTATAGTCAATTCTTTTTGCCCTATATTTTTCCTTGTGGCTATCAACAAATGTAACAATTCATCAATCTACTAACCTATCTACCTCTTTCTATAGTTTGTATATGGAATGCTCCTGAAGGTCTCATGTGTTAAAGGCTGGGTACCTCAGATTAGTGCCATTGAGAATGTTTATCTAGGTTCCACCTCTTTGAAAGATCCAACATGCATATTCTATGACATGAATCTTATGTTTCAATGGCCTTTTCATGAGACAGGACCTGAAATTGTTGTTTAGAAAAATCCAAAGCCCTTTCTTCATAGGTTTTGGCTTCTATAAGTATGTGAGTACTTGTATACTTTTGACTACAACTTACATACTTTTCTTATTTTATTTTTTAAAAAAAAGTGACATATTTTATGACAAAATTCTCTCATATGTATAATGCATTATGATGCAATTATGATTACGCTCTTTTAGGATTTTTATATTTACTTGCTTGTTTACTTATTTCTCTTATTATTGTGAGAGTGCATGTGTGTGCAAGCATGACACAATGTGTTTGTATGTGTGAAAGTCAGAGGAAAATTGTGGAAATTGGTTCTCTCCTTCGACCATATGAACCCCAGTAGAACTCATACAGTAGGCTTAACATCAAGTACTTATATCCACTTACCCATCTCATTGCCCATCCCTATTACTCACTCTTATCTCTTCCTACATTTGCTGATTTCTTTCTCTTCCCAACTAGGTTCTTTCCTACTTTTATATCTTTGTATTTTTACGTATATTTTCAAAAATATTCATGTCACTGGTTATATAGTGTATATGTACTTCAGGCACACACAGGGAATATAACCTTGAATTCGCCCTTAATTAATTTTACTAAAATTTTTATTCCATAAATAGAAGATTCAAATAGGTAGCTATTTCTCCAAAGACTCAAAGATTAACACAGACCATCTGAAAGCCACATACCCAGTACCTGTTTTTACATATTTCCTCCCCAAATCTTACTGGTATTAATTGTACATTAATTTTGTTTTGACCTATATTGAGAGACACTGAAGAAAAGCTTACTACAAGTGTATATTGTATTTATTGTAAGATGTTACTGAGAAAGTTGAAAAGAGTTCCATTTATTTAAGTGTATTTTCCTTGTGTGACCTTGTGGCAAAGGTTCCTGTTAACTTTTCATGTGCAAACACAAGATCTTTTACTTTTTAAATTTTTATTTCCCTGCCATCATGAATGGAATACATTTCTTTTCTCTTTGTATAAGTTAAATTCTGAGAGTCAAGCACACATTTTTGTTTAATGAGATCTTTACACTAAATATTTTGTTTTCTAAATTCATCTCTGGCTTCAAATTATCTTTCTTCTCATATATTTGTTCTCTCTCTATCCCTTGCTCCCTTCCTTCCATCTTCCCTTTTCCCCTCCCCTCCCTCTTCTTAGTCCTTTCTCTTCCTCCCCCTTTCTTTCTCTCTTTCTCTCTCCCTCCCTCTGTCCCCCACCACCCTGTCTCTCTCTCCCTGTGTCTCTGTGTGTGTGTTAAGATGACTGACATTTGCTTCTAAGTTCAAGGTTGTTTTCTGCTTCCTACCTTTCTCATAGATTCAGCTTCAAGAATGGTTTGGATAAGAGTCTCGGGGTTGAACATAGACTTTATGAAACACATTCAGGGCATTCTTTTCTTTTAATTAAGCACTTTCACTGAGGTTAAATTAGTACATAATAAATCGAAATATTTATAACATACAATGTATATTTTTTGACTTATACATACATCTATGACATCATCACTACTATCAAGATAACTACCATACCCATGATCCCATCCACCAAATGCTTCTTTATACATCTTCACACCGTTTTTGCTGTTGCTTTTTGGTTTGGTTTAGTTTTCTATTTGTTTTGAGACAGGATCTCATATGTTACCCAGGCTGGCCTCACAGTCCTTATCATCTTGTCTTACCTCCTGTGTGCTAGGACAATAAGCATGTGACAGCATGCCTGCCCTTTTTCATGTGCCTTGTTAATCCTTTTATTATGTCTATCTCAACACCATTCCAGGATTAGGCAAAATTTCTTTCATTGTAAGTATTTCTCCAGATTTTTATAAAAATGGAATTGCACATTCTTATTTTGGCTTGGCTTCTTTGACTTGGCATAATTAGGCTAAGATTTATTCATGCTGCTGTGTCAATAATTCATTTCTTCATATGGCTGAATGATATTCTATTATAAGAATATATCCCAATTTGTTTATTCATTCACTTGTTAATGAACATTTGAGCTATTTACAGTCTTAGGCTGTTAAACATAAATTTTCCATGAACATTTGCATGCAAATTTTTGTACAGATATATACTCTTATTTCCCTTGGGAAATTATTAATATAGTCACTTCAGCTATGCTTTCGATAATTTTAGATCATATCTCTTCACTTATTTTACTTCAAACCTATGTGTCCTTTTACACATAAGTATATTTACTATAGGTAGCTTGTTGTTGGCTACTTTTATGTCAACTTGGTACAAGCTAGAGTCATCTTGAAAGATGGACTCAACTGAGAAAGTACTTCAAGTCCAAAGTGCATTTTATTAATCAGTGATTGACAAGAGAAGACCCAGCCTATTGTCATTGGTTCATGCCCTGAGTTGATGGTCCTGGGTAGTATAAGAATGAATATCTTGCATGTCACCATAGAACCTTTATCTGGTGATGGGTGGAGATAGAGACAGAAACCCACATTGGAGCACCCGATTGACCTCCCAAGGGCCAAATGAGGAGCAGAAGGAGGGAGAACATGAGCAAGGAAGTCAGAACCGCAAGGGGTGCACCCACCCACTGAGACGGTGGGGCTGATCTATTGGGAGCTCACCAAGGCCAGCTGGACTGGGACTGAAAAAGAATGGGATAAAACCAGACTCTCTGAATATGGTGGACAGTGAGGGCTGCTGAGAAGCCAAAGACAATGGCACTGGGTTTTGATCCTATTGCATGTACTGGCTTTGTGGGAGCCAAGCCTATTTGGATGCTCACCTTCCTAGACCTGGATAGAGGGGGGAAGGACCTTGGACTTCCCACAGGGCAGGGAACCCTGACTGCTCTTCAGACTGGAGAGGGAGTGGGAGGGGAGTGGGGGTTGGGGATTGGGGGAAAAGGGAGGGAAAAAGGAGGTGGGGAGGAGGTGGAAATTTTTAATTAAAAAAAAGTTTAAGTGGATAGCATACAGTCTAAACCAGAAAGATGATTTCCAGGCTTCTGGTGTAAAATGTTTATCTGCATCTTCAGAAAATTTGTTCAAATTCCAGATTACATCAGACCTGTATCCATTTGTGTTCATAGATATGATAACATGTAATCAATTTCAACAACAAAAGTTTTTCATTTGAATAAAAAAAAAAAAGAAGAAAGCAGGCTGAGGAAGCCATGATGATCAAGCCAGTAAATGGTACTTCTAAACATCCTCTGTATCAATTCCTGCCTCCAAATTCCTACTTTGGGTTCCTGAACTTGATTTTCCTCACTGGTGGACTTAAACGCCTTAAGATGAAATAAACACTTTCTTCCCCCATGTTGCTTTTAATCAAGGTGTTTTATTATAGCAAAATAAATGGTAAAGAAGAAAGTACTCTATAATGGAATTTATTTTTATGTGATCTAGCAATGTCTTCCTTTTGATTGGGGAGTTTAGATAATTTACACTTAATTTAATTATTAATGTAGCTAGGTTTCCCTCTCTACCTTGCTTTTTGTTTTCTATTTGTCACATTGTTTCCTTTGTTTTTTCTCTCCTATTTTTCTTTCTTCCTTTAAATTAGTTAGTTTTGGTAATTCTATTTTAATTCCTTTGTTGGATTATTACCCATAACTCTTTGATTTGTTATTTTAGTGATCACTTTAGAATTTATAGCATATATTTTTAATTCATCATAATCTACTTTTATTTAATATTACATCACTCCAAATAATGTATATGCACCTTAAACAGTATTTTCCCACTTATAATTAACACATATGAAAAATAAAATGAAGGTAAATTTTAATTTTATAAAAATGGAAAAATGTTTTTGCTATCATTTTTCCAATAATTTTTCTGGCTCCTATATTTTCTCTTGTTTAGGAATATCAGTTGCATGTAAATTAGGCATGTAATGTTGTCTTATAGATCACTGGTAGTATGTTCATTAGTTTTTTTATTCTTTGTTCTATTACAAATAGTTCTTATCACCATGTGTGAGGTGCATCATTGATTTCTTCTGGAATCTCTAAGCTGTCATTCATCTAATCATTCTTTTCATCTCTCTAGTGTCACTTTGCATCTTTTTTATTATATCCATTGGCTTTACTTAAAATATTTAATCTTTAACTTTGTGAACATATAAAATACAGTTTTATTATCTGTTTTTATATCATTGTCTGTCAATTCACACCCACATCAGTTCCAGATATGTTTGAGTTGAATTATGCTTCTCATTAATGATCTATATTTTCCCATTTTTCTTGAGAATCTCCAACAGTATAGCAGAGATTGTAAAAGTTTCTTTGTTAGATCCCGGAAAAATTGTGTATTCCTATGTATATTCTTGAGTTTAGAATGAAGTTAAATTACTCAAAAAATGTTTGATCTTTTGGGGTCTTGTTTTTAAGATCAGTTTGTCAGGAACAGAATGGTGTTTAGTCAAGAGCTAATTGTCCTACACCACTGAGGCAAGAACTTTCTAGTTATTCTACTAACAGTCCATGAAAGATGAAGATTACATTTTGTCACTGAGAATAGCTGTCATGTTGGTCTTTTCCTTTTCACTCTGTTGAGGTGTTGCTTCCTGGAGCTCAAGTAATTTTCTTATATGCATATGATGGACAGTATTCTTTCAAATATTTGACATAGAACCAGTTTATGTTTCTAGACTATTTTCTTTATGCAGCTCTCTTATTGCTATTACTGTTTTGTTCATCCAAAACATTTTGAATTTCTATACCTACTGACAAATTCCTCATCTCAGAGTCTAACGCATTTCATCTGGTTTCTCCAGTACTATACAGTGTCCTGGAAGCACTTTCAAATTACCAATGTGGTCAATAGGACGCTTAGTCTTATTGTTTTCTGCTCTTTGGAACTGGTATAATTGTAACCTTCTGTCCAGTCCCTTAATAAACTTTGTTGGTTTCATAAATTTTTATCTAGTATTTTCTTTTGCTTCAGATGCAAAGATAAATGCAATTTCTGCTGCTCCATTGTTGATAGAAGTTCCAAGTCAACTTTCCTTTGGTTTATAATTGACTGTCTTTGAACTGTTCTTTCCTTTTGAGAGTGGTGGCCCATGACTATAATTACAACACTCAGGAAGGAACATTGAGATTTCAAGGACACCCTGAGCTACAATAGTGAGACCTGGTGAAAAAACAATTTGTCTTTAAGTGTGTGGGCTAAAAGGATAGATACACTCATCTTTGAAGATAATAGGTATTTGTATTGCTATGCTTTGCATTAATCTTTTCCTTAACTCTTTATATACTATCATGTGAAATATTGTTGAAGCTCAAGGTAAACTGTTGTACCTGGAAGCAAGGGAACCTGGGGGCTGACCAGTCTCGTCTGAACTTTAGACTTTGTACAGAAGCACAGAGGAAGCCTTTGTTTCAACACAGATCAAGAGGATCAGAGCTCCCAAACTGGCTAGTTTGTCCCTTCTTGAAATCTGCCTTTCATGACATTAGCTGTTGACTAGGGATTTGGATATTCAGAATTTTAGCCAACAGCTCTCCATCCTTCATGACTACTATGGCAAATCTAGTTAGAAATATAGTGGGAAGAAAGAATATTTACTTAAATACCAGAATTATATTTATCATTATATTTTGCTCTATATGATTATGCTAAAGTATAGTTCTCTCCTAATGGAACACATTTGTTTTATGTCAGTCTCCAGGTTTGTACATTTAAAAGCATTTGAACTTGGTGGGCCTACGTGATAATAGTAGCTCCAATGAACAGAATAAGCAAACAATGTGACAAAGCAGTTTACAAGTGAATTGAGTCACTTTTACTGTGCAGTTATATACTTTGGTATATAGATATTTAGTACTCATGCAAATAGACATCAGGAATATTGAACACCTGTTCTTAATTACTTATATTATTATACAAAATTATTATTGTGTTTTCATATGTATATAGGTTTTTGTACCTTGTTCTAAGTCACTGTTCTGCCTACCTTCTTTCACTGCTTCCCTTCTGCCCGCATTTGCTTTCAAGTAATATGTATTCCATTAACCTCTGACCCCCACTCTTCCTTTCATACTACTTCCTTCCCTCTCATGCCTTTGATATTGTCATGAAGTATACATGAGTGCATGTACACATGCACGCATACACACACACATATTTAACTCTAGATTTGAGTCTAGATTATTTTGTTTTACACAATGATTTTAAGTTCCATCTACTGTCATGAAAATTTAGTATTTTCTTTTAAGCGGAATAAAATTGCATTGTATGTATGAAACACAATCAGGAATGTTAATTGATTCACCAGTGGATGGACATCTAGACTGGTTCCATTTCCTAGTTGCTGTAAATCTTGCAGCAGTAAGCATGAATGTATACATATATCGTGTGGGTCATATGTTAATTCTATTTCTAGATTTTTTTAAAAAAGAAATCTACAGCTGACTTCCATAGTAGGTGCATCAGTTTACATTCCTGCCAACAGTGTAAAAGAATCCATTGCCCCCTCATTCTCATCAGCAACTTTTATTATTTGTTTTATGTTAACTTGGGTGAGATAGACTTTAAAAGCAATTTAATCTTCATTTTCCTAATGTTTAAGTTTGTTAAAAAGTTGACAAATATTTCTTTCTGCTCTGTCTCTTCATTCTGATTATTTCCTTTGCTGATCAGAATCTTCTAAATTTTCTGAAACACTGTATGTTGATTCTTGAGATTATTTTCTGTGCCATTAAGGTCCTTAAAATGCTGATATCTTCAAATGTCTTGCCAATGTTTTCCTTAAGAGTTTCCAATGTCAAATTTCACATTAAGGTATCTCATCATTTCAAACTGACTTTTGTACAAACTAAGAGACAGGGATATATTTTCATGTTTGACATGTGTATAGCTAGTTTTCCCAGCACCATTTGTTGAAGAGGATATCTTTTTTCCAATGTAGGGTTTTTAGAAGTTTTATAAAAAGTTAAATAAGAGGCTGGAAAGATGTTCCAGTTGTTTAAATCATTTGCTACTCTTATAGAGGATGTGAATTCAACTTCCAGTAACCACACTGTGGCTCACATATGTATAATTACAGTTTCAGAGCTTCTGTTATCCTTTTACTGACTTATATGGGCACTGTATACACATATCCATCTCTTCATGCATCCATCCATCCATCCATCCATCCATCCATCCATCCATCCATCCATCCATATATCAGTGGAAAGAACATACCCATAAAATTAAAGTAGTGGTGTAGATTTAATTCTGGATCCCATGCTCTAGTTCACATGTCTTTTTTGTGCCACTACTATGCAGGTTTTGTTATTATGGTTCTGTACTACTCTGTGAGATATGGTTCTGTGATGCTTACAGCACCATTCTATATGTGTAAGATGGATTTATATGTTCAGAATCTATTGCATGAATTTTAAAACTGCTCCATATGAATTAGAATGTTCCTAGATCTGAGAACAATAGCTTTGTAATTTTATTGAAGTGTGCACTTTTGTCTCATTTCAGACTTTAGAGCTAATGGTTTCAGTTTTGCTCTATCTAGTACAAAGTTGTTACTGAAATTATTAAATTCCAAACTTGTACCTTGACAACCTTAGCAAGGTAGGTTTGACCATATGTCATCAGCATAATTAAATAAACACATACTAGTAAAAAGCACACTTATTTGCTGTAGCCTCATTACAAAGAAGAACAACAAATAAGGAGATCCAATAAAATCATTCCTAGGCCATCACTGGTGATTAGACGTGAAGTTTAGCAGAAAGAAAGAGATATGCATAACTAAGCAGTACTTGTCAAGGTGTAGGCATGCCAATCATTGCTCCATCATTGTCTGGGTTCCAGGTTTCTCTATTAAGGTGGTTGGACAGTTGTTGAAATTGTGTGAGATCTCTTCCTCTGAATGGTAACAGCTTTCAATGCTTTTTATCTTTAAGCATGAAATTACTTAAATAGTCTGAGAGCCAAAAGGAGGAGGCATAGCTGTATGTCTTTAAAATATCTTTGCTCGTATCGAGATGTTTAAAACATTGATCATGGGTCTGTCATATATAACCTTTATTATATTGAAGTATGTTGTTTCTATTTCTAGGTTCTTCAGGACTTTTATCATGAGCAGATGTTGAAATTTGTTGAAGTTCTTTTCTGCATAGATTGAGTTGACAATGTGATTTTTGCCTTTTATTAAATTGATTTAAATTCTTTCTTATGCATTTATATATGCTAAAATAATTTTGTATCTCTGGTATGAAATCAACTTGGTGATGATGTATGATCTTTTTAATGTATTCTTGAATTCAGTTTGCCGTAACTTAATTGAAAAGCATTTTACTGATTTAAACCATAAAAGAATTTATTTTAAAACAAGTCTTTGGTATACATTCAATTTTGCCTTTTATTAAAGAGGAAAGCAAATTTGCATACTAATGAAATAGATGTGCTTATTCACATTTTATATGAAGAATTATTTGATATTCAGGATGAAGAAAATTTCCAATGTTTTTAAGAGTTGACCACTTAGTTTCACAATCATTGATGCTAAGAACTCTGCTTTACACAAATATATAGTATAAAAAGGTCATATTAATAGTATATTTCAGTTCACTTCATAAGTTACTAGATATTATTTTCTAATCTCAACTCAAAATTTGTTTAATGATTTCCAAAACTAATTTTTAAACCTTTATTTTATATATACATGTATGATACTGTGCTACATAAAGGCAATTTCATATACATATATATCGTGTGTTGAACAAGATCCCCCATACTGCCTTATCCTCTCAGTCCTTTCCCCTCTTTCCCTCTGCCTCATTTGTTCCCCTAAAGGATTTTATTTCTACTTGTATTTAATATATATGTAGTTAATATATATATATTAAATTAACATGTAAAACATAAATATATAAATTAAATTAACACATAATTAACTATATGTAGCTTATAAAACATAGGAACAATGTATGAGAAAAGACAATATTTGTCTTTCTGACACTGACTCATTTGCTTAATAAATTGTCTTCAGTTGTATCCATCCCTTTCTTGCAAATTACATAGGATTCTTCTTCTTTATAGCTGAATAGAATTCTGTTGGGTATGTTGTATATTTTTGCAGCATTTTTCTACAAATTTCTTTGTTGATGGACACCTAGGTTGGCTCTGTAACTTAGAGGCTGTGAAGAGTGCTGCATAAGTGTTGATGGGCAAGTATCTCTGTGATATGTTGGTTTGGGGTCTTTTGGATAAATACCTAAGACCTAAGAGTGATATGACTGAGTCATATGGTATAGAAATTTTCTGGAAACTGAAGATGGGGCTTCTCCAAGAACAATAAGAATTCTTAACTGTTGATCCATCTCTCCAGACTTTAGATACATTTTCATTTTTGGAAATTCATCATACTAACTATACTAATTTACATTTTGCATTCTCATCAGCATTTTTTGGGGGGAGACTGTCATTCTGACTAAAGATGGAATCTTATTGTAACTTTAATTTGCATTTCTTTGATGGCTAGTAGTATATAATTCTGACCTCTAGGCAAGACATGGCAGTAACTGTGATTATCTACAGAAGACCTACATAAGATTGGACCTTTCAGCTTTCTGTTATGGACTGTGAAACAATCATAAGGCCCCATCCCTTCCATAGAATTCATAGTCAGTTAACCTTTGCTAACAGAAAAAGGCTCATGAGTCTCTGTCTCTCCTCATGAATGGATAGACACTTAACAGTTGTTCAGGCTTCATGAGGTTCTGTTTCTTCCCAAGGATGCATAGACAGTGAACAGTTCCTAAACAGGGAGGGGCCTATAAGTCTCTGTCTTCTTCAAGATACTTAACAGTTGTTAGGTGGTTATGACTCATAAAATCCCATCTTGTTTCTCCCCAAGTATTTTTTGTAAGTTAATGATTATTCAAGGACAGGGGCTAATATGTATTGCCTCCAAAATGTGCAGGCAGGCAATGGTTCTGAGGGGAAGGAGATCATGACGTTCTAAACATCTCCAACAATTCGTAAGAGTTAGCAGTCACTGGAAGAGATATTTTCTTCAATGCTGGAGCTTTATAAAAGCTGGCCACACTGTTATAAATAACCACAATTAAATTCACTGTTGTATCAGGCTATCCCATCCAATAATGGATGAGCAGTTGTCTGTGTCCATCTCCTCACAAAGAGCTCTTAAAGAACAGTGATGGAGAACATTTTTCCTATGCTTACAGCCATTTGTGTTAAATCTTTGAGGACCATCTGTCTGTCTGTTCATTAGCCTAACTATTGATTAGTTTGTAAGTTCTTGTCATTTAGTGTTTTAGCTTTTTTGAGTTCTTTCTAAATTCTGAATATTGATGCACAGGCAAATGTATAGCTAACAAAGATTTATATCATACTGGAATTTGTCTCATCACTGCATCATTTTCTATGTAAAATATTTATAATTACATAGGGTCCAACTTGTCAGGGGTTGGCATTATTTCCCAAGTGACTGGAATCTTATTCAGAAAGCCTATGCTTATATCTTGAAGTATTTTCCCTATTTTATGACTTTCAAGTCTTACATTGAGATCTTTGATTCATTTAAAGTTAGTTTTTGCACAGGATCTAGTTTCACTCACACACACACACACACACACACACACACACACACACTAGTAGTTCTTGTTGAGGATACCTTTCCATCAAAGATTTTTGGCATCTTTGTCAATAATCACATGGCTGTAGCTATGTGACTGTAAATCTGGGTCTTCTATTATATTCCTTAGGTTCATGAGTGGTGTGTGTGTGTGTGTGTGTGTGCACGCGCGAGTGCGCACTTCAGTAACACACAGTTAAGTTGTAATTAGGTTAGACACTACTTCTGGTCTTACTGTTTTTGTCTCAGATTGATTTGTGTATCTGGGGTCTTTTCTGCTTCCACATGAAGTTTGAGATTTAGTCTTTATTTCTGTGAAGAATAACATTGGGGTTCTGGTAAGAACTACATGGAATCTGTAGAATGCTTTTGATAACCTAGCCATTGTATAATGTTAATTTTTATAGTCCACAAGCATGGGAGAGTTATCTTTTAGTATGTTCTTTAATTTCTTTCTTTACAGTTTTAAAGTTTTCATTGTAGAGGTCTTCTACTTCTTTGTTTAGGTTTATGCCCAAGTATTATTTTAGGCAACTAAAAATCACTTCCAATCATTTTAAGAACTCAAATAATATTATCGGCCTCAGGGAGATGATAGTGGGAGATCTGGTCCTGCCCGGCAACAGCTGCAGCACTCGGGAGAGTGGGCCCCTGTACCCAGCCTGGGCAATACAGTAGATCTGACCCTGGTGGTATGGATGCGCTGGTGAGCAGGAGAGCTGGAGAGCAGAAGAAATGGATCCATGCCTTGCTGCCTGATGCATTGAGTGAACTTATTCAGGAAATTCTGGAGAGCTCTAGTGGTGAGAGTGAGGGAGAGTAGAAGGGCTGACTAACCCAGCTACCTCTCAGTCCCAAAATGAGGGCTATGAAATCGCCACCCCAACTTCTACCTCATCTGTCAACTGCTGGAACATGGGAAGGGGCCAGTCCTGCAGATCCACAGCCATAGGATCTCCAAGACACAGCTCGACAACAGGATATACAAGAGGATCCCCCCAGAAAGTTCATTATTTATAGGGTAGCAGAAGCCAGAGTCATCGAGCCAGACCAATGACTCATTGCAATGAACACTTGCAAGTAAAGACATATGAACTAAAGGGTACTGAGTGATTCACTGGGCCACACTACATTTTCCTTTTAAATTTTATTTTTTAATTTAATTTAATTTTGTGATAGGGAGGTTGCAAGGATAGAGGGCAGATATGAATAGGATGGGGATGCATGATGTGAAATCCACAAAGAATCAATACAAACTAAAAGAAAGAAAGAAAAAAAATAACATTGTTAGTACATGTTACTACATGTATGAGTAAAAATGAAAAAAAATACGTGTAAGATTACTGATAAATATTGTATTGATAGAGAAAGGGGGAAGTAATAGAAAAGGTGAGGGGGAAATAAAACGAAGGGGAACTATAGGGGCAAGGTAGAAGGTAAGTTTGGGCTGAAGATAGAATGAAAAGAAAAAGTTCTAGAACTGCAATCTGATCAACTAAGAATCCCAGTTTCAGAAAACTGAGATGGGATATACAGAAATCGTGGGAAACAGGCGAGCTAACCTATGACTTTTTGGACAGCATATTAAAAGGACAGTGAAAATGGATGAGAGAGAGACACACAGAGAGAGAGAGAGAGAGAGAGAGAGAGAGAGAGAGAGAGAGAGAAACAGAGAGAGACAGAGAGAGACAGAGAGAGAGAGAGACAGAGACAGAGAAGAACATCAAAATTGACATTGATAAATAAATAAAAGACAAAATGTATGTGAGAGCTGTGTGGGCATTTCATGTCTGAATGAAGTCTTACCTGAATGCAGACTGACACCTCAACTCTTGACATTCCTTCACAGGCTCCTGGATGCCTCCCCCTTGAGTATGCTGCTCATACCTCTGAGTGCTTCAAGGATTGCTTTTCAAATATTGTTCTTACCTCTTGGAGATCATCTCCAAGATTGAAGGCATGTCACAGATGGTGGTTGCTCACAAATGAGTCATAAATGTCAGCCATATATCTGGACAGTCCTTTGGATGTCTGATTACAAATGCTGTTCTTTCTCCTAGAGAGATCTTGCAAGGTCTGGTCATAAATAATAGTCCTATTTTGTCACGTGTCAGTTGCAAATGTTGACTCTGACCTTGGACAATCATTTCAAATGTCCACCATAGTTCTTGGAACCTAAGTGTGTGACTTTGATTAGTTTATTTAAAATTAATTCATCATTTAAACCTTTAAAAGAGATTTTTTTTATTTTATGTTATTTTATTTGTTTTGCCTACCTATATGTCTGTGTACCATGTGCATGCAGTGACCATGGAAGTCAGAAAGTGTAAGATTCCTTGGAACTACAGTTAAGATGGTTTTTAACTGCCATGTGGGTGCTGGGAATTAAATCTAGGTCCTCTGGAAGAACAGTCAGTGTTCTTAACTGCTGAGCCATCTCTCCAGCCCCTTTGATTAGTTTTTGGCCTTTTTGAATAACTGTGTAGTTTTTATTCAAATTTAATTCCTTACATTCTGGAAGTATTCTGCTGACCAGGTTTTAGCATATAGTTCCGGATACTTGCTCCAAGATTTACAAGAAAGTGTATGGTTCACAAATGTTCTGCAAGCCACCAAGCAGCTGACCTAGCAGGCATCTTTTAAAAGCATAAAATGTGACATGGTGAGTGACAAAGTAAACCCATTTGTCCATCTCTCTTTACTTGGAAGTGTTCTTGGCAAAGAGAGAGTGATCTGGCTTGAGGCCTCTGGTTTCTACTATACTATCGATAATGTACCCTTATTGGGAATCCTCTGGGGTACGCTTTTGTTACCTTGTGTCATGGAGGTCCTTCAGCTTTGGGTCTGCAGGACTTTCCTCTTCACATGCTCCAGCAGATCACAGACAGAATGGATGCTGGGGTGAGCCAACTCATAACCTGGTTCTGGGCTTGGGTAATTTCAGAGTTGATCAGCAAACCAGCTCTTTCCCATTTTCACCACCAGGGTGAGCTCTTCAGCATTGTTCTGGCTACTTCACCCCTTCCTGGCAGCAATGAGCAAGGGAAGGGGCCAGTTCTCCTAATTTTGCACTATAGCTTTCATGATAAGATTTTTTTCCTATTTACCATTTTTCTTTTCTTTTCTTGTTTTTCTCTTAAATTTATTTTATCTTGGGGTTGGGGTTGCAAGGGCAGAGGGTAGATGTAGATTTGAAGGGACAGGGAAATGAATGGGATAGAGATGTATGTTTTGAAAGACGCAAAGAATAAATAAAAAGGAGGATAAATAAAATAGAATAAAATGGTTTCTGGTGGGGAGGTGGAGAAGGACTCAATTTTCTTTAAGGGGTTAGCCCTGAAAATGACCATGCTCCAATGAGTATATGGGCAATACAAATTGGACTTGGTGCTGTTTATTGTGGGGGGCACAAGTGTGGGATGTTAGACATTGGAGAATGGGAAAAGAGGAAATTATGTCAGGGAAAAATAATTTTTGTATTAATGCATAGTCATCTACAACTTTCTTTTATTGTTGTGTCTTATTCATCAGGGTAATGCTGCTTGGTAGTATGAATTTGATAGCACTCTTTTTTTAAAAAAAAAAACATTACAGAGTAGTTTGAAGTATGTTGGTTCTAGCTCTTCTTTAATGGTTTGGTAGATTTCAGCAGTGAATTCATTTCTGGGATTATCTTTTTGGGAAATTTTCTTTAACACCACCAATCTCATTGATTGTTTTGGATCACTTTAAGTTATTTATTTCTTAATTTGATTTTGATAGGTCATATATTCAGGAATTTAGTCATTGCTTCAAGAGTCTCAACTTTTTGGAGTATAAACTTTCCAAAGATTCCCAATGATATGCTGGGTTTTATTAGAATCTGTTATAACATCTCTTTCATTCCTTATTTTATCAACTGGGGTCGCTTTCTCTTTCTTTTGGTTAGTTTGGCTAGAAGATTAGTTATTTTGTTTTTTTTTTCCCAAAGATCTAACTCTTTTACTAATTCTATATATTGCTTTTTTGGTTCAGATCATTAGTTTATCATTAATTTCTTTCCTTTATTATTTCTTTCTATTGCTTTTAGCTTTGGGTTGTTCTTAATTTTCTATTACACTGAGAAGAGCCATTCGGTTATTTGTTTGATATCTCACTAACATTTTAGAATAAACCTTCACAGTTACTAGCTTTCCTCCTAAACTGTCTCAATTATATCTTAATTTTTGATATACTGTGCTATTATTTTTATTTGATTCTAGAATTAACAAAAACATCCAGGGCGGGAGAGATGATGGTTCAGTAGTTAAGAGCAATTAAAGCTCTTCCAGAGGAGGACTCAGTACTTGCATCAGGTGGCTTACACATGCCAGTTCCAGGAGGTCTGACCTCTTCTGGCCTCTGGACTCTGTGATCAACTGCACACACGTCATTCACTTGAACACATAAACTCACTGAAGCACACATGTGTGCACATAAATAAAAATAATAAATAAATTTTTCCTTTCTCATTGCTTCAATAGTTCCTTCAGGAGTATATACTTGTGCATCTTTACATCTTGGACCTGAAAGATCTCTTAAGGTGGCTAATAATACAGCTGAGGTGTATTATTATGTCCAATGCTCTTAAGACCATTGTGATTGTGGGAGCTGTAGAGGCAGACAATCTGAATCACGATTTCCAAGACCTAATGAGTAATTTCTTTGCATGAGGGTCATAGCTGTAGATGCCAAGTATACTGCTGGAGCTTTTTGTTTTCTCAGGTTCCACAGCAGTGAAATAAAGATAAGTGGCTCCAGAGATCAATTTGCCTGCTGACCTCAGGTTCAAGACTCTTAAACAGCAATGTTATTCTTAGTTGATTGTCTTTCCTCCACTGTGTAGGTTGTGTAATTACTTTTCACTATGAATTTTGTTTCCTGAGTTGAGCTATCTACCATCTGATCTTCTTGGCTTGTTCGTGTTTGACCTTTCCATTCTCCACAACTGCCTCCCAAGGCTATCTCTCACCATAGTGTTATGACAGGTTAAATTCAGGCTACCTTCTCAGTTTTAAAAAATGAGCTTTCCCTTAAGATGGTACTCTCACACTCCAAGTTGATGGAGTGAAAAAGTGGGTTACTCACTACAGATGTAAACACCATCTTATCAAAACCTTTAGCTGGTTTTGAGGTTTGCAAGGACTGTGGGATTTTCCTGAGAATAGGATTTTTCGATCTCTTTTCACCCAGGCTGCCTAGATTACCTTTGAGAAAAGGATTTTGCTTCCATCCTCTCCACCAGGGAGCCAGATGTCTGGAACTATGTTTGAATCAGAAAACTCTATTCCTGCGCGTTACTTATCCTATCATGACTTGAGGCTTTCAGAAGTTTTTCTTTCTTCCTCTCCTTGTCACTTTGGAATTGAGACTGCTTTCCTTATTTTGGCTCTTCACCTTTACCGGCACACACAGAGGCAACTTCTAGTTCATCATCGTAAATTGAAACCCAAGCACCAGAACCTTACATTTAATATTCCAGGCTTTCTCATATAACTATAATTAGCCTTAATTGAAATAGATATTATTAAGCAAGTTTCCTCCATATAGTCACTCTTATTATTTGGAAAATAATATTTTGAAGTATTAACTAGTGTCTTAAAGAGGAAAAGACCAACTTTTATGACATTAGTTTTTTAGGGTCAAATGAGTTATAGTAGTCGTTTTTGTTTTCAAAAAGTATCAATAATTGAAAATCATCCATGAAAAAAGTACTCTTGAAGGAAAAGACTAATAAAGATATTCAAATAGTTGGGGAACACACTAGAAAACAGTGTACAAAATGTTTTGGTTTTTCTTCACTCACCTTGTCTTGGAAGCATAAGTAATCAAGTTATTAGGCATTTTGAACCATGTTTTGAGAATTATGAGAGAGTCTGGTCTTAGGCAGAAAGGTACATTTGAACTAACATAAATTTCAGTATTTAAGCCCAGATCAATCATGAAAGCATGCATGTGGGAAGAGACTATAGGTTGAATTACAGCACTTTTACATGCAGCTTTCCTGCCAAGTTACATGTTTCTTACTCAACAGTTATTGCATGGGTGACTACCAATTACTATGTACCATGAACCAAAAGGATTAAGGACAAAAGTGAATGAGACAAGCTTTGAAGAGCCCTCAAGTCATTCCAATAATTTACTTAACACATCCTTTATACCTCATGCTTCTCCTTTGCATCATAATGGTAAGGGGAAAGTTATAACTTATGCCCTTCGCTCTATTTGATAAAAAGTTATCAACCCTTAGTGCCATACTGTATTCATCTTTCTCATTAATTAACAATCTCCTCAGAGACAGGACATACATCTAAGATTTCTCATGTATTCTTTTCCATTCTTTCCCTCTCTACTAGAACCATTGATAAAAGACTATATAAAGAATATCAAGGCCATGCCAAATAGTAAACCCTGAAAATATACAAGTAATATTACACATACTGGCCACATTGTGTATGTATATATATACATACATATACATGCATGCAATAAAATTAGAGGCTATGGATTCGAAGGAGAGCGTGGAAGGGTATAAAGGAAGGTTTGGAGAGAGTAGGGAAAGGAGAAATGCTGCAATTATGCCATTAGTTTCACTAAGTCTTTACTAGGATTCTCCATCATGTCAACTAATATAGGTATCCACTCTAGCTTTGAGTGTTTCCATACAATCCTTATCTGTTTTATAGTTGTATATTCTTAGAACAGAACAAAGCTTACCCTATCATTTAGAACTTAAAACTGATTTCTAAGACAGTGACACATTGATACAATGTAATACTCATCAGTAGAAACAGTGAGTTAGTGATACATATTACATGGAAAAGTCCCAGTAGCATCATTGTATACGAAAGAAGCATAACTTAAAAGGTTCTGTGCTGTATTAGCTATTTTACAGTGTATTATAAAATTGCAGAGTCATATGGACAAACAGACAGACAATAAGGGAGAAGGGATGTGTATTTCAAAAGGATATAATGAAATTTAGGGACCCATGGAAATCTTTATGTCTACAGGGTATTGCTTACTGGGTGTACTTATCAAAATATGTAGAACTATACAATGCACTTATAGACTTTTTATATAAATCATACTCAAATAAAACAGGAATGTGTGTAAATGTATTCTAGGAAATGGCTAGTGTCCTTATAGGCCACTCACTTTGAGTCTCTGTGGGAGAAATAATGAGAATTGTAACATATGCACACAAAAATGGGAAATTAAAATGGTAATACTATTGGTAAAACAGTGTTGTAGGAGACAGATTGTTTCTGGCTGCCCAGACTTGAAATAATCACACAGAAACCATATTATTTGCAATACTGTTTGGTCAATAGCTTAAGTGTATTTCTGGCTAACTCATATCTTAAATTAACTCATCTCCAGCAATCCATGTATCACCATGAGGCTGTGGCTTACCTGTTAAAGTTCTGGCATCTGTCCCTAGCAGGGCTACATGGCTTCTCACTGACTCCTCCTTTTTCTCTCAGGATTCAGTTTAGATTTCCCTGCCTAGCTCTATTTTGCCCTGCATAGGTCCAAAACAGTCCTTTATTAACCAATGTTATTTACAGCATACATAAGGGAATCACACATCACTTCCCCTTTTCTGTTTAAATAAAATGGAATGATTTAATTTTAACACAGAAAAAATACATATAATAAGACAGGTATAAAGCAAAAATTATAGTTACAATATTTATATAAGTATAACTACCCATTCTTCAACTCTATGAAAGACTCCAGAAGGATATAATATTACCTAAGTTAACAGGAAGTATATTGCAAGCAACTTCCAAAACTCTAGAATTGGCAAAGACATCTCGCTGCCTGGACAGTTATCCAAGGTTCTTCTATAACACTGGGGCATCCATCTTCAGCCTACAGGCCCATAGTATCCAGCAGACTTTTCCATGAAACAGGAAATTTCAAAGACAGTACTGCCTATATTGGTAGTTTTTCAGTAACTTTCTTCTGCATCTTGCAGAATGTCTGGCAAACTTTTTCATGGAGCAGGAACCCTGAAGGACGGTCTCACCATTAGTCAAGTTCAGCAGTCATTTCTCTGTGTGTCCTGCATGTCCAGTTTATAGAGCATAACATCAAGCAGTCCAGGCAACAACATTTTCTTGCTCAAATGACTTAACAAACTCCATGAGGAGCCTCTTCGATGCCCATCATCCTTTTGAAATAATTGGTGCTGTCAGGAGCAGATGTGTCTCATTGTCATGAAAAATTCTAGCCTATTAAAACATTTTAAATGCCATATTCCATAGGTCTTTGAAAGGTTTGAAGATTATCTATCTAACTAAAATATATCTATCTAGGAAACCTGACTGACTACAAGCTTGACTATTGTAGATGACTATCTATTAACCTTTATTTCTTAGTTATATATTACATTTTAAAATGAACGGCACAATTACAATACCTTAATCAAGAGCAGAAATTTACATAAATAGACCAAGATCCATACCAATGAAAATTATTCGTATCTATATAATATCCCACTTTAAATATAAACAAAAATTTATAAACAATCATTTAGGAAATTTGGGTGTCATTCTCTGCAAACTGCTTTCTGCTCTTTATTGGGTGAAATATTTTTGTTTACAGCAACTTTTTGGGAGGGTCTTGGTCCATCAAAACACATTAGTCTGGAATTAATCCACAGGTTCTCCTCTTCTGTGGAAATGAAAGAAAATCCTCTTTTCCAAAGCAACAAATTCTTAGACCCAAATTCTGAAGTCATAATACGTTTAAAACATATATGCTGGTTTAGCTTAACAGCCCATACAATGAAATGTCTCTCTGAACTTAGCTCCTTCACAGTCAAAATAGACAAAGAAAGCACAACAGTGTACATAATCTAGACTCTCTGCATATTTTCCATCTTTAGGTGCCTTATTTTTCTTTACTCCTTTAATCTATGGCTGTCTGTACTCTGTCTCTTTAGAGACTTTACTTTTTTTAAAAAAAATTTACTTCTTTTTTTTTATTTATTAAAGATTTCTGCCTCCTCCCCGCCACCACCTCCCATTTCCCTCCCCCTCCCCCAATAAAGTCCCCCTCCCTCGTCAGCCCTAAGAGCAATCAGGGTTCCCTGCCCTGTGGGAAGTCCAAGGACCCCCCATCTCCATCCAGGTCTATTAAGGTGAGCATCCAAACTGCCTAGGCTCCCACCAAGCCAGTACATGCAATAGGATCCAAAACCCATTGCCATTGTTCTTGAGTTCTCAGTAGTCCTCATTGTCTGCTATGTTCAGCGAATCCGGTTTTAACCCATGCTTTTTCAGATCTAGGTCAGCTGGCCTTGGTGAGTTCCCGATAGAACATCCCCATTGTCTCAGTGTGTGCAAGCACCCCTCGCCGTCCTGAGTTCCTTGCTCGTGCTCTCTCTCCTTCTGCTCCTGATTTGGACCTTGAGATTTCAGTCCAGTGCTCCAATGTGGGTCTCTGCCTCTGTCTCATTTCATCGCCTGATGAAGGTTAATATTCAGGAGGGTGCCTATATATTTTTCTTTGGGTTCACCTTCTTATTTAGTTTCTCTAGGATCACAAATTATAGGCTCAATGTCCTTTATTTATGGCTAGAAACCAAATATGAGTGAGTACATCCCATGTTCTTCTTTTTGGGTCTGGCTTACCTCACTCAGGATAGTGTTTTCTATTTCCGTCCATTTGTATGCAAAATTCAAGAAGTCATTATTTTTTTACTGCTGAGTAGTACTCTAATATGTATATATTCCATACTTTCTTCATCCATTCTTCCATTGAAGGGCATCTAGGTTGTTTCCAGGTTCTGGCTATTACAAACAATGCTGTTATGAACATAGTTGAGCATATACTTTTGTTGCATGATAAGGCATCTCTTGGGTATATTCCTAAGAGAGGTATTGCTGGGTCCAGAGGTAGGTTGATCCCGAATTTCCTGAGAAACTACCACACTGATTTCCAAAGTGGTTGCACAAGTTTGCATTCCCACCAGC
The DNA here is from genome assembly GCF_950005125.1 of Chionomys nivalis. Classification (NCBI taxonomy): domain Eukaryota; kingdom Metazoa; phylum Chordata; class Mammalia; order Rodentia; family Cricetidae; genus Chionomys; species Chionomys nivalis. The sequence continues at coordinate 32,349,807 of NC_080112.1, forward strand.
AATGGATGAGTGTACCCCTTTCTCCACAATCTCTCCAGCAAAGGCTATCACTGGTGTTTTTTTATTTTAGCCATTCTGACAGGTGTAAGATGGTATCTTAAAGTTGTCTTGATTTGCATTTCCCTGATCACTAAGGAGGTTGAGCATGACCTTAAGTGTCTTTTGGCCATTTGAACTTCTTCTGTTGAGAATTCTCTGTTCAGCTCAGTGCCCCATTTTATAATTGGGTTGATTAGCCTTTTACGGTCTAGTTTCTTGAGTTCTTTATATATTTTGGAGATCAGACCTTTGTCAGTTGTGGGGTTGGTGAAGATATTCTTCCAGTCAGTGGGTTGCCTTTTTGTCTTAGTGACAGTGTCCTTGGCTTTACAGAAGCTTCTCAGTCTCAGGAGGTCCTGTTTATTCAATGTTGCCCTTAATGTCTGTGCTGCTGGGGTTATACGTAGGAAGTGGTCTCCTGTGCCCATGTGTTTTAGAGTACTTTCCACTTTCTCTTCTATCACGTTCAGTGTGTTCGGACTGATATTGAGGCCTTTAATCCATTTGGACTTGAGTTTTGTATATGGTGATAGATATGGATCTATTTTCATTCTTCTACAGATTGACATCCAGTTTTGCCAGCACAATTTGTTGAAGATGCTTTCTTTTTTCCATTGTATACTTTTAGCTCCTTTATCGAAAATCAGGTGTTCATAGGTTTGTGGGTTAAAGTCAGGGTCTTCTATTCGACTCCATTGATCGACTTCTCTGTTTTTATGCCAGTACCAAGCTATTTTCAATACTGTGGCTCTGTAATAGAGTTTGAAGTCAGGGATGGTAATGCCTCCAGACGATCCTTTATTGTATAAGATTGTTTTGGCTATCCTGGGTTTTTGTTTTTCCATATAAAGTTGATTATTGTCTTCTCCAGATCTGTGAAGGATTTTGATGGGATTTTGATGGGGATTGCGTTGAATCTATAGATTGCTTTTGGTAGAATTGCCATTTTTACTATGTTAATCCTCCCAATCCAAGAGCAAGGGAAATCCTTCCATTTTCTGGTGTCCTCTTCAATTTCTTTCTTCAAAGACTTAAAGTTCTTGTCAAATAGATCTTTCACTTCCTTGGTTAGAGTTACCCCAAGATATTTTATGCTATCATGAAAGGTGATGCTTCTCTGATTTCCCTCTCTACTTCCTTATCCTTAGTGTATAGGAAGGCAACTGATTTTTTGGAGTTGATCTTGTATCCTGCCATATTACTAAAGGTGTTTATCAGCTGTAGGAGTTCTTTGGTAGAGTTTTTTGGGTGGGTCACTTATGTATACTATCATATCATCTGCAAATAACAAAAGCTGAACTTCTTCCTTTCCAATATGAATTGCCTTGATCCCCTTATGTTGTCTTATTGCTATTGCTAGAACTTCAAGCACTATATTGAAGAGGTATGGAGAGTGTGGACATCCTTGTCGTGTTCCTGATTTTAGTGGGATGGCTTTGAGTTTTTCTCCATTTAATTTAATGTTAGCTGTCGGCTTGCTGTAAATAGCTTTTATTATATTTAGGTATGACCCTTGTATCCCTAATCTCTCCAAGACTTTTATGATAAAGGGGTGTTGAATTTTATCGAATGCTTTTTCAGCATCTAATGAAATGATCATATGATTTTTTTCTTTCAGTTTATTTATATGGTGGATTACATTGATAGATTTGCATATGGTGAACCAGCCCTGCATCTCTGGGATAAAGCCTACTTGATCATAATGGATAATTTTTCTAATGTGTTCTTGGATTCGGTTTGCCAGTATTTTATTGAGAATTTTTGCGTCGATATTCATGAGTGAGATAGGCCTATAATTCTCTTTCTTGGTTGGGTCTTTGTGTGGTTTTGGTATCAGGGTAACTGTAGCTTCATAAAAGGAATTTGGCAATGACTCTTCTGTTTCTATATTGTGAAATACATTAAGGAGTATAGGTATTAGGTCTTCTTGGAAGTTCTGGTAGAATTCTGCATTGAAACCATCTGGTCCTGGGGTTTTTTTGGAAGGGAGATTTTTGATAACAGTTTCTAGTTCTTCGCGACTAACAGGTCTATTTAGATTGTTCCCCTGGTCTTGGTTTAGCTTTGGTATATGGTACTTATCTAAAAAAATGTCCATTTCTTTTGCATTTTCCAGTTTTGTGGCATGCAGGCTTTTGTAATAAGATCTAATGATTCTCTGAATTTCCTCTGGTTCTGTGGTTATGTCCCCCTTTCATTTCTGATCTTATTTATTTGCGTGTTCTTTCTCTGTTGTTTAATTAGTTTGGATAGGGGTTTGTAGATCTTGTTGATTTTCTCCAAGAACCAACTTTTTGTTTCATTGATTTTTGGACTGTTTTCTGTGTTTCTATTTTATTGATATTCGCCCTCAGTTTGATTATTTACAGTTTTCTACTCCTCCTGGGTGCATCTGCTTCTTTTTTTTTTCTAGAGCTTTCAGGTATGCTGTTAAGTCCCCAATGTATGCTTTCTCTGTTTTCTTTAAGTGGACACTTAGTGCTATGAACTTTTCTCTTAGCACTGCTTTCATTGTGTCCCATAGGTTTGAGTATGTTGTCTCTTTATTTCATTAAATTCAAGGAAGACTTTAATTTCTTTCTTAATTTCTTCCTTGACCCAGGTGTGGTTCAGTAGTTGACTGTTCAGTTTCCATAAGTTTGTCGGCTTTCTGGGGGTAGCATTGTTATTGCCTTCTAACTTTAGTCTGTGGTGATCTGATAAGACACAGGTGGACACTGATTTTTTTTGTATCTGTGGAGGTTTCCTTTGTTTCTGAGTATGTGGTCAATTTTTGAGAAGGTTCCATGAGCTGCAGAGAAGAAGGTATATTCTTTCTTATTTGGGTGGAGTGTTCTATAGATGTCTGTTAAGTAAATTTGCTTCATTACCTCCAGTAATTCTCTTAATTCTCTATTTGGTTTCTGTCTGATTGACCTGTCCATTGGAGAGAGAGCTGTTTTGAAGTCTCCTACTACTAGTGTGTGTGGTTTGATGTTTGCCTTGAGTTCTAGTAGTATTTTTTTTACATAAGTGGGTGCTTTTATATTAGGGGGGTAGATATTCAGGATTGAGACTTCATCCTGATGGATTGTTCCTGTTATGAGTATAAAGTGTCCATCTCGATCCCTTCTAATTGATTTTAGTTTGAAGTCAGTTTTGTTGGAAATTAGTACGGCCACACCTGCTTTTTTCTTAGGACCATTTGCTTGAAAAACCTTTTCCCAACCCTTTACTCTGAGTAGATGCCTGTCTTTGTGGTTGAGATGTGTTTCTTGCAAACAGTAGAATATTGGATCCTGTTTTCGTATCCAATCTCTTAGCCTGTGCGTTTTTATATGTGAATTGAGACCATTAATATTAAGTGATATTAATGACCAGTGGTTGTTTACTCCGTTTATTCTTATTGTTTTTAGTAGTAGAGTTTGTGTGTCTCCCTTCTTTGAGTTGTTCTGGTGAAGGGTCGCTAGATGCCTGAGTTATTGAATGCAGTGTTGGCAATGTTGGATTCCTTGGGTTGTGATTTTCCTTCTATTACTTTCTGTAGGGCTGGATTTGTGGCTACATATTGTTTAAATTTGTTCTTATCCTGGAATGTCTTGTTTTCTCCATTGATAGTGAACGATAGCTTGGCTGGGTATAGTAGTTTGTGTTTGCATCCATGGTCTCTTAGTTTCTGCAGTACCTCTATCCAGGACCTTCTGGCTTTCATGGCTTCCATAGAGAAGTCAGGTGTAAATCTGATTGGTTTACCTTTATAAGTAACTTGACCTTTTTCCTTTGCAGCTCTTAATATTCTTTCTTTAACCTGTATATTTTGTGTTTTATTATATGGCGAGGAGATGTTTTCCTTTGATCCAGTCTGTTTGGTGTTCTGTATGCTTCTTGAATATTCAAAGGAATATCTTTCTTTATGTTGGGAAAGTTTTCTTCCATAATTTTGTTAAAAATATTTTCTGGGCCTTTGAGCTGTGACTCTTCTCCTTCTTCTATTCCTATTATTCTTAGGTTTGGTCCTTTTATTGTGTCCCATATTTCCTGAATGTTTTGTGATGAGAATTTGTTGGCTTTGCTGTTTTCTTTGCTCAATGCGTTTATTTTCTCTATGGTGTCCTCAGTATCTGAGAGTTTTTCTTCTATCTCTTGTATTCTATTGATTATGCTTGTTTCTGTAGACTCTCCTTGTTGACCTAGACTTTCCATATGCAGCTGGTCCTCAGTTTGTGTTTTCTTCCTTGCTTCCATTTCAGTTTTCAATTCTTGAACTGTTTTCATTACCTGTTTGATCATTTTTTCTTGGTTTCCCAGGGTATCATATACGTATTATTCATTTCTTCAAACTTTTTGTTATACTTCTCATCCATTTCTCTAAGGGCATTTTTTACATGTTGTTTAAGGGACTCTATTGCTTTCATAAAGTCCATTTTCCCCCCTTCTTCTGTGTTAAGGTGTTCAAGTCCTTGTGTTGTAAGATCATTGGGTTTTGGTGTTTTCATGTTGTTTTTAAAATTGTTGGGTGAATTTTTGCCTTGGCACCTGCCCATCACCTCCTATCAATGCTATCTAATGGGTCTTTTAAAACCGGATCAGATTTCTCTGCTGGCCAGGGGCTTAGAAAATGCCCTCACTCTGTTTCCTGGCTCCTTTCGTGGACCAAGATCCCTCTCATCACTCAGAAGGGTCTTCAGGAACAGGACCCAGATCCCCGCTTGCCAGGGACCTCGTCAACAAAAGGCCTTCCTCTTTGATTTAATTGTAGTGGGGCGATCTGCTTTCGGAGTTGCACGCCGATCCCTGCCGCTTGGCTGTCGACGCCAAGCCGGTCCCCGCCCATTTACTTCTTTTTATAACTGTCTATATTCTTTTTCTTTTATCTCCCAAGCCTACATACATTTATCCAACACTGTGACCAGTTTAGAAATTTGTTTTTATCTGAATCTATCTTTATTGTGTACCTGTAATTATTTTTTAACCATAAGCACCTTCTTTTAATGTTAAGTGGGTATGACTAGGGCCAACATGGCCTTGCCTGATTGCAAGTCCAACATGGCTGAGGCATATTTGATGCTCTGGAGCCATGTACATTGCCCCATTTTTAGGCATGCAGTGGGTCTATGTTGCCATTAAACAGATTGTAGCACTCTGCTCACAAACCCCATTTAAATGCTCTGTAGCCAGACCTCCCACAAAAGAGTTAGAGCCATTTGTGCTGGTGAACTAATGGAGGAAGATCATTGGTTAAAAAATAAAGAAACTGCTTGGCCCTCATAGGTTAGAACATAGGTGGGTGGAGTAAACAGAACAGAATGCTGGGAGGAAGAGGAAGTGAGCTCAGACTCGAAAACTCTCCTTTCTGGGGCAGATGTGATGAAGCTCTGACCCAGGATGGACGTAGGCTAGAATCTTCCCGGTAAGCGCACCTTGGGGTGCTACACTCATTAATAGAAATGGGCTAGTCCAGGTGTGAGAGTTAGCCGAGAAGAGGCTAGATATAATGGGCCAAGCAGTGTTTAAAAGAATACAGTTTGTATGTTGTTATTTCAGGGTATAAACTAGCCAGGTGACCAGGAGCTGGGGCAGCAGGAACACAGCCCGCAGCTCCCCCTACAAAATGGCACCCTATGTGGTAGCAGCAATTTCTTGGGTCTGCTCTGCTTGCTAGAGGCAAACAAGTGCTCTCATCTAAGAGAGGCTTCCTAACTCAGCTTTAGCTGCAAAACCCTCAGCTATTTTAAGAGGTCCTGCGACGAAACACTTAAAGCGGTCTTGGTGAAAAGCTAAAGGCATGCTTTTCGGTTTTCAGCCATAGCAGGAAAAAAGTTGTTCTGTTTTATTTAAAATGCAGGTTTTCTGGGCTGTCCGGCCAGGGCAAACTCTGACTTTCAAGCAGGCGGTCCTGACTTCAGAGCTTTTGAGTGTTGCTTAATACTGTTGTAGCTTGCTTGCTGGCAAGGACCTTGAAACATTGTAGAGTTGTGGCTATGAACAGGGCTCTGGCGGGTACTTCAGCCACAATGCTGGAATGGCGGAAAGCTAAGGAATGGGCTGGATCCAGCCGTCAAAACCATCCATATTGCTCAGTAATTTAAAGGCTCGTGTGGTCAGAAAAAGAGAGATATACAGTAAAAAGAGATTCAAAGACAAAGAAAACCTTTAAATGATTTACAGTGTGTTTAAAAATATATGCAAGCTAAAAGTTAAAGTTCTTAAAAGTAAAAAAAAAAGAGAGAAAGAAAGAAAGTAGTTGGGTATGGTAGTAAACACCTTTAATCCCAACACTTGGGAGCCAGAGGGAGATTGACCTCTGTGACTTCAAGGTGTGGCAGTACACACCTTTAATCCCAATGCCTGGGAGGCAGAGACAGACAGATCTCTGAGAGTTCAAGGACAGCCTGGCCGACAGAGTTATTCCAGGTCAAAGATTTACAGAGAACCTGTCTCAAAATAAAAGTAAAATAAACAAAATAGAGTTTAAAATAAAGCTTCACAAAGATGGAAAATACACAGAGAATTTTGATACTGTATGTTATCATGCTCTGTTTGAATTGTTTGAATGCTGAGGAAGGAACAACAGCTGCTAAAAGATATTTGTTTATAAATGCTGCTGAACTAATCCAACATAGATATTTTGAAAATTCCTTGACTTCAGAATTTGGATCTAAGGATATGATGCTTTGGAAAGGAGTTTCTTCTTTTGTTTTCACAGAGGATGAGACTCTTGGATTGTTTCTATCCCAATATGGTTTGATGGACCATGCCCTCCTGAAAGGTTGATGTGAACACCTTCAAAAAATTACTTCACTCGACTGCTGGATGAGATGAACCTAGCAGACAGGTTATCCCATAAAAGACCCAAATAACAGTACTCCCATTCAGCAGAAAGCAGTTTGGAGAGAAATAACTACATCCATATTCCCAAATATTGTTTATAAATGTTCTTTTACATTTAAAGGGGGATATGATATAGGTATGAATAATTTGCATTAGTATAGATTTGCTTTATTGATAGAGATTTAAGGTCAATTTTGTTATATGTATATGTATTTCTGATCTTGATTAAGGTATTGTGATTGTGTAGTTCATTTAAAAATGTAACGTATATAGGTTGTTAATAGATAATCATTAATAATAGTCAAGTTTGTAGTCATGTTAGTTAGATTTTCTAGATGTGCATGGATATATTTCAGATAGGTGTTCATCATATCTTTCAAAGGCTAGAGAATATGGCATTTTAAATGTTTTAATAACTTAGGGTTTTTCTGACAATGAGACATGCCTGCTCCTGGCAGCACCAATCTACTTCAAGAAGAAAGAAGATGGACATCGAAGAGGCACCTTATGGAGTTTGATAGCCATTTGGGCAAGAAACTGCTCTTGCCTGGACTATTGCATAAACTGGACACAGAAAACCCACAGAGAGAGGACTACTGAACTTGCCTAAAGGTGAGATGATCTTTCGGGGTTCCTGATTCATGAAAGAGTCTGTGAGACATTCTGCAGGATACAGCAGATAGTGACTGAACTGCCTTTGAAATTTCCTGCTTCATGGAAATGTCTTTGGATACCACAGGCCTTTAGGCCGAAGATGGATGCTCCAACGGTACAGAGGAACTTTGGGTGACTGTCCAGGCAGCGAGATGTCTCTGTCATTTCTAGAGTTTGAAAGTTGCCTATTTCTTGTTTGCTTAGGTAATATTATATCCTTCTGGAGTCTTTGATGGAGTTAAAGAATATATAGATAGTTATAGTTTACTTCATTATGATAAAGATAAAATAGATGTAAATATTGTAATTTTTACTTGATAACTGTTTTGCTATATGTAATTTTGCTATGTTAAAGTTAAAGCATTCCTTTTTTTTTGTTTAAACAGAAAAAAGGGGAAATGATGGAGGAAGATCATTGGTTAAAAAATAAAGAAAATGCTTGGCCCTCATAGGTTAGAACATAGGTGGGTGGAGTAAACAGAACAGAATGCTGGGAGGAAGAGGAAGTGAGCTCAAACTCGATAACTCTCCCCTCTGAGGCAGGTGCGATGAAGCTCTGACCCAGGATGGACATAGGCTAGAATCTTCCCGGTAAGGGCACCTTGGGGTGCTACACACATTATTAGAAATGGGCTAGTCCAGGTGTGAGAGTTAGCTGAGAAGAGGCTAGATATAATGGGCCAAGCAGTGTTTAAAAGAATACAGTTTGAGTGTTGTTATTTCGGGGGCATAAGCTAGCCAGGTGACCAGGAGCTGGGGCGGCAGGAACACAGCCCACAGCTCCTATTACAGTGAACCAGTAAGCTGCCACATTTTTTTTAAAAAAAGAAGCTGTACAGGTTTTACTGCATCCCTCTTAAAGCCACAGTACCCCTGCTCACCATGAGCTCATTTAGAAAAAAAAATTGTGGCCACCAAGAAACTGTGCTAAACTCTGATCTTTTGTGTCTAGAATTCCTTTTCAAGCTCTCTCAGGTTTTAAGTACATTTAGTTGGCCACACTGGAGCCCCAACTTGTTGTAGGAGACTGTTTCCAGCTGCCCAGACATGAAATAATCACACAGAAACCATATTATTTGCAATACGGTTTGACCAATAGCTTAAGTGTATTTCTGGCTAACTCATATCTTAAATTAACCCATCTCCATTAATCTGTTTATTTTCACGTGGCTGTGGCTTACTGGGTAATGCTTGGCACCTGTCTCTAGTGGGGCTACATGGCTTCTCACTGACTCCTCCTTTTTCCCAGCATTCTGTTTAGTTTTCCCCACCTAACTCTATTCTGCCCTGCTCAGGGCCAAGACAATTCTTTATTAATCAATGGCAGTCATAGCATACAGAGGGGAATTCCATATCAAAACAGATGTACGCAAGGCACTTGTCTAAACTTTATATATATATATATATATATTAATTTTCACAACACCTCTATAGTATGTGCTATTACCATCTTTGTTCTACAAATAAGAAAACAGTTATGCAAAGATAACAAAATTGCTAAATACCACAGAGTTAATTAGACTTGGATTCAAATCTAGGCAGTTTGTTTCCAAATGCCATGTTTCCATCTACTCAATCCCACTGCCTTTGTAATTATTAGAGAATATTAGGGAGAACATTGGAAAATAATTGTTTTCATCTAGGATTCAAGTAGAGTTTAATTTGCAAGATGACTTCAAATAACAAAGGGCAGTGTTCTGTATACTCAAATCCAAAGGGAGAAATCAGGCAAGTGTTCATAAAGTCATCAATTCCCTGCCTTTATATATCAAACTACACTAGGCTTCACTTATGACAATGAAGAGAAAGAGAAGAAAATATTTTTGGAAAAAGAATTTTTTGTGAGGTTAACAGAGAGGTTATGTCATAATTCACGAGTAGCAACAGAACTGCTTTCCCCTCAGAATTAAGTTTATTATATAACCTTTTTGTAGCTATCATTTATCTTACTAGCTTCACACATTCCAATATTACAGCAATGTTTTGAAAACTATAGCCCAGAGCTGGAGATATTGGTCAGTGGTAGGGTGCTTACATAGTGTACAGGAGGCCCTAGGTCCAATACCCAGTGCTACAAAAACCAACAAGCAAATCATAAGCAACAGCAAAAATAATACAATATACACAAATGCCTCAGGGATGTTTCTCTCCTTTGATTTGATTTCAATGAAAATGTGTTAAAAATAAATTCACTTGGATATTGTTTATTTATGTTTTGTTTAAATATGCATGAGATGTGGCATTTCTCTTGAAAAGGTCATAAATATACACATTGAAAAACCCATATTTCTGAAATCCTACCATGGACAACACACTGACCAAATATACTGCATGTAAGATTCATATTGGAAATCACATCTATCTGCAGGATGCATTTTCTCCTGTTTCTCTTTGTCAAAGCATTTTTAAATGTCATACTAAAAATAATGGATTTTAACATGCATAGCATGTTAACAAAAATAAAATTTCTAGAGACACAGAATGTACATTTCAGAAAATGGAGCTGCATGGAGAAATGATATTTATTGATTGCTTTGAACTGGCAAAAGTTTTCACTATCTACCTGGCAGTCTGCTGCTGATAGATTTGGTAGCCAGTAATAGCAATAAATCCCAGTACTTTTTCTGAGATTTAAGAGAGTGTACAATTAAGGATATTCATTCAGTCAAGAGACATAAAGAAAAAAATTAGACTGTTTCTTGGATCCTATGACTCAGTGGAAGAAAAAAAGTGGGTCCATTATGGGAGGACCCTCCTGTGTCTTCATTGATATGTCTTGTTCTGATGTATTATCCATTAGTATTCTCAGGCTTGTCAAAGTTAGTTACATGAACAGAGGCTGAGAATTCTCACTCAGATGGGATTTGGTGTGTTTTGTTTTCTCTGGGGAATAAACTTGCATACTTAAGGAGAGAGTTACAGATGGGACAACTTTTGTGTAACTGCATTGTTATAGGGTATTTTTTTATCAATTATTGTTCTCTGACTGCAACTTTAGACTGAATGTTGCCACAGTTCAATTTTATTCCATTAGAGAGGAACAAACAGCAGTTTGGATAGAGCATGCACAACTTGGTTTTTATAGCCTACATTTTTCATGTAGTAAATCCCGACACTTTACAATCATTAAGAATATATATGAAGCCGGGCGGTGGTGGCGCACGCCTTTAATCCCAGCACTTGGGAGGCAGAGGCAGGCGGATCTCTGTGAGTTCGAGACCAGCCTGGTCTACAAGAGCTAGCTCCAGGACCGGCTCCAAAACCACAGAGAAACCCTGTCTCGAAAAACCAAAAAAAAAAAAAAAAAAGAATATATATGAAGACTTGCCTCCCAAATGTCTCTCCGGAGCTCAACCTGGGCTATAAAACAAGTCACCCACCACAGAAGCCATACACTCAGGTTCACTTCTCCATGAGCTCAAACTGGCCATTCTAAACAAGTTATTTCAGGTAGGAAAGTCATAGCTTGTGTGCATGAAAGTGTTGTTCTTTTGAACCACATGGCTGTTGCTTCTTCCTCATTTACTTCCTCCAAATTAGTTTGCCCTATTTCTCATCTCATTAATAATGTAGCCTCTGGTAAGTGCATAAGACTCAGGTTAGATGGTTCTATTGCAGTTGCTAGGATCCAGCTGGTTTCTACACTGGGATTATGGAGCCCTCTACCAATGCAAGCTTTTCCCTCCCAGTATATATCTGGATAACATTAGTCTGAGAAAATTTGAGACAACTACAATGAGCTTCCCTGATCTTGACTGCAGTTGCTGTGGGATCCTTTAATTAGCACCCTGTCTCCCCTGCATATGGTCCCTCATATGAGAGCAATGAGGATTACACACAGAGCTGTTTGGACTGGACAGACAGGAGGAAACTAAAAATAGGCTTAGATTTAATTTTTCTACCTGAAAGTGCAATTTTTTTTCAAGATAAAGGACTGGCCCTCTGGATAAAATGAAACCAAGATAGATAGAGTGGGAACACATCTTCCAGTTTTATGGCGTTCTTTCTTGAAATAGAACAAACGTCCTTCTTTTCCCCTGACTCCAGGGAGCAGCATGAAGAACACAAAAGGGCCATGTTCAGAAGAAACCATATTTTCCAAAGACTGTGTCATATTGAAGCTTATGGAGTGCTGGTGCTTACTGGGTCTTGACTCTAATACTTGTCTGGGTATTGCACTTCTCATTATCTCTTAGTTCATTTCATTGTTCCAAGCCCTGTGGCATAAGAAATATTCTTGGAGTGGTTAATCAATTATTTTTTAGCCCAAGTTTTTTTTTTCAAGGTTCGTTCTCTTGCCTGTAACATGGAGAAAATTTTTTTTTAAGTTCAAATTATAGATTTCCTTTTTTTCCTCCTATATTTTTTAATTATATATATTTTTAGTCCAGGATTCTCCATTTTCCTCTTAATATTGCTTCTTTAATACAGCCATTTAAATCCCTATTTTACAATATTTATCTCTCAATTTAATTCAGAAGTCAATGTGATATAGCCTAGGTAGAAGTCAGCATTTCTATAAAAAGCCACATGATCATTACTTTATGAATTGCAGTATATATAAACACCTCTCAATGATTCAAGTCTTCTGTTATATTGTATATAAAAGCAACATGTACAATATATAAAAGAATGAGTATGTTTGTCTTCTAATAAAACTTTACAGAAATAAGAGGATCATTCAATGATAAAACCTGGATTTAACATATATACAGAAACTCTAACAGTGGCAGACACCTGGTAAGGTTAAAGAGAAGCATGAGTCTTAATCACTTTGTAGGCCTTGGATAAGTTTATTTATTGCCCCCAAACATAGTAGTTATTGTGTGTGTGAAACAACAATGATAAATTTTTAAAGTACTAGACAAAGTAAAAAAAAAAAAAAAAGAATTTCCACTTAGCTTCTCTTTCAGATTAGTGAACGCTAATTTTCCTACTTTGCTTTCAGTTGCTGTAATAAATAGCTGGCCAAAAACTGAGGAGGAAAGGGTTTATTTGGCTTACAGTTATATGCAGTCCACCATAAAGGGAAATCAGGACAGGAACTCAAAGTAGAAGCTTGAAGCAGAGGCCATGGAGGAATGTAACTTACTGCCTTACTTTTCTTGTTTGGCTCAGTTATCTTTCTTTTTTATGGTTTTTATTGCACTATATAATTTTCTCCTCTCCCCTCCCTTTCTCCAATCTCCCCTTCTACCATCTCCTGTGACCCCCATGCTCCAAATTTGCTCAGAAGAACTTGTCTTTTTCTATTTCCCATGGTCATTAGATACATGTATGCCTCTCTTGGGGTCTTCTTTGTTGACTAGGTTCTCAGGGATTGTGAACTGCAGGCTGGTTTTTCTTTATTTTATGTCCAAAAGTCACTTATGAGAGAGTACATATTATATTTGTCTTTCTGGGTCTGTGTTACCACACTCAGTATGGTTTTTTTTTAATCTAACTCCATCCATTTGCCTGCAAATTTCAGGATGTCATTTTATTTTTTACCGCTGTGTAGTACTTTATTGTTTGAATGTATCACATTTTCTTTACTCATTCTTCAGTTGACGGGCATCTAGGTCATTTCCAGGTTCTGACTATAACAAATAATGCTGCTATGAACATAGTTAAACATGTATCCTTGTGATATAAATTAGCTTCCTTTACACAAAAGTGGTATTGCTGGGTCTTGAGGTAGATTGTTTCCTAATTTTCTTAGAAATCACCATGCTGATTTCCAAAGCAGCTGCGCATGTTTGCACTCCCACCAGCAATGGAGAAGTGTTCCTTTTACTCCATATTCTCTCCAGCATAAGCTGTTATCAGCATTTTTGATCTTGGCCTTTCTGACAGGTGTAAGATGCAATCTCAAAGTTGTTTTGATTTGCATTTCTCTGATGGATAAAGATGTTGAACATTTTCTTAGGTGTCTTTCAGCCATTTGAGATTTATCTGTTGATAGTTCTTTGTTTATGTCTGTACCCCATTTTCTATTGGATTATTTGTTCTTTTGATGACCAGTTTCTTAAGTTCTTTGTATTTTTGGAGATCTTAGGTCCATTTGATTGGAAATTCTTTTCCCAACCCTTTACTCTGAGGTGATGTCTGTGTTTGAGATTGAAGTATATTTCTTGTATGCACCAGAAAGATGAATTCTATTTTTGTATCCAAACTGTTAACCTGTGTCTTTTTATAGGCGAGTTGAGTCTATTTATATTAAGGGATATTTTTGACCAGTAATTGCTAGTTCCTGTTATTTTAGTTTTTGTTTTTGGTGATGTTATTGTGTGTGTTTTTCCCATCTTTGGGATTTGTTGCTGTGAGATCATCTATTGTCTATGTTTTTGTGAGTATATCTGACTCCCTCAGGTTTTCCTTCTAGCACTTTTGTAGGGCTGGATTTGCATCTAGGTATTGTTAAAATCTGGTTCTATCATGGAATGACCTGTTTTCTCCATCTATGGTGACTGAAAATTTTTACGAATATAGTAGTCTCTTAATGTTTCCATAGCACTTGATGAAGATTTTCTGGCTTTCATTGTTTCTCATTGAGAAGTCTGATGTAATTCTGATAGGTCTGCCTTTCTATCTTACTTGTCCTCTTTTTCTTCACATTTCTTAAGATTATTTCTTTATTCTGTATTTTTAATGTTTTGATTATAATGTGGTGAGGGGACTTTTTTGTTGCAGTATTATTTGGTGTTCTGTAAGCCTCTTGTATTTTCATAGGCATGTCCTTCTTTAGATTGGGAAAGTTTTCTTCTATAATTTTGTTAGGTATATTTTCTGTGCCTTTGAGTTGGACTTCTCCTTCTATCTCTGTTGTTCTTAAATTTGGTGTTTTCATGGTGTCCCAGATTCCCTGGATATTTTGTGTTAATCTTTTGTTAGATTTAATTTTTTTGACCGATGAGTCTATGTCCTAAAAACACCTAAGATTCTCACTTCCTTCTCTTGTATTTTGCTACTTATGCTTGTGCTTGTGTTTCCTGTTCATTTACCTATATTTTCTATTTCCAGAATTCCATCAGGTTGTATTTTCTTTATTGCCTCTATTTCAGTTTTCAAGTCTTGAATCATTTCTTTCCCCTGTTTGATTGCTTTTTCTTAATTTTCTTGAAGGGTTTTCTTGATTTCTTCCAAGTTTTTGTTTGTCTTTCCTACCACTTATTTGAGGGAATTTTTCATTTCCTCTTTAAGGGCCTCAAACATTTTCCTAAAGTTATTTTTCGGGTAATTTTTTTCTGCTTCATCTGTGTTGGGGTGTTCAAGTCTTGCTGTTGTAGAGCCACTAGTTTTTGTTGGTGTTGTAGAACCACTAATTTTTGGTGTTGCCTTGATGCTCTTTGTGTTGGTGAGTGTTTTCTTTCCTTGTTGTCTACTGATCTTTTCTTCCAATTGGTGTAGTTGAGGCTCTTTCTCTAGTGATCCCTCTTCCCAATGCCAGTGCATCCAAAGTTCAGATGGCTGCTCCTTGAGGTGGAGTAGGGGCCATGGTTCCAGTCACTAGGTGCTCCTGGAGGTGACTCAGGGCTTCCTACCTGCTCCTGGAGTTTGCTATGGCCTTGCTTGCCTGCTCCTGAAAGTTTCTTGGCTCGTAAACCTATTTTATAACCAAATCTTATAACAATATTGATGAAAATGCAGGTTTAGTGCTGCTGTGTAAAATAGTAAAACCCTGAGTGGATTTCAAAGCCATTATCTAGTTTGGCAGCAGCCTGAGAAGAGGGTTCAGGGAGAGCCCACAAGGAGAGTAAAAAAGAAAAACCTAGCCAGTTGGGCAGTGACTCTAGCTGAGTGTTGCTCAGGTTTATGTCGGTGGCTGAAAAGCCATAGACAAATGGCTTTTTCATGAATTCATACCCTAAACTTTGGTTGCCAAATCAAGCATGAATAATAAAACCCAGAGACAGTATTGGGGTTCAACCTGAAGATCAGAAAAGCTATGCAGCCAGCTATTGGCTCTTACTTCTCTACCTCAGACAAAAAAAAAATGGGCAAGATCCTGTCTCCACTAATCCTGAAGACTACACACCCCACACTCCCCACTCCCCAGTTAACTTTCTTATCTAGTTCAAGCCCACCATCCCAGGGTGACTCCAATTATAGTGGGATGGGTTTTGCTACATCAATCATTAAGCAAAAAAATATTCCACAGTCATGGCCATGGGCCAGCCTAATAAAAAACAGTTCCTCAAATGAGATTCACTTCTCTCAGCTATGTCTTGGTTTGTGTGAGGTGACAAAAATTGTAACATTCTACCCCATTTCAACTCTGGCATATAAATACAACACTTCAATCCATACCCTTTGAATTTCTTATTCCCAAGATTTCATGTTAATATCACATGTGTAAATTATAAATATTTCATGTTAATATCATGTGTGTAAATGTATAAAGCATGGTATAACTTTAAATGCCCCATGCCTTTACAACTTGTAGTGCTTTAAGAATGTAAGATCTGTTTAAAAATCTAAAGTCTCTTTATTCCACAATTGAGATTCCTTTCTCTCAGATATGTGAAGTTTGTGTCACATTGACAAGAATTAACTATGACACCGATTACTCATTTTAAGCACATGATTAAATAATGATAATATAGTCATAGACAAAATCCTTTTTAGCTTACTGCTATCCAGGGATTCAAGGACCATTAGTCCCACCTCAAAGAATAAAGAATAAAAGAAGGCATACAGGGTTGACCTTGAAGAATGATTGGATCTTCCTTCAGGACTTCCTTTCTTTCTTAGAGTCAAGGAGAGGATATTCTAAGAAGCAATATCTGGGTATAAAGAGATAAAACTTGTGTATATAGTATTTCAAGAAAACTGAAAATTTCTCTCATTTAGCTATAAAACATACTGATGAACAGTGAAATAGACTACAACTGTCAATTCACCTTCTTTACTCAAAGATCTATGATTTTGTACAAAGCAGAATGTATCCAGTTAAAAAACATAGCATCCTTCAATTTCCTTTATAGTGACAGATGAACAGTTTGGAACAATGAGCTCCAGGGAGATGTTTCTAGGAAGAACTTATTTTATAAGTAAATAGAAAGGATCTGTAAGAAGGAAGCCTCTTTTCTGAACTGGAATGTGGATATAATACTTGGAGATTCGCCAACCTATTTGCAGTCATGAAAATGATAGCAACATATTGTCAGTACCACTGCAAGGTGGGGGGCACAATACACACAATATGACATAAAAAAGCCTGTGTTCCCTGTGACTTTACTGAAATATCACATCAGCCCTAATTACATTTTTCTAGACCTTGATCATATAAGAAAATGGTAGTCTCCTTACTGGTTTTAGCTCCTGTGCATATACTTTTCACTGTTTATGAATGAACAACTAACACACAATGACTTTTGAAGTGATAGAGAACACACTGAATAAAATAGTTTTGATACATATTTTAGGAGTCCAAGTATGTTACACATTGAATATTCCCTAATAAAAGAGTCTGAAATCTGAAATGCTCCCAGATGTGAAGCCTTTTTGATCATTGACATGATAACACAAATGGAAATTTCCACACTTTATTGTGTCTGATAGATCATGGCAAAAATGTAGTCATTCCAAAAGTATTCTATATTCTTATATACAAGTTATATACAGGCATGTGTAT
This sequence comes from Chionomys nivalis, assembly GCF_950005125.1. NCBI lineage: Eukaryota > Metazoa > Chordata > Mammalia > Rodentia > Cricetidae > Chionomys > Chionomys nivalis. Next base: position 32,366,926 of record NC_080112.1, read on the forward strand.
TTTGTGTCTAGCTGTATGTGAAAGAAAATATTATAAAACTTTTAAAAAGTCAAAAACACTTTTAGACTTAAGCATTTCGAATATGGGAACTCAACTTGTAGTGAAGACTTCAGACAGAAACCTATGAATAATATCAGGAGAAACAGCAAAAGATTTTATTTTTTCTAAGGAGAGAGCTAAAATACTTTGACTAGAGATAGTTTAACTCTAAGAATAGGTCAGATATACAAGAGACCAGCACCTATAAACAGCCTTGAGGCAAACTAACAAATGTAATTACAAGCATACCTCTTTTGCTTTTTTTCTGTGTTATGCTATGCTGGCTCATTTTTAATGTCAACGTGACACAAGTTAAAGTCATCTAGGAAGAAGGAACCTTAATTTATAAAAATGCTTCCATTAGATTGATCTGTGGGGACATTTTCTTAGTTGATAATTGATGTGGGAGGCTCCAGCTCAAATTATGGTGGTGCCATACCTTGACAGGTGGTCCAGGGTTATACAGGAAAACAAAGACTGAGAATGTCACGGAGTGCAAGCTGGTAAAATGTGTTTCTCCATGTCTTATCTCCATTTTCCTGCCTTGAGTGCCTACCCTAAATTTATTTGATGATGGGTTGTGATATGGAAGGCAAAGTGAAATAAACCCTTTTCTCAAGTTACTTATGCTCATAGTGTTTTGATCACAGCAGTAGAAACTGTAACTAAGACATGTGCTTTACATATGTTGTGTTACAAGTTGAAGCTTTCTGGCAAACTTTCAGGGAACTGTTGTGGAACTATCTTTTTTATACTGTGAAGATGTGTTGCTTTCATTGTTTCAATAAAGCGCTAAATGACCAATAATCAGAGAGAACTCTGGGAAGAAGAAGTCAGAAGGAGAGGGAGCAAGATATGCACAAGGACAGGTAAATGCCACAAGTCGTGTGGCAAAATGTAGATTAATAAAATGGGTTAACTTAATTTGTAAGAGCTAGTTAGTAACAAACCTAAATTATCTGCTAAGGTTTTATAATTAATAAGAAGTCTCTTGTGGTTATTTTGGAGCTGGTTATCAGGAAAAAAAGTCTGCTTACAGGGAACCACTCTACCTACAATATTTCTCAAGTAGTTTCAATGTCCATTTGCATTGTTTAGTAACAATGAATTTTAAAATAATATTTCATATTTATTCATTGAAAGTGACACATATGTATATAATTTATCATAATTATACTCTTCTACTTCCTTCTTCAACCTCTCCCAAGACCTTCTCACCACATCTGTCTCTAAATTTCATTGCTTAGAGAAAAAATAATTTTTAATGAAGGCACATAAATTGTTATGCAGTGACATGCTTAAATTATAGCATCATACACATACAAAATTTTCACAATATTTTTCAGTCGAAGAGTAAGTTATTAATGGTGATGAAATTTTGTGGAATGTATATTTCAATAATTAGTATGAAATTTAAGTTTGAATCATTTTTGTGGTGATCTATAAAGTATTGATTTTAAAAGAATGTATTTCATTAATTCTTTGAGAATTTCATATGCATGAAATGTATTTTGATCATATTCATTCTCCTATTCACTCTTCTCTCTGATGCCTCTCAGAGTCACCGCCCTCCCCTCTCCCAACTTCATGCCTTCTAGCACTGTGAATGTTTGAAACAGCCATATGGAAACAATTTTATAAGCATATATATGCATATATATGATATATATTATATATATATATATTATGTACTGGGATTCCGTCTCTTGAGTTGTTAGGAGAGCCCCCATGCTCCTCCCTACCAGTTTATTGCCATGCTCTTTATGGCCCATCATAATTTTACATGATCTTATTGCTGAAAACAGCACTTAGTTTAGTCACAGGGCCTGGAGAAATTAAGATGGTAACGAATTGGAGGCATCCTCTATATTGGCTAACTTTTTTAATAGCAGAAGTACCTGCATAGGCTACTGAGGGAGAAGTCATCAACAATCTCATATAACTATGAGCCCTGTGACATACATTAACAACCAGCATAGCAATACATGCCCATAGATACAATAATGATATGAATATTATACAGGTGTTGCAAGGGGCAACCTCTTGTTCATCCTCGCCACCCAGAACTGAAATAACCAAACAGAAAAAGTATTAATTAAATCACTGCTTAGCCCATTAGCTCTAATTTCTTATTGGCTAACTCTTACATCTTAATTTAACCCATCTCCATTAATCTGTGCATCACCATGAGGTCATGGCCTACCAGCAAAGTTTCATCATGTCTATCTCTTTCAGTGGTGGCTTTATGGCATCTCCCTGACCCCACACTCCTTCTCCCATGCTATAGACCAAGACAGTTTTATTTATTCATTAACCAATAAAATAAACACATAGACAGATGTACCTCCCATACAATTTCCCCTTTTCTGTTTAATCAAAAAAGAAAGGCTTTAACTTTAACATAGTAAAATTACATATAACAAAACAGATATCAAGCAAGAATTATGGTTACAATATTTATATCTACTTTATCTTTTATCATACCTAAAGAAAGCTATAACTGTAACTACTCATTCTTCAACTCCATCAAAGACTCCAGAAGGATATAATATTATCTAAGTTAACAGGAAGTGCATTGTAAGCAACTTCCAAAATTCTAGAATTGACAGAGACATCTCCCTACCTGGACAGTCACCCGAAGTTTTTCTGTAATGTTGGGACATCCATCTTCAGGCAACAGGCCCAAAAGACTTTTCCGTGAAAAAGGAAATTTCAAAAACTGTTCCACCTCTATTGGCAGTTGGCCAGTTACTTTCTTCTGTATCCTGCAGAATGTCTGGCTGACTCTTTCATGAAGTAGGAACCCCGAAGGATCATCTCACCTTTAGGCAAGTTCAGCAGTCATTTCTCTGTGGATCCTGCATGTCCATTTCATCTAACAAACTCCATAAGGAACCTCTTAGATGCCCATATTCCTCTTGAAGTAGACTAGTCCTGTCAGGAGCAGATGTGTCTTACTGTCATGAAAAGTAATAATTTTTAAATCATTTAAGTGCCATATTCTGAAGGTCTCTGAAAAATTTGAATACCTAACTAACTGAAATATATGTCTATATATCTAGAAAACCTAACTAACATGACTACAATCTTGACTATATTTCTTAACTATACATTACATTTTTAAATGAGCTACACAATCACAATACCTTAATCAAGATCAGAAATACATATACACAGTATAACAAAATTGACCTTCAATTTGTATCAATAAACCAAGATTCATACCAATGCAAATCTCTATAGCATATCCCCCTTTAAATGTAAACAAACATTTATAAACAATATTTGGGAATAGGGATATAGCTTCTGTTCATCCTGCTTCCTGTTGTTTGGGGGCATTGTTAATTAGGTTTTTCATGGTGTATCCTGTGTATTAGGTTCGTCTTAGACAGCAGCTGGGCGAAGTAATTTTTTTGGGGGGGGGTGTTCTTGACAACCTTTCAGGAGGTCATGCTCTATCAAATGGTATTGGTCTGGAAACAATCCACAGGTCCTCATCTTCTGTGAAAACAAAAGAAAAACCTCTTTTCCAAAGCAACATATGCTTAGACCCAAATTTGGAAGTAATGATACATTTAGAACATATATACTGGTTTAGCTTAACAGCCATTACAATGAAATGTTGCTCTGTATTTAGCTCCTTCACAGTAAAAACAAATTTCAAAGAAAACACAATGATATACATAATCCAGACTCTCTGTGTATTTTATGTGGCTTATTCTTCTTTTTTACGCCTTTTAATCTTTGACTATCTGTACTCTGTCTCTTTAAAGATTTTACCTTTTTTAAAGCATTAACTTTATTTTATGACTCTCTATACACTTTATTCTCTCTTCCAAGTCTACATACATTTATCAGACACTATGATCCATCTAGATTTGTTTTTATGGCATATCTGTAACTCTTTACTATCTTGAAGAACTTTTTAAAATATATATGGTACTGCCTGCTTGCCTGCCCAGTATAAAACTTAAGCTGCACCATTAGTATGGTATATATGGTATTGTCTGCTCCCTCCACACAATCCAGCTTGGTGGAGCCGCTTGTGCCTCTGAGCCATGCACACCACCCTAATTCCAGGCAGAAAGCTGGTCCATGTTGTCATCAAGCAAGCTGCAGCAGTCTGCTCACAAATGCTTGGTCTCCCAAAAGAGCCAGCGTTCATGCTAACAGCATGGCCCATGGCTGGGAAGCTGCCATTTTTGAAACATTGTGGCTGCTACTGCTGAATCAGTAATACCTCTCTTAAAGGAACTGTGACACACCACCAGTAAACAGCACGAAGCTGTGTTAAACTCTTTATATTTGTGTCTAGAATTAAGTTCTTTCAGGTTTTTAAGTGGAGTTTAGTTTGCCACATTGGCGCCAATTTTTTCAGGGGGCAGGTGATTTTTCATCCCAGCCACCCAAAACCAAAATAACCGTTCAGAAACTGTATTAATTAAATCACTGCTTGGCCCATTAGCTCTAACTTCTTATTGGCTAACTCTTACATCTTAATTTAACCCATCTCCATTAATCTGTGTATCACTACAAGTTCATGGCCTACCAGCGAAATTTCAGCATATCTATCTCTAGTGGCAGCGATTTCATGGCATCTCCCTGACTTCACTCTCCTCCTCCCAAGCTATAGGCCAAGCCAGTTTTCTTTATTCATTAACCAATAAAATCAGCACATAGAAGGACCTCCCACACCATGTGGGTAACCAGCAGCTTTCTCATTGGATTTAAGGCTCACTTTACAGTAGGGGATGTGTGCTAGGTACTGTAAATATGGCCAAGAACCCATGAGTGGGAAGTTCATAGACCCTAAAGGCAAATCTATTGCTATTTTTAATAATTCATTTTTATTTTATGTATGGTGATGTTTTGCCTGCTTGTATGTCTGTGTGAGGGTGTCAGATAATGGAGTTATAGAGGTTATGAGCTTCCATGTTGATAAAGGAAATTGAAGCCAGGTCTTCTAGAAGAGCAGTCAGTGTTCTTAACCACTGAGCAATCTCTTCAGCACCAACCAATTACCATTATTCTGCTAAATAGATATGTATCAAAGTCTTTCTTATATACTTCTGTAACCATGTGTTTATGTGGCTCTCAGATGTTATCAGAGAATTTTTTTTAATGTAATGGACAACAGTTAATATGGCAACTCACAACTGGCTAAAGTACAGAGAACAAATGTCAATAGAATGGTCAACCATACCTGAGGCATCTATATCACATCCCTCTACCTAAAGAGTCAGGGAACATCTCAGAAGAGAAGACAGAAGACCGCAAGAGATACAGATCAAAGAGAACCAGCACCAACCAGGGTTTTCTACACATGGCAGGGTGAGCTACTACAGTCACTGTTGGGCCAAAATTATCTCAGGGCCTGTACCTCAAGGCCTTGTAGGACAGAGAAAAGCCTGGCTCAAGTTTGATAGAACTGAGTGAGGATGAGACAGCAAAAACTAGGTAGACACCCCTCCAGCTAGAGGGAGGGCTTGGTTGTCTCTCATTGGCTGGAGGTACCCCCACACCACACGATGTCACTTAGCCTATATAAGCTGATGCTCACATTAATAAACTGAGTTCCTGCTTTGACTTGACTCCCTATTTCATCTGATTGTCCTGCCTCATGTGGCTGTAGGTCTGATTGTCCTGCATCATGGGACTGTAGAATTTCCCTGGGGAATAAGAAGGCTAAGGAAGCCTAGCAACTCACAGCAGCTTTGGCTGCTTTTACTAGATCAAGCTATGTAATAGTTCATTTTGCATGAAGGAGTTCATCAGTTCCATCCTTAGCTGAAGAGCTACGGTCAGTTGTTGTTGGGGAAGGGGAAGTCAGTATGTTTAAAGGTATTTGTCAATTATATTCCAACTGATGGCTCCACATCATGTGTACATAGACAGCACAAACTGGAATCAATGAGTTATAAAAATATGCACAGGTAAGTCAAAACCCCATATTTTATTGTAGTGGCTGGTTTTGTGTGTCCACTTGACACAAGCTAGAGTCATCAGAGAGGAAGGAGCCTCAGTTGAGGAAAGGCTTCCATGAACTCCAGCTATAAGGCATTTTCTTAATTAGTGATCAACAGGGGAGAGCCCAGCCCATGATGTGTGGTACTACCTCTGGGCTGCAGGTCCTGGGTTCTGTAAGAAGGTAGGCTGAGCAAATTATGGGAATCAAGTTAGTAAGCAGCTGCCCTCCATGGCCTCTGCATCAGGTTTTGCTTCCAGGATCATGCCCTGTTTGTGTTTTTCTCCTGACTTCCTTTAGCGATGAACAGCAATGCTGTAGGGTAAGCCAAATAAAGTCTTTTATCCCCAACTTGCTTTTTGATCATGGTATTTCATCACAGCATTAGAAATTCTAAGACATTTATGATATTTGCTATATTATAGTAATCTGGAATAGAGCCCACAATATTTCTGAGCTATGCTTGTTTTAAAAATGATAATGTCTTATGAAACAAATAAGTGGTTTATTGAAAAGTAATCAAAGTGCCCTATTTTAGATATGGTAAGAAGACTTCTTTCAGAAGAAACAATTTCGTTTAGACCTCAAAGATAAAATGAAATTGGTTATACAAATACCAATAACAGCATTTTAAGCAGATGGGCCACTGTTGGTAATGGCTCTGAAAGAGAAAAGTGTTTAGCATCCTATAGGAATGTTAAACAGCAAAGCTGAAAAAAACACAGCTTATTACAATAGCTTGGAGACCAAGGTTTGAAATGTTGGAAGATAGACAAGGCCAGCATTGTAAGGCTATGGCATAGAGTTATAAATGAAATAGGAAGCTACTGAGCAAGCAATATAACCTGTCATATTTTGTTTATTTAACTTTGTGAGCCTTTTATTTAACATGGAGCCTTAGTTAGCTTTGAATTTATGATCTTCCTGCCTTGGCCTGTTGTCCTTCCTTGGACTACTGAACACTAGTAATTTAAGTACATGCCACCATACTTAGCTCAATATTATGTTTTAGATATCTACTACCAGATAGAATATAGTGCTGCAGTCTGGGTTAGATATGATGAGGGGATGATGGTACCGTGGACTAATGTGAACATGATGTGGATTATATTCATTAGTTTTCTTATTCCTTTGACAGAATATCTGGCAAAAATAATTAATGGAGGAATGGTATATTTTTTTGGCTCATTCACTTCTAGGTGATGTATCCAACTTTTGGACAATGTGACAAGATATTGTCCATAAAGTTTATGCTCAAGAATTACCCAATTGAAATACATTATTTTTTTCAAAAAAAATCTTGTGATCATTTAAGTAAGTTTCAAATTTTTGTTGGATGAAGTTAATAGCTATGCTAGGGCACTTGTGACCTAGAGGACACAGGATGAACATACCTGATAGGGGATACAGTCCATCACTGTAGAGAAGTTGAATGGATAGGCTAGGTCCATGGTTCCAGGAGCTTGATGTATCTTGGAGGACTAGGAAGCAGAGAGAACAGTCAGAAGTGGGCCCAGATAAAACTCTAAAGCTTGTCCTTATTGTCCTTATGGTTATGCAAGTAAGCCCTAGGTCTAATACATTTCCACAACATCCTAAAACAGTGTCATTTGCTGGGAACAGAGTGTTTGAACACATAGGCCTGTGGAGGACATTTTATATTCAAACTATGATAAAGATAGAAAAACAAGGTTACTTCAGGGGCATCAGTAGGAATAGCTGAACGGATTGGCTGTAAGTGGTTGGGTAAAGGTGAAATTAAATGACTATATCTGAACTGAGTTTTTAGGTGAGAAGTGATAACACTTATTGGCAGGGAAAAGTGGTGGGAGGAAATACATTTTGGATAGGAAATTAATTGTTCCATTTTAAACATGTTAATTTTGTGATGGCTCTGAGCCATCTAAATGAAAACATAACAGACTTTGGATGTGTGGAATGCATGGGTTAGAGATATAGAGAATTCTTCTGGCTTGTTATAAAATTATTACTTATCACCAAATGATAGTATTTTAGCCTAAGAGAGTAGATGAGCTCATTTAGGAAGAGTACATGGAGAGAGACAAGTTGAGGTCAATTTAGGACAGATAGGTGAAAATTAGGTTAGAGAAAAGAGAGTTAAGATAAATTTATGAGACAACTCACAGAATAACCCATAAAAATGAAAATGTGGGGGGCTGGAGGGAAGATACAGCAGTTAAAGATATCTAGGTGTTCTTTGCTACCAACATCCATGTCCAGTACACACAACTACCTGTAACTCCATCTTGAAGGGATTTGATTGATGCCTTCTTCAAGCCTCCAGGAACATCCACATGTATGTAAGCATATAAAACCTATATAAGTATAAATAAAATATATTTATAATATATAAAATAATATATAACTGAATTTTGATGTTCTCAATCAGTATGTGATTTATGCTTTTAAAAGTCACCCTTTTATCTAAACCTGAGCCAAATTCTCAATAATGGTGTATAGTAGCCTTGAAACTGGTGGGAAGGTACAGTCAGTGTTCAAAATCAACATGAATCATGTTAGAAAACCTACATATAAATTGCAAGTAAAATGTATTATGCCTAATGAAGCCCTTGGTTCATGTTAACTATGTGAACTGTAGGGACATAGCCCCACCCATTGGGGGCGTGTTCGCCTCGGGCTAATGTTTACGGATAAATCTGCCGGGCGTGAGCCCAGCAGCCCTTTTTTCTTTTGCTCTGCTTTTCCAGTGCTCCGCGGGAACCTGTGGTCCTGTAAGTCTATTTCCTTATTAAAGCTGTATATATCTATATAATCTGTCTACATTCATTTGCGCCACATTTGGCATCCCAACGTCGGGCTATTTTGCCCCCAACCCGGCACGGGGGGGGGGGCGCAAGCTCCACCTTTCCCAGCTAGTTGCCTGAGCTCAGGAAGGCGATTTACAGAGCGCTCCCTGCTCGCTTTCCCTTCCCCCACTCCAGGCCACTACAGTCGCAGAGCAGCGACCCCCCACAGAGCAGTTAATAGCTCCCTGCTTCTTCCAAACCCTCACTGCCTGATTTAAGGGAAGCACCTGCCCTTTTGAAGCAAAAGCCACCAACCCCTTCCCTTAACAGGCAGTACAATAATTTTTGTTTTGAGTTAATTGTTTCAGACCGGCTCTGGCTTAGACCACGTGGACTCAGGTGCATTTCTTTAGCCACCACTGGCAGGAAAACTTCATTACAGGTACATAATTTTCTTTTATAAATAAGAAAAATGTCTGAAAACATTACCATTCAAGACTTTAACAGCCTTTTCAGTTGTACCATGTGGGAGATTTTACAAGAAGTGTCTGTCAGCCCACAGATATGGATCTTTCTGAGATTCGTAGTTTTCCTTGGTACTGTATGGTTTGATAATAGAAATATGATAAAGTCTTTACGAGACGAGGTTGAACGCTTAAAAACAATTGAGAATGACAACAATCTTCTCAAAACTCAGTTTGAAGTTCTCCAGGCAGAGAACAGATTTTTGTTTAACACAACTCGACAAACTGAAAAAAATTTAGAAGAGGTACAGGCTGATGTTAAGGAGAAATTCATTACTATGGAAGAGGGAACAGCTGATTTGGATCGTAAGCTTCAGTCCCTTTCTGAAACATTAACGGCTGATATTAAGGAGAAATTCATTACTGTGGAAGAAGGAGCAGCTGATTTGGATCGTAAGCTTCAGTCCCTTTCAGTAGGAACAGAAACATTAACTGAGAGAATCAAAACTGCTGAATGTGACAATCGGATTTTGTCTAAAGCTTATGACAGATTGACAGAAAGATTATCTATACAAGAAGGCACGGTATATGCTATAAAAATTATGTCCAAAGATGAGACATTATCTCTAATGGACAAACTTCATACTTTAGAATCCTCAATGAAGGCTTTAGAACATAATTCTGGACAGGAGATTCAGACATTAAAGAAGGCAATGGTGAATAGAATTGAAAAGATTGAGGAATTTCTAAATTCTGAGGAAGAAGAGCAAGAGGTAGAAAGGCATATTTTAACTAAATCTGTGGGTAAATCCCTCCGGGACAATTCCCACAAAGCTCTACCTACAGTTCTACCTGCCTTTCCAGTTGTAACAACTGAGAAAGTAGTTGGTTCCAGAAACCCTAGGGTCATCAAGGAAGATACATGGGAACCTGTCCGTATGAATGATCTCAAAGAAATTAAACAGGCTGTAATGACTTTTGGAATGAATGCCTCTTTTGTTAAAGAGATGCTAAGATCTTGGGCCATGACGAATAAGGTCACGCCCAATGACTGGTTTCAACTGAGCTCTGCTGTCCTTGAGAGTGGAACGCAATTGAAATGGAAATGCTTATTCAGGCAAGAGGCTAGACTTTTAGAACAGCAAGAAAGAGCAAAGGGAATTGAGATTTCCATAGATCAAATTTTGGGAGAGGGGCTATTTTCTGAGCCTCAGGAACAAGCTAATTTGGATGAAAACATACTCTCTGTGTGTACTACAGCAGCCTTAAGGGCTTGGGACAGGGTGCAAGACCCAGGACAGAGGATGGAATCATTTGTCAGAGTTAAACAGGGTCAAAGAGAACCCTTTAGTGACTTTTTACAAAGAATAACTAAAGCTGTACAAATAGGGATATCTGACCCAGAAGCAAGACGTATAATGATCGAGACTTTGGCTTATGAAAATGCAAATGTGGAATGCAAAAGGATTTTGGGACCTTTAAAGCTCAGATCAGCACCATTAGAAGAATGGGTCTTGCATACACTAGATGTTGATACATTTGACTATGGCACTGAAGCATGGGTAGAAGAAGCAATTTCCAATGGTAAAAGGAGACATCAGAATACCAAATGTTTTAATTGTGGCAAAATGGGTCATATGAAAAGGAATTGTAGACAACGGATTTTCAGAAATAATAATAATGCATCTTCTAGAAATAACAGAAATAGGAGGACTCAGCCTTCAGGTTTATGTAGAAGATGTGGAAAGGGCAGACACTGGACGAATGAGTGCAGGTCTACAAGAGATAGACAAGGCAACCTGATACAGACGGGAAACGTGAGAGGGGGGGCCTCACAGGCCCCCATGGCAAACATGGTTCAGTCATTTCCAGTTACTACAGAGAACGTGACTCGTCAGGACAATTAGAAAGCCCCATGCCTACTGTTACAAGTAATAATGATCAGAAAGATGAGTTCCGTGTGTTTTGGCAAACTTCTATAAATGACCAAAGACCAAAGCTGAGAGTGTGTGTAAATGGCATTTTTATTACTGGCCTGCTGGACACAGGTGCGGATGTAAGTATCATTACCCCAGAATCTTGGCATCCATATTGGCCTCTTCAGAATGTAAATGTTCAGCTCCTGGGAATTGGAACCCTATCTCGAGTAAGGCAGAGCACGAGATGGGTTGAATGTATAGGACTAGAGGGACAAATAGGAAAATTAAGGCCATATGTAGCCAATATCGCAATGAATTTATGGGGTCGTGACCTATTACAACAATGGAATACCCAAATTAACATCCCTGCTACTTCTAGAGCTTATATTTCTGGGGATAATATTAAAAGATATTACAAACGGAGAAAACCGGCCATTCGGGCTGTACAAGAACAAGCAATTGATGTCCCTTCAGAGATACCAACAGCCTTGCCTTTAAAATGGTTGACTGAGAAACCAATATGGACAAAGCAATGGCCTTTAGCTGAGGAAAAGTTACAGGCTTTAGAACAGTTGGTACAAGAGCAATTGGATGCTGGACATATAGAAGAATCTACCAGCCCTTGGAATTCTCCTGTATTTGTGGTTAAGAAAAAATCAGGTAAATGGAGAATGGTGACAGATCTCAGGGCTATCAACAAGGTTATTCAACCTATGGGCCCTCTGCAATCTGGAATTCCTTTGCCCTCTTTATTGCCAAAAGGATGGCCTCTCATAGTTATTGATTTAAAGGATTGTTTTTTCACTATACCTTTACAAAAAGAAGATAGAGAAAAATTTGCCTTCACAGTGCCTACTTATAATAATTCTCAACCTTCGAGGAGGTACCACTGGGCCGTCCTCCCCCAGGGTATGTTAAATAGCCCCTCCCTGTGCCAATATTTTGTGAATCAACCATTGCAAATAATACGCAAGAAATTTCCCAAATCGATAGTATATCATTACATGGACGACAATTTGTTATCCGATTCAGACATGGATACCTTGAACAGACTGTTTGAAGAAATAAAAATACTTTTACCAAAATGGGGATTGCAAATTGCTCCTGAAAAGATTCAGAAGGGAGATTCTGTTAATTATTTAGGTTATAAAATAGGTTTACAAAAAATTAAGACACAAAAGGCACAAATTCGGAGAGATCGCCTACGGACTCTTAATGACTTTCAAAGACTATTAGGGGACATTTCCAGTCTACGGCCAGCTATTGGGATAACACCTGATCTAATAATTCATTTGAACAAAACCTTGGATGGTGACAAAGATTTAAACAGTCCCAGAGAATTAACAGCTGAAGCAGAAAAGGAACTGACGATGATTGAGGAAAAATTACAACAGGCACATGTGGATAGGGTAAATCCAGAGCTCGACTGTATTCTCGTCATACTACCATCAAAAATTTCCCCTACAGGAATTTTAATGCAGAGAGATAATATTATCTTGGAATGGATCTTTTTACCACATAAACCAAGTAAGAAACTGAAAACTTATATAGAAAAAGTCTCTGAGTTAATTATAAAAGGCAAGTTGAGACTTCGTCAACTAGCAGGCATAGACCCAGCAGAAATTATAGTGCCTTTCACTGCTGATGAACTAAAGAAATTATGGGAAGATAATGAACCATGGCAAAGAGCTTGTGCTAATTTCTTGGGAGACATTAATAACAACTATCCAAAAAGCAAGAGGCTTAACTTCATAAAGAGAACTTCTTGGATCCTTCCTCGAATCGTCCGTGATACTCCAATAACTGGAGCCCATACGCTCTATACTGATGCCAATAAATCAGGGAAGGCAGGTTACAAATCAGAAGACTTGGGTAAGGTGGAACAAAGTCCTTATGATTCTGTCCAGAAGGCAGAATTATATGCCATTCTTATGGTGCTAAGGGATTTTAAAGAACCTATTAATATAGTTACTGATTCACAATATGCAGAAAGAGTTATTTTACATATTGAAACTGCTGAATTTATACCTGATGATACAGAACTAACCTCTTTGTTTATCCAGGTGCAAGATTTGATTAGGAACAGGCTTTGCCCTATGTACATAACACACATCCGATCCCATACGGGTCTGCCAGGTCCTCTAGCACAAGGTAATGCAGAAATTGATCAATTATGGATTGGTAGTGTGCTACAAGCCTCTGAATTTCATAAAAAACATCATGTTAATAGCAAAGGTTTGAAGAAAGAGTTTTCTATTACATGGCAACAAGCTAGGGAGATTGTAAAGAAATGCCCTACTTGCTCTTTCTATAACCAAACGCCACTGCCTGCAGGGGCTAATCCAAAGGGCACCCAAAGGAATGAAATCTGGCAGATGGATGTGTTCCACTTTGCAGAATTTGGCAAATTAAAATATGTTCATCACACCATTGACACGTATTCAGGCTTTCAGTGGGCAACGGCTTTAAGTTCAGAAAAAGCTGATTCAGTTATCACTCATTTATTAGAAGTCATGGCTATCATGGGTATACCTACACAAATAAAGACAGATAATGGTCCTGCTTATGTCTCTAGGAAAATGAAACGGTTTTTTGATTATTACAATATCAAGCATGTTACAGGTATACCATACAATCCTACAGGTCAAGCAGTCATAGAAAGATCAAATCGAACTATAAAGGATATGTTGAACAAACAGAAAGGGGTGGAAAACACCCCCAGAAATAGGTTACATAATGCTTTGTTAACCTTGAATTTCCTCAACGCTAATGAGAAGGGAACATCGGCTGCAGAAAGACATTGGATAATGGAAAAGTCTACTGAACTAAATCAACCAGTTTATTTCAAGGATGTGCTGACCTCACAATGGAAGGCAGGAGATGTGCTGCGTTGGGGAAGGGGATTTGCTCTTGTCTCCACAGGTGAGGAAAAATTGTGGATTCCATCAAAATTGATAAAGGTTCGTTTTGATGAAGAGAAGCCAGTTGGGAAAGATAAATAACAATTCAATCACATGGATGGCAATCATACTGATGGTAAGTAATACAAATAGGTTGGGGGCAGGGTTCTCTTCTTATCTCCACAGGAAAATACCCATCTTCAAAGAATTTAAGGTACCCCTAATATTTAATTACTGATGGAGGGACTTGTTCTGTAAGTATTAATTTATATATATATATATATATATATGTCTTAAACTTTCTTTGCTTTTCCTCATATCTATGTCTTTCTTTATATGTCAGTATATGTCCTTGTTGTTAATGTTTAAATTTCCCATAACAAGCAACAAATTTTCCTACAGTAATCTTTGAAGTTTCCAGGATGAAGATGGGGCCCCACAACATCAACTCCATCTGGTTTTTATGACGTCATGATTTTTTTTTAAAGCACTAATATTAGACCTGTTTTTTGGTACCAACTACAAGAGACAATTTCGAATGGTGCACATTTTTGACAACACTCTGGTCAGACCTTCTCAAAACGCTCTGAGACTAGTTACAATTTTCTTAGGTCAAAGGTTAATTTGGAAATTTTACCATCATTTGCTTTCACAGGACCCCCTAAGAAGAACGTCGCCCCCATGTCAGCTAGAAGCAATCTTAGAGGACGGCATCCCCTCTCCCAACAGAGTTTGCCCTCAGGGTTGGGGACATCTTTTAATGGTTGGTTTAGGGTTGAGGGGATGGGGTGATATTTTTTTTTGGAAAAAAAAAAGAAGAAGAAGAAGAAGAAGAAGAAGAGGAAGAAGAAGGGGGTAACTGGTTTTTTGGGATGATTGGTATTTGTGAATTACTGTCTATAGAAAATTGTACTGGTACTGTTTCTTGTATATTGATATGTTGAATATTGAATATGAGTGTTCCTACCTCTATTTTTGTATGAGTATGTTTATAACTTTGTCCATATTGTATTGATACATCTACCATATTACATTGTACATTTCTACCTCTGATACTATGACATTGTTTACAGTTGAAGATCATTGTCTTCATATATTGCACAGTTGTTTATTCTTTTAGTCTTCAAAGTTAGATAGGTATTGAGAATTATATGTTTGTCATATTTATTTTTAAGTTTATCAGGTCTTTTAGTTACATAGAGATTATATTTAGTATAGATAGTATGATCTTCAGCCTCTTCGAAGAGCTGTAGAAAATGGCCTTTAATCTAACCTAAAATTTCTATGCCAAAGAGACACAATTACTCCTGGCAACACCACTCTACTCCCGAGAGAACGTTGAGCACCAAAGACACTCCACTGGGAGCTTGTCTTCTTGGCAGAACTGGCCTTTGGGTTAAGAAAAGCCCATACCTCAACTTCTGACAAAGATACAGAATATCCCTAAGTGGATGAAACAGGATTGTCTTATCTTGCCAAGACAGGGTAGGATAGTCCTAAGAAAGTTCCTTGCCTTTAATAATGGTATGCCAGTTATGTTAGGCCTTAGCCAAAGTTGGTTGACTCAACATTGCAAACGAGACTTTGGGTGATTGCCCAGGTAGTCAGTTGTCTCTGTCAATTGTTGCACATTTTGGATGTCTCTCGATTGTTAAGTAATATTTATTCCCTTCTCAGATCTTTGACGGAGTTGAAGATTATATAATTGTAGTTACTCTCTATGTTATTTAGACTCCTTGAGATAGAATGTTTAGCAAAAGTTTTGTTCTCAATATTGTTTGTTATATTTATTATTTGTTATTATTGTATATAGTTGTATTTGGTTTGGTTCTATCTTATTTAGACAAAAGGGGGAGATGTAGGGACATAGCCCCACCCATTGGGGGCGTGTTCGCCTCGGGCTAATGTTTACGGATAAATCTGCCGGGCGTGAGCCCAGCAGCCCTTTTTTCTTTTGCTCCGCTTTTCCAGTGCTCCGCGGGAACCTGTGGTCCTGTAAGTCTATTTCCTTATTAAAGCTGTATATATCTATATAATCTGTCTACATTCATTTGCGCCGCCACAGTGAACAACAACAAAGTGTTCCTGTGGGGAAGTTGGAGGAGTCATAAAGCCTTACATGGACCTCTGGGTGTACTGCTTATTTTCTGTTTCAATCAACCATATTTATAAAAAATATGCATTTCTAACTGTTACCTACTGGATTCTTTTGCAGATCATATCACTGGTTTACTGCTGAAATTGAACTTTTATAAAGTCCTTGGATCTGGGTATCTCTGGTAGATAGCTGTGTGAGAAATGATAGGACTCCAGACACCATAAAGGACATGCTGCAGGAGGATAAGATAACAAGAAGGTCAATCTTATCATTTGAAGAAGACTAGAGGAGCTATAGTCCTTAGAAGCACTGACTGCTCTTACAGAAAACCTGGATTTAGATTCCAACACTCACATGGGGGAACAGAACCATCTGTAACTCCAGTTCTAGGGTATCTAGTGTCCTTTGTGAACATCTGGCATGTACGTGATACATGTGTAAGCAACACACACACGCATGTGGGCACTCTTTCTGTTTTTCTCTGTCTGTCTCTGTCTGTCTGTCTGTCTCTGTCTCTGTCTCTATCTCTCTCTAACACATACACATACACACACACACTGAAATATAATTAAAACTTCTAAAAAATGGTTTTTGAAAAATATTGTTAGGAAGGGAGGATGAAGTATTTCTGTGAAGGATGCCTATTGGCAACTTAAGCCCACACAGTTTGTTGTCCTGGGTGGAATATTAGAAATTGTCACAGTTATAATGTCCTAGTTGCTTCTGTGCTTTAATCAAAAGGGTTAAAGAAACCTGAGGAGTTATAGAGGAAAATGGAATTAAATAACCTGGTCTTGGTAGTACCTGAACTTGAAACCAAAGCTGTATCTTAGCAGAAATTTGGTGTGTATGGCATTATAGATATGAGTAGAAGCATGTGAAAATTAAAACGAAAAAAAATATATATTTTAGATTTTCCAGAAGCAGTAGATTTTCTAACGATTTTTATTGAGCTCTACATTTTTCTCTGCTCCCCTCCCTGACTTCTCCCCACTTCAACCCTTCCTCAAGGTTCCCATGCTCCCAACTTACTCAGGAGATCTTGTCTTTTTCTCCTTCCCATGTAGATTAGATCTATGTAAGTCTCCCTTAGTGTCCTCATTGTTGTCTAAGTTCTCTGGGATTGTGGTTTGTAGGCTGGTTTTCTTTGCTTTATGTTTAAAACATAAAGCAGTAGATTTTTTTATAACCAGAAAAAAATAAGAACTACAAAGCTTTAAAAAATGTGGGAGAAAATAAATGTTGATAATGATAAAATTAAGTAAATTTCAGTTTTTTCTGATCTTACCTGAGTAGTAGATAGTGAAAAACAGGATCCACATTAGAGTTTTATTGTGTCTCCCTATGCTCTAACTGTGTTCTCTCCTGCTCGGTTCCCACATTCATTAAGTCCCAAAGAAAATCACACAGAGGTGTACATTATTTCTAAACTAATTGGCCCATTACCTCAGGCTTCTTATTAACTCTTATAACTTATATTAGCCCATTATTCTAGTATATATTAACCACATGGCTAGTTACCTTTTTCAGCTGGACAATCACATTGTCCTTCTTCTGTGGTTGGGACAGGACTGCAGAGAGAGCATCCCTCTTTCCATAATTCTCCTATTCTCATTGACCCACCTCTACTTCCTGTCTGGTTGTCCCGCCTATACTTCCTGTCTGGCTACTGGCCAATCAGCACTTATTTAAAACATAATTGACAGAATATAGACAATTGTCCTGCACCACTTCCCCCTCTTTTTTTCTTTAAACAAGTACATCCATAGTCCATTTTGGGGGAATATGGGCTTAGTTTTCCAGGCTACTTCTTGCTGATTGGGGGTGCTGATAGTCTTATAGGGACCTAAAGAAAATTTAGAATTATGATCAGGTCCTGACTGAAGTATCTTGTGTGTCTTGATCATGTCAGGCAGCAGTCTTGAATCTGTTCTGGATGTAGAACTCGTACATTTGGGTCATCTGTTCCTACCTGAGATTTCTCAGGTGGTCTTCCTTGACCAAACCTGATTTTTCTTAACTCAGAATGAATCCATAGCCTCTCATTTCCTGTGGAAACAAAAGCAAAATCTCTTCCCCAAAGTAACCTATCTTTTGACTTCAATTTTGAAGTCAAGGTATTTTCAAATACCTATCTTGGATTAATTTAGCAGCATTTATAAACAAATATCTTTTAGCAGCTGCTGCTTCTTCTTCAGCATTCAAACAATTCAAAGAAAGCACAATAACATATAGTATCCATATTCTGTGTGTATTTTCCATCTTTATGTGGCTTTACTTTAACCTCTATTTCTTTTATTTTTACTTTTACTTTTTGAGACAGGTCTGTCTGCCTTTGCCTCCCAAGCTTTGGGATTAAAGGAGTGTGCCACCACACCTTGAACTCAATTAGGTCTGCCTGCCTTTGTTTACCAAGTGTTGGGATTAAAGGTATACTACCACACTCAACTACTTTAATTCAGACAACATCTAACTTTTGTTTGCTAAACTCTTTTCCTTTGCTATCATCTCTGATCCTAGATCTCTGATTTAGTAGAAGCAACTGAGTTTTTAAAAATGTATTCAGACACATTTACTTAAAAATAATTTCCCATTGGTTACCACACACTTTTCATGCAGAAATCAAACATGTTTCAGTGAGGTAAGACATGCAGTGGTTAAAAGGTACAGAGAACACTTCATCTTAAATATCTACTAGAAAAAAGTGTGTTTAGTTTCTTAGAAGCCTGACAAGAAGTCCTTAATTGCTTAAATATAATTGAGAAATAAACAGCTATGTGTTATATTTACATGGTAACCCATGGTTCCTCAATGTGGTTGTTCCTCAGATATTTGTTCCAGGACCCATGGACATATACTGAAACCTGTTAATGCTTCTATTCCTTATGTGCAAAGCATGGTATATTTTCACAGAGCCACATGCATCCTAGTGTTCTTTAAAAAATATGTAGATTTTGTATATTATACAATGCAACATATATAGTTGTTATTATTATATTCCTTAGGACAAAATAATTAAAATTTGTATATTGTTGGTATAGATTGCAATTTCCTTTCTCTGAATATTTTTGATCCCCACTTAGTCAAATTCATGAATTCAATACCTGACAATACAGAAAGCTAACTGTGTACTAATTGAAATAACATTATGACAATGCTATCCAAATGGTGAGCAATTGAGTTTATACTTATGGATATAGCTTCACATATAAGAATACCACAGCTTCCTAAACTAAGGTAAATAAGCCCCCCAAACCGGGTTTTCCACAGTTTCAGAGCTAAAAAACAGGGAAAAGTTTGACAAATAGACTCTCCCTTGAAATATTAGTAAAAGAGAAATACTAGAGAAGTCCTTTTGACATCGTACAAGGTAAAGATATGAAAGGTTCAAAGGATACTACTGAGGAAAATGAACATCAAGGTAATGTCTAGGGAATCAGGTGCTTATGATGGGGAACCTTAGACCGCCTGGGAAACTCTTTTTGAATGAGCGTGTTTATTATGTGTATAGAAACTCAAAGTGAAGGAATAAATAGCAAGTGGTAGGTAGGTAGGTAGGTAGGTAGGTAGGTAGGTAGGTAGGTGGGTACATAGATAGCAATATATCATCAAATTGGGTGTTCAACTGGGTAAGCCCCAATGCAATTGTAGCCCTCAGCTGGAGTTCCTGGTAGAGTCCTAAGCAGGGTAGGGTTGCCCCTCAGGTGAAGCTTCTAAATAAAATAACAAATGACATCAGGAAGGTAACATCATCAAATTAGGGGCTTACAAGCATCCAGCGGAGACCAACTGAGGAAACTGGGGTATTCAGCTGAAGTTCCCAATTGAGCTTTCTCTCCATGATGAGTTTCCCATGGTTGGGCTTCCAGCTTCTCTGTCCCAGTCTAGGCATACTTTTTTTTTCAAGTTTAAATGTTTTATGTATGTTGATATTTTACCTGAATGAATGTCTGTGTACTTTGCTTACCCGGTGCCCATGGAGGCCAGAAGACGATGTTGGTTTCATTGAAACTGGAGTGACAGGTGCTTGTGGGCTACTTACTATGTGGGTACTAGGAATTAGACCTGGGTCCTCTGCAAGAGAAGCCAGTAATCTTTACTGCTAAGCTGTAACTCTATTCTCACCACAAGTACACTATAGATATTTTCATATCATATTCACCCATGGTTCACCTTCTAGGTGCTCTCAAAGGTGCAATGTTTCTATTTGTGTTCTGCCTTGTGGCTCTCTTTAATCCTTGTCACTGAGTTAGAACCAGCCGGTTCCCAAACAAGGGGCCCTGGAAGGTACTCTGAAGCAAACATACTTGGGTCTGTAATGGGAAGAAGGCAATTCTGCTTCCAGAGTCAAATTATCAGTGAGATCACACAGTATATGAAAATTACCAGTGTAATATACATTATACCTTTTGTTCTCAACTTGCAGACTGCTGCCTTCTCCCCATGTCCCCATTTGGCCTTTTAATGAGTGCACCAAAAGAGAGAAAGTGAGCTCTTTGGTTGAGCTTCTTATAACGATTCTAATCCTAGCTGATATGGGTTCTTTCTTATTCCTTCATGTAAACTTAATTACTTCTGTAATAGTCATATTTTCCAATGTAGTCACATGGGGGTTAGCTCTTTAATATATGCATTTAGAGGAGATCTGGACATTCAGTACAGAGCATGGACCAAAAGAGGAGTGAACAGAAGAGCAGCCTCACTGGGAGCTCTGAGAACAGAGGTAAGGTGTCCTGTTCCCTGGGCATATCCAACTGGACCACTTCAGGTCAAGTAGGCCGGTAGAAAGGGAAACTGCCTTCCCTATCACCCACTCACCAAAGGAAGCCTGAGCATGGCGAACAAAGACTGTACACTTGAATGAAAACATTCTGCGATGCCAAACTGTGGCTGAGTGCTTCTCTACACTTTGACAGAGCTAAGTGAGCCTGAGACATGGGGTCAAGTAACTCCTACTTGAAGACTAGTGTCATTTAGAAAATGTAATAGGAAGAAGGTCATGATAGTCCCCAGATAACCTTTACAGATTACAATTCCCTTTTATTAAGTGATGGTCTCAGAAGCCAAGAAAACTGCAAACCACTAAAACAGTCAGTCTCCTGGAAGGACTTGGGTTGGAAAAACCTAGCGTGTTCCACAGGCCATTTTAAGACATTGGCTACTGGTGGAACAAATAAGGATACAAGAGATTCTCTTAAATGTAGAAGTATTAGCGTGTTTTGTTGTTTTATTTATCTTCTCAGCACTGTATTTAGTCATGTGTTTCTTCATTTACCATTTATCCTAGTGTTGCTTTCTCTTTCTGTGATAAACACCACGACCAAAAGCAATTAAAAGAGAAAGGATTTATTTCACCTTACAATTTATAGTTCATAATGAAAGGAAGTCATAGAAGGAACTCAATGCAGGAATCTGGAGACAGAGACTAAAGCAGTGAAGGCGTAAGTAATAAACAATCCCACACCAGTCTGGAATTATGATTAATAGGGTGGTATTTATTTAAAGGGGAAAAAACTTACAGATCACCGTCCCAGACAACAGCCCTCTGCGCAATTAGGAAGAAGTCTAACCGCCGGAACCGGAGCAGGAAGTAAAAAGAGCGAGGAGGGAAGTAGCCGCTTTTTTAAAGGGAAAGAGACCACACCCAATGGGCTGGTATCTCAGCGGCTATTGGCTGGAGGAGCGGAAGGACCTCCTGCAACAAAGCAGAGTTCTTAGAAGAATGTTTCTTAGTGTTTTTTCCTCTGGCATGCTCATCTTGCTTGCTTATAGTACCAAGCACCACCTTCCCAGGAGTGGTATTCTGTCAGGGCCCACAGATGTGAGTCCATTTCACCTTGACTAGTGGTCAGAGAGTTTGAGCTTGTTTTGCTCTCTCAGAATTGTTGACTATAGGTGGCTGACCTAGGGTGTAGTTAATTAGTATTTTGAGTATAGCGGTATATTTGCTCTATCTGGAACAAAGGTTGGAGATGCTCTGTCTATTCTTTGTATCATGTTATAGAAGTCTGTTGCCTCCTCCTCCCTTTGAGTGAGTTATAAAAAGGAATGGAAAATAAGCAAGAGCAGATTCAGGGTTCAATATTCACAGGATTTCCCTCCTGAGGCTATTCTGTTTTGTCTCTTATTTTTCTCTTATATCTTTTTGTTATAATTCTAATTTAATACATTTCCCTCCAAGAAAGAATGTATAAACCAGACAGGACCCAACAGCAGACTTCGTGGTCCAACATAATGGCAGCCCAACATGGTGCCCCCAACATTTCTGCCCACAGTATACTGGGCCTTTGCACATCAATCATTGGTCAAAAAATGCTCTACAGATTTGCCTACATTACAATTTGAGAGGTATTTTCTCAACTGAGGTTCTCTCTTTCCCTATGATGACTTTAGCTTGTGTCAAGTTGCTTTAAATAAATAAAAAAAACTAACAAGTCACTGTTCACTTGAAGGAGAGAATTCTATAACTAAGTCGGAGAATGGCACGTGTCCAGGACATCCTACAAAAATATTTAGATTGAATCTCATAAAGGGACTGGTAAGGATGTGGGAGATGGTTGATAAGGATGAGAGGAGAAAAGAGAATGGGGATGGGGCATGGACAAATTTTAATATATATATGAATCTGTCAAAAAACAAGATTGATCAAAAAATAGAATTTATAAACCACAGACATTTGGGATAGAGAGGTTTTGTTGTGGGAGATTGACCTGAGAACTAGAGAGTGCTTTGCAAAATTCCTGGCCTCAGTTCATTAGATGATTGTAGTACTGATACCCAATTATGACTACCAAAATGTCTCCAGACATTACCAGTATGGTTGAGGACTGTTGGCTGCTGGTGCCTCATAGAGACTGCTTATGTAACCAGATAAGATAGCAATATTTCTTACAGTTAATTGGAACATTAAATAAAGCTCCAAGACTAGGCTAGAGCTAAAAAGGAAATGTAATATAATATGTCACAGGAAAAAGTCAAACCAATGTAAGTCAGTTTCTTACTAGAAAAAATGGAAAGTTTAAAAATACTTTTCAACTGAAGAAAAGCTATAAATTTATTCATTATTGAATATTATAATAAAATCATCTGATCAGACGGTTTATTTATTTTTTATTTATTTATTTTTTTTATTCTTTTTTACTTAAAATTTCCAACTGCTCCCCGTTTCCCATTTCCCTCCCCCTTCTCCCACATATTGCCCCCTCCCCCCGCTCCCCTCCCCCTATCCCCACTCCACTTCTCCTCCCCCTAGTCCATTCCCCCTCCCTCTCGATACTGAAGAGCAGTCCAAATTCCCTGCTCTACAGGAAGACCAAGGTCCTCCCACTTCTATCTAGGTCCAGGAAGGTGAGCATCCAAACAGGCTACGCTCCCACAAAGCCAGTTCATGTATTAGGATCGAAACCTAGTGCCATTGTCCTTGGCTTCTCATCAGCCTTCATTGTCCGCCTTGTTCAGAGAGTCCAGTTTGAACCCATGCTTATTCAGTCCCAGTCCAGCTGGCCTAGGAGAGCTCCCAATAGATCAGTTCCACTGTCACAAACGGAGAAAACCGGCCATTCGGGCTGTACAAGAACAAGCAATTGATGTCCCTTCAGAGATACCAACAGCCTTGCCTTTAAAATGGTTGACTGAGAAACCAATATGGACAAAGCAATGGCCTTTAGCTGAGGAAAAGTTACAGGCTTTAGAACAGTTGGTACAAGAGCAATTGGATGCTGGACATATAGAAGAATCTACCAGCCCTTGGAATTCTCCTGTATTTGTGGTTAAGAAAAAATCAGGTAAATGGAGAATGGTGACAGATCTCAGGGCTATCAACAAGGTTATTCAACCTATGGGCCCTCTGCAATCTGGAATTCCTTTGCCCTCTTTATTGCCAAAAGGATGGCCTCTCATAGTTATTGATTTAAAGGATTGTTTTTTCACTATACCTTTACAAAAAGAAGATAGAGAAAAATTTGCCTTCACAGTGCCTACTTATAATAATTCTCAACCTTCGAGGAGGTACCACTGGGCCGTCCTCCCCCAGGGTATGTTAAATAGCCCCTCCCTGTGCCAATATTTTGTGAATCAACCATTGCAAATAATACGCAAGAAATTTCCCAAATCGATAGTATATCATTACATGGACGACAATTTGTTATCCGATTCAGACATGGATACCTTGAACAGACTGTTTGAAGAAATAAAAATACTTTTACCAAAATGGGGATTGCAAATTGCTCCTGAAAAGATTCAGAAGGGAGATTCTGTTAATTATTTAGGTTATAAAATAGGTTTACAAAAAATTAAGACACAAAAGGCACAAATTCGGAGAGATCGCCTACGGACTCTTAATGACTTTCAAAGACTATTAGGGGACATTTCCAGTCTACGGCCAGCTATTGGGATAACACCTGATCTAATAATTCATTTGAACAAAACCTTGGATGGTGACAAAGATTTAAACAGTCCCAGAGAATTAACAGCTGAAGCAGAAAAGGAACTGACGATGATTGAGGAAAAATTACAACAGGCACATGTGGATAGGGTAAATCCAGAGCTCGACTGTATTCTCGTCATACTACCATCAAAAATTTCCCCTACAGGAATTTTAATGCAGAGAGATAATATTATCTTGGAATGGATCTTTTTACCACATAAACCAAGTAAGAAACTGAAAACTTATATAGAAAAAGTCTCTGAGTTAATTATAAAAGGCAAGTTGAGACTTCGTCAACTAGCAGGCATAGACCCAGCAGAAATTATAGTGCCTTTCACTGCTGATGAACTAAAGAAATTATGGGAAGATAATGAACCATGGCAAAGAGCTTGTGCTAATTTCTTGGGAGACATTAATAACAACTATCCAAAAAGCAAGAGGCTTAACTTCATAAAGAGAACTTCTTGGATCCTTCCTCGAATCGTCCGTGATACTCCAATAACTGGAGCCCATACGCTCTATACTGATGCCAATAAATCAGGGAAGGCAGGTTACAAATCAGAAGACTTGGGTAAGGTGGAACAAAGTCCTTATGATTCTGTCCAGAAGGCAGAATTATATGCCATTCTTATGGTGCTAAGGGATTTTAAAGAACCTATTAATATAGTTACTGATTCACAATATGCAGAAAGAGTTATTTTACATATTGAAACTGCTGAATTTATACCTGATGATACAGAACTAACCTCTTTGTTTATCCAGGTGCAAGATTTGATTAGGAACAGGCTTTGCCCTATGTACATAACACACATCCGATCCCATACGGGTCTGCCAGGTCCTCTAGCACAAGGTAATGCAGAAATTGATCAATTATGGATTGGTAGTGTGCTACAAGCCTCTGAATTTCATAAAAAACATCATGTTAATAGCAAAGGTTTGAAGAAAGAGTTTTCTATTACATGGCAACAAGCTAGGGAGATTGTAAAGAAATGCCCTACTTGCTCTTTCTATAACCAAACGCCACTGCCTGCAGGGGCTAATCCAAAGGGCACCCAAAGGAATGAAATCTGGCAGATGGATGTGTTCCACTTTGCAGAATTTGGCAAATTAAAATATGTTCATCACACCATTGACACGTATTCAGGCTTTCAGTGGGCAACGGCTTTAAGTTCAGAAAAAGCTGATTCAGTTATCACTCATTTATTAGAAGTCATGGCTATCATGGGTATACCTACACAAATAAAGACAGATAATGGTCCTGCTTATGTCTCTAGGAAAATGAAACGGTTTTTTGATTATTACAATATCAAGCATGTTACAGGTATACCATACAATCCTACAGGTCAAGCAGTCATAGAAAGATCAAATCGAACTATAAAGGATATGTTGAACAAACAGAAAGGGGTGGAAAACACCCCCAGAAATAGGTTACATAATGCTTTGTTAACCTTGAATTTCCTCAACGCTAATGAGAAGGGAACATCGGCTGCAGAAAGACATTGGATAATGGAAAAGTCTACTGAACTAAATCAACCAGTTTATTTCAAGGATGTGCTGACCTCACAATGGAAGGCAGGAGATGTGCTGCGTTGGGGAAGGGGATTTGCTCTTGTCTCCACAGGTGAGGAAAAATTGTGGATTCCATCAAAATTGATAAAGGTTCGTTTTGATGAAGAGAAGCCAGTTGGGAAAGATAAATAACAATTCAATCACATGGATGGCAATCATACTGATGGTAAGTAATACAAATAGGTTGGGGGCAGGGTTCTCTTCTTATCTCCACAGGAAAATACCCATCTTCAAAGAATTTAAGGTACCCCTAATATTTAATTACTGATGGAGGGACTTGTTCTGTAAGTATTAATTTATATATATATATATATATATATATATATATATATATATATATGTCTTAAACTTTCTTTGCTTTTCCTCATATCTATGTCTTTCTTTATATGTCAGTATATGTCCTTGTTGTTAATGTTTAAATTTCCCATAACAAGCAACAAATTTTCCTACAGTAATCTTTGAAGTTTCCAGGATGAAGATGGGGCCCCACAACATCAACTCCATCTGGTTTTTATGACGTCATGATTTTTTTTTAAAGCACTAATATTAGACCTGTTTTTTGGTACCAACTACAAGAGACAATTTCGAATGGTGCACATTTTTGACAACACTCTGGTCAGACCTTCTCAAAACGCTCTGAGACTAGTTACAATTTTCTTAGGTCAAAGGTTAATTTGGAAATTTTACCATCATTTGCTTTCACAGGACCCCCTAAGAAGAACGTCGCCCCCATGTCAGCTAGAAGCAATCTTAGAGGACGGCATCCCCTCTCCCAACAGAGTTTGCCCTCAGGGTTGGGGACATCTTTTAATGGTTGGTTTAGGGTTGAGGGGATGGGGTGATATTTTTTTTTGGAAAAAAAAAAGAAGAAGAAGAAGAAGAAGAAGAAGAGGAAGAAGAAGGGGGTAACTGGTTTTTTGGGATGATTGGTATTTGTGAATTACTGTCTATAGAAAATTGTACTGGTACTGTTTCTTGTATATTGATATGTTGAATATTGAATATGAGTGTTCCTACCTCTATTTTTGTATGAGTATGTTTATAACTTTGTCCATATTGTATTGATACATCTACCATATTACATTGTACATTTCTACCTCTGATACTATGACATTGTTTACAGTTGAAGATCATTGTCTTCATATATTGCACAGTTGTTTATTCTTTTAGTCTTCAAAGTTAGATAGGTATTGAGAATTATATGTTTGTCATATTTATTTTTAAGTTTATCAGGTCTTTTAGTTACATAGAGATTATATTTAGTATAGATAGTATGATCTTCAGCCTCTTCGAAGAGCTGTAGAAAATGGCCTTTAATCTAACCTAAAATTTCTATGCCAAAGAGACACAATTACTCCTGGCAACACCACTCTACTCCCGAGAGAACGTTGAGCACCAAAGACACTCCACTGGGAGCTTGTCTTCTTGGCAGAACTGGCCTTTGGGTTAAGAAAAGCCCATACCTCAACTTCTGACAAAGATACAGAATATCCCTAAGTGGATGAAACAGGATTGTCTTATCTTGCCAAGACAGGGTAGGATAGTCCTAAGAAAGTTCCTTGCCTTTAATAATGGTATGCCAGTTATGTTAGGCCTTAGCCAAAGTTGGTTGACTCAACATTGCAAACGAGACTTTGGGTGATTGCCCAGGTAGTCAGTTGTCTCTGTCAATTGTTGCACATTTTGGATGTCTCTCGATTGTTAAGTAATATTTATTCCCTTCTCAGATCTTTGACGGAGTTGAAGATTATATAATTGTAGTTACTCTCTATGTTATTTAGACTCCTTGAGATAGAATGTTTAGCAAAAGTTTTGTTCTCAATATTGTTTGTTATATTTATTATTTGTTATTATTGTATATAGTTGTATTTGGTTTGGTTCTATCTTATTTAGACAAAAGGGGGAGATGTAGGGACATAGCCCCACCCATTGGGGGCGTGTTCGCCTCGGGCTAATGTTTACGGATAAATCTGCCGGGCGTGAGCCCAGCAGCCCTTTTTTCTTTTGCTCCGCTTTTCCAGTGCTCCGCGGGAACCTGTGGTCCTGTAAGTCTATTTCCTTATTAAAGCTGTATATATCTATATAATCTGTCTACATTCATTTGCGCCGCCACAGTGAACAACAACAAAGTGTTCCTGTGGGGAAGTTGGAGGAGTCATAAAGCCTTACATGGACCTCTGGGTGTACTGCTTATTTTCTGTTTCAATCAACCATATTTATAAAAAATATGCATTTCTAACTGTTACCTACTGGATTCTTTTGCAGATCATATCACTGGTTTACTGCTGAAATTGAACTTTTATAAAGTCCTTGGATCTGGGTATCTCTGGTAGATAGCTGTGTGAGAAATGATAGGACTCCAGACACCATAAAGGACATGCTGCAGGAGGATAAGAAGGTCAATCTTATCATTTGAAGAAGACTAGAGGAGCTATAGTCCTTAGAAGCACTGACTGCTCT
The DNA here is from genome assembly GCF_950005125.1 of Chionomys nivalis. Classification (NCBI taxonomy): domain Eukaryota; kingdom Metazoa; phylum Chordata; class Mammalia; order Rodentia; family Cricetidae; genus Chionomys; species Chionomys nivalis. The sequence continues at coordinate 32,395,533 of NC_080112.1, forward strand.
TACAGAAAACCTGGATTTAGATTCCAGCACTCACATGGGGGAACAGAACCATCTGTAACTCCAGTTCTAGGGTATCTAGTGTCCTTTGTGAACATCTGGCATGTACGTGATACATGTGTAAGCAACACACACACGCATGTGGGCACTCTTTCTGTTTTTCTCTGTCTGTCTCTGTCTGTCTGTCTGTCTCTGTCTCTGTCTCTCTCTAACACATACACATACACACACACACTGAAATATAATTAAAACTTCTAAAAAATGGTTTTTGAAAAATATTGTTAGGAAGGGAGGATGAAGTATTTCTGTGAAGGATGCCTATTGGCAACTTAAGCCCACACAGTTTGTTGTCCTGGGTGGAATATTAGAAATTGTCACAGTTATAATGTCCTAGTTGCTTCTGTGCTTTAATCAAAAGGGTTAAAGAAACCTGAGGAGTTATAGAGGAAAATGGAATTAAATAACCTGGTCTTGGTAGTACCTGAACTTGAAACCAAAGCTGTATCTTAGCAGAAATTTGGTGTGTATGGCATTATAGATATGAGTAGAAGCATGTGAAAATTAAAACGAAAAAAAATATATATTTTAGATTTTCCAGAAGCAGTAGATTTTCTAACGATTTTTATTGAGCTCTACATTTTTCTCTGCTCCCCTCCCTGACTTCTCCCCACTTCAACCCTTCCTCAAGGTTCCCATGCTCCCAACTTACTCAGGAGATCTTGTCTTTTTCTCCTTCCCATGTAGATTAGATCTATGTAAGTCTCCCTTAGTGTCCTCATTGTTGTCTAAGTTCTCTGGGATTGTGGTTTGTAGGCTGGTTTTCTTTGCTTTATGTTTAAAACATAAAGCAGTAGATTTTTTTATAACCAGAAAAAAATAAGAACTACAAAGCTTTAAAAAATGTGGGAGAAAATAAATGTTGATAATGATAAAATTAAGTAAATTTCAGTTTTTTCTGATCTTACCTGAGTAGTAGATAGTGAAAAACAGGATCCACATTAGAGTTTTATTGTGTCTCCCTATGCTCTAACTGTGTTCTCTCCTGCTCGGTTCCCACATTCATTAAGTCCCAAAGAAAATCACACAGAGGTGTACATTATTTCTAAACTAATTGGCCCATTACCTCAGGCTTCTTATTAACTCTTATAACTTATATTAGCCCATTATTCTAGTATATATTAACCACATGGCTAGTTACCTTTTTCAGCTGGACAATCACATTGTCCTTCTTCTGTGGTTGGGACAGGACTGCAGAGAGAGCTTCCCTCTTTCCATAATTCTCCTATTCTCATTGACCCACCTCTACTTCCTGTCTGGTTGTCCCGCCTATACTTCCTGTCTGGCTACTGGCCAATCAGCACTTATTTAAAACATAATTGACAGAATATAGACAATTGTCCTGCACCACTTCCCCCTCTTTTTTTCTTTAAACAAGTACATCCATAGTCCATTTTGGGGGAATATGGGCTTAGTTTTCCAGGCTACTTCTTGCTGATTGGGGGTGCTGATAGTCTTATAGGGACCTAAAGAAAATTTAGAATTATGATCAGGTCCTGACTGAAGTATCTTGTGTGTCTTGATCATGTCAGGCAGCAGTCTTGAATCTGTTCTGGATGTAGAACTCGTACATTTGGGTCATCTGTTCCTACCTGAGATTTCTCAGGTGGTCTTCCTTGACCAAACCTGATTTTTCTTAACTCAGAATGAATCCATAGCCTCTCATTTCCTGTGGAAACAAAAGCAAAATCTCTTCCCCAAAGTAACCTATCTTTTGACTTCAATTTTGAAGTCAAGGTATTTTCAAATACCTATCTTGGATTAATTTAGCAGCATTTATAAACAAATATCTTTTAGCAGCTGCTGCTTCTTCTTCTTCAGCATTCAAACAATTCAAAGAAAGCACAATAACATATAGTATCCATATTCTGTGTGTATTTTCCATCTTTATGTGGCTTTACTTTAACCTCTATTTCTTTTATTTTTACTTTTACTTTTTGAGACAGGTTCTCTGTTTTCCCTGTTTTTTAGCTCTGAAACTGCAGAAAACCCAGTTTGGGGGGCTTATTTATCTTAGTTTAGGAAGTTGTGGTTTTCTTATATGCAAAGCTATAACACAATACATATTCTCTGTGTATTTTCCATCTTTATGTGGCTCTACTTTAACCTCTATTTCTTTTATTTTCTTTTACTTTTTGAGACAGGTTCTCTGTATATCTTTGGCTGTCCTGGAACTCCCTCTGTGTAGAAGGAGCTGCAGGCAGGCCTGCTTTTCATCCTGCCCGGTTCCCGCATGGTTAGTTTTACACCTGAAATAACAACACACAAATTGTATTCATTTAAACACTGCTTGACCCATTAGCTCTAGCCTCTTACTGGCTAATTCTCACATCTTGCTTTAACCCATATTTAGTAATCTGTGTAGCACCACGAGATGGTGGCTTACCGGGAAGATCCTAACCTGCCTCCATCTCAGAGAGGAGGGCTATGGCATCTGCCTCACTGCCTTCTTCCTCCCAGCATTCCATTCTGTCTTCCCCGCCTAACTATGTTCTGATCTATCAAGCCAAGCAGTTTTCTTTATTAATTAACCAATGAAAGCAACAGATAGATAGAAGACCCACCTACATCACCTCTGTAGACCAGGCTGTCTTTGAACTCCAGAGATCCATCTGCCTCTGCCTCCCAAGTGCTGGGATTAAAGGTGTGCACCACCACAACTTGAATTCACAGAGGTCTGTCTGCCTTTGCCTCCCAAGCTTTGGGATTAAAGGAGTGTGCCACCACACCTTGAACTCACTTAGGTCTGCCTGCCTTTGTTTACCAAGTGTTGGGATTAAAGGTATACTACCACACTCAACTACTTTAATTCAGACAACATCTAACTTTTGTTTGCTAAACTCTTTTCCTTTGCTATCATCTCTGATCCTAGATCTCTGATTTAGTAGAAGCAACTGAGTTTTTAAAAATGTATTCAGACACATTTACTTAAAAATAATTTCCCATTGGTTACCACACACTTTTCATGCAGAAATCAAACATGTTTCAGTGAGGTAAGACATGCAGTGGTTAAAAGGTACAGAGAACACTTCATCTTAAATATCTACTAGAAAAAAGTGTGTTTAGTTTCTTAGAAGCCTGACAAGAAGTCCTTAATTGCTTAAATATAATTGAGAAATAAACAGCTATGTGTTATATTTACATGGTAACCCATGGTTCCTCAATGTGGTTGTTCCTCAGATATTTGTTCCAGGACCCATGGACATATACTGAAACCTGTTAATGCTTCTATTCCTTATGTGCAAAGCATGGTATATTTTCACAGAGCCACATGCATCCTAGTGTTCTTTAAAAAATATGTAGATTTTGTATATTATACAATGCAACATATATAGTTGTTATTATTATATTCCTTAGGACAAAATAATTAAAATTTGTATATTGTTGGTATAGATTGCAATTTCCTTTCTCTGAATATTTTTGATCCCCACTTAGTCAAATTCATGAATTCAATACCTGACAATACAGAAAGCTAACTGTGTACTAATTGAAATAACATTATGACAATGCTATCCAAATGGTGAGCAATTGAGTTTATACTTATGGATATAGCTTCACATATAAGAATACCACAGCTTCCTAAACTAAGGTAAATAAGCCCCCCAAACCGGGTTTTCCACAGTTTCAGAGCTAAAAAACAGGGAAAAGTTTGACAAATAGACTCTCCCTTGAAATATTAGTAAAAGAGAAATACTAGAGAAGTCCTTTTGACATCGTACAAGGTAAAGATATGAAAGGTTCAAAGGATACTACTGAGGAAAATGAACATCAAGGTAATGTCTAGGGAATCAGGTGCTTATGATGGGGAACCTTAGACCGCCTGGGAAACTCTTTTTGAATGAGCGTGTTTATTATGTGTATAGAAACTCAAAGTGAAGGAATAAATAGCAAGTGGTAGGTAGGTAGGTAGGTAGGTAGGTAGGTAGGTAGGTAGGTAGGTGGGTACATAGATAGCAATATATCATCAAATTGGGTGTTCAACTGGGTAAGCCCCAATGCAATTGTAGCCCTCAGCTGGAGTTCCTGGTAGAGTCCTAAGCAGGGTAGGGTTGCCCCTCAGGTGAAGCTTCTAAATAAAATAACAAATGACATCAGGAAGGTAACATCATCAAATTAGGGGCTTACAAGCATCCAGCGGAGACCAACTGAGGAAACTGGGGTATTCAGCTGAAGTTCCCAATTGAGCTTTCTCTCCATGATGAGTTTCCCATGGTTGGGCTTCCAGCTTCTCTGTCCCAGTCTAGGCATACTTTTTTTTTTCAAGTTTAAATGTTTTATGTATGTTGATATTTTACCTGAATGAATGTCTGTGTACTTTGCTTACCCGGTGCCCATGGAGGCCAGAAGACGATGTTGGTTTCATTGAAACTGGAGTGACAGGTGCTTGTGGGCTACTTACTATGTGGGTACTAGGAATTAGACCTGGGTCCTCTGCAAGAGAAGCCAGTAATCTTTACTGCTAAGCTGTAACTCTATTCTCACCACAAGTACACTATAGATATTTTCATATCATATTCACCCATGGTTCACCTTTTAGGTGCTCTCAAAGGTGCAATGTTTCTATTTGTGTTCTGCCTTGTGGCTCTCTTTAATCCTTGTCACTGAGTTAGAACCAGCTGGTTCCCAAACAAGGGGCCCTGGAAGGTACTCTGAAGCAAACATACTTGGGTCTGTAATGGGAAGAAGGCAATTCTGCTTCCAGAGTCAAATTATCAGTGAGATCACACAGTATATGAAAATTACCAGTGTAATATACATTATACCTTTTGTTCTCAACTTGCAGACTGCTGCCTTCTCCCCATGTCCCCATTTGGCCTTTTAATGAGTGCACCAAAAGAGAGAAAGTGAGCTCTTTGGTTGAGCTTCTTATAACGATTCTAATCCTAGCTGATATGGGTTCTTTCTTATTCCTTCATGTAAACTTAATTACTTCTGTAATAGTCATATTTTCCAATGTAGTCACATGGGGGTTAGCTCTTTAATATATGCATTTAGAGGCGATCTGGACATTCAGTACAGAGCATGGACCAAAAGAGGAGTGAACAGAAGAGCAGCCTCACTGGGAGCTCTGAGAACAGAGGTAAGGTGTCCTGTTCCCTGGGCATATCCAACTGGACCACTTCAGGTCAAGTAGGCCAGTAGAAAGGGAAACTGCCTTCCCTATCACCCACTCACCAAAGGAAGCCTGAGCATGGCGAACAAAGACTGTACACTTGAATGAAAACATTCTGCGATGCCAAACTGTGGCTGAGTGCTTCTCTACACTTTGACAGAGCTAAGTGAGCCTGAGACATGGGGTCAAGTAACTCCTACTTGAAGACTAGTGTCATTTAGAAAATGTAATAGGAAGAAGGTCATGATAGTCCCCAGATAACCTTTACAGATTACAATTCCCTTTTATTAAGTGATGGTCTCAGAAGCCAAGAAAACTGCAAACCACTAAAACAGTCAGTCTCCTGGAAGGACTTGGGTTGGAAAAACCTAGCGTGTTCCACAGGCCATTTTAAGACATTGGCTACTGGTGGAACAAATAAGGATACAAGAGATTCTCTTAAATGTAGAAGTATTAGCGTGTTTTGTTTTGTTGTTTTATTTATCTTCTCAGCACTGTATTTAGTCATGTGTTTCTTCATTTACCATTTATCCTAGTGTTGCTTTCTCTTTCTGTGATAAACACCACGACCAAAAGCAATTAAAAGAGAAAGGATTTATTTCACCTTACAATTTATAGTTCATAATGAAAGGAAGTCATAGAAGGAACTCAATGCAGGAATCTGGAGACAGAGACTAAAGCAGTGAAGGCGTAAGTAATAAACAATCCCACACCAGTCTGGAATTATGATTAATAGGGTGGTATTTATTTAAAGGGGAAAAAACTTACAGATCACCGTCCCAGACAACAGCCCTCTGCGCAATTAGGAAGAAGTCTAGCCGCCGGAACCGGAGCAGGAAGTAAAAAGAGCGAGGAGGGAAGTAGCCGCTTTTTTAAAGGGAAAGAGACCACTCCCCAATGGGCTGGTATCTCAGCGGCTATTGGCTGGAGGAGCGGAAGGACCTCCTGCAACAAAGCAGAGTTCTTAGAAGAATGTTTCTTAGTGTTTTTTCCTCTGGCATGCTCATCTTGCTTGCTTATAGTACCAAGCACCACCTTCCCAGGAGTGGTATTCTGTCAGGGCCCACAGATGTGAGTCCATTTCACCTTGACTAGTGGTCAGAGAGTTTGAGCTTGTTTTGCTCTCTCAGAATTGTTGACTATAGGTGGCTGACCTAGGGTGTAGTTAATTAGTATTTTGAGTATAGCGGTATATTTGCTCTATCTGGAACAAAGGTTGGAGATGCTCTGTCTATTCTTTGTATCATGTTATAGAAGTCTGTTGCCTCCTCCTCCCTTTGAGTGAGTTATAAAAAGGAATGGAAAATAAGCAAGAGCAGATTCAGGGTTCAATATTCACAGGATTTCCCTCCTGAGGCTATTCTGTTTTGTCTCTTATTTTTCTCTTATATCTTTTTGTTATAATTCTAATTTAATACATTTCCCTCCAAGAAAGAATGTATAAACCAGACAGGACCCAACAGCAGACTTCGTGGTCCAACATAATGGCAGCCCAACATGGTGCCCCCAACATTTCTGCCCACAGTATACTGGGCCTTTGCACATCAATCATTGGTCAAAAAATGCTCTACAGATTTGCCTACATTACAATTTGAGAGGTATTTTCTCAACTGAGGTTCTCTCTTTCCCTATGATGACTTTAGCTTGTGTCAAGTTGCTTTAAATAAATAAAAAAAACTAACAAGTCACTGTTCACTTGAAGGAGAGAATTCTATAACTAAGTCGGAGAATGGCACGTGTCCAGGACATCCTACAAAAATATTTAGATTGAATCTCATAAAGGGACTGGTAAGGATGTGGGAGATGGTTGATAAGGATGAGAGGAGAAAAGAGAATGGGGATGGGGCATGGACAAATTTTAATATATATATGAATCTGTCAAAAAACAAGATTGATCAAAAAATAGAATTTATAAACCACAGACATTTGGGATAGAGAGGTTTTGTTGTGGGAGATTGACCTGAGAACTAGAGAGTGCTTTGCAAAATTCCTGGCCTCAGTTCATTAGATGATTGTAGTACTGATACCCAATTATGACTACCAAAATGTCTCCAGACATTACCAGTATGGTTGAGGACTGTTGGCTGCTGGTGCCTCATAGAGACTGCTTATGTAACCAGATAAGATAGCAATATTTCTTACAGTTAATTGGAACATTAAATAAAGCTCCAAGACTAGGCTAGAGCTAAAAAGGAAATGTAATATAATATGTCACAGGAAAAAGTCAAACCAATGTAAGTCAGTTTCTTACTAGAAAAAATGGAAAGTTTAAAAATACTTTTCAACTGAAGAAAAGCTATAAATTTATTCATTATTGAATATTATAATAAAATCATCTGATCAGACGGTTTATTTATTTTTTATTTATTTATTTTTTTTATTCTTTTTTACTTAAAATTTCCAACTGCTCCCCGTTTCCCATTTCCCTCCCCCTTCTCCCACATATTGCCCCCTCCCCCCGCTCCCCTCCCCCTATCCCCACTCCACTTCTCCTCCCCCTAGTCCATTCCCCCTCCCTCTCGATACTGAAGAGCAGTCCAAATTCCCTGCTCTACAGGAAGACCAAGGTCCTCCCACTTCTATCTAGGTCCAGGAAGGTGAGCATCCAAACAGGCTACGCTCCCACAAAGCCAGTTCATGTATTAGGATCGAAACCTAGTGCCATTGTCCTTGGCTTCTCATCAGCCTTCATTGTCCGCCTTGTTCAGAGAGTCCAGTTTGAACCCATGCTTATTCAGTCCCAGTCCAGCTGGCCTAGGAGAGCTCCCAATAGATCAGTTCCACTGTCACAAACGGAGAAAACCGGCCATTCGGGCTGTACAAGAACAAGCAATTGATGTCCCTTCAGAGATACCAACAGCCTTGCCTTTAAAATGGTTGACTGAGAAACCAATATGGACAAAGCAATGGCCTTTAGCTGAGGAAAAGTTACAGGCTTTAGAACAGTTGGTACAAGAGCAATTGGATGCTGGACATATAGAAGAATCTACCAGCCCTTGGAATTCTCCTGTATTTGTGGTTAAGAAAAAATCAGGTAAATGGAGAATGGTGACAGATCTCAGGGCTATCAACAAGGTTATTCAACCTATGGGGCCTCTGCAATCTGGAATTCCTTTGCCCTCTTTATTGCCAAAAGGATGGCCTCTCATAGTTATTGATTTAAAGGATTGTTTTTTCACTATACCTTTACAAAAAGAAGATAGAGAAAAATTTGCCTTCACAGTGCCTACTTATAATAATTCTCAACCTTCGAGGAGGTACCACTGGGCCGTCCTCCCCCAGGGTATGTTAAATAGCCCCTCCCTGTGCCAATATTTTGTGAATCAACCATTGCAAATAATACGCAAGAAATTTCCCAAATCGATAGTATATCATTACATGGACGACAATTTGTTATCCGATTCAGACATGGATACCTTGAACAGACTGTTTGAAGAAATAAAAATACTTTTACCAAAATGGGGATTGCAAATTGCTCCTGAAAAGATTCAGAAGGGAGATTCTGTTAATTATTTAGGTTATAAAATAGGTTTACAAAAAATTAAGACACAAAAGGCACAAATTCGGAGAGATCGCCTACGGACTCTTAATGACTTTCAAAGACTATTAGGGGACATTTCCAGTCTACGGCCAGCTATTGGGATAACACCTGATCTAATAATTCATTTGAACAAAACCTTGGATGGTGACAAAGATTTAAACAGTCCCAGAGAATTAACAGCTGAAGCAGAAAAGGAACTGACGATGATTGAGGAAAAATTACAACAGGCACATGTGGATAGGGTAAATCCAGAGCTCGACTGTATTCTCGTCATACTACCATCAAAAATTTCCCCTACAGGAATTTTAATGCAGAGAGATAATATTATCTTGGAATGGATCTTTTTACCACATAAACCAAGTAAGAAACTGAAAACTTATATAGAAAAAGTCTCTGAGTTAATTATAAAAGGCAAGTTGAGACTTCGTCAACTAGCAGGCATAGACCCAGCAGAAATTATAGTGCCTTTCACTGCTGATGAACTAAAGAAATTATGGGAAGATAATGAACCATGGCAAAGAGCTTGTGCTAATTTCTTGGGAGACATTAATAACAACTATCCAAAAAGCAAGAGGCTTAACTTCATAAAGAGAACTTCTTGGATCCTTCCTCGAATCGTCCGTGATACTCCAATAACTGGAGCCCATACGCTCTATACTGATGCCAATAAATCAGGGAAGGCAGGTTACAAATCAGAAGACTTGGGTAAGGTGGAACAAAGTCCTTATGATTCTGTCCAGAAGGCAGAATTATATGCCATTCTTATGGTGCTAAGGGATTTTAAAGAACCTATTAATATAGTTACTGATTCACAATATGCAGAAAGAGTTATTTTACATATTGAAACTGCTGAATTTATACCTGATGATACAGAACTAACCTCTTTGTTTATCCAGGTGCAAGATTTGATTAGGAACAGGCTTTGCCCTATGTACATAACACACATCCGATCCCATACGGGTCTGCCAGGTCCTCTAGCACAAGGTAATGCAGAAATTGATCAATTATGGATTGGTAGTGTGCTACAAGCCTCTGAATTTCATAAAAAACATCATGTTAATAGCAAAGGTTTGAAGAAAGAGTTTTCTATTACATGGCAACAAGCTAGGGAGATTGTAAAGAAATGCCCTACTTGCTCTTTCTATAACCAAACGCCACTGCCTGCAGGGGCTAATCCAAAGGGCACCCAAAGGAATGAAATCTGGCAGATGGATGTGTTCCACTTTGCAGAATTTGGCAAATTAAAATATGTTCATCACACCATTGACACGTATTCAGGCTTTCAGTGGGCAACGGCTTTAAGTTCAGAAAAAGCTGATTCAGTTATCACTCATTTATTAGAAGTCATGGCTATCATGGGTATACCTACACAAATAAAGACAGATAATGGTCCTGCTTATGTCTCTAGGAAAATGAAACGGTTTTTTGATTATTACAATATCAAGCATGTTACAGGTATACCATACAATCCTACAGGTCAAGCAGTCATAGAAAGATCAAATCGAACTATAAAGGATATGTTGAACAAACAGAAAGGGGTGGAAAACACCCCCAGAAATAGGTTACATAATGCTTTGTTAACCTTGAATTTCCTCAACGCTAATGAGAAGGGAACATCGGCTGCAGAAAGACATTGGATAATGGAAAAGTCTACTGAACTAAATCAACCAGTTTATTTCAAGGATGTGCTGACCTCACAATGGAAGGCAGGAGATGTGCTGCGTTGGGGAAGGGGATTTGCTCTTGTCTCCACAGGTGAGGAAAAATTGTGGATTCCATCAAAATTGATAAAGGTTCGTTTTGATGAAGAGAAGCCAGTTGGGAAAGATAAATAACAATTCAATCACATGGATGGCAATCATACTGATGGTAAGTAATACAAATAGGTTGGGGGCAGGGTTCTCTTCTTATCTCCACAGGAAAATACCCATCTTCAAAGAATTTAAGGTACCCCTAATATTTAATTACTGATGGAGGGACTTGTTCTGTAAGTATTAATTTATATATATATATATATATATATATATATATATATATATATATATGTCTTAAACTTTCTTTGCTTTTCCTCATATCTATGTCTTTCTTTATATGTCAGTATATGTCCTTGTTGTTAATGTTTAAATTTCCCATAACAAGCAACAAATTTTCCTACAGTAATCTTTGAAGTTTCCAGGATGAAGATGGGGCCCCACAACATCAACTCCATCTGGTTTTTATGACGTCATGATTTTTTTTTAAAGCACTAATATTAGACCTGTTTTTTGGTACCAACTACAAGAGACAATTTCGAATGGTGCACATTTTTGACAACACTCTGGTCAGACCTTCTCAAAACGCTCTGAGACTAGTTACAATTTTCTTAGGTCAAAGGTTAATTTGGAAATTTTACCATCATTTGCTTTCACAGGACCCCCTAAGAAGAACGTCGCCCCCATGTCAGCTAGAAGCAATCTTAGAGGACGGCATCCCCTCTCCCAACAGAGTTTGCCCTCAGGGTTGGGGACATCTTTTAATGGTTGGTTTAGGGTTGAGGGGATGGGGTGATATTTTTTTTTGGAAAAAAAAAAGAAGAAGAAGAAGAAGAAGAAGAGGAAGAAGAAGGGGGTAACTGGTTTTTTGGGATGATTGGTATTTGTGAATTACTGTCTATAGAAAATTGTACTGGTACTGTTTCTTGTATATTGATATGTTGAATATTGAATATGAGTGTTCCTACCTCTATTTTTGTATGAGTATGTTTATAACTTTGTCCATATTGTATTGATACATCTACCATATTACATTGTACATTTCTACCTCTGATACTATGACATTGTTTACAGTTGAAGATCATTGTCTTCATATATTGCACAGTTGTTTATTCTTTTAGTCTTCAAAGTTAGATAGGTATTGAGAATTATATGTTTGTCATATTTATTTTTAAGTTTATCAGGTCTTTTAGTTACATAGAGATTATATTTAGTATAGATAGTATGATCTTCAGCCTCTTCGAAGAGCTGTAGAAAATGGCCTTTAATCTAACCTAAAATTTCTATGCCAAAGAGACACAATTACTCCTGGCAACACCACTCTACTCCCGAGAGAACGTTGAGCACCAAAGACACTCCACTGGGAGCTTGTCTTCTTGGCAGAACTGGCCTTTGGGTTAAGAAAAGCCCATACCTCAACTTCTGACAAAGATACAGAATATCCCTAAGTGGATGAAACAGGATTGTCTTATCTTGCCAAGACAGGGTAGGATAGTCCTAAGAAAGTTCCTTGCCTTTAATAATGGTATGCCAGTTATGTTAGGCCTTAGCCAAAGTTGGTTGACTCAACATTGCAAACGAGACTTTGGGTGATTGCCCAGGTAGTCAGTTGTCTCTGTCAATTGTTGCACATTTTGGATGTCTCTCGATTGTTAAGTAATATTTATTCCCTTCTCAGATCTTTGACGGAGTTGAAGATTATATAATTGTAGTTACTCTCTATGTTATTTAGACTCCTTGAGATAGAATGTTTAGCAAAAGTTTTGTTCTCAATATTGTTTGTTATATTTATTATTTGTTATTATTGTATATAGTTGTATTTGGTTTGGTTCTATCTTATTTAGACAAAAGGGGGAGATGTAGGGACATAGCCCCACCCATTGGGGGCGTGTTCGCTTCGGGCTAATGTTTACGGATAAATCTGCCGGGCGTGAGCCCAGCAGCCCTTTTTTCTTTTGCTCCGCTTTTCCAGTGCTCCGCGGGAACCTGTGGTCCTGTAAGTCTATTTCCTTATTAAAGCTGTATATATCTATATAATCTGTCTACATTCATTTGCGCCGCCACAGTGAACAACAACAAAGTGTTCCTGTGGGGAAGTTGGAGGAGTCATAAAGCCTTACATGGACCTCTGGGTGTACTGCTTATTTTCTGTTTCAATCAACCATATTTATAAAAAATATGCATTTCTAACTGTTACCTACTGGATTCTTTTGCAGATCATATCACTGGTTTACTGCTGAAATTGAACTTTTATAAAGTCCTTGGATCTGGGTATCTCTGGTAGATAGCTGTGTGAGAAATGATAGGACTCCAGACACCATAAAGGACATGCTGCAGGAGGATAAGAAGGTCAATCTTATCATTTGAAGAAGACTAGAGGAGCTATAGTCCTTAGAAGCACTGACTGCTCTTACAGAAAACCTGGATTTAGATTCCAGCACTCACATGGGGGAACAGAACCATCTGTAACTCCAGTTCTAGGGTATCTAGTGTCCTTTGTGAACATCTGGCATGTACGTGATACATGTGTAAGCAACACACACACGCATGTGGGCACTCTTTCTGTTTTTCTCTGTCTGTCTCTGTCTGTCTGTCTGTCTCTGTCTCTGTCTCTCTCTAACACATACACATACACACACACACTGAAATATAATTAAAACTTCTAAAAAATGGTTTTTGAAAAATATTGTTAGGAAGGGAGGATGAAGTATTTCTGTGAAGGATGCCTATTGGCAACTTAAGCCCACACAGTTTGTTGTCCTGGGTGGAATATTAGAAATTGTCACAGTTATAATGTCCTAGTTGCTTCTGTGCTTTAATCAAAAGGGTTAAAGAAACCTGAGGAGTTATAGAGGAAAATGGAATTAAATAACCTGGTCTTGGTAGTACCTGAACTTGAAACCAAAGCTGTATCTTAGCAGAAATTTGGTGTGTATGGCATTATAGATATGAGTAGAAGCATGTGAAAATTAAAACGAAAAAAAATATATATTTTAGATTTTCCAGAAGCAGTAGATTTTCTAACGATTTTTATTGAGCTCTACATTTTTCTCTGCTCCCCTCCCTGACTTCTCCCCACTTCAACCCTTCCTCAAGGTTCCCATGCTCCCAACTTACTCAGGAGATCTTGTCTTTTTCTCCTTCCCATGTAGATTAGATCTATGTAAGTCTCCCTTAGTGTCCTCATTGTTGTCTAAGTTCTCTGGGATTGTGGTTTGTAGGCTGGTTTTCTTTGCTTTATGTTTAAAACATAAAGCAGTAGATTTTTTTATAACCAGAAAAAAATAAGAACTACAAAGCTTTAAAAAATGTGGGAGAAAATAAATGTTGATAATGATAAAATTAAGTAAATTTCAGTTTTTTCTGATCTTACCTGAGTAGTAGATAGTGAAAAACAGGATCCACATTAGAGTTTTATTGTGTCTCCCTATGCTCTAACTGTGTTCTCTCCTGCTCGGTTCCCACATTCATTAAGTCCCAAAGAAAATCACACAGAGGTGTACATTATTTCTAAACTAATTGGCCCATTACCTCAGGCTTCTTATTAACTCTTATAACTTATATTAGCCCATTATTCTAGTATATATTAACCACATGGCTAGTTACCTTTTTCAGCTGGACAATCACATTGTCCTTCTTCTGTGGTTGGGACAGGACTGCAGAGAGAGCTTCCCTCTTTCCATAATTCTCCTATTCTCATTGACCCACCTCTACTTCCTGTCTGGTTGTCCCGCCTATACTTCCTGTCTGGCTACTGGCCAATCAGCACTTATTTAAAACATAATTGACAGAATATAGACAATTGTCCTGCACCACTTCCCCCTCTTTTTTTCTTTAAACAAGTACATCCATAGTCCATTTTGGGGGAATATGGGCTTAGTTTTCCAGGCTACTTCTTGCTGATTGGGGGTGCTGATAGTCTTATAGGGACCTAAAGAAAATTTAGAATTATGATCAGGTCCTGACTGAAGTATCTTGTGTGTCTTGATCATGTCAGGCAGCAGTCTTGAATCTGTTCTGGATGTAGAACTCGTACATTTGGGTCATCTGTTCCTACCTGAGATTTCTCAGGTGGTCTTCCTTGACCAAACCTGATTTTTCTTAACTCAGAATGAATCCATAGCCTCTCATTTCCTGTGGAAACAAAAGCAAAATCTCTTCCCCAAAGTAACCTATCTTTTGACTTCAATTTTGAAGTCAAGGTATTTTCAAATACCTATCTTGGATTAATTTAGCAGCATTTATAAACAAATATCTTTTAGCAGCTGCTGCTTCTTCTTCTTCAGCATTCAAACAATTCAAAGAAAGCACAATAACATATAGTATCCATATTCTGTGTGTATTTTCCATCTTTATGTGGCTTTACTTTAACCTCTATTTCTTTTATTTTTACTTTTACTTTTTGAGACAGGTTCTCTGTTTTCCCTGTTTTTTAGCTCTGAAACTGCAGAAAACCCAGTTTGGGGGGCTTATTTATCTTAGTTTAGGAAGTTGTGGTTTTCTTATATGCAAAGCTATAACACAATACATATTCTCTGTGTATTTTCCATCTTTATGTGGCTCTACTTTAACCTCTATTTCTTTTATTTTCTTTTACTTTTTGAGACAGGTTCTCTGTATATCTTTGGCTGTCCTGGAACTCCCTCTGTGTAGAAGGAGCTGCAGGCAGGCCTGCTTTTCATCCTGCCCGGTTCCCGCATGGTTAGTTTTACACCTGAAATAACAACACACAAATTGTATTCATTTAAACACTGCTTGACCCATTAGCTCTAGCCTCTTACTGGCTAATTCTCACATCTTGCTTTAACCCATATTTAGTAATCTGTGTAGCACCACGAGATGGTGGCTTACCGGGAAGATCCTAACCTGCCTCCATCTCAGAGAGGAGGGCTATGGCATCTGCCTCACTGCCTTCTTCCTCCCAGCATTCCATTCTGTCTTCCCCGCCTAACTATGTTCTGATCTATCAAGCCAAGCAGTTTTCTTTATTAATTAACCAATGAAAGCAACAGATAGATAGAAGACCCACCTACATCACCTCTGTAGACCAGGCTGTCTTTGAACTCCAGAGATCCATCTGCCTCTGCCTCCCAAGTGCTGGGATTAAAGGTGTGCACCACCACAACTTGAATTCACAGAGGTCTGTCTGCCTTTGCCTCCCAAGCTTTGGGATTAAAGGAGTGTGCCACCACACCTTGAACTCACTTAGGTCTGCCTGCCTTTGTTTACCAAGTGTTGGGATTAAAGGTATACTACCACACTCAACTACTTTAATTCAGACAACATCTAACTTTTGTTTGCTAAACTCTTTTCCTTTGCTATCATCTCTGATCCTAGATCTCTGATTTAGTAGAAGCAACTGAGTTTTTAAAAATGTATTCAGACACATTTACTTAAAAATAATTTCCCATTGGTTACCACACACTTTTCATGCAGAAATCAAACATGTTTCAGTGAGGTAAGACATGCAGTGGTTAAAAGGTACAGAGAACACTTCATCTTAAATATCTACTAGAAAAAAGTGTGTTTAGTTTCTTAGAAGCCTGACAAGAAGTCCTTAATTGCTTAAATATAATTGAGAAATAAACAGCTATGTGTTATATTTACATGGTAACCCATGGTTCCTCAATGTGGTTGTTCCTCAGATATTTGTTCCAGGACCCATGGACATATACTGAAACCTGTTAATGCTTCTATTCCTTATGTGCAAAGCATGGTATATTTTCACAGAGCCACATGCATCCTAGTGTTCTTTAAAAAATATGTAGATTTTGTATATTATACAATGCAACATATATAGTTGTTATTATTATATTCCTTAGGACAAAATAATTAAAATTTGTATATTGTTGGTATAGATTGCAATTTCCTTTCTCTGAATATTTTTGATCCCCACTTAGTCAAATTCATGAATTCAATACCTGACAATACAGAAAGCTAACTGTGTACTAATTGAAATAACATTATGACAATGCTATCCAAATGGTGAGCAATTGAGTTTATACTTATGGATATAGCTTCACATATAAGAATACCACAGCTTCCTAAACTAAGGTAAATAAGCCCCCCAAACCGGGTTTTCCACAGTTTCAGAGCTAAAAAACAGGGAAAAGTTTGACAAATAGACTCTCCCTTGAAATATTAGTAAAAGAGAAATACTAGAGAAGTCCTTTTGACATCGTACAAGGTAAAGATATGAAAGGTTCAAAGGATACTACTGAGGAAAATGAACATCAAGGTAATGTCTAGGGAATCAGGTGCTTATGATGGGGAACCTTAGACCGCCTGGGAAACTCTTTTTGAATGAGCGTGTTTATTATGTGTATAGAAACTCAAAGTGAAGGAATAAATAGCAAGTGGTAGGTAGGTAGGTAGGTAGGTAGGTAGGTAGGTAGGTAGGTGGGTACATAGATAGCAATATATCATCAAATTGGGTGTTCAACTGGGTAAGCCCCAATGCAATTGTAGCCCTCAGCTGGAGTTCCTGGTAGAGTCCTAAGCAGGGTAGGGTTGCCCCTCAGGTGAAGCTTCTAAATAAAATAACAAATGACATCAGGAAGGTAACATCATCAAATTAGGGGCTTACAAGCATCCAGCGGAGACCAACTGAGGAAACTGGGGTATTCAGCTGAAGTTCCCAATTGAGCTTTCTCTCCATGATGAGTTTCCCATGGTTGGGCTTCCAGCTTCTCTGTCCCAGTCTAGGCATACTTTTTTTTTTCAAGTTTAAATGTTTTATGTATGTTGATATTTTACCTGAATGAATGTCTGTGTACTTTGCTTACCCGGTGCCCATGGAGGCCAGAAGACGATGTTGGTTTCATTGAAACTGGAGTGACAGGTGCTTGTGGGCTACTTACTATGTGGGTACTAGGAATTAGACCTGGGTCCTCTGCAAGAGAAGCCAGTAATCTTTACTGCTAAGCTGTAACTCTATTCTCACCACAAGTACACTATAGATATTTTCATATCATATTCACCCATGGTTCACCTTTTAGGTGCTCTCAAAGGTGCAATGTTTCTATTTGTGTTCTGCCTTGTGGCTCTCTTTAATCCTTGTCACTGAGTTAGAACCAGCTGGTTCCCAAACAAGGGGCCCTGGAAGGTACTCTGAAGCAAACATACTTGGGTCTGTAATGGGAAGAAGGCAATTCTGCTTCCAGAGTCAAATTATCAGTGAGATCACACAGTATATGAAAATTACCAGTGTAATATACATTATACCTTTTGTTCTCAACTTGCAGACTGCTGCCTTCTCCCCATGTCCCCATTTGGCCTTTTAATGAGTGCACCAAAAGAGAGAAAGTGAGCTCTTTGGTTGAGCTTCTTATAACGATTCTAATCCTAGCTGATATGGGTTCTTTCTTATTCCTTCATGTAAACTTAATTACTTCTGTAATAGTCATATTTTCCAATGTAGTCACATGGGGGTTAGCTCTTTAATATATGCATTTAGAGGCGATCTGGACATTCAGTACAGAGCATGGACCAAAAGAGGAGTGAACAGAAGAGCAGCCTCACTGGGAGCTCTGAGAACAGAGGTAAGGTGTCCTGTTCCCTGGGCATATCCAACTGGACCACTTCAGGTCAAGTAGGCCAGTAGAAAGGGAAACTGCCTTCCCTATCACCCACTCACCAAAGGAAGCCTGAGCATGGCGAACAAAGACTGTACACTTGAATGAAAACATTCTGCGATGCCAAACTGTGGCTGAGTGCTTCTCTACACTTTGACAGAGCTAAGTGAGCCTGAGACATGGGGTCAAGTAACTCCTACTTGAAGACTAGTGTCATTTAGAAAATGTAATAGGAAGAAGGTCATGATAGTCCCCAGATAACCTTTACAGATTACAATTCCCTTTTATTAAGTGATGGTCTCAGAAGCCAAGAAAACTGCAAACCACTAAAACAGTCAGTCTCCTGGAAGGACTTGGGTTGGAAAAACCTAGCGTGTTCCACAGGCCATTTTAAGACATTGGCTACTGGTGGAACAAATAAGGATACAAGAGATTCTCTTAAATGTAGAAGTATTAGCGTGTTTTGTTTTGTTGTTTTATTTATCTTCTCAGCACTGTATTTAGTCATGTGTTTCTTCATTTACCATTTATCCTAGTGTTGCTTTCTCTTTCTGTGATAAACACCACGACCAAAAGCAATTAAAAGAGAAAGGATTTATTTCACCTTACAATTTATAGTTCATAATGAAAGGAAGTCATAGAAGGAACTCAATGCAGGAATCTGGAGACAGAGACTAAAGCAGTGAAGGCGTAAGTAATAAACAATCCCACACCAGTCTGGAATTATGATTAATAGGGTGGTATTTATTTAAAGGGGAAAAAACTTACAGATCACCGTCCCAGACAACAGCCCTCTGCGCAATTAGGAAGAAGTCTAGCCGCCGGAACCGGAGCAGGAAGTAAAAAGAGCGAGGAGGGAAGTAGCCGCTTTTTTAAAGGGAAAGAGACCACTCCCCAATGGGCTGGTATCTCAGCGGCTATTGGCTGGAGGAGCGGAAGGACCTCCTGCAACAAAGCAGAGTTCTTAGAAGAATGTTTCTTAGTGTTTTTTCCTCTGGCATGCTCATCTTGCTTGCTTATAGTACCAAGCACCACCTTCCCAGGAGTGGTATTCTGTCAGGGCCCACAGATGTGAGTCCATTTCACCTTGACTAGTGGTCAGAGAGTTTGAGCTTGTTTTGCTCTCTCAGAATTGTTGACTATAGGTGGCTGACCTAGGGTGTAGTTAATTAGTATTTTGAGTATAGCGGTATATTTGCTCTATCTGGAACAAAGGTTGGAGATGCTCTGTCTATTCTTTGTATCATGTTATAGAAGTCTGTTGCCTCCTCCTCCCTTTGAGTGAGTTATAAAAAGGAATGGAAAATAAGCAAGAGCAGATTCAGGGTTCAATATTCACAGGATTTCCCTCCTGAGGCTATTCTGTTTTGTCTCTTATTTTTCTCTTATATCTTTTTGTTATAATTCTAATTTAATACATTTCCCTCCAAGAAAGAATGTATAAACCAGACAGGACCCAACAGCAGACTTCGTGGTCCAACATAATGGCAGCCCAACATGGTGCCCCCAACATTTCTGCCCACAGTATACTGGGCCTTTGCACATCAATCATTGGTCAAAAAATGCTCTACAGATTTGCCTACATTACAATTTGAGAGGTATTTTCTCAACTGAGGTTCTCTCTTTCCCTATGATGACTTTAGCTTGTGTCAAGTTGCTTTAAATAAATAAAAAAAACTAACAAGTCACTGTTCACTTGAAGGAGAGAATTCTATAACTAAGTCGGAGAATGGCACGTGTCCAGGACATCCTACAAAAATATTTAGATTGAATCTCATAAAGGGACTGGTAAGGATGTGGGAGATGGTTGATAAGGATGAGAGGAGAAAAGAGAATGGGGATGGGGCATGGACAAATTTTAATATATATATGAATCTGTCAAAAAACAAGATTGATCAAAAAATAGAATTTATAAACCACAGACATTTGGGATAGAGAGGTTTTGTTGTGGGAGATTGACCTGAGAACTAGAGAATGCTTTGCAAAATTCCTGGCCTCAGTTCATTAGATGATTGTAGTACTGATACCCAATTATGACTACCAAAATGTCTCCAGACATTACCAGTATGGTTGAGGACTGTTGGCTGCTGGTGCCTCATAGAGACTGCTTATGTAACCAGATAAGATAGCAATATTTCTTACAGTTAATTGGAACATTAAATAAAGCTCCAAGACTAGGCTAGAGCTAAAAAGGAAATGTAATATAATATGTCACAGGAAAAAGTCAAACCAATGTAAGTCAGTTTCTTACTAGAAAAAATGGAAAGTTTAAAAATACTTTTCAACTGAAGAAAAGCTATAAATTTATTCATTATTGAATATTATAATAAAATCATCTGATCAGACGGTTTATTTATTTTTTATTTATTTATTTTTTTTATTCTTTTTACTTAAAATTTCCAACTGCTCCCCGTTTCCCATTTCCCTCCCCCTCCTCCCACATATTGCCCCCTCCCCCCGCTCCCCTCCCCCTATCCCCACTCCACTTCTCCTCCCCCTAGTCCATTCCCCCTCCCTCTCGATACTGAAGAGCAGTCCAAATTCCCTGCTCTACATGAAGACCAAGGTCCTCCCACTTCTATCTAGGTCCAGGAAGGTGAGCATCCAAACAGGCTACGCTCCCACAAAGCCAGTTCATGTATTAGGATCGAAACCTAGTGCCATTGTCCTTGGCTTCTCATCAGCCTTCATTGTCCGCCTTGTTCAGAGAGTCCAGTTTCAATCCATGCTTATTCAGTCCCAGTCCATCTGGCCTTGGAGAGCTCCCAATAGATCAGTTCCACTGTCACAGTGGGTGGGTGCACCCCTCGTGGTCCTGATTTCCTTGCTCATGTTCTCCCTCCTTCTGCTCCTCATTTGGACCTTAAGAGCTCAGACGGTTGATCCAAATTGGGTCTCTGTCTCTCTCTCGATCCATCGCCAGATGAAAGTTCCTGTGCCATTCTCCTTGGCCTCTCGTCAGCTCTCATTGTCCACCACATTAAGAGAGTCCGGTTTTATCCCATGTTTTTTTCAGTAGCAGTCCAGCTGGCCTTGGTGAGCTCCCAATAGATCGGCCCCCCTGTCTCAGTGGTTGGGTGCACCCCTCATGATCCTGACTTCCTTGTTCATGTTCTCTCTCCTTCTGCTCCTCATTATAACCTTGGGAGCTCAGTCCGGTGCTCCAGTGTGGGTCTCTGTCTCTATCTCCATCCATCGCTAGATGAAGGTTCTATGGCGATATGCAAGATATTCATCAGTATGATTATAGGATAGGTTCATTTCAGGTTCCCTATCCTCAGGTGCCCCAATGAACTAACTGGGGACATTGCCCTGGGCTTCTGGTAGCCATTCCAGGTTCAAGTCTCTTGCCAACCCTTAGGTGGCTCCCTTAACTAAGGTATGAGTTTCCCTGCTCCCCAATCCAACCTTCCTTTACCCCCAATCACCCCGATTCCCCCAGTTCCCCTCATCCTCTCCTTCACACTTTTCTCTCCCCATCTCCCCTCATCCCCATCCCACCCCACCCCCCAAGATTCCCATTTTTTGCCCATCAATCTTGTCTATTTCCCATAGCTGTGAGGATATCTATATGTTTTTCCTTGGGTTTACCCTCTTGTTTAGCTTCTTTAGGATCACAAATTATAGACTCAGTGGCCCCTATCCATGGCTAGAAACCAATTATGAGTGAGTACATCCCATGATCTTTTTTGGGGTCTGGGTTACCTCACTCAGGATCGTATTTTCTATTTCCATCCATTTGCATGCAAAATTCGAGAAGTCATTGTTTTTTACCGCAGAGTAGTACTCTAATGTATATATATTCCACACTTTCTTCATCCATTCTTCTATTGAAGGGCATCTAGGTTGCTTCCAGGTTCTGGCTATTACAAATAATGCTGCTATGAACATAGTTGGACAAATGCTTTTGTCATATGCTAGGGCATCTCTTGGGTATATTCCCAAGAGTGCTATTGCTGGGTCCAGGGGTAGGTTGATCCCAATTTTTCTGAGAAACCGCCACACTGATTTCCAAAGTGGTTGCACAAGTTTGCAGTCCCACCAGCAATGGATGAGGGTACCCCTTTCTCCACAACCTCTCCAGCAAAGGCTATCCTTGGTGTTTTTGAATTTAGCCATTCTAACCATGTATACTCACAAATGTTCCATATTTTCCCATAATAAAATAAATTTTGGATTTAGGGTGTTGGTTATTGAACAAGAGTGCTTGTACAAATAGAACGCAAGTTCAGAGCTCATGACCAATGTAAAAATCCAGACAAGGAGCAATGGTCTGAGCTCTTAAGGTCCAAATGAGGAGCAGAAGGAGGGAGAACATGAGCAAGGAAATCAGGACCACGAGGCGTGCACCTACCCACTGTGACAGTGGAACTGATCTATTGGGAGCTCTCCAAGGCCAGCTGGACTGGGACTGAATAAGCATGGGTTGAAACTGGACTCTCTGAACATGGCGGACAATGAAGGCTGATGAGAAGTCAAGGACAATGGCACTAGGTTTCGATCCTAATACATGAACTGGCTTTGTGGGAGCTTAGCCTGTTTGGATGCTCACCTTCCTGGGCCTGGATGGAAGTGGGAGGACCTTGGTCTTCCTGTAGGGCAGGGAATTTGGACTGCTCTTCAGTATCGAGAGGGAGGGGGAATGGACTGGGGGGAGGAGAAGAGGAGTGGGGATGGGGGAGGGGAGTGGGGGGAGGGGGGAATGTGTGGGAGGAGGGGGAGGGGAATGGGAAACGGGGAGCAGTTGGAAATTTTAATTAAAAAAGAATAAAAAAAAAAGAAAAAAAAATCCAGACAAGGTCACATGTGTGCCTGTAACCCAAACATCTTGAGGGGTAGATGTGGTAGAATTGCTGAGGTTTTCTCTATGCCAGCCTAGTTCCAGATTCAGTGAGAGAAAGAAATAAGGTGGAGGGACTGGAGACATGGTTCAGTGGTTAATATGACACCTGCTGTTCGTACAGAGGGTCTGGGTTTGAATTCTAGCACCCACATGGTGACTTGCAGCCATTTATACTTCCTATCTGAGGGCATATGGTGCCTTCTCTGACCTCTACAGGCACCAGGCACACGTTACACAACATGTATGCATACAGGCAAGTATTCATGCATATAGATTAAATAAACCTGAAAAAAGAGAAATAGGATTTAAGAAAAAAAAGATAGAATATGGAGAGTGACAAAGTAGAACACTGAGTGTCTTCTATATGGGAACACATGTGCACACACACACACACACATGCACACACACTCACTGTGGTGGTTTGAAAGAAAATGCCCCCCAGAGGGAGTGGCACTATTAGGAGCTGTGGCCTTGTTGGAGAAAGTGCTGTTGGGGATGGGCTTTAAGGTCTCTTTTTCCAAGTTTCACTCAGTGTGACACTCAGTCGACTTTCTGTTGCTTGCAAGATGTAGCACTCTCAGCTCCAGCACCACATCTGCCTGCACACTCCCGTGCTCCCCATCTTGATGCTGATAGACTGAATCTCTGAAACTGTAATCAAGCTACCCCAGTTAAATGGTTTCCAGATACGAGTTTCTGTGGTCATGGTGTCTCTTCACAGCAATAAAACTCTGATCATGTGACAAGATGATCTGCTTTTGAAAGAATATAATATGCTAGAGAACTTCAAGATGACTCAGTGGGTTAAAACAATTTACAAGCAAGTCTGACTACTTGGGTTTGATTATCAGAAAGAGCTAGATGTCAAACAATACATTAATTCCAACAATATTGTAATTCCAACATCCCTAAAGTGAGATGGATGATAGGTGAATCACCCAGAAGCCCTTGGGCCAGCAATCCTATGTTATGTGCTACAGCAGCAGAAAAAGCAAGAGAGACCTTGCTTCAAAAACCCAAATAGAAAGAAAGAAACAGCCCCTGAAAAACTGTCTTTTGATCTACACACACACACACACACACACACACACACACACACACACACACACTATGAGGACCTGACTTTACAAACTCCATTTTAAAGAAGGGGCTTCATCTTAAGCAGCGGACTGATCTCAGCTCCAGAAATGTGCTGTGATAGTGGAATTTGATCAGATATCCTAAAAATAGCCAATTAAGGAGATGGGGAGCAGGGTCATAAAATTTAACGAGGTCCAGATGTTCCTAAGAGGCATCCTGTCTTTGAAGATACCTTGTCAGTTATTAATGGCTCTTTGTTGGGCTTCTGGGCCCCAAAACTGACCAACAGATTCAGAAACTACTTTATCATCTGCCCTCCTTACCCAATCCCAAGAAAACAGGACATGAACTTCCCTGATTACAGAATTTCCCCTTTAAAAGTTCTCCCTTTTCCCAGCTTGGCACTGCACTTCTCTCACCCACTACGTTGGTGTCCTTGAGGTGCAGTCCAAACTCGAGTTTGTATGTTAAAAACCCTCTTGTGGTTTATATTGGAATCGGTTCCATGGAGTTTCTTTTTTTGGGATAAGTAATTTGGGCATAACAACACACACACAAACACACACACTGAACCATGTGCATAGCAACACTCATACTCAGACACATTAAAATAAAAGAATATGATACTTTTATTATTAAATATATCATATCTTATTTTCCATGTATGGATGTTTTTCATGTATTTGTGTATATGTACCATTTGTGTGTATTGTGTCGTCAGAGGCAGAAAAGGGCATCAGATTCCCTGGAAATATAGTTACAGATGGTTGTGAACTGCCATGTGTTGCTGGAAATCAAAAACCTGGGTCAATTACAGGAACATCAAGTGCTCTTAACCACTTTAGCCCCTAGTATACCATTGTTTTCATTGCTTACATTTCATTTTAGAAACTCCAGAACATCAATTTCTTCTCTATTTACTCTCAGACTAACTTTAAGAAGTTTGTTGTCCTTGAGGCTAGAGAAATGATTGGTGATAAGAGCACACACTGATCTTTAGAGGGCTGGAGTTTGGTTCTTAGCACCCAGGTTGGGTGGCTCCCAACTGCCTGTAACTTTGCCTCCAGGACATCTAAAGTCCTCTATCATTCTCCATGAGTACTTACACCTACATAGCACATTCGCACACACAAATGCTCAGAAATAAAACTGAAAAAGATCATTAAAAGAAGAATTCTATTGTTCTTGCTGGTGGAATTAAATGCAGAGTAAGCATACAATTAGGTATTTCCTCTATGTGTGTCAGAGAGGAGGAATTTTTGAAATGTTTAATAGAATTAACTTCTCATAGATACACATACCTTGCCCCTAAACCAGATTATAGACCTAATATTGGAAAATAATTGGTGATTTATGAAGTCACAGTTGCCAAGATGCTTTTCATTCTATTATATATATCTATTATCTTTCTCTTGTGCATATATATATATATATATATATATATATATATATATGTCTGTGTGTGTATGTATATATACATTATAAAAGTCTCTAGGCTAGCACAACAAATCCAATGCACTCTTCATATAACAACACATTTTTAAACAATTCTACTTTAAACAATATTTGCTTTGTCTATTAAAATAATTCTAAATGAAAGCATAGGCAGAAATGCAAGATGTTTCCATGATGTCCAAAATAGAACTTCAAATATTGCCACTGTATCCATGAAAACTCCCTGCAATGGCTTCCCAGTCAACATCTTCCTCTTACATAAGGCTGCCTGTTTCTGTCTCCCTCACTAGACACACCCCTAGCACTCTAGAGAGCAATAACTGTCTATTATTTATCTATCCAGCCCTTTTCTGATATTCAGTGCCCAACATATTGTAAATGTTCTCAGTGGCTGTAGAATATATTTTCCATTTTATGGGATTCAGTGTGCTGGTGTGTTGTTGGTTTAGTATGGGTCTGTTTCTGAAACAGATGCTCCTTTTCATCCATAAGTTCTTCCAGTAAATACAGACTAGAAGAGATATAAGTTGCACCCAAGATGCTTAGATTTAAAATCTATGAGGATGATATTGGAGAATGTGTGGGAACAGGAAACAGTTCTCATTCAAAAACAGAAAGGACATTAAGTGTTCTAAAGTAGGCTTTTATTCCCTGGTGTAAGGCTCATCTTGTCAGCTACTTGGGAAGCTGATGCAGGATAATTGCAAATTAAAGGACTGCCTAGGATACATCACAAGTTAAAGGTCAGACTGAGAAATGATGCAAAATAAAAATGCAGTTGTACTTCAGTGGTAGAGCACTTACCTATCATGTGTAAGACCTTGTGTTGAAGGCATTGTCAAGACTGTTATATAAATAAGATTTTTAGGGTATATTGGGGTATATTAGCTGTGAAAAAGGATTTTTTCATCATGACATCTCTTTCTTTCTCTCTCTCTCTCTCTCTCTCTCTCTCTGTGTGTGTGTGTGTGTGTGTGTGTGTGTGTGTGTGTATACATTTGTGGAGGCCAGAAGACAATCTTGCTGTTCAACTTTATTTTTCAAGTTAGTGTTTCTTAGGGGCCTGGAGTTCACTGAGTGAACTAATCTAAGTTGACTGTCCAGTAAGACTCAGGGATTCCCCTATGTCTCCTTCCCCAGTGCTGGAATTAAAAACATGTACCACAATGTCTAGATTTTTACTTGGGTTCTGGGGATTAAACTTGATCCTTGTGTTTAGGTAGCAAGCACTGTATGAACAGAACCATCTCTCCAGATTTCATCATAATATTTTGTAAAGAAATCAAATTTTAAAAATACAGTACAGAACATTAAAGTTGTAAAGGTGTTTGTGAGAAATTTGTTGAAATAGAATAGTATTCCTGTAAACTGAACATTGAAAACTACAGAATTTAACACTGAACTACTAATTTGGCCAGTTCAGCTTAGCTAGCAAGATGAGAGCTTTTTTATACCTGTATACATTCCATACAAAACTGTTGAAAAGAATAGCATGAGATCCTGCTGATCCAATTAGGGAATAAAGAAGTAACAAATAGGAATGCCACAGATGAAGGCAAAGCTATCTGTTTAAGGAAACCTCTACTGTAGCTCCCTTGTTGTTTTCCAAAGCATTTGTACATGTGAGAAAACCTCCACCTCCTCAGTCCTCTATGTTCATAGTACTGAGATGCGAATTCTAAGACCCAGCCTCTGTGCAGTAAACAACATGATGTCAGTCCCACAAAACAAATATATCTGTTAAAGACTTACATTTGGAAGTAAAACAAACAAACAAACAAAAACCAGTCTTTGTATGGAGTTTATTTTGGGGTAAATACAGATAAATGCTAAGGCATTTATTTGTAAGCTTAAATTCATGTGTTCAGTTATTTGTTATTATTATTATTATGTGATGTATGTAGTGGTGTGGGGAAATATGCAGAGGTGAAAAGACAGACAGCCTTGTGGAGTTGTTTCTCTTGTTCTCCCCTTTATACGTATTCCAGGTATTGAACTTGGATATTGGGATTTCATGGCAAAGTTCTTACTTGCTGAGACATCTTTTTTTTTTATTCTTTTTTAATTAAAATTTCCAACTGCTCCCCGTTTCCCTTTCCCTCCCCCTCCTCCCACATATTGCCCCCTCCCCCTGCTCCCCTCCCCCTATCCCCACTCCACTTCTCCTCCCCCTAGTCCACTCCCCCTCCCTCTCGATACTGAAGAGCAGTCCAAATTCCCTGCTCTACAGGAAGACCAAGGTCCTCCCACTTCTATCTAGGTCCAGGAAGGTAAGCATCCAAACAGGCTACGCTCCCACAAAGCCAGTTCATGTATTAGGATCAAAACCTAGTGCCATTGTCCTT
The DNA here is from genome assembly GCF_950005125.1 of Chionomys nivalis. Taxonomy (NCBI): domain Eukaryota; kingdom Metazoa; phylum Chordata; class Mammalia; order Rodentia; family Cricetidae; genus Chionomys; species Chionomys nivalis. The sequence goes on from NC_080112.1 coordinate 32,423,289, forward strand.
GGCTTCTCATGAGCCTTCATTGTCCGCCTTGTTCAGAGAGTCCAGTTTGAACCCATGCTTATTCAGTCCCAGTCCAGCTGGCCTTGGATAGCTCCCAATAGATCAGTTCCACTGTCACAGTGGGTAGGTGCACGCCTCGTGGTCCTGATTTCCTTGCTCATGTTCTCCCTCCTTCTGCTCCTCATTTGGACCTTAAGAGCTCAGACGGTTGATCCAAATTGGGTCTCTGTCTCTCTCTCGATCCATCGCCAGATGAAAGTTCCTGTGCCATTCTCCTTGGCCTCTCGTCAGCTCTCATTGTCCACCACATTCAGAGAGTCCGGTTTTATCCCATGTTTTTTTCAGTAGCAGTCCAGCTGGCCTTGGTGAGCTCCCAATAGATCGGCCCCCCTGTCTCAGTGGTTGGGTGCACCCCTCATGGTCCCGACTTCCTTGTTCATGTTCTCTCTCCTTCTGCTCCTCATTATAACCTTGGGAGCTCAGTCCGGTGCTCCAGTGTGGGTCTCTGTCTCTATCTCCATCCATCGCTAGATGAAGGTTCTATGGTGATATGCAAGATATTCATCAGTATGATTATAGGACAGGTTCATTTCAGGTTCCCTATCCTCAGGTGCCCCAATGAACTAACTGGGGACATTGCCCTGGGCTTCTGGTAGCCATTCCAGGTTCAAGTCTCTTGCCAACCCTTAGGTGGCTCCCTTAACTAAGGTATGAGTTTCCCTGCTCCCCAATCCAACCTTCCATTAACCCCAATCACCCCGATTCCCCCAGTTCCCCTCATCCTCTCCTTCACACTTTTCTCTCCCCATCACCCCTCATCCCCATCCCACCCCACCCCCCAAGATTCCCATTTTTTGCCCATCAATCTTGTCTATTTCCCATAGCTGTGAGGATATCTATATGTTTTTCCTTGGGTTTACCCTCTTGTTTAGCTTCTTTAGGATCACAAATTATAGACTCAGTGGCCCCTATCCATGGCTAGAAACCAATTATGAGTGAGTACATCCCATGATCTTCTTTTTGGGTCTGGGTTACCTCACTCAGGATCGTATTTTCTATTTCCATCCATTTGCATGCAAAATTCGAGAAGTCATTGTTTTTTTACCGCAGAGTAGTACTCTAATGTATATATATTCCACACTTTCTTCATCCATTCTTCTATTGAAGGGCATCTAGGTTGCTTCCAGGTTCTGGCTATTACAAATAATGCTGCTATGAACATAGTTGGACAAATGCTTTTGTCATATGCTAGGGCATCTCTTGGGTATATTCCCAAGAGTGCTATTGCTGGGTCCAGGGGTAGGTTGATCTCAATTTTTCTGAGAAACCGCCACACTGATTTCCAAAGTGGTTGCACAAGTTTGCAGTCCCACCAGCAATGGATGAGAGTACCCTTTTCTCCACAACCTCTCCAGCAAAGGCTATCCTTGGTGTGTTTGATTTTAGCCATTCTGACAGGTGTAAGATGATATCTCAAAGTTGTTTTGATTTGCATTTCTCTGATCGCTAAGGAGGTTGACCATGATCTTAAGTATCTTTTGGCCATTTTAACTTCTTCTGATGAGAATTCTCTGTTCAGTTCAGTGCCCCATTTTTTAATTGCGTTAATTATCCTTTTAAAGTCTAGTTTCTTGAGTTTTTTATATATTTTGGAGATCAGACCTTTGTCTGTAGCGGGGTTGGTGAAGATCTTCTCCCAGTCAGTAGGCTGCCTTTTTGTCTTAATGACAGTGTCCTTTGCTTTACAGAAGCTTCTCAGTTTCAGGAGGTCCCATTTATTCAATGTTGCCCTTAATGTCTGTGCTGCTGGGGTTATACATAGGAAGCGATCTCCTGTGCCCATATGTTGTAGGGTACTTCCGATTTTCTCTTATATCAGGTTGAGTGTGTTCAGATTGATATTGAGGTCTTTGATCCATTTGGACTTGAGTTTTGTGCATGGTGATAGATATGGATCTATTTTCATTCTTCTACAGGTTGACATCCAATTGTGCCAGCACCATTTGTTGAAGATGCTTTCTTTCTTCCATTGTATACTTTTAGCTCCTTTATCGAAAATTAGTTGTTCATAGGTTTGTGGGTTAAAATCCGGGTCTTCTATATGATTCCATTGGTCGACTGCTCTGTTTTTATGCCAGTACCACGCTGTTTTCATTACTGTAGCTCTGTAATAGAGTTTGAAGTCAGGGATGGTAATGCCTCCAGAAGTTCCTTTATTGTATAAGATTGTTTTGGCTATCCTGGGTTTTTTGTTTCTCCATATAAAGTTGATTATTGTCCTTTCAAGATCTGTGAAGAATTTTGATGGGATTTTAATGGGGATTGCATTGAATCTGTAAATTGCCCTTGGTAGAATTGCCATTTTTACTATGTTGATCCTCCCAATCCAGGAGCAAGGGAGATCCTTCCATTTTCTGGTATCCTCTTCAATTTCTTTCTTCAATGCCTTAAAGTTCTTGTCAAATAGATCTTTCACTTCCTTGGTTAGAGTTACCCCAAGATATTTTATGCTTTTTGTGGCCATCGTGAAAGGTGATGATTCTCTTATTTCCCTCTCTGCTTCCATATCCTTTGCGTATAAGAGGGCGACTGATTTTTTGGAGTTGATCTTGTATCCTGCCACATTACTAAAGGCGTTTATCAGCTGTAGGAGTTCTTTGGTGGAGTTTTTGGGGTCGCTCATGTACACTATCATATCATCTGCAAATAATGCAAGTTTAACTTCTTCCTTTCCAATTTGAATCCCCTTTATCCCCTTATGTTGTCTTATTGCTATTGCTAAAACTTCGAGAACTATATTGAAGAGGTATGGAGAGAGTGGACAGCCTTGGCGTGTTCCTGATTTTAGTGGGATGGCTTTAAGTTTCTCTCGATTTAATTTGATATTAGCTGTCGGCTTGCTGTATATAGCTTTAATTAAATTTAGGTATGAACCTTGTATCCCTAATCTCTCCAAGACTTTTATCATAAAGGGATGTTGAGTTTTGTCAAATGCTTTTTCAGCGTCTAATGAAACGATCATATGGTTTTTTTCTTTCAGTTTATTTATATGATGGATTACATTGATAGATTTGCGTATGTTAAACCAGCCCTGCATCTCTGGTATGAAGCCTACTTGATCATAACGGATAATTTTTCTAATGTGTTCTTGGATTCGGTTTGCCAGAATTTTGTTGAGGATTTTTGCGTTGATGTTCATGAGTGAGATTGGCCTGTAATTTTCTTTCTTGGTTGGGTCTTTGTGTGGTTTTGGTATCAGAGTTACTGTAGCTTCATAAAAGGAATTTGGCAATGACTCTTCTGTTTCTATATTGTGAAATACCTTATGGAGTATAGGTATTAGGTCTTCTTGTAAGTTCTGGTAGAATTCCGCATTGAAACCATCTGGTCCTGGACTTTTTTTGGAAGGGAGGTTTTTGATAACCGCTTCTAATTCTTCACGACTAACAGGTCTATTTAGGTTGTTCACCTGGTCCTGGTTTAACTTTGGTATATGGTATTTATCTAAAAAAGTGTCCATTTCTTTTACCTTTTCCAGTTTTGTGGCATACAGGCTTTTGTAGTAAGATCTAATGATTCTCTGAATTTCCTCTGTGTCTGTGGTTATGTCTCCCTTTTCATTTCTGATCTTATTAATTTGCAGATTCTCTCTCTGCCGTTTGATTAGTTTGGATAGGGGTTTATCAATCTTGTTGATTTTCTCCAGGAACCAGCTTTTTGATTCATTGATTCTTTCAATTGTTTTCTGTGTTTCTATTTTGTTGATTTCAGCCCTCAGTTTGATTATTTCCAGTCTTCTACCCCTTCTAGGTGAGTCTGCTTCTTTTGTTTCTAGAGCTTTCAGGTGGGCTGTTAAGTCTCCAATGTGTGCTTTCTCTGTTTTCTTTAAGTGGGCAGTTAGTGCTATGAACTTTCCTCTCAGGACTGCTTTCATAGTGTCCCATAGGTTTGAGTATGTTGTTTCTTTATTTTCATTGTCTTCAAGGAAGACTTTAATTTCTTTTTTTATTTCTTCCTTAATCCAGGTATGGTTCAGTAGTTGACTATTCAGTTTCCATGAGTTTGTAGGCTTTCTGGGGGTAGCATTGTTGCTGAATTCTAGCTTTAATCCATGGTGATCTGATAAGATACAGGTGGTTATTAATATTTTTTTGTAACTGTGAATGTTTGCTTTGTTACCGAGTATGTGGTCGATTTTTGAGAAGGTTCCATGAGCTGCAGAGAAGAAGGTATATTCTTTCCTATTTGGGTGGAATATTCTATAGATGTCTGTTAAGTCCATTTGATTCATTACCTCCATTAATTCTCTTATTTCTCTGTTAGGTTTCTGTCTAATTGACCTGTCCATTGGTGAGAGAGGAGTATTAAAGTCTCCTACTATTAATGTGTGCGGTTTGATGGCTGCCTTCAGTTTTAACAATGTTTCTTTTACGTACGTGGGTGCTTTTATATTAGGGGCATAGATATTCAGGATTGAGATTTCATCCTGATGAATTGTTCCTGTTATGAGTAGAAAATGTCCCTCTCCATCTCTTCTGATTGATTTAAGTTTGAAGTCAACTTCGTTAGAAATTAGTATGGCCACACCTGCTTGTTTCCTAGGTCCATTTACTTGATAAGCCTTATCCCAGCCCTTTACTCTGAGTAGGTGCCTGTCTTTGTGGTTGAGGTGTGTTTCTTGTAAACAGCAGAATGTTGGATCCTGTTTTCGTATCCAATCTCTTAGTCTGTGCCTTTTTATAGGTGAGTTGAGTCCATTGACATTAAGTGATATTAATGACCAGTGGTTGTTAACTCCGGTCATTTTTTTTTAGTAGTAGATTTTGTGTGTTTCCCTTCTTTGAGATGTGCTGGTAAAGGGTCTCTAGATGTCTGAGTTACTGTGGTCATTGTTGGACTCCTTGATTAGTGATTTTCCTTCTATTACTTTCTGTAAGGCTGGATTTGTGGCTACGTATTGTTTAAATTTGTTTTTATCCTGGAAAATTTTGTTTTCTCCATTTATAGTGAACGAGAGCTTGGCTGGGTATAGTAGTCTGGGCTTGCATCCATGGTCTCTTAGTTTCTGCAGTACATCTATCCAGGACCTTCTGGCTTTCATGGTTTCCATAGAGAAGTCAGGTGTAAGTCTGATAGGTTTACCTTTATAAGTAACTTGGCCTTTTTCCTTTGCTGCTCTTAGTATTCTTTCTTTATTCTGTATGCTTTGTGTTTTGATTATTATATGGCGAGAGGATTTTGTTTTTGATCCAGCCTATTCGGTGTTCTGAATGCTTCTTGAACCTTCATAGGTATATCTTTCTTTAGGTTGGGAAAGTTTTCTTCTATAATTTTATTAAATATATTTTCTGGACCGTTGAGCTGTGCTTCTTCTCCTTCTTCTATTCCTATTATTCTTAGGTTTGGTCTTTTTATTGTGTCCCATATTTCCTGAATGTTTTGTGATGAGAATTTGTTGGCCTTGCTGTTTTCTTTGATCAGCGTGTTTATTTTCTCTATGGTGTCTTCAGAATCTGAGATTCTTTCTTCTATCTCTTGTATTCTGTTGGTTATGCTTGCTTCTGTAGTCTCTATTCGTTTACCTAGATTTTCCCTGTCCAGCTGGCCTTCTGTTTGTGTTTTCTTCTTTGCCTCCATTTCAGTTTTTAAGTCTTGAACTGTTTCCATTATCTGTTTGATTGTTTTTCCTTGGTTTCCTAGGGTATCATTCACTGATTTACTCAATTCTTCAAACTTTCTGTTACACTTCTCATCCATTTCTATAAGGGCATTTTTTACATGCTGTTTAAGGGCGTCAATCACTTTCATAAAGTCAATTTTATCTACTTCTTCATGATTAAGGTGTTCATGTCCTCCTGTTGTGAGGTCGCTGGGTTCTGGTGGTTTCATATAGTTTTTCAGATTGTTGGGTGAATTCTTGCATTGGCGCCTGCCCATCTCTTTCTCCGAATGCTCCCCTATGGATCTTCTTTTACTGGATCAGGTCTCCTTGCCTACTGATGTACCTTCCCAGTGATGGCACCCTGCAGTGATAGCTCTCCTGGTGCTCCAATGATGTCTCTCCTGGTACCAATATCAGATCTCCGTGCCCAAAGACGGCTCTCCTGGTACCGAGATTAGCTCTCCCACTGATGGCTCTCCTGGTGCCAAGATCAGATCTCTGTGCAGGTTGGGTAGTTCCTAAACAAAGCTCCTACCTTGCTTGGTGCAGGCAGGCCAGTGAACCAAAGGAAGTCTCGCCTGCCTACTTGCCCTGAGGATTTGCCCCCAGCGCCAGACAGACTGAGCTGGATGGTGTTATGTGCCCAAAGAGGAGAGGGGGCAGAAGGAAGAAGGGTTCTGGATGCAAGCTGGGTGGGCCAAGAAGAGAGAGGCAGTATGCAGGGTGTAGAGCCCCTGCAGGGAGCCCAGGGAGTATAGGGTGGGGGATGAGGAACTTCAGAGTTCCCTGTCCAGGGCTGCTTCCGCCGCCACCGGTCACAAACTCACCCCGCTGCTGTCTCTCCTGGTGCCTAGATCAGATCTCCGTGCAGGTTGAGTAGTTCCTAAACAAAGCCCTTACCTTCTTGTTGCAGGCAGGCCAGTGAAACAAAGGAAGTCTCGCCTGCCTACTTGCCCTGAGGATTTGCCCCCAGCGCCAGACAGACTGAGCTGGATGGTGTTATGTGCCCAAAGAGGAGAGGGGGCAGAAGGAAGAAGGGTTCTGGATGCAAGCTGGGTGGGCCAAGAAGAGAGAGGCAGTATGCAGGGTGTAGACTTGCTGAGACATCTTGCTCGCTCATGCTTAAATTATTTTTAAATGTTTTTTCATGAGAGTTCACATATGAGAACAGTGTTTAGATCATTTCTACCCTTTCCATTCCTCCTTCCAAGGCCTCCATATCCTCCTTCAGTCCTCCATTCCTTCTAAAATTAATGCTTCTCTAATTATTCACTGGTTTTCCACCTTCCTAATATTGCAACCCTTTAATGCAGTTCCTCATGTTGTGGTGACCCCCCAACTGTAAAATTATTTTGTTGCAACTTTGTAGCTGTAATTTTGCTACTGTTGTATATTATAATGTAAATATCTGTGTTTTATGGGGTTTTGGGTGTTACAGCCCACAGGTTGAGAGAATCACATACATACACCATACACAACCCTCTCCTGGGTTTAATGTGGGATGGCCTTATGTCTATGTGTTGCTTTTATTGGTTAATGAATAAAGTAAGTAGTTTCTTTGTGATTATTTCTGGAGTCTGGGCATATGGGAAACAAACTAGTGGTCTCTTACAACAAATTGACACCAACTAAAATCTACTTAAAACCTGAGTGAGTTTGGGAAAAGTTCTAGGTACACACACACACATACACACACATACACAGAGTTAAGCATGGCTTAATGCCTCACCTCCTTTAAGAGAGGTCTTACTGATTCAGCAATAGCAGAAAAAAGGCCACACGGTTTTGAAACGGAGACTTCCTAGGCCATGCTGCCAGTGCGAACTCAGGCTCTTTAAGTAAGGTGAGCATTTAAATGGGGTTTGTGGGCAGCATGATGCAAGTTACTTGGTAGCAGCCTGGGGCAACCAGTTACCAGAGTTGAGGTGGTTAGAACGGCTCCCACCTGGCCATCTCAGATGCTGTGAATGGACTTCCTTTCCTGAATGTTGAATTTAGTCGAGCAAGCAGGCAGGACCATATTTTCCCTAGCAATGCCATAGATTAGGTTTGTAAGAAGCACTTAGCATTTTAAGAAGTTGTCCTGGTCAGAAAAGGATTGCAGATATGCAATAAGGATATATTCAGACATAAAAGACCTCTAAATGAGACACGGTGTGTTTAAAAAAAATGTACATAGGCTTGGGAGAGAGAAGAAAATTAGCAAAGAGACAGTAAATGTAATTTAAAAAGAGTATAGACAGTCATAGATTAAAGAAGTAAAGATAATAAAATAAATATTAAACTTACAGAAAAGGTAATAGAGTAAGAAAAATAAGTCAAGTAAAGATGGAATATACAAAGAAAATCTTGATTATGTATATTATCGTGTTTTCTTTGAACTTTTTGACTGTGAAGGAGATAAGTACAGAGAGACATTTCATTGTATGGACTGCAAAGATAAACCGACATAAACCTATCTTAATTTTAGAATTTGGGTTGTTCAGAACTTGTTGATTTGGAAAAGAGATTCTTCTTTTGTTTAATTCCAGACTAATGTCACTTGATAGACCAAAACCCCCCAAAAGGTTGTCATAAACACTCCCCAAAATTGCTTCATGCAATAAAAAGCAGAAAGCAGTTTGGAAAGATCTACACCCAAATTCCCAAATATTGTGAATAAATGTTTGTTTACATTTAATGGGGGATATGCTATAGAGATTTGCATTGGTATGAATCTTGGTTTGTTGATAGAAATTTACGGTCAATTTTGTTATACTGTGTATATGTTTTTCTGGTCTTGATTAAGGTATTTTGTTTGCACAGATCATTTAAAAATATAATATATATTTAAGAAATATAGGTTAATAGATAGTCATCTATAATAGTCAAGCCTGTAGTCATGTTAGTTAGGTTTTCTAGATATACAGAGATATATTTCAGGTGGATAGGGATTATTCAAATATTTGAAAGACTTTCAGAATATGACATTTAAGATGTTCAAGATGTTAGGACTTTTCATAACAGTGAGACACATCTGCTCCTGGCAGCACCAATCTGCTTCAAGTAGCTGGGCATCTAAGAGGCTCCTCATAGAGTTTTTTAGCTATTTGGGCAAAAAACTGCTCTTGCCTGGACTTCTTGACAGTATGTTATATGAACTGCACATACAGGACCCACAGAGAAATGACTGCTAAACTTGCCTAAAGATGAGACAGTCGTTCAGGGTTCCTGCTTCATGAAAGAGTCTTCTAGACATTCTGTAGAACACAGAAAAAAGTGACTGACAAACTGCCAATATAGATGGAAATATCGTTGAAATTTCCTGCTTCATGGAAATGTCTGCCAGATACTATGGGCCAGTAAGCTGAAGAAAAAGTTTGGGTGACTGTCCAGGTATTGAGATGTCTCTATCAATTCTAGAGTTTTGGAAGTTGCTTATAGTGTACTTCCTGTTTACTTAGGTAATATTATATCCTTCTGGAGTCTTTGATGGAGTTGAAGAATAGATAGTTATAATTATAGTATTCCTTAGTTATGATAAAAGATAAAGTAGATATAAATATTGTAACTGTAATTATTGCCTGATAACTGTTTTGTTATATGTAATTTTGCTGTGTTAAAGTTAAAACTTTCATTTTTATTTAAACAGAAAAGGGGAAATGATGTGTGGGGCTATTCTGTTTATGTGTTACTTTTATTGGGTAATGAATAAAGAAACTGTCTTGGCCTGTGATAGGGCAAAAGAGTAGAGCTAGGCAGAGAAAACTAAACAAAATGCTGGGAGAAAGAAGGCAGAGTCAAAGAGAAGCCATACAGCCTGGCTGGAGACGACACAGGAACTTTATGCAGTAAACCACAGTCCCACAATAATATACAAATTAATATAAATGGAATAAGTTAAGATGTAAGAGACAATAAGAAGCTAGAGATAATGGGTCAAGCAGTGATTTAATTAATACAGTTTCTGTGTGATTATTTCAGACTGAATAGCTGGGAACAAACAAGCTGTCTCCCACTACATGGGTTTCTTTGGTATTGTTTATGTGAATATGTTTTTTGGTGTTTATGACTGACTACTTGGGGTTGAATAACCTATCAGGGAACTTGTCCCTGGAGAAACTGATTCTCCCTCTCCCAACAATTATAATTACCAGGATCAAAGTGGGGCCTTCTGAGATTTCCAAGATTCTTGGTGCAGGAATAGCATTTTTTGGCTGGTAGCAGTCCTAGTGTGTGGTAAGATCAAGTTATTAGCATTTAGTGTTTGACTTGGCATGGGAGCCGTAGAGGAACTTTTTTATGGGGTCATAGAATATCATCTTGACATTCGTATATGGAAGGATTGTTTGAGTTGCTTAATACCTGTAAATTTACTTTCTAGTCAAAACAACCAAAGTGAAGTCTGTGATTTGCAACTTTCCTATACAATCCTATAGATATTCTCCTCTGAGTTTAGTAAGAAGATAAAAATTCAACAATCCAATTTAAAACTATTAAGAAATAGGGAGAGTAAATATGGAAAGAAATAAAAATACAAATTGAACATGGTGAGTTACTATATTTGAAAAGTAAAGCCAGGCATGATGGATCATGACTACAATCTTAGAACTTGGAAGACTGAGTCAAAAAAAGCAGGTTGAGTTCAAGGACAGACTGGGATACATAGCAAATTTCAAAACAGCACAAATTACTAATTGAGACTCTGTCTCAATATGTCAATCAATCAATCAACAAATAAATGTGAATAGATGAAAAGTGCCTTTAAAATGGATTTCCTGTGGAATGAATGCAATATACTTCTAGAGGATTTTATTTCAAAAATAGAAAAATCAGTTAAAACTCTATCACTTTTCAGGAGTCAAAATTATGGCAAACCTTTTTCCCCCTAATTTTCATTTTTAAAAGAACATCAACAATAACTAGGTAAATAGTGAAAGGGAAAAAAGAAATTGACATCTCCTGTTTTTAAAAAAAAATGCACATTGGGCAATGGGAAGAAGAAAATGGCTACTACAGAGATCACCTGAAACACCCCTGGAACAGAATAGTGTGCTTTCTCTGAATTCCCTTGGCAATTCTCCCAATTATTTAAAGATTCTTTTATAATGGGCTTGCCCATTCTACCTCCCCTGAAGAGCAGACTCAGATTTTTATAGGGTCCAGGGAGTATCTCTTTCCCTAAAACTGTCTGCCCCAATTTGTTTTCATTAGTGTAGAAATGAAAACAAATGGAGTCCCCAGTGACCCTAAGCAGAAGAGATGCTGCATTCTCCCATCACTTCTTTCTGCAGACTTCTGAGCTCACACAGGAAGCTTTCCAAGATAAGGATCCCCCTTCAGGGTTTGTGCACATTAATTTGAATTATTTCAAACTAGTCTGTCAGCAATCACAACTAATCACCATAAGTTCATTTTTAACCAAATAGAGGTTTTGTAGTTTCAGAGTCCCCTCAAGATCTCACCATTAAAAGGATGCTTGCCTTCTGGTCTGAATATAGCTGCTCTGTTCACATAATATCACCTTCCTGTTACTGTCTTTAGAATATGCATGAACAAAAGATCTCATAAATAGCTGTGGTTAATTTTTGGAATTTTTATTTATCGAAATTCCTTTGTCTGTTGTGCAAATTCAGACTAAGTTCTGTAGCCCTGGACAGCTGGTTCACCTCGGCACATTTTCTCTCTGTCCATCACTGGCTGTGCTCTGTTAATGATGGAAGTCACAAAATAATCCCACACCAGTTCAGAATTATGAATAATAAAAGAGTTATTTATTTAAAGGAAAACTTACAGGTTACTGTCCTAGATAACAGTCTTCTGCGGGAACAGGAACAGAGTCTAGCAGCAAGAAGAGGGAGCCAGAAGCAAGAGAGCAGGCATACGTTTACAGCTGTTTTACGTTTAAGACACCATGCCCAAGTGGGTTGGTATGTTAAAGGCTATTGGCTGAAGGAGCAGAATGTGCTCCCACTGCACCCTGTGCTCTCATTTGTGTCACGCTGCTCTCTTCTTCCACAACACAGCCTAGAATTGTGATTTCTCCTGCTTCTTATATAGTCCTCTCTACCTGTACACCCATGTTGCTTCACTCCACACACTACAGCTACCAAGTTCTTATAAGCTTTGCAGTCTGTAGCTAAGCACCATGCTTGTGGCTGTGGGGCACACAAAGATGTGAAAGCAGTCTATCACTTTCCTCATTTCCTGCAGTGCTATTACACATTACCCTCCATTGCAGTTATTTCTGATTCCATGGCTCTTCACAGTTGGACATTAGAAGCAATGAAGACTAAAACCTTCAATTTCTTTTCCTGGCACCATGTCTCTGTGCTTAAGCTCTCCTGTTACAGTAGAAGACGGCACCACCAGAAAAATCCAGTCAGCCAGCATGGATGTCTTTGAGTAATGTTTGACTCCTTCCTCTCTTCTCTGTCTTTTGTGGATAATCACTACATGCTTCTGCAATGTGTTCTCTCTAAACCAAGCTTGATGCCACCATCTTCATTGGTCAGCATCTGGGGCCTTCATCATTCCACAAGCGTTTCTCAACTGTGAGGAAACCTTGGAGGGATCAGAACTTAGACAAATCCCTGACAGGTTTACAAATAGGGAGAGACAACAAACTTATGTCTGTTTCCTCACTCATTGGAGACAAAGGGAGCTTGAAACAAAGGCCTAGTCCTGCAAATTAAAGGTCAGTACCAGGATGTGCTTGAACAAAACCCTAGGCTATTAGCCTCTCTGTCTTTGTTCAAACTAATTCAGGAAGATAAAACCCTCAAAGACCTCGAAAATCCCTAGCCCTCTGGAGAGGCCTGACAATGGCTTCCTGAGTGCCTCTGATTTGCAAAGCAGAGGATCTTTTCTCTGGGTGCCTGCTGTGTGCCTGTTTTCTCAGGTCAAATAAAAGTGTCTCTTCACTGGTTAATTCTGTCTGCTTTGTCTGAGAAGTTCCCTGCTGCCACCTGTCAGTTCAATATTTTTCTTGTCTTTTAATTCTTTAACTGTCACAGGAAATGAGCCCTATCAAGACCTGCAGTATACTTCACTAAAGTGAGAAAATGCTTCTAGATATACATTCCTTTGTCCATTGTTTCTGGCCTCTAGAATGTTGTTTGTTTTACAAAGAGAAAGAATCCTTTATCTGTTTTTCTCTAAAAGGTCATGTGATCAGATTCCTCTTCTGTAGGGGAGTTACAGAAGGTTCAAAAATGGGAAGCATACTAAGAGGGATTATCTAAAACAGGTTATAATTCTGGGATCTGGGTGTCAGCTTATTTAATAGCGACTATGTGTTATAAACCAAATGTTAACTTTGGTCAACAAACTAGTCTGTACCAATGTACCATGTTTGATGAGACAGGACACACTGAGATGTGGATATTAAGTCTCTTTCTGTCCTCATTTACTTCTGGATTGAGTGTGTCCCCCGAAAGTTATTGGCTCAGAAACTGTATTCCACAACCTGATAATGGTGGGAGGTGAGGAATGTTTTCCATGGGTTTGGAGGCCTCATGGATTTCTTAATGCCTTCCTCCTATAATTTTATTCTTGGTATATTTTAACCTGTGGCCCATAAAGGTATATTTTAACCTGTGGCCCATGCATCTAAAGATAGTTATGAATGTATGCCAACAGACATTCATAGGTAACAATGCTGTATTTTAATGTCAGAAGGTTGGCACACATGCTAGTGGGATCAAATTGTTACTGAATGATTGTTTAAAGCAAATGCAAAGTCTGCAAGTTTGCCTTTTTGTTGTTGTTGTTGTTTTTGCATGTGCCTATACTCCTCCCTCTTTGGTTCATGAGTTGAGTCAATATGAGGCTTGTATCAAATGTAGCTGCCTTATAGTTATCACGATTACTATAACTATGAACCACCAATCAACCTCTTTTCTTGGTAACTACTCAGTTTTCACTATGGTGTTATAGCAACCTAATACTTCTTCTCCAGTAGTTATGTGCACAGTGTACGACAACTGAGAACTAGGAAGGTCATTGTGGCTCCAAAGTTCATCTATCAGATATGTTGATATTTGATCTAAGGTTCTGTAGGATTCTAAATACTGCAAGATATTTACATTGTCCACCATTCCATCCCTCCCCATGTACCTGAGTGTTTTTCAAGCCTGAGTGTACATTAGAATTGGAAAAATTAAAATATTAGTGAAACTCCTGATTATTTGAAATGATAAATTTCATGCTATATGCAGTTTACTCTTCCAAGTTCTAAAACCAAGTAATTCTCTACACAAGGAAATGGAGCAAATATCTCCACTCTTCAGTATAGGGTATACACAATAACTTTCTTCCAAAAGAGGATAAAGAGTATTGCAAGAAGGAAAGAGAAGAAGCTATTAGTTAGAGAAACCCAACAAATCTCAGGCAAGTTATGAAGGTATAAAAGATGTCAACAGTAATGGGCCATGTTATAGCAAGTACCATTGACATGATACCATAAAATGGCACTTTGCCTGTGATCTTCCTAAGATGTATAGTCCAAATATAAATGTGAGAAAAACATTAGAAAATTCTTAAATGAGGGACATTATGGTAATTTCCCTGTTGAGGTTCTCTCTTCTTCTCTCTTCCCAACTGACTCTACATTGTTACAACATAGCAAAAACACCAATCACCACACTAAGAAAATAGGAGTAAGGTATGGACATTGCTTAATGTATCAACACTGGATCATTAATTGCCCCCAACTGTCCTATAATAATATGTTAATAGGGGAAACTGAATCTAGGGTATAGAGGAACTACTGGTATTATCTTCACAATAACTAACAGCTTTTGTAAATCAACAATTTTTTTTAAAAGTTTTACTTACTTCATAAATACTAAACAAATAAGTTTATATATTATCATAGACAACAGTATTTTTATTTTATTAACTCTCCTGCTGATTTCAAATTAATTGCAGAGTGGGATTCAAGCATCATTGGTGCATCTGGCCTTGCAAGTCAAGATGATAATTGTTAGCCTGTTTCATTTCACTGATCTTTGTTTTCTTTAGTTTTTTTTTTTTTTTTTTTTTTTTTTTTTTTTTTTTTTTTCGGTTTTTCAAGACAGGGTTTCTCTGTAGCTTTGGTGCCCCTCCCGGAACTAGCTCTTGTAGACCAGGCTGGCTTTGAACTCCCAGAGATCCGCCTGCCTCTGCCTCCCGAGCACTGGGATTAAAGGCGTGCGCCACCACCGCCCGGCATTTTATAAGTACATTTATTGATGGGCCTTATGTCTTGACTTAGGCCCAGCCAATTTCCTCAATCAAATCTGAAGAAGTTGAGATATCCAGTTTGTTATGGGAGGGACCTCAGGCTGGCATTAGATTTTTTAATATGCCTCAGTCAGACTTAGAACAATATCAAGTACAGCCAACCCTCTGTATTAACAGGTTCTATATCTGCACGTATAACCTATTGAAAATAAAAAATACTTGGGAAAATAAATTTGTACAAGTTGTTTTCTGGTCACCATTCCCTAAATAATGAAGTATAGCATTTATTTAGTTTTACATTTCATTTTATATAAAATAAAATTTTAAATTTTATTGGGCACTAAAAGCAATCTGGAGATGGTACAAAGTGTATAAGAGGATGGACATAGTTTTTATGTAAATACTGTATTATTTTATCTAAGGGACTTAAGTGTGGATTTGGGCATTTGGATGGTGGGTATCCTAGAAGCAATCAAACTTGGATACAGAGACAGGACTGTGCTCTCTGGATTTCCCCAGTTAAACCAAGCCACTATCTCTAGACATATGTTTCCATGTCATTTCCAATATGATCTTCTTGAAGATGACTCATATTAAGACTTGGTCTTTGTGAGGACACAAGACTTTATCTTTCTTGTGAATTTTAGGCCCCTGCTTTAGTCACTGACTGAATATAGAAGGCAGTGGGAAAACCTCCAAAATGATTCTCCCTAACTCCTGTTTCTTTGCCTTCTTTCTCATTCTTTAAAGTTTCCCCTAAGAGACTTCATCTGCAATGTTAGACTTCTTGAACAATGTGACCATGGACCACCCAAATTCTTCCTTAGACTACAGCTTTGAAGTAAGGTTTTCCAGATAATATTGGAGTGTTGGAATTGATCTCAGTTCAACTTCATCTTGAACTTTTTTTTTGTTGTTGCTTGCTGATCCTTTTATTTGTTCCCTGTAGTTCACTAATATGTGAATTCTCTTCCATTATGACAATATAGTACATCTGTCAAACCAAACTTCTCTTTTGATTCACAGCCAAATTTTTCCCTCCACATGCCTGGCACATGTTGTACAAATATTATCAGTCTAGGAACAACTTTTTCAAATCTATTGCTCTCTATTGAACTTTACCTTTCTTCTACCTTTGCCCCTATTTAATATATTCTTCTTGCTCTTTATTTCTTCGACCATAGAAGAAATTCTTCTAATTTCTCCTCCCTACTTACCAATATTATCAGATATTTGAGAAAAACTGCAATCTGCAAATGAAACAGAATAGTAAACTGAAAAAAAAGGAATTTAGAAGAAACAGAGACAACACTGAAGTAGAAAACTTAAAAGAAAGTTCCTAAAACTGATAAAAATTTATCTATGTTACAAAACAACATTTTTGGAAAAAATATTTTTTAAAGGAAAAATCATATATGAAAGTTTTGCATATGTATAAAATTTTCAAGATACCATATATAGTCGAGACTGGCCCTGAGCTCACTACAATCCTACTACTTCAACTTCTAAAGTGCTAGAATTCTAAGTCACTGTGTCCAGCAAAAGATTTAACATTAAAAATATAAAGATAAGAAAACTAGAATTTGATGCAGAAATTATAAAACAACATTGGTAGAGTTCCTTTAATTGATTTCACTTCTGCCTTCAGTTTGAAGTATGGACTAAACAGACATCTTTGAATGTCTTGCACCTTTAAAGTCAAATAAGACAGAGCCTCATATACCTGTTTCTGGTATATGAAGTTGCTCTAGGGCCCTTCATCATATAGGTGATTTTGTAGAATCTCAACAAGGTTTTTCTAAAATGGTTAATTGGTCATAGTGTTCTAACTCTGAATTCAACCCATTATGTTGAATTTATTATTTATTTATTATTAACATTATTCTACATGGTATTGTCATATGCTATGTACAGAGGCTAGATGGCAACTGGTTATGTAGCCCAAATATGCCTTTCACAATCTTTGTACCATAACTTCCTAAATGTGGGATTACAGATATATGCCATTATGCCTGGCTTCCATACTGCTCTTGAGAGGTTTTTGTTTTGTTTTGTTTGCCATTTTATGTAGGCTTCCTAATAAAAGAGGATGTTTTAATATCTAACCTTAAACAAGGGTACTAAAAGTGTCCTATTAAAAAGAGTCCTATAGTCATTGATACTTATTATTATTTAAAGAATATTTATTTAATGTTCAGGCATTTCCCTAAATAAGCAATGAATGGGACTAAATTGCTTTTGTATTTTTATTATATTTTAATTAAGAAAAGGATTTTTAAATTTAAATATATTTTTGATAAAAATCTCACAAGTAATGGTCCTAAATTCTACACTGAAGGGCCATTCATCTCTCAGTAAGAATGATGACCTAAGCAAGTAAGTCTCAAGATCAAAACTTAAGTAGAGAATTGGAAACTTCCTTTTTAGCCTGAAACCCAAATAAAATTTTTAATCCAGATATTGCTTGAGAGCCCTGTACTTGAATATTTTATCATCAACTTTATATTTCTATTAAAGTTTTATTTGGACTCCATTTAATTCTTGACATTCATATGCTTCTTCTCCAAACTCTCAAATTAGGGAAGGCAGAAGGTAGGTAAAAATAAAATGAAATTAAATAACATAAATTCCAAATACTCAAAGGTCTTTTAGTATCTATAATGTGTCCTTTGCCCTTATCAATAAAGCAATAACAGAAAGAATAGCTTTTATGAAATATTACATTATCACAAACACTGTGCTGAGCACAAACAGAAAGATTTTATTCAGTTTGAAAAATCTTTTGTAGAAAGCAAAGTCCAATTGTTATTCCTGATGTACACATTAGACCACTGAGGCAAGTGTGTACAAGAGACATAAAGTACAGAGACAGTACATAAACTGCCCATGATCTAGTAATGGAAGGGGCCGCAGTAGAAAGCAGGGTCATTAACTCCAGGTACTCCTTGCTCTCTTTTATTATTATTTGAGATTATAATATAATTCCATAATTTCCTCCTTCCCTTTCCTCCCTCCAAACCATTCTATAGATCCATACTTGCTCTCCTTCTAATTCATGGTCTCTTTTTTCATAATTCTTGTTTTATGCATATGTGTATTTACATATACATTCACAAATATAATCTGTTCAGTTTATATACTGTTATTTGTATGTATGTATTACAGGACTGACTCATTTTGTATTGAATGTTGGGCCAAAACCAACTCAGGGCCTGTACCTCGAGGCCTGTAGGACAGAGAAAAGCCTGGCTTGAGTTTGAAGGAGAGTCAAAGCTACAAAGTGGGGATGAGACAGCAAATTCTAGTTAGACACTCCTTCAGCCAGAGAAAGGGCTTGGCTGTGACTTGTTGGCTGGAGATACCCCCACATCACACAATGTCACTTAACCTATATAAGCTGATGCTCACAGTAATAAAGTTCCTACTTTTACTTGACTCCTTATCACGTCTGATTGTCCTACACTGTGGGGCTGTGGAATGTTCAGATACTGTACTCACCGTTCCCTGGGGAATAAGGCTAAGGAGGCCTGGCAATTGATTATCTAATTGGTGTGCTCTTCACTCAGTAATATTATTTATCTTACTATCAGCATTCCTTAGTTGACTGTAAATTTTGTATAGGGTTGATGTCACATGGTCTTTACCCTGTCCACTTATGCTTGTCTGTTGTTGTCATTACTCAGTCCTGTGTAGGAAGGCATGTTGTTGAGACTCTACAGGTGACACTTTTGAATTCTCCCTGACCATCCGGTTCTTAAAATCTTTCTACCTACTCTTCTACAATGTTCCCCAAGTCTTAGTTGTGGGAGTGTTTTGTAGATATGTCCATTAGAATTGGGCTAAAAAAATGTACATTTTGATTGGTTGTGATTTTTTTGCAATGGTTTTTATCTGTTGTGGCGTACGCCTTTAATCCCAGCACTTAGGAGGCAGAGGCAGGCGGATCTCTGTGAGTTCGAGACCAGCCTGGTCTACAAGAGCTAGTTCCAGGACAGGAACCAAAACCACAGAGAAACCTTGTCTCGAAAAAGCAAAAAATAAATAAATAAATAAATAAAAAATAAAGAGAAACTTCCTTGAAGAGGGACTAGAACTACGCCTATCTGTTGGTATAAGTACAAATATTTAGAAGGTAATTAGCATTTCTGTTAGTTTAGTAAAGTGATGGTTGTAGGTTCTTCATTAAGATCTATGACTTGACTAGCCATAGATAATTGACTTGTCTCCCAGCATCAGGCATTATTTTCCTCTTACTTGCTTAAGACAGTCCAATTAGAAATCTTTTGGTTACTACCAAAACAGTAACCATGTTTGCTATGACTGTATCCTTATGGTTATTGTGACACACTGGTAGTTGTTGTGGTCCATAGGTTTTACAGCTGCTTAGGACTGTGGGCTACTTCTTTCCTTTGGATCCTCTCATTCTTAAAGTAGCTACTCTTGGTACCTTCAGATAACACTTCTTTGAGGTTAGGTTCTCTTTTCTGTCTCTTTATTTTAAGTTCACAATTCACAGACCAGTTTGAATATCATCTTTTCCAGAAAACATCCCTTTCTCAGTTATCAGTATTACATCAATTTCCGTTCACACCTCTATGTCTTAGGTTAAGTCCCCTGACATTGGAGGTGATGTATACTGTGAATATGTTTTATTGCCATTGGTTAATAGAGAATCTTCTTTCAGCCAATGGCTTAGCAGAGTAAAGCAAGGCTGAAAAAGGTACACAGAGACAGAAGGCACAGTCAGGGAGAAGCCATGTAGCCACCAGAGAAGAAAGATGTGAGCCGCTAGCCAGAACCTTGCTAGTAGGTCTTAAGCCTTGTGGTAAAATATAGTATGACCTAGCTAGAAAGATGCTTAAGCTATTGGCAAAACAGTGTTGCAAATATTATGGTTTTGATGTGATTATTTTAGTGTTGGCTAAGGCCGCTTGTTTGTTCCCAGCAGCCCAGATGATGAAATAATAACACAGAAATTATATTATTTGCAATACTGTTTAGCCAATAGCTTAAATGTGTTTCTGGCTTATTCTTATATCTTAAATTAACCCGTTTCTATTAATCTGTGTATTGCCACGTGGCTGTGGCTTATCCGCAAGGTTCTGGCACATCTGTACCCAGTGGTGGCTACATGGCTTATCACTGACTCTGCCTTCCTTCTTCTAACATTCAGTTTAGTTTTTCTGCCTAGCTCTACTCTGTCCTATCACAGGCCAAAAGAGTATCTTTATTTATTAACCAATAAAAACACTTATACAGAAGGATTTCCCACATCATCTCCCCTTTTCTGTCCAAATAAAAAGGAAGGTTTTAATTTCAACATAGTAAAATCATATATAAAAAAAACAGATATCAACCAGGAATTATAGTTACAATTTTTATATCTACTTTTTCTGTAATCATAGCTAAGAAAAACTATAATTATAATTATTTATTCTTCAACTCTATCAAAGAGCCCAGAAGGATATAATATTACCCAAGTTAACAGAAAGTGCATTGTAAGAAATTTCTAAAAGTCTAGAATTGACAGAGACATCTTGCTGCCTGGACAGTCACCCAAAATTCTTCTGTATCATTGGGGCATCCAATCTTCAGCCAACAGGCCCATAGTATCCAGAAAACATTTCCATGAAGCAGGAACCCCAAAGGACTGTCTCACCTTCTTTAGGCAACTTCAGCAGTCATTTTTCTATGGGTCCTGCATGTCTAGTTCATACAGTATAATATCAAGCAGTCCAGGCAAGAGTAGTTTCTTGCCCAAATGGCTAACAAACTTCACCCATAAGGAGCCTCTTTGATGTCCATCTTCCTCCTGAAGTTATTAGTGCTGCTAGGTACAGATGTGTCTCATTGTTATAAAATGTCCTAAGTTCTTAAGACATTTTAAATGCCATATTCTGAAGGTTTCTGAAAAATTTGAAGGATACCTCTCTAACTGAAATATATCTCTATATATCTGGAAAACCCAACTAGCTTGACTACAAGCTTGACTATTATAGATGACTATTAACCTGTATTTCTTAATTACACATTACATTTTTAAATGAACTGAACAAACACAATACCTTAATCAAGTATATATATATATATCACAAAAATACATATATACATAGCAAAATTGACCTAAAATTTGTATCAATAGACCAAGATACATACCAATGCAAAATATTAGTATCTATAACATATCCCCCTTCAAAAGTAAGCAAACATTTATAAACAATCATTTAGGGAATTTTTGCATATTTATTTCCAAACTGCTTCCTGTTTTTTGTTGGCGAAATAATTTTTGGGGGTTTTCACAGCGACTTTTTTGGGGCTCTTGCTCTTTAAACCTCATTAGTCTGGAAGGAGTCCACAGGTTCTTATCCTCTGTGGAAATAAAAGAACCTCTTTTCCAAATTAACATATCCTTTGACCCATATATTGAGATATAGATACCTTTAAAGTATATATGTTGATTTAGCTTAGTAGCCCATATAATGAAATGTCTCTCCGTACTTAGCTCCTTCACAGTCAAAAAAATTCAAAGAAAATATAATAATATACATAATCCAGACCCTCTGTGTATATTCCATCTTTATGTGGCTCATTTTTCTTACTCTATTATTTTTAAAAGTTTAATATCTACTCCTTTAATCTATGACTTTCTGTTCTCTTTTGTATTACATTTACTGTTTATTCTTTTTCTTCTCTCTACCAAGCCTACATATATTTTTTAAACACACTGTGTCTAATATAGAGATCTTTTATGTCTGAATCTCTCCTATTATGTATTTGAAGTCCATTTCTGTTCAGAAGTACTTCTTAAAATGCTAAGTGGCATTACTAAGACTAAGGCTGCTTTTCCTGCTTTCTCACCAATCCAACATGGTGGAGGTCTGTTCACTGCCTCTGAAACTGCCAGGTGGGAGCCACGCTCATCACCTCAACCCTAGTAACCAGTTGGTCCATGCTGCCACCAAGTAACTTGAAGTATGTTGCCTACAAACCCTATTCAAGTGCTCAGCCTCCTGAAAAGGACAGAGTTTGTGCTGGCAGCATAGACCACTAACCCTTCTTAAAGGAGTCACACAGTTTTTGTTGTTACAACTGAGTTGGGAAGTCTTCTCTTAAAAATAATCATGACTCTGGTTACTTCTAGAAAACAGAGCCCAGCCAAGAAAATGCTGCTACCAAAAAGCCATGCTTAACTCTCTTCTTTTGTACTTAGAATTCTATTTTAAGCTTTCACAGGTTTGACATAAATATAGTCAACCACACTAGGTGCCAATTTGTAGGCAGGGCCTGTTTGTTAATTCCCAGCTGCTCAAATCATAAAATAATCACAAAGAAACTATATGATTCACAATACTATTTGGCCAATAGCTTATGCATATTTCTGGTTTACTCTTATATCTCAAATTAACCCATTTCTATTAATATGTATATCACCATGTGGCTGTGGCTTACTGGCACAGTTCTGGTGCATCTCTCCCTGGTGGCAGCTACATGGCTTCTTACTGACTCTGTCTTCCTTCTCTTGCATCAGTTTAGTTTTCTTGTCTAGCCCTTCTCTTCCCTATTACAGACAAAAGCAGTTCCTTTACTCATTAACTAATAAAAGCAGCACATATACAGAAGGACTTCTCACATCATATCAGGGCTAAGCAGCCAGGAACAAACTAAGGGTCTCCTGCCTACAGACTGGCGTGTCAACGTGGGGCTGACTAAATCCACATAAAACTTGGGAAGGAATCCTAGACACAAAAGAAGAGAGCTAAGCATGGCTTTTTGGTAGCAGTATTTTCTCAGTCAGCTCTGTTTGCTAGAAGTAAGCAGAGGTATGATTCCTTTAAGAGAGGTTTTCCTGATTCAGAGGTAACAGAAAAAAAATTGTGGTTTCGAAATGGTGAATTTCTGGGCCATGCTGCCAGCACAAACTCTGGCTCTTTTGGGAGGCTGAACACTTGAATGGGGTTTGTGGGCAATGAGCTACAAGTTACTTGATGGCAGCATGGGACAACTGGTTTCCAGAGTTGAGGTGGTAAGCCTGGCTCCCACTCAGTAGTCTTAGAGGCAGTTAATGGACCTCCTCTATGTTGGACTAGGAAGAGCCAAAACGCAAAGCAGCCTTAGTCCTAACTTTGCATTTTACGAAGTGGTCATGGTCAGAATAGGATTTCAGATACAGAATAGGATATATTCAGACATAAAAGACCTATAAATGAGACACACTGTGTTTAAAAACGTATGTAGACTTGAAAGAGAGAGGGAAAAAAGTACACACAGTTATAAGAAGAAGTAAAGTCTTTAAAGAGACAGAGTACAGACAATGATAGATTTAAGAAATAAAGAAAAATAAGCCATGTAAAAATAAAATATACATAGAGAGTCTGGATTATGTATATTGTTGTATTTTCTTTAATTATTTTGGCTTTGAAGGAGCTAAGTAAAGAGAGACATTTCATTGTATGGGCAGCTAAGCTATACCAACATATATATTTTATATATTTTAAAGCTATCTTGACTTCAAAATTTGTGTCTAAGGATTTGTGGCTTTGGAAAAGAGATTCTTCTTTTGTTTCCACAGAAGATGAGAACCTATGAATTCCTTCCAGGCTATTGTGGCTTGATGTACCAAGTTCCGCCCAAAAGTCACCACAAACACCCCCTAAAATTAATTTGCCCAACAAAAAGCAGAAAGCATTTTGTAGGGAACTACTCCCAAATTCCCAAATATTGTTTATAAATGTTTGTTTACATTTAAACAGGAGCATGTTATAGAGATTTGTTGACTGAGATTTCTGTTCTACCCAGTCTACATTAATTATAAACTGAATGACCCATTAGCTCAGGTTTGTTATTAACTCATAACTTATATTAGCACATAATTCTTGTCTGTATTAGCCACGTGGCTTGGTACCTTTTTTGACGAGGCAGTCACATCTTGCTTCCTCTGTGACTGGGTCATGACTACTGCTGAATATTTCCTCTTCTCAGAATTCTTGTCATTCTGCCTCTACTTCTTGCCTGATCACCCCGCCTATACTTCCTGTCTGGCTATTAGCCAATCAGCATTCATTTAAAATACAAGTGACAGGGTACAGGCCATTGTCTCACAGCAGAGATTTCCATTGGTATGGATCTTAGTTTATTGACAAAAATTTAAGAGAAATTTTGTTATATCTATATCTATATCTAATCTATATCTATTCTCTTGATTAAGGTATTGTGTTTATGAAGCTCATTTAAAAATGTAATGTATAATTAAGAAATACAGGTTAATAGATAGTCATCTATAATAGTCAAGTTTGTAGTCATGTTTGTTAGGTTTTCTAGATATAGAGAGATATATTTCAGTTAGATAAGCATTCTTCAAATCTTTCAGAGACCATCAGAATATGGTATTTAAAATGTTTTAAGAGCTTAAGACTTTTTATGACAATGCGACATGTCTGCTCCTGGAAGCACCTATTACTTCAAAAGGATGATAGGCATCGAAGAGGCTCCTTATGAAGTTTGTTAGCCATTTGGGCAAGAAACTGCTCTTGCCTGGATTGCTTGCCTGGACTTGCAGGACCCATAGAAAAATGACTGCTGAAGCTGCCTAAAGAAGTGAGACAGTCCTTCAGGGTTTCTGCTTCATGAAAGAGTCTGTCAGGCATTCTTCAGGAAACAGAAGAAAGTAAATGAAAAACTGCCAACATAGGTGGAACTGTCCTTAAACTTTCTTGCTTCGTGGAAAATTCTGCTCTACACTATGGGACAGTAGGTTTAAGGTGGGTGTCCCCAGCATTACAGAAGAACTTTGGGTGACTGTCTAAGAAGTGATATGATTCTGTCAATTCTAGAGTCGTGAAAGTTGCTTACAATGCACTTCCTGTTTGCTTAGATAATATTATAGCTTTCTGGAACCTTTGATGGAGTTGAAGAGTAGATTGTTATAATTATAGTTTTTCTTAGTTATGATAAATGATAAAGTAGATATAAAAATTTTAACTGTAATTCTTGTTTGATACCTGTTTTGTTATATGTAACCGTGCTATGTTAATGTTAAAATCTTCATTTTTATTTAGACAGAAAAGGGGAGGTTAGATGGTAAGTGATGTATGCTGTGAACATAATAAAGAAGCTGCTTTTCACCAATGGCTTAATAGAGTAAAGCCAGGCTGAAAATTCTTCATTCCCTGTCACTTATGCTGAATCTCATTCTTGTTGTAATCCCCCAAAACATCAACCTATACTGAGAATTACCATTTAAACCCGAGGGAACATCTCCCTGGACACCTGCGAGCCCCTCTAGAGTCAAGTCTCTTGCCAACCCTAAGACGGCTCCCTTAATTAGGATATATACTTCCCTGCTCCCATATCCCCAGGTCCAAATGAGGAGCAGAAGGAGGGAGAACATGAGCAAGGAAGTAAGGACCGCAAGGGGTGCACCCACCCACTGTGATAGTGGGGCTGATCTATTGGGAGCTCACCAAGGCCAGCTGGACTGGGACTGAATAAACATGGGATAAAATTGGACTTTCTGAACATGGCAGACAATGAAGGCTAATGAGAAACCAAAAACAATGGTACTAGGTTTAGATCATACTGCATGAACTGGCTTTGTGGGAGCCTAGCCTGTTTGGATGCTCACCTTCCTGGACCTGGATGGAGGGGGGAGGACCTTGGACTTCCCACAGGGCAGGGAATCCAGACTGCTCTTCAGACTCTAGAGGGAGGGGGAATGGAGTGGGGGGAGGGGGAGAGGAGTGGGAGGAGGGGGAGGGAAATAGGAGGTGGGGAGGAAGCGGAAATTTTTTCAACAAATAAATAAATAAACAAACAAACAAACCTGAGGGAATATAATTCTCTAAAGGATATATATCCCCAATCTTAGTAAGGTTTGCATAGACAATTTATTGTAATATTTTAGAATGAAAGATGTTTTTACTCTCCCTATACCACTTCTTCCTCCTTTCTAATCCAAATTTTGAACAGAGAAAAGTTGAAGGTGAATTTGTAGGTGAGCTATAGTAAAATAGCTAGTATGTTCATAAATGAATACCTTCTTTCACAGGATCAAGGTGAAGCAATGGTTCTTTAGGTTGAGTTGCTACTGCAGATAAATGATTTATCTACTCCAGGGTTTACAAAGCTATTTCTCTTCAGGGCATGGCAGGAGCTGGAAACTAATACTAGTTCCAAGACTTTGGGTTTCCATAGAATATACACAGTAAAGATAGATATGCAGATGTAACTCCACAAGAGAACATACACAGACACTCTAAAAAGCTGAATAGAAAGTCTGCATTGCTGGCTGGCTTTTGCATGGGGGAATGTGCCCAGATAATGCAGCCCTGAGCCTTACTATCCTTTTTCTTTTATGTACAAAACCCACATCTTGACTGACACACTTTGGTTAATAAGAAGCATTAGTGAAAAGCAAAACCACAGAAGCCCAAGGCAAAATTAGTACACTTAGGTACTTTCCTGGATCCTGGAACTGTGTACTATGCCTTTGATGGATTAAGTCTTTGCGTTTTGGCATGTGTTGGAGTCTACATGCTGGGTTCTAAGGTCAGAATAATGCCTACAACATGGCACCAGTCATGCCATGGTCTGGGGACCTGTTACTAAGGGAGAGCTTTGCAATTCCTTGCAATACATGTATAAAGCATAAATACAAGGCATCAAGAATTTATCAAATTTCTACTTTATAATGCACATCATTATGAATTACTTATTACGGAGCAGTCCATATGTGAGAGTTCAATATGTATTATCTAGTGTATCATTGTAAGTACTTTTTGATACAAGTCTGTTTTCTAAATAAAGACACTGCAATGTAGGAACATAAATCATGTTTCCATGAGTAGATAATCCAGATGTTGAGATCTGAGATCTGAGCACAGAAATGAAATGAAAATGAAATGACTCACAGCAACATCTGCTCTCAAATCCTAGAATACTTCTAATTCTCTACACAGGATCAGCCTGTGTGTATTAGTCAATCAAACCCTTTCCAAATATACAGAGGATGTTTAATGTCAGTATCATTAAATCATGTTGAAAATTCCACACTGCAGACAATGTTCCTTCCAGTTAAACCTTAGAATATTCTAACAGAACTGAAAACAAGGGATTTAAATCTAACTTTCAGACACCATCACACTGGTGAAGCTTGTTAATTACAAATAGAATGTCAATGTGCAAAAGCTAATAAGAAAAAAGAATTCAGGAAAATGGTTTACCCAACTAAACAAAATGATGTTGTGTATTTGAGGCCATCAGAATCAAGTATCACTTTTAACTATAACTGAAAACTATGAATGTGAACTACTATTCTACAGCCCATGATATGTCTTTAATTCATATATGTCTGCACATACAGGAAATACATATTTAGTTCTATACCTCATAGTTTTCATTGTTTCAATGAAAATTTACCTATATCAATCTTATTTCTTAACCTTCTAATCAAGTAACTTCCAACTGAATGATTAATTAAAGTGTGTGCTATTCTTTTACTAAAAGCTGTGTTAATGTATGGGCTATATGGTCAAGAACAGACCATTTTATTTTTTATTTCATTTGATTTTTAAGCTTTGATTATTTCTTGGTTAAATTTAAATTAGAGGAGACTGAAAGACAGCTTAGTGATTAAGGACACATACAGCTCTTTTAGAGTACCTGAGTCCACAATTTCCAATACTTGTGTGTGGTGCTTTACAACTACATGTAACTCTACATGAAAGGAGCTTTGCTTTTTTTGGTACATACCTTTTCCTCTTACCAACATCCAAGCATCTCTTTACTAATTTCTGAAAATAATCATTACTCTACCCATTCCCTTCCTGTCTTTTTATGTCAATTTAAACAGTATCCACTGGATATGCAGTTGTGATAGCTGCTAAAACATCATCTTACCTAGCCCTCACTTCTTAATCTATCTTACTGTTGTCTTACAGTCTAGAGTCTCCCATTTAATTTCACCAACCTATCTGCTTCCTGGAAATGTTTCCCTCTCTTGTCCACAAAATTATTTCTCTCTCCCTTTGACTACAGTTCAAATCTTCATTATGTTGCATAATTAGTAACCTTCCTTTTATTCACTGAATTCTTTCTTTTTATTATGTTTTAATTTTCACATAATATATTTTGATCATATTCTTTCACTTTTTCAACTTTTCTCAGATTTTCCCTGCCACCCTACCTACCCAACTTTATGCTCTCCCTGTCTCTCAAAAAAAAAAATTAACAAGCCAATCAAAGAAATAAACCCACTAATACTAAAGGTGAAAAATAGAAAACAAAAACCAGTTTTATCAGAGAAATTTCTTTTTGGTGTAGATGGAAATTATCACAGAGACCTTCAATTGACTAATGTGAAGGGAGTGAAAGATTGGATAACTAAGTCCCAAATGGGGTGTCTGTAGCACCCCTGTCTTTTCAAGGTTCAGAGATGTCTGTAGAAAAGGGTGTGAAAGGAAGGTAAGAGCTGGAGGTAGTGATGGACATTAAGGAACTGTGTCTTCCAGATACAATAGGCCTGATCAACACAAACTCACAGAGTCTATGACAGCATGCACAAACTCTGCATAGGTACAAACCAAGTAAAATGCCAGCACTGATAAAGGAAAGTGGGCACAAAGACACACACAGAAAAGCAATAACTTCTTTGCAATTGATACCTGCTGAGAAAGAGAAAATAAGTTTTTTCAATGTTGTAGCAGTGAGTGTATCAACCACACCTCACAGCAGGCTCCATGCCCAGGAGTAGTTTACTTTGTGCTCTTTTGTTTACTTGTATGTATTCACTCAATACTTAAGTGGTCATTCTGAAGTGATATATTTCACATTATTATGCTGATAATGAATGTTATTTTTGTAAATAAAAGTGAGTATCATCATTATTATCTTTATGTGTTTTATTCATAATACTGCAGAGTGAGTTTCTGGTAACTACACTCTTTGTTGTGTCTTATATTGAAGGAGATACCTTGCCTGGCCCTTAAACTCTGAAACCAAAAGTACTACAGAGGTGGCTTTGTGAACACACATTGTATATTGATAAAAAAATTAAGTGCTAAGTAGTGTTAAACAGCAAAAAATAATCTAAGAGGCTTAGAAAAGAAACAATATACAAAAACTACAAGAAAAACCAACAAAGTTTGAACTTTTAAAGGTAAGCAGAAAATTTTAGAAAATTTCAGCTCTCTCCACAACAATAGTTAACTATCAAATATAGTCCCTCAGAGAGGACTGGGGCCTCTCTGGGGACACTCCCCTACCTGTGATGGAAGTTGATGAGCCCAATCTTGTGAAGATATTCACAGCTGCCATGAATTCAAGAGTACAGCTATACTATGTTTATTGAGTAGACTCCCTCACTAGGCTCCAACAGAACAGGCTGAAAATAAAAGGCGAATAACTTACAATGAGGTTCCACACCACCAAGCTGAGATAAGACTGTTTGTTTGGTCTTCTAAGAAGTCAGAATTAGAGAGGTGACAGCCAAATTTCTCAGTTTCACCAAGCACGATAGGAAAACTCCCTCTCCCTAGTTCCTATATGCAAGCTCATGCAAGAGTACACATGCGTCTACACACACACACATACTCCACATACAGATACATACACTATACATATACATAGACACACACAGCACACCCACACAGAAACACACACATACACCACATAGACACACAGCATACATACACACATACATACACCTAGACACAGACAACACACATAACACACATACACATTCCACACATACA
Source organism: Chionomys nivalis (assembly GCF_950005125.1). Classification (NCBI taxonomy): domain Eukaryota; kingdom Metazoa; phylum Chordata; class Mammalia; order Rodentia; family Cricetidae; genus Chionomys; species Chionomys nivalis. The sequence goes on from NC_080112.1 coordinate 32,452,902, forward strand.
CACACATGCACCACACATACACATACACAGAACACAAACATACACACCACACACATGCACACATACACACACACACACCACACATATACACGGGGTGGGGGAGAGAGACAGACAGAGAAACTGAGCCAGTGAGAGGAGAGAATATAAAGTCACTTACTGCTAACAAGTTTTTTCTATTGTGTTGTCTTCTTGTTATTTTAAATGACTAATCTGCTTTTTACTTTTATTTCTGTTGTCTTCAATCTTTTCTAGTTTATCAAAAGAATACCCTCTGCTCCACTCATTAAAACATGTATTTTATGGAATGAAATGTTACCTAGGTCTAGAGTTGAAAATATAGGCCATTGAGGTCTGTAAATTAAGTTGGTGTAATTTTGTCTTTTAATTAAAGGGAATAATTGGTAAGAAATGAAGCTGTGAACTTCACTTTGGTTTAGTTTTCTGTTTGGCTTCTGAGGCCCCTTTTTTATACTTTTAGCAAAACCTATCTAAAAATGAGGTAACTTAATTGAGCCACCATTCATTTTCTTCAGCAGAAGTATGTATTTTATTTCAGGTTAAATGCAACAGAAAGTCATGGCAAAGCTGGAGCAAGCACTTGTTTTATGGCTTGCAAGTCCTGTTACCATGATGAATGCCATTGTCAAACTGAAGAGTCTTTTGTTTGCAGAGGAGCAAAAAAAGTTTTTGGACCAACTTTGCAAACCCGTCAGATGGAAATAGCAGAGTTTACAAAAGGAGTATAGAAAATAATCACCCATGCATTCTGCTACTCAAAATTGTCAAGTATCCATCAATTAAAAGAATATCATTGAAAATAAAATAATTTGCTCAAAGACTCAAAGCAATTATCTTTCTGCACTTATACACTCGCTTGCTCAGTGATCTGGGCATCCTATTGTAAAATAAGCCTCATCTTCTCCATGAGTCATTTGTCAGCCTGGCATGAATTAGGCTCCTCGACGCACTAGCCTAGCATGTCTTCCTCTTTGCTTCAGATCTTTTTGAAAGGAGTATTAAAATAATGCACATCTTATTAAGCTATAAGAGTAAATGACAGAACACACATAAATTGTGCAAGTGGTTGCATAGCGCTTCCTGTTCTAATGGCATCCATTACTTGAGTCATTGTAATTATGGTCACTGCTTCGCTCACATTTGTTCCTGTGTGAGACTTAAATGAACTATTATTACCCTAATTTTCCAGGTGAAAGAAATGAAGCACTGAGAAAGTCTCCAATTCTCAGGATAACTCTGCTGATCCCTGGGAATATACGTATCTTAGCAATGTACCCAGAATTCTTTCATTTGCGTATCACTAATTCAGGGCCAAGGAACAACTAACTATTTCATAGATGTTGAGAATAGACATTTTGGTGTATTTACTTATACAGTGGCATTAGATTTAGAAAAGGGTCCCTGCCTCTGGCTTCTATACACCGTATTTCCCTTTCTCCCATCACAAGTCCTCCTCATGACAACTAGAGGTTGTAGAATGAGAGAGAATGATGAGGGTGGTAAGACAGCAGCAGTCAGAAACAGGCTGGAGGATGTACCCATAATCTTTTTCCATTTAGGTTTAGACTCAGAATGCAAATGCTCAACTCAGCTACAGCAGCAATTCATCTCATAAATCAATTTGGCAAGGCATTGGCTGTAAAATCCATTACATTGAATCGGGAGTAGAGTTTACAACTAATATACCAACAGGGCACCCTTACAGGGCAGTGACCTTTTAAAGTGGCATAAACCAATGTTCTTGCTCAGGTATACATCCTTCCAATGACAATGAGTTTGTGATGTTAGTTCTCACAAGAAAAAGGCAGACATGTTGGTGCAGATTCTCCATGGAAAAATAGATATTAGCAGAATAAATGACACTGTTTCATATTCTGGATAATCTCCTCAACTTGTACTGACCATAACAACTGCCAGTGAATTGTTTCTTTTAACAGAAAGAAATTTGGTATCTGTTTTTTAACGGTGTACTCATTTGGCAGTAACTTACAAATCTGGCTGCCTCCATCAAACTTCATAGACATTGTTTTCTGTACAACTAGATGCTTTAACAACTAAATCCTGCAAGTTTGTGCTTATGGTATTTGGTAATGTTTTGCAAGCATTGAATTTGAACTGATTTTCTTTTCTTGAAAATCTGTGTTTTCTTCTCTTCCATAATATTCCAATATTTTTAATTAATTAATTAATTTGTTTTTTTAAACTACCTTTTTTTTATTTTATATACCAATCCCAGTTCCCACTCCCTCCCATTCTTCTGCTCCCTTCATGTTCCCCCCATCCCATCCCCCTCAAAGAGGGAAAGACTTCCAGTGGAGCTTCAACAGAGTCTAGCACATTGCTTTGAGGAAGGACCAAGGCTGTGTCCAATATATCTAGGCTAAGCAAGGTATCCCTCTGATGTGGGAGTCTTCTGTTTTGTGTTGATTTCATTGGTTAATAAAGAAACTGCCTTGACCCTTTGATAGGACAGAAAATTAGGTAGGCGGAGTAGACAACAGAATGCTAGGAGAAAGAGAAGGAGCTGCGGGCCCGCATTCCTGCCGCCCGGCTCCTGGCTGCCAGCTAGCTTATGCCCTGAAATAATTACACGGAAACTGTATTCTTTTAAACACTACTTGGCCCATTAGTTTTAACCTCTTATTGGCTAGCTCTTACATATTGATCTAACCCATTTCTAATATTCTGTATAGCACCATGAGCTGGTTTACCAGGAAAGATCTTAATCTGCATCTGTCTGGAGTGGGAGAATCATGGCGACTGCCTGACTGGGCTTCTTTCTTCCAGCATTCTGTTCATTCTACTCCGCCTACCTAATTTTCTGTCCTATCAAAGGGTCAAGGCAGTTTCTTTTTTGTTGTTGTTGTTGTTGTTTTTTTTTTTTTTTTTGGTTTTTCGAGACAGGGTTTCTCTGTGGCTTTGGAGCCTGTCCTGGAACTAGCTCTGTAGACCAGGCTGGTCTCGAACTCACAGAGATCCACCTGCCTCTGCCTCCCGAGTGCTGGGATTAAAGGCGTGCGCCACCATCGCCGGCGGCAGTTTCTTTATTAACCAATGAAATCAACATAAAACAGAAGACTCCCACAGAGTGGCACCCAATATGGTAATGAACTCCATGTAAAACCTGAGAGAAAGAGCTTAATTTTAAACACACAAAAAAGAGTTTAACACAGCCTTTTGCTATTTGCGAGGACGTGCTGTAGAGAGATTTCCTGATTCAGCAACAGCAGCAGAAAAAAAAGCTGCGTCATTTTAAAGTGCGACTTCCTGGGGCTGTGCCACCAGTGCAAACTCTGGCTTTAAAGCATTTCAATGGCTTTTATGGGACTGGATGTTTGTGTTCCCGCTTGGGATCAGAAGGAGAGTGCTCTGAGACCATGCCCATGGCTCAGCCCTCCCTGCCTGCACCTGGGCAGATGGCAGAATCAGGCTTAGGCAGGCGGAAGAGCATGGCAAATTCCTGCCGCCATACAGAGAGATGTTTCAGACTGCACAGTGCTCTGCGTGTCAGATTTGGCTGTAACTTGGGTGAAAAGAGTTTCTGTGCCACACGCTCAGTCTCAGAGTTAAACTGCTGAGTGCGGCTCCAATATGGACTTGCTGTGTGCCTGGAATTGTGCACAGCTCAGGGGCACCAAATGGATCTGAGGCAGGAGCAGCTGCTCCATGCTGAACTGTGCTGACATCAGGAAGGAATGATCTTAATTACCATAACAACAGCACAGTTAAGGTTTAGACTGGCAGTAAACAGGCAGTACGGAATTACCCCTACATGGTGCAAAGTTTTTAAGAAGTGCTTACTGATCTCCAAAATATATAAAAAACTCAAGAAACTAGACCGTAAAAGGCTAATCAACCCAATTATAAAATGGGGCACTGAGCTGAACAGAGAATTCTCAACAGAAGAAGTTCAAATGGCCAAAAGACACTTAAGGTCATGCTCAACTTCCTTAGCTATCAGGGAAATGCAAATCAAGACAACTTTAAGATACCATCTTACACCTGTCAGAATGGCTAAAATAAAAAACACCAATGATAGCCTTTGCTGGAGAGGTTGTGGAGAAAGGGGTACACTCATCCATTGCTGGTGGGAATGCAAACTTGTGCAACCACTTTGGAAAGCAGTGTGGCGGTTTCTCAGAAAATTTGGGATCAACCTACCCCTGGACCCAGCAATACCACTCTTGGGAATATACCCAAGAGATGCCCTATCATACAACAAAAGTATATGCTCAACTATGTTCATAGCAGCATTGTTTGTAATAGCCAGAACCTGGAAACAACCTAGATGCCCTTCAATGGAAGAATGGATAAAGAAAGTATGGAATATATACATATTAGAGTACTACTCAGCAGTAAAAAAACAATGACTTCTTGAATTTTGCATGCAAATGGACGGAAATAGAAAAAACTATCCTGAGTGACCTAAGCAAGACCCAAACAGAGAAACATGGGATGTACTCACTCATATTTGGTTTCTAACCATAAATAAAGGATATTGAGCCTATATTTCATGATCCTAGAGAAGCTAAGTAAGGTGAACCCAAAGAAAAACATATAGGCATCCTCCTGAATATTAACCTTCATCAGGCGATGAAAAGAGACAGAGACCCACATTGGAGCACCGGACTGAAATCTCAAGGTCCAAATCAGGAGCAGAAGGAGAGAGAGCACGAGCAAGGAACTCAGGACGGCGAGGGGTGCACCCACACATGGAGAAAATGGGGATGTTCTATCGGGAACACACCAAGGCCAGCTGGCCTGGGTCTGAAAAAGCATGGGATAAAACCGGATTCGCTGAACATAGTGGACAATGAGGACTGCTGAGAAGTCAAGAACAATGGCACTGGGTTTTGATCCTACTGCACGTACTGGCTTTGTGGGAGCCTAGGCAGTTTGGATGCTCACCTTACTAGACCTGGATGGAGGTGGGTGGTCCTTGGACTTCCCACAGGGCAGGGAACCCTGATTGCTCTTAGGGCTCATGAGGAAGGGGGACTTGATTGGGGGATGGGGAGGGAAATGGGAGGCGGTGGTGAGGAGGAGGCAGAAATCTTTAATAAAGAAATAAATTAATTAATTAAAAAAAGAAATCAGTGACTATCACTCATCCTATACACTTCTGTTCTTTATCCTTTACCAAAAATAGAAAATGGCTTGGGTGAGCAGGGCTGTTCTACCAAAATTGGAGAGATTCACTTGAAACCTTCTCATGTTTTTCATAGAAAATAGTTTTGACTACTTTAAAAGAAAAAAAAAAAGAAATGCTTAGCATTTTAAGAACTGCTCCTGGATAGTAAAAAAAAAAAAATTACAGATTCACAATAGGACAGATTCAGACCACTAAATGGATCACAATGTTGAATGAGTGTACATAGGCTTGAGAGAGAGAAAAAAAATATATAGAGAGAATAAAGTTAATGCCCTTAAAAAAGGGGGGGGGATAAAGTCTTTAAAGAGACAGAGTACAGACAATTATAGATTAAAAGAAATAAAGAAAAATAAGCCATGTAAAAATGGAAGATTCACAGAGAGTCTGGATTATGTACATTGTGTTTTCTTTAAATTTTTTGACTGTGAAGGAGCTAAATACAGAGAGACATTTTATTGTGTGGGCTGCCAAGCTGAACCAGAATGGATTTCATAAGGGTATTATGACTTCAAAATTTGGGTCTAAGGATATGATGCTTTGGAAAGGAGTTTCTTTTTTGTTTTCACAGAGGATGAGACCCTATGGATTGCTTCTATCCCAATATGGTATGATAGACCACGTCTTCCTGAAAAGTTGCTGTGAACACCCTCAAAAATTGCTTCAGTCAACTTCCCACTGAGATGAACCTGGCACACAGGTTATACCATGAAAGACTTGAATAACAGCACCCCCATTCAGCACAAAGCAGTTTGGAGAGAAAAAACTGCCCATGTTCCCAAATATGGTTTATAAACGTTCTTTTACATTTAAAGGGGGATATGATATAAATATGAATGATTTACATTGATATGCTTTAGTGATTAAATTTAAGGTCAAATTTTATTATATGTATACATATTTCTGTTCTTGATTAAGGTATTGTGATTGTGTAGTTCATTTAAAAATGTAATGTTTAATTAAGAAATGTAGGTTGTTAATGGATAATCATCAATAATAGTCAAGCTTATAGTCATGTTAGTTAGATTTTCTAGATATATTTCAGTTAGATTGGCATTCTTCATATCTTTCAAAGACTGCAGAATATGACATTTAAATGTTTTAATAACTTAGGGCTTTTCATGACAATGAGACACGTCTGCTCCTGGCAGTACCAATCTACTTCAAGAGGAAGATGGGCATCAAAGAGGCTCCTTATGGAGTTTGTTAGCCATTTGGGCAAGAAACTGCTCTTGCCTGGACTGTTGCATAAACTGGACACAAAGAACCTGCAGAGAGAGGAGTGCTGAACTTGCTTAAAGGTGAGATGGTTTTTCGGGGTTCCTGACTCATGAAAGAGTCTGGGAGACATTCTGCAGGACACAGCAGAAAGTGACTGAACTGTCTTTGAAATTTCCTGTTTCATGGAAATGTCTGCTGTATACTGTGGGCCTGTAGGCTGAAGATGGATGCCCCAACAGTACAGAGGAACTTTGGGTGACTGTACAGGCAGCAAGATGTCTCTGTCATTTCTAGAGTTTTATTTCTTGTTTGCTTAGGTAATATTATATCCTTCTGGAGTCTTTGATGGAGTTGAAGAATGGTTAGTTATAGTTAAAGTTTTCCTTAGTTATGATAAAGGATAAAATAGATATAAATATTGTAACTGTAATTCTTGTTTGATAACTTTTGTTATATGTAATTTTACTATGTTAAAGTTAAAGCCTTTCTTTTTTGTTTAAACAGAAAAAGGGGAAATGATGTGGGAGTCTTCTGTTTTGTGTTGATTTCATTGGTTAATAAAGAAACTGCCTTGACCCTTTGATAGGACAGAAAATTAGGTAGGCGGAGTAGAATGAACAGAATGCTGGGAGAAAGAAGCCCAGTCAGGCAGTCGCCATGATTCTCCCACTCCAGATAGACACAGGTTAAGCTCTTTCTTGGTAAGCCAGCTCGTGGTGCTATACAGAATATTAGAAATGGGTTAGATCAGTATGTAAGAGCTAGCCAATAAGAGGTTAAAACTAATGGACCAAACAGTGTTTAAAAGAATACAGTTTCCGTGTAATTATTTCGGGGCATAAGCTAGCTGGTGGCCAGGAGCTGGGTGGCAGGAATGTGGCCCGCAGCTCCTTCAACATCCCTCCAAAGAGAATGGGTTCCCAAAAGCCAGTACAAGCAGTAGGGATAAATTCTGGTCTCACTGCCAGTGGCCCCAAAGTCTGCCCCAGCCATACAACTGCCATCCACATTCAGAGGGCTTAGTTCGTTCCTAAGCTGGTTCGCTCACTGTCAGGCCAGAGTTGGTGGGCTCCCATTAGGCAGGTAAGCTTTTTCATGGGTATCCCTATCATGATCTTGAACTTTTTGCTCATATTCTCATTCCTCCCACTCTTTGATTGGACTTTTAGAGCCCAGCCCAGTGCTACATTGTGAATCTCTGCATTTGCTTCTATCAGTTGCTGGATGAAAGTTCTATGATGACATTGAAGATAGTCATCAATTTGACTACAGGGCAAGACCAGTTCAGGCACACTCTCCACTATTGCTTAGGGTCTTGGCTGGAGACATGCTTGTGGATTCCTGGGAATTTCTCTAACTAGGTTTCTCACTAGCTTCATAAAGACTCCCTCAATCAAGATATCTCTTTCCTTGCTCTCAATATCTGTCCATCCCCCATCCTGACCATCCCCTTCCCTCAAATTCTCCTCCCTCTCCCCTTCTTCCTTGCTTCTCTTCTACTGCCCTCCCTTCCCACCCCCACCCCCACATGCCCAATTTTCTCAGGAGATCTTGTATATTTCCCCTTCCTTCGGGAATCTATGTATGTTTTTCTAAAGGTTCCCCTTGTTACTTAGCTTCTCTGGGGTCATGGACTATAGGCTCATTTTCCTTTGCTTTATGGTTAATATCCATTTATGAGTGAGAACATACCATACTCATCTTTCTGGATCTGAGTTACCTCACTCAGGATGATTTTTTTTCTAGTTCCATCCATTGCATGCAAATTTCAAGATGTCATTGATTTTACCAATAGTACTCAATTGTGTAAATGTACCACATTTTTTTTATCCATTCTTTGATTGATGGGTATCTTGGTTATTTCCAGGTTCTGGCTATTACAAAATATGCTGCTGAACAAATGTCCTTGTAGTATGATTGAGCATCCTTAGGGTATATGCCCAAGAGTGGTATTGCTGTGTCTTGAGGTAGATTGACTCCCACTTTTCTGAGAAACTGCCATACTGATTTCCAAAGTTGCTGTATAAATTTGCATTCCCACCAGCAATGGAGGAGTATTCCCCTTTCTCTGCATCCTCTCCAGCACATGCTTTATTTTTCCCATGGATTTTTATGACTTCACTAATTCAGTCATTTATTTGCTAGTACTTATTCAGAAAATAAAATATTTGTGTCTATAGCATAGACATCACCTAGCTATTAAAATACAGAATAAAAGTCTGTGCGTTGATGAAGAAAAAATACCAGGAAAGATGCAGCCACAAACAGATCAATCAAATGATAGTTTGCAAATAAGGTAAAATAACAGAACACACTGTGTGGGAGTGGTACTGAATGGTGGCTTTTCGGATAGTATGGTCAGAGAAAGGCTCCGAGAAAGCCATACTTGAGTAGAAAGCTAGTTAAAAAGAAGGGGTCAGGATGAGAATGCATAGAGGAACATTCCAGACAGAAGGTGCCTCAGATAGAGTGAGTCCAGGTCAACACTGAATTTGGACTGTGCACGTGCAGATGATCACAGGATGTGAGTAGTGTGCAGAACGTAGAGAGACGTAAGGAGAAAGGCAGACAAATACTTCTGGAGACAGAAATAGGAATTTGGATTCTTTTTGAAATCTAATGGAAACTATTAGAAAAATTTAAAAATTGTTTGTATTGATCTATATGTTTTCCTCCACTCCCTTCCCTTCCTCCCCTCCTCCTTTCTGCCCTCTCCCATGATCCCCATGCTCCAAATTTACTCAGGAGATCTTGTCTTTTTCTGCTTCCCATGTAAATTAAATCCATGTATGTTTCTCTTGGGTTCCTCTTTGTTGTCTAGGTTCTCTGGGATTGTGAATTATATGCTGATTTTCTTTGTTTTATGTCTAAAAGCTACTTATGAGTGAATACATATTATATTTGATTTTCTGGGTCTGGTTTACCTCACTCAGTATGATGTTTTGTAGATCCATCCAGTTGCCTGCAAATTTCAAGATGTCATTTTTTCCACTGTGTAGTGCTTCATTGTGTAAATGTACCACATCTTTATCCTTCAGTTGAGGAGCATTTAGGTTGTTTCCAGGTTCTGGCTATGACAAAGCTGCTATGAACATAGTTGAGTATATGTCCTTATGGAATGATTGAGTATCATTTTTTGGTGGTATTGCTGCGTCTTGAGGAAGATTGTTTCCTAATTCTCTGTGAAATCACCATACTGATTTCCAAAGTGATTGTACAAGTTTACACTCCCACTGGCAATGCAGGAGTGTTTCCTTCACCCCACATCCTCTCCCACATAAATTGTCATCAGTGATTTTGATCTTGGCTATTCTTACAGGTATAAGATGGACTCTCAAAGTTGTTTTGATTTGCATTTCCTGATAGCTAAGGATGCTGAGCATTTTCTTAAATGTCGTTCAGCAATTTTAGATTCCTACATTGAGAGTTCTCTGTTTAGGTCTGAACCCCAGTTTTCATCGGATTATTTTTTTCTTTTGATGACCAGTTTCTTTAGTTCTTTGTATATTTTGGAAATCAGCCCTCTGTCTGATGTGGTGTTGGTAAAATTTTTTCCCCATTCTATAGGCTGCCATTTTCTTTGGTTGACCATGTCCCTTGCTTTATAGAGGCTTCTCGGTTTCAGGAAGTCTCATTTATTAACTGTATCTCTTGATGACTGTGATATTTGTGATATATTTAGAAAGTGGTCTCCTGTGCTCATGTATTGAAGGCTACTTCCCACTTTCTCTTCTATGAGGTTCTGGCTGGTTGGTTTTATATAACATACTTTCATGATAAAGGTCTTGGAGAGAGCAGGGATATAAGGAACATATACAAACATATTAAATGCTACGTACAGCAAGCTAACAGCCAACATTAAACTAAATGGGGAGAAACTCAAAGCAATCCCACTGAAATCAGGAACAAAACAAAATTGTTCACTATCTCCATATCTATTTAATATAGTACTTGAGATTCTAGTTAGAGCACTAAGACAACGAAAGGAGATCAAGGGGATACAAATCAGAAAAGAAGTCAAACTCTCACTATTTGCTGATGATATGATAGTTTACATAAATGATCCCAAAAGTTCTACCAAGGAACTTCTACAACTCATAAACACCTTCAGTATTGTATGGCAAATTACAAGATTAACTAAAAAAAATTCAGTAGCCTTCTTATACATTAATGAGAAAGAAATCAGAGAAACATCACCCTTCACAATAGCCACAACGAACATAAAATATCTTGGAGTAACTATTACTAAAAAAAAAGAAGACCTGTATGACAAGAACTTTAAATCTTTGAAGAAAAAATTGAGTAAGAAACCAGAAAATGGAAAGATCTCCCATGCTCTTGGGTGGGTAGAATTAACATAATAAAATTGGGAACCTTATCAAAAGAAATTTACAGATTCAATGCAAAGCCCATCAAAATCCCATAAAAGATTCTTCTTAGACCTTGAAAGAACAATACTCAATAATCTGGAAAAGCAAACAAAAAACAAAACAACAACAACAAAAACCAACAAAAAACCCAGGATAGCCAAAACAATCCTGTACAATAAAGGACTTTTTAGAGGCATCATAATCCCTGACTTCAAACTCCACTACAGAGCTACAGTACTGAAAACAGCCTGGTATTAGCATAAAATCAGACAGAAGGATCAATGAAACCAAATGGAAGACCAGGATTTCAATCCACACACCTACAAACACCTGATTTTTGACAAAGAACTGTGAGAGAATTTTTAACAGGGGATTTATGTGATGTTATGATCTGATTTATAGTTTACAGAAGTCTCTGCTTGCTCCATAAGAACAAATTGAAAGGGGAGAGAAGATTAGGAAAGTAACTAACAAATAGATCTAGCTTGACTTACAGTGGTAATGGACGGAAGTCAACACCAGGATAGATTTTGGAGATAGAACTGATAGGGCATGTAAGGATTGATGCAGAGGACTAAAAGAAGAGTTGAGGACAAATACAAAACATTTGAATTTTGGTCAACATTTCTTCTCACTTGTCCTTAAACACCAAATCAAACATATTCCTATGACATACTTCAAATCTACTTTTTTGATTCCATGTCAGCACAAACATAGTTCACAGAAAATACCTTAAAATTTAAGGCCCAGTGCAAGCATCAATCATCTCTGATTGAGTGTAACAATATTCCAACTGGACCCATTCCTTCATTTCTATACTGTTCTTTAAAATTTACTCTGTATTATGCTTCTGGTCAGTTGAGCCCCTTTCATGAATTTCCAATCCATTTAAAATAAAACTTCAATTTTCCATGATTTTTTTTTTCTTTTTTTGTGTCATGTTTTCTAACGCTCAGCATGGTCCAGTCCAAGCTCATCAAATTCCATCTATACCAACCTTCCTGTCCTTTGATCATATTATGTTTATTTTCAACTTTGAACTTTCCATTTGTTATTTCTTCTACTGAGAACTTGTACTCCTAACTTTTCAATTGACTGACCATTTCTTATCAATTAAGCATCAACCCAAATGTCACATTCTCAACACAGCTTTGTCATGAAATACAATTTGAAGTAGACAGCCCTTATTCCTAACTTGTCTTAGTCAACATCACATTTTCCGTATTTTTTTTATCCCTGTTAGATTTTACTTTGTTTGTTTACTTCCTGACTTGTTTATCTGACTTCTCTGTTCTAGAATGCAATTTCTACAAGAGCAGTACCTGCATCGTGTCCCTGAAATATGCTCAGGGCCTAAAAATTTGATATATAGTCAGCATTCATTAACATAAACAACAACTTCCAGAGGGTTTCTACTGTTAAATATTTACATCTTCCACGAACTGTTTATTTGCCAGCCCCACCTCCTATAAACACCAAAGTATTATTACATAAAATCACACCATTTAAATTTCTTCTTAGACTCATTTTTTGTACTTAATTTCTTCTCTTGCCCTTCTGCTACTATAAAGCCAGTCTGAGTTGAGGAAACTAGAAAAACAATTCACTATTATAATAACTTCTCAGGTCTGTTCTGAAGAAAAGTAACATACTTTCAACATACAAAATTATTTATATGAAATTATATTTAAGGATCCAATGCATAGATTTACCACTAATACATTTCAAAATATTGACTTAGCTCTCTACAAAAGATACAAAACATCTCTCTCTCTTACACACACACATAAACAAATAAGCATATCCCACTAACCATTTTAAAGTCACTGTACATACCTTTCAGAGAATACCTTTCTTCCAAGCTAATTGTTACTTATTACACAAATATTTGCTTCAAAAGGTTTGCCCTTTTATTTCCTGGAAACATTTCTGCATGTCGTTTGCTGGGCAAGTCTGGGATAACGGTTGGTGAAAGTATCGATTTTAAAAAGAATCCTGTTGAGATTATGTGGAAAGATTAGTAATGGCTAAGAATTACAGGCTGCTCTATAGCAGGCTTTCTTGTGACCCATCAACCAGCTCCCAAATCATGACAGGGAGACTTATTATTACTTATGGATGCTCGACTTATGCTTGTTTTTTGGCTAGCTTTCTTCCTTTAACTTAAATCAAACTGTTTCTCTTTATCTATGTTTTACCTTGTGCCTTTTTACATTTCTTTTATTCTGTGTGTCCTACTCTGTGTCTGTCTGTCTGGTGGCTGCCTGACTGGCCATGAGGGTCTCCCTCTCTTTATCTCTCATTCAATCTCTTTTCTCTCTCAGTCTAAATTCCTGCCTGCCAGTCCCACCTATCCCCTACTGCCTAGATATTGGCTGTTCAATTGTTTATTAAGCCAATTATGTGCCTTAGGCAGGCAAAACATCTTTACATCTTTAAACAAATCTTTACATCTTTAAACAAATGCAGCATAAACAAATGTAACACACCTTTACACAGTTAAAGTAATATTCCAAAACAGTTCATTCATTTTTTTTTCTTATTTAGGAGATAGCCATTCCTTTATTTTCACTGTAGTTGATGTATAATAGAATGATCTCAAGGTACACAATTGAACTCCCTCCAGGTATGAGAATATATGCCTTTATAAATGGAAATCTTGCTGCCAATTTAAAAAAGAAACTATATAGGTTGAAATTAATGCTTTCCATTTGTTTATGGGAACATGTTATCATCATTCTCATGACTAAAAGCTCACCCAGAAGGCAAGTAAAACTGACAATAAATTGATGTTTATATAAAGGTTTACATGATTTTTTTGGTTATTATATGCAGATCCTGTCTTCTTCAAATGATGGAAAATGAAAGTCCCTTTACGATTTATTTCTAAGGAGCATAGATAGTATTTTTCTTTCAAATTACTCATAATCATGCTAAGGAGCATAGTTAGTATTTTTCTTTCAAACTCTTCATAATCATACTGTCCATCATTGTCCTGTTCAATTCTAAATCTATGACTGTTTACAAACATTAATTCTCTCAGTGAAACTATAAAGTAAGATAGGTTGAGTTGACAGATCAATTAGTCAGTGCACATGTTGTGAGGACCCTGAAGAAATTCCTGGCTTTAAAAGAACTGCCCTTTCTTATTGCATTTTCCCTACGGAGTAACTAGTTATTAATCACTTCTTGGAGAAATTGTACTATTTATTTCTGAAGTAGATCAAACTTATTGGTAGTGTTGAACTAAAATTCAATCCAAAAATGATACTGTATTAATTATGATCAATGTATTAGTTGTATGTGAAAAAGTTAGCCAAACTAGTTTATCTCCAGGACTCTGTTCAGTTGGACTTCCCAGATCACATACACGCTTAATTCAGATGATGATTATTCATGAACCCAGGCTTCAGGTGCAGTTAGAAGTTTAAGATTAATTGAAGTTGGTATGTTTTGCTGATGAAATATGTCAGTAACCCTTCTTTTCTTTATGAAGGGACTCCAAACTGCTTGTAGGTGTCAAAGGAAGTGAAATAAATGTTTTTCAGAAAGTATAATACTTTGGAATTTGCAAAACTCATAAAGACTTTCTGTATAGTAACTCTTCTCTGCAATAAAGTAAAATGATACTTAGAGAATAGAATTTTTATTTTCTGGGATGGAACATAATAAAATGCCAGTCGAGATCTGGGTATGCTAGTGTATACCCTTAATTGCAAAGTCAGGAGAATCATGAGTCACAGGCCAGCCTTAGCTACATTATGGAGACCTTTTCTCAAAATATGTCAATAAATTAGTTAATTAAAATAAATAAAATTCCAGTTGAATTCTCATTGGCTGGCCTTCCTAAGACAAATCCTTCAGCTTAGGAGTCAACATTTTAATTAACATCATAAACCTGAAAGGTGATTAACAGGTGAAAACAAAAATAATTGCCCAGATATTTAGATATCAATTCAGATATTTAATAGCTATTGGCTTTTGCTATGTAATAAAGTAGCCCAAGCTTAATTATTTAAACTGGAATCAATTTAATGAGTAAATAATTTGGGGGTTTCGCAGCTTAAGTTATGTTCTTCTTAGTAATTTGGTATCTGCTGGAATTGTTTATGACTTTGTGGGTTGGCTGGGTGTTGACTTTTCTCAAAGCACTTCTTGTCCAACAATTCATATCTCCTTTGTGTACTGTCATACTTGAGTAGGCTGTTGAGCAATTCTTCAAAAGGACAAGCATAAACATTCAAATCCTCCTGAAGTCTATCCTCAAACATAGTATCATTTCTGTTGGATGCTATTGGCCAAACAAAACCCTCGAAAAAAGAATTGAGGATTGGTAAATTCAGGGAGAGTTCAAAATGTCAAAGTAGTTAGTTGCATAGATAGAAATACTCTGACCCAAGAATCTGTTTAAATTATGGAGTGTGAGGCTATTTGGGCTTAAACAAAGAGAAATTATACCCCTACTATAACCTCATGCTCAAAGTGCAATCTTCCAATTTTTGTTTTGTATTTGGTACACTGACAATTTCCTGACCAATATACTCTAGGGCCGTTAATATTTGTTGTAAATAAGCATGTTGACACTCAGCTACATTTAACTCTTCCTTGTCCAACTGTTTTCTTCTCTTCCTCACAACACAGAAAGTAGCTTCATTCTTCCTTTATACCTTGAGTATTATGGTGCCCAAATATTAGGGGTATGGACTTAATTTTAGCACCAGACTCCTTGTGTCAACATCACATGTTATGTCCCCTCCCTCTATGATCAAAGGCTCACAAGTTTGATCATGTTTTCTCCAGCAGTAGTATCTGTTCAATACCCAAGTCTGATCACCTAGACTCACAGAGATTGTACCTTTCCAATGATGCGATTACTGGAATAGGCATGGGTGCTGATTCCTACAGTGTGAATTTGAACTAATAAGAGACAGAAAGGAGTTTTCCTGTAAATTCCTGGCCCACTCTTCCAACCAAACCAGATATTTCAGGAAATCCATAACTTCATAAAGTGTGGGGAAAAAAAGTCCTTCAGAGCTGATCAACTGGCCAGGTTTCTTGTGCTTTTTGAATGACTCAGTAAAACATTGCCCTTTATCAGATTTGCCCCCTTCCTTGACTGTATCTCCCCTTCCCTCATTCAATACATCATGCCCAAAGAACATGTCTGTAAAGTGGTGTGGCTATGTTTTTTTGGGGGGGGCGGGGGTAACAGGATAAAACAAAAATGCATGAAAAACAGAAACTGTCATTCATTTGTTATTTATGGCTAAGCAAACATGGAGTTGGAGTACTTGGTAGTTTTGAGTTTTATCCAACAAATGAATGATGGTTGTATTTAGGAATAGTCTTTATTGTCTGGAGCATATTGCAGTTTGTTGCTTTGCTCAAGCTTAACTGATCCTATGCTTTGGGACAGATTGGCAGAGTTACCTAGCTCGATAACATCTGCAGCCTGCCTACAGCAATGCCAGTTTCAGCAAAAATATATTCTGTGTTAAGACTTTTTTTAACTCCTAAAGAAAAGAGACATCATTGTGAAAAAAAAAACACTTTAAAACTATAATGGCCTATAATTGTATATGAATACAAACCCAAGGATAAACTCTTTATGATATTATTCCCTTTATAATGATGCAATATAAGTTAAAAGTTGAATTCACTGTATCATGTGACTAATAAAATTTAAGCAACATTAATCTTGGTACTTAATTTTTTACTAAAGGCAAACCAGTACATTGATATTAAATATCCAAATTGTATAGTCTGTCATTTAATGGACTAAGTTTTCTACCACTTATTCTGTTTAGAGATTTTTTTTTTTTTGATTTTTCGAGACAGGGTTTCTCTGTGGTTTTGGAGCCTGTCCTGGAACTAGCTCTTGTAGACCAGGCTGGTCTCGAACTCACAGAGATCCTCCTGCCTCTGCCTCCCGAGTGCTGGGATTAAAGGCGTGCGCCACCACCGCCCGGCCTGTTTAGAGATTTTTTAAGATAGTATTTAATTGTTTCATCATATAGAATGGACCATTCACATACTGGTTTTGCCTTTGTGTTTTCCATGAGCTCCAAACAATTAAAGTATAATATTGCTACAAAGCACAAAGTAGATTTCAGAGTATCACAGAGACTATTATGTAAGCAAATATAAATGGAAATAGAATACCTTCAAAGGCTAATAGTTTTATCATTATTATTTGTTGTGTGTGCTTCTATGCACACATACAGACATACAAAGGCCACAATATTCATGAGGAGTTAGAGGACAACTCGAGCTAGTCTATTCTCCTTCAAGCATGTGGATCCTAGTGTCTGAGCTAAGGTAATTATTCTTAGTGACTAATCAGGATAGGTGGAAAGTGCTCTTATAATGATCCATGTCACTGTTATCTACTAAAACATTTATTAAAATAAATTTTTACCTTTTAGAGTATAATATAATTACATAACTCCCCTTTCCTCTCTGAAACCCCTATCAAGTACCCTACCCCCAACTCTCATTTAAATTCATAAACTCACTTTAAAAAATGTGTATGTATATGTGTGGTGGTGGTGGTGTGTGTGTTCCTAAATATATCAATACAGCATGCTCAGTCTGTATAATGTTATTTGTATGTATATATGTTTTCAGGGCTGGCCGTTTATTATTAGATAACCAATTGTATGTACTTCCTTAGCTGCATGTAGTTATTAGACTAGGGACAAGGCCTTATGAGTCCTCCTTCCATGTTACCAGGTCTGTTGGTGCTGTCCTTGTTCACATCATATTTAGGCAGCTAAATTATTGAGGATTTATGGGTGTAGCTTCTCTGACATTTCTCAGAGGGATAATTTCAAAGCAAACTTCCTGTTCCACTGAATTATACAATCTTTCTGCCACCTCTTAAACAATTATCTCTCAGCCTTAGTAATGTGCAGGAGTTTTGTTGTAGATGAATTAGTAGGGACTAGCTCCACAACACTGCATTTTGGTGAGCTGTGGTTTTCTGTAATGGTGTCCATCTTCTGCAAAGAGAAGTTTCATTGATGAAGAGTGAGAACTACACTTAACTGTGAATATAAAAACAAATATTTATAATGTGGTTAGAGACCATGATGTTTTAGTAATGTTGCAGTTGTAGGTTCTCCTCCAAGATCCATGACTTCACTATCTCTGGGTGAGTGCCTACGTTTCTGTTGCCAGGCATGATTTTTCCTTTGTTGAGTAGGTCCTAAGTCCAACTAGAGAGTTGATGGTTACTACCAAGGCATGCATGCCACCAGTGCACCCTAAGGGTTATTGTTCCATGCTGGTTGTTGTGGTGGTTATTAACATTTTTAAGTAAGGGGAGCATAATTTACCTATTTTGGAATATTGTATCAAAAGATTCAGCACACAGTCACTTAGCCCCATGTTTCAGGGCAAAGAACCATGGTGGCAGGGACCTGTGTCAGACTCTTCTCTTCAGGAAGCAGACATACAAGCAATATTTTTTTCTAAAGCAAAAATTTATGCGAATTTTCCCTAAAAGAAATTTTTAAGGGAACTGGTGTTTAAGCAAAAGTTAAGGGCTGAATATTTTCTTTGAGGTATTTGTGAAAGCCAACTAGTGTAAAGAGATGGGAAGAGATTATATCTCACAAATAGAGTACTTGCCTGGCATGTGCAAGACTCTGGATTCTATCACTAACAAACATACGAAAGATTAAAGAGATATGTTTAGGGGAATATAAAAATGCAGATATGTACATTTCATGGATTTTATGTGTAGTCACCTAAGTAAAAGTGCAAATATACACATTGAAATAATTTACGTGATAGGTTTTAAGGTGGTCATTCAGAAGAAATGGAATATGGTGCTCTTATTAACTTAAAATATAATTAAAATGATAACCCACATTTTAAAAAGGCACTGTGGTGGCATATATCTATAATCTTAACACCCAGAAAGGTGAGGCAAGAGAATAAGAAGTTTAGATTGTGTTTCAAAACCCAGTTTTGAAACACACACACACACACACACACACACACACACACACACCTCATAGTAAACTCCTGGGAGAACAAAGTCTCCTTGCTGAGGCGGCATTCTCAAGAGCTGTGTTGTTATTTGCTTTTTATCTTTTAAATTTATTTGTCATCTCTTTGTCAATCAGGTAAAAGTCCATTAATCCTTCTTGTTATAAAAATACATACATGTGGTGACTGGAGAGATGGCTCAGAGTTTAACTGCACTCAAGTTCTTCTAGAGAACCCCAGTTCAATTCCCAGCACTAGAATCTGCTTTTTATCTTTAGAGCTAAGACATTTAACTAAAAAATATTTCGATCTATTAAACATTTTAACACATGTTCAACCTTTTTTATTTGCCATTTCTTTCACTTATATTTCTCTTTCTTTCATTTCTATTCTACAATTATCATTTTGTCTATATTAATTTTATATCTTATTTCCTTTTTAAGATTTTTGCCAGTTGTATCTTATTTTTAATTATGTGTATGTAAATGGGTATGTATACATGAGTACAAGTACCCTTGGAGATTAGAGGCATACGATCCTCTCGGAGCTGAAGTTCCAGGTAGTTGTGAGCCACCTGACATGGGTGTTGGGAGCAAACTCAATCTTAACTGCAGATTCACCTTTTCAGCCCCCTGATTTCTTTTCGATTTCACATTTATATCTGCTACTACTTGTATTTATTTCTCGTATGTTTCCTATTGACTCTCTTGTTCTCATCACCTGCTTAATTTCTTTTCAAAAATGAGATTTCATGGGACTGGAAAGACCGTTTAGTGGTTAAAAGTAGTTGTTGCTCTTTCAACAGACCCTGGGTTCAGTTCCCAGCACCCACATGATTGCTAAGCCTAGTTCCAGAGGAACCGATACCCTTTTCTTGGCCTGCAAGGGCATTACATGCACATGACGCATAGTCATACATTCAGATAATACATCCATACATTAAAATAAAAATAAACAAGTCTCTTAAAATGTACTTAAAAATAAGGTTGCTGTGTACTTTTTACAAATCATAGATTTGTTTTTAATCCTTAGATTTAACTCGTACTTATTGTAACATATGTTCATTATTTTACTTTTTGATTATGTTTCTGTTTATTAGTTTGTTCTTTACTTCTACTAATAAATCTGAATTTTTACTTCTTGAATTAGAGAAGTTCTGATTCAATTCAATTTAATTTAATTATGATGATGATGATGATGATAATGTTAATGATGATGCCTGTGCCATGATTCATATGTAGAGGTCAGAGCAAAACCTTTTAGAGTCAGTTCTCTTCTTCCACTAGAGATTCTGGGTCCTACATCAATCTCATATTGTCAGGCTTGAACAAAAAGTACCTTTACCTATTATACTGTGTTGGCCTTCACCTACCCAACAAACCCTGGACTTTCATCCCAATATTTTGATGTAAAGGGACACAACTTTTTCATTTCTAAACTACTGTTTGGAAGAGTTCTTATATGAGATGCAATTCTGAATCGATACGTGTCAATTATAAAGGAGATCTAGGCCATATATATATAAATACTATATACCACATAATATTGACATATTCATAAAACAAGCTATAAGAAGAGAGATAACTATATTTTAATTAGTAAACCTTAATTTATTTTTTCTCATTCAAATTTTACCAAATCTGCCAAATTATACAAATATATGGGAAGTAAAAATTCTATAATTAATAAGGTAAAACTTATTGCTATGTCACGCATAGTCACATAGGCCTATAATATCAGGACTCAGGAAACTGAAACAGGAGCCACAAAGATGAGGTAAAACTAAGGTAAAGCATTTGTATAGGCCTGTAATTCAAGGACACTGGAAGCTGAAACAGGAGGTTTAAAGATCCAAGGCCAAGCTGAGCTACAGATTCAGACTCTGCTCATAAAAACATGCAAGTAAATAAGCAAATAAATAAATAGTTTAAAAGTAATTGTAATATGTTGGCCTCATATTAACTTAAGGGAGAAGCAAAACATAGGATAATTCCAAAGAAGAATAATGTGATATTTAAACTTGACTTTTTGGCAGGCAAGAAAAGTGAATTAAAATTTACCATAAGTATTTTAAATACAGATATTGTTTTATTTTGTTCTGCCACCTTTGATTTATGGATTCATAAAGTATGTCAATATACACAAACTAATTTCAAATCCTCATATCTTTCTTACATATTATTCTTGCATTATAAGATGTTTTTCTTAATCAGAATGCTTTATGCCTTAACGTTTTCTTTGTCTGATATTATTCCAGCAACACTAGGTTTCTTCAGAAAAGTTATATGAGTATTTTCTATGTTCTCTTTTTAAGTGTTTTTATTATTATACTAATGGTGTTTATTTTGTACAAAAATATGGTTGAGCTTCATTTCTTTTCAAATCTCACAGTTCAACATTTTTATAAAATTGGACTAAGGAATTATTCTGCAAGAGGGAACCCATGTAAACCTGGCTAAAGATCCCTGGCTTGGAGGTCCTAGGCTCTAGAGCAGAACCTACCCACTAGCAACTCAGTGAGGTTATTTTTAAAAGAAGACATGAAGTTGGAATGTAGGGCTGGGGAGTTCTGAGAGAAGGTGAAGATAGAATGGAGGATGGATATGACCTAAGTATATTGGCAATAATAAATTATAAAAACCTCAAAAGGCCCAAATGGGTTACATGCCTTTTATCTCAGCATTCAGGAGGCAGAAGCAGGGAAACTCTCTAGACCAGTGTGATCTACATAGTGAAGTCCAAAACTGTCTGTCTCAAAATAAAAGCAACCAAACAACAACAACAAAGCACATAATGTCCAAAGTATTCAAACCATTTACATGTAATGTGATTGCTTACATATTTATTGCTTTCTATATAATAAGTGTTTTAGCTTTTCTTTCCTTTCTTGTTTTCTCTGCATTAAATACATATTGTTTTGTTATTATACTTCTCTTATGAAATTTCTATTGTGTTTTTACATTTATATTTTTTAGTTATTTACTGGCATCTAAATATAACAACAACAATGGCTTTTTTTTTTAGAAGTTTGGTTTTTGGTTTTTGTTTGATGGTGCTTGGAATGTAAGCAAGGGGATTATACATCTACCACTGAGTCATACTCCCAGCCCCACTGTATGTGATTATTGATGGTTTAAAACACTGGGTTATAATTTATTTGTTCCTTCAGTAAGGATGTGCCTTTGTTTCTGTATGGCAGTGATGTTCGGATATCCGGCCAATCAGGTATGGAGCTGTTTTAAAGCTGGCTATCAGTAATTATTAAGGCTTAACTATTCAGTTTTATTTTAAAATTATGTGGCTTTGGGGTAGTTCATTCCTTACAGATTGCAATCTGAAATACCACTCCCACATGTTGAAGCCTAGCAAACTTCCAGAAACCTTAATGTTTTCAGTTTCTCAGCCACCACTACCCACATTGCGTTTGCTTTGCAGGTGTATTCTCCCTAGCTTCTGAGTCTAGCCAAAGGCAGTGCTACATTTTCAAATGTGTAGAAGTAAGTAGTAACTTCCTATAGGACTAAAGAGAGTGCTTTCTTATTATCCTAGGACCTCATGGATCAAGAATCCAGCTTCATAAATTCTCATTTGATCTGAGATCTAACCTAAGCCTAGAGAATAGACAGCAACAATCTGTTTAAGTCACACCATGTTGCTCGCTGCTTTGAGTCTACAAAAAATTATGGTACTTACATCTTGTCTGAGGAAATTTTGGACAAGTTTCTTAGGACTACCTAGACAAACTCAGTGAGTTCAGCAGCAGGAATTTAATCTCAGTCCAGAGGTCAGAAGCATGAAATCAAAGTTTTCTCAAGGTTGGTTCCTTCAGGAGGCTGTGAGAGCCCACTTATTCTTTTCTTTCCTCTAGCTTCTGGCAGCTGCTGGCAGTCCTTGGCATTCCTTAGCCTGGAGCTGTGTCACTATCTACCCCTATGTCCAATTCCCCCTTCTTGCAAGGAAACCGGTGATATGATTACAGACCACATGAATTTATTATGACCTTATCTTAACTTATTAGCACCTCAAAACCCCCATTCTACCTTCAGAATTTTTTTGGAGGACACATTTCATCTTACAGAAGCAGTTAAACTCCAGATCACTGTCATCTTGGAGTTCCTTCATTCTTGTATACAGGACTTCCAGCTTTGTGGTAGCAGTTCCCATAGTAATTACTGATGTGGAATGAACAGTCAGCACTATGTAAAAAGTGTTCTGTCACAATTCTGTTTGGGAGGGTGTGCAGACTTAGTGGAAAAAAAAACACGGACATTTCAACATCATGAATCCTCTGGTTGGAGCTTTAATCACAAACTTCAAGTCTCTCAGAACTGTGTGGAAACAGTTGTTTTGTTTTTTAAGTTCCCCTATCTTAGGTGTTTTCTTGTGGAAGCCTAGGATGCCTGACACAGGCTGAATCAGTAAATGCTGCACATGACATTCCTATCATTTTGACCTTATATTTTTAATTTTTTATTTTTTTTATTTTTTTATTGTTTATTTATTTATTAAAGATTTCTGCCTTCTCCCCGCCACCACCTCCCATTTCCCTCCCCCTCCCCCATCAAGTCCCCCTCCCTCGTCAGCCCTAAGAGCAATCAGGGTTCCCTGCCCTGTGGGAAGTCCAAGGACCACCCACCTCCATCCAGGTCTAGTAAGGTGAGCATCCAAACTGCCTAGGCTCCCACAAAGCCAATACATGCAGTAGGATCAAAAACCCATTGCCATTGTTCTTGAGTTCTCAGTAGTCCTCATTGTCTGCTATGTTCAGCAAATCAGGTTTTATCCCATGCTTTTTCAGACCCAGGCCAGCTGGCCTTGGTGAGCTCCCGCAACAGACAAAGGTCTCATCTCCAAAATATATAGAGAACTCAAGAAAGTAGACCGTAAAGGGCTAATCAACCCAATTAAAAAATGGGGCACTGAGCTGAACAGAGAATTCTCAACAGAAGAAGTTCGAATGGCCAAAAGACATTTAAGGTCATGCTCAACTTCCCTAGCGATCAGGGAAATGCAAATCAAGACAACTTTAAGATACCAACTTACACCTGTCAGAATGGCTAAAATAAAAAACACCAATGATAGCCTTTGCTGGAGAGGTTGTGGAGAAAGGGGTACACTCATCCATTGCTGGTGGGAATGCAAACTTGTGCAACCACTTTGGAAAACAGTGTGGCGGTTTCTCAGGAATTTCGGGATCCACCTACCCCTGGACCCAGCAATACCACTCTTGGGAATATACCCAAGAGATGCCCTATCATACAACAAAAGTATATGCTCAACTATGTTCATAGCAGCATTGTTTGTAATAGCCAGAACCTGGAAACAACCTAGATGCCCTTCAATGGAAGAATGGATAAAGAAAGTATGGAATATATACATATTAGACTACTACTCAGCAGTAAAAAACAATGACTTCTTGAATTTCGCAGGCAAATGGACGGAAATAGAAAACACTATCCTGAGTGAGGTGAGCCAGACCCAAAAAGAGGAACATGGGATGTACTCACTCATATTTGGTTTCTAGCCATGAATAGGGGACGTTGAGCCTATTATGCGTGGTCCTAGAGAAGCTAATTAAGAAGGTGAACCCAAAGAAAAACATTTAGGCGATGAAAGGAGACAGAGACAAAGACCCACATTGGAGCACCGGACTGAAATCTCAAGGTCCAAATCATGAGCAGGAGAGAGAGCACGAGCAAGGAACTTAGGACCGCGAGGGGTGCACCCACACACTGAGACAATGGGGATGACCTTATATTTTTAGAATTGACTGAAATGCATATTTCCTAGGTGTTTAACCACATAAAACAGAGAATCATGTGATTTCAGTTCTTTGTTGATATTTCCTTTTTTGAGCCAGGGACTTACACAGCCTATAGCTGAGTATAATCTTAAATTCCTATTCCTCCTGCATCTAGCTCCTAAGAGCTAGATGACAGGCAGAAATTGCCCTACCTTAAACAATTGTGCTGTTCTTTGGTTTTCACAGAAGCACCTAATGGGTCACACTTTGACCTTCACATTTGTGGTTCACTGGAACTAAAGTCTAGGTAGAAATGTAGTAGCAAAGATGATTGTGGGTTAAATAGAGTCAGTTCCTAACAAGTTAACCCCTTCACTAAAGACAGAGATAGGCTGACCTCTTCAGAAGGTACTAGAAGAGCCGATTCTGCTGGCAAAGCAGAACTTACAATGGTTAGAGGGCTCTGCCTTATTAGGAGCATCTAATAGGATTGCGTTCCAGTTTTAAAATCTCATTCTTCCCTTCATCAGGCGATGAAAGAAGACAGAGACAGAGACCAACATTGGAGCACTGGACTGAAGTCTCACGATCCAAAGGAGGAGCAGAAGGAGAGTGAGCACGAGCAAGGAACTCAGGACGGCGAGGGGTGCACCCACACACTGAGGCAATGGGAATGATCTATCGGGAACTCACCAAGGCCAGCTGGCCGGGGACTGAAAAAGCATGGGACAAAACCGGTCTCGCTGAACATAATGGACAATGAGGACTACTGAGAACTGAAGAACAATGGCAATGGGTTCTTGATCCTATTGCATGTAATGGCTTTGTGGGAGCCCAGGTAGTTTGGATGCTCACCTTAATAGACCTGGATGGAGGTGGGTGGTCCTTGGACCTCCCACAGGGCAGAGAAACCTGCTTGCTCTTTGGGCTGAGGAGGAAGGAAGACTTGATTGGGGGAGGGGGAGGGAACGGGAGGTGGTGGCGGGGAAGAGGCAGAAATCTTTAATAATTAAATTAATTAATTAATAAAAAAAATCAGCAAGGAAAAAAAAATAAATAAAATAAAATCTCATTCTTCCCACAAACCAGCTCTAAGTTTATTCCTAGAAGTGTTGTGACACTGGGAATTTAGTTTGCATAATTGAGAACTTCCGGGAAGAAACCTGGCTTACCTTTTCAGAAATCTTAGCCTTTTAGATACAAAAGAGAAACATTATTTCTGGTTAAACAAAACCACTTTCCCATTCTCTCTGTGGAAATTGATATGAGAGTTCAGATTTCTTGAGTTAATCCTTTCTGTCTTTTTCCAAGCACAGTTAAGAGAAACCAACCATTTCATACTATTGGATACATCGTATTCTAAGGTACCAAATATAGGTTTAATCCAATCCATGATTTCTATATGGCATTATTTTATGTATCTCTAATTCTGTATGTTGATTCTCAGTGCCTTCCTACCCACTGGGAATATGTTCATTAGTGCTTTGAACTCTAATCTTATTTTCCTAACACTCAAAGTCAAACTCATTTATGATCCCATTGTTCTGAAACTGCATTTGGTATAAAAATCTGTATCTTTTTGAGTTTAATCAAAGGAAAATCAGGAATACCTATCTCTAGCTATGTTGTAGGAGACTGCTTGCTTGTTCCCAGTTACCCAGACTCCAAATAACCACTCAGTAACTATATTATTTAAATCACTGCTTGGCCAGTCACTTAAGTGTATTGCTAGCTAAATCTTAAAACTTTGGTGAATAAATGAATAAATAAACTAATATTTCTATTATTTTATATTTTACCACGAGGCTTGTGGCCTATTGGCAAGGTTCCGGCTGGTGGCTTCATGGTGTCTCCTGGCTCTGCCTTCTTTCTCTCAGCATTCATTTGAGCTCCCCCCAGCTATGTTCTGTCCTGCTAAAGGCCCAAAGCAGCTTCTATATTAATCAATAGTAATAAATCATATTCATAGCATACAGTGGGGAATCCAACATCACCTCCCATTTTCTGTGTAAATAAAAAAGAAAGTTTCTGTCAATTTGCATGCAAAATTCAAGAAGTCATTGTTTTTTACTGCTGAGTAGTAGTCTAATATGTATATATTCCATACTTTCTTCATCCATTCTTCCATTGAAGGGCATCTAGGTTGTTTCCAGGTTCTGGCTATTACAAACAATGCTGCTATGAACATAGTTGAGCATATACTTTTGTTGTATGATAGGGCATCTCTTGGGTATATTCCCAAGAGAGGTATTGCTGGGTCCAGAGGTAGGTTGATCCCGAAATTCCTGAGAAACCGCCACACTGTTTTCCAAAGTGGTTGCACAAGTTTGCATTCCCACCAGCAATGGATGAGTGTACCCCTTTCTCCACAACCTCTCCAGCAAAGGCTATCATTGGTGTTTTTTATTTTAGCCATTCTGACAGGTGTAAGTTGGTATCTTAAAGTTGTCTTGATTTGCATTTCCCTGATAGCTAAGGAAGTTGAGCATGACCTTAGGTGTCTTTTGGCCATTTGAATTTCTTCTGTTGAGAATTCTCTGTTCAGCTCAGTGCCCCATTTTATAATTGGGTTGATTAGCCTTTTACGGTCTAGTTTCTTGTGTTTTTTTTTTATATATTTTGGAGATCAGACCTTTGTCAGTTGCGGGGTTAGTGAAGATCTTCTCCCAGTCAGTGGGTTGCCTTTTTGTCTTAGTGACAGTGTCCTTTGCTTTACAGAAGCTTCTCAGTCTCAGGAGGTCCCATTTATTCAATGTTGCCCTTAATGTCTGTGCTGCTGGGGTTATACGTAGGAAGTGGTCTCCTGTGCCCATGTGTTGTAGAGTACTTCCCACTTTCTCTTCTATCAGGTTCAGTGTGTTCTGACTGATATTGAGGTCTTTAATCCATTTGGACTTGAGTTTTGTACTATCCTGAGTGAGGTAAGCCAGACCCAAAAAGAGGAGCATGGGATGTACTCACTCATATTTGGTTTCTAGTCATAAATAAAGGATATTAAGCCTATAATTCGTGATCCTAGAGAAGCTAAATAAGAAGGTGAACCCAAAGAAAAACATATAGACATTCTCCTGAATATTAACCTTCATTAGGCGATGAAAGGAGACAGAGACAGAGACCCACATTGGAGCACTGGACTGAAATATCAAGGTCCAAATCAGGAGCAGAAGGAGAGAGAGCATGAGCAAGGAACTCAGGACCGTGAGGGGTGCACCCACACACTGATACAATGGGGATGTTCTATCGGGAACTCACCAAGGCCAGCTGGCCTGGGTCTGAAAAAGCATGGGATAAAACCTGATTTGCTGAACATAGCAGACAATGAGGACTACTGAGAACTCAAGAACAATGGCAATGGGTTTTTGATCCTACTGCATGTATTGGCTTTGTGGGAGCCTAGGCAGTTTGGATGCTCACCTTACTAGACCTGGATGGAGGTGGGTGGTCCTTGGACTTCCCACAGGGCAGGGAACCCTGATTGCTCTTAGGGCTGACGAGGGAGGGGGACTTGATTGGGGAAGGGGGAGGGAAATGGGAGGCGGTGGTGGGGAGGAGGCAGAAATCTTTAATAAAGGAATAAATAAATAATTTAAAAAAAGAGCAGGGAGGGTTCCTCTTAGGGGGCCTGTTGTGATGATCTAAAAACGGAAAAAGAAAACAAAAAAAAAGGAAGGTTTTAACTTTAACATAGCAAGATTGCATATAACAAAACAGGTATCAAGCAAGAATTTCAGTGATAACATTTATGTCTACTTTATCTTTTATCATAACTAAGGAAAATTATGACTATAACTATCTATTCTACAACTCTATCAAAGACTCCAGAAGAGATATAATATTACCTAACTCAACAGGAAGTGTATTGTAAGCAACTTCCAAAACTCTAGAATTGATAGAGACATCTTGCTGCCTGGCCAGTCACCCAAAGTTCTTTTATAATGTTGGAGCATCCATATTCAGTCTATAGGCCCTTAGTATCCAGCAGACTTTTCCACAAAGCAGGAGATTTCAAAGACAGTTCCACTTATACTGGCAATTTGTCAGTCACTTTTTCCTCTTTTCAGCAGAATCATACATTACATTTTTAAGTAAGCTGCATAAATACCTTAATCAAGAGCAAAAATATACATATAACAAAATTGACCTTAAATTTGTATCAATAGATCAAGATCTATACCAATGCAAAGTATTCATATCTACAGCATATCCCATTTTCTAGGCAAACAAACATTTAAAAACAATATTTGGGAATTTAGACATAGTTTTCTCCAAACTACTTCCTTCTTTTTTGGGTTGAAGTAACTTTTAGGGGTATTTACGATAAACTTTCAGGTGGTCTTGGTCCATCAAAGCACGTTACTCTGGAAGAAATTCATAGGTTCTCTCTTTTGTGGAAATAAAAGAAGAACCTTGTTTCCAAAGAAACCAGTTTCTTTAAAATGACATTATTGATGATTTGGTGGTACACATTATTTTGTGAATTGTGCAATATTGGCAGTATTTCTGGTCTTGACTTACTAGATATCAGTAGCAGAATTCACATACCCACACAGTCATAACAACCAATACTATGTTCAGACATTGCTAAATATTCCCTGCAGGACAAAATGGAGCCTGGTAAGAACTACCAGTATGTCTATCCTTGACATCTTGTATATTTCTAAGTTCTGTGTCTTTCTGAGACAGTTATTTGTTATATAGTATTGGCCTCATGTGATTTATTGGAGAAGCATATGTAGTCTATATATGACTATTTTCTTGCATTTGCTGCTAAGACTCTACTGGTTAGATTTTATTCCCTTTACACAAACTAGAGACAGTTGGGAAGAGGGAGCATCAACTGAGCACTTGCCTCTTTCAGACTGGCCATAGCAAGTCTGTGGGTCATTTTCTTGATAAATGACTGATGTATGAGGAGCCATCCCAATATTGGCAGTGCAACCCATGGACAGGTGGTCCTGTGTTGTTTCTGAAATCAGGTTGATAGAGCCATGAGGAAAAAAATCAGTAAGCATTGTTCCTCCATGGTTTCTGCTTCTTTTCCTGCTTCCAGGTTCCCACCTTGTGTCCCTTTGATAACAGAAGTAACCTGTATGGAAAATAAACAATTTCTTTCCCACAAATCATTTTGGGTTAATGTTTTTATCACAATAATAGAAATCAGCTTATGATGAAAGTTTTTGCATCATACCAACAGTGTAAGTTAGCAGAATAACACACACAGGTTATAGAATAACCAGGCCTTCCCTTCTAGAAGCCTCCACATCTCCAGTAATATACCGTTTCATTAACCAGAGTCCAAAATGAACAAGAGAATAAAGATGGGGAAATATAGTACAATTTAAGCAAGAGGACATATTACAAACCATTGCAAGATAGTTTTCTCAAAGCAGGATCCAAAGTAAGTCAAGAGACATGAAAATATTGATTTAGTTGAGACATTTTGCAATTACAAAGATTAAACACAAGAAAAATGGTGACTTTATATAAGTCAAATATATTAAATATTCAGGAAACTCCATAACTTCTTAATCCATGTTTTTCAATATAATCGAAGCTACAATGGATCCACCAACTGTGCCTTGTGGGACTGGAGCGAGGAGTTCAGGAATTTCTGTAGAGTTGTATGCTGTGAATATGCTTTATTACCATTGGCCCATGGCAATGCAGAATATAGTAAGGAAGGAAATCTGTTTTTTTTTTTTTTTTCAGATAGGCTCTGTTTGCTGGCAGCGAACAGAAGTGCAGCTCCTTTCATAGAAATTTTCCTGACTCAGCATTAGCAGCAAAACCTGCACTGCTTCTTTAAGAAACAGCTTCTTGGTTCATCCTGGCAACACAAACAGCTCTGGATTTTTCTGGAGGTCTTGTTACAGAGCACTTGAATGAGGTTTGTGGGCAGCATGCTGCAAGTTACTTGTTTCCCAGAGTTGGGCTGGTAAACATGCCTTCCAGAACAGGTGGTAAATGAACCTCTGACATTCTGGAAAGCCAAGCAGGATGGAAACAACAACTAAAGTGGCTGCTTTGATCTTAGCCATACCTGCTTATCAATTTAAAGCAATTATCTATAAAGAATTGCAGATATGCAATAAAGACAAATTCAGAAAAAATAAACCTTTATATGAATCATAATGTGTTTAAAATGTACATAGGTTTAAGAAAAAAGAAACATGTATATAGGCAGTTTTAGAAAGAAATAGTTTTTAAAAATAAGTCTTTAAAGAGACAATAAAAGCAATATAAGAGTACAGACCATCATAGATTAAAGGATTAAAGATAATAAAATAAATATTAAAAACTAGTAGAGAAAAAATAAGCTACATCAAGATGAAATATACACAGAAAGTCTGAATTATGTATACTATTGTGTTTTCTTTGAATATTTTGACTGTGAATGAGCTAACTATAGAGAGATATTTCATTGTACAGGCTGCTAAGCTAAACCAGCATATGTATTTTAAAATTATCTTGAGTTCAAAATTTAAATATAAGGATATGTTACTTTGGAAAAGAAGTTCTGCTTTTGTTTCCACAGAATATGAGAACTTATGGATGCCTTCCAGGCTAATGTGGTTTGATGGAACAAGAACTTCTGAAAGGTCTTTATGAACCCTAAAAATCCTTCACCCAACAAGCAGCAGGAAAAAGTTTGAAGAAAACTATACCCAAATTCCCAAAAAGATTGTATGTAAATGTTTGTTTTTATTTAAAGGGGGCTGATTATAAATATTTAACAGCTACAGTCAATTTCTCAAAAAAAAAATAAGGGGGACTTGATATAAAGGTGGTACTTTGCATTGGTATGGATCTTGGTTTATTGATACAAATTTAAGGTCAATTTTGTTATCTGTATGTTTCTACTCTTGTTAAAGGTTTATGTTTTTACATCTCATTTTAAAATACAATGTATAATTAAAAGTTAGATTAATTAGGTATTCATTTATAATAGTCAAACTTCTAGTCATGTTAGTTATGTTTTCTAGTTATACATATATATATCCCAGTTAGATAGAGAATCTTCAACACTTCAAAGACCTACAGGCTATGGAATTTAAAAGGTTTTAAAAACTTAGATTTTTCTCAGCATGGTCCTTCAGGGTTCTTGCTTCACAGAGGAAATGACTAGACATTCTGCAGGACACAGAAGAAAGTGACTGACAAAGTGCCAATATAGGTGAAACAGTCTTTCAAATGTCCTGCTTCATGGAAAAGTGCCAGGTACTATGAGCCTGTAGGCTGAAGATGCATGCCCCAATGTTGCAGAACACTGGGTGACTTTCCAGGCAGTGAAATGTCACTGTCATTTCTAGAACTTTGGACATTGCCTACAATGAACTTCATGTTTACTTAGGTAATATCTTATACTTTTATTGTCTTTGATGAAGCTGAAGATAGTTATACTTTTCCTCAGTTATAATAAAAGATAAATTAGATGCAAAAGTTTAGACACACAGAGATAAGATAGATGATAGAATATTTTCTTTAATTTTTGCCTAATACAAATAGACTAGGTATTATAACTATAATTCTTGCTTGATATATATTTATTTTGTTATATATAATTTTATTGTGTTAAAGTTAAAACCTTCCTTTTTATTTAGACATAAAGGGGGAGATGATATGGAATTTCCCTCTTTATGTTATGAATGTGTTTTATTATCATTGGCTTATTAATAATAAGTTGCTTTGACTTATTGCAGGGCTAAATATAGGTAGGCAGGAAACAAAATTGAATGCTAGAAGAAAAAAGGCAAAAACATGTAGCTGCAAAAGAAGAAAGATGCCAGAAACTTACTGGTAAGCCACAGCCTCATGGTGATACACAGATTAACAGAAATGGGTTAACTTAAGATGTAAGAGCTTTCAAAGAATATGCCTAAGATATTGGCCAAAGAGTGTTGTAATTAATATAATTTCTGTGTGATTATTTGGGTCTGAGCAGCAAGAAAACCAATGTGCAGTCTCTTCTCACAGTTTATCTTCAACAAAAGCCATGCAAAAACTTAGTCTCTACCATGGCAATGCCAATGGTGGTGGATCATGGAATCATTAGTCTTGGGGGGGGGCTGTGTTATGGGAGTGAGTTAGCTTTTATGGGATTTAAATGACCATGCTTTCCATGAAAATATGTTGTTGCTGAGGTTTTTGTTCTTTGCTCAGCTGGGATTCCCATACACCAATGTGATTTCTTCTGAGTATGCTTGCTTCCATTTCTGTTTCTCTGCCAAATTGTGATGCAGTTTGCATTATTATAGTAATACCAGATGAAGAACATCAACACCCAACACACAGTACTGTTTCTTCCCAAGCTGATATCCACAAACAGAGGAATGGTATGATACCTCTTGCTGTAAATGCTAATGACACATTGGCGAAAGTCTGGTTTTCATTCCAGTTAGTTAAGTCTGGTGGTATGGGGTCCTTAGTTATAAAGAACAGAATGCCTTTTAAAGTATATTGGGTATTTTATCATCACTCTGACTAAATAGCTGTCAAAAACAACTTAAGAGATAAGTTTTATTTCAACTTGTGGCTTCAGACAATTCAGCTTTTGCTCCAACAGGTTGTTTTGCATTTAGAGCACACCAGCAACTTCAGAGTAGTGGGAACATGGAAAGATTAGTGAATGGAAAGAGTTTATGTAGGCCCACTGCTGCACTTTTGCTTTGAAGTGTGATCATGGTTGGGAACAATGCTCCTCCTCCTTCTGTTTCTTCTTGAATAAATCTTGCCAGTCCTGGATGAAGTCACCACAAGCCCTGTGTGGGTAGGTGCAGCCACCAACTGACTGTGATTTGCAGGGTGACTACAGAACTCATCATTACTTAAAGTACTCATGACACAAATAGGGTTCATTGGGTGACCTCTATCCACTCCCAAACAATGTTTTCATCTAGGATGTTAGTCATTTACCCAAATAAACAGTAATCACATTGAATACTTTATACCTAGTGCCTAAATGAAAATGTCTCATGCTGTGAGAGTTTTTCATGGGGTAGTTGAATAATCATCACACAGCAAATAGTCAGGAAGAGGGTGTAGAGGACTTTGATAGGATAAAAAGGAGCAGAATGGGTAAGGTTGGATGGGATAAACTATTTATGCAGGTTGGGTATAGTGAGCATATTAGGGGAAATGGAGAAAGAAGGACAATAGTCAAATAGACTAGGGTGAAAGAGTGGGGTAGAAAAATGAGGAAGTCAGAACATGGAGATGACTCAGCTGTAAAAGCACTTGCTGTGCAAGTTTGCATACCCATGTTCAATTCCCTCAGAAGTCATGGGATAGACCCAGGTCTCCCTAGGTTAAAATGGGAGGTATACACAAGAGAATCTTGTATGTGCACTGCTCCTGTCTTAAAAACAAGGGAGAGGGGGAAATGGTTCCTGAAAAGTTGTCCTCTGAATTTCATACAGGTACTCAAATTCACACACACACACACACACACATGCACACACACACACACACATGCACACACACACACAAACCTTAAAGAAATAAAATGGCATCAGATTCTAGGGATATTATGAAACAGACATAAGATTTCCCTATAAATGAACTATCAAGTGAGAAATGAAGAAAGAAATCAAATCAATGTAATTACTAAAAATGATTTAAAAAACACATTTAATTTGTCTCATGTGTTCTTCCTTTATTTTCAAGAGAATTGTGTTTTATGGGCTATCATCCCAACATTGTCATTGTGGGCACCTGAATCTTTACCATACCCCCATCTGATTAAATGCTATGTGTGATCCAACCTCAACTTGCATCCTGCTCCTCTTTATCCTATCAAAACCCTCTACACCCACTTCCTGGGTATTTGCTGTGTGATGATTACTCAAGCACCCCATCAAAATCCCTCACAGCATGAGATATTTTCATTTAGGCATTAAGCAGAAAGTATTCAATGTGATTACTGTGTATTTGGGTAAATGACTAACATCCTAGATGAAAATAGCATTCTGTTCAGGAGGGGGTGGAGGTCATCCAAATGAGCCCTCTTCTTGTGATGAGTACTTTAAGTAATGATGAGTTATATAATCACCTGCAGATCACAGTAAGTTTGTGACCACCCCTACCCACACACTGCTTGTGATGACTTCGTCCAGGGCCGCCAAATTTTGCTTAAGAAGAAACAGGAGGATGTGGAGGAGCAGGAGCAGAAGGAGCATTGTTTCCAGCCATAAACACACCTCAATGCAAAAGTGCAGCAGTTGCCCTGCACTCTTGTCGTTCACTAATCCTCCCATGTTTCCAACACAGTTGCTGGTGTGCTACAAATACAAATTAGCCCTTTGAAGTCAATATGACATATAGCTACTTTGCCTTGTGGGCCCCTGGCAAGAATCCCAAAATTTTGTGTATAATATTGTGGTTTGAATATGGTTTGTCCTCTCCAAAACTCATGCAGAACCTTAGTGCCTACTGTGGCAATGTTTAACAGTAGTGTCAACTATACAAAGTGTTTTGTAGCATGAACCCATTAGTCTTTGAAGGCCCTAATGCCTGTAGTGCAGGAGTAAGTTAGGTTTTGTGGAACTAAAATTACTGGGATTACCATTATAGCATGTTATTGTTGAGTTTGCTCGTCTTTGTTCTCCTAAGCTTCCCGACTTTCCATGTGATTTCTTTTTATCACACTTCTGCTTCTCTGAAAACATTTTTTGCACTGTTATAGTAATATTAGATAAAGAAAATCAGCATTCAACATATGGTACTGTTTCTCTCCAATCTGATATTCCCAAATTCATGAATGGAAATGAGAGTGGTACCTTTTGCAGTTAATGCTAATGACAAACTAGCCAAAGTCTTGCTTTTACTCTGGTTGCTTCAGACTGGTGGTGTGGAATGCTTGATTTTAAAGATTGGGATGCTTTCTAAGGAGCATTGGTTATTTTTATCATTACTGTAACCAAATAACTGTCATAATTAGGGAGAATTTATTTCAACTCACCAGCTTCGGAGGGTTCTATTTGTGCTTGCTTATTCCCACTTGATTGAACAGCATATAATGGCAGTTGAAGAACATGGCAAAGGAAAAATGCACACTTCATGTCCAGAAAGAAGTAGAAAGTGGAATATAGGAATGGGCCACAATTTGTAACTTTAAGTCCATGATTTCACTGACATTTCTTCCAACTATGCTACAAATCCTTCTCCCTCACCTCATAATAATGTTATCAATTAAATTAAGAATCTCTAAATGGATTCAGGTAGTGACTAGATCTGAGCCCTAAAACATCAAGAGGTCAATAGTTGGAGACTATAGATGACATTTCATATTCAAACCATACTAGTTATGAGCTAAAGATGAGTCCTTTGAACTGGAATTTGAAACTACTGCTTAGTCACTCACTCTGAGATGAATTAGCAGGAAAAGAAGCTACTATCTGGCTAATTCTGATTCCCAAGTGGAAAACTGGGTTTTGTCCACTATACAATGGGTCAAGAACAAGATAATTACAACTAGGAGGTCCCTTGATGTGTTCCATGGCCAGTATAGCTATGGATATCATAGAGACCTGGAAAGCAGGTTAATGGTAGACAGAGACGTAAGACTCTGAGTTAACTTCAGGAATAGGAATAAACAAGTCTTATTTTTTCCCACAGCTGATTAAATATTGTTTAGTTAGCTACCAAGGATAGCATTGCAAGCAGAGCTTGAGTAACAATACCTTTGACCCCATTATCTGAGTTCTTCTTTCTGCACTTCCCTGTCTTGTGTCTTTGTTTTGCCCTGTGGACATTCCTCACAGGTCTTATCTGGTGCCTGCAGTTTTCAGCAGAGTGAGAAGCACTGTCTGGGTCAAAGTTTGTGCTTGAGAAAGAAACTGAAAACCATCCTGACCCCAACTGATATGGTGCTCCATTCTCCTAGGTCCTGTAGTGAAAGTTACTGGTAAACTAGAACATCCTAATTTAGGCAAGAATGCCAATAGAGCACATCTTTCAACAATGAAATTTTGCATCTCCCTACAATGTAAAGGAACAAAAGAACTGAAGTGTTTATTGAAGATGAAAGGAATATGAGCTATTTACTGAAAAATGGCAGTTTTAAATGCCTGTTTATACCCTCATGGCTATTATAAAAATGAAAACTATAATATTACCTCCCAATTTTACTGTTTTACTTTAATTATTTGATTTTATAATGTTTTAGGATTTTATTCCTTTATATGTGTCACCTCCCTATCATCTAAGAAAAGATTTGCCAATAATAGTTAACTATATCCTACCTGTTATGGTTTTGGTCCCTGGTCCCTTTAAGAGGCAAGCCATGCTTACTCTCGGTGACCCCTGACCTCTCATCACCATCTTGAATCTCTCTCTGTTCTCTCTCCTGGCACATGTACATTTCTCTGTCTCTCGGACCCTTCTCTCTGTCTCTCTCCTTTCCCTTCTCCTTCTCTACCTACTCTCTCCTCTCTCTCTCTCTCTCTCTCTCTCTCTCTCTCTCTCTCTCTCTCTCCTCTTAGTAATAAATGTCCAGTTCTGATCCATACGATGTGTCTGTTACATGTCCCTACCCACGTACCCGCTTGCCTTTGGGAACCTGCTCAGTCGCTCACCGCATGGTGAGCAGCCTGCCCCACTGCTCTGTGAGCTTGCTGCCTGCTCATACCACCCTCTTAGGCCATGTGCCTTTTACCCGCTGCATGCTCACATATACCTGCTCTGGTGTGAGCCTGCCGGGGACACGCCAGCATTTTTTGAGAAATCATAAAACTACCTAATTTGCAACACAAAATAGAGAAAGTTGACCAGTCTTTACATGTGTCTGAAAGAGTCGGGAAGAGGTTTATTTTCAAGAATTGTGGCATATAATCAAACAGAGTGATATAGGCCTAGCTACTTGGGAGGCTGAAGCATCTGAGTTCACAGCCTGCCTAGGCTACACTGAATGAGCTGAAGGCCAAGATAGGCAACTTAGTGAGACTCTGTGTCAAAAGAGAGTAAAATGAGAATGTAACACAGGCACCTGTTATGGTTTTCTGTCTCTTTAAGAGACAAGCCACACCCACTCCCTCCCCCATCAAGCTGAGGCAGGTTGATCTCCAGCTTCTGGCCTGAGCTCTCTCTCTTTTCCATCTTCCTCTCAGAGAGGCAGCTTCGCTTCTGCCTCTCTCCCCACTTCTCTGCTTCCTCCCTTCTCTGTCTCTTTCTCCTTTCCTCTCTCTTTCTCTCTCTCTCTTTCTCTCTCTCTCTCTCTCTCTCTCCTCTCTTTCTCTGCCCCCCTTCTCCCTTCCCCTTCATAACCCCCTGAATAAATATTCAACCTCACTCTGCAAGTCGTGTCTATCCATGTCTCTGTCTCCTGCTCGCCTGCCATGTGTCTCCCTGCCTGGGACCACTGCTCGGGGACCGGCAGCCATCTCTGGCTGCTCCCAGGGCCCGCTGCCTCCCGCCACATGGCCCACCACCACCGCTTGGGCCACCACTCTGGGACCAGCAGCTGTCTCTGCCTGGGACTGGCTGCTCCCAGGGCCTGCTGCCACCATTTGGGACCTACAGCATTTCTGCTGCCTACTGCTGCCGGGGATCTTGCCACATATATTTTTTAAAAGAATATTATTGGTGCCATGTCTCGGATGATTTGCCCTCCCCGGACTTCCACCCGGGGCCGGAGTTCCGGCTTTAGGCGCCTTCCCGGACTCTGAGCTCCCTCCCAGGGCACAATCAGGACCCGAAGACCTTCTCTACAATGACCCACGTATTCCATCTGCCTGGACGCAGCTCCTCCAAATAACACCGGCTTCTAATCGTGAGTGTCCCCATTTCGGCCAGCTTAACCATCTCTTTTAACCCAAGGGATTTACCATTGAGCTCCTGGCAACCCTTCGTGGTTTCTAGGGATGGTGGGACCCCCAACCGTGGGCCTTCAGGGCCTCGATTGTTCCTTTCGATGGTGTGGCCTTAGCCAGCCCCTCAGCTCACCCATGCCTGGAGGCCTGGGGTCTCCAGTTCTCCCTCGTTTTCTCTTTTCATTCCTTTTTTTCCTTCTTTTCATCGTAACTGCCACTAGTACACTGCTATGGTGTAGCCTGGCCTTGGCTGAATCCTTCCTGCCAGGGAATCCCTCTCCCGTCGGAGGCTCGAGTCGATTCAGCCAGGTTATAACACCCCCTCCCCCCCCCCCGTGAGCTCGGACGCCTTTTCACAGGGCCTGGGTGTTCGTGCCATCTACATCTCACCTTAACAGGGAGCTGTTCTTGTTGTAGGCTTGAGGTGCCACGGTTTTTGTGGGTGTTTTCACGGCCTTGACCACGGGAGCCAAGCCGTCCAGACCTATCTCTCCAGCCTCATGCTTTAATGCCTTACACTTATCCGTCTCTGTTCAAAAAATGACCCCAATATACCTTAGAGAAAAACTGTAAATGGCCACCTAATGGCACACTACCACTGTACAGACAAATATGTAGGCCCTAAGACGGCTTTTAAAATTCCATCCGGCTTTTTCAATTCCAGCCATGGCATGGTGCAGTTTTTTCGGTTCCAGCCCTTTGCCCCTCCCCTCTGCGGCTTTTGTTATGGCATGGTGGCAGACAACACGTGGCAGTCGCCATCTTGGCTGAGGGCCAGATGGGTCAGGTGACTTTTTCGCCATCTTGACTGGGGGCCAGGTCACGTGACCACACTCTCCTGGTTTTACTCCCAGTTTTACCCTGCCTTCTCACCCGGTTTTCACTAAAATCCTCCTGTTAACCCTGTTACATGTGCTTTGAGCAATGTCATGTCTCTGATAGGGCTCATCAGAGTCATCCACGTTGCCCAATTCCTGTTCACTCTTTCTATGCATAATAATTCTTCATTACATCTCATTTCAGACTTCAAAACCATGAGTCTCATATTTTAAACTGGTATGTACTTTTAGCCATTCTCTACCATTGTCAGTTCTGCCACTAACCTTATATTACAAGCAGTTTTCCTCCTTCTTTCTACCTTTTTACAAATGTAAATCTTCCCTGTTAAGTTGAGAGCCAGTGCGGTCAAGTTCAGACCCAACTTTCCAAACAAATTCTATACCATAGTTATACCTGATAAACAGCCCTCAACTGTTCAGAGATCTGGGGAATGTGATATTTAAGTATTTAATTATTAAAAACTTTTCACAACAAAAAGAGACAGGTTGGCTTCTAGCAGCAGACTCTTATTTCCTCCAAAGAAGACAGAAGACAAATGGACACACAGAACAACATCCTTCTGCAGTTCACTTCGACTGCCGAGTGCTGACCATTGGGAAAAATTGCCTTTCATCTAAACTAAAGACCTCTAGACTCAGACGGAATCGCTGGAATTGACAGCCTAGCTGCTCAGGTCAAGGTAGGCCTGTCTTCCCACAGATTTCTTAGACCACAGGGTCTTCTGGAGCCTGGCAGGCCCTGCACTAAACAGCAAAGGTCAAGTGCAATCTTCAGCGACCATGGAGGACGCAAAAAAGAGTAGCTCTGGGTGCCAACCAAGTAAGTTCTCTGTCATTTTTTAATCAGTAACTCAAGTAAAATCTTATCCTTCTCAAAGATCTCTGATAATTTGATAGATGAGAGGTTTTCCCAGATTACCTCACCAAACAAATTTCAAATCAAATTTCTCTCTTATGCTGCCTTCCATAGTCTTAAAAAATACTTTTCATTATACAAAAATATTCTACATTCATTATGTGTCTAAAACTTCTGTTTTCACAAACCCAAGGAGTTCTTGTGAGTTCCAGGGAGCCGAATTAAAGAATCCACCTTAAACAGGTCGGATACATCCCCCTCAATTCCCTGGCCCTAAATTTTTTTTTCCTTAATTTAACTTTATTCTTTGTTCTGCCAATACCTTAAACAGGATAAGAGATACCAGACATTTCCATGCCACAGACACCAGTCAGAATCAAAGAGACCATCCATGCCAGGGTGTGGCCAGAACACAGACTTCTCAGGTTCCCCCCGCAAAGACGATTCCCAGAATTCAACAGGAAGCAGTTTTGATAATTTGCTGCCCCAATTCCTTCAAACTGTAGTGTCTAATCTCCTGCTTTTTATTATAAGGAAGACCTGGGAATGTTATGGTTTTCTGTCTCTTTAAGGGACAAGCCACGCCCACTCGCTTCCCCATCCGCTGAGGCAGGTGGATCTCCAGCTTCTGGCCTGAGTTCGCTCTCTTTTCCATCTTCCTCTCAGAGAGGCAGCTTCGCTTCTGCCTCTCTCCCCACTTCTCTGCTTCCCCCTTCTCTGTCTCTTTCTCCTTTCCTCTCTCTCTCTTTCTCTCTCTTTCTCTCTCTCTCTCTTTCTCTCTCTCTCTCTCCTCTCTTTCTCTGCCCCCCTTCTCCCTTCCCCTTCATCACCCCCTGAATAAATATTCAACCTCACTCTGCAAGTCGTGTCTATCCATGTCTCTGTCTCCTGCTCGCCTGCCATGTGTCTCCCTGCCTGGGACCAGCCACTGCTCGGGGACCGACAGCCATCTCTGGCTGCTCCCAGGGCCCGCTGCCTCCCGCCACATGACCCACCACCACCGCTCGGGCCACGGCTCTGGGACCAGCAGCTGTCTCTGCCTGGGACTGGCTGCTCACAGGGCCTGCTGTCTGCTGCCCCATGGCCTGCTGCCACCATTTGGGACCTACAGCATTTCTGCTGCCTACTGCTGCCGGGGATCTTGCCACATATTTTTAAAAAATCATAAAAACACCAATGTTCAATCCTAAGTACAAGAAAAAATAGCTCATGTGATTGTGGAACCTTGGGGCTTTAGTCACTTCAGGTAGCATTTACAAAATACTACAAACAATGCTGTTACTTATTAACAATGCAAATATGTTTCCCCAGTTCTAGATGTTAGGAAGTTCACAACAATGGTCAAAAACATTCAGAGTCTGATTTATAGATTATGTCTTCTAGGTAGGTCCTCATGTGATAATAGGGATAAAGCCTCTTTGTATAAGGGCACTAATATCCATGAAAGTAGAATACTCTTGACCTAATCATATCCCTAAGGCCCCTCATTCTAATATCACTTTGATAAGGTTATGATTTCAAAATATGAACTTTAGGAGGAACACTATCAAACCACAATACTTGGTAAGTTCATAATCATAAATGGAATGATCTAGTATCCTGGATACCTGGAGAAAAGTTGCAGTTTGAGTCCAAAGATAGTGGGGATATGGTTTCAGAATTCTTTGCTAGAAGCAGTGAGTTTTTGCTCTCCCAAACCTTCAACTGAATGATTCCGATCAACATTATGAAAGGTCATTTGCTTTAATTAAAGTCCACCAGGTTAAGCCTTAATCTTATTCACATAACACTTTTCTAGAAACATTTATATAAT
Organism: Chionomys nivalis; assembly: GCF_950005125.1. Taxonomy (NCBI): domain Eukaryota; kingdom Metazoa; phylum Chordata; class Mammalia; order Rodentia; family Cricetidae; genus Chionomys; species Chionomys nivalis. The sequence goes on from NC_080112.1 coordinate 32,494,711, forward strand.
AATGTTTGCCAAAATATCTGAGAACCATGGCTCAGACAAGTTGACCCAAACTTAACCCACACACTAGTCCTCAGGATCCTGCACAAGAAGCACATTCATCTTGAGAAAAATGAAGTGCTGTCCTGAAATGAAAGACGAATAGCATGTTCTTTGTATGAATGTACAAAGCTATGAATTGACACCCTACAAAGGACTTGAACTGCCTCCATCAGGACTTCTACATGCCAGACTCTGAAAAGAAATCATTCAGAAAATCAGTTAATTGTTCTGTTACGAGGTTTTTCTCTTCCTAAGTCACCCTTTGTAGAGACTTCAGTTCAGCTCCAAGTAAAAATAGCTACAGCAAACAGGCCACTTTCCCATTCCCATTCTCTGGGGACAGAATGATTTCTGATGCACAATCTATCTCAAATGTCAGTATTCAAAGACCATTGAGGTTACTTGATAAAGGTGAAAATCACTTTAAAAATTCTGAAATATCAATAAACCACTGGACTTTGGAGACCAATGTTGAGAATTAGAACAACAAAAGAGAAACATGGAGATTTGAGATAGTATGCCAATACGAAATTATATCCACCAAAAATGTCAGAGCAAAACACAAATGTCTACTTGCATAATTAATAAGATTGTACCCATTGAGAGAATATCAGATAACATTCAGATGAAGCCTAAAATTACTAAGTTTAAACATGCAATGGAAATGGGAAAATGGGTCAAAATATACAAAAAAACATAGTTCATTCAGAATAATTAGGAAAACTATGAAAGATAAAGAAATTGAAGCTATGAAGGAAATGAATGAATAAATGAATACATGTGGTGTGTTTTCTCCATATTTTCTACAAAATCAGATGATGCAAATAAAACACCATAAAAATTTCAGGCACACACTCTGTTTTCCTTCTTCAGGTCTACAGAGGGCTTGTTTTCACTGAAAAATAGCAAGTTAATAAAAGGAAATAATAAGACATTGTATTAAAATTGTTTAAAAATACTGCAAAAGTGTTACAGGTTATAACTGTCCCAGAAAACTGGATTCTGATATCTTATCTCCTTGTGATTTTCAGTAGAAATAATAGGATAATTATAGTGTTGTGAGATTTGTATGTTGTCCAGTGGTAGAATGAAAAAGAAAAAACTATATGGAGCTGAGTGTGGAGTTCACTGCTAGAGTACTTGTCTAGAATATGTGACATTAATAAGGCCTGAGTTTGATGCCTTACACCAATCATAGACACAAACATAAGAAAACAAAAGAGGAAGATATCAAAAGAATAATAGATGTGATCAAGTAAAAACTGAAATCGGTTGCATTACCAAATGAAATAAAATGAAAAGCAAATAACAAATGAATAAAATATTTACAAAATATATTACAAACATAAATTTGATAGCTTTAATATGAAAAAATTCTTCTAAAATAATGAGAAATTACAAATTGCTATAATGAAACAATAGGTAAAAATTCATAAACTATCATTTTACATTAAAAGAAATATTATGGCCAACAGGCATATAAGATATTCAAACTCACTAGTGGTAATAAAGGATGCAAATTAAGATTTTTGCTTCTGGTCAAGATGCAATAACAGGGAATAGATTTATTCTCACACTTGAAACAATTAAATAAATGAAAATGAAAATAAATGAGCAATGGCATTCAAGACACTGAGTGTCAGGTAATGAAGGACAATGATCTTTATGAGACCAGGACCAAATGAGGGAAATCTTGTGATTGTATTAATTTACTTCCCGGGGAATTCTAAACCAGCATGCTTGGATGGGAAACCTTGGAAAAACATGGAGAAGTAAATTTAGGAAACAGAGCTGGGAGGTCAGGGAGTCCAAGAAACTTATAGATCACAAGGCAAAATTGTAAGGGTAAAGATTCACAGAGAATCCTAAAGATAGAGTTCTACAGAAGTCCCTCTTTAAGACTTTTTAAGGATATTTTCAGTGAATTCATGGTAGAAACTACCCAAGGCCAGGGAATAATCATTTGGAAAGGTCAAAGTACAGGGAACTTTTACTCAAGACTAGGAATAGGGCCCCTTCCTACCAATTAGACAAAAAAGACTTAAAATTCACTGTACATTGTACAGACTGGTTTGAGAACTTTTTCTCCATCCAGAGAAATAATTGGGCCTTTATTCTTCACTGCACTATACCTAACAAATCATAAAAGCAAGATACAAGGCATCTTATGTTTTAGCCTCTAATCATGTCAGTAGGAAAAAAATATCCAGAACCAAAAAAGTAAAGCCATAGTATTTACATAAGATTTAGTCAAGTTTACTTTTGTTGTTATATTGAAACATCTTGAAAAGGTCACTTATAAGATAAAGAAGGTTTATGTAGTTCAGTTTGAGAAAATCAAATTCAAAGACTGTGTTGGAGGTGGATGAATGGGTATTCTTCTGGCCTCTTATTACGGCAGAAGGTGACAGCGTGTTGCATTTGAACTGCTGATAAGGTCATATGGGATGCATCTCATGTGCACAATTACCTAAGAACCATTGACTAGGTTCTTACACCAGGTTCTTGCCTCTTCAAGGTTCCACCAACTTAAAAAAAGCACAATCCTAGAAAGAAAGTCTTTAATCACTATAAACCTTTAAGAGCCACAAAGTGTGACCAAATTATAGCAAAATCAAATCACATCTTTCTAATATTACAAAGAAGGAGGAAAGACTTATTTGATTTGACCCACATGTTCATTATCAATCAATAGGAATAATACAAAACTAACTTTGATGCTAGCTTTAGCAGAAAAGAGTGTTGTGACCTTACCAGAAGTGTATTTTGTGTGTTGACAAAGCAGACAGAGGGTATGTGTCAAATACTCCAAATGAACTTATAGAAAAAGCATCTATGAAACATGAAAAAAAGGGCTGGGTAGTGGTTGCACATGCTTTTAATCCCAGTACTAGGGAGGCAGAGTGAATTCTGTGAGTTCGAGGCCAGCCTGGTCTACAAGAGCTAGTTCAAGGACAGACACCAAAGCTACACAGAGAAACCCTGTCTGGAAAAACCAAAAAGGTAAAAAAGAAAAACATGAGAAGAAAAATATACTAGGTCACATTAAAATATGCTAGTCATTTAAAAATATTACTAAAGGATATGGGTTCAGTATCTAAGAGTGTATGAAAATGAATTTATTAGAATGAAGAAAACAATTCGAACTATAATGCAAAGAAGAGATTTAGTTTTTAAAGAAGTTCAGTTTTACTTACCCAGATTTATTTTTATTTTATTTTTTTTAATATTTATTTATTATGTATACAATATTCTGACTGTATGCCTGAAGGCCAGAAGAGGGCGCCAGACCTCTTTACAGATGGTTGTGAGCCACCATGTGGTTGCTGGGAATTGAACTCAGGACCTTTGGAAGAGCAGGCAATGCTCTTAACCACTGAGCCATCTCTCCAGCCCCCCCCCCAGATTTATTTTTAAAGGAGCCAGTGCTCTTAATTGCTGACCCATCTCTCCAATATCCTTTAAATAATTTAATGTATCTGGTCTGCATGTTCAGGTGAAGCCAGAAGACAGTGATGAATCCCTTGAAGCTGGAGTTATAAGCTAAACTACCCAAAAAGGTGCAGGGAAGCAAACCCCTGTCCTCTTCATGCATCTGTTCCATGCATCTAGGTCAAGTTTGTGTGCAACATGGGAGCATGATTTCTACAGCCATGTGGAAGGATTTAGACCAGCATCCGCGAAGGAACTAGTGCCAAAAGAAGTCGGAGGCTCATAAGCCCCAAGCCTTCGGAGGCTGGGACACCCTATGAGGTGCCAAGACAACAGAACCACCCATTGCCAGAATGAGGGAATCTCCCAATTCAGAAAAGAGAATTTAAAAGAAAAAACTAATGGCTTCTTTCTGCAACGGAGGAATGGAGGAAGAGAAGAAAGGAATCTGTATGTACCTAATAGTTTATACAAAAGTCAACTCAAAGAGGATCTTGGGCCTAAATGTCAACAAACCCCTAAGGCTTTCCAAAGAAATACAGGCAAAAACTTGTCGTTGGGTTAAAAGCATGATTCATGAAATAAAGAAAAAAAAGTCAAGTTGAACTTTATAAAAAAAAAGTCAAGTTGAACTTTATAAAAATTAAAAAACATTTACTTTGCAAAAGGCATTGCATGCAAAATGAAGCTTCTGAGTGGGAGAAAATATTTGTGAGTTATGTATTAAATAAAAGACTTGTATATAGGTTATAAAAGCAATTTAACAAGAAGAAAGTAAACAACCCCATTACAAATAGGCAAAAAATCTGAATAGATATTTTGTTTAAAAAATCCATATAAATAGCAAACAAACATATTAAATGATGCTCAGCATCACTTGGTATTGGGAAAATGCAAATTAAAACAACAGTGAGATACATCCACAGGACAATGAAGGAGGCCATTAGTATCTGGCAATGTCACACGCTGGCAAGAACATAGGGGAATAGGAGCTTTCATATGTTGGTAGCAGACATGGAAAATAGTGCAGCCCTTTAAAAAAATAGTTTGAAAGCTTCTTACCATATGACCCAACAAGTATACTACTAGGTATTTATCTTATGGCTTATGAAATTAAAGAAAAACTTGAACCCTTTTAAAACCTGTTCATGAACAGTTGTAGCAATTTGAGTCATAGCTGCACAAATCTGGATATAATCCAAAAGCCTGTAAAAAGTTCAATAATTCTCATCTATAAGAAGGAACAATATTGCTACATAAATGGATTACAAAGTTATTCTACATTGTAAAAATGCCAGTCCCAAAAGATCATATATTCTAAATAATTATGTATGTATATGTGTAATTAAAAAGGAAGAGATCATGAATTTGAAAAGGAGTAGAGAGGAGGACACAATAGGAGTTGGAAGAGGGGGAGGGAGAGGTAGAAATGATGTGAACACAGTACTCATGTGTAAAATTCTCATAATAATAATAACAAAAAGATTGTATATTTTTTTGTGAGCCTAGCCTTTAACAGTTGAACCATCTCTCCTCCATACTCAAAACTTGGAATTTCAGATAACTATTTTGAATTACAGTTGATGAAAATTTAAGGTTTGAACAATCTGTAAAATAAGCATTTGAAAACTGAAAAAAATAAGATTATATATTTTATGAGTCTATTTTTGTGTCAATTAGAAAAAACAAATTAGTAAGGACAGGGAATCATCACTGGTTACCAGTCATTATGGTTTGATGAAAGTAGTGAGTATAAAGTAGCAGCATAAAGGAAGTAATAAAACCATTTTCTATCATAATCAAGGTGATAGCTTATATAAATCTATACATGTGTTCTAATTCATATAACTATGCACACATGATAATGAAATACCATTATACAAAGAAACATTTGCAAACAATTAACTGATAAGACCTAAAATTTTATATAGTACTCATACATATTTGGGAAATAATAGTAAAAGTCTAATGTCACTTACTAAATTTGAACATATACATATTCAATTCCACCACTTTTATTTCTGCATATATAGATCTAAAGTGCATATATATATATATATATATATATATATATATACAAGTATTAGAATGCAGTTAAATCATAAATGGAAATATCTCAAATTTTTACCAACAGAAAAGGAAAATAATTCTGTAATATTTTAATAAAATATTAATTGATGTGAAACTAATAAATTTCCAGAGACTTGGAGTTTATGAACAACTGACATGTTTTTCTTTCAGCTTTGCAGCCTAGGAAGTGTAAGATCAAGTTGCTGGAAAATTCCATTTGGTAAGGATTTCTTTTTTAAAGACAGTGACATTTCCTCATGAGGGGCAATCTAGTTTTCTGTATTTTCTTTTATAAAGACATTAATGTCATTTATGAAGTTAGAGCTCTCATAATCAAATTATCTGCTAAAAAGCTCTTCTATGACACTTAAAGGTGTAGGTATTCAATAAATGTAATTTAAGGGGATAGAAACATTCAGACCACAAAAAACCTGGTAACAACAAAAGGAATTAACAAATCCCTGTTAAATCTACCAATACTGGTGAATGTCAAAAATATAAGATGGAGTAGGGTAAAACATATAAACATGTTTGTCATATAATTTTTTTTTTAGAAATCAGAAAGTGTCAAGTTTGATATATTACATGTCAACATAGGGATTACCTTGGGGAGAAAGCATGTTTTTTTTTTTTTCATGTTACATACCAACCCCAGTTGCCCCCCTGTCCTATTTTTCCACTCCCTCTCCCCATATCACATCCCATATACTCCTCAGAGGGAATGGTAAGGCCTCCCTTAGGGAGTCACCGAAATCTGACATACAAAGTCGAGGCAAGACCAAGCCACTCCTCGTGTATCAAGGCTGAGCAAGGTATCCCACCATAGAGAATGTGCTTCAAAAAGCCAGTTCATGCACCTGGGATAAGTCCTGGTCCTATTGCCAGGGCGCACCCAACAGATCAAACCATATAACTGTCACCCATATTCTGAGGGCCTAGTTGGGCCCCATGCAGGTTCCCCAGGTGTCAGTCCAGAGTTCCTGAGCTCCTCTTAGCTCGGGTCAGCTGTCTCTGTAGTTTTCCAAATCATGATCTTGCCCCCCCTCCCTTGCTCATGTAATCCCTTCTGCTTCTCTTCAACTGAATTTCAGGAGCTTAACCTAGTGCTTGGCTGTGGGTCACTGCATCTGTTTCCATCAGTTACTGGTTGAGGGTTCTATAATGACAATTAGGGTACACACTAATATGATTATAGGGGAAAGTCAGTTCAAGTACTCTCTCCACTGTTGCTAGGAGTCATAGATAGAGTCATCTTTGTGGATTCCTGGCAATTTCCCTAGCACCAGGTTTCTCCCTAGCCTCAGTATGGCTCCCTCTATCAAGATATCTCTTTCATTTCTCTCCCTTTCCATTCTTCTCCCAACTAAGCCATTTAAACCCTTCATGTTCCCATTTCCCATTCCTTCCCTTCTATCCCATATCCCAGATTACCCAGGAGATTTTAACTATTTCTCTTTCCTGGGTTCCTCCATGTGTGTCCCTCTTAGGGTCTTCCATTTTAAACCTAATTTCTATGGGGTTCTGGATTGTAGTATGGTTAGCATGGTTATCCTTTGTTTTATGTCTAACATCCACTTATGAGTGAGTACATGCCATGTTTGTCTTCCTGGGTCTGGGTTACCTCACTCAGGATGATTTTGTTCTTAGTTCCCATTCATTTGCCTGCAAATTTCAAGGTGTCATTGTTTTTACCTCGAGAAATTCTCCATTGTATAAATGTACCACATTTTCTTTATCCATTCTTCAGATGAGATGGCATCTAGATTGTTTCTAGGCTCTGGCTATCATGAACAGTGTTGCTATGAACATAGTTGGGCAAATGTCCTTGTGGGTATGAGTGTGCATCCTTTGGGTATATGCTCAAATTTAGTATTGCTGAGTCTTGAGATAGATTGATTGCCAATTTTCTGATAGACTGCCATACTGCTTTCCAAAGTGGCTTTACAAGTTTACACTCCCACTATTAGTGGAGTAGTATTCCCCTTACTCCACATGGTCTCAAACATAAGCTATCATCAGTGTTTTTGATCTAAGGCATTCTGACAGGTATAAGATGGTATCTCAGTGTTGTTTTAATTTGCACATTTCCCTTATGGCTAAGAATGTTAAGCAGTTCCGTAAATTTTTAATTTTGGGGGGAGCATTTGAGTTTCTTCTCTTGATAATTCTTTGTTTAAATCTGCACTCCATTTTTAATTGGATTATTTGGTATTTTGATGTCTAATTTCTTGAGTTCTTTATATATTTCATAGTTCATCCCTCTGTAAGATGTGGGGATGATGAAGAACTTTTCCTAACTTCTAGATAGTCATTTTTGCCTTATTGACAATGTTCCTTGACTTACAGAAGCTTCTCAGTTTTAGGAGGTCCCATTTATTCGTTGTTGCTCTTAGTGTCTGCTACTGATGTTTTATTTAGGAAGCAGTTTCCTGCCCCCGTGTGTTCAAGGCTACTATTCACTTTGTCTTCTATCAGTTTTCATGTAACTGAATTTATGTTGAGGTCTTTGATTCATTTGGGCTTGAGTTTTGTGTATGGGGATAGAAACAGATCTATTTGCGTTGCTCTGTATGTCAGCATTCAGTCATGCCAGCACCATTTGTTGAAGATGTTTTCTTGTTTCCACTGCAAAATTTTGGTTTCTTTGTCAAAACTCAGGTGTCCAAAAGAAAATGAGTAAATCTTCAAATAGATGGATTACAATTCAGCTTTGAAATACCATCTTTATCTATGTAGGGTAATACATGCTTGTAATCTTATCTGCTAAGGAGGCTGAGGCAGGAGAATCATAAATTCCAGGACAGCTTTGACAATATACAAGACATTGTTTTTAAACAAATAAATTACCTGTTGTGTAACAGTTTCTTTTGAGGTTAAAACCTTCCCTCTTAGGGAGAAACTGCATAAGATGTGAAAGGGGGTTGGAAAAAGCAGGGTTTTTTTTTGTTTTTTTTTTTGTTTGTTTGTTTTTTTAAGATGGGATGATTCCAGGAAATGTAAAACAGCAGGATGTTCTAAGGGGAGGTAAACTTTCCATCTTACAGGGAAGCTAGTTAAGATAGGAAGTAAACAACTCACAATAGTTTTAGCAAATCTCTAAAACTGGCTAGACTCACTAGACCATTCCCTCCTCAATATTGTATGAATAGTAAACACCTCTGAGAGTTACTCACAGACCAGCTGAACTGCTTGGGAGAATCTTAGTTGGAGTAAACATAAAGAAGCAGAGAACAACTAAATATCCTGGAAGAAACTGATCAGCTGAGCTACATAAAAGAAGCTCAGACCAACTGAGTCATTGGTAAAAGACACCCTCCAACCTACTGAGCTGCCAACAGGTTGAATGGTGTGCTTGATTTTTGGCATTCATGCTGTGACATGGGGTAGGCTTTATTAATGCAAATGTCTTTGAGTTATTTCTGCTCATTTAACTCACACTCACATTTCTATAAGTAACCCTAATAAACCTCAATGGTTGACCAAGTTGGATTTTGTGATCTTATCCTTATTTTAGTCTGCCATTGGTTCCCTATCTGGGATGAATAGACATTTGTTCAAGAAAAATGACACAATATATAAATAAATAAATAAATAAATAAATAAATAAATAAATAAATAAAGGTTTTGAAGGAGGCCAGACATGGGGAGGTGATCAGGAAAATCATAGTAAATAATGATAAAGTGCATTATACAGACTCAAGTCTTGTCTGTTCTATTTATTCTCCATTGATTAAGAGTCTCTGGAAACTTCAGACTGCTTTTTCTTCTTGGCATTGAATGGGGGGAGGCATATGCTGGGGGTTTCCTTCATTGACATAAATTAACTTCACAAACTAATTTTAGTCTGTTTTCAGAGCTTTTCGTATGTCTGCAATTTCTCAAAATAACCCTTATGCCTGAGGCATATTTTGGGATGGTATATTCTAGTCTTCTGCAGTACCAATAAAACCAAAATTTAAATACTGCATATAGAAAAAAATAATATAGAAATTTTCAATGTGCTCCCAACACAGTAAAGAAATGTTGAAATTTATACAACTTTCACTCACCACTGGAAAATATGTATGCCTATAGTGCTCACATGACACAGGGGAAGAACCCTTCAAGAATACATTGTAGGAGAACCTTTAGCTAGGATCAACTGATACAAAACAGTCTCAAGAATGAGATTAGACCTAACTTCCATGATTAATTTGTTTGTGGATTGGTGTTCAGTAGGAAGGTCATAGGCCAAAATGTAAGGAAATAGTTTATTGGGTACATCTACCATTTCTTGAGTACTTAATTATCCTAAAACATTTGGCTTTATTATTTCAAGACCTATTTAAACATAGGACAATTTCTTGACCTTTTTATTGTGCATACTGTTTTTTTTTCATTCTAAATTCTTGTCATGAATGTCACCCATAGTAAAAATTCATCAATCTAAATTTAGTCTCTAAGAGTAGAAACAAAGATAAGAATAAAAAATAGATGCATGTTGCTAAGAGTCGCTTGTTCTTCCTGGCTACCTGGCTAGCTTAGCCCCAAAATAATCACACAGAAACTGTATTTATTAAATCACTGATTGTCCCATTAGCTCTAGCATCTTATTGGCTAACTCTTACATCTTAACCCATTTCTAGTAATCTGTATATCGCCACATGGTAGTGACTTACTGGCAAAGATTCAGCATGTCTGACTCTGGCAGCTCCATGGTGTCTCTCTGGCTCTGCCCTTCTTTCTTCCAGCATTCAACTGTTTTCCCCACCTACCAAAGTTCTATCAACAGGTCAAGGCAGTTTCTTTTTTCATTAGCCAATGTAAGAAGCACACAGACAGATAGACCTCCCATACCATTTCCCCTTTTTTGTTTAAACAAAAAGGAAGACTTTAACATAGTCAAATTACATAGGTATCTAGCAAGAATTACAGTTACAATATTTATATCTACTTTATCCTTTATCATAACTAAGGAAAACTATAACTATAAATTCTTTAACTCCATTAAAGACTCCAGAAGGATATAATATTACCTAAGTAAACAGGAAGTACATTGTAAGCAAATTCCAAAACTCTAGAATTTACAGAGACATCTTGCTGTCTGTACAGTCACCCAAAGTCCTTCTGTATTGTTTGGGCATCCATCTTCAGCCTACAGGCCCATAGTATCCGGTAGACTTTTTTTTTTATGAAGCAGGAAATTTCAAAGACAATACAGTCACTTTCTTCTGTATCCTGCAGAATGTTTTGCAGACTCTTTCATAAAGCAAAAACCCCAAAGGATCATCTTACCTCTAGGCAAGTTCAGCAGTCATTTCTCTGTGGATCCTGCATGTCTAGTTCATCTAACAAATTCCTTAAGGAGCCTCTTTGATGCCCATCATCCTCTTGAAGTAGATTGGTAATGCCAGGAGCAGATGTGACTCATTGTCATAAAAAGTCCTAAGTTATTAAAACATTTTAAATGTCATATTCTGAAGGTCTGTGAAAGATTTGAAGAAGACCTATCTAAATGAAATACATCTCTGTACATCTAGAGAATCTAATTAACATGGCTACAAACTTGACTATTATAGATGATTATCTATTTTCCTATATTTCTTAATTATACATTGCATTTTTAAATGAACTACACAGTCACAATCCCTTAGACAAAAGCAGACATATACATATAACAAAATTGACCTTAAACTTGTTTCAATAAACCATGATTAATACCAATGTAAATCTCTATAGCATATTCCCCTTTAAATGTAAACAAACATTTATATTTGGTAATATAGACACAGTTTTGTTTAAATGTTTTTTGCTGTTTGGGGGCACTGTTAATCAGGTCTTTTATGGTGTATCCTGTGTGCTAGGTTTATTTCAGTCAGCAGTTGGGCAAAGTATTTTTGTGGGGGTGTTTACAGCAACCTTTTAGGGGATCTTGTTTCATGAAACCATATTTGTCTGGAAGTAATTCACAGGTTCTCATCTTCTGTGTAAACAAGAATAGAGAATTTTAAAAGCAATATATCCTTAGACCCCAGTTTGAAAGTCATGACACCTTTATAATATACCTTCTGGTTTAGCTTAGCAGCCCATACAATGAAATGTCTCTCTATATTTAGCTCCTTTACAGTAAAAAAATTTAAAGAAAACACAATAGTACACATAATTTAAACTGTGAATTTTTAATTTTTACATGGCTTATTTTTTTACTTCTTTTAGTTTATGACTGTCTATACTCTGTCTCTTTAAAGACTTTATCCTTTTTTAAGCATTAACTTTATTTTATAATTTTACACCATTTTTAAGCCTAAATACATTTATCCAACACTATGACTCATTTGGATTTATTTTTTATTGTATATCTGTAATTCTTTACTGTCTAGGAGTGCTTTTTAAAATGCTAAGTGTTTTTTAAAACTTAAGCTGTGCCATTTTTAGGGGAAATATGAAAGTGCTTGCTTGCCTGCCCAGTCTAAAACTTAAGTTGCTCTATTATCATGGTATATACATCACTATCTGCTCACTCTGCACAGTGTAGCATGGCAGAGGCACTTGTGCCTCTGAGTTGCGCACACTGCCCCAATTATAGGCACAAAGTTGGTCCACATTACTATCAAGCAAGTTCTAGCACAATGCTCACAAACCTCATCCAAATGCTCTGTTTCTTGCAAGAGTCAGGGGTCATGCTGCCAGCATAGCCCAGAAAATTGGCATTATAAAATAGCCATTTATTTTGGATGAGTCAGGAAAATCTTTCTTAAAGGATCAGTGGCATGCTGCCATCACACGGAAAGAAGCTATGTTAAACTCTATATTTTGGGTCTAGAATTTCTTTTTAAGCCCTCTTAGGTTTTACAAGGATTTAGCCCCCTGTTGGGTGCCAATTCATTGCAAGGAGTTGCTTGTTTATCCTGGCCACCTGGCTAGCTTAGCCCCAAAATAATCACACAGAAACTATATTTATTAAATGACTGATTGACCCATTAGCTCTGGCATCTTATTGGCTAACTCTTACATCTTAATTTATCCCATTTCTAGTAATCTGTATATTGCCACATGGCAGTGGCGTACTGGTAAAGATTCAGCATGTCTGACTCTCGTGGCTCCATGGTGACTATCTGGCTTCACCCTTCTTTCTTCTAGCATTCAGTTCTATCTTCCCTGCCTACCTAAGTCCTATCGACAGGCCAAGGCAGTTTCTTTATTCATTAACCAATGAAAGCAACACATAGACAGATAGACCTTCCATACCAGAAATATGTTTCCTAGGAGCCCTATGAAAAGAAACTTATGTGTGGTTTTAGGGTGAAAAGAACTCCCTACTTTCTGAAAATTTGACCATTTGGATATATAGAATATTGAAAGCATAAACTGGCAAATAAAAATTTCATAAAAGTTTATTAACTTTGCAAGTGCCCAGGAATTGTACAAGAGTGTGAAACTCCAAGCAAGGTCAGAGTTACGAATATTATATACACTCTTAAATGAGGAACTTGAATGGGCTCTGCAGAAAACTTTAAAGAAACAACAGCTAACCTTGAGGAGAGAGAAATGCTCCCCACAAAAAAGACACTAACAGGAAATCAACTTTGCCTGTGATATGGCATAGTGTCAACTGGAATTTCTTCTGAAGCATGTGTCCTTTTCACAGACAAATTACTTTGAGGGTGTTTTTGGAGGCAGAAGCTGAAAGATTGTAAATTTAGGGCCAGGCTGATCTACAATGCAATAACTTTTCTCAAATAGCAGGAAAAAAAGAAGGAAAGATTAAAGAAAAGAAGAAAATGGACAGAGCAGGGAGAATTAAAAAGAAGGGGGAAGAGACAGAAGGCAAACAGGGATGGAGGATGGAGGGTATATTTTAGAGGAATGAAGGAAGTCATGCTCATGCTCCAGGAGAAAAAGAGAAATACAAGAAACAGAGATCAGGAGAAAGTCAGAAAAATCCTGAGGGTATTCATTTAAAACTATCAGCATGCTAATTATCATACTTTGGAGTGGAATTTTCCAAGCCCCAAGAACTGAATAACAATAATGCAATATTTGAAATGGAAACATTCCTTTAAAGTTCCAGAGTTGAACAATGACATGAATCTTTATATAAAAAGGCATTCAAGTAACAAACAAAAGGATCCAAAATAAATTATCAAGATACATCTTTTTGAAATAAGAGAAACTAAGAATAAAGATGAAAATGTTGAGAGAGAAGGAAGGATGCTCTTTCCATAGAAAAAATAATGTCCAGATAATATCATAATTTTGTGCATTAAAATATCTACTCTGCTTCAAGCACATAAAAATGATGGATAATATACTAAAAAAAGAACATAAAGATATAAAATTCAGTGTATGAGCATGATACATAGTTCCAAAACAAATACACACAAGGTAAAACAGACAGTAGGAATGAACAAGACTGAAAAAACATTCTGGCTAAATGTTCAGTCTGAAATCCAAGATGACCAAAGTTTTGGTGACTAATGACAGCAAAGATTTGTCATTTCCACTTTCATGTTAGCCAAGATCAAGACCCATCTCTGAAATCACCTCACCCCCTTTTAAGGAGAATGAATACTGTTTCTTCCTGGTTTCTGTTAATGACCCACAGAAGTGCTGAGACATCAGATTATGGAGCTGCTAGCCTTCATGCAGCTGAATCAGCTGTATGTCCAAAATTACTATGAGAGAAGCCCTACCAGTTACCAAGTTTGAATTAGTTGCAGATGAGATTATACAATTCTCATTGAGGATTAAGGGGAGAGAGACAACAGAAAAGAAAAAATGAAGGAATAGTTTTTGGTAGGCTTACATTGAAAGAATGGTCCTCTTGCCTACTGCTGTCAAAGGACCAAACTGTGAGCCAACTCAGTTTTGGCTCATAGAGGATAAACCCACTAAAACTTCCAGGAGTTCTGATTCTCTTTTCAACAGTGGCCTTGGTGAATACTGTGTCCCCTGCTTCTTCCCATGAAATATAACCCCCCTGGGGGATCTTCCGGTTTCATAAAATTCTTCCATTCTGACATGCCTCTCTCAATGACTCCTATCCTTTCTTCCTCCACTCTTTGCCTTGGCAACATAGACACAACCACTTTGTTCAGTATGTGCTGACTTTTGGCTCCTAAGAGATACAATAGCAGAAATTTTACTCCATTCACCGCAATCTTTGTCTGGGTATTGCTTTATTTGTACTAAGGGAGTGGTCTCCATGTTAATAAGCTCCTGATTGTCTTTAGTACCTAATCAAATACCCTTAAAATCCAATCCAATATGCATTTCTCTGGTTATTGCCAGTAATGGTAGCCAATTCTTGTGACTCTTCTATTTCAGTCTTTTTATTTTTATTTTATTAGGCTGAACTGGATATCTTCCTGGGTATATTATATTAGAATGTAACTCTAGTATCAGTTTGGAACCCAAGAGAGACAAGTGTCATAGTTGTACTGGTACTTTGACAAATACCATGACCAGGAGAAACTTAGAGAAATAATGGGTTTATTTCATCTTATACTTCCAGAACACAGTCCATAGTTGAGGAAAGTCAAAGCAGCAAGTCAAACAGGAAATAATCGAAGCAGAAAACCCACAGAAAGTGTGTATGCTGGCTCTCTTGCTGACCAGTATTTCTCCAGCTTTCTTTTGTAACCAGGACCATCTTTTCAAGAAATTGCAATGCCCACAGTAAGTTAAATCCTTATACATCAATTAATAAACAAGACTGTGCCTCACAGATATGCTCACGGGGCAATCTGATATAGACAATTTCTCTCTAAAGTGATTCCAGGCTCTATCAAATTGACAGTCAAAACTAACTAGGACAGTAATAGAAGCTTCTGGGACAAGTACCCTACAATCTTAGGGGACTCAGGATGTTTTCAGACATAAGAATGGTTATCTTTCAGTATGGTAGCTAGGCAGCTTCTGTAGGCTCTTTATGATTCAGAGAAGTTATTTTTTTTAAACATTCATCTAGAAACCTACATTGCACATGTCAGGTTTCCAGATTTTTCCAGGTAATGTGTTGACTATAGTTTTTATATTATATTGTTTAAGATATCTAATTCATTGTAATCATTATGGAAAGCATGGCAGAACACAGGTAGGCACTGAGTCAGTAGCTGAGAGCTACACCTTGATCCACAGACATAGCCTGGGCCTGTTGTAGACTTTTTAAACCTCAAAACCCACTCCAGTGTTACAGCTCCCCATATAAGGTCACATCTACTCAAAGAAAACCACACATCCTAATCCTTCTAATATTTTCAAAGAGTTTGGTTTCCTGGTGACTAAGCATTCAAACATATGAGTCTATGGGAGGCATTCTTATTCAGACCACCACATTCCACTCCATTGCCTATATATGTTTGTTCTACTGTAATAATGAAAAACTGCATTCAGTCCCACTTCAGAAGTCCCCACAGTCTTTTCACTGTCTCAAGACTGCTTTAAAGTCCAACGTCTCTTCTGAAACTCTTGGCAATCTCTTAAATTGCAATACCCTGTAAAATAGAACAAGATCATGTATTTTCAGCATAAAATGCATAAAATACAAATTATCATGTCAAAGGGGGATAATGAGAACATACTGAGGAAATACTGGACCAAAGCAAGACCTAAAATCAGCAGGGCAAACTCCAAATTCTGTATCTATATGTCTGATGACAAAGCACTATTTCCAATTCTTTTCTACTTTGTTGACTGAAAGACAATTTCTCTCTCTTGGGCTGGTTTCACCCTGGTCTTCTGCTTTTATTGGCAGGTATCCCATGACTCCATCATCTCAGACATCTCGGAGTCTCCAATACAATCCAGTGTTCACCTTCACAGCTTCATAAAATAGCCTCTCTGGCCCTCAAGGAAGGGACACCCCTGACATATTCTCGACCTCAGGAACATTCTTTAGCAGTGGAGAAAGCTTCCCCAACCCCTTTGTTGCATCTTTGACTCCAAAGCCAGTATTACATGGCTGGAGCTGTCAAGTTCTACTGATTCACGGGGCTGGAATTTAGAAGCCTCTTTCAATTACATTTGCATTACCCTTTTGTTTTTTATGGTCTTCTTCATTGCTTGAGATTTTTCTATTATTCCTTTGCACAAGTTGGAAGCTTAGCTGTATGGAGTCTTGTCTTGAACTTACCACTCCCTTTATTCCATTTAGCATCGGACTTTTCTTTAAACATTTTTTTTTTTTATCTTCTTAGGCAAGTAACTTAACTCCATTGGACTTCTTGGTACTACTTTTCTCCTCAAACTGTGCATTTTTTTAAAATCTTTGTCCAGTTTGTTCCTTTTCTTTATAGATCTGCATAAGAGTGACCACTAGTAACCATGTAACACAGTATAGGGTGTCTTGATATATGCTCTGCCAATGACACTAATCCATACCTCTTCAGTTTAGCCTCAGACAGAGTTTCAGAATTAGGGTAAAAAGCAGACTCATTCTTTGAAAAATATCACTAGAATGATCTCTATATGATTTTTTAAATCACATGTTCCCATCTGTCTACACTTCATAAATGAACTCAAACATAAAGAAACTGTATTTCCTGACAATTTAGGTCCTCAATATGAAGGCTCCTATTGTCATGTAAAAGTTTATTATACTTTTTCTTGTTAACCTGTCATTTACTGTGTGAACATAAACCAATAATTATTCTTATGATGGGTGAGAAAACTAATTTTGTACCATTTCACCCCGACAATGCCCCTCCAAATGAACAGTGAGTCTCACATACATGCATCAATGGTAACTCAATGTACAAGTTGTCATTATGAGTGACAAAAGGTAAGGTATTCTATTTTTTTTTTTGTTGTTGTTGTTAAGATCATTGAGTATTTTAGCATTTCAGTGAAAAGCAGACTTGTGGGAAGAAATTTCCTGCTTTCAAATTTGCTATAAGGGCTAATTAATTTGTGTTTAAGTGCAGAACTTAATGAAAGTGAGATAGCCACACTGAGCCAGAGCAGCTGATGCATAAATTGAAATGTCTTTCATTTTCCACTATCCTTAAATTCATAAAGCAAGAATACCTGCCAAACACAATCTCAGAGCAGAAAATAGCTGGACGTTTACTATGCTTTAGCTCGACTATTCTTAAGCTGATATCACTAATCCATAGATTAATAAACTATACTTCTGTTTAGGAAATATTCACAACACAGACACACACACACTAGCTTACTTTTATAAAACTACTTTGAGCAAGAAGTCACAATCCCTTGTCCAATGAGAGAAAAAAATCATTACCCAAGTCAATATTTTTGCCCACATCAGATCAGTTTACCAAAAGTATATATCTCCACATACCACCTTCTAAATCTGGTTTAATACCCTTTTATCTCCAGTGAGCTTTGACACTCTGTTTAATTTAGGACTATGATCTCAGATATTTTCCCATAGTTATCCATATAAAAATACCTAAATATATAAAAATATGTAATTTATAAATAAAAATATATAATATAAAAATTTTATATTATTATAAATTCTAAGTAGAATAGAAAATTAAGTGTGAAAAAGAAACCAAAATATCAAAATTATTTCTAATGGAGTTTGCATGCTTAAGACTTTTAAGGTCTAAATGTAAATGCCTTTATCAAGCAAAACAGTAATACAATGTAAATAAACATGAAAAATTGTTGTAGCAGGACAAGTTAGGAAGAGTGAAAAGATTAAACATATGGTATAGACTAGGAGAAAAATATTTGCAGTACATGCAAATAGCAAAGTACTAGCTCCCAGAAAGTTTAATGAAGCCTACAAATCAATAAATAATGCAAATAGCTCAATAGCTAAATGGACAAAGAATGCGAGCAAGCAATTAACAGAAGAAGAATTTCAAATGGTAAACAAATTTTTAAAAAATCAACCACTGTGCTAGAAATTAAGGAAATAAAATAATTGGAAAACAGTAAGATACCATGCCAGACCAATTTGCTCAGTGAAAAAACATGAGACTATTTGTTGGTGAGGGTGAAAACACTCTACTGAAAATTTATCCTCATAACAGTAATTTGGATGGTAATTCAAAAATGGTTAGAGGAACTGAACTTGAATCTCATATAACCCAATAACTCCACTTCTAATTGTTTTCTAGTAAGCAGTTACTTTTTTTAAACCTTGAAGTTAGCTTGTGGTAACTAATAAAATAATGCTATCATCCATTTTACTGATTTTTTTAAGGGATCTAGCTGTTATTGAATGCAAAATTATAATTTATATATTAATAAACTTCTGCCTTTTTCATTTCCTTTCTCATTCTTTTAGGTGTAATTTTTTTCCCTAGACACTGAATTTCTTTTTATTTACTAAATTAAACATTTGAGTAGAATGTTTTTACTTTGAATAGCATTTTAGTTTTTGTCTGATATACAACATTTAGATGACTATATGTATTTCTTTTTGAACTTATATTTTTTGCCATACCTGTTTTTCAGGAAAAAGTTGCATTTGACTTTAATTTTGGAGCAGCAATATTGTTTTCTTTCTTCCTTTCTGCTTCACTAAGCTGACGAAAAATTAACTTTTGTTTATTACAGTCAGAATATATTTTCTACTTTTGTACACATGTCAGTATAAATCAATCTTGAGCATCATGTTGTATGAATCTTCCAGAGACTCACTGTTCTTTCCTTCTTCTGATTTTTCTAACTTGATGTATGTAGAAGAACAACCCCTCAAAATTACAGAATATTCATTCATTACAAATGTGCATAAAACATATTGTAACATACATTGGCCATAAAACAAATATTGAAGGAATGTGAAAGGAATAAAATCATTCAGTGTATGTTCCTTTAAAATAACGGACATAAGTCAGACACTGACAGTCATAACAAAATCTAGAAAATACTTTTGCATTTGGGTCAGAGAATAAATTATAATAGAGATCAGAAAACATTCCAAGTTTAATAATAATTTAAATATAAGCTGTCTTGTGCATATCTGAAGATTTATGACACTGTAATGAACATATTTAAGTTATTGCTGGGGATAAGTGAAAGAGTGTTCATTGTAATTAATTATTAAAATTCAAACTCAAATGAGATATGGCTATACATCCACAAGAATGGATAAATTAAGAATGAAATTGTTAGATGTTGTAAAGATGTGAAACAACTAGAAACCATATGTATTGCCAATACTACTTTAAATTGACACAAACTACTTAAGAAACTGGTACTTTTCACTCCTTATCATTTATCCTACAGTTCAAAAATTGTACTTCTGGATAAACACTCAGAAATGTGTGTATAGTTATCTATATATATACATCAAAAATCAGTGACAAGTATGTTAAATCCACATTATTTATGACATTCAGGTATATGAAACAGCTTAGTTGAGTGGATAAATAAATTGAGCATATTTATGAAAAACATAGTGATAAAAATTAATGAACTACTGCTGGGTGCAATGATATTGATGAATGGTCCCCATATATATAATGCAGGGTAAAATGTCCAGACATAAAAAGTACATGCTACAAGATTTTGTTTGTGCGAAATATAAACACTGGTTAGTCATCAAGGAGCAACCACTCCTGAAAGGAGAGTGTGTTTTGCACATGGGAGAAGACACAGAGTCACTTGGGAAGTGTTGGCCATGTTCTAGTTCTCATCGGGATGATAACTCATAATGTTATTTTTTGACTGAAAAAAAAATGTGTGACTTTTACCTTTTAGCTATTCCCCATATTTTCTTTTTAAATATTTAATAATTGAACTAGAAATTATTATTTTGTCATGCATTTCAAATAAATACTGATCTGAATCAAATTTGAGTTGCTGAAGCAAACACCAGAGAATGGTCCGGTTTTAAAAATAAGCTGTTCATATTTGCATGCTCTGAGTGCATTAGGTAACTTTGGAAATCAGCACTTTAGACTGTGCAGCCTCATCATTCTCCTTTATACAGTTCAGCTTCAGCAACACAAACACTTGCTCTCTTCCTTCACACCTTTCTCTGATTCTACTTCAAAAGATTCTGCTAAATTTTGCAAAGTCTTTGGATTCTGGTCTATCCTGAAATGTGCTTCTCTATCCTCAAATGTGTTCAGAAACCAAGAGTTTCTACCACTCTCTGCCCTGTTTTCCTGGCTACAGCCACTTCATCTTTCTCTTGAAGACAAGACACATATCGACTATTCATTCTGCTTTTTCTCCAGCACTCTGATCTAGTCTACACGAGGAAATCAGAATTCTAATTAATGTTGAGATAGTTTCTCTTCTACGTAAAACAGTCTTAAAAAGTCTTCACCAAAATTCTGATTTGAAGCTGTTATTCTACAATACCTTGCAATATCTTTCTTTTGGCCTTGCCTCTGTCCTTACTAACTCCATTCTAGGTGTCCTGGCCTCCTTTATGTCCATTTTAATAGTATAGCTCTATCTCATGGCTTTTTTATTTGTTCCTCCTTCCAGGAATTCTCTTTCCACAAATGTCCATTTTTTTTGTTCTTGTACTTTTTTTCTGGATTCTGCTCAAACATCTTCTTTTCCATACAAGCCTTGTTGACCATTTAAACCAAACTACTCTCATCACTCACTTTCCCCTTTTCCTGCCTCTTTTTCCTTGAATTTTATTATTACTTAGTAGTTTATAGGAAATCTGTGCTATGATTTAATTGCCATAAGACTATGAAATCTGTCTTCTTTCAACTTATATCTTCAGCGTGAAGAAGAATGCTGGATAGAAAATAAGATTCAATAAATGAATGATGCATTTATGAAGAGTTGAACAATAGCATAAGAATTAATATGACTGTAGATTGTGGCACAGATTTGGAAGGTATATTTTTAAATCAAAAGTATTGCAGCAACACACATAGCATGTCATTTGACATCTGAAGTGGAATTTTTAACATCCTTCTATGTGATAAAATTTATTTTCAGCAAAAGCCACCCAGTAATCAATAATAATGATTATTTTCTTGATTTGCCTTTTTTAATGTTATTGATAATAAAAATATGATCAGGTTCCATGATATTTAAATTGAATACAATTCTTTCATCTATGAATCATAATTCACACTTACCAAATAATAGTATCACACTTTACTATTCATATGCGGGTTTCACTACTTGAACATTTAAACACAAATAACTTGAAGGGGAAGGGGTGGCTAAAGAGACGGCTCAGCAGTTAAAGGGACCAGCTGTTCTTCTAGAGCATGCGAGTGAAATTCCTAGCACCTACATGGTGGCTCACAGTTGTCTGTAACTTCTGTTCCAGTGGGTCCATTGTCCTCTTTGGACATTGAGAAATGTGGTGTACATGCATGCATGCAGGCAAAATATTAATACATGCAAAATTAAAGAATGATAAATAAATCTTTCTTTAAATACTTGGAATCATGCTGGGATTGACTAGGAAGCCTCCTTTCTGAGGACTAGCTCTTATAACATCCAAAGATGCTATGCAAGCAGTCAAGGGAAAGGAGCAACTAGTAGTCCTACCTAGCTGTAAAGCCTATGGGTACATAGCCAACAATGACTGGCCTGGCAAGATATCCCCAATGGTGCAATAGTGGCATTATTAGTTTGGGGGTAAGCAATAGCTCTCTAATTGAACTGCAATAGGAATGAATTTATAGATAGGACTGTAAACCTAGTTAACTACCTTGTAAGTTCACAGATTTTAGAGAAGAACCCATTCCTGATACTTTCTTAAACCAGTATAATTTCCTAACTGTATTTTAAATATTTATCCTTATACTTAGATAAGTGTACCTCTCACCCCTAATAAAAAAAAACTTAAAAAAAAAAAAACAGATCAAGATCATTATGGAACGTTACACCTGATCAAAATACAGAGAATAAAACCATGGTGTTCACAGCCCAGCTTAGCTCATCTGCAACACAATCTTTGCATCTAAACTTTAAAGAAAATTGTAGAAGAAAAGGCAAAAATATTATAGAAGGCAGATCATGGGATTTACTGATTGAGGTAAGTGTCTTCTGTGTATGACAGAAAGGTTGAACCTATGATTTCTCAGCAATATGGCTACCTGCACAAGATCTGAAAAGCCACATCAGTCAATATGACAACATAGATAAAGGAAAATTTAAAAATATCCCACACCTAGATGAAGAGCTACAGACAGTTAATGGTTGCTGAGGAATGGAAAAACAGATTTTTTCAGGGACAAGCACTTAATTCTGAGTGATCAACCCTAAATACAAGTACATTATAGCAACATTGAGAAGACTCATTTTATGCACCTACAGTAGTTATAGAATAGGCCATGAAAGGCTGTAGGATGAATAAGAAGGGGAGAAAGTGTAGAAATTATGTAAATATACTGTTCTCATTTATGAAATTCTTTAAAAAGTGGGCTCTTCTAAGGATATATGTATGCTATTGAAGCCCAGTATAATAGCTTGCCCACAAAACAATCCCTTTTCTAGGAAAAAAGGGAAAACAAGAAATCAAGATTTTAATTTTAAATGAGAAATAAATGAGAAAAAGAAACTATGAAAGCAAATGTGTAAAATTTGAATATATGATAATCACAATTTAAAAATTTAAATTCACACACAAACTCTTCCTCTTCAAAGAAGCAATGACATCCCAATAGCAATGTGTATACTGTCATACAATTGTTATAAATGTCATTTCTAACACTAAAGAATCATAGATTTTTTGGAGAAATATCTATTTTAGGTGGAGAGATGTATGAGATGAACCTATAAACATTTCATTACACGAGAGAACTAGAAGGTAAACAAAGACTAATGGAACTATGTCAAAAAGATTATAGGAGATGGCCTGAAAGGGGTACCACTGGGGAAAAAGACACAATCTAAACATCAAAGTAAAGGCCAGAATTCCGTTTACAGAAGTATTTTTTTTTAAATATTTATTTATTTATTATGTATACAATATTCTGTCTACATGTATGCCTGTAGGCCAGAAGATGGCAACAGACCTCATTACAGATGGTTGTGAGCCACCATGTGGTTGCAGGGAATTGAACTCAGGACCTTTGGAAGAGCAGCCAGTGCTCTTAACCTCTGAGCCATCTCTCCAGCCCCTACAGAAGTATTTTTTAAACTCTTTTCTCACATTGCATCCTGAATGCAGTTTCCCCTCCCTTCCCTCCTTCTCATAGCTTCCCCCCTACTTTTCCTCTACCCCAGTTACACTCCTTCCCTGTTTCCCTTCAGAAAAGGGCATAATGACATTATGAAATTTGCAGGCAAATGGATGTAACTAGAAAAAATGTCATCCTGAGTGAGGTAACCGAGACCCAGAAAGACCATTATGCTATGTACTCACGTATAAGTGAATATTAGCTATAAAGGGAAGGATAATCACTCTACAGTCCACAGAGTCTGAAAGGCTAAGTAACAAAAAGTGCTCTTGGTAGGATGACTGGATCTCCCTGAAAGGGAAAATAGAAGAGATTACTTTAGTGGACTTAGGGTGGCTAGGGATGGGAACATTAGTAATCAGGTTGAGAGGGAAGACGGCAAGAGAACTACTGGATAGGGAGGCATTTCGGTGTCAGGTAAAAACACGGTGCAAGGGAATCTCCTAGGAATCTGAAAGGATACCCCCAGATAAGACTATGGGATGTGCTGAAGTAAGTGTGGCCTAGCGATAGAACAACTGGCCAACCAATTACTGTTCTAGCCTAAAACCCATGCCAGCAGAGTAAGACCACTCCTGACTGCCTGAGTAACAGGACCGATAGAGACCTAGGATAGACCCAAATAAAACTGTAGGAAAAATCAATCTCAGTGTAATAAAAACCTAATGATTTTCTACTGTACACATAGAATTGTGCCTATCCCAATATTCATCAGAGAGTCTTCATCTAGTAACTGTCAGAAACACATGCAGACACTCACAGACAGACATTAGACTGAACTCAGGGAATCTTGCAGAAGAGGGGGTGGAAGGACTGTAGGAGCCAGTGGGGTCAAGGACACCACAAGAAAACTCACAGAATCAACTAACCTGGGCTTATAGGGGCTCACAGAGACTGAACTGACAACCAGGGAGCCTGCACTGGACTGATATAGGCCCTCTGTATACATGTTACAGTTTTGTACCTTGGTCCTCTTGTGGAATTCCTAACAGTGGGAGCAGGGGCTGTTTCTGACTCCTTTACTAGTTTTGAGAACGCTACTCTTCATACTAGGTCACCTTGCCCGGCCTTAATACATAGGGAGGTGCTTAGTCTTATGCAAACTTGATATGTCATGTTTTGTTGATATCCACAGGAGATCCACCCTTTCCTAAACAGAAACAGAAGAGAAGTGGATTGGGAATGTAAAAAGAGCAGGAGTTGGTGGCACAAATTAGGAGGAGAGGAGGAATGAGAAACTGTGGCCAGATGTAAAATAAACAATTAGGTAGGTAGATAGATAGATAGATAGATAGATAGATAGATAGATAGATAGATAGATAGAGAAAAAAGAAAAGGTCAGGCATCCCAGAGATATCAAACCAATAAGACTAGGCATATATCCTCATATCAAGGCTGGACAACACATCCCAGTAGGAGGAAAAGAATTCTGTGAGTGGACAAAAGAATGAGAGAAAATCTCCCCCATTCCCACTGGTAGGAGTCTCACAAGAATACCAAGCTCTACAACCATAACATATACGCAGAGGGCCTAGATCAAACACTTGCAGCTCCAGGATTGTTGGTTCAAGCTCTCTGAACTCCTATGAGCCTGTTGATTTGGTAGATTTTCTTGTGGTGCCCTTCACCCCTCTGGCTGCTAAAATCATCCCACCTGAAGATGGCTTCAGCAGAATTCCTTGAGCTCCACCTAATGCTTGGTTGTGGGTCTTTGCATCTGTTTCCATCAGTTGCTGAATGAAGCTTCTCTGATGTGGGCTGTGCTAGACTGGTCTACCAGTATAGAGAGCATCATTAGGAACCATTTCATGATGTGTTCTTTGATTCAGTTTGCCATTATTTTTTTGAGTAAATTTACATCATGTTCATGAGTAAAATTGTTCTATAATTCTCTTTCTTGGTAATTCCTTTGTGTGGTTTGAGTATTGGGGTAACAGTAGCTTCATCAAAGAGTTTGGCAGTGTTTCTTCTGTTTCTATTGTGTAGAATCATTTGCGGAGTATTGGTATTAGGTCTTCTTTGAAAATATTGTAGAATTCTGTATTGAAGCCATTTGGTTCTAGGTTGTTTTTGTTGTTGTTGGTGGTGGTGGTGGTTAGGAGAGTTTTGATGATTATTTCTATTTCTTTAGTGGTTGTAGATCTATTTAATTTGCTTATCTGGTCTTGATTTCATTTTGGTAAGTGATATTCATCCAGAAAATTGTCCATTTCCTTTAAGTTTTAAAATTTTGCAGAGTACAGGTTTTTTGAACTATGACCTGGTGATTCTCAGGATTTCCTCCATGTCTGTTGTTATGCCTCCTTTTTGTTTCTGATTTTGTTAATTTGGATATTCTCTCTCTCTCTACCTTTTAATTAATTTGGATAAAAGTTTGTCTATTTTGTTGATTTTCTTGAAGAACCAACTCTTCATCTCATTGATTCTTTGTAATTTTTTTGTTTGTTTGTTTTTATTTTGTTGACTTCAGCTCTCAATTTGATTATTTCCTGCTATCTAGTCCTCCTAGGTGAGCTTGCTTCTTTTTGTTCTAGAGTTTTCAGGTGTTCTGTTTACTCACTAGTATGAAATTTTTCCAGCTTCTTTATGTAGTCATTTAGTGCTATGAACTTTCCACTTAACACTGCTTTCATTGTGTCCCATTAATTTGAGTATGTTGTGTGGTCATTTCGTTAAATTTTAGGAAGTTTTTAATTTTTTTATTTCTTCCTTGACCCATTGGTGATTCAGGTGAGCATTGTTTAATTTCCATGTGTTTGTGGGCATTCTGAAATTAGTGTTGCTGTTGAATTCTAATTTAAAGCCATGGTGATCTGATAAGATGCATGTGAATACTCTATTTTATTTTTGCTATCTGTGGAGGTTTGCTTTGTTACCTAGTATGTGGTCCATTTTTGAGAAAGTTCCATGAGGTGTTAAGAAGAACATGTAGTCTTTTATTTTTTGATGGAAAGTTCTATAGATCTTTATTAAGTCCATTTGAGTCATAACATCTGTTATTTCCTTTATTCCTCCTTCCTCTGTTAAGTTTTAGTCTGGCAGACCCATACAGTGGTGAGAGTGGGGTGTTGAAGTCTCCCACTATTAGTGTGGGGGGTTTAATGTGTGATTTAAACATAAGTAGTGTTTCTTTTACATATGAGGGTGCCCTTGTATTTTGAGGCATAGATGTTCAAAAATTTTCTCTTGTTGATTTTTCCTGTGACTAACATAAAATGTCTTTCTTTGTCTCTATTGATTGATTTCAGTTTAAAATCTATTTTGTTTGATGTTAGGATACCTGCACCAGTTTGTTTCTTAGGTCCATTTTCCCAAGCCTTTTCTCTGAGATAATATCTATTTTTGAAATTGAGATGTGTTTCTTTTCTGCAGCAGAACAATGGATTCTGTTTTTGAATCCAATCTGTTCACCAATATCTTTTTATAGGTGAGTTGAGTCCATTAATATTAAGGGATATTAATGAGCAGTGATTGCTAGTTCCTGTTATTTTAGTTTTCATTGTTGGTGATATTATTGTGTGTATTTTTTCCCTTCTTTAGAGATTTTCTGTTCTTAGATTATCTATTGTCTGTATTTGTGTGGATGTAGCTAACTTCGTTGGGTTGGAGTTTTCCTTCTAGTACTTTGTGTAGGGCTGCATTTGTGGCTAGGTAGGGTTTAAATCTGGTTCTGTCATGGAATATAATTCTTTGTCTGTCTGTGGTGATTGAAAGCTTTGCTGGGTATAGTAGTCTGTGCAGGTATCTGTGGTCTCTTAATATCTGCACAATGCTGGACCAGGACCTCCTTTCATTGTTTCAATTGAGAAGTCAGGTCTAGTTCTCATAGGTCTGTCTTTATATTTTACTTGGCCTTTTCCCATTGTGGCTCTTAATATTTGTTCTTTATACTTTATGTTTAGTGTTTTGA
This sequence comes from Chionomys nivalis, assembly GCF_950005125.1. Classification (NCBI taxonomy): domain Eukaryota; kingdom Metazoa; phylum Chordata; class Mammalia; order Rodentia; family Cricetidae; genus Chionomys; species Chionomys nivalis. Next base: position 32,522,233 of record NC_080112.1, read on the forward strand.
TTCCTATATGGTGAGGGGACTTTTCTTTTCACATGACAACTCTGAGATTCCATCTTACACCCGTCAGAATGTCCAAGATAAAAACACTGATGGTAGCTTATGCTGGAGAGGATGTGAGATAAAGGGAACACTTCTACATTACTTGTGAGAGTGCAAACTGGTTCCATCATTTGTAAATCAGTATGGTTATTTCTCAGAAAATTAGGAAACAACCTACTTCAAGACCTAGCAATACCACTTTTGGCTATAAATTCAAAAGATGCTCAATCATATCACTTTTGGCTATATACTCAGAGGATGCTCAACCATATCACAAGGACATGTGCTCAACTACATTCATAGAAGCATTATTTATTATAGCAAGAACCTAGAAATAACCTAAATGCTTCTTGACTGAAGAATAGATAAAGAAAATGTGGTACATTTACACACTGAAGTACTACACAGCAGAAAAGATTAAAATAATGTCATTTTGAAAATTTCAGGCAAATGGATTGATCTAGAAAACATCACATTGAGTGAGGTAATTCAGACCTAGATAGACAAATATAATGTGTACTTACTCATTAGTGGGTTTTAGACATAGAGCAAAAAAAAACCCACACTACAATTTATAACCCCAGAGAACCTAGATAACAAAGAGAACTCTAAGAGAGACAAGAGAGACATACATGGATGTAATCTACATGGGAAGTAAAAAGGAAGCAGAAAAAGACAAGATCTCCTCAGTAAATTGGGAGCATGGGTATTATGGTAGATGGTAGGAGAGGAGGGGGGAGGAAGGTGGCAGAGTAAAGAAAATATACAGCTCAATAAAAACAATAAAATTTGGTGTAGGAATTTTTTTTCTGTTTGTATGCTGCCTTCATCTGCTAATGAATAAAAAAAAACTGCCTTGGTCTAGTTGATAGGGCAGTACTTAGGTAGGTAGGTAGGGAAGACAGAACTGAATGCTGGGAGAAAAAAGGCAGAGGAGGAGAGAGAAACCATGGAGCCATTGGAGACAGACGTGCCAGATCTTTCCTGGTAAGCCACTGCCATGTGGTGATACACGGATTAATAGAAATGAGTTAAACTGAGATGTTAAGAGTTAGCCAATAATAAGTTAGAGTTAATGAGCCAATCACTATTTTAATTAATACAGTTTTGTGTGGTTATTTTGGGTGTAAGCTAGCCGGGTGGCTGGGACAAACAAGTGGGCCCTCCTCTTACAAAAAAATGAATACAGAACACCTGAAAAAAAAAAACCTGAAAAAAATAAGAACCTTCATTACTTTTTTTTTTTTTTTGTCAGACTTGTCTCATTCTATTATAGATCTCTGAGCTACTCAGCGTCTTAGTCCTGGCTCTTCCAACAGTGTCATAGATGGATGATATAGGATGCTCCTCTGTATGCTGTGAGTACTATTTGTTAGTAAAGAAGCTGTTTTGGGACTATGATGGACAAAAAAAATAGAGGTAGGTGGGGAAAACTAAACTGAATGCTGGAAGAATGGAGACAGAGTGGGAGAGAAGCCATGGAGCCACTGCCTGAGACAGATATGCCAAAATTTGCTGGTAGCCCACAACCTCGTGGTAATGCACAGACTAATGGAAGTGGGTTAAATTAAGATGTAAGTGTTAGCCAATAAGAAGCTAGAGCTAATGGGCCAAACAGTGATTTAAATAATATTATTTGTGTGTGATTATTTTGGGGCTGAGCAGCTGGGAACCAACAAGTGGCTTCCCTGCAACAGATGGGCTCCCTCTCATGACATGAGTGTCAAGTTGAATCATCATTGGTTGCCCACTCCTGCAAGTTCTGTGCCACCTTTACCCTAGCACATCTTTTAAACATGACAAATTGTCGATTGAAGGTTTTGTGGCTGCGTTGCTGTTCCAATTCTTCCAGTGAATGCCTTGCCTAGTTATAGAGGATGGCTTGTTCAGGCTCTGTGTCCCCGTTACTAAGAGCTTTCAATAGGATCACCTTCATAGATTCCTGAGTGTTTCCATTGTGCTAGTATAACACGAACGGGGTCCTGTTTGTTGTTGGTTTCTGTCCTGCCCGGTACCCCACAACTGTTTAGCCACAAAGAAAATCACACATAGGTCTCCATAAATTATAAGCTGATTGGCCCATTAGCTCTAGCCTCTCTCTGGCTAACTCTCACATCTTGATTAACCCATTTTTCTGATCTATGTTAGCCATGTGGCTCAGTACCTTTTTTCAGTGGGGCAGATCACATCCTGCTGCTTCGGGGGTCTGGGCAGGAGTGGGAGTAATCAACTTCCTCCTTCCCAGAATTCTCCTGTTCCCATTACATCATTTCTACTTCCTGTCTGGTTTTCTTGCCTATATTTCCTGCCTGGCCAATCAGCATTTTATTTAAAACATGATTGACAGAATACAGACAATTCTCCCTTACCACTTCCCCCTCTTTAAAAAAAAAGGAAAATATCCATAGTCCATTTTTTGGGAATGTGGGTGTAGTATTCCAGGCTACTTCCAGCTGGTTGGGGGTGCTGATAATCTTATGGGGACCTAAAGAAAATTTAGAGTTATGATCAAGTCCTGACTGAAGTATCCTGTGAGTCTTGATCATCTCAGGCAGCAGTCTTGAACCTTTTCTGGATGAAGAACTCAGACATCTGGGCCATCTGTTCCTACCAGAGACTTCTCAGGTGGTCTTCCTTGATCAAAGCTGATTTTTCTTAACTCTGAATAAATCCACAGCCTCTCATTTTCTGTTGAAACAAAAGCAAAATCTCTTTTCCAAAGTAACATACCTTTTGACTTCAATTTTAAAGCCAAGGAACCTGTCTTGGATTAATTCTGCAACATTTATAGACAAATATCTTTTAGCAGCTGTTACTCCTTCCTCAGCATTCAAACAATTCAAAGAGAGCATAATAACATACAGTATCAAGATTCTCTGTGTATTTTCCATCTTTATGTGGCTTTATTTTAACCTCGATTTCTTTTATTTTTACTTTTAACTTTTGGCTTTTTGAGGCAGGTTCTCTGTATATCTTTGTCCTGGAATTCCCTCTGTAAACCAGGCTGGCTATCTTTGAACTCACAAAGATCCTTCTGTCTCTGTCTCCCAGGCTTCTTTCTTTCTTTCTTTCTTTCTTTCTTTCTTTCTTTCTTTCTTTCTTTCTTTCTTTCTTTCTTCTTTCCTGAGAACTTTAATCTTTAGCCTGTATGTATTTTTAACACACTGTAAATCATTTAGAGGTTTTCTTACTCTTTGAATCTCTCTTTACTGTATATCTCTCTTTTTATGACCACATGGGTTTTTAATTTGCTAAGGAATATGGAGAAGTTTTTTGCCACAACTCTATGGCATTTTAAGGTCTTTGCCAGGAAGCAAGCTGCAACAGTGTGTAAACAATATTGAAAAGCTCCTATGGCATTTCAAGGTCCTTGCCAGGAAGCAAGCTGCAACATTGTGTCCACAGCTCCATAGTCTGGACCACCTGCTTGAAAGAGTCAGAGTTTTCCCTGGCAGGACGGCCCAGAAAGTCGGCATTTTAAAACAGCTCAGCTTTTTTTTTTTCTGATAAGGCTGAAAACTGAAATGCTTTACTCTAGTCTTTCTCAATCTTTCTCTGGCTTTTTGTGGATGTAGTTATCCACATGGGTGCCAATCTGTAACATGAATGGGGGCCTGCTTGTTTGTTGTTGGGGTTTTTGTCCCGCTCGGTACCCCACAACTGTTTAGCCCCAAAGAAAATCACACATAGGTCTCCATAAATTATAAGCTGATTGGCCCATTAGCTCTAGCCTCTCTCTGGCTAACTCTCACATCTTGATTAACCCATTTTTCTGATCTATGTTAGCCATGTGGCTCAGTACCTTTTTCAGTGGGGCGGATCACATCCTGCTGCTTCAGTGGTCTGGGCAGGAGTGGGAGGAATCAACTTCCTCCTTCCCAGAATTCTCCTGTTCTCATTACATCATTTCTACTTCCTGTCTGGTTTTCCCACCTTTATTTCCTGCCTGGCCAATCAGCATTTTATTTAAAACATGATTGAAAGAATACAGACAATTCTCCCACACCATGCTAGGTTTCTACTATGCCTTCCAAATGTCCCCCCAATTTAAATATTCTCTCATAGTGCTCTCTCTCTGTCTGTAGTGGGAGCTGCGGGCTGTGTTGCTGCCACCCTAGTTCCTGGTCGCCTGGCTAGCTTATGCCCCTGAATAACAACACACAAACTGTATTCTTTTAAACACTGCCTAGCCCATTATATCTAGCCTCTTCTCGGCTAACTTTCGCACCTGGACTAGCTCATTTCTAATAATGTGTGTAGCACCTCAAGATGCCCTTACCAGGAAGATTCTAGCCTACGTCCATCCTGGGTTGGAGCTTCATCGCAGCTGCCCTGGAGAAGAGCAGTATCGCATCTGCCCCAGAGAGGAGAGTAAATGGCATCTGAGCTTACTTCCTCTTCCTCCCAGCATTCTGTTCTGTTTACTCCACCCACCTAAAGGCTGGCCAATCAAATGGGCCAAGGCAGTTTCTTTATTAGCCAATGACCTTCCTCCATCATTTCCCCTTTTTCTGTTTAAACAAAAAAAGGAAGGCTTTAACTTTAACATAGTAAAATTACATATAACAAAACAGTTATCAAGCAAGAATTACAGTTACAATATTTACATCTACTCTATCTTTTATCATAACAAAGGAAAATTATAACTAACTATTCTTCAACTCCATCAAAGACTCCAGAAAGATACAATATTACCTAAGCAAACAAGAAATAAGCAACTTCCAAACTCTAGAAATGACAGAGACATCTCACTGCCTGGACAGTCACCCAAAGTTTCTCTGTACCGTTGGGGCATCCATCTTTGGCCTACAGGTCCATAGTATCCAGAGACATTTCCATGAAGCAGGAAATTTCAAAGGCAGTTCAATCACTATCTGCTGTGTCCTGCAGAATGTCTCGCAGATTCCTTCATGAATCAGGAACCGCGAAAGATCATCTCACCTTTAGGCAAGTTCAGTAGTCCTCTCTCTCTGCAGGTTCTCTGTGTTCAGTTTATACAACAGTCCAGGCAAGAGCAGTTTCTTGCCCAAATGGCTACCAAACTCCATAAGGATCCTCATCGATGCCCATCTTCTTCTTGAAGTAGATTGGTGCTGCCAGGAGCAGAGTCTCTCATTGTCATGAAAAGTCCTAAGTTATTAAAACATTAAATAGCATATTTCATAGTCTTTGAAAGATATGAAGAATGTCTATCTAAAATATATCTATGTACATCTAGAAAATCTAACATGACTACAAACTTGACTATTATAGATAACTATTCATTAACTACTTATATACATAACATTTTTACATGAGCTACACAATCACAATACCTTAATCAATATCAGAAATACATATACATATAACAAAATTGACCTTAAATTTAAATCACTAAAGCAAAATCCTTATCAATGCAAATTATTCATACCTATATCATATCCCCCTTTAAATGTAAAAGAACATTTATAAACAATATTTGCAAATATGGACATAGTTATTTCTCTCCAAACTGCTTCCTGCTGAATGGGGGCTCTGTTAATCAGATATTTCAGGGTATAACCCGTGTGCTAGGTTCATCTCAGTCGTCAATTAAGTGAAGTAATTTTTTGAAGGTGTTCACAGCAACCTTTCAGGAGGGCGTGGTCTATCATACCATATTGGGATGGAAGCAATCCACAGGGTGTCATCGTCTGTGAAAACAAAAGAAGAATCTCTTTTCCAAAGTATCATATCCTTAGATCCAAATTCTGAAGTCAAGGTATTTTCAAAATATCTATGTTGGATTAGTTCAGTAGCATTTATAAACAAATATCTTTTAGCAGCTGTTGCTCCTTCCTCAGCATTCAAACAATTCAAACAGAGCATAATAGCATATAGTATCAAGATTCTCATTGTATTTTCCATCTTTATGAGGCTTTATTTTAACCTCTATTTTGTTTATTTTTACTTTTATTTTATATTCTCTGTATATCTTTGACCTGGAATAACTCTGTAGACCAGGTTGTCCTTGATATCTCAGAGATCTATCTGTCTCTGCCTCCCAGGCATTGGGATTAAAGGTGTGTACTACCACACCCAACTTATTTTTGTTTTTTTACTTTTAAGAACTTTAACTTTTAGCCTGCAGATATTTTTAAACACACTGTAAATCATTTAAAGTTTTCTTTGTCTTTGAATTCCTCTTTACTGTATATCTCTCTTTTTCTGACCACATGAGTCTTTAATTTACCAAGCAATATCAGTAGGAGGAAAGCTGTGGCTTTGATGGCTGGATCCAGCCCATTCCTTAGCTTTCCAGCCTCATGGCGGAGATACCAGCTGTAGCCATTTTTATTGCCACAAGTCTAAGTCTATGGCATTTCAAGGTCCCTGCCAGCAAGCAAGCTTCAACAGACAACACGCAAGGCCTCTCTCTGCATTCGGCCCTCCTGCCTCAAACAGTCAGAGTTTGCCCTGGCAGGACAGACCAGGACGCCAGCATTTTAAAACAGCACAACTTTTTTCCTGCTACAGCTAAAAACAAACAAGCATTCAGTCAGCTTTTATCAATACCATTTAAGTGTTTCGTGGCAGGACCTCTTAAGAGAGCTGCAAGCTTTGCAGCTAAATCTGAGTCAGGAAGCCTCTCTTAGATGAGAGTGTTTGCTTGCCTCTAGAAAGCAGAGTAGACCCAAGAAATTGCTGCTACCACGTCGGGCACCATTTTGTAGTGGGAGCTGCGGGTTGTGTTCCTGCCATGCCAGCTCCTGGTCGCCTGGCTAGCTTATGCCCCTGAATAACAACACACAAACTGTATTCTTTTAAACACTGCTTGGCCCATTATATCTAGCTTCTTCTCGGCTAACTCTCGCACCTGGAGTAGCTCATTTCTAATAATGTGTGTAGCACCCCAAGATGCCCTTACCAGGAAGATTCTAGCCTATGTCTATCCTGGGTTGGAGCTTCATCGCATCTGCCCTGGAGAAGAGCAGTATCGTGTCTGCCCCAGAGAGGAGAGTAAATGGCATCTGAGCTTACTTCCTCTTCCTCCCATCATTCTGTTCTGTTTACTCCACCCACCTAAAGGCTGGCCAATCAAATGGGCCAAGGCAGTTTCTTTATTAGCCAATGACCTTCCTCCATCATCTGTCTCTTTGACCCCCACCTGTTTCCTTCTGCTTCCATCTCCCCTGTTTTCAGTCCACTCTAGAATTCTCATTTATTTCCCCTGCCCAGGGAATTCCATGAGTGCCACCTTGAATGTCTTTTGAGTCTATGGATTAAAAAGTAATTATCCTACCTATTATAGCTAATATCCACTTATAAGTGTAAATGTACCATGTTTGTCTTTCTGAGTCTTGGCTGCCTTACTCAAGATGATGTTTTGCTAGTTCTATTTACTTGCTTGCAAATTTCATGATGTCATTAAAAAACAGCTGAGTAATACCACATTCAAATTTACCACATTTTCTTTATCCATTTTTCAATTGAAGGGATTCTAGGATGTTTCTAGTTCCTGGCCATTACAAATAATGCTACTGTGAACATAGTTGAGTAGGTGTCCTTGTGTTAAGGTGAAAAATCCTTTGAATGTAAGCCCAGGCAGTAGTATAGCTGGGTCTTGAGGTAGATTACCAATTGTCTGAGAAACTGCCATATTGATTTCCAAAATGGCTGTATAAGTTTGTACTTTCACAAGCAACTGAGTAGCATTTCTCTTGTTCCGCAACCTCTTCAGCATGAGCTGTCACTTGTTTTTTTTTTTTTTTTTTTTTTTTTTTTTTTTTTTTGTCAGTCTATATATGTAAGATAGAATCTGAGTCACTTTGAATTGTGTTTCCCTAATGGCTAAGGATTGTGAATATTTCTTTAAGTGTTTCTCAACCATTAGAGCTTCTGCTATTGAGAATTCTCTGTTTATCTGTACCTTATTTTTTAAATATATTGAGTCTTTGGGAATTTTCCATGATGTACCTCAGTCACAATCACTTCTCAGTCCTTCCCTGTTCACCCCTCTACCATTTTTACCTCCCCACCTCAATTAACAAAAAAAATGAAATTAAAATAAATAAAATGCACAAGAAAACAGTTCCATTTTGTGTTCTCTATATGCTCACCACCATAGCTAAACTTTGAAACTTTTTTTAATCTTTTTTTTATTATTGAAAAAAAAATTTCCGCCTCCTCCCCGCCTCCCATTTCCCTCCCCCTCCTCCTGCCCCTCTCCCCCTTCCCTCACTCTTCTTCTCCTCCCTCTCCAGTCCCAGGAGCAGTCAGGGTTCCCTGCCCTGTGGAAAGTCCCAGGTCCTCCCCCGTCCATCCAGATCTAGGAAGGTGAACATCCAAACTGTCTAGGCTCCCACAAAGCCAGAACATGAAGTAGGATCAAAACCCCATGCCATTGTCCTTGGCCTCTCATCAGCTCTCATTGTCCGCCATGTTCAGAGAGTCCGGTTTTATCCCATGCTTTTTCAGTCACAGTCCAGCTGGCCTTGGTGAGCTCCCAATAGATCAGCCCCACTGTCTCAGTAGGTGGGTGCACCCCTCATGGTCCTGACTTCCTTGCTCATGTTCTCCCTCCTTCTGCTCCTCATTAGGACCTTGGGAGCTCAGACCGGTGCTCCAGTGTGGGTCTCTGTCTCTATCTCCATCCATCGCTAGATGAAGGTTCTATGGTGATATGCAAGATATTCATCAGTATGGCTATAGGATAGGGTCATTTCAGGTTCCCTATCCTCAGCTGCCCAAGGAACTAACTGGGGACATTGCCCTGGGCACCTGGTAGCCACTCCAGGTTCAAGTCTCTTGCCAACCCTTAGGTGGCTCCCTTAACTAAGATATGTGCTTCCATGCTACCCTATCCAACCTTCCTTTATCTCCAATCATCCTGTTTCCCCAAGTTCCCCCCATCCTCTCCTTCACACTTTTCTCTCTCCATCTCCCCTTACCCCCATCCCACCCCACCCCCAAGATTCCAATTTTTTGCCCAGCAGTCTTGTCTACTTCCCATAGCCAGGAGGATAACTATGTTTTTCCTTGGGATCACCCTCTTATTTAGCTTCTTTAGCATCACAAATTATAGACTCAGGGCCCCTATCCATGACTAGAAACCAATTATGAGTGAGTACATCCCATGATCTTCTTTTTGGGTCTGGGTTACCTCACTCAGGATAGTATTTTCTATTTCCATCCATTTGCATCCATTCTTCCATTGAAGGACATCTAGGTTGCTTCCAGGTTCTGGCTATTACAAATAATGCTGCTATGAACATAATTGAACAAATGCTTTTGTCATATGATAGGGCATCTCTTGGGTATATTCCCAAGAGTGGTATTGCTGGGTCCTGGGGTAGGTTGATCCCAAATATCCTGAGAAACCGCCACACTGATTTCCAAAGTGGTTGCACAAGTTTACATTCCCACCAGCAATGGATGAGGGTACCCCTTTCTCTACAACCTCTCCAGCAAAGAGTGTTGTAAGAAGGTGCACCATTTCAGCTAACCAAGTTGGAACCGTCTTGAACAGTTGGTACCCAATACCTGTCTTAAAGTAGCACTCTCAACATCATGATGTCATAACAACCTGGTGGATTCATTGTTGTGGGGTCACAATTTCTTCCTGGAAACTTCAAAGATTACTGCAGGAAAATTTATTGTTCATTGTGGAAAACTTAAACATTATTTATATAGACATATATTCAATAAAGGGTACAATATAGACAAAAATAGGTATGGAGAAAAGTAAAAGTTTTCCTAAATTATTTCTTCTTACTGTCCCATTCCAGATGGATCCTGTCATAAGACAGAAACTGAATTTTTTTTTAACAACATGTGTGGGTTTAGACAAGGATAGTCATTGTCCAACTTCAAAGCCAGCTTTGATTTTTAAGTTAGTCATGACAATAATTCTACTATTATTATTCAAATATTTTGCCCTGCAGACAACCTGTCCTCATAAAGTAAGAATTCTCTTTGCTTGATGATTCTTTCCAGATAGTTATCTTTTCCTCGTTAGGAATTCAAATGTTCAGGGTCTCTTGACATTTTGAAGATGAGTATTTTCTTTCAAAGACAGGAACAAAACTCTGCTCCAACCCTTATGAGGTTTTCTTACCAACTGTATGGTTGTCAACTCTTTGGATGACCTGTTATTTCTCTTTCTTAAGGGGTTTCACTTTTTCAAACTTAAAGTTTATTAATTTTGATGGTATCTGTAACTTTTCTTCTCCTGTGGAAAGAAGAGTGAAAGCCCTTCTTCAACATAGAACATTGCCTGGTTTCAATTCTGAGGTCAACACATTCTTGAAATAAACTGGCTGATTTAATTCAGAAGTTTTTACTATAAGCCAATGTCTCTCTGCTGCTGCTGTTCATTTCTCATTAGCATTAAGGAAATTCAAGTTTAATAAAGCATTATGGGGTATTTTCCATCCCTTTTTGTTTGTTTAAGATATCCTTTTTTTAAAAAATTTATTTATTTATTTCTTTATTAAAGATTTCTGCCTCCTTCCCACCACCGCCTCCCATTTCCCTCCCCCTCCCCCAATCAAGTCCCCCTCCCTCGTCAGCCCTAAGAGAAGTCAGGGTTCCCTGCCCTGTGGGAAGTCCAAGGACCACCCACCTCCATCCAGGTCTAGTAAGGTGAGCATCCAAACTGCCTAGGCTCCCACAAAGCCAGTACGTGCAGTAGGATCAAAAACCCATTGCCATTGTTCTTGAGTTCTCAGTCCGCTATGTTCAGCGAGTCCAGTTTTATCCCATACTTTTTCAGACCCAGGCCAGCTGGCCTTAGTGAGTTCCCGATAGAACATCCCCATTGTCTCAGTGTGTGGGTGCACCCCTCACGGTCCTGAGTTCCTTGCTCATGCTCTCTCTCCTTCTGTTCCTGATTTGGACCTTGAGATTTCAGTCCAGTGCTCCAATGTGGGTCTCTGTCTCTGTCTCCTTTCATCACCTGATGAAGGTTAATATTCAGGAGGATGCCTATATGTTTTTCTTTGGGTTCACCTTCTTATTTAGCTACTCTAGGATCATGAATTATAGGCTCAATGTCCATTTTTTATGGCTAGAAACCAAATATGAGTGAGTACATCCTTGATTTTCGATAAAGGAGCTAAAAGTATACAATGGAAAAAAGAGAGAATCTTCAACAAATTGTGCTGGGAAAACTGGATGTCAATCTGTAGAAGAATGAAAATAGATCCATATCTATCATCATGCACAAAACTCAAGTCCAAATGGATTAAAGACCTCAATATCAGTCTGATAGAAGAGAAAGTGAGTTTTTTTTTGTTGTTGTTGTTGTTTGTTTTTTTGTTTTTGTTTTTTGAGACAGGGTTTCTCTGTAGCTTTGGAGCCTGTCTGTCCTGGAACTCCCTTTGTAGACCAGGCTGGCCTCGAACTCACAGAGATCCGCGTGCCTCTGCCTCCCGAGTGCTGGGATTAAAGGCATGAACCACCACCGCCCTGCGAAGAGAAAGTGGGAAGTACTCTACAACACATGGGCACAGGAGAACACTTCCTACATATAACCCCAGCAGCACAGACGTTAAGGGCATCATTGAATAAATGGGACCTCCTGAGACTGAGAAGCTTCTGTAAAGCAAAGGACACTGTCACTAAGACAAAAAGGCAACCCACTGACTGGGAGAAGATCTTCACCAACCCCACAACTAACAAAGGTCTGATCTCCAAAATATATAAACAACTCAAGAAACTAGACCGTAAAAGGTTATCAACCCAATTATAAAATGGGGCACAGAGCTGAACAGAGAATTCTCAACAGAAGAAATTCAAATGGCCAAAAGACACTTAAGGTCATGCTCAACTTCCTTAGCTATCAGGGAAATGCAAATCAAGACAACTTTAAGATACCATCTTACACCTCAGAATGGCTAAAATAAAAAACATCAATGATAGCCTTTGCTGGAGAGGTTGTGGAGAAAGGGATACACTCATCCATTGCTGGTGGGAATGCAAACTTGTGCAACCACTTTGGAAATCAGTGTGGCGGTTTCTCAGGAATTTCGGGATCAACCTACCTCTGGACCCAGCAATACCTCTCTTGGGAATATACCCAAGAGATGCCTTATCATACAACAAAAGTATATGCTCAACTATGTTCATAGCAGCATTGTTTGTAATAGCCAGAACCTGGAAACAACCTGGATGCCCTTCAATGGAAGAATGGATGAAGAAAGTATGGAATTTATACATATTAGAGTACTACTCAACAGTAAAAAACAATGACTTCTTGAATTTTGCATACAAATGGACGGAAATAGAAAACACTATCCTGAGTGAGGTAAGCCAGACCCAAAAAGAGGAACATGGGATGTACTCACTCATATTTGGTTTCTAGCCATAAATAAAGGACATTGAGCCTATAATTCGTGATCTTAGAGAAGCTAAATAAGAAGGTGAACCCAAAGAAAAACATATAGGCATCCTCCTGAATATTAAACTTCATCAGGCGATGAAAGGAAACAGAGACAGAGACCCACATTGGAGCACTGGACTGAAATCTCAAGGTCCAAATCAGGAGCAGAAGGAGAGAGAGCATGAGCAAGGAACTCAGGACCGCGAGGGGTACACCCACACACTGAGACAATGGGGATGTTCTATCGGGAACTCACCAAGGCCAGCTGGCCTGGGTCTGAAAAAGCATGGGATAAAACCGGACTCGCTGAACATAGCAGACAATGAGGACTACTGAGAACTCAAGAACAATGGAATGGGTTTTTGATCCTACTGCATGTACTGGCTTTGTGGGAGCCTAGGCAGTTTGGATGCTCACCTTACTAGACCTGGATGGAGGTGGGTGGTCCTTGGACTTCCCACAGGGCAGGAAACCCTGATTGCTCTTCGGGCTGATGATGGAGGGGGACTTGATTGGGGGAGGGGGAGGGATATGGGAGGGGGTGGCGAGGAGGAGGCCGAAATCTTTAATAAATAAATAAATAAATTTAAAAAAAAAAGAAAAAAAAAGAATTCTTTCTGAGGCCTCCGAGATAAATCAGCAAGTATAAAAGTAGTTTGAATGCTGCCAAACCTGATGAACTGTGTTGGATCTCAAGAACCCACATGATGGAAGGAGAGAACTACTTCCCCAGAGTTGTTCTTTTACCTCCACTTGCATGTCAGGGTACTTAGTGTGCCCATGCTTACACAAATAAATAAATATTAAAAATAAATTATTTTTCAGTGATGTATGTTTTCATTAAAATTACTAGTTTTATCAAGAAATGGAAGGAAATAGTAATGTGTTCAACTGAGGAGTGTTTTTGATCATGCAAGGAGCTAATACAAAATAACCAGAAAGTAACAGAAACTGCAATGTGTTGTGAATGACAGAGAATTTTTCTAATGGATGTGATGTGCCTGTCAGAGAATTTTCTAAATGTATTTTTACCTCTAGATTGGAACTTCTGAGAGCTTTGGTCAGAGAAGTTTCTTTTTGCATTGGCCATCAGTAGCTGCAAAAATTATAACTGGTCAAAGTGCTGAGAATTAGTGACAATAAGGATATGAAAGAGAAAGGGCGAGGGGCAGTGTGGAATACTGACCTCTGGGCATGACATGGCTTTTGCACTCTTGAAATCATAGCACAAAATCGATAAGGGTTGGACCTGTCAACCTTTTCATAGGAGGGAAATAGATTTATTATGCTCCGCCTTCTCAGATGATTTATACGCAAGGGCAAGACAATTTCTTTAGTGCTATGGCTATTGATAAGATTTCCATGCTCCTTTGTGTCTAGCAATTTTCTCTGAACTGAAACATTCTGTTCTGGAGAGAAGCTGTTAAGTTAGAAAATAAATCTGGTTTACAAAGCTAGGGGTTTAAACTCAAAGTCCAAGAGAGTTGCGAAAACAAAATTCACCAGACCCCTCCCTAGGGTTATATAAGTTGTAAAGATTGCTGAAAGGGGAGGGTCTCCTACCTACTGAGTTCCCTGGAAATTCATCAAAGAAGTCCATGGAGACATCTTTCGGGAGTGAGTTATTACCCATACTCTGATGGGCTTTTCAGCAATACACATTGCCTTTGAGTCATCTGAGCATCTGTAAGTAACCTCTTAGGCACCTTCTTGCAAGTAACCTATTAAAAACTCACTGATCATTATGCTAAGTGTGGGTAGAACCCTTTCTTTCGTTCTGTAATTAGTGTCCTAACTATGGTGAATACATATTAATCAGAATTCCCTGGAAAAGTTACACAAAAATCCATTAACTCACGGGATCATACTTAAAACAGACTGGCATGGTCAGTTTTTTGTCAACTTGACACAAGCTCGGGTCATCTGGGACTAGGTCATTTGAGAAAATTTCCCCATCAGATTAGCCTGTAAGCAAGTCTGTGAACCACTTGTTTTGATGACTGATAGATGTGTGAGGGCCTAGTCCTTTCTGTGGGTGTGCCGCTCCTCCACAGGTAGCCCTGGACTGTATAAGAAAGCAGGTGGAGCAAGCCAGTAAGCAGCGCTCCTGCATGGCTGTTTCCTTTCCATCCCCTAAGTTCCTGCCCTGATTTTCCACAGTGATGGACAGCGATGGGAAAGTATAAGCCAAATAAACCCTTTCTTTTTCAATTAGTTTTTGGTCAGTGTTTATCCCAGCAATGGGGGTGCATAAATAGAAAAGTAGAAGTGGGGTGTAATAGTTTGAATGAGAGGTTTTCCCATAATTCTTAGCCATTTGAATACTTGATTCCCAGTTGTTGGCTGTTTGGGGAGGAATAGGTAGTATCTTTGCAGAAAGAAGTATGCCACTGAGGGTGGGTTTTCAGGTTGTAAAAGATCCCTGCCATTCCTAGTGAATCTGCTTCTTGCATGTAGTTTGAGAAGTAAACACTCAATTGTTTCGCAGCCCCACTGTTGATCTGTCTTCCAGATCTCTAAATTTCTAGAACTGTAAGCCCCTAATGCTTTCTTTTATAAGTTGCCATTGTCATAGTGTCTTATCACAATAATTGAAAAGTTCCTAATTCAGGTGGTATTTGGGAAAAGAAAGGGGATCAGGAGTAGGAAGGAGAGAGACAAGAGAGTATAACAGGAAGATAATATTATCAAAATATATTATGTACATGTGTAAATATCATAATAAAACCCATTATGTAGATTTATATATGTACTAATAAAAGACAATGAAAAACAGATATTTCTGCTCCACACAAGGTATATCTAAAAGCATGAAACATTTGTTCTGAAAGAAATGTATTGTCTTCTGCCTATTTATGCTATATACACTTCTTGGCTTTCCTTACAATTTGACCAACTGAGAACTCAAAGGGGTTCCATGCTAATTGTTTTTCATGTCTTTCTTTTATTAGAACACTTACTATTGCCAAATACTGGGTTGAATCTTCATCATGATAGGCTAAGGAATAAAACCTGCAAAGGAAAGGAAATAGTCAAATACCATAGTATAAAGTTTGAATGTGTCAATTTTCCAAGTCTGTTTAGAAGGCTGATATAGTTTGCCATTTCTTTTGGAAAATTCATGTTAAATATAAATTATAGCTTAATGATTAGAGAATTTCACCCATTCCCATTAAGTTAAAATGTAATAAGATACCTGGAATTTAATAAAACTAACAGAGTGCTAAAAGAACTAAAATTTAAAAAATATTTCCTGTATATCTCTCTTAGTTTGGTCATTTCCTCAGTTTTTGAATTTCTACTGAGGAAGATTCTACATGAATCTTCATGTATTTAATTTTTATGATCTTCATATATTTAATTTTTACAAATTTTTACTTTATTCTTTTTCCTTGAAACTTTTATACACACACACACGAATTTGCCTCATCTGTATGAACTTTTGCTTCCTATTTCTGTGAAATACTTCTGTATTTTATATAGCCTTTAATATTTTCATTTTTTGGCATTGGGTGTTTTGGAAGGTTCTTAGTTTAGTAGTGCCCATTCTTTTACTAAAACAAAGTCCAGACATGTTCAGCAGATTTGTTTGTTTGGAGGCTTTGAAAAAGCTGTATGTCCTCTGCTTTTATGGTTGTCTTTGTCTGGTAGGACCCTCCATTTTTTCTTTTACTTTATTTTCTCTTCCAGCACCTAATTACCAAGTGGAGTTTCTTTCTTCTTTATTGACTTTTTTGGAAACTAACTACATGTTCCAAAGATTTTCCCTTGAAGCTGTTTCTGGCACTTTCCAAACCCTTCCCTCTCTGTTCCCCTGATCTGCTGTAGTCAGGTGCTTTTGTAGACTAGCTAGACTTAAGGTGAACTTCTGCTTCTGGGGCTCATTCGAGATGGATTGTAGCCTCCTCTTCTGTCTTGTACACACTTGTTGGAAGGTGGGGGCTTAAAACAACACCAGGAGCAATTGTATTTGGGATTTGATGACTTTTTTTAAACCTATAGTTTCTTGGAAATTCTAAAGTTCTGATGCTCAATATTGAAGTTATGTTGAAATCCTGTTGTGTGTGTGTATGTGTGTGTGTTTACATTTCTTACTTTTGCTCTTTGATAATTTAGGGGGGAGATTTAGTAGGAGGGTGATAGCCAGCTTGACTGACTACCATAGTCATCAGATCCCTTTTTAATCATTAAACTCAGTTAATTCAACTGTTAAGGTAACTTCTAGTTACTTTTTCACATTTTGTTTCAGAAAGTTTGGGGAGAGTAAGAGCCATGTCTGTCTTGTACTGGTTTGTCTACTTTGTGCAGTTTATGTATACAAAGAGGGCATTGGATTTCAGGCTTGTGTTAGGAACTTTAGGTTTGAGATTCTTTATCTATAACTAAGACTCTCATGCAGTTCTTGTGCAAGCACCAGAGACAAAATATCTATGCATTTATGGTGAAGATTTATTTTACACACCATGCATACACACACAGATATACATGCCTCTGCACTAATAACCTACATACCTTTCTTTATTATCTCATAGAATCCTAAAAATGTGATAATTAAACTAAACATTTTATATGTATATTAAAAAAATAATCTACCATCTTTTTTTTTTTTTGCAAATACAAATACCACAGGCCTCATGTCTTAGGATCTGGCTTTAGAAAACTTCTGTTGCCTCTTCCTTATCATACAAAAAAGTTAAATGCAAATAAAATATTAGTTCACAGTCTATACATTTTTAAAAAGCATTTCTCTTATCATTTGATATTATAATTATATTATTTCCTCCTCCTTTTTTCTCCATCTAAAACTTCACATATACCCCTCCTTCCGCACTTTTATATTCATGGCCTTTTTTCATTAATAGTTGTCACATGTATATATGTATATAAATGTGAGTGTGTCCCTAAATAAAACCTTCTCAGTCTATATAATGCTATTGGTAGGTATATGTATTCAAGGCTGACCATTTGCTATTGGATAACCAATTGGCATGCTCTTCTATAGGGAAGACTATTTATGCCACTCTCAGCACTCCTTAGTTGTCTGTGGGTTTTTTGTGTGTGTGTGTAAGATTGAGGCCTTGTGAGCTTCATACCCCACCTGTTCATCTACAATGATCCCTGAACCTTAGGTTCAGGAGCAATATATACTTTATGTTGACACAAAACCCATGGTTTATGAAAATCCTACTTTCACCTTAAAAGGTAGAAACTAAAATAAATTAATTCATAATAGTAACTAACAATAAGACTCTGCTAGGTTTTGTTTTCCGTGAAACTCAAGTTGAAGCATGGTCCTCAGTGTATCAGGGTGGGGAGAAGCATGGTTCTCAGTGTATCAGGGTGGGGAGACTGAGACTAATGGCAGGTAGTGGAACTCTCATGCATGGATTAAAGTCATTTTGTTAGGTGAGTTTTCACTCTCATGAGTTTGCATGTATTACCCTCCAAGAAATTTTGGCTTCCTTGTCTATCTCTTTTGTATGCTATGTCCTTTCTGCCATTAGCTATAGCAACACAAGAGCCTCACTCACTAGGATTGGAATCCTAAATGAACATATTTTCTTTTTAAACTATTCAATCTCCACTATGGTTCTCTAGCAATAGAAAACTTATCAGGGAGTGGAGCAAATATTGAGAGCTTATTATATGCCAGTAAGTATCTTAATTTTGTTCAACTTATCAGCCTTTTGTTCTTTATAGAAATGGTGAATTATGGTTTATTGTTTTTATTATATATGTAAAAAGGCAAACTAAGTTGTCACAGGGCTAGCAAAGAGTATATACAGTGTTCAACCCAGTGAAAAAGATGCAACAAAACAGCAGGAGAATGATATGGTACTGCTTATTTTTAGCCCTTACTTAGCCAGCTAACAAATTAAAAGAAGACTAATAAAAATCTTCAAAATCTTCTGTTCCACAGATAGAGTCCTAAACAGCACAGATAGGGGGTGGGCAAAACTCAAAAGAAAATTAGAGAAGATTGAAAACTCATACTGTAGGCTTGGGCTTTAGATAATTCTGGAAATAGTGAATGAGTCTGTTTTAAAGGAAGAGCTGGGCTATTTTTGCTGACTTGCCTGAAATGTGTAGCTTCAAGGCAGTCAATGGAGATGTTGATATTTTTAACCAGCAGTTTTCTCCAGGATTCTTTAGCTTAAAAAACAAATGAGGCAAAATGAAGTTAATGACTCTTTCTCAAGCTCTTTCCATCAAAGATTCTCAAATTCTGTCCATTGTATGAGTGAAAAGCATCTCAGTAGGAAAACTCAGTTGGTTCAGAACACAGAGGATGGGGAAAGGATAAAAAAAGCTCTGGCTAAATAGGCTTAGAAGTTGACTCTCCATCACACATAACAACAAGAACCACAGAAAATGAAGAAACTGTCATTGAAAGAAAGAGCAATTGAACACCTGTCCAACACATCCCTTCTCAAAGCCCATATGTGATTAAGTTATGTGAAGCAAAAATCACAATATACACATTAGGAATTCAGCTCTATTCCCATTATTAAATTTGAAAAAGTGTTGTGGGAAGATCTGAACGTGCATAAGAACCTGGAGCTAGCTGCCCTTTGTCTTATTAGCTATGCATAGTTACAACATCTTTGGTTTCTTATATCTTTACTCAAGAGACTTCCCTTATAATTTTCTCAGAAGTCATCATTTAGGCTCTAAATGCCAAACTTATTTGGGAACAAGCATGAACACAAAGAAATAGCAGATTGCATTACTTACACACACACACACACACACACACGAGAGAGAGAGAGAGAGAGAGAGAGAGAGAGAGAGAGAGAGAGAGAGAGAGAGATCACTGAAATCTTCTATTCCCTAGAAAGAGTTGTATTTCCTGTGCCTTTGACAGGTAAACATTCACAGTGAATGACATGTAACATTTTACCTTTAATCTTAGATAAAATTGATAGCCTTAACTTGAAACTACAAACCATACTAGAAGTTAATCCAAATTATATCAAAATTTTATACAGATAAGCTTCTCTATGTAGTGAAAAAAGAAACTGAAAAGAAAATATATGTCTTTTCTCAATCATGCAATCACTACATTTTGAAAGTGGACAGGAAAAAAAAACAGAAATGGAGAAAGATCATTCCAGATGAGATCAGATCCAGATCCAGAGATCATTCCAGATGAGAAAAATGGAGAGACAGCCATGGCCATCCTTTGACATGTCTTTGAGACAACAGCAAAATTGAATTTTTCCTTTTCTCACTCTCACCCTGATAACATTCATTGACTTCTGCAATTTGGATCCAAAATGTTTGATTTGTTCCATCTCTTGACTTATGAGCAGAAAATGCATGTAAGTAGTGGCTCTTTATGATGACAACTCAAAACCATTTGGGAACTTTTGGTGTTTGTTTGCTCGTTTGTTTTGAAACAAGATCTCACAGTGTACCCCAGATTGTCCTGAACTCAATATCTTCACTCATTAATTCTTTTTAATCATCTTGAAAGAAGCTCGGAACATTTGAAAAGAGGAAACCTCAGTTGAGAAAACACCTCCATTAGACTGGCCTGTAGGCAAACCTGCAGGGACATTTTCTTAATGACTGACTGTGGATGGTGCCTCTCTTGGGTTATAAAAAAAAAACTATGCTAAGCAAGCAATGGAGAGCACACCAGAAAACAATGTAACTCCATGGTTCCTGCCTCTGTTTCTGATGAGTTTCTGCCCTGACTGACCTCAGTGATCTACTGTGATCGCAACATGTAAGCCAAATAAACACTTTTTACCCCAAGTTGCATTTGGTCACAGCGTTTATTGCAGCCAGAGAAAGCAAACTAGGACACCATCCTCATGCTTCAGTCCCTCCAGTTCCAGGATTGTTTGTGTGTGCCATCACATTCAACTGTTACTTCTTCTTTGTTCATTTGCCTCTTCCTCTATTTAGGGCATCCAGGCAGAGTTGTCACATAAAGTTCCTGTGCCCATCACATTTACAAAGTTCTTACTTGCCCAGCTTGACTTACAGATTTCTTGAATTTAGAGAAGAAAGATTTGAACAGCTCATAAAGCATGTCTCTAAATTAGCAAACAAGTTCTATTGGATTCAGATGGGTTTTTCTCTTGAGGATAAAAGGGGATGAGAATGGAAAACAGTCACCGCACACCACACATGATGGTCACATTGATAATGGATATTTTTTACAATAGTCCTGGAACAACTGGGTATTTGCTTCATCACTTCTGTTCTTTACTAGACTAGGTCTTCAGAGAGGGATATATATACCCTATCTTTTGACATGTTCTTTACTGAATATGTGTTTATAGTCAAACTTGAAAGAACAAACAGCAGTTCAGGCCGACTTTTATTTTGGTGTCTTTATTGGGAGACATTAAGCTCTTATGCCAGAAAATAATAGTGCAGCTTTAAATCAATGTATCTTTGAGAAAAGAAGTCATGAGAAACTCAGTCCATAGCCACAATTAGTGGTCACTTTTAGGAGGCCGTTTGTGAACCAAATTAATTCATAAATCCACAAAGTATGCAAACTGATTGCAATATGAATATATATCTCCTTCTTCCAGGCAAATTCCAGCAAGCAACTCCACAGATGTCTGCTTTTTATGTGTGTGCACTCCTAAGAAAGGCTGTTTCCCAGGTGGGTTGTCCTTGACAGGTATAATTGTTACCTTTTATCACCCATTGTCCACCGATGACAAAAGGAAACTAGTTGAATATAATTTCCAGGCTCTCATAGTGAAGGTCCCGTCTGTGACCTGAGAATTGCTTTCAGGTTTGGAATGGTGCCAACTGTGTGTTGAATCTGGGCAATGATCCTGCACTCCTATAAATTCTGAAGTTAATGGTGAGATAATAGAGTCACAACTTGTGGGAAGCATATTTTTTCTCTCCCAAAGAATAAAGACACTACAGATGTATAGTGAATGCTTCATTGTTCACTGCCACTGTGAATTTTCCTAAGGCCTCTTCCTAAATTCACAATATCTTACACAGCACTTCAAATACGTGGCATTTTCTGTTATGCTTAAGTGTGGTCTTTCCATGACTTACTTATTTAAAGCTTCATTGTACATTTGTGAAAAAAATGCCTTAGCATGGTGTTTCAGTGTCTTCATTAGCTTCTCATTATGAATGAATGCTCCCAAATGTCTTTATGTCAGCCACATGTGAAATATTCCATTAAACATCTCTGTGGAGAACAGAATTTATTTATTTCTATTTTATTGTATTTATATTTATTACAGAGATGTCCCCCAGCTACATGATGAGTTGTCATTGAACAATAATTTATTTGTTCTCATTTGGTTAACATTTAAGAATTTATTGTTTTGTGGCGCATACTAGTTTGACCTTTAGGTTTGAGTCCATCAGTTACCTATAAATAGTACCCAGTACGTACTAGAAGACCAACAAACTTCAGTAGATGAAAGCCAGTGAGTTAGTTTGGTAGGTAAAGGCATGTTGGACATTAAGCCTGATGATCTAACTTAAATCCCTGGAATCCACATGGTCAAGGAAAGAACCAATTTCTGTGGTTTTTCTCTGATCTCCATACGTGTACCATGGAATGCATACTCACATACATGCAACATGTACTTACTAAAGCACAGACAAAGACACACACACACACACACACACACAAATATATATATATATATATATATATATATATATATATATATATATATTAAACAAAACATTTAAAAACTTACTACAGGAATGACCACTGAGGGAGCCAGACCCAAGCCAGGGACCTCCATGAAAGAAGGTCTAACCAGGGACATCTATAAGAATAGGCCTGAGCCAGTGACCTCAGCCAGAGCAGGCCCAAGGCAGCAACCTCCACAGGATCAGGTAAAAGGGAGCAACTGCTGAGGGATCAGGCCTGAGCCAGAGACCTCTGGGAGCAGGCCCAAACCATGAACCTCTGTGGCAGCATGCCCAAGCCTGGGACATCGGTGGGAACAGGCCTGAGCCAGCAACCTCCACAGGAGCAGGCTTGAGTCAGCAACTTCCATTAGAGCATGCCCAAGGCAGCAACTCTCACAGGGGCAGAAGCATACTTGAGCCAGCAATGTCTGTTGGAGGCAGCGACCTCCACAGGGGCAGGCCTGAGCCAGTAACCTCAGCCAGAGCAGGCCTGAGGCAGTGACCTCCACAGGAACAGGTAAAAGGGAGTGATTGCTGAGGGAGGAGGCCTAAGCCAGATACTTCTGTGGGACAGGGCATGAGTAAAGCACCTCTAAGGAAACAGGCCTGAGCTAGAGACTTCTGTGGGACTGGGCTCAAACCAAGAACCTCTGTGGGAGCAGGCCCAAGCCAGGGACATCTATGAGAAAAGGACTGAGCCAGCAACCTCAGCTGGAGCAGGCCCAAGGCAGCGCCCTCAGCTGGAACAGCCTCAATCAAGAAACCTCTGTGGCCTCCTCCAGCTCAAAGGCACAGGAAATATATTCAGCAAAATCATAAAAGAAAACATTCCCAACCTAAAGAAAGATAGGCATATGAAGATACAAGAAGATTACAGACCACCAAATAGACTGGATCTAGAAAATGTCCCCTCACCACATAATAATCAAAACACTAAACATATATAATAAAGAATATTAAGAGCAGCAAAGGAAAATGATCAAGTAACATAAAAGGCAGACCGATCAGAATTACACCTGACTTCTCATTGGAGACAGTAAAAGCGAGAAGGTTGTGGTGAAGCATTATGCAGACATTAAGAGATCACAGATGACATCCCAGACTACTATACCCAGCGAAACTTTCAATCACCATAGACAGACAAAAAATTATATTTCATGACAGAACTAGATTTAAACCCTACCTAGCCACAAATACAGCCCTACGCAAAGTACTAGAAGGAAAACTCCAACCCAAGGTAGTTAGCTACATCCACAAAAACACAGACAATTGGTGGTCTCATAGCAGCAAATCACTAAAAAGGGAAAAACACACCCAACAACATCACCAACAAAGAAAACTAAATTAACAAGAAATAGCACTCATTGGTCATTACTATCCCTTAATAGAAATGGATTCAACTCACCTATAAAAAGACACATACTAACAGATTACATACAGAAACATAATCCATTCTACTGCTGTATAAAAGAAACATACCTCAGCTTCAAAGACAGACATCACTTCAGATTAAAGGGTTGGGAAAAAATTTTCCAATCAAATGGACCTAAAAAAACAAGTTGAGGTAGCTACCCTAATATATAACAAAACAGACTTCAAACTAAAATTGATCAAAAGAAACAAAGAAGGACATTTCCTATTAGTCATGGGAAAAATTCATCAAGAGAAATTCTCAATACTGAACATTTATGCCCCAATACAAGGTCAACCTCATATGTAAAAGAAACACTTCTAAAGATTAAATCATACATTAAACCCCACACACTAATAGTGGGAGACTTCAACACTCCACTATCACCACCTGACAGGTCAGTCAGACAAAAAATGAACAGAGAAATAAGGGAACTAACAGATGTTATGACCCAAATGGACTTAACATAGATCTATAATACTGTCCATCCAAACATAAAAGATATACCTTCTTCTCAGCCCCTCATGGAACCTTCTAAAAAATTGATCATATACTAGGTAATAAAGCAAACATCCACAGACAAAAAATAATTGGAATAAACCCATATATTTTATCGGATCACCATGGTTTAAAATTAGAGTGCAACAGCAACACGAGTTTCACAAAGTGCACAAACTCATGAAAATAAGCAATGCTCACTTGAATGATAAATAGGTCAAGAAAAAAATAAAAGATTTCCTAAAATTCAATGAAAATGATCACACAAAATACCCAAATTTATGGGACACAATGAAATCAGTGTTAAGAGGAAAGTCCATAGCACTAAATGCCTACATAAAGAAGCTGGAAAAATCCCACACTTGTGAATTAACAGAACATTTGAAAACTTTAGAACAAAGCAAACTCACCTAAGAGAACTAGACAGCAGGAAATAATCAAATTGAGAGCTGAAATCAACAAAATAGAAACAAAGAAACAATACAAAGAATCAATGAGACAAACAATTGGTTCTTTAAGAAAATCAACAAAATAGACAAACCTTTATCTAAACTAACCAAAAGGATGAGACAGAAATTCCAAATTAACAAAATCAGAAATGAAAAGAAGGACATAACAGCAGACACAGAGGAAATACAGAGAATCATCAGGTCATATTTTGAAAACCTGTACTCCACAAAATTGGAAAACTTAAAGGAAATGGACAACTTTCTGGATAAATATCATTTACCAATATTAAATCAAGACCAGATAAGCAAATTAAACAGACCTATAACTGCTGAAGAAATAGAAATAGTCACCAAAAGTCTCCCAAACAAAAAAAGCCCAAGACCAGATGGTTTCAGCTTAGAATTCTACAAGACTTTCAAAGAAGAACTAATATCAGTACTCCTCAAATTATTCCACACAATAGAAACAGAAGGAACATTGCCAAACTCTCTTTATGAGGTTACAATTACCCTGATACCCAAGCCACAGAAAAACATTACTAAGAAAGAAAATTACAGACAAATCTTACTTGTGAAAATTGATGCAAAACTACTAAATGAAATACTGGCAAATCAAATCCAATAACACATCAGAGCCATCATTCACCGTGATCAAGTTGACTTCATCTCAGAGATGCAGGGATGGTTCAACATACAAAAATTTGTCAATGTAATCCACCATATAAACAAACTGAAAAATAAAAACCACATGATCATCTCATTAGATGCCCAAAATGCTTTCGACAAAATACAACATCCCTTCATGGTAAAGGTCTTGGAGAGAGCATGGATACAAGGAACATACCTAAACATAATAAAGGTAATATCAGCAAGCCAACAGCCAACATCAAACTGAATGGAGAGAAACTCTCAGCGATTCCACTGAAATTAGGAACAAGACAAGGTTGTCCACTCTCTCCATATCTATTCAATATAGTTCTTGAAGTTCTAGCTAGAGATATAAGACACCGAAAGGAGATCAAGGAGGTACAAATTGGAAAAGAAGAAGTCAAAGTCTCACTGTTTGCTGATGATATGATAGTTTACATAAGCGATCCCCAAAATTCTACCAATGAACTTCTGCAACTCATAAACACTTTTAGTAATGTACCAGGATATAAGATTAACTAAAAAAATATCAGTAGCCCTCCTGTCTACAGATGATAAAAGGGCAGGGAAATAAATCAGCGAAACAACACCCTTCGCAATAGCCACAAATAGCATAAAATATCTCGGAGTAACTCTAACCAAACAATTGGAAGACTTGTGTGACAAGAACTTTAAATCTTTGAAGAAAGAAATTGAAGAAGACACCAGAAAGTAGAAAGGTCTCCCATGCTTTTGGGTAGGCAGAATTAACATAGTAAAAATGGCAATCTTCCCAAAAGCAACCTATAGATTCAAAGAAATGCCCATCAAATTCACAGCAACATTCTTTACAGATCTCTAAAAAATGGTACTCAACTTCATATGGAAAAGAAAAAAACCCATGATGGCCAAAACAATCCTATACAATAAAAGAACTTCTGGAGGAATCACAATCCCTGACTTCAAACTCGACTACAGAGCTACAGTACTGAAAACAGTCTGGTATTGGCATAAGAACAGGCAGGAAGACCAACAGAACCAAATTGAAGACCCAGATATTAATCCACACACCTTTGAACACCTGATTTTTGACAAAGAAGTGAAAAATATCAAATGGAAAAAAGAAAGCATATTTAACAAATGGTGCTAGCATAACTGGATATCAACATGTAGAAGAATGAAAATAGACCTGTAATAGTCACCATGCACAAAATTCAAGTCCAAATGGATCAAAGACCTCAACATAAAGCCAGCCACACTGAACCTTATAGAAGAGAAAGTGGGAAGTACACTTGAATGTATTGGTGCAGGAGGTCACTTCCTAAATATAACCCCAGCAACACAGACACTGAGAAAAACAATTAATAAATGAGACCTCCTGAAACTGAAAAACTTCTGTAAAGCAAAGGACATGGTCAACAAGACAAAACGACAGCCTAGAGAATGGGAAAAGATCTTCACTAACCCCATATCAGGCAGTGGTCTGATCTCCAAACTATACAAAGAACTCAAGAAATTGGTCATCAAAAGAATAAATGATCCAATAAAAAATGGAGTACATACCTAAACAGAGAACTCTCAACAGAGGAATCTAAAATGACTGTAAGACACTTAAGGAAATGTTCAATATCCCTAGTCATCAGAGAAATGCCAATCAAAACAACTCTAAGATTCCATCTTGCACCTGTAAGAATGGCCAAGATCAAAAACACTGATGACAACTTATGCTGAAGAGGTTGTGAGGAAAAGGGAACACTTCTGCATTGCTGGTGGGAATGCAAGCTGGTAAAGCCCCTTTGGATGTCAGTGTGGCGATTTCACACATACTCACTCATAAGAGATTTTTAGTCATAAAGCAAAGAAAACCAGCTTACAAATCACAATCCCAGAGAACTTAGACAACAATGAGGAAACTAAGAGAGACATACATAGATCTAATCTACATGGGAAGTGGAAAAACACAAGATCTCCTGAGTAAATTGGGAGCATGGGAACTTAGGGGGTGGGTTGAAGGGGAGGGGAGAGGCAAAGAGGGAAACAGAGAAAAATGTAGAGCTCAATAAAATTCAATAAAAAATTGTTATTTAAAGAACAAATATTCCAATAAAAAATGGGGTACAGACTTAAACAGGGAACTCTCAACAGAGAAATCTAAAATGGCTGAAAGACACTTAAGGAAATGCTCAACATCCTTAACCATCAGAGAAATGCAAATCAAAACAACTCTGAAATTCCATCTTACATCTCTAAGAATGACCAAGATCAAAAACACTGATGACAACTTATGTTGGAGAGGATGTGGGGTAAAGAGAATACTCCTCCATTGCTGGTGGGAGTGCAAACTGATACAGCTGCTTTGGATTTTTGTATGGCAATTTCTCAGAAAATTAGGAAACAACCTACCTCAAGACCCAGCAATACCACTTCTGGGTATAAACCAAAGGATGCTTAATTGTACCACAAGGGCATGTACTCACCTATGTTCATAGCAGCATTGTTTCAGCCACAACTTGGAAACAACTTAAATGCCCCTTGACCAAAGAATGGATAAGGAAAATGTGGTACATTTACACAATGGAGTACTACACAGCAGAAAAAATAATGACATCTTGAAATTTGCAGGCAAATGAATGAATCTAGGAAAAAAATATTGAGTGTGGTAATCCAGACCCAGAAAGACAGATATCACATGTATTCACTCATAAGTGACTTTTAAACATAAAGCAAAAACAAAGCAGCCTACAATTCGCAATCTAGATAACAAAGAGAACCCTAGATAACAAAGAGAATCTAGACACCAAAGAGGACCCTAAGAGAGACATACATGGATCTAATGTACATGGGAAGTAGAAAAAGACAAGATCTCTGAGTAAATTGGGAGCATGGGGACCATGTGAGAGGGTAGGAGAAGAGGGGAGAGAAAGGGAGGGGAGTGGAGAAAAATATATAGCTCAATAAAAACAATTTTTAAAAGATGCA
This sequence comes from Chionomys nivalis, assembly GCF_950005125.1. Taxonomy (NCBI): domain Eukaryota; kingdom Metazoa; phylum Chordata; class Mammalia; order Rodentia; family Cricetidae; genus Chionomys; species Chionomys nivalis. Next base: position 32,550,215 of record NC_080112.1, read on the forward strand.
CAAACCCTAACACATAAACATACAGTCACATCTCACTAAAGTAACCTACTTTTTCCAATGCTAAAAATACTACGTTCCCCCGTTTCTCACAATCTGTCTAACTTGCTTGTGAACCAGTGGTTCTATGATCCCCTTCGTGGACTTGAAAATTTTCTAGAGAGGTTGAAAGAGAACTCGGAGAAGCATGTGTGTTTGTGTGTGTGTTTGCGTGTGTGGACATGTGAGAACATATGTAACCCAGGGCCTCACACAGAGCATCATCCCTGCTCCAGCTGTGAGATTTAAATATGGGCTCTATCATAGAGATATGATTGGTTATTCACTCCCCTCCAGCTGCCCTTCTCTTCCTCAAAGATGGGCAAAGAGCTTAGAGTTCCATCTTCTATCTAGGGCTGGGCCTTTTGATGACTCCCCTCACTTTCTCAAAATTCAAGTCATTAAAGCAAAAGGCATTCCCATTACTCAAGAATTTCCAGAGGATTCAGAACTCTGTGTCCGGATTTCAGAGGCAAAGAGAAAAGACTATACCTCTTATTATCACATTGCAATATCAAAAATGAAAATGTCAATAACTAAACATCTTGGGAAAACTTGTCACCATGGAAAATCAAGAAATACGTCTTGTTCCATCTTTCCCAGGGCACAGATGATTCTTGTTGGTTCCAATTGTCTTACAGGCATAGGAAGCTTTCAAAAGTGAAGTTTGATATTTACTGTATGAATTATGAGCTGGACTGTGACTCTTAACACTGTACATTATAGGATAAGCCTGGGCAACAGTTCTCATTGCCACTTTCCTTGGGGCTTTAATGCTTGCATTATCCCTGCAGGCAAGTAGACTATTCAAAAGTGCATATTTGTGAAACATTTCATTCTAACTGTGCTCTTCACGTTTCTTTGGAAACGTAGCATGTGCATAATCCTCTTTAAGAATTACAAGCAATTACTGGCTCCCATGCTTGAATGGCTTGAACTGCTTCAGTCCAATTAAATTTGGCAGGTTAAATATTTGAGAGTGTAAGGTGTGTGGTTTCACAGGTAATTCTGTGAACATCACTTCTTACTAAGTTCATTATGTACAAACTGCTTTTCATGTTACCAGCATTCAACGTGCTTCCCTGAGCCTTCAACAAATAAACGTTATTCCTTATAATAAGCCCTCTAACCATTTTTAGAACTTTACTGCCTTATTGTTTCTACATAATGCATTTATTTGGCAGAAAGTTTTTCAAAGAATATTACATATTTTGATACAGCAGACCTCAAATGGCTTGTATTCAGAAAGCTAAACTTAGATACCAGCTATTTGTTTTTATTTTTAATCCACAGTTACCTACTGAATATAATGTTGCAACATGGGCCCCCAAAGGAGTTTGTTTTTTAGATTTCTTTTTAAGTTCTTCACTTCCAAAACTTTTGCTTTGGTTTGAGATACAGTCTTGCCATGTAAAACACATTGGACTCTCAGTTGCAATACGTCTGCTTCAGTATCTCTGGTTCTGTCATGCAGTGATGGGGGAAGATTTTACATCAATACATGTGGTACAGTTTCTTCTACTTTCAGGAAGCAAGTTAGCTAAAAAGTTTAAAAAGCACTATTGTTTGTTTCCTTATTAAAAGAAAGAAGCAACAACAAACCCCAAACAACTGGTTTTGATGTTCACACATGAATATTATTTCCTAGATATAATAAGAGCCTAATAATTTGGAAAGAAAAGCTCAGTGTGTAGACTAGGGTGGCAACAAGTTTACAAGCCTCTCACCTCAGCTATCTGAGTGTCAACTGTGTGCCACCATATCCAGACCTAATGTGATATTACAATATCCGCAAAGAAGCAAGAGGACATTTAAAACCCTTCCATGGGTTTTTGTACATTCTCCAGCTGGGCTTTAAGTGTCTGCATTTCAGAGGAAGAGAAGATGCAACCTCTAGTTGTTTTCCTTTGCCAGAAGGTATCAATTGAAGAGAGCTTTCTAGTGAGGGGTGGGAGCTTAGTCCACATCCCACTCTCAGTGCGGGAAGCCTATTTGACTGCAACTTGTGCAGGCCTTGTGCCTGTTGTCAACAGTCTCTGTGACTTATACACCTAGGAAAGCAAAAGGTAGAAAATGAGTTTTAATGAAAATAAAGAATTTGTAATAAATTTATTTAATATCAAAAAAACAAGCATAGAAACTTCCCAAGAATTTTTCTGTTGCTGTGATAAAGAACATGATCAAAAGCAACTTGGGGAGAAAATGGTTTATTTCATTTTACAGCTTGTAGTCCGTTACTGAGGGAAATCAGGACAGGAACTCAAGGCAGGAACTAAAGCAGAGGCCATGGGGGAAATGCTGTTTACTGACTTGTTCTTCATGGCTTACTCAGCATAGAAACCTTTTAGCTAATATTTCTAGTGTTTGCCAGTATCCTACTGAGCTGTTTGACAGTAGTGAGGACATGTCCTGTTGTGCTGCTACAGACCATAAGAAGTAATGAGTGTCAGGGAGATTTTCCTGTTCAATCCTTCCTTTCAGTGGGGAATTTTGAGTGATGCATTCCTGGCAGAGCTGTAGGACTGAAGCATGCTGCTGGCTCATCTTCTCATGGAAGACGCTTGCATTTGACCCACAAAGGACTTCAGGTGTTAAAGGAACAAACTCCATGTGTGAATCATTCAAGATTTGGGGTCTATTTATTGTTTCCACATAATTCAATCCCAGCTTGATTGAAACCACCTGAGATCATTGGATTTTTCTGTTAGGTTGAGAAAATAACCCTTCTGTTATGTGAGAACAGTGGCATAATTTTTACTGCTGCATTTTATTACAAACAGGCTGAGCCCGTTCCTAAATAGAGATATCATGAGCTAAAGGAAGATCCTAAAAGGCTGCTGTTGTGGTCTGAATATCTGTGTCCCCCATGAATATATTTATTAAAATCTGATCTCTGAAACAATTTCTCACTACGGGTGCAGGCTTGGGAAAGTGAATAGGCTCCTCATGACCGGGACCAATACGCTATAATAGAGGATTGAGGGAGCCTTCACCTTCCACCACATAAGAATGCACTGAGAAAGTGTCCTATATGAAGCAGAGAACAAATACTGCTGTCTAAATTTCAACCTTCTAGCCTTCAGAAACGTGGATCAATACACTTTTCTTGGTTGTAAGTTACATGGAGAATTGTTACAGCAAGTCAGACACCTAAGATAGGAGACCATTTGGTTTAATATCTTTCAGTGGTGGTAGGACCATAGGCCTTTAGTCTTCTAAAGGAACTTTGCCAGTTTTATTTCTCATGGTATCTGTTTAATTTCATCATTCAATAAATTAAGTTTATTTGATTCTTGATTTTTATTGATATCCTTATATAATTTAGTTTTATTTCCTATTATATAACTTATAACTCTAAATTATAAACATGGCTCCAATATTCATTCTAAAGTCGGGCACCAAAAGAATAAAGGCACTGACTTTCAAACCTGGCTTCATAAAATGATTTACTTGGATAAAAAAAGACAGTCATGTTTATTCAAACTCCCTGTATTTTCTCTTCTAGCATTAGTGGTTTTGACCAAGCAAACAATTTCCATTTTTTCTTTCTTCTGAACACATTTGCAGAATATCTTATGGTATCAGCACATTACTTTGTGTTCTTAATAGTCTTGGTGTTACTTGGGCAAGACTCCCTCTTCTCATCTTATGATGTGCTCACAGAAAGGCTTACACATGCTGTTCGCTAAATTGAATTCAGTGTGACATTTACTGCTTACTTGGTGTGCTTATAAGCAAGCATGTGCTTACATCTAAACAAAGTTCTGGTGAAGACTGTCAATTCCACCTGCATGTCACCGGACCTGACATTTTACTTCCTCCAGTCACAGGTTCAGTGCTGTGTACAGTTGCCATTTATCTGATTTACTGACGACCAGCCAAACTTGAAGTAAATCTGGCAGTAATTATTTTGTCTTGAATTGTCACACAAACCCTTTGATCTCATTTAATAGTGCACTTTATTTTAGCTATAAATTATACCTAGCTTTAATATAATCATGTAGAAGTCAGTACAATGTGAGATTGTTATCAGTACATATGAAAGTTGGGAAGCTCACAAATTTGCATATATTTCATTGTCCAAAAGTAATTTCATTTTTATTACTTAATAAATGGAAATTAAAGCCCATAGCTATATGCCCAGATATGAGTGAGGCAGAACTGGCCGAGAAGAAATAGGAAATACTGCAGTCCAAGTAACTAGGGTATTACTTCAGAAAAATAAGAAAGAAATTTGCTGTATGATCAGTTGCTTTGTGTCCAATCTGAGTAGGTAGAAAAAGATGGCCTTTAAGAAGAGTTAGAAATCCCATCCAAGGAGTGTAATATGCCAGGCTTGAGGAAAATGCTACTGTTGTTATTAATAAATCTATTATGTTGTGCTACTCCTGCTTGCTCCACTAGACTAGACTCATCTATGGTCAGAACTATCTTTCTCGTTTGGTGTGAAGGTCATGCACACCATGAAGACTGTCAATTACTAGTTTGGTTTCTCTGAAACCTTGACACAGGGGCGAACATGCATCAGACCATAAAGATGAGTTATCTGAGTTATAGGTAAAGTAACTACATGTCCGGTTTTGTCCTGACAAGTCATGGTTTGCATCTCTTACCATAGATTATCTGATCTTCCCATTTTTAATCTTATAAATGTCAGATCAGACAGTAAATCACATAGCCACTCTAGTTTGGAAGGAGTTTTATAGCAACAAATGTGTTTTGCACATTTTTTGTGGTACTCTGTTACAAGTTTGGTTATATGTAGTCTGTCCCTGAAACCTTGATCAGAATACAATGAACTGACAGATTAATTTTCTAGTCATGAATTACTAACAGATATCGGCTTAGGAGATCCCACCCAAATGATGACATCCTGAAAAATCCTGTTTAATATTTTCATACACACTCTAACTCATTTCTTTAGTTTCTGTATATGGAATAGAAAGAAATTTGCTTATAGATTTTTCTGCTAGGCTCTGCTTCAGTTCCTTCTTTTGAATTGCCATAAGGGATTAAAATTTTGACAGGTGGTGCTCCTAAAACTAATGGCAACTCTTGGAAGAGACTTCAGGATGTTTGTCATTACTGGAAAAAAGATACCCTAAAGTTGTTTCATGATGCTGAGAGAGGAAGGACTAAGAATTTCAAGTCAAAGAACTACCTTCTAGCTGATGGTAATCAGTGAGCCTAGAATATATTCCATTGGGGGAAAAATACCTAACAAACAAGAAAGATGTTAATACCCTAAAAATAGTGATCCATCTTTAATACCTTTACTGTGTAAGGTATAGATGGCCGTCCTGTCCATTCTGAACACTCCCTTGATCAAATTCATAAGGACCTATGTTTGCAGCAAATTACAAGGGCAAACAAAAAATTGGACCCTGACAGGCATGTGCTATTTGTCCTCTTCGCCATTAATGGTTATTACATGTTTTGCTTTGATCAATAACTGAATATTATATTCATAGGTGGATGTTTTCTTGATAGACTTGTCACAAATATTCATACACAGAATAACATAAGACCTAGTCCTTCAGTTATATGATCTTCTGAGTTTCAGTTCATTGCTGTAGTGGGAACTTCTTTTTCTTTTTTTTTAAATTTATTTTTACTTAAAAATTTCCACCTCCTTTCCTCCTCCCATTTACCTCCCCCTCCCTCCATACACCTCCCCCCTCCCTCTCTAGACCAAAGAGCAGTCAGGGTCCCCTGCCCTGTGGGAAGTCCAAGTTCCTCCCCCCTCCATCCAGGTCTATGAAGGTGAGCATAAAATAGACTAGGCTCCCACAAAGCCAGTACATGCAATAGGATCAAAACCCAGTGCCATTTTCCATGGCTTCTCAGTCATCCCTCCTTGTCCGACACATTCAGAGAGTCCAGTTTGATCATATGCTCCATCAGTCCCAGTCAGCTGGCCTTGGTGAGCTCCCATTAGATCAGCCCCACCATCTCAGTGGGTGGGCACACCCCTTGCAGTCCTGACTTCCTTGCTCATGTTCTCCCTCCTTCTTCTTCTCATTTGGACCTTGGGAACACAGTCCAGTGCTCCAATGTGGTATGTACTCACCCATAAGTGGATTCTAGCCATAAATAAAGGACATTGAGCCTATAATCCGTAATCCTAGAGACGCCAAATAAGAAGGTGAACCCAAAGAAAAACATATAGTTATCCTCCTGGATATTGGAAGGAGACAAGATTGCCAGGCAAAAATTGGAAACTTGGGGGTGAGGTGGGGTGGGGGTAAGGGGAGATGAGGAGAAAAAAGTGAGAAGGAGGGGAGGGGGAGAGCTTGGGGGAATGGGATGGTTGGGATGGAGGAAGGGTGGATATGGGAGCAGGGAAGTAGATATCTTAATTAAGGGAGCCATTATAGGTTTGGCAAGAGACTTGACTTCAGAGGTGTCCCCAGGTGTCCATGGAGATGTCCCCAGCTAGATCCTTGACCAGCTGAGGAGGAAGCCTGAAATGGCCTTATCCTATAGCCATACTGATGAATACCTTGCATATCACCATAGATCCTTCATCTGGCGATGGATGAAGCTAGTGGGAACTTTTTAAGAATTTCACTGTGACTATTCTCTGGAGATAAGAAAGAGAAAAAATGAAGGAGACATTATATCATATCTTAGGAAGTGAAACTGTCTCAACAAATTCCAAACATAAGGTCTTAACCACTAGCAGATCCAGAATGTTTCTGGATGTGAAAGTTGGAATTCTAATGAATAAATTATGGTTTTAGAAATAGGCCCTACTCCAACCTAAGTGTTGTTCTTATATAGAGAGGGAGACACCAGACCTGAGTGCACAATGAAAACTGTGTGAGAGGAAATATGAGAAAGTGGTCACCTCTAAGTCAAGGATAAAAGAATCAGGGAAAACTAATCACATTGAGCATATAGATGTCAAAATTATAGCCTTCAAAACTCCAAAAATATATTTCTGTTGTTTCAGCCTCAGTTGTTGCTATAACTTCTTATGATAGCCTAAGCAAACTAATACAGTGAACGAATATAATCATTGAGTCATATGGTGAGTCTATGTTTGCATTTTTACAGAGCTGCCAAACTGTTCCCAGTAGATATAGAACTTTATATCCCACCATCAATCCAAAGGAGCCTCTCCTCTTCAAGTCCTTAGAACATTTGTTTTCACTCTGTTGTTGTTATAGATATAGGTCTACATGATTTATCTTATGTTGGTTGTAATGTTTTATTAAGTTTACAGCATCTGATATTCCCAGACTGTCTCCTATTCAAGCACTAACAAATTCTGACCCTGCTTAGCTTCTGAGACTAGGCATGTTAAGGGTGGTATGGTCTTAGCAGACCCAGTAGTTGTAATTTACCACTTCTAGACTGTGAGCAACACTGTACAATTTTTCATATATGTATTGGCCATTTTTATAACTTCTTAGGAGAACATTTATTCAAGCTGTTTGTTGGCTTTCAATGTTGGTCTGATTTTTCTATTGTTGAGTTATGAGAACTCTTTATCTGCGTGCTAATCTGCATGAGATGTACAACTTGCATATATTTCCACCCATTTTGTGAGTATTTTTTCACTTTCTTAAGAGTATCTTTTGATGCACAAACTTTATTTTTATTTTGATGAACTTCAATTTTTCAATTTCCTTTGATTTCTGTCCTTTTGATGTAATTTTTTAAAAAATCATTGACTAGTCCAACTTCAGAAGAGTTGCAGTCGCTTTATTTTAGTAGTTGTGAGGTTTTTTGCTCTTATAGTTGAACATTTGATATTTCTGTCAAGTGTGAATGGTGTGGATACTGGGGGTTGAATCCAAGATCTCTTGCATCTTCCCTAGACAAGTGATCTACCACTGAATGACCTGCTCAGTTTCCACCCATTTTGAGTTAACATTTACATATTATATGGCCTTGGGATCTAAGTTTATTCCTTTGCATGTGGATATTCAGTTGTCCAACTATCATTTATTGAAACTATTGTTATTCCTCATTAATAACATTGACACATTGACAAAACTAATTGTCTAGAATTTATAGGTTTATTTCAAATAATTCTATTCTAATCTGGTTCCATCATCAGCTCATTATTGAAAAGATAATTTCCTAACATCTAGAACAAAAAAGGATTCCTCCCTTCCCACATAGTTCTAAGAAGGCCAGGAATGCTCAACTTAACAAAGCGAGGAAATAAAAGCCCCTATCTTAACCCTTACTTCACATTTGCTTGTTCAAATTCAAGGTCAAGCAGAGCTTTCTCCAGCCTTTCCTGATCAGGTGCAGAATCCTAGCACACATGGGACTTTCTTAAATTCCAAGTAAACAGTGGAGATTTTTGTAGCCCATATTGCCAAAGACATATCACTCCCCAAATTTCTTCCTACAGTTTTTGCTTTGTGGTTTGATCCAGCTATTATCATGTACCAGAGGATGAGGATGTATATATATTCATAAATATTTCTACAAATTATCTCCTAGTTCCAGTAAGGAAAATTAAAACAAGACTTTTGACTTAGTTTGGGTTACTATCACTCTGAAGGGACACCATGACCACAGCAACACTTATAAAGAAAATATTTAATTAGGCTGGCTTGCTTACAGTTTTAGAGGTTCTGTCCATTCTCATCATGGCAAGGAGCATGGTAGTATGAGGCAGATGTGGTATTTGCTACATCTTGACTTGCAGGGAACAGAAAGTTGACTGAAACACTGAGCAGTTTCCTGAGATAGTAATCCTCAAAGCCTGTTCCCACTGTGACACATTTCCTTGAATAAACCCATACCCACTCCAACAAAGTCACACCTCCTAATAGTGCCACTCCCTGTGAGATTATAGGGGCTAATTACACTCAAACTACCACATCTTTTTTTTTTTCAAATATTTATTTTGTTATTTTATTTTTTTTATTAATTAATTAATTTAATTATTAAAGATTTCTGCCTCTTCCCCGCCACCACCTCCCATTCCCTCCCCCTCCCCCAATCAAGTCTTCCTTCCTCCTCAGCCCAAAGAGCAATCAGGTTTCTCTGCCCTGTGGGAGGTCCAAGGACCACCCACCTCCATCCAGGTCTATTAAGGTGAGCATCCAAACTACCTGGGCTCCCACAAAGCCATTACATGCAATAGGATCAAGAACCCATTGCCATTGTTCTTCAGTTCTCAGTATAAGTGACTCTTCCCTTAAACTTTTTGCTGGACTAAGGACAATTTTTAAGTGGAATTCAGTCTACGTTTTCTTTACTGACACAGTGAATGTGGGCCAGTATTTCTAAGGCTATCACTGGTAGAAGGACCAAGGACAGAATCAATTAAAGTTTACAAAACTCATTGTTCATTGAGAATCAGATGTTTTTTCTTAAATAGTGTCTGGGATACTGTGAACTTTCTCTTAATTCCCAATATTCTGAAAAAGATTGTTCTGACAATTTTGGTGTGTTCTAAGGTTTCTTGTGGTTGTTTTGAGAGTCAGGATTTTAGAGTCCCTTCCTTCCTCTGTTGTTTTTACTGGTATCAGTCTTCTGGAGAAAATTTTAATAAATAAAATGGTGTACATTTCTGGTGGGAATGCAAATTTAATAGAATATATATGATTAGAGAGTGAGAAACTTTAATCTTAACTACAGACATAACTATCCTTAATATTTGGCTTATATGTAGGAAACTGGGTTGTATAAATTATATATTGGGGTGTTCTCTGTCTATATATCTTACTTCATAGGATACTATTGAAAATATATATAATAATTTTCTTTATCTCTCATTGTAATATATGATTTTCCCCAATATATAAAAGTTATATAAACATTTTCATATGTACTGCTTTGGATAAGCATGAACACTTTCTGTCAGATTGTTAGTATTAAATTGTTTAACATTCGTGAGAAACTTCCTTCCCATTCCCACACTCATGAAAATGTTATGTAACAGCCCTACGTATTATTTCCAATCTAAAATACCTTCATCCCCAGAAAGTTTTTTTTAAGAAAAAAAAATGGGGATTCTTTTCATGTTTTCTTATTTCCCTGGTACAGTTTCATATTTTTTTTCATATATGTTTTGGCTACTTTTAAAGCTATCTATTTCCAATTTAATCCTATTACCTTTTGTAATCACACAGCATTTCATTTTACATATTTTAGTTCCTGTCTTGGAACTAGCTCTTGTAGACCAGGCTGGTCTCGAACTCACAGAGATCTGCCTGCCTCTGCCTCCCGAGTGCTGGGATTAAAGGTGTACGCCACCATCGCCCGGCCATTTTACATATTCTTAATATAATTATAACTGATGATAAGGATCCAACTTACTGAGAGGTTTCAGGTTTAAGGTTCAAGGGGGACACTGAAGCAGAATGTTTTTTGAGTAAGAGTTTTATGAAAAGAGTTCTTGTAGTAACATCATAACCAGACACAAATGTATGGCAAGGGCGCTGAGGAGAGTTTGCAGAGTTCACTGTGGCAGAGTTGGAGGGTCCCTTCTTACAGACTTGAGAGGAAAGTGGATGTTATATGCAAAATGGTTGATGAATAGCCCATAGTACATGCTTATAGTCAAGCGATCTTTGAATCTACTGTAAAGATTGGGAGGGCATTAATCTAAAAAAATATGTTATTCGGTTCTGGGAACCAACTTATTATGGTTTTGATCATTGTCACAGTTCAACCAAAATGAAGAAGCTTTATAAACTGACATGGTCTGGTTAGGACTGTTTTTGAAGCAGGGTTTCTCTGTGTAGCTCTGACTGTCCTGGAATTCTCTCTGTAGACCAGGCTGTCCTTGATCTTTGTAACAGAGATCTTTCTGCCTCTGCCTCCCAAGTGCTAGTTTAAAGACCTGCACCACCACCACCAATAAGGGCTTTTACACACACACACACACACACACACACACACACACACACAGAGAGAGAGAGAGAGAGAGGAGAGAGAGAGAGAGAGAGAGGAGAGAGAGAGAGAGAACTTTTATTCTATGACAAAACTACAAGCCAACCCATCCTGACATTATTTATTTGTAATATATGTCATATATATATATATATATATCCATTATCTTGTTTATTTGTGCATATTTTTTCAGGTGAGAGAATAGAGTTCTATAGTTATAAAAGTATACAGTTTACCAAAATCCCTTCTGCATAAATATATCTCTTTATGATTCCTTAAGTTCAATATCTTTCTTTCTTGAGATTTATTTTTCATTTTCGCAAGCACAGTAGCAAAAGCTACTGTTTCTGTTTAAATATTTGCTGGTGAATCATACCATGAGAGAATCTCATCTCTCTCTCTTCTCTTTCTCACCTATGTGTGTGTGTATGTGTTGTAAGACACAGATATGAAGTAGAAAGTGGTGAACCGTGCTAGCATAATTGTTATAGGTAGTTGTCACCAGAAAAAATTATTTTTTCTAGAGTAACATGTATGCAATAGTAAATAAAAACGTATTTACATCTGTTAAAATTTCAACTGAAATAAAAAGGATGTGTCTAAAGAAATAAGGAACAAAGAGAAATTGACAACTCAATAAAAATCAGAGAAGACAAAATTAAATTTTTAAATATGCTAAAACACCAATTAACATTGAACTTTGTAAATGGAGAACATAAAGATTAGAGACCCATACAAACATGCAAAACTTCAGACAAAGTAGCGTATTTATTTTCTTAATAAATGAATAGAAACTCTCTGACTCAGAGAAATAAAAAGGTTTTCCCTTTTTCCATGTTTTTCTTCTTTTCAATTGAGCTTTTGTTTCTTGAATACTTACTACTGTGTATCATAATTCTACAATTATGCTGACTGTGCCTATTAATTCTCCATATTTGCATGCCAAATATAAATTCAAGGTGGAATAGAAATAAACTAAACCTCAAAAATATGTAAAAGGTAAATATATATTTTTTTAATTCTCAGGAAAAAAGACAGGTTTAAGAATGAAAAACAGGACTAGTTTTCTCCTATAAAAACATAAAATTTGGAAGATGTATCATGATACTTGTAATATATGAAGGAAAAAGTGCATATATTATACTAACACATTGTCAACAAGATATTATGAAGAAACAGAAGAACAAAATACTGTTATGTGCCCAGCAAGTAAGAACTAATAATCAATGATGTCTAGAGTTAGCACATTTTTGAAGAGTTAGTTTTCTTATCTAATAATGGCAGTTGTGTAAATTTACCAAATCACGTTTCAGGACAATTTAGCAGTGTCTAACCACACTTATATGTTTTCTTGTATTGATGGAGGAGAAACTTGAAGTATTAAAAATTTATGTTATAAAGGATTTATGAATAAACTATCTCAGGAAATATTAAGTTAAACATAAAGTAATTAGATAAAGGAATGCTACCTCCACTATGACAGAAAAGTAGGTAGTGTACCTGGCCTGTTAAACACTATAAACACAGTTTATAACCATATTGAAAGCTTGCTATGAAAGTTTGTGCTAATGTTTGACCTCTAATTATGTTTCATACCATAATAACTAGAACAACCTTGATTTAAAACCAACCATTAGGTCCATCCGCATGTCAAAGACTGTCAGTTCAAGGTGGCAGTGCAGGGTCACAACCAACATTATTAAGTCCTCATATAAAGTCTAACATTAAATCCCCTGGACTCTTATCAGAAAAAAATATAATTCTGCCAGGTGGGTGAGATGACTCCGAATAACAACTTTTTAAAAAGAACAACACTGGTTTCCTTAAGTTTCTATCCTGTCATGCTGAGCCTGCTGAGGACTCAGCAGGAACAAAGCCAATCCTCCCAAATTGAAGAAATTTATGGTCAAAAAGTTACCATTGAAGTTAAATGGTAGCAGACATATATATACATGCAATCCTATGGGGCTTTGATTTGTTTATGAGCCTTGTGATTGATGGGTGTGTGGAGATGGTAAATAGCGGTCATGTGAGGAAAGAGCATCATCATGATGGAAGCCTTGGAAAGAGTCTAAACAATGGCTGTTGAGCAGAAACATTCACATCCCTCCCCATAGGGTTGGTTTGACCATGGCTTACAACTGGGTCATGTATATTTTCAACTGAAACTTTTTGCTAAATAAACTTTTATGATACTATAAAAGGAAATAATTCTGTCATCTTTGCTGTGTAACTCCCATCTGTCCATGTAGCCAGACTTTAAGTCTCTTGTCTCTCTTTAAATAGCTCAAAATGTAACCTGGGGTAAGGACCCAAAGAATACTTAAAGATGACAGCATATCTGGAATGCATAAACTTGAGACCTCTACAAACTAGTCAAGTTTTCTTTTCTAGACTGGTTCTACTTTGTTTATTAATCACAATCAATCCTGCACTATTATTAAAGTGCTTTTTCTGAACAAGGATGACATCAATGTACATACCAAACTGAATAGAGAAAGGCCCACTAGGACCCAACACTCTAGGCAAGTCAACCTTATTGAAAAGCTGGGAACAGGAAAGGCAGTTTTTCCAAAGAAGAGCACATTAATAGGTTATTCAGTACAAAAAGTCAGCCCTGAAAATATACATACAGATAGCATTACATAAACAAAACAGGTTATATTTAGAAATATATATGTGTATACATGTATGCAAAATATAACAGTAAAAAAAAGAGGCCACAAATTTTAAGAAAAATGAGGTGTATATGAGAGGGTTTGGAGGGAGGGAAGGGAAAGGAGAATATTGCAATTAAATTATAATCTAAAATATTACAAAAAGAGTTTCCTTTATTAATCTCTAAATATTGAGACTGATTTCTCACTGGGCAGGCTAACTAATTCTCTAGTACTATGTACCCAAGAGAAATGAAATACCATGTCAATGCACAAAGAGGCTCTACGTAGAGGTAACCCACATTTATTTCATAATAATTATAAAAATTGGAAACCATTCAAATGATCATCAATAAGTCAATAATCGATTAAATTATAACACTCAGGAGGATAAGGAAGGAGGATTGTGAATTTGAGGCCAGATTGAGCTACATAGCGAGAATCTACTTCAAAAATAATGGGGGCTGGGGAGTTGATTCAGTGGTTAAGAGCACTTGCTCCTCTTGAGAACATGAACTCTGTTCCCAGAAACCATATGGTGTTCTTACAATAGTCTGTAATTTCACTTTCAGGTTATCCACCACCCCCTTCTGTACTCCATGGGCATCTCTCTCTCTCTCTCTCTCTCTCTCTCTCTCTCTCTCTCTCTCTCTCTCTCTCTCTCTCACACACACACACACACACACACATGCACATTTAAAAAAATCTAAAATTATAGTCCCATCAGTTATAGGATATTCATATATCCGTCAGTTACAAAGAATGAAGTCTATGTCTGTACTGATCTATTGCTAATGAAGCTAATGAGGAAAAATTAGAAAATGTTGCAAATAGTTAACTTTCTGAGTCAAATATCTAAACATCAAAGAATTATACATGTAAATTAATCAACAAAGAATACGTATCAAACTGATCAAGATCAATATTACCACGTAATCAATGAAAAGCTATCTATTTTGTTTGCATATTGTTCTGTTTATTTATGATGATAACCATTATAAAAATCTGTGTATAATAAAAGTGTGAATGACAACCTTAGTAAACTTGAATTCTAAGTACAGTTGCAACAAAACTTTATTTTCTTATTTATTTTAATTACTAATCATCATTTGGTTTAGTCTTGTTTGGTTTTGGCATGTTAAAACAAAGGGAAATGTTTTAAAGTAAAACAATATTTATAATGATGTTTTTACTTTATCAAGGGGTATTAGCTTGGGGTGAACATTAATCTCAACATTCCTGAAGCAAAGGCAGATTTCTGTGTGTTTGAATATTGTGATGGTATTTTGTTTCTAATGTAACAAATAAAGCTTGCCTGAAGATCAGAGTATGGAGCTAGTCACTAGTAAACTACAGTGGCCAGGCAGTGGTGGCACACACCTTTAATCCTAGCACTCAGGAGACAGAAGTAGACAGTCCTTTATGAGTTCAAGGTCACCCTGGGTTAGCGACTGACTCAATCTGAAAGAAAAACAGAGCAAGTGGTGGTGGCTCACACCTTTAATCCCAGTATTTGGGAGTCACATGTCTTTAATCCCAGCCCTAGAGAGGTAGAGACAGAAAGGGATATGTCTGGGCAGAGAAAAGCATATAAGGCAGAAGGAGACAGGAGCTCAGCATTTAGTCTGAGGCTTCATAGAGACAGGCATTCAGTTTGAGGACTTGTAGAGACAGGCTACTCAATTTGGTCTGAGGATTTTGTAGCGGTAAGAACTAGTGGCTGGTTGTTCTGCTTCATTTATCTTTCAGCTTTCACCTTCTGATAACTGACTCCAGGTTTTTATTACTAAGACCAATTAGAATTTTTGCTACAGAGGATGGGCTGTCCACATAGTTCGTTATGGGTCAGCCAGGGTTGCACAGTGAGACCCTACAATAGTGTGATACAGCTGACATTTTCTGTGCACAGTGTTAGTTCATGAAACTGAACTAAGCTGGGACTCAGTGAGTGTAGATTTTAATGCTACTGTGATGTGTTAATCCTGGAAAGTTTGTCACTCATTCAATTATTCTTTTATCAATGAAGCAGCACAGACTAGGTGATCTCCAACATCTAATCATTTATGATCCTATGGTTCTATGACAGTTTTTAAAAACAGATTTCTTGTCCAGAGCTTTCAC
Source organism: Chionomys nivalis (assembly GCF_950005125.1). Classification (NCBI taxonomy): domain Eukaryota; kingdom Metazoa; phylum Chordata; class Mammalia; order Rodentia; family Cricetidae; genus Chionomys; species Chionomys nivalis. The sequence goes on from NC_080112.1 coordinate 32,565,895, forward strand.
ATTTTTAAAATTCTTTCAAATACAAGCATTTTTAGGTTAGCAATTTATATCTGTATTTGGGGGAGAAATAGTCACCTTGATAAAATTGTCCTTATCAAAAAGAGTGTGAAGAGTGTCTTCCCCAGAATGAAATACTGATAGATAATGTAAGTAGCTAGTACGTGAGAATAGCCTAGTTGAGAAGTCAGGTATAAATCATGTGGAAGACCTTGAAAAAGCTTTTGGGGGGATCGGAGCCTCATCATTTGCATCTGTACATTCTACTCAAGATATCTACTGTTAGATTCCTCTATTTACAGTAATAACTACCACACACTGAGTCCCAGTTCTATGACTGGCAATGTATCAAATATTTTGTGTCATATCTAATTTAGTTTCCATAATCAACCTCAGCTGCCAGAGAAATCTAGGTTCTTGTGTGGCTCCCTCACTACAAAAAGAATACTGAACTATGGTGGATAGGTCTCTTAGGAATGATGGCAGATGTTATCAGGGCGTTCTTTTTCTGTGAACTCTGAATACAGGATTTATTGCACTATATGAGCGTTCGTGAAATAATAATGTCCCTGTAGTTGCAAATAATGTTCCTTCAGGGCAAAATCTCATTCTTCTTGTTTTCACTTGGAAATTTCAAGTTGTGGGATCACTAGCAACAGTAAAGACTCCATAGGAAACCATATCTCAGCTTTCTTTTTGTCCCTTGTCTGATGACTATGTGTTATTCTTTTTTGTAAGTCTTCCCCACTGTTTCTGCATGTTATAACCATTTGACATTTGTCAGTAACAAGCATCTTCTTTACCCACTTCTTCCTCCTCACTTGCTCCTTCAAGGATACTGTTCACACATAGATCCATCATTCTATAGCAGACACTCTTTCACACAATGTTTCCAAAAGTATAAGGAATTTTCAGTTCTGCCAAAGTTATTTTGTAAGTGCAAACGCATTGGGAGCACAAACATCTACAGGAATGTTTTGGTTGAGTGAAAAGAAATCATTTTCAATATATTCAAAAGACAAGATACATGAATTGAGCAAAGAATTTAAAACAAAACAAAATAAAATAAAGGTGAAAAGGGGGGAGGAAGAAATAGACAGAAAAGAAACACTGTAAGCTGTGATTTGTACTCAAATTTTAGAAAGGAGGCTTCATTAGTTAAAACCATTGAGCAATAATCGCATTGTACTCTTGCCAAATGCTTCTTCAAATAGGTCAATTTTTACCTTTCTTCTTAACTTTGATATGATAACTTGGCAAGTCTTGTATTTTCCGCAAATAGAGAATTAGAATTAGGACTTATGCTATTGATTACCATCTCAGAAGCTCTTTCTCCTCCCTCCTTGCTAAAGCCTGCTTTGAGTGACAAGATGCTCCACTCCAGAAGCAGCAGCTGTTTCAGTATTGAAGGAATCATGCTGATAACAAAAAAAAAAAAAAGAGGAAGAATTTGAACCTCAGTATGTCATTAAAATACTAGAACAACTCTCAGACCACTCCAGAGCTTTTTCTTTGAATAAAAGTGTATTTATGCTTGAAGCCATTTTAACCAACTTCTCTGCTACACACAGCTTAAACAATTTCTAATAAAGAAGGGTGACGGGTGTATAGTGGTGTGTAAAAGTAGGCATACTAAGTCACAGGTGCCATAGTTCATGCTTGCAGTCCCAGTGGATTGTGTTGAATCTGCAGCCATTCTTTTCTTCAAGAGCGAGTTCCAAGATAGCACGGGCTACACAGTGAGACCCTGTCTCCAAAAGTGAACAAATAACCTCAACATGTCTGAGCACAACAGTACATTCCTGTAATTCCACCACTTCGGAGGTGAACTAGGAGCCTGATTCCATGGCCATCACGGGCTACGGAGTGAATCCCTGTCCAAGGAGGGGGAAAGGTGCATTTAAAAATACTCTTTACTAATCAACTAAACAAAAATACAAAAATTCTCTTAGTTCCACATGACACAAATTTTATTTTTTTTAAAGTCAATGAACTTCCGAAAGCAAATAGGGAAAAAATGGAGGGAACCAACATTTTGATCTTGGGTTGAAAGCAGAAAATGACTCAACATTAAAATGATTTTCCTCCTTTCTTCATCAAAGTGAATTCAGTGTTCTAGAAAGATAGCTTTTCCTGAACACCTTCGAGGCTTTGTTTTTTAATTCTGCCACATCCCAACACCATCAATTAATGTCTTTGTGGATCAGTGAATTTTCATAGTGCGACATGGCTACGAAATTAAGACTTGAATGTGGATGCAGTATTGTTTAAGAAATATCTCTGAAAAGATCAGTATTGATCTGATTCCTTTCACCATAGATTAAACTTTTATAGAACAATGGGATAACTTGATATGTACTCTCTTTTCTCTATGCGTATTTGCTCAATTTTCCTGTGATCTGACCCTAATAATTATAAGCCAGCAGTTAATTCATTTTATTGCTAATTAATATTCCCTCATGTTAACATCATGACATACTGCTATTGTATAGAATACCATACATTGTATTGAATGCAGATGGGTTTCTTCTAAATGGATATGATTAAGATAAATAAAAAAGATTTTTAAAATTTAATTTGATTTTTAAAGTGACACAATATTACTTATGGTATACAGCATGATGCTTTCAAGTACACATACATTGCGAAATAGTTCAATGAAGGAATTCACATGCAGAGCTACACATTCTTAGTGAGGTTTCCCATAGTGAGAATTGTAATGTATTCTTAATGATTTTTCAGTCTGCAATATGTTTCTTAACTATAAATCACAATATTTTATATAGTATATCTCAAGATTATTTTCCCTTAAAATAGAAATGTTATAAATGTTATACTCTTTGACCAACATCTCCACACATACTAATATAAACATCACATAATAATCACTGAGCTGTTTAGTTTTGTGTCAATTTGACACAAGATAGAGCCATTTGAAAGGAGGGAATCTCAATTGAAAACATGGTTCCATAAGATCCGGCTGTGGACATTTTCTTCCTTAGTGATTGATGGGGGATGGCCCAGCCCATTGTGGGTGACGCCCACATTTCACCTGGGCTGGTGGTTCTGGGTTCTATAAGAAAGCATACTGAGCAAGCCATAGGCAGTGAGCCAGTAAATAGCACCTCTCCATGGCCTCTGTTTAAGCTCTTGCCTCCAGTCTAGCACTAATTGACTTCCTGTCCTGACTTCCTTCAGTAATGGACTATCATATAGAACTATAAGCCAAATAATCCCTGTTCTCTCAAGTTGCTTTGGTCACGGTGTTTCATCACAACATTAGCAGCCCTGGATAAGACAACTATTATTCTACTATCTACGTCTATGAATTTAAATGTTCTCATTTTATACCAGTAAGATCACATGCCCTATTTTTCCATGCCTGGCTCATTTTGGTGACTCTTGTGTCTTTCTGATTCATTCATGCTGTTGTAAACAATAGAATTTCCCTCTTTTTAAAATGGCAGAATAGTATTATCACATACCATGATTCTTTGTCCACTTTTGTGGTGATGGACAATAGGTTGATTTTATATCTTGACTATTAGAAATCCTCTTGTAGTGAATATGGATTTGTGCGTATCACTTCAACATATGGATTTCAGTTCCATTGGATATCTATCCACTAGTGGAATTGCTGTATTACAAGTAGTTCTATTTTTAACTTTTTGATGGTTCTCAAACTGTTTTATGCAAGAGTTTTATTAATTTATATTCCCACCAAAGTAAGCAAAATTTCTCTTTTCCTCACATCCTTGCCAACTCTTACATATTTGGTTAATAGACATGTGTATTACTTTTCTGTTGTTGTGATAAAACACCATGACCAACACAATTTACAAAAGAAGGCTTTAATTGAGCTTGTGGTTCTAGAGATATAATGTTCTATCATAGTGTGGCAGAGAATCAGCAAACAGGATACATGCTACCTTGAACAGCTGAGAGTTAACAATTTGATCTGCATGTAGGAGGCAAACAACAATCATAATGGGAATGGCATTAGTTTTTTTAAATCTCAGTATCCATTCCTAATGCCATACCTCTTTTATCAAGGTCACACTGCTTAATCCTTCCCAAGAAATTCCATCATTTTGAACCAAACATATAAGCCAAATGGACCATTCTCATTCAAACCACTATAACATCATAACAAGTTTGAACTGTTCCCTGTTGTAAAAGGAATGGTGGGCAGCTTCCCGCCACCTGGCTCCTGGATTGCTTTACCCAAAATAATTACATGGAAACTGTATTCATTTAAATACTGCCTGGCCCATTATATCTAAGCTCTTCTTGGCTAACTCTCACATCTTAATTAACCCATTTCTAATAATCTGTATATCACCACTTTATGTGGCTTACCGGGATGAGTCTAACTGGCGTCTATCTCAGAGAGGAGAACCATGGCGTATGCCTGACTCTCTTTTCTTTCTCCCAGCATTCTGTTCAGTCTATTCTGCCTCTCTAAGCTGCTGTCCAATCAAAAGGCCAAGGGAGTTTGTTTCTTTGACCAATGAAAGTAACATATAGACAGAAGGCCCTCCTACTCCATTTCCCCTTTTTCTGTTTAAACAAAAAGGAAGGCTTTAACTTTAACATAGTAAAATTACATATAACAAAACAGTTATCAAGCAAGAATTACAATATTTAGATCTATTTTAGCCTTTATTGTAACAAAGGAAAACAATAACTATCTATCTATTCTTCAACTCCATCAAAGACTCCAAAAGGATATAAAATTACCTAAGTAAACAAGAAGTAAGCAACTTCCAAAACTCTAGAAATGACAGAGAATCTCACTGCCTGTTCAGTCACCCAAAGTTCTTTTATACCGTTAGGGCATCCATCTTCAGCCTATAGGCCTATAGTATCCAGAGACATTTCCATGGAGCAGGAAAATTCAAAGACGTTTCATTCACCTTCTTTTGTGTCCTGCAGAATGTCTCACAGACTCTTTCATGAAAAAGGAACCTGAAAGACTATCTCACCTTTAGGTAAGTTCAACAGTCCTCTCTCTGCAGGTTCTCTGTGTCCAGTTTATGCAACAGTCCAGGCAAGAGCAGTTTCTTGCCCAAATGGCTATCAAACTCCATAAGGAGCCTCTTTGATGCCCATCGTCCTCTTGAAGTAGATTGGTGCTGCCAGGAGCAGATGTATCTCATTGTCATGAAAAGCCCTAAGTTATTAAAACATTTTAAATGCCAAATTCTGTAGTCTTTGAAAGAGATGAAGAATGCCTATCTAACTGTAATATATCTCTTTATATCTATAAAATCTAACATGACTACAAGCTTGACTATTATCGATGATTAGCCATTAACAACCTATATTTTCTACTTTTTATATTTTGAGAGAGTACTCAGTAAACTGACTGAGCTGCCCTTGAACTCACTGTAATTAGTGCAAAGCAGGCCCTGAATTTGACTTACCATTTTCCTATCTCACCCTCCTAAGTACCTGGGATTAGAGGCCTGTGCCACAAAGCCTGGTTTTGATTTCTTTTTATGAGAACTCTCCATCTGAGTCCTTTGTTTATCTTTTGATTTCGTTTAATATCTATCAAGGTGATTTTGTGTATATATGTACAATACATGGGCTGGTAATCACTGATCAGGTATGTAATCTGCAGTATTTCCTCCCACCCTATGAGTGCATCCATGCTCATTTCCCTACTTCTGTCACTGCATTTTCATTTGATGTGTTCCTGTTTGTCTATTCTCCTCACTGTTATAATGTAGGCTTCCTCTCTGTATGCCGTGAATATGTTTTATTCTCATTGTTTAATAAAGAAGCTGCTTTGATCTATGGCAGGGCAGAATATAGCAGGATTGGAAAGCCAAGCAGAGATAGGAGAGGAAAGAAGGTGGAGTCAGGCAGACACCATGTAACTGCCAAAAGAAAGGATGCCCAGAACCTTTACCAGTAGGCCACAGTCTCATGAATACACAGATTAATAGAAATGGGTAAATTTAATATATAAGAGCTAGCTAAGAATATTACTGAGCCATTCATTGGCCAAACAGTGTTGTAATTAATGTAGTTTTGTATGATTATTTGGGTCCAGGTGGCCGGGAAGCAAAAGCACAGTCTCTGTCAGGATTGTTACCTGAGTTTTGAGGGATGCATCCAAAATAATCATTCTTCAAACTAATATTATATCATTTTTATTCTGTTTTCTCCTGATGTTTTATACTTGTTTGCCATATATTTAATTTTTAAACTTATTTTGTGTTGACTTTTGTATGTGGTAAGAGACAAGGGTTTATATTTACTTGCCTACATAGAGACAGTTTTCCTAACATAAGCTTGTTGAAAATAAATTAACCACACCTGTGTAGATTAATTTGCATCCTCTTAATTCTGTTCCATTGGTCTATGTATCTGTTTTAAACCACAGTACCCTGGTTCAATTTGTAGCATCCATGTGGTAACTTATAACTATCTGTAACTTCAGTTCCAGAGAAGTCATGGCCTTCTTCTGGCCTCCATAAACTCCATGCATACAAGTGGTATACAGACATACATGCAGAAAAAACACCCATGTACATGAAGTATGATACTTTGGCCGTACCTAGAGAACAATTTTTACATAAAGTTTTCTTATATGTTTTAAATATTTTGGGGAAAATATTTAGGAGAAGTGTTGTTAGACCACATAGTAGCTATAGTTTTAATTTTACAAGAAAGTGACAAGTTCTTTCCAAGGTAGTTTAATCATTTTGTCCTAACACAAACGATATATGAAAATTCCATTCATCCTATACCCTTACCAACACTTACATTATCTGTTCTTTGGGAAGGGGCATTTTATTTGTCATAATACCATGCATTTTGCTTTAATTTGCATTTCCCTTAAAATTGACATTTTAGGCCAAATTAAAATAAGTTATTGGTTTTAAAATTTTTGTTATTTTATTTATAATAAATTATTTTGTTGATTGTTTGTATTGAAAGAAGAAAACTTAGAGGAGTCAGTTTTCTTCTTTTATCTTGTGGGTTCTAGGGTCTGAACTCAGGTTGTCAGGTTTGGTGACTGTTAGTTGCTTTTACCCACTGCCCATATTGACACTTCCTATTTGACCTTTTATAATAGATGTGAAAATTTTGCTTGTTTTAATGGTATTGTTATCATTTTATCACTGAATGGCAAGAGTTCTTTGTATTGTTTAGGTTACAGATACTATATCATATGCGAATATAGACATTGATACTTTTGTCATTTGGTGATATGTAGTCTGCCTTAATTTTGAAAAGTGAAAAATTGTTAATAGCCTGGAATAGTAATAATGATAAATAATAGTTTTTAGTTTCCCCATATTTTTCTGGAAAAGTAATTCTTGAGGTACATATGGAGAAGTATGTAACTCCCAGTTACAAAAGGATTGTTGGAAGTGAACTGTATTTGAGAAGGTAGTTTATTTGCTCTATGCCTCAGCCTCTAATCTATATTATATACAATACCTTCAAGATCTTTTTGACTTGCAATATTTCTGATCTATTAGTTTTATTACAAAATAGTAACAAAGACACTTTTGGTTAAGAACCACTATATTGGTATATTTGTTGACTGTCAAGGATCCCAGGAAGATAGGATAGGATTCAACATTACCACCCAGAAATCTTTCCATTTCTTTTGATCTTACATTTCAAAACAAAGATCCTTTATAAAATTTTGTTTTTCTTGATAAGGCCACAGAAAACTCTATACTTAAAGAATTTCAGAGAGCTGAAGAAATGACTCAGAGGTTAAGAGCATTGATTGCTCTTCTAGAGGTCCCACATTCAATTCCCAGCAACTGTAAGGTAGCTAACAACTATTTATTTATAATGAAATCTGATGCCCTCTTCTGGTGTGCAGGAAAACAGACAGACAGAACACTGTATATATGATAAATAAACACATTAAAAAATTTCAGAGATAAACATAATCATTGTAAACTATTTTAGTTTAATCTATTTTTGTCTTGAAGGAGAACAGTTATTGATAGCAAAAAACAAAACAAAACAAAACAAAGTTGAGAAAGTTTTGTACTTCAATGAATATAGAAAAATTTACCCTTGGGTTAGAAATCTTGACCCTTGGTCACTAAGCATTTCTCAGTGAAACCCAATTACTAAAAGTTCCTAATATTACTTCTCTCTCCACTTCAGTAAGGGTAGGAAGGAAGTACAAGACTTCTACCCTCAAAGGGGATGCTTATGACAAAGGAAAAGAAAAGGTGTTCGTAATTAGAGTCTAAGAGAAAGGATTATAGTGTAAGAAGTCCTTTTGGTTTTTACTATATGTAACTCAGCTAAAAAAGTATTCAGATTTGTCATTATGGTCAAAAGATGAAAAATTGGATTTTAGGGGACACTGAGGAAAACTCAAACTACTCTATGATTCTGCTTTCAAAGTCATCTGTGGAGATGTCTGCCTTATTACTGCTGCTATAGGAACTTGGAAATGTACTGAAGCACTTTTTTGCTTCACGTCATTCTTTGAACAGAAACAAAATCTACATAGGATTTTCAGAAGGTTCTGATTACTGAGAAGAAAACAACTTGGGAACAGGAAAATAGTATATCTACACAGGAATTTAACTTGAGCTTCCTAAGTAGGAGGCTTCTAAAGAAGAAATAGGAAGTGGTCATTTATTGATGTTTTCATTGCTCCATTAATCTCAGAGTATACGAGTAAGAACAGAAATCCTGCCAGCCTTAGCCAGATGCTTTAGGCTTACAAAATTAATCATGTTGTATAACTGAAGGAGATTTTTGTGGGATAAAAAGAAAACAAAAAATCTTATAAGTTGGAAATCAGATAAACAAGCAAAAGACCAATAGACAAAAATGCACAAAGCAAGATGAGACAAAAGTCTACAAAATTACTATTGTGTTGGCTTCATTTTGACCAACTACTCCTAGGCCTTCTCTGAAGTGTGGTTATAGCCCACAGTGAGATTCCATCAGAGAAAACAAATTTTCCTCTGACAACAGGTATCAGTTGCATATTAGCTTGTTAGTTGAAGGTAAGAGCCCATGTCCACTTCCCCATCTCACAGCTGGGACCCCTTCTGGCTTGAGCTTCTGAAGGCCTTGTGTATGCTTTGAACAGTCTCTGTGAGTTCATATGTACGTCAGTTACATTGTGCATGGAAGACACTGTTTACTTGGAGTCAGCAATCACCTCTTAAAATCTTTATGGCCTCTCTTCATAGAATCTTGAGATTTGAGGGAGGGTCTTTTTTAAAGACATCCCATTTAAGGCTATGTTTTCCAAAGTCTCTCATTCTTGTTCAGTTGTGGATTACTGTGTTAGTCACCATAAACTTCAAGAAGCTTCTCAGACGAGGGCTCAGTGAGGTATTGATCTATGGGTATAGTTTGATATTAGGGCTCATTTTATTGCTAGATATCTTTAGCAGGACAATATTTCATTTTCTCCCAGGCACATAATCTATCTAGTCATAGGTTATTGTTCACCAGAGCAGGGTCAGGCATAGGTGTAATATCATGGAGTGGGTCTTAAATCAGAAAGTTGCTGGTTACTTTTATATCAGTTGTGCCACTGTTGCCCCAGTATATCTTGCAGGCAGGTCACTGTTGTAGGTTGCAGAGAATATAGCTGAGAGATATTGATGATTAGCTTTCTATATTGCCTCTTAAATGGCCCTTAATTTTAGCTGTCCTCCCCCATATCCCGTCTCTCATTGCCCTCTTCCCTCCCACTCTCCATTTGATCCTCCCATTCTAGCCCCCATCCCTCCTGCCCATCCTTAACTATGTGTTCTATTCCTCCTTCCTAGGAAGAAATCTATGCTTCCTCATTAGTCACTCTATACCTAACCTCTGTGGGTCTATGGATTGTAGCTGGCTTATCATTGACTTAACAGCTAATATCCATATAAAAGTAAATACATATAATATTTGTCTTGTTGGGTCTGAGTTATTCAACTCGGGGTTATATTTTTCTAGTTCTAATTTTTCAACTGCAAATTTCATGATTTAATTTTTTAATGACTAAGCAATATTCTATTGTATAAATGTACCACATTTTCTTTATCCACTCACCTGTTGGAAGATATCTAGGTTGTTCCAACTTCTGGCTATTATGAATAGAACAACAATAAACCTGTTTAAGCAAGTGTTTTTATGGTAGCATGAAGCATTCTTTGGTTATACGCCCAAGAATGATATACCTGAATTTGTGGTATATCAATTTCCATCTTCCTGAAAAAAAAAAAGCCACACTGATTTCCATAGTGGTTGTACAAGTTTGAACTCACACCAGTAATAAAGTCATATTCCCACCAGTAATGAATACCCCATACTCCACATCCTCAACAGAATTATCTCTCTCTCTTAATTGATCTTAGATATCTGACTGGTATAAGATGATTTCACTATGTAGTCTTGTATTTCTCTGATGGTTAAGGATGTTCAACATTTCTAAGTGTTTATCAGCCATCTGTGTCAAATCTTTTGAGGACTCACTGTTTAGTTTTAAAGCCCAATTTTGCTTGTGTTATTTGCTTAACATAGCAATTTTTATTTGTTGCAGATAATGCAAAGGTGGCAATGGTTGGCCTCTAATTTCCATGGAAGATGCTTTAGTTATGAGTCAGCTTTAGCCAAACAGTTTCTCTATCAGAATCCTAATAGTAAATAGACATCCTACTTCCTCAAAGCAAAATTGTGTGCTCTTTGAAAGTGCTATTTGGACTCAGTTCATAGTATGAATGTTTAAATTACTAATTTTTTAACGGTGGAGTTGGTTCTGTGAATGAAAAAAAAATGCCAGTAATTCTTACAATAAAAAGTGTATTTATTGCTTTTATGGCAAATATAAAGACTATCACAGCAGGGAACAGTGATTTGGCTCAACTTCAGATATAACAATGGTAGCAAGGGACATATGGATAATTAGAAAAATGAGGGAGATCTGTGGATTGCAAATTATAAAAAGAGGTCACAAAGCTGTTGATGACAGGCTGAAGAGTTTGGCAGCAAAGGCAGGGGTCAAAAACTTGAGAATGAACAAATGTAAAGTGTTAATCCCATGTAGACTCGTTTATCAGGAGTTTTGTTATAATTGGACTAGGTGGACCCAAAGACAAAAAATAAAGATGGCCCGAGGAAAGAAAGCCATGCGTTAGAGTTGTGAGAACACTTTTTAATGACAAATTAGGATACTTGAAACTTACTCATTGATAATTTGACAAAGGTAATGATAAGGTCAGATATAGTTTTCATGAAGAAAATGAGGCATGAGAGTGGAAGTGGGTTTAGACAGAAGAATTTAGACCAAATCAATTTTAAGGACTTTTTAGACAGTGGCAGAAACAATAGAAAAAAAAAAAAAAAACAATACCGGATCAATGCATAAAGGGTAGAGTTAGGAGGAAGATGTCTATATGAGAAATAAAATGGAAAGTCTGAAATTGGAGAAGGTTGAAGAGACCAAAAATCATTGTTAGATTAGAGTCCTGTAAAGAAAGAGCTTTATTCCCAAGTTAGGGTAATTGTAACTTTACCTGTTAATGGGGCATTTTTCAAATTTTCTGGTAGAAAACATGCTGAGTTCAAAAAGCCTCCATTGCTTATTTGCTCCCATGTACAGAGAATGTGCTGCACGTCCAATGAAAAAAGCAGGAGCTGGCAAAACTATAAGAAGACTTAAGATAACTTTACCCATTCTTGACATTTAGCTTCTCACAAAAATATAAAAAAAAAATAATATTTATTCCTCATGTTTTTTGTTTCTTTGTTTATTTCATTTTTTTCCCAGGGATTAAAAGGCTTCAGGAATCCAGTGTAATGGATGCACCTGCATGCCTTTCTAAGATTCTTTATCTCTGTTTTTGTTGATGTCAGATTTACCAAAGACCAAGGGAATAATTTCGTTGCCTTTGAAGGACTCCTTGGAATGGTGCTATCTTAAAAGGATCTACTAAACTCTCCTTCCAGTAATCAGTGAAACCACAAATGACTTCCATGTGTCCTGAGGCATTTGGCAGTCATTAGTGATAATGGTCTCCATCCAGTTTTGTTCTATTTTCTCCAAAGGAAAGGGCCTTCATCTCTTTTTATAGATAATTCTAAAGATAAAAGTGGCTCATATTTATAAAGGCATATTTGTTGACCAGAAATGTAAATCACAGCCTTCTCTGATTCATTGACCTTCTCTGGAGTTCAGTGTCCAAAGTTCTGAAAGAAAGTTCATCAATGTCAAGTCACTCACTGATTCTCTAGAGAAGGGTAGTGTTCCCGGGAAGGAAGAAAGAGAAAATTGTCAACAAAAGCTGCTATTGATTACCTGGTTCCAGTCAAATGAATCTTCCAAGTTATCACAGTTCTAAAATTGTGAACAGGAAATACTCTTGGCAATTTGTATAGAAAAATCACCTAAATCTTCCATAGACTCCTATGTTGCTTGGGCTCATGCCAATTGTCTTTGTCAGTGTATTTGATTTATGATTTTATAACTTGTTCCACATTTGTGTTTCATATTTCCTGTTCTTCAGGAGTTAGCCACTGGATCAAAGAACTTTTCCTTCTTTTAATGGTAAATGATATTTAGAGAGCACAATTAGGCAGACATTGTTACAAGACTAGAAATTTCTTCTGCTTTTTGGGACAAAACCACACAAATAATATGGCTTTGAGAAACATGAAATCCTCTTCTTTATACATGAAAAGTGGTAGTCTATCAGTTTTTCCATGTGGTTTTACCTAATAGTTAAAAAATACACGGTGATATCATACAATTCAAATTTGATTTTACAGAGTTGATATTAAATGTCTTTATTTCTATTTGTATTTTGTCGCTTTTGCTTAAAATGGATCTGTCATTACAACTATTACTTTCCACTATATTAGTAAGAATTCAACAATGTCAATACTAATATTATTATTTTCCAAATAATTACTAGAAATTATTTTATCAATAAACAATATAAAAATAGAGGGCCTGAATTCTATAGGTTAAGAAAGACTTAAAAACCACAATGTTATTAACATATGAGTCTTATTTGATTTTGAGAGGGTCAGGGTGGGAGGCCAAATCAGAGCCTTGACAGGCTCTCCTAGTAGTTCTGATAGAGACCAGAGTCATGACAGGTTTCTAATAGCCCCTACCAGGAACCAGACCTTAGTTTCGATTTACTGGATGTGGCTGGAGCTGAGCAAACAGTTCTCAGAGAAAAACACAACTCAGGGGCAACCACTCAACAGGCACCACCTTAGTCTTCTGTTGGCTCAGCAGATGACCACAGTTTCCTGATAACTAAAAATAGCCTTCCCTCCCTGCTGCTAGAAAGTTCCTAATCATTAGGAATCCCACCAATCAGCCCGGAGACTAATATTTCCTCCACCAGTCAGTCCCAGATTAATCCCTCCTCCCTGGAATTCCCCTAATTCTGCTTAAAAGGATTTTGTGTCCTTTACTATGGGAATTAATAAAGTACTCTTGTTTATATGTGACTGTTGTTATTCTTTTAGGGGCTAAACAGGAATGTTACATTTTTTCTTTTTGTTTTAAAATGTATATTTTTCTGTTATTGAAATAGATTTTTTTCATATATTTTCTGATTATGATTTCCTTACCCTCTACCCTCTACTTTTGCAAGTCCCCCTCCATTTCCCCTCCTATCCAAAACCAACCCCTCTCTGTTTGTCATCAGAAAATGACAGGCTTCTAAAGAATTATAATATAGTATAATATAATAAGATGAAAGAAAAAGAAGCACATTGGACTAGGACAAAATGAACAAAGGAAAAAGCGAAGCATGATCAATAAAAACTCAGGGAGAGAAATTGGGGTTCAACCTGAAGATCCAAAAAGCAAAACAGTGCCGGGCAGTGGTGGCGCATGCCTTTAATCCCAGCACTGGGGAGGCAGAGGCAGGCGGATCTCTGTGAGTTCGAGGCCAGCCTGGTCTACAAGAGCTAGTTCCAGGACAGGAACCAAAAAGCCACGGAGAAACCCTGTCTCGAAAAAAAAAAAAAAAAAAAAAAAAAAAAAAAAAAAACAGTCCATTGGCTCTTACCTCCACTTTAGTCTGAAAATGGCAATCCTGCTTCCAGGAATCTCAGAAGGAGACTCTCTCTGAGAGCTGTCTCCCCCATTTTATATTCCTCTCTAAGACTGAGATTAAAGGCGTGCACTACCCAATTTCTATGGCAACTAGTGTGGCTATTGGGATTAAAGGTGTGTGTTACCATTATCTGGTGTGTAAGGCTAACCCGTGGGACTGTTTATTCTCAGATCTTCAGGCAGTCTTTATTTATTAAAATACAATTGAAATACCACTATAAAAAAGAGCCCAAGAAAAGGCACAAGAAACAGATACAGATGCAGAGATCCGCTTGAAATCCCATAAAACACAAAAACAGAAGCTATAATATCTATGGGAAGGTCCTGTGGTATAAAGATATAGATGATAAATAGATAAATAGATATATTTTAAAATATGTAGAATAAATGAATAAATATAATTTTTTTAAAAAAGAAAAATTCCTGACATGAAATTATGAGACACGGAGCATCCAAAGATACCATTGGTTTTGCCCTAAGTCCCTGGGTCTGAGGGTTTCAGTCACTCAAATGATGTGGGAGTCCACTCTGTGTGCTGCGATTACCATTAATGAATAAAGAAACTGCTTTGGACCTATAGCAAGGCAGAACTTAGGTAGGCAGGGAAAACTAGGCTGAATGCTGGGAAAAGGAGAGCAGACTCAGAGAGACACCATACAGCCCTGCTGGGGAAAGAGATGCTGGAACTTTAGCTGGTAAGCTGCAGTCACATGGTGATATGCAGATTACTAGAAATGGGTAAAATTCATATGTAAAATTAGCCAATAAGAGACTGAAGCTTATGGGCCAAGCAGCGATTTAATTAATACAATTTCTGTGTGATTATTTCATGGCTGGGTGGCCAGGACCAAAGAGCAGCTCTCTCTCTTCAACACTCAAGGAGGGTGTAATTGTGGCTTCCATCTCTTGGAGTGGGTCTTAAGCCAAATCAGATACTGGTTGGTAACTGAAATAAGTATTATGCCCTCTTGTACAGCATATTTTGCAGGCAGGACACCATTGTAATAAAAGCATTTGTAACTGGGTTAGTGTTTAAATTTCTCCCTTAACAGCATGCAAAATATCTTCCTGTAGCAGAGATACTATAATATATGGCCATAATGGTCTTGCAAGTTTTTACTCCCACCAAAAATGGATAAGTGGTATGTATCCTTACACCACATCTTTGTCAATAGAGGTTGTCATTTGTTTGATTGATCTTAGCCATTCTGGCAGGTATAAAATAAAATCTCAAAGTAGTTTGAATTTGCATTTCCCTGATGATTAAGGTTTTTACACATATGTTTCACTGTTTCTCAGCCATTTGAGTTTTTGCTATTGAGAATTCTGTTAAGATCGATACCCTATTTTTAATTGGGTTACTTTTTTCTTGTTATCTAGTTCTTTGACTTCTTAATATAGTTTGAATATTAGTTGGTAAAAATATTTTCTCATTCTGTAATATTCTGCTTTGCCTGAATGAGTTTGTCCTTTGCCTTATAAAGCTTTTCAGTTTTGTGAGGTCCAATTCATTATTGTTGACCTTCCTGCCTCTACTGCATTTTGTTCAAT
Organism: Chionomys nivalis; assembly: GCF_950005125.1. Taxonomy (NCBI): domain Eukaryota; kingdom Metazoa; phylum Chordata; class Mammalia; order Rodentia; family Cricetidae; genus Chionomys; species Chionomys nivalis. The sequence continues at coordinate 32,581,517 of NC_080112.1, forward strand.
ACCAAGGGATTTAAGGCTATTCTACATCTTCTTTTCTATCAGATTCAGTGTATCTGATGATATGTTGAGGTATTTGATCTATTTGGAGTTGAGTTTTGTGCGCAGGGTGCTAGGTATGGAAATATTTCAACTTGTAGACTTCCAATTTGAGCAGCATTCTTTGTCGCAGATGCTGTACTTTTGCCAGTGTGTATTTCTGATTTCTTTATAAAAATAAGGTGTCTATGTGTTTATGTATTTTGTCAATTCAATTCACTTGATCAATAGGAATGTTTTTGTGACAGTGCAATGCTGTTTTTATTACTCTTGCTTTTCAGCACATCTTGAAATCAGGAATTGTGAGACTTTGAACTCTTTTATTTTAGTTTTTCTCTCTGTGTGTGTATTTCCAGATGAAACTGAAAATTGTCCTTTCAACGTCTGTGAAAAAAATGTTTTAGCATTTTGATGCTGACTGCATTGAATCTGTAGATTCCTTTTGGTAAGATAGCTATTTTTACTATATTAATCCTATCAATCCATGATCATGGGATCGAGTTCTTCACATCTTCTGATATCTTCTTCAATTTCTTCAATTTCTTGCAGTTTTTATCATGCAAGTCTTCTGCTAGCTTGGTGAGAGTTACCCTGAGATATTTTCATATTATTTGAGGCTATTGTGAAAGGTGTTGTTTTCCTGATTTCTTTCTCAGTCCATTTGTCATTTGTACAGGAAGGCTATAATTCTTGTGAATTAATTTGGTATTTGGCTGCTTTGCTGGAAGTATGTGTTTGTCAGCTGTAGGAATTTCCTGATAGAATTTTTAGGATCACTTATATTTACTATTATATCATCTGTAAGTAATGGTACTTTGACTTTTTCCTTTTCAATTTGTACTCACTTGACCTCCTTCAGCTAAGACTTCAACTACTATATTGAATAGGTGTGAACATCCTAGACAACTTTGTCTTGTTTCTGGTTTTAGTGGGATTGCTTTGAGTTTTTCTCCACTTAAGTTGATGTTGGCTATAGGCTTGCTGTAAACTCTCTTTATTATGTTGATCAGGATTATAATATTACTGATCTTTCCAGCACTTTTATCATGAAGAGTTGTTGTAATATCAAAGGCACTTTCTGTAACTAATGAGATTACTGTGATTTTTCTCTTTCAGTTTGTTTATATGGTCAATTATGTTTATTGATTTGCAATTTTCATTAGGGAAAATTTTCTATGGTTTTGTTGAAAACACTTTCTGTATCTTTGACCTAGGTGTCTTATCCCTACCTCCTTCATATTCTTATATTTGTTCTTTTCATAGTGTCCTAGAAATCTTAAATATTTTATGCCTGCTATTTTGTAGATTTAATATTTTCTTTGACAGAGGTATTCATTTCTTCTATCATGTCTTTAATGCCTGAGATTCTCTCTTCCATTTGTTATATTCTGTCAGTGAGGCTTTCCTTTAAGAAGTTCCTAAAATTTTCATTTCCATATTTCCCTCAGTTTGGGTTTTATTTATTGGTTCTATTTCCATTTTCAGGTTTTGAACTGTTTTAATTCACTTCTTTCTACCATTTGTTTGTGCTTTTACAGATTTATTTATGGGATTTCTTTATTTCTGCTTTAAGGACATCTATCATATTCACAAAGGCTCATTTTAGATCCTCATTTTGTGGTTTAGCTATGTGGCATTTCTCAGGACCTACTGTAATAACATTGCTAGACTCCAGTGGAATCATCTTGTCTTTGTTGTTATTGACTGAGTTACTACTCTCTTGTCTGGGTATCTGGAGTTGAGATTATTATAATTCTAAATGCTGATATCAAGTTTTGCCTTTGTTGGTTGAGTGTTTTGTTCATTGGTTTATGTTGTCCTCTCTGATTCTTAAGAGAGTGTACTGGCTGTGTGTTGCCTGGTAGGGAATTCTTCTGACATCCAGTCATGTGTAGCCACTGGATGTTATGAGTTGAACATATGATTTATGAATTGAATATGTTATGAGTTGATATTAAAAGATGTCACTTAGGAATTGGGATGGATAGAGACAGGATGTGTGGTGTGACTGAAGGGATCCACAGGAGGGCAGTGGTGGCGCACGCCTTTAATCCCAGCACTTGGGAGGCAGAGGCAGGTGAATCTCTGTGAGTTCGAGACCAGCCTGGTCTACAAGAACTAGTTCCAGGACAGGCTCCAAAGCCACAGAGAAACCCTGTCTTGAAATCCCCCTCCTCCCAAAAAAAAACCAAGAAACTAAAACAGAGTGTCAACCACTTGGAAATCTGTTGGTAACATTTTCTCAACCAAGATTCCCTCTTGTCAAATGACTCTAGCTTGTGTCAAGCTGACTTACAAACAAGTTGTCATAACATCCAAGATTTTGTTCTTGATCTACAACATCTCAACTTTCTCCAATCAGCCATTCTAATCAGCCAGATTTTCTAATAAATCCTAATCAATGGGCCATATAGAATCATTAACACAGATACTAAATTTTTTCTGGGAACTTCAGTTCACAGTAGTTAAGACTTTCTCAAGGAAAAGAAGAGGGAGAGAAACAGGGAGAGATTGTCTGTTTATAACATATTCCCAGTTTGTTTTGATGGAGTCAAAGAAAAGCTGCTTGTTATTAGTCAGACAGATGAAAACTAGTGGGATGAAAATATATGGAAATTTTATAGAAGAAAAAGAAAGCAGATTTTGTTGTAACTGGTACAAGGAACTGAAAATCTGAGAAAATGACTCTGACATTGAGAAAATGAGATTTCTTTCTTTATTCTTAGAAGAAAAACAGAATTAGTTTAGTCTCTGAGGGCTCTCTTGGGCTATTGGTAGGTCTGCAGTGTTCTCTCTCTCTCTCTCTCTCTCTCTCTCTCTCTCCAAACCAGCCTTTTTGTGTCAAGATTCTTATTTCCTCAATTTATTGCTTTACATGGTTATGAGTTATGATTTCAGTTTTGCAGCTTTACTTTTAAAAACTAATTGATATGCTATAAGGAGCATCAAATAGCTGTAAGAGGCACGTGAGTGTTTGTGTGTGTGTGTGTGTTCCTGTGAGAGAGGTGTGGGGTTGCCTAGGATAAAAGGAAGCAATGGGCTAATTTTTAAAAATTATGAGATGTATATAAAATGCAGATATGTAATTGAAAGAGGACAGAGAGTTTATGTGTAAACCAGGGAAATTAGAAACTAATTCAGAGGGCCTGGAAAACTGGAGACTGTGAGTCAAGGGAAGAACAATATTTCCTCTGAATGCCGGCTGGCTGGCATAGCAAACACATTGTTGATCAAGTATTTTTCAATAGAATGACACAAATAATAAATGGAAAACTCTTTCCTGTGCCTTTATTAAGTAGTTTTAGCAATCAAGGGCAGCAATTTAAGGGGGATTTTTTCATGAATCCTTAACTGCAAAAAAGCAAAACCATAAGTACACCACAGAAAGATTTTATATAAGGTTAATAAGTAAAAACTGAACCAGGCAGCCATACCTTCAATGAATTCCTTCACAACACTATAGAGGGGACAGTCATAGTCACCTTCAATGAATCTCTTCACAACATTGGAGAGGGGACAGTCATAGTTAACTTTAATGAATCCCTTCATAACATTGGAGAGTGGACAGTCCACGAAAGTTTAGTTTCGATTTAGTCCTCACCTAACAATTGTATTTGATTTGAATTGAGTAATACTTCTAGTGTGGGAGGTTCTTCTGTCTATGTGTTGCTTTTATTGGTTGATGAATAAAGAACTGGTTTGGCCTATAGCATGGGAGGAGGAAAGCAGAGTGAGAGAGATGCTCCAGAACTGTTGCCAGTCAGACATGCCGAAATTTGCTGGCAAGCCACTGCCATGCGGTGATACACAGATTAATGGAGATGGGTTAAATTAAGATGTAAGTGTTAGCTGATAAGAAGTTAGAGCTAATAGGCAGAGCAGTGATTTAATTAATACAGTTTCTGTGTGATTATTTTGCGTCTAAGCTAGCTGGGCGGTTGGGAACCAACAAGTGGCACCTCCTCCAACATACTTCTTTTTACAAGACCCTGTTATAAAGAAAAAATAAAGTCTTAAATTTGCATGTAAATGGTTGGAAATAGAGTAGATTATATTGAGTGAGATAACTCTGTTTAGAAAGAAAACGCCTGCTGGTTCTCACTTATCTGTAGTTGCTAGCATGAAATCTTCAAAAGTGAGTATAGAACATGGAGTAAATAAAAAATAATCTAATAGCAGTAAACAACATTAAGAATGTTTGAAAAATCTGTAACAAATTATATATTATTTTCTATTTGCCTAAAATCACATATAATAGACATAAATGTATGTATAAATATAGTATTTATATATATATATCATATACATAATACATATATGATATATGACATATATATTCTCCCTTTCCTTGAGAAAGAGTCTTATTATTGGGAACTGAAGTTTGTAGAAAAAATAATATATGTAATGAAGGTATGTCACTTGGAGTAATAATATACCCATTATGGACCATAAGCTCTCTAACAAAATTCACAGTACTAGTCATGAAAAACCTTTCAAGTTGATGATCAAGGAGGTCCCGGAGAATCCCAAACTAATATAGGCTTTTGCTATTGCCTTTTGTTGCCTCCAAGAAGTTAAAGGTAAATCACCGTTGCTTAAAACACTATGTACTTTGTACAGAGGACTAAGAGGTATTAAAGCTGGATGTGACCCAAAAGCCTCTACCCTGAGAACTAGCTTTTTTAGTACTGGAATTTTCCATGCAAGCTGCCAAAGAAGGGAAGCAATCAATAATACAAATAATACTACCAGCTGTGATGCGTATAAGCACAACAGTATCCAGCTTGGTATCATTCAAGGTACAGTAGTGGCACTCATATCTTGGTGGTAACCAACAGCTGTCTAATTGGATTTAATGCCCACTCAATAAGAGTAAAATTATGCTTGGTACTATATATCTGCTGTAGAAATTCTTGCAGCTAGTAGCCTTTAAGTTACCCACCCACTTGAGCAGGACCTCATATACTATATATGCTGATGTAAAGCCTGCATCTGCTCTCTCTCTTCTGGCTGCAGCATTTGGTTGTTGTTTCCTGTTTGAGCAGAGCATTGTGATCTGTGAGTCCACCCCTAAATAGATAATCGTCTATTATATTCAGTTCTGAACAAGTGTAAGATTTCATTTAAGCATCCTTCTTCATATACCTAACTGAAAATCCAGAGCTTGCACAGTTATAAGAACATTAACCACTTTTCTAAGCCAATATAATTCCTAACTGAATTCTAAATACTTATATTTGTACAAACAGTTAAATATAGCTCTCATTTGAAAGAAATTTCTCTTTGCAGCTGATGGCTACAACTTGTCAAAATACAAGGACCACTGATCATGTATTGTCTAGCCCCAACTGATACATCTATAATGTAAATCCTGCACCTCAGTCTCAGGGACTGTCACAGAAGAGGGGGCATAAGTTTGTAAGGATAGAGGACCTGGAAGTCTGTCGTGAGATTGTTTCCTAGAAATGTGGTCATTGTTTTTTCCTGCCAAGTAGTATTCCATTGTGTAAATGTACCACATTTTTCTTATCTATTCTTTGGTTGAGGGGCATCATTTACTTCCCAGTTATGAATATTATGAATAATGTTAAAATGAACATAGTAGAGCAAATGCCCTTGTGGTATGAGTGTGTGTCCTTTAGTTATATGCCCTGCCAGGCCTCCTTAGTCTTATTCCCCAGGGAAACACAAGTGGACTATCTGCCCATTCTGCAGCCCCACTGAGAAGGACAATCAGATTCAATATGGAGTCAAGTCAAAGCAGGAACTCAGTTTATTACTGTGAGCATCAGCTTATATAGGTTAAGTGACATCCTGTGATATGGGGGTACCTCTAGCCAATGAGAGACAGCCGAATCCTCTCTCAGGCTGGAGGGGCGTCTACCTAGCTTTTGCTGTCTCATCCTCGCTCAGTTCCCTCAGACTCCAGCAAGGCTTTTCTCTATCCTACAGGCCTCGAGGTACAGGTCCTGGGATAATTTTGGCTCAATAATGCCCAAAATTGGTATACCTGGGTCTTGAGGTAGATTGAATACCAATTTTCTAAGAAACCACTACACCGATTTTCAATATGGCTGCACAAGTTTACACTCCCACCATCAGTGGGGGAGTGTTCCCCTTACTATACACATCCTCTCCAACATCAGTTGTCCTCAGGGTTTTTTATCTTAAACATTCTGACAGGTGTAAGATAGTATCTCAGAATCGTTTTGATTTCCGTTCCCTTGATGACTTAGGGTGTTGAGCAATTCTTTAAGTGTCTTTCAGCCATTTGAGATTCTTCTGTTGAGCATGCTCTGTTTAGATCTATACTCCATTTTTAATTGGATTATTTGCTATTTTAATGTTTAGCTTTTTAATATATATTCTTATATATTTTGGAGATTAGTCCTCTGTCAGATGTGGGGTTGGTGAGGATCTTTCCCATTCTCTAGGTTGATGTTTTATCTTACAAATTTGCAGGCCAATAGATGGAGCTAGAAAAAAAGTCATTGAGAATGCAGTAACCCAGACCCGGAAAGACAAACTTGGTAAGTATTCACTCATAGGGAGTTATTAAGAGTAAAGTATAAAATAACCAACCTATAATCCAAAGTACCAGAGAGTCTAGATAACAGGGACAGCCCAAAGAGGGATACAAGGATTTCCTTGGGAAGGGGAAGCATATCTCCTCTATGGATTCTAAAAATTCCTGTATCTAATGCTGCTGTACTCTCTCTCCTCTGTCTTTTAATATATCTCCAGTCAACTGTATAGTCATATTATTGCTTTTTCCTTGTTCCATATTTCTGTATTTACAATTTTTACTCCAGATATTACTGTCTCGCTTTATTATCTGAGTGCTCACTACTCACGTATCCACGTGTAGTGAATTTTTTTCTTGCATGTTCCTCACGTTCTCCTCCATACTTCTGGTTGCTTCTGTATCATTTCTTGGGGTTCATTCCCACATTGCAGGTACCACTATGTCGGGGTCCAATGCCCCAACATAAACTATTTTTATTACCCAAACACCATTTATCCCCCCCAACATAAACTAAGGTGGAAGTTCATTAACATTCTGTTTCTGGGGGTAGCAGGACTACAGTCACATCAGCAGCTCTCAGCTTGGTCACTAGCTTGGAATTCACATCTCTTCTTGGGTGATCTACATAATTACAAAAGAAAAGGAGCAACATATCCTGAGCTTTTGTTAGGGTAGCAACAGCCTGTCTGGCAGGGTACCTGACTGCTCTGGATACCAACTATGGCCCAAAAACTTGGCTGTCACACCATATAGAAATATGGGCCTACAAGAAACGCACATAGATTCCCTGGGAAAGGGAAATAGACAAGATCTCCTAAGAAAATTGGGAGCATGAGAGTGGGAGGAAAAGGGAGGTGGAAGAGGAGGAGGAGAGGAAAATGAGAGAGGGGAGGAGAACTTGAGGGAAAAGGGTGGTCAGAGTTAGGAATATTTTTTAAAGCGAGCTCCCTGCCGAGGCAAAATACCCAATCAAGACAAATCAAAACAAGCCAAATTAAGAAATATCCAGGTTTAACGGAAGTTCTGTGCTCTCGGGTGGCCCCGAGGGGAAACCGGGAAGCCATGGAAATGCAGTTCCCAGAAAGAAGAGAGAGAGACCACATGTTCCTCTTTCGGGGATCACTTAAATACCCTGGGGAAAAGTGGTCCTGTCCCCACCCCCAGGGAGGGGTCAGGACCTGGCCTGCTGGGATTTGGAGTCCAGACCAGGCCTGGCGGCTGGGATATATGAGAGGGGCAGGAGCCTACACTCCCAACTTTATATTCCAGACTCTTTGGATATAGAGGTGACAGAAAATTGGAGTGGCAATTATGACAAACATTTAGGCTCCCTTTGGGAAAAAGGGGGGCATAGACTCAAATCTGGATACTTCCAGCTGGCACAGAGTGGTGTGGGGAAGGGTAGAGCTAGGTGTCCGCATTTAGTGAGAAGTGTGGCTGGAAAGGCATCCCATGAACTGTCATCCCGGGAAAGGCAGGCAGCTGTTCTTGCGGAAGATAAGGCAGGTGTCTAGGAAAAGAAATGTTATTGCTAAAGATGAGTGTGCCAGAATGAGGAGCAGGTAGGCCATTCATTGCAGCATCCTGGAAAACCAGAGGGCAGAAGGTCCTGTCTGTTGGACAGACCAAGTGTCTTGAGTAGGCACCCGCTTGAGCCTGGAGAGAGGGTACCAGCATCGGTGTCCTAAGAGCTTGGCAGCTGAGGGGATGGTGAGGATTACCATGTGAGGTCCTGTCCATCGAGGTTCAAGAGACCTAGGAGTTAACTGTTTGGGGAGTACTCAGACCCCTGGAGAGAGCAGGGCAGGTTTAGGGGTATTAGGGTCCACTGGTGTATTGACAGGAAAATTACTGTCTGCATGTGAACAGACACGGGTCCTTAAAAGGGAGAGGTAGGGTACGTACCCCTACAGAGGAGGAGTTTGAACTGGGAGGTGATGATTAAGAAGAAAGCACCTGCCATAAAGCAGCTCAAAAGGGCTCAGGCCTGTAGGGGAATGTGGGGTGGCCCTGAGGAGAGGGCCAAGATAACCTAAGTTCAATGGAGAGCTTGGTTAGCTGTTGTTTGATGAGTCCAATTGTCCAGGAGATGTTGAGAGCTTCTGACACGAGCTCCATGACCCTGAGCCACCACATCTGCTGTTTCCCTGGAGACTGGAAACGCTTCTATCCATCCTGTAAAAGTGACCACAAGTTTTAAGAGATAACAGAGTTTTTTGTGAGTAGGCATATGGGTGAAATTAACCTGTCAATCTTTGCCGGGTTGGTGTCCACGAAGGTGGTGTATGTGGAGAGCTCCTTGTGGGTTGGCCTGGGCACACGTCTGGCAGGAGGAATGAACCTGTAAAATAGAATCTTGGAGTTGGATGGGGTTAAAAGGGGCTCCAAGAAGTGGAACAAAGCTTTGGGGAAGCGGCTAAGGATATCTCCACCCAGTAAATGTGCTGGGTAAGCCGGCATCACTAAGAAAGAATGAGAGAAAAAAAAATGTCCTGCAAGAATGCAGGGCAGTGGCAAAGTTTTAAGTGGGGGAGAAATGGGTCCCATATACCCCTATAGCTGAAATTGGTGAGGGAAACTTAAGGCCCGAGTGAGAATAAAAGTAATGGACTTAGCCACCATTTGTAGCTTTACCTGTAGGCTCTGAGAGGGTTATGGGATATACCAAGTCTGGGCAGCATCAATCCTCTGCAAGGCTGGCACAGTTTCACTGTGATGAGGCTGGACCTCCATGACTTGGCATAGAGGATGAGACCACATGGGGGCATTGCGATTTCCAATGTCCAGGTTGCTAGCAGATAGGGCACAACCTCGGAGCAGGTGTAGTGCAATATCGTGCCATGTGACTATTTAGGACACACTTGATAGAGCCGTGTGGTTGGCTTCCCTTGTCCCCCCTTCTTGTGACCTTAGGGCAGTTGCTAATGCGTGGGCCTGTAGATTGTTGTAGCTTTGTCTGTTGGGAAGACTCAGCTGATTCCTTTCGGGCATTAAAAACTTTAAAGGCCATTTCACCAATTCCCATTGGTGTTTGGGAGTTTGGGGACCATCCTCAACCTTTTTTTAACACTTTCCTAATATCTGGTACTGACTGAGGAAGCAGAATGACTAGTAGAAAAGGAACCTAGCTGATTTTCTACCTGAGAGAGATTTGGAAGAGAAAAGGGAGTACAGGAGGGGTTAGCCCAGTGCGCAGAAGAGGTCCAGGAGTGGAGCGGAGAGGTAGGAGTGGGAGGGGAAGGTGGAAGTTGACCTTGAACCTCCAAATTGGTAAAGGGAAGGGAAAGAATGTTGCTCCACAGGAGGGGGTTGGGAAGTATGTGCTAGAGGGAGTGGGGGAGGGGCCAGTGCCTCTGGCAGCGTGGTTCTGTGAGACACTGGCTACTAAAGGGAAGGAGGGCAAGAGCACAGAGACCAAAATCCATGGACATATATAGGTAAGCTCTGTTCATTTGTATCAGACAGGCTCAATTTAAAAAGATTTTGTAAGAGGCTTACAGAGGCAACAGCGGACCTGGCTTTGAACTGTAAGTGCCCATTTTATAGTCTATGCCCAACCATGTGGCCTAAGTTCACTTCAGCGCATCTGCCAAAATGGCTTTTAGGTCCAAAAGGGGGCATGGAGATTGAATGCCTGGCGTCTCGAGGCAAACAGATCTCTGTCTCAGCCAAGCCCGGTCCCATGGATTGACCACCGCCTGGGACTCGAATTCCTGGCGTGAGCTTACGACTTCAACAGGAATCCAAAAATGACAAAAATAAGTATGAATGGGTACCCCCAAAACCCTATAGCATAGACAAGAAAAGGGACCCACCAAGACGCAGCCACTGTACCCCAGAAGCTGGTTTTAAGCATGGCATAGAGAGTTTGAATTGTAGACTAGGGACCTTTCAACACGTGGCCTGCTGCATGGAAAGGGCCTGCCCTAGCTTGGTGGGACCTTCAAAATGTTAGGAATATTTCCTAAAGTGAGCTCCCTGCCAACGCAAAATTCCCAATCAAGCCAAATTAAGAAATATTCAGGTTTAATGGGAGTTCTGCACTCTCAGCCAAGGGGGAAACAGAGAAGCCATGGAAACATGACCCCTGGGAGGAAGAAAGGGACACCATGTTCCTCTTTCGGGGAGATCATTTAAATACCCTGGGGAGTGGTCCTGACCCCATCCCCAGGGAGGGGTCAGGACCTGGCCTGCTGGGATTTGGAGTCCAGACCAGGCCTGGGGGCTGGGATAGATGCAAGGGGCAGGAGCCATGCTCCCAACTTGACAGTCAGAATGAGGGAAGAATAGAAACTGAGAGCAAGAAAAGAGATATCTTGAGGAATGGAGCTATTATGGGGTTAGCAAGAAACATGGATGTAGAGAAATTCCTAGGAATCCACAAGGATGACCCCAGCTAAGATCCTACGCAATAGTGGAGAGGGTGCCTGAACTGGCCTTGCCCTATAGTCAGATTGATGACTATTTTAAATGTCATCATAGAACCTTCATCCAGCAATTGATGGAAACAGAGGCAGAGAACCATAGTGGAGCAAGGGGTTAATCTCCCAAAGTCCAATCGAAGAATGAGAAGAAAGAGAAAATGAGCAAAGAGATCAAGACCCCTGAAGCAACTTATCTGAGCTAATGGGAGCCCACCAACTCTGGCCTGACAGCAAAGGAACCAGCATAGGACCAAACTAGGCCCTCTGAATGGAGGTGAGTGACAGTTACATGGCTGGGGCAGACTGTGAGTCCATTGGCAGTGAGACAAGGATTTATCTCTACTGCATGTATTGACTTTTTGAAACCATTCTCTTTGGAGGAATACCTTGTTCAGCCTAGATATTGTAGACTGCCTTGATGGGTTACTCGTCTAGGGTCTGTAACCCGCCTGGCTGGTCAGTTATTCCAGGGTCACGGAGAGGTACCACCTGAAAGACATGGGCTGATAAGAGGAAGGAGGCTAGGCAGATTTGTCGAAGCCTCCGTTTATTAGCGTCATGGTTACAGCTTATATAGCCCCTGGATAAGGAGCTTGGGGGGCTGGGGCATGGGATCTTGCCACGTGGTCCACGCCGGTCACGTAGGCCAAAAGGTTACGATCATTCAGGTCACGATTGCTCTGCCAGGAGTTCACAAGTTGACACACCTAGTTCTCTGGATAATTAGAGTGTGAGGTGGGCTCCGCTAACAGATAGCTCTCTATTAACAGACAATTTGGGTGTGTGATAGGCTTTGTCAATAAAACAATTCTCAATACAATTGGGAAGTGGAGCCCTCTGCAAACTTCTCAGGGTGGTGATCCCTATAATATATACCAGATATAGTGGGTGGGGAGGGGCTTGGTCCTGCCTCACAGCATTGTGCTAGACATTGTTGATTCCCCATGGGAAGCCTTACCCTCTCTGACGAGTGGATGGAGGATGGGATGGGGATAAGGTAGAGTGAGTGGGAGGATGGGAGGGAGTGGGAACTGAGATTGGTATGTAAAATGAGAAAAGGTAGTTTTTAAAAATAAATATTTTAAAATCAGGCCTATAGATCTTTCTTCGATTAATCAGGAAATACAAGCAACAACAGAAAAATTTTTTTTTTGGTATGAGAAAACAGATAATTTAAAACAATGTTCATTCTTTTGGAATAAGTTTTATTAGCTTACGTTAATTGTACAGAGGTTCTGTCTTAATGTTTCTATTGTTACAACAATATACCATTACCAAAAAGCAAGTTGGAGAGCAAAGGGTTTATTTGGTTTACACTTCCAAATCAAAGTCCTTCATTGGAGGAACTCAGGGAAGGTACCTGGAGGCACAGGCCACGGAGGAGTGCTGCTTACTGACTTGTTCCTCATGTTTTATTCGATCTGCTTTCTTAAAGAACCCAGGACCACCAGCCCAGGGATGGCACCACCCATAATGGGTTAGGCCCTCCTGCACTAATCACTAATTAAGAAAATATTTTATAGCTGGGTCTCCTGAAATTGAGGATCCTTCCTCTCTGATGATTCTAGCTTGTGTCAAGTTGACACTCAAAATCAGCCAGTACATGTTCCATTATGACATTTTATACTTGTATATAATCAGTTTGATCTATTCACCCTCTCTGATACTCTTTTCCTGTGAGTCTTCTTCCATCTATATCCCTAATATTTCTTTTTTTTACAAAGTGGAGCATCTTAACAATAATTGTCCTATTAAAATTAATTGTCAGGAAAAAAGGGTGTAACAGTTGTTGTAACTTAAAAGACTTCAGACTTCATAAATAATTGGAATATGTATTTTACATTTCTACAAACTGACTATAAAAGATACACACCAGGGACCACTCTAAAAATGTGAATATAGATCAGGTATTACTTGTCTTAGGAAACAATTAATTTTATCAAGTGTACAAATGATATTGCGGCTATATGGTAGTATGTCTTCTTAAAGTTGTAGAATGAAGTGTTTTTCAAAGAAATCTCATGATCTATAATTTATTTTTAAATACTTCACTATAGAAAAAAAGAATATTAAAGAGTTTTAACATGAAATTTTCTAAATTTGAAAGTCTTCAAGTAGCAAAATGCTTTGAAAAAGGCAAAATTTTCTGAGCTATAAATTCTGATATGCAAATCAGCATCACACAAACAAGAAAAATTCAGAACAGATAAACACAACAACTATTACTTTTATTTTCATTTTCTCTGCCAATAAACCTATACTTTTCCAGATTGTTGAAGAAGAATGAATGAGCATTACAGATAGGTTTGGAATTTGTATTCTTTCCTTTTTAAATCAATTTTCAGTACTTTCTTCCTCAAAATATAAAAATACTAGCTCACATTTTCATTAAATGTTTTATATTCAGTTTCCCTCAAATAGAAAGGGAAACATGGTAGAAATCCTAAAATATTCTGCAAAAGTTAATGTGCTATGAACATCAGTGTCCATTATTCTGTTTACTGATATAGTTAAACATATCATTGGAGTTTTACAATCTGGAACTATGTAAACATTTTGGAGAGAATACTCAGATTTATGGACTATGCATTTAGTTTTAATGCAAGAAGACCTCTTTCTATCTTGTTTTCATTTCTGTTGAGGTGGTAGCATACCTTGGGAAAGTAAATTTAAGGGAAAAGGGTATAATTTGGTTTATAGTTACAGAATCATAGAATTCATCATGGTGGGGGAAGGTGAGACAGCATGAGGCAAGTTTATCCCATTCTATAAGTAGGCACAGAAACTGAGAGAGAAAGAACACGGTGTGGGAGGAGCCTATACAATCCCAAACCACACTCCTAGTGACATACTTCCTCCAGTAAGACTCTATCCCTTAAAGATTCTGTGAGCTCCTTGGACAGCGCCACCAGCTGAAGAGCAAGTGTTTCAAGACTTGAGCCTATGGAGGACATTTCATATTCAAGCCACAACACTTTGAGACTTGAGTTCATGGTTTTTGTGTCCTCTTATCAGTTTCCAGTTCACAAACTTTGTTTTCCTTACTGACTTAGATATTTATTTTATTTCACTTTTTGGTCATTGTTATTTAGTAATAATATATGGTTCATGTGAATTAAAAAGGAAGTCAGTTGGATAGTGTCCTGTGGGATACTACCTTAATTTCAGTGACCTAAAAATAGTATGTAGACTCTTCCACAGGCATGGCATGGAAAAGCTCATGGTTCAAATTACAGTGGGCAAACAACACATTCTATTGTCACAATTGAGAACACATAACAAGAAGGGTAAGAGGAAAGAGACACAGTAACCTTAGGATGGGAAAACAAGTATGAGAAAGACTACACTTTATGCTATTGGCTTTTCAAGCTATAAATGCAATTTACATACATACATATTTTTCAGTAGGGCTATTCAAAATCAACTTTACCCCAAAATGTTACCTAGTTGTAAAACATTTTTATTGTTCAAATACAAACAAATATACTTTGTTTAATTTACATCACTGTGGTATTTCTTTAATATTTCTAGTTAGTTTCAGCTATCAATCTTTTTTACTATGAGGCACCCAGTAGATGATTTAACTCATTTAAACCTAAACTTTTATAGTTATGGAATCAGCAGACTCAATTTTTTGGTCAACTCTCTAATTTGCACAATTTTTATGACAGTTAATAGTGAAAAGTATATAAAAAGGCAAAAAAACTAAAGAAAAGTCCATTTTTACATTGGAAAATGGATATAAATCCAGGGAATATTTGTATGTTTATGACTTTATATTTAGTATTATCTATTATAAGAGTAATGTTGCCTTACATAGTGCCAAACAGACTTGTTAAACTTTTTCTTCAGTTTAACTACATTGGTTGATGACTAAAGTAACCATGTAATGTAAATTGCAAGAAGTAATGATGCCACATTACAAATAAAGACATCAGCAGAGGTGATTAGATGACACCATCCCAGAAGCAACATGTGCTAATTTCAGGACACTAATTGTACCATGTTTTCACCTATAAATACAGTTATAACAAGGGGAGCTTACTCACAACTGGATCCGTTTTTCCTTAACATATTCATTATCTGGCTTTGTGTCCACACTCACAGAGTAAACTTCCAATCCACATCATTATTTTTACTTTGAGCACCAGTATAGTTAGAGCATACTGTAAACTAGGATGGTTTCTCTGTTGTTATTGTTTTAATCCAACACAAGCCCCGAACAAATTCTAAATTTCAAGGACAAAGGGGTCCAACCTATTGCCTGATGGTTTCATCCTCGGTGCTTTGCCCCACAGTTAGGGCATTGCTAGTTCTGGAAGAGCACTTTGCTGAGTGAACAAATGAGAGGACAAGTAGTGAACGGGCGAGTGAAGCAAGACAAAATCTAAGCTGAAGCCAGGCCTTTCTCTGTTTTAAATACTCCTGGAAAACTCATGCAAAAATCAGTTTAGAAAATGAGATATTCTAACAGTGAATGTGTGCTGGTGCTGACTTCCACAAGGACTCTGGCTCCCTTTTTACTGCATACAGAGTTGAGGAAGGTTTTTGGTAGCTGTAGTCAGTAGTGGCTGTTTCTGTTCAGGACTGATATTTCCTAGTCTAAACCCAGGGATGAAAAATGACAATAGTGAGTGAAATCTGTTGTCAGGCATACCAATAAGCCTTTGAGATTGAAATACAACAAAACCCTGTGTGGTTTTTCATATAAGTAGAAAGAATGACTTGATCTTACTTTGCATTTTACTTTTCTATACAGCTACCAAATGCCAAAACAAATTTATGAACAGGCTTACTCCCTTTCTGCATGACTAAGAATATGAACATGGCTGGACTAGAGTACACATTTGAGTTTCTTTATTAAATTCAAATTCCCTTTTCTTTCCAAGCTTTGTTTTTTATTTTATTTTATTTTTCCATTCAAAAATTTCCACTTCCTCCCTTCCTCCCATTCCCCTCCCACTTCCCCACTCCTCTTCCTCCCTCCCCTTCCAGTCTTAAGGTAGGGCAGGCTACCCTGCCATGTGGGAAGTTCAAGACACTCCCCCCTCCATCCAGGTCTAGGAAGGTGTGCATCCAAACAGACTAGGTTCCAAAAAAGCAAGTACGTGAAGTAGAAACAAGTCCCAGTACCTTTATCAATGGCTTCTCAGTCAGCCCCCATTATCAGCCACATTCAGAGAGTCCAGTTTGATCACATGCTCGTTTAGTCCCAGTCCAGCTGGATTTGGTGAGCTCCCATTAGATCAGGCACACTGTCCCAGGGGGTGGACTAACCCTTCATGGTCCTGACTTCCTTGCTCAAATTCTCCCTCTTTCTGTTCTTCATCTGGACCTTGGGAGCTCAGTCCAGTGATCTGATGTGGGTCACTGTCTCTATCTCCATCCATCATGAGATGAAGGTTCTATGGTGATATTCAAGATATTCATCAGTGTGACTATGGAACAAGGCCAGTTCAGAAACCCTCTCCTCTGCTGCCCAAGGACCTAGCTAAGGACATCCCCATGGACAACTGGGATCCCCTCTAGAGCCAAGTCTCTTGTCAACCCTAAAATGTCTCTCTTAATTAAGATATTTTCTTCCCTGCTTCTATTTCTGCCCTTCCTCCATCTCAACCCTCCCACTCCCCCAAGCTCTCCCCAATCCTTCCCTTTTCCCTTCTTTATCCCCCTCTCCCCTTCCTCCCACTCCACCCCCATGCTCACAACTTTGGCCCAGTGATCTTGTCTGCTTCCAATTTTCAGGAGGATCTATATATGTTTTTCTTTGGGTTCACCTTATTATTTGGCTTCTCTAGGCTTGTGAACTATAGGCTCAATGTCCTTTGTCTATTGCTAGAGTACACTAATGAGTGAGTACATACCATATTCATCTTTTTGCATCTGGGTTATCTCACACAGGATAGTGTTTTCTGATTCCATCCATGTGCATGCAAAATTCAAGATGTCATTGTTTTTTTTACCACTGAGTAATGCTCTAATGTGTATATGTTCCACACTTTCTTTATCCATTCTTCAGTTGAGGGGCATCTAGGTTGTTTCCAGGTTCTGGCTCTTACAAATAATGCTGTTATGATTATAGTTGAACAAATGCTTTTGGAGTATGATTGGGCATCTTTTGGGTATATTCCCAAGAGTGGTATTGCTGGATCTTGAGGTAGGTTGACTCACAATTTCCTTAAAAACCGCCACACTGATTTCCAAAGTGGTTGCACAAGTTTGCATTCCCACCAGCAATGGATGAGTGTTCCGCTTACTCTATATCCTCTCCAGCATAGGTTATCACTGGTGTTTTTGATTTTAGCCATTCTTACAGGTGTAAGATGGTTCAAAGTTGTTTTCATTTGCATTTCCCTGATAGCTAAGGAGGTTGAACAAGACCTTAAGTATCTTTTGGCCATTTGAACTTCTTCTGTTGAGAATGCTCTGTTCAGTTCAGTACCCCATTTTTTAACTGGGTTATTTGGAATTTTAATGTCTAGTTTCTTGAGTTCTTTATATATTTTGGAGATTATGCCTTTGTCTGATGTGGGGTTGGTGAAGATCTTCTCCCATTCAGTAGGATGTGTTTTTGTCTTAATGACAGTGTCCTTTGCTTTACAGAAGCTTCTCAGTTTCAGGAGGTCCCATTTACTCATTGTTGCTCTTATTGTCTGTGCTACTGGGGTTACATAGGAAGTGGTTTCCTGGGCCCATGTGTTGCAGTCTACTTCCCATTTTCTCTTCTATCAGGTTCAGTGTGGCCGGATTTATATTGAGGTTTTTAATCCATTTGGACTTGAGTTTTGTGCATGGTGATAGATATGGATTAATTTGCATTCTTCTACAGGTTTACATCCAGTTATGCCAGCACCATTTGTTGAAGATGCTTTCTTTCTTCCATTGCATAAGTTTAGCTCCTTTGTCGAAAATCAGGTGTTCATAGGTTTGTAGGTTAATATCTGGGTCTTCAATTCAATTCCAATGGTCTACGTCTCTGTTTTTATGCCAATACCAAGCTGTTTTCATTACTGTAGCTCTGTAATAGAGTTTGAAGTCAGGGATGGTAATGCCTCCAGAAGTACCTTTATTGTATAGGATTGTTTTGTGTATGCTGGGTTTCTTATTTTTCCATATAAAGTTGATTATTGTTCTATCAAGGTCTGGGAAGAATTTTGTTGAGATTTTGATGGAGATTGCATTGAATTTATAGATTGCCTTTGGTAGAACTGCCATTTTTTACTATGTTGCTCCTACCAATCCAAGAGCATGGGAGAGCCTTCCATTTTCTGGTATCCTCTTCAGTTTCTGTCTTCAAAGCCTTAAAGTTCAGTCTCATAATCTTTCCAAGGTTTTCAGAGACTTGACTCTTCGCTTTGAACAAAACTCCTGCACCTGATTGAGTTTTCTGTCATACAACTGGATTTTAGATACCTTGTTCCTCTAGTTCTCAGACTTAAAATCTTTGTTGGAGAAATAGCAGAAACTTGTCCTTTTGGTCATACATTTTATTCTTTTGCATCCACAAACAAACCATTTGGATTGATAAATTGGAAACTTTGTTCACAGAGAAAGAATGGAGGTCAATAAAAACCCTCTAGTTACTACAGTATGCATGTCAATTAATACAATCATTCTGAAAGATGCATTATACAATGTCTGGTAAACAAGAACATACATATATCTTATGATCCAGCAATTTTGCTCCCAAGTCTGTACACAAAATTAATACCTACATATATTAGCTAAAAGACATAAATAAAAATGTCATATAATTTCTAATATCCCCTTATAAGAAACTACCCAAATGTCTTTCAACAGTAAATAATAAAAATAAACCATAGTATGTTTAAACTATAGGTTATCATTCAGCAAGGAGAATGAGTAATTTCTAAATATGTGTTAAAATAAATATTATTTTCACAAATTCTTGATAAAAGGAATCAAGTCCCAAAAGGGATGCATGCTGTGTATAAATTTCCAAAGAAAATAAGCCTAAGTGGTTAGACATTAAAATACTATCTCCTTGTAGGGAGGCTACTGACCAGACAGGGAAATTCTATCCTTTGAAAGTTTTTAGAGTTATGGCTATGGATTGCTTCCTTATCTGAGCTTTGAATATGCAGATATGCTAAGTTTAAAATGATTTTTTTGGACATTGGCAACCCAGCCAGGAGCCACACCCTTACAACAAACTGATTTTACCTCTCCCAGGAGGAATCAGTTGCCAATATATCCAGTGCTAGATATTGGGACTTCTACCTCCCTTCTTCGTGTTTGGTTTGGCTTGAGTCTTCCCAGGTCTTGGAAATGTATCATAACCTCTATATGTGCCTCTACCCTGCTGTATCCCCAAAACAATGATTCACTGTAGTCCTCTACCCTCTTCCCCCGTCTCTACTAACTCCCTACCCTTCTTCTGAAATGAACGTTGAGCCTTGGGGAAAAGGAATGCGATATAGAGTATGAAACTCTCAAACAACTAAAAAGAATACAATTTGTTGACATATGCATTTAAATCTGAGTATATTTTGTATGTGTGTTACACTTCAATAAAATGTTTCAAGAGATAAAAGAAAGCCAAAACAGAAAGAAATTTATTCTTGAGATCTTGGGGCTTTTTGTTTGTGAGGTTTGTGTTTTTGTTGGTTTGGTTTGACTTTCTAAAGTTGGAAATTCAACCTAATATATATTCTTGGATACTAAGTCAAATCCAAAGCCTGAAGCAGAGAATATTATAGGAGAAGAGATATAAGATAGGATAAGTATAAATGTCAACATCAACAGGGGTGAAAAAGAGCCACAAATTTTTACAGAAAAAAAAATGTGAAATGAAATATTTTCCAGCCCACTGACTGATAGAATACTTCTACTTCTCCATATCTGTCACTGACCTTCTTATCTATTGATGTTGAGTATGAATGCTTATGTCAGCTGTATAAGAATCTTAATTCATTTTAGTAAGTACTGACCTAACAAAATATTTTATCAATTCATTTTCAAATGTATACATATACACATAATTGCTAAACATATTTAGGAAAACTGACAAAGTTCTACTGAAAGATTGCATACTTATTTGTTACTAATATTACATTCTTAATGGAAATAAAATATTGCATTTTCAGTACATAGTTTTGTAATATTTGCATGAAGAATAAGTAATCCAACATAATATAGACTTGATATGCAACTAAGAAGAGAGAAACAGTGACAGTACCTGATGTTAGAGGGAGGGATTAATCAACTTCCCTAAAGCTCCCTAGTCCACTGTTTTCTCTTACTATGCCATGTTAAGAACAATAAGACAATTTAACAAAGATATCTTTGCGGAAGATTTAAATACCTCTGTGTGCCATTAAAGTATTTTTAAGTTAAAAAAGAGGGCTTGCACAGCTAAATAGACTTTCTAAAAGAATTATCAGATGGATATGCTTATTTATCACATAGAAGAATCAAAATAGTTTATTCTAGTGCTAAAGTCTTTCAGCAATGTTTGTCACTTATCAAAAATTGTGTTAAAATCTTTGTGTAAATTGTATCCATGAGCCATATAGCACCTACAAGCTTTCTAAAATATGACTGTATTTGTCTTGGGCAAATGCTATACATAGAGTATGCACATTAAAATAGATTAATAACTTCAGCATGCTTAAAGCAGAATGTAGACACAACTAAACACACTATAGTTCTCAATACTTGCCTTATGAAGTTTTCAGTTAGCTGTAAAAAGGGAGACTGTAAATACATATTTGTTTTCAGAGAACATGACCATCTGCTAGCATTTCTTTGAACAGGTTTCTAATGTTTTGTTCTTCTCTAGATCACTTTCCCATCCCCAAATGCATTTATTTAGTGCTATAAAACTTGAGTGGTTTCAGTGCACCTCACTGAACAAACCAATCTAATGGTCTCTATGTCAAAGAATTATTTTCAACTGGAGCAATGTCCTTTTTGGTTGACTCTCTGGACAGACCCTATTGTTTAGTATCATTGTTTGCTTAGAAGCCAACCAACTTTTATCTTTCTGAGAAGATACAGTGTTTGGCAAATAGTAGGAGTTTGAAGTCAGAGATCTGAGAGTCAGAACTGACTGCATTGCTTCTTGCCTGGAGAAGGGGAATTCTTGACACTAAAAGTCAGCTGCTTTAAATGTAAAATGAACAAAGAATGTTAAAAATAATCCCAATATCCACAAGCTATATTCATTTATTACTACACAAAGAAGAGCTTTGACAAGATATGGGAAAGCATTTGAATGGATGTTATCATTGCTTAGCCTCATACTCTTTTAACATACATACCTCTGAATCATCTGAAAACATTCCTGTACATGGTTCTTGCCTCTCTGCTTGAGAGTTTTTTATGGATAGCAGAAGCTTTATTAAGTGCACACAGATGCAAACAGATGTTGCAGAAAGTTAATACCCTTCAAGGACAGCCCTTAAAAAGAATAGGGGACCAGACTTGCTAAATAAATGTATCAACCTCTCCATCCCTCTGAAGGAAGATTCAGGAGCATATTTATTATAGTTTCCCCAATAGTTTCTGTAGCACATAATTTTATGTGTCAACTACAGTGAATTAATTTGCACACAGATAGCTTATAAAATATTTTATATGTATATGTATGAAGGTATTTCTGGAAAATTAACATTACTATCAGTAGACTCAGGGAAGAATGTTGCTCTTGTCAATTTTATTGTGCTTCATTTAATCCTTGATGGTATAAACAGAACATAAATGTAGATGAAGGGCCAATTGTACTGTCTTCATTAATTGTGATATGTATCTTGTATCTTCTCTGGCCCTTGGAAGTTAGGGCTCATGATTCTTTGGGCTTTGGATCAGAGTGCTCGAAGATATTCCATCACTGTTCTTGGTTTACTAGATTGTTGGCAGTGGGATTTCTTAGCTTCCATATTCTAACAAATTAGTTTTCATGGCAACTTTCTCTAGACAGACAGGTAGATAAAAAAATGGATGGTTGAACTGGTAGACAAATTAGCAAGCTCTACAACTTACAAAGGGGTTCAGAAATGAAGCTGATAGCTAAACAATCACAAACTGAGGGCTACATGAGATATATATTATATAGGTTAAGATAGTAATCTAACACATCTATGTATATACGTAACAATTTCCGTCTGTATGTGTTAGAATACACATGTGGCTAATAGTTCTGTTTCTTGAGAGGCCCTGAACTATCACAGTTCATATCAGCGTTAAGTCTAAGTGACTTACTGCAATAACATTTTCTTTAATGCTCCCTCATCAGCTTTTCTCCACTCTTTCACTTATGATAATTTCCTACATAAAACAAAGCATGTAGACATTGCCTTATCTCAGTATGTGCTTTAAGGCAGGTGAGGCACAAGAGGATAGTGGTGGTAGTTTTTCAATGTACCTAGGTGAATTAACTCCTTTGCTTCTACCAAATCATCCCCAATTCCTAGTTTGGATGAAATAGCAAACTGCTGCTCTGTATCTTCTGCAAGGTCTGCATGATTTAGCACCTGGAGTCTTTATGGAATATTTGTCATTAGACTGCAGCGAATCTTGAGAAGCTAATTGCAGAAAACATCAGATCTAAGTAAGAAACATGACTCATGGTGACTATCATTTAGCTTAATGTAGAGTATTTCCTGAAGAGTATTCGTATAATATTCTAATTTTAATATTTGGTCTAAGCCATGACTAATTTGGTGTGGGAGGTCCTTCACTAATTTGGTGTGGGAGGTCCTTCTGTCTATGTGTTGCTTGTATTGATTAATAAATAAAAAAATTGTCCTGGCCTGATAATGTAGAACTTAGGTAGGTGGAGAAGACAGAACTGAATTCTGGAGGAAGAAAGCAGAGTCAGGGAGATGCTATGGAGCAGCTGGAGACAGATGCTGGGAATTTTACTTGGTAGGCCACTGCCACATGGTGATACACAAATTAATAGAAATGAGTTAAATTAAGATGTAATAGTTAGCCAATAAGATGCTAGAGCTAATGGGCCAAGCAGTGACTTAATACAATTTCTGTGTGGTTATTTTGAGGCTATGCTAGCCAGGAGGCCGGGATAAACAAGTGGGCCCTCCAAGTACACTAATTCAGTTCTTCTGTATTCAATGAATGAGATAGGCTGTGTTCTATATATTTGATGCAGTACTAAGCAACAAAGATCCATCAAATAGATGGCATCTGAGGATCACATTTTTGTTTTCTCATGGAATTTTGCAGTAGTGATGCTATGAGATAGATAGCAATCCATCAATTAAATAAACTCACGTTTAATTTATTGTTGGGTCCCTAGAGGACAGGCCTTTGCACCTTTACTTGATCTGTTTTGCACCTGAAAGCGGGCAGACTTTGGCGCTAGCCTTAGTCCCACACCAGATTCCAAAGTTCCCCCTGGCACCTCTGACATTTCCGTTTGGTCCCTATGTGACTCTGCCGATCCTATGGACCGGCGAGTCTCTTCCTCCTGTATTTCTACAAGTATCTCTTTTGCCGTGATGACCTTCGGTCTCACTTTCACTTTATCAGTAAGTAGGGCATCGCGAACCAGGCGCCATAGCGAAAAGGTATATATAGGGACGCTATCGGCATCCTCCTTTTGCAGCCGTTTCTGCAAATCTGTTTTTACCTGTTTCCAATCGGAGATGTTCAAATCTCCACCTGTCAAAAACCATGGGCTTGCTGCGGCTATAGTCTTAAGAAAATCTTCTATAGTTCTTTGACCGCGGTTCCTTGTTTCTCTAACAATTTAGCTATCTGACATATCAGGTCTCTCTTACTGCTTGTGGATCCCATTTTTCCCCAATCCATCCTTACGGGCCTAGGACGACCCCGTCTGATACCCCTTCTTTCTCAGATCTCAGTGGGAACCTCCACTTTGTGGCACCAGCACGGCAACTGTCATTCTTCTGAGCGAGGGACGTCGGGATTAACACACAACACAACTTCAGGTTCTGCAGACAAGTCTTTTATTCCACTTTCTCACAAGTATATATAGCCCTCAGCAGGGGAGGCCAAATCAGCAATAGCAGGAAGCTCATCACCATAACTCAATGGCTTAGGGGTAAACATCCTTCGAAACATTGCTGAAAATAACATATTGTTCCTGTTTTTGTTCCTGTTTTCAACTAACCTCAAGAGTTCAAAACAGATCAAGTGGGGGTGCGAAGGCCTGTCCTCTAGGGACCATTATGATACATGTCATGAAAGTGAATATATGAATATAATTGTGTCTCTCAAAACCAAAGTATATATAAACCAACAACATATAAAATTAGTAATAGATTCTTAGCCTTCTTGAAGTAGTTAACAAACCGTATAGTTACATAGTTTTATTTACCATTTTTCTCACAGTAGAAGAATATAAAGGTGTGTTTCTGCTTATGTTACTATCAACATCAAAATGACTTTCCGTGTTATTAACTGGCTTCACAGAATCTTTACTGCTGCCTATTGTGGCAGAATGAATTATTGACAGGGTTAATCTTCTCCAAAATAATTTATCCCTTCTGCAATTTACAGCAATAAGTTTCTTGAGCGTGTATTTACTGCTAAACCCTCCCCTTTTGGCTTTCATAAAAGCAGTGGGAGATATTTGTTACCTTGTTCTGCCATCCTATGTAGTGTTAAATACAATAGTGATGGTTTAATGTGATAAATATACTGGGAAAGACTACTGAGACTTGAATATAATCAATTTGCTCCAATTCTAGTTTAGATGAAAATTTATTGCTAAATCATCTTTTTAAGAGCTGCTTTCGTTATTTCATATTGATCTCCAAATGATTAAGAAGTGGAGTACTATTGATTTATAAATGAAAAAAAGTTCTTATAATGAGAATAAGAAACAGACTGCAAAACTTTTCACTTATAGCACTAGATTTTAATGGTCTCTATTAGCTCTTCCATAGTTCTTGAGCTTAAGCTGGAAATTCTTACAGGTTAAAATAACACATTTTGTTAAGTGTGGGGCTGATATGATAATTTTCAAATGAGAAATATAGCTGGATTTGGCTATTGATATCTGGAATTTATATCTGCACTCACTTTCTCAATCCTAAATCTTGACAATCTGCTTGAAGGTGAGTCTGGAGGGAACATGCAATGATTACTGGTAGTCTTTGTTTCCCACATTAGTTTCTGTTCCTGCCCTTGTCTTGACTTTCTTGAGCTAAAGCTGCTCATGGAGACCTCCTTAATGCTTCAAAACCATTTCACGTTACTTAGAAAGAGCAATGGCTCAGTGCTTCACATGCTCAAGGCCATGGGTTCAATTATTAGCACCACAAAGAAAAAAAAAGGCCCTTTTGATATTTTGTTGACTCAGGTGTTTTTAAAAAGTGAAAGTACATTTTTCTAGTTACTAAAGCAATCAGTTTTATGTGAAAACCTTTCTACAACCTATATTGCCTTTCTTTCCTCAAAGAAGCAGCATTTTCAGGATCACTTTTGGCCCTTCCCTTCTCCTTTGCCTCATATGAAGACCCTCTTTGTAAGAACACATTTGTACATCATTCCAAACACCTGCCTGTCTACTTCTACTAGAAAATCCCTTTCATTCATTTACTAAAATATTTGCATATGGTCTTGTATTTTATTTTTGCTGAGTGCTGCGTGTCAACCTTGGACACTAGTATGAGAAAGTTTCTCTCTTTTCCATTTTACATGCAATATCTTTTTTTTTCTTTCTTTCTTTCTTATTATTACTTAAAAAATACCAACCCAAATTCCCCCTTCCCTCTCCCTCCATAGACCCTCCCCCACACCTCCAACCCTAAGGGAGTGCCATGCATCCCACCCTGTGGAAAGTCCAAGGCCCTCCCTACTATATCTAGGTTGAGCAAGGTTTACATCCAAAGAGAAAAGGATCCCATGAAGCTGGTATCTGCAGTAGAGACACATCCCAGTGTCACTATCAGTGGCCCCTCAGTCTGCCCCAGCTGTCAATCCTTTTCAGAGGAACATGGTTGTTCCCATGCTCGTTCACTCCCAGTCCAGTTGGAGTTGGTGAGCTCCCATTAGTTCAAGAAAACTGTCTCAGTGGATGACCCCTTCATGGTCTTGAATTCCTTGCTCATACTCTCACTCCCTCCACTCTTCAACTGGATCTTGGGAGTTCAGTCCAGTGCTCTGATGACGGTCATTGCCTCTGTTCCCATCTGTTGTTGGACAAAGATTCTATGGTGATATTTAAGATAATCATCAGTTTGACTGCAGGGTAAGGTCAGTTCAGACACCCTCTCCTCTATTGCTTAAGATTTCAGCTGGGTTCATCCCTGTGGGTTCTTGGGCATTTTTCTAGAGCCAGGTTTCTTGCTAACTCTGTAACAACTCCCTCAATCAAGATATCTCTTTCCTTGCTCTCATATCTGTCCTTCCTCTATCTTGAGTAGCCCATTCCCTCAATTTCTCCTCAACTCTTTTTCTCCCCTTTCTTCTACCATCTGTCCCCCTGCTCCCAAATTTTTGTTTGATTCTAATATCTAGGTGGGTCTATATGTTTTTATTTGGGTTCTCCTTATCACTTAGTTTCTCATTGTCCTTTGTTTATGACTTGTATCCACTTATGAGTGATTACATACCATATTCATTTTTTGGGAGGGGTCTGGGTTGCCTCACTTAGGATAATGTTTTCTAATTCCATCCATTTGCATGCAAACTTCAAGATGTCATTATTTTTTACTGCTGAGTAGTACTCTAATGTGTAGATGTGCCACACTTCTTTATCCATTCTTCAGTTGAGGGGTATCTACATGAGGGAACTGCAGCCCTGAGTTGATATCCCTGCCCCCAGTTGAGGTGCTTATCTGCAAGGAAAACATAATAAATTCCCTCTGCTCCTGGAGCGGGGAAGGAAGGAATTTTGAGTGCATGGTGACCTCCTTGATCCCTGCCAGGGTCAGGTTACAGTCCCTTCGCAACCCCCTCCTCATTTGGTGCCATGGTATAAAAGCTAGCCTCAACTGGTCAATAAAAGAAGCTGTTCCACCTCAACCTCATACTCTGTGTATTCATTCAACCTGGGCACCCTCCGCCCAGACTCTTGGTTCCAGCCTGCCCTGGCCCGGCATCTACATTGTTTCCAGGTTCTGGCTGTTGCAAATGCTGCTATGAACACAGTTGAACAAATGCTCTTGTAGTATGAATGAGCATTTCTTGGGTATATTCCCAAAAATGGAATTGCTAAATTGTGAAGTAAGTTGATTCCCAGTTTTCTGAGAAATCGCCACACTGATTTCCAAAGTGGTTGCACAACTTTTCATTCCCACCAGCAATGGATGAGTGTTCCACTTGCTTCACAACCTCTCCAGCATAAGCTATCATTAGTGTTTTTGATCTTAGCCATTCTGACAGGTGTAAGATGGTATCTCAAAGTAGTTTTGATTTGCATTTCCATGATAGCTAAGGAAGGAGAACATGTCCTTAAGTATCTTTTGGCCATTTGAAATTCTTCTGTTGAGAATCTCTATTTAGTTCGGTATACCACTTTTTAACTGGGTTATTTAGAATTTTAATGTCTAATTTCTTGAGTTCTTTGTATATATTGGAGATCAGTCCTTTGTCTGATGTGGGGTTGTTGAAGATTTTTTTCCCATTTAGTAGGCTGCCTTTTTTTTTCTTATTGACTGTGTCCTTTGCTTTACAGAAGCTTCTAAGTTTCAGGAGGTTCCATTTATTTATTGATGTTCTTATTGTCTATGCTACTGGGGTTATATTTAGGAAGTAGTCTTCTGTGCCCATGCATTGAAGGTTACTTCCCACTTTCTCCTCTATCAGGTTCAGTGTGGTTGGATTTATATTGAGGTCTTTAATCCATTTGGACTTGAGTTTTGTGCATGGTGAAACATATGGATTTGTTTTCATTCTTCTGCAGGTTGACATCCATTATGCCGGCACCATTTGTTGAAGAAGACTTCTTTTTTCACTGTATCTTTTTCACTTCTTTGTCAAAAATCAGGTGTTCATAGGTGTGTGAATTAATATCCGGTTCTTCAATTCAATTCCATTGGTCAACATCTCTGTTTTTATGCCCATACCAAGCTGTTTTCATTACCATAGCTCTGTAATAGAGCTTGATGTCAGGGATGGTAATGCCTCTGGCAGTTCCTTTGTTGTACAGGATTGCTTTGGCTATCCTGGGTTTCTTATTTTTCTATATGAAGTTGAGTATTGTTCTCTCAAAGTCTGTGAAGAATTGTGTTGGGATTGTGATGGGGATTGCCTTGAATCTTTAGATTGCCTTCAGTAACATTGCCATTTTTACTATGTTGATCCTTCCTATCCAAGAGTAAGGGAGTTCTTTCCATTTTCTGATATCTTCTTCAATTTCTTTCTTCAAAGACTTAAAGTTCTTGTCAAATAGATCTTTCACTTCCTTTGTTAGAGTTACCCCAAGATATTTTATGTGATTTGTGTCTATTGTGAAAGGTGATGTTTCTCTGATTTCCCTGTCAGCTTCTTTATCCTTTGTGTATAGGAGGGCTACTCATTTTTTGAGTTGATCTTGTATCCTGCCACTTCACTGAAGGTATTTATCAGCTGTAGGAGTTCTCTGGTAGAGTTTTCGGGGTCACTTATATACACTATCATATCATCTGCAAATAACAAATGTTTAACTGCTTCCTTTCCAATTTGAATCCCCTTGATCTCCTTATGGTGTCTTATTGCTATTGCTAGAACTTCAAGCACTATATTGAAGAGGTATGGAGAGAGTGGACAGCCTTGCCTTATTCCTGATTTTAGTGGAATGATTTTGACTTCCTCTCCATTTAATTTGATGTTAGCTGTTGGCTTGCTGTATATTGCTTTTATTATATTTAGTTATGATCCTTGTATCCCTAATCTGTCCTAGACCTTTATCATGAAGGGGTGTTGAATTTTGTCAAATTTTTTCTGCATTCAATGAAATGATTATATGTTTTTCTCTTTTAGTTTATTTATATGGTGGATAACATTGATTGATTTTCATATGTTGAACCAGACGTGCATCTTTGTTATGAAGCCTACTTGGTCATGATGGATGATTTTTTTTCTGATGTGTTCTTGGATTCGATTTGCCAGAATTTTATTGACAATTTTTGTATCCATGTTCATGAGTGAGATTGGTCTGTAATTCTCTTTTTTGGTTGAGTCTTTGTGTGGTTTTGGTATCACGGTAACTGTAGCTTCATAAAAAGAGTTTGGCAGAGAGCCTTTTGTTTCTATTATGTGGAACACTTTGAAGAGTATAGGCATTAGCTCTTCTTGAAAGTTCTTTTAGAATTTAGCACTAAACCCATTCGGCCCTGGGCTGTTTTTGGTTGGGAGGTTTTTGATGACATCTTCTATCTTCTCACAGTTTATAGGTCTATTTAGATGGCTCACCTGGTCATGATTTAATTTTGGTAGGCGGTATCTATCTAAAAAAATTGTCCATTTCTTTTACATTTTCTAGTTTCACGGAGTACAGATTTTTGTAGTAGGACCTAATGATTCTCTGAATTTCCTCAATGTCTGTTGTTATGTCCCCCTTTTCATTTCTGATCTTGTTAATTTGGATGTTCTCTCTCTGCCTTTTGATTAGTTTGGATAAGGGTGTGTCAATCTTGTTGATTTTCTCAAAGAACCAGCTCTTTTTGTTTCATTGATTCTTTGTATGATTTTCCATGTTTCTATTTTGTTGATTTCATCGCCCAACTTGAATATTTCCTTTCTTCTTCTTCTCTTTTTGGGTGAGTCTTCTTTTTTTTAAACTAGAACTTTTAGGCATGCTGTTAGGTCATTGATGTGAGCTTTCTCTATTTTCCTTATGTGGGCACTTAGGCTATGAAATTTCTTCTTAGCACTGCTTTTATGGTGTCCCATAGGTTTGGATATGTTGTGCCTTCATTTTCATTGAATTCAGGGAAGATTTTAATTACTTTCTTTATTTAATTATTAATTATTTCTTTATTTCTTCCTCGACTGTTCAGTTTCCATGAGTTTTTAGGCTTTCTAAAAACTTGTTGAATTCTAACTTTACTCCATGGTGATCTGATAAGACACAGTGGATTACTCCATTTTTTTGTATCTGTGAGTGTTTACTTTGTTTCCAAGAATGTGATCAATTTTAGAGAAGGTTCCATGAGGTGCTAAGAAGGTATATTCTTTTCTGTTTGGGTGGAGTGCTCTATAGATGTCTGTTAAGTTCATTTGATTTAGTACATCTGTTAGTTCTTTATTTCTCTGTTAAGTTTCTGTCTGTTCCACGTGTCCATTAGCTTGAGAGGCATGTTGAAACCTTCTATTAGTGTGTGGGATTTGATGTGCAATTCAAGTTTCATTAGTGTTTCTTTTACATATGTGGTTACTCTTGAATTAGGGGCATAAATATTCAGGATTGAGACTTCATCTTGATGAATTGTTTCTGTTATGAGTATAAAGTGTCCTCCATCTTTTCTGATTGATTTTAGTTTTAAATCAACTTTGTTAGATATTAGAATAGCCACACCTGCTTGTTTTTTAGGTCCATTTGACTGGAAAATCTTTTCCCAACCCTTTGCTCTGAGATAGTATCTGTCTTTGAGGTTAGGTGTGTTTCTTGTAAACAGCAGAATGTTGGATCCTGTTTATGTATCCATTCTCTTAACCTGTGTCTTTTTATTGGTGACTTGAGATCATTGATATTAAATGATATTAATGACAAGTGGTTGATATCTCTGGTTATCTTTTAATAGTAGTGTTTGTGTGTTTCCTTTCTTTGGGATATACTTGTGAGGGGTTATCAGATACCTGTGTTATTGTGGATGTAGTTAGCTTCCTTGGGTTGTGGATTTCCTTCTTGCACTTTCTGTAAGTCCAGGTTTGTGGATACGTATTGTTTAAATCTGTTTTTGTCATTGAATATCTTGTTTTCTTCATCAATGGTGAATGAAGGTTTTGCTGGGTAAAGTATTCTGGGCTTGCAGCCATGGTCTCTTAGTGTCTGCAGCACATTTATCCAGGACCTTCTGGCTTTCATGGTTTCCATTGAGAAATCAGGTGTAATTCTGACAGGTTTACCTTTATATGTTACTTGACTTTTTCCTTTGCAGATCTTAATATTCTTTTTTTGTTTCATATGTTTTGTGTTTTGATTATTATATGGTGAGGGGATTTTTTTTGATACAGTCTATTTGACATTCTGTAAGCTTCTTGTACCTTCATAGGTATATCCTTCTTTAGGTTGGGGAGTTTTCTTCTATAATTTTGTTGAATATATTTTCTGTGCCTTTGAGCTGGAATTCTTCTTCTTCTACCCTGATTATTCTCAAGTTTCGTCTTTTCATGATGTCCCAGATTTCCTGAATGTTTTGTGCTAATAATTTGTTGGGTCTACTCTTTTCTTTGACCAATGAGACTATTTCCTGAATAGAATCTTCAGTGCTTGAGATTCTTTCTTCTGTCTCTTGTATTCTGTTGGTTATATTTGTCTCTGTAGTTCTTGTTTGTTTTTCCAGATTTTCCATTTCCAGATTTCCCTTGGTTTGTGTTTCCTTTATTACCTCTATTTCAATCTTCAAATCTTAAACAGTTTCCTTCACCTGTTTGATTGCTTTTTCTTGAGTTTCTTTGAGGGATTTATTAATTTCTTCCAGTTGTTTTGCTTGTCTTCTCCTCCATTTCTTTAATGGAGTTTTTCACTTTCTCTTTAAAGGTCTCCATCATTTTCATTAAGTAACATAACATTTAAAGTCGATTTCTTCTATATCTTCTGGGTTAGGATGATCAAGTCTTCCTGTTGTGTGTCTTCTGGGTTCTGGTGGTACCATGGTGGCTTTTAGGATGTTGGAGGAGTGTTTGCATTGGTGCCTTCCCATTTCTTCATTCAACTCTTAATGTCTGTAAGTATTGGTCTCCATGGAGCTCACAGGGAAGGATGTGTTGGGGGCAGGGTAGATGGCTGTTTAGCAGAACAGCTCCCTGCTGGGTGCTAGGAATGCCAAAGGAACCTGGGGAGGGGGGCCCTTGGCCTTTCTCCCATGTAGAGGTTTTAGGGAGTGGGAGGTTCAGGGTCCCAGGGCCACTGTTGTCTCACCTCTTATATCCACCAAGAATTGGTCTCCACGGAGCTCGCCTACATGCAATATCTTAAGCTGTCATTCAGGTCCAGATGTTTTAAATATCCCAGAGAAAGTCAAATGCGTAAATTCTTATTTTTGACAGGATCTTTAATTTTTAATGTTTCATAACTACTCCAGTAAGAAAAATAATATACAAAAATGACCTCTTGTTGTTTTATAATACAATTTTTATTATTTTTATGGTTCTCTGATTAATATTAAATTCCATGAAGTTTTTTCTTTTACCAGAGCAGCCATTTGCTTAAAAGAAATCTTTTGTTTTCCACATGATTTTATATTTCAATACCAGTGATAAGTGCACCAAGATTTGAAATGTATAGATGTTTTGCCTGCATGTATGTCTGCACAAGTGACCACTTATGTGACTGGTTCCACACAGGCCAGAAGAACGCACCAGATATCTAAGAAATGGAGTTATGGATGGTTGTGAACCACCATGTAAGTTTTAGAAAACAGAGTCCAGATCCTCAGAAAGAGCATCAAGTGCTTAACTACTGAGCTCTCTCTAGTCTCAAATCTACTTTAATTTTATTTAAAATTCTTACCCTCCCACAGATAGATCATGTCTGTAAAATAAATCTATATGTGTTATGTATATTCAATTTTCTATATAGAGATGTGTGACTACAAATAAGATACAGATAGGTCAGAAGGGTAGTATTAAAATTTTAATTATATAATCTCATTTTACTTAATTCAAATTTTATTACACTTATTTATTTGTGGTGAAAGAGAGAGAAAAAGAGACTGAGACAGAAAGAGTGTTTGTACATGTATGTTGATGTACATATGTGCATGTTCCTTGGGAGGCCAAAGGACACCCTGTGGGAGTCAGTTATCTCTTTTCACTATGTGGGTCTCAGAGATCCAAGTAAAGTTGCCAGGTTTGGTGGAAAGTGTCTTAGCCTTATGGGCCATTTCGCTGTCCCAAAATTTTACCTCATTTTATTGAAGATATTAATTAAAAATTTACCTCCTGCCTGAGGCAAACAATATTTATGCCATCTATTGTGGCTTCCTGTTTTCTGTCTTGAGTGTTAGCTAACACCTCAGTATATATACTGAGCACATTTGTGTCTTTCTCTAATGTCAGAAGTCATTGTATAATAATAAATTCACAAAGTAGGGCAATTTCAGTGACAACAATTTACCATCATCTAGATTCCCTCTAGCCAAGGCAAATACCAGTTCTTTTATTCCAGTCTAAACTACTACCTCTTAGATCACATAGTATACACACACAGACATACAGATACATACACACACACACACAAAAACACACTAACTGAGCTGGAGAAGCAGTTGAAAAATCTGTGTGCTGCCTACATCTGGCTATAGGGTCATTCTGCAGGGTCAGAGCTGAGCAAGGTGAAAAGAAGGGTGATACTAAGTCCAAAAGAGTGGCTAGGAAGATAGATGGATAGGTGGCAGGTCCAGATGGACAAACTGGAGGATGAGTAAATGATTTTGAGTGGGCCACGTCAACAATGGGGACAGAGCCAAGATAAATCCCTGGCTCTGCCTATCAGTCTATGATATACTTGATGGCCAGGTGTCAGTCAGAGCCACCCTCATCACCATACTAAATGTCTACCTCTTCATGCGATCTGGGAAACGGAGATATACCCTTTCCTTGGTCTGGTACATCTGATAAGTTCATCGGCCTAATCTTTGTAATATGCTTTTTCTAAGTCTATGTAAGCCTAAAGTTACAATTCACCCTAATATTGTTTCTGCATCTAGAAATAAGTTATCAGTCATTGCTATAAGACTTTATCAAGTGAATAGACTAAAAATTAACAACATCAAAATTAACATATGAAGGACTGGAGGGCTGGTTCATCAGTTAATACCATTTGCTGCTTTTACAGAGGACCAGAGTTGATTCTCAGTATCCACATGGTGGCTCACGGCAATTTATAACTCTAGTTCCAGGGAATCTAACATCTACTTCTGACCTCTGCAGTCCACAGACATGCACATGGTGTACACACATGCATTCAGGCAAAACACTCATACACATAACATAATAAAATAAATCAGTCTAAAAACTAGAAGAAGGCTAACATGTGAAAGAAGCCAAATGACAGAAAAACAAACCAAAATTGGAAACACTTCTTGACCTGGACTGAATTCTGTTTTGGTAGAAGCTCTATACCAGTCCCTGGCATCCACATACTCAAAGAATCTGGAATGTTTTGATGGAAGCTCTATCTCAACCCCCTCCCCCATCTTTCTCTCCCCAAACCTTACCTCATCTCAGAAAGCTCATGAAACATGGCTCCTCAGCATCCCAGAGATACTCAAGACTGCTCCCACAGGGTAATTTTAACTGCACCCCCAATATAGACAAATGTCTTTCTGGTCTTCCTTTTCTGTCTCCTCTCTGGGGGGGGGGGCAGAAAATCATCTGGGGGTGTTTTACTCATTAAGCCTATGCTTTTTCTATTTCAGTTTGATTTGGTTCGCTCTGGATTGCTATGTCTGTGGAGAGGCTTATCGGGTGCAGAAAATTTTCACATTCAACAAATGAATCATGCCCAAGGAAAACGCAAGTTTGACAAATATTGGAAAGATGGGTGTGATGTAAATAACCTATAGCCATACAGTTCATGGACCAGTGCCTTAGAGTGCATGCTTTCCCCTCTGCTTGCTACTTCACTCCTATTCTCAAGAGTACCTTTCTTTTCTTAATAGACTGTATTCTTGGTATAAAGACTTGCTTTGAGATACAAAAGCCTAGATACTTCAGGTGCCTCTGTGGGATACTCCAATGGCTGCTTTCCAAACTCAGATCCCTACCTATGACAAGATGGTGCTATTCATATAGTCACCCTCAAAATGTTCATATGGCCAACCTCAAAATGGAATTGAAAACTGCTTGTAAAATGGAGTCTCTTGGGATAAAGACAAGGTCTGAAAAATAACTTTTATGCAATATGGAGGAGTAACAGGGCAGGCCATAGCCTGATCTCAATCATTGTTAATGAAATTGTCCACAGTCAGTGTTCCAGTTTCAAAGGACAAGAGCAATGGTGATCTCTGCAGCTGCTAATTAACATTTCTTCAGCAACTCCAATGTAACATCATGACCATCCATTATTAGCAATTCAAATGATGTGCCTTTTGCTCCCAAAGGGATTTGCTTCCTGAGTTTTTCATGTTGGAAGGAAAAGTAAGTACATTTGGCTTTGTTTCCAAGTATTTAAAGAGACACTTTATTAATTGAGGAGTCATATCTTATTATCATTGTGTTATATATGTGAAAGTCATATTTTGACGTCCCACCAAACGTGTTGACTCTGTCACCTAGCCTCAAAAAGCCAAATAAACCAATAAGAAATAGGGAAAAGCAGGAAGAAAAAAGGGCTATTCCACTATTGAAGCATTTCAATTTTGTTGTCCAGAGAATCCCTCTCACCCTTACAATACTGAGGTTTAACCCCCAAAACTAGCAGTTTGGGGAATGCCAAAAGAAAAGTTCTGATTCCTAGTCCATCATTATCTCTTTTCTTAAGTGGGCAGGTAACTGTGGAACCACAATTATTGGATAAAGCAGCAATGGATTCAGGTGAAGTCCCTGTGCTGGGGATTAAACAACGCTGTCTATTTGGCCTCAGGGCCTCAGTCTTCCTTTTCTCTGCATGAAATTCCTGGAGAAATTCTAATTTTGTGAGTCTAAGTCTGTTGTTTCAGTAGTCTGATAGCCCATGGAAGGGTGATAACTATCCCTTCAGAGTATCTTCATTCTTACCAGGATAGTTACAAAAAGACCAAACTTAGTGATGAACTAAAAAAAAAAAATGGCTTCTTCCATGCCTTAATCCTGTCTTTGAGTCTTAACTGAGGGGGAAAGTACTGCGTTTGTCCCATGAATACCTGTCTGATGAGCCACATAAAGCAAAAGAAGCAAATTCAATCACTTGTAGACAATCCTGTAAACTGTCTTGGGGACTACTTGGGAATATAGTTTTAGTCAACCATATATACTCTATCTCTGAGTGAAGGAGTCTACCTCAGAGTCTTGGTCTCTGTCCATACAGGAAGAATACATTTCTTTGTTTATACTATCTTCACTGAGTATTTTTTCTTGGTGACCCTGACTCAAGCATCAGTTCCTACATAATAATCAGGAAATTCCTAAGCAATATGCATATGCCTCATATAAGTCCATTCATATTGCTCAATAAATAATAGTTTAAAAACTCAATATTGTATATAACTTTAAGTGACCATCACTTTTCAAATTAGAAAGATGTACATTTAATTAAGTAAATTCTGATATAAATATGATACTCTAGTTCAGACGGTAGAAGAGAGAAATCATTCATAAAGACAGGATATAATTTTAAAGAATTTTGTGATTAACTAGTACATTGATAAGTATACTGACTGGTTTTGTGTCAAACTGACACAAACTAGAGTAATCAGAAAAGAAGGAAACTCAATTGAGCAAATGCCTCCATGAGATTCCGCTATAACGCTTTTCTCAATTAGTGATCAGTTTGTGTGTGTAGGGGACGCTCAATTAGGGATCAGTGGAGGGGCCCAGCCCAGCTCATTTTGGATGGTGTACTGTTGAGCTGGTAGTCCTGGGTTCCATAAGAAAGCAAGACTAGTAAGCCAGCATGGTCAAGCCTGTAAGCAACACCCTTCCAAGGTCTTTGCATCAGCTCCTGCCTCCAGGTTTCTGTGCTGTTCCTGATGTGACTTCCTTCAGTGAGGAACAGCAATGTAGAAGTGTGAACCAAGTAAATCCTTTTCTCCCCAACTTGCTTTTTGGTCACGGTGTTTAATTGCAGCAACAGAAACCATAAATAAGTGATACCAGAATTCGAGAGATAAACTATTTAAAAACTGTGGGAGCCCACAGAAGTGGATCCGTTCCACCTCGACTAAAGGTCAGAGAGTTAAGGCCTAGTCTGACTCCTTCAAGGCTATTGATTGGAGATTTAACTTACAGTGTGGCTATGAACAGGATAGCTAGACCTAGGATGAGTTTACTTGGTGTTTTGGATATTAAGGTGGCAATCAACTATTTTTTGTTCTTTGTATCATGATAAAAAAATAAGTCTTTTACTTTCTTCCTGTTTTGGATTGGGGTATTTGAAAATCATAAGAAGTAAACAATGCATTCAGCATTCACTGGATTGCCCTTCAAGTACTATCCTATGTCTCTCTATCTCTTTTGCATCTCTGTTTATTCTGCCTAACATTCCTAATCCTCATGACCCTACCCTGAAACAGGAGAACCAATTCAATGCTGGACCCCGACAGATGTCACTCTAATGTGTAGCTATGACAGATGTCGCCTCAACGTGAGACCCTGACCCAAAACCTACTATGTAAAGAACAGGAAAGAGAGTAAGGCTCAGAATATAAGGAAGTCTACTCTAAAAATATTTCCTAAAGTTGGCTGCATAAACAAGACTGGAACGATGGGACAGTGGTAATATCAGTAAACATGGTGGTGTAGAAAGGAAATATCCCAGGGACTGCCACCACTAGATAGCAAATATAGGGAACTAATGATTATTGGTTATACAATACGATCAGCCCTGAAACCATATATATACAAACAACAAAAAAAATTGGTATAGCAGGTTGTATTTATATACTTGTGTGTGTGTGTATATATATATATGTGTGTGTGTGTGTGTGTATATATATATGTACAA
Source organism: Chionomys nivalis (assembly GCF_950005125.1). Classification (NCBI taxonomy): domain Eukaryota; kingdom Metazoa; phylum Chordata; class Mammalia; order Rodentia; family Cricetidae; genus Chionomys; species Chionomys nivalis. The sequence continues at coordinate 32,619,246 of NC_080112.1, forward strand.
GTATAGACACAGATGTGTATAAAAACAATACTGAAAGAAAAGAGGTTATCAGTTTGAGAATGGAGGCTGTGGGAAGGGTTGAAGGAAAGAGGGAAGGAAAGTGATATAATTCTATTTTAATTAAAAATGTGCTTAAGCTTGAAGTAAGAAAAATTAATCCTTCTAAGTTGGTGGTATCTTTTTAACTAACCACAAATGTCTCTGAACAAGTGGGAGAGGAAAAACAACAACAGTTAGAATATTTACGGAGCAGAGAACCATTGGTGCAATTGGTTTGTGTGTGATCCTCACCCCGAATGTGTGAGGGGAGAGACGATGTTGCTGGTCACTTACCCATGCTAAATGTTGAAATGCCAGCACTGCAATTCCATGACTAAAGATGTCTTGATCGCAGCCACTGCTTCGCCTACTTCTGTCCTTGGTGTTTTGGGGTTCTTCTCACCCTTACCACATACCAGACACTAGACTTCTATGTGATAGACAGGAGCTGGGCCATAATTACCCTAGTTCCATTTTATTTCAAGTGAGCTGCCATTTCTCTACTATCTCTTGACATTTACTACTGGCCTTATGTTCTACTTTTATGAAAGTTCTGAGTAATATAATAGCATAATAAGACAGACAACCTCCCTAACAGGCAAAACTTTCAGAAAAACAAGAGAAAAATGTTTCCCGACAAAGTATACTTAACCTAAGAAAATCAGCAGAAAACCTTTTAGCATTAAAGAGTTTTATAAAATGTCAGGTTAAAGATAAATACACAAAAATAAATCACTTGCATACATACCAGAAAATACAGCTAAGGAAAAAGAACTCAAGTGTTTAGAATGCATTTATCATTTTTTTAAAGTTTTAATGCAATTCCAATTTAAATAGCTATAGTTACAGATTGACACAATTATTTTAAAGTTTAGTTGAAAAAGTAATATGGATAATTGAAAAAACTCAAAAGAGTTCTAAAGGTCTGAAAATAATTGCAAGAGTACAGTAATCAAAACAAGGTGGAATTGACAAAAGGAAAGTTAGAGAAATGGCAACGGACTTGGTCTGGAAAGCCCTGAAGTAGACCCACAAAGACATGGCAAACTGATTTCCAATTGAACGTTTTATTGGAATTACTACAGATTCACATGTAGATTTTGTTGTTGATAGGGTTTCATTGCATAGTGTAGTCTGTTCTGGAACTCTCTATACAGGTATATAGACTGGGCTGGCCTCAGAGCAATGATCCTCTTGCCACAGCTTTCCACATGCAGAGATTACAGACGTGGGCTACCCTGCTCAGATTTTACCTGTAGTTTAAAGCAATAATGCAGTAATTCCTTTTAGGAATTCATATTAGTTTTATGAATTATAATATGAAAAACTATAGCAAAATATTTACATTAGTATAACTTGGTGATCTTACTCATGGTTGCCCAGGTTTAATTATACTTATTTATGTGTTCAGTTCTAGACAATTTAATACTTTGTATATGTTTACATATCCATCACCACACCAAGATACAAATTAATTCCCTCACAAAAGCATTTCCTGTTGTGCCCCTTTACAATAATGGATTCTCTCTGTTCTGATGCTGCCCCCACTTTGTTCCTAAACCTGGAAACCAATAATCTGCTACTATCTCAGTATATTTGTCATTTTCAGAACATCCATGTGATTTAATTTTTATATAACAGGTAAACTCTATGTCAAGATTCTTGAATATGTTACTTTTCTATATTAAATAGATCTTGCAACTGAAACAGGTAATAAAATAAATAAAAGGAAAGGAAAAATGTCTATATTTATAGATAACATATTGTTAATGAAGAGAGGCTAGAGAAGCCAGCAGAAAATTCAAAGAACTAGTGAGTTCACCAAGAACATAAGACATGGGAGCAAACCTCAGAAAAACTCCAATTTGTTTTAATAAACTCATAGTGAATACAAGATGTGTGGCTCAGATTTTTGTTTGCTTGTCACAAGCCAGGGTACTATGGGAAGAGGAAACTTCCAACTGAGAAATATCTCCGTAAATATGAACTTTGGGTAAGCCCATGGTGCATTTTCTTAATTTGTGACTGACATAGGAATGCCCACCTGGGCAGGTGATCCCGAGTCCCTGAATCCTGTAACAAAGAAGGCTGAGCAAGCTGTCTAGAGTCAGCCAGTAAACAATGTTCCTCAGGACTTCTGTTTCAGCTCCTGCCTCCAGGTTTTTTACCTTGAGTTCCTTCCTTAACTTTTCTTCAGGATGGACTATAAACTGTAAGGTGAAATAAAGTCTTTTCCCCCAAAACAACTGGTTTTGGTCGTGGTGTTTTGCCACAGCAATAGAGAAACAAATTAAGACAGGAAGAAACTAATTTAAAAATGCAATACACGATTATTACTTTTTAAAAAATTAAATATTTAAAAATAGAGGATGAAGGGGACTCCAGCATAGTGGGGCTTTCCTTCTAGGTCCCTGAAACACCTGTTTTCATGGAGAGATCCTTTATTAAGCAGGGAAGAAAAGCTCTGACTCAGGCAGGAAACAGCAGCAAATGACCTTGCAGGTATAGTTTTAAGAGGTGGAACAGGGGAGGTCAGTGTTAGAATGGGCTGGGCTACGGTATGGTGGTACAGGAAATAGGAGATGAGGGAGAGGGGACAGGGGACAAGGGAAAGAGGGCAGGGATATTTGCCCCAGAGAGACAAGGGACTGCCTCTGGACAGAGAGGAGACAGACATGGCAAATAGGCAAATGGCCACTTACGAAGGTAAAGGGGAAACACCTCGTTAGGATGAGGTGTTTTATTTTAATTGGGCATGTTAATTAGGTTTGCTAAAGGGGACCTTTGATTGTAGGACTTTGGTAGTCAGCCTCAAGAGGAGGAAGTGGCCATATAATGGAACAGACATGGGTGTTAGCTTCAGGAATGTAATCTAACAGTTTTTAGCAAGGCAGAGAGAATGGGGGAGAAGGGCAAGGCCTGCCAGAGCTACGTGCTTGAGTGAGCTAGTGTCCCTGCACAGGGACTATATCTTGAAAGGTTATTTATGAAATAAATCAAATATAGCACAAATAATCATGTTCTTTCATTGACAAACTCAACACAGCAAGGTTTCAGTTCTTCCTTCCCTGACTTACAGCTTTAACGCAAGTGCTACAAAACTTCCTGACAAGTTTGTTGTAGACACAGAGAAGCTTAGTCTAGAATTCAGATGGAAAGTACATGCCTTTGAGCAGCTAAAATAATATGACAAATAGTAGAGTGAAGGAATCACTCTGCTGCAAATGTAGATCAACTATGTAACTAGGATACTCAGTACAGTGTGCTGTTGGTCGGAAGGTATGGTATGTATATACAAGTGAAACCGAACAGACAATGCACAAGTTAACCGTTCAAATATTTTGGTTTTTTGGCCAAGATATGAAGGTACATCAAGGGATGAAGGGTAAACTTTTCAAGAACCTTTACATTGAATTTGCCTCTTATATAATGACTTGACTTTTTTTAAGTTTATCTTTTTTAAGGTTTACTTGGTTTGTACCATTTGCCAAATTAAGGATGCATTCAATTTGATGTATTTATTTATTTGCTTGTTTATTTATTTGTGTGAGGACTAGTGGGGGCTCTTTGGCCTGCACGCATGCCTGTGTATGTCTGTGCTGTTATTCCCCCGGGAGACTACAATTCCCAGGTCACACGCGGGTCTCTTGAAAACATCTAAGTCACCAGCCTCTGATGCAGAGGCCCCTGTGCGCAGATGCAGAACATAGCGAACATAGTGTTTTATGCGCGTGCGCTGGGTCCCCTTTAAAAGCTGGGAGAGCCATTCTTGGGCCCACTTTTCGGTCCCCTCCCCTCACTGTCCGTCACTCTCTTCTTAATAAACTTATATATGTGGGTTTGTTTGTGCCTCGTGTTCTCTTTTGTCTCCATAGGAATATTATGTGCACCACATGCATGTGGTACACAAGAAGGGCAGAAGAAGATGACAGATCCCCTGGAACTGGAGGTAAAATGGTTCTTAGCAGCCATGTGGATGCTGAGAATCAAACCTGGGACTTCTGCAAGAGCAGTCATCCCTTTTAACTGCCAGGCTTCTCTCCAACCCCCAACCTAATTTATTAAAAAATTATTAAAAATTTAGCCCCACCTCTTTTTTTCTCTTTTTAGTTTAGGAATTTGATGCTGTTAAGTGTAGAGGGGCAAGATTCCCTGCCATAGTTTAATTTTCCCATCTTAGGGTTTAAATTTGCTTTTCCTTCCTGCCATCTTTCACACTTGTTTTTTAGTTGTATCCTTCATGGTCTCCATGCTTTGGTGGTCATGAGGAATGAAATAGCTTATCCAAACTGAATGTTCAAAGTGGTTTGTGACAAAAATAGCAAATATAACTTTTTTTCATAGAGATCATTACAAGAAAATAAAACCTTGAAACATTTAGGGCTTTAATTAGATGTCTCAGGTAGTACTGTTTGGGAATGTTTGTGGGTTGTGACCTTGTAGGAGGAAATTTGTCACTGGGAGCAGAATAAGAGTTGAAAAACTCAGCCATTTAGAATTTTCTCTCTGTAAGCTTGTGGTTCAAGATGTGAGTGAAGACTCAACTTGGTACTCCTGTTACCATGCCTGCTGCATCTCCAAGGTGATTATGGACTCCCATCCCTTTGGAACTGTAAGTCCAAAGTTGTCTTGGTTTTGGTGTTTTATCACAGCAATAGAAAAGGAACTAATACAACACATACTTATTTTTCATTCAAAAATTAATCAAAAATACATGAGTTCATACTGATACGTAAGTGACTATTTACCTACATAAAAGAATTTGTGTCTGTGATCACTCACCAAATCTCTAACTTCAGTCTAGTTGTGAGGAGAACACGAGACAAACCCTGATTCAAAGATAGTCCACAAAACAGCCGACCACAATTGCTTAACAATTTCAAGGTCTTTGAATCAATCACACATTGCAGAAGACTAAAGAAACCTGACAAATAAATAAAATATACTGTCTTGTATTGTGAACTTCAACAGAAAAAGAACACTAATATAAAACCAGTGAGAACTCAATAACATATAGAGTTTAGTTTTTTCAAAAAAAAATCATAAAGAATTAAATACTAAAAGATGCCCTCATATCCCTTCTTTGCACTGCAAGTAATTTAGCCCCAGTTAATTTTAATTCACTGCTATAAACTCTATTATTGGATACTTACCAGTGGAAACTGTATAATTAGTGTTTTAAATGACTCCACATATCAAAGGTATTAACTAAAAATGCTATAATTTATATTACTTGAACTAAATGGAACATTACCACTAAGTTCATAAAGAAAACATTCATCTTGTTCTTAGGGTGCTATCTTATCTCTTCTTTTCATTTTTCCTCTCTCTGGGGAATTTTCTCATTTTGTTCTCATATGCCTCTTTCTTTGTCAATTTCCTGTCATGTTTGCTCCCATGGACATTCTTCTATAACCTAATCTTATTTATTAGATGAGTGACTTCTTCTAAAATTATATAAATAGAGTAATCACCAAAGTATTTTTTAGCTCCTCATTTGTTGCTCTGAACCAGAATCACATTAGCCGGCAACTGCTCAGTACAATGAATATTATTATCTGCAAAGACAACAAAGGGAATCTTGGAAACCACATTGTCATCTTTCTTTGTATTTCAGGTACTTACAAAAGATACAAATGGATTTTTGATAAGTAGAAAATTAAATTAGTCGTGGGCTTAAATTAACTAGTCACCTAATAAGGGTAAATAGAAAGTGATTTTCTCTGTTGTAATTTTCCTTCTGTAAACAGCTGATATTGACAAAACCATAAGATTTTCATCTCTATTATACAGACTAGCAATATTTACTAGGTATTTTGCTGGAAGCTTACAAATTCCTATTTTCCTTATATACATTCTTAGACACTGGAGAATAAAATTTTAATGTACACACATAATATTGTATACACACACACACACACACACACATATATATATATATTAAAATTTTTGATTCAATGGCAATCTGAAAATATGTAGCTATAAAGAGCTTAACTCTTGATCATCTGATATATCACTTCATCACTGCCAAGTACTGCCAAAGAGTTCCAGGAACGAAAGTTTATGATGCTGTTTACAAGTAAAAAGCACATATATTTGTCTGTGGTACATTAAAAAGCTTTTCACAGTGGTTCAAATGAGAACTGAGTCATCAAATAGGTCTCAGGGAAGTAGTCTTACCAAACAAAGGCAGCAAGGGGCATTGCATACAAAACTCTGTTCACAATGCTGATACATTCATTAAACAATGATGTATTTTATGCATAAGAAAAAGGCAGAAACCGTAACTAGAAAACTTCTGATACCATATATTCAGTTTTCATTCTTTTCTTAGCACTGTACGTTAAGCCCAGAGCCACTGTGCATGGTAGGCAAGTACTCTACCACTGAGTAATAGTTTAGCCTTTAGTTTTAAAGTTTTTAGTATAGAATTAAGGAGTAAAATATTAAACAGAACATACTACCAAAGCAAAGCAACATTTATTTAAAATTAGAACAATTTTAAAACTGAAAATTGAATTAATAAAAATAATAATGAGACACAATGATCCATCATTTTCAAGAAAAAACAATCACTTCTATAAGGATGAAACATTCAGCTACTTTTGTCTATTTTGATGAACACTTACACTATTTTTTGGGAAAATATTCTTGATGATAGTTAATATTTTTATTTTATGTACTTAGTCAGGGTATAGTATACATTATATTATTCAGTTAATTTCAGAGCATCTCCAATATTGAATAAAATGAGGGATGTAATAAGGACTATAAGATATCTTAGAACTCCAGGGTGATTAAGGAATTCAGAGAAGACATAAACCCAAAGAGTGGCATGAGCATGGTCAGGGAGAGACAACATTCCAAACAAGACAGAGGATAGACTCCAACAGAGTAGTAGATCCCTGCCACAAAACTCATCATCATGATTATATCCAAAGGAAGGAAGTAATGAAAGCAGAAAGCCAGGGAATAAAAATATCACAAAAATATAGGCATGAAATGAAGAAGGTCTGACCAAAGATAATGACAAAGCCTATGGAAAGAAAGACAGTTTGAAATCTAATAGAGCCTGTTTTAGTCTTCCCCAGGGAAGTGCCCTCCATTTGGTTATGCAATACCAGGCAGTCAGCTCTGAAATCATATACATGTAAGTAACATTATATGGTCTGAATATATGGTGTTTATGTATTTAGGAGTGTGTGTGTGTGAATGTGTGTGCGTGGATGACAATTAAAGAAAATGAAATGCCTTGAATTTGAGCAGGGAGAATGAGTAGAGTTTGAGGGAAAATGAAGTAATTATATTTTAATTTCAATTTTTAAAAAATATCAAATAACTAATCACTTAGAGATTGAGCCATGACCATAATTACTCTTATTTGATTATTGATTTTTTTCTTTTTTCCATAGAGAAAAATACTCATCCTGGAGCCACAGTCAAGACTTCAGAACTAAACTGTTAGGGATTTCATGATAAATCTGATATTTTTCCTATTAATACTCATATTTTTCTTATGATATCAGTTACTTCCTCTATAAACAAAGTAGTTCAGCTAGGAAGGTGGTTTTCAAATGCCTTTTCCTTTACTCTTTCAGTACTAGATCTTGTAAAGTCTAAAATCTAGAAAGAAGACTAAGAAATGGTGATACTAGGTGGTGAAGAGGACTGAAGAGAGGACAAGAGGAAACATGGGATGTGAAAGAGGGAAAGAGTATGAATGGTGGACATGGGAGAAATGAATGTAGCAGCAGGTAGAGGATATTGGGGTGGTATTTTTTTTAGAAGAGTTTTAAATGAATCCAAATGTCAAATTTACTTTCTACAAGAGGCTAAAGTATATGTGTATAAATTTTTTTCCTGGTAAAATTCCATTAAAAGTCAATACAGGTGCCTTCCATTTTAGTCTATGTTGTTACTTTGTGGACTTTTAGGGAAGAAATTTTTACAGAAGATATTGATATTTAAGCATGTACTATAGAGAGCATGGTGACAGAAATATGAGAATAAAACAATATTGAAGCAAAATAAAGAAATCTTTTTTGTTTATTTATTTATTTACTTATTTATTTTACATCATGACAATAGTTTCCCCTTTTTCCTCTCCTCTCTTTTCCTCCCCCACTTCAATCCACTCCTCCTCTGTTTCTGTTCAGAAAGGCACAGGTCTCCCATGGGTATCAACAAAGCATGGCATATCAAGTTGCAGTAAGACTTAGTACCTCTTCTTGTATTAAAGCTGGGCAAGGGAATCCAGTATGAGCAATAGGTTCTGAAGAGCCATCCAAAGTGTTAAGGGCATTAACACATTGTTAGGAGCCCCACAAGCAGAACAAGCTACACAACTGTCACATATATGTAGAGGGTCTAGGTCTGTCCCACACAGGCTCCCTGGTGGTTTGGTGTAAACTCTGTGAGTTCATATGAGCTAGATTAGTTGTTTCTGTGACTTTTCTTTTGATGCCGTTGACCCCACTAGCTCATATGTCCTTCTTCCCCCTATAAAGTAGAATTTCCTAAGTTCAGCCTAGTATTTGACTATGGGTCTCTACAACTGTTTTTGTCAGTTACTGAATGAAGCCTCTAATGACAATTGGGATAGTCACCCATCTGATCACAGGAGATGGCCAGTTCAGGGTATGTATCGACAGTGAGTCTTGGCGGGTGGGGGAAATCATCCTTATTGACTCATGAGAGTTTCTCTTGTATCAGGTTTTCAGTCATCTCTTTTAGTAATCTTCCCCTCCATCTACCCCCAACCCAATTCCTCATATTTCCATCCCCACCCACCCTCAGTCCACCCAGGAGATCTCTTCTATTTCCCCTTCCCAGGGAGATCTGTGTGTCCCACTCTGGGCCATCCTTGTTACTTACCTCTCTGGGTCTGTGGATTAAGCACGGTTATCCTTTACCTTATAGCTAATATCCACTTATTAGTGAAAATGTACTATGTTTGTATTGCTGGGCCTGGGTTTCTTCACTCAGAATGGTTTTTTCTAGATCCATTCACTTACCTTTACATTTCCTGATGCCATTGGTTTTAACAATTGAATGATACTTCATTATGTAAATGTATCACATTTTCTTCATCCATTTTTCGATTGAAGGGTATCAAGGTTGTTGGCAGGTTTGGGGTATTATGAATAAATCTGCTATGACCACAGTTGAGCAAGTATCCTTTTGATAGAATGGATTGTCTTTTGGCTATAGACCCAAAACTGGTATAGCTGGGTCTTGAGACTTTTCTAAGAAACCACCACATTGCTCTTCAAAGTAGCCATGCATGTTTGTACCCCACCAACAATGGAGAAATATTCTCCACATCCTCTCAAGCATAGGGCACAGATATTCATTTTGGTGAATGTGTCCTTTGAATATGAAATGTCCTTCTTTATCTCTTTTGATTAATTTTGGTTTGAAGTCTATTTTACTAAATGTTAGGACAGATACAACAGCTTGCTTCTTATGTCCATTTGATTGAAAAATCTTTTTCAGTATTTACTCTGAGGTAATATCTGTCTTTAATGGTTTTTTTTGTTGTTTTTTAGCTTTCTTTCCTTTATTTTATTCTTTTTAAATTAAAATTTCCGCCTCCTCCCCATTTCCCATTTCCCTCCCCCTCCTCCCACACATTGCCCGCTCCCCCACTCCCCTCCCCCTCTCCCCACTCCTCTCCCCCTCCACCCACTCTATTCCCCCTCCCTCTAGGTACTGAAGAGCAGTCCAAATTCCCTGCCCTGTGGGAAGTCCAAGGTCCTCCCACTTCTATCTAGGTCCAGGAAGGTGAGCATCCATACAGGCTAGGCTCCCACAAAGCCAGTTCATGTATTAGGCTCGAAACCTAGTGCCATTGTCTTTAATGTTGAGGTGTGTTTCTTGTATGTAGCAGAAGAATGGATCTTGTTTTCGCATCCGTTTTGTTAGTCTGTGTCTTTTTATTGGGAAATTGAGTCCATTGTTTTTGTGAGATATTAATGACCAGTGATTATTAATTCTTGTTATTTTGTTGTTATTATCATTGTTGGTGGTGGTAGTGTGTGGATGTGAGTAAGTAAGTGTGTGTGTGTCGTTTCCATCCTTCAGGCTTTACTGGTGTGGGATTATCTATTGCTGTGTTTTTGTGGGTGTAGCTAACTTCATTGATTTGGAGTTTTGCTTCTAGTACCTTATGGAGCACTGGATTTGTGAATGGATATTGAGTAAATCCAACTTTGTCATGAAATATGTTTTCTCCATCTATGGTGATTGAAAGTTTTTCTAGGTATGCTAGTCTAGGCTCCTTCCATGGTCTCTTAGCAGGACATCTGTCCAGGCTCTTCTGGCTTTTAGACTCTCCTTTGAAGAGTCAGGTGTAATTCTGATAGGCCTTCCTTCATATGTTACTTATCCTTTTTCCTTCTCAGCTTTTCATATTCTTTCTTTATCCTGTATGTTTAGTGTTTTGATTAATATGTGGTGAGGGTGATGTTGGTAGCTGGCAGGCTGCAGCTGCAGTAGTGAGGAATAAACCACAGAGTTCAACAAACCCATGTAGGAATTTATTAGGAAAGGGCAGGGGTAAAGTAAGAGAAGTGGGAGGAAGTGTGGTCAACCAGGAAGGGAGTAGAAAAGGGATGAAGAGGTGGTCAGAGCTTATGTGAGAAATTTTATTAGGAGAGGAAAAAATAAGAGAATGGGAAAAGGAAGTGAGAGAGGGGAAGATAAGAGAAAGAAAAAGAGAGAGAGAAAAGAGAAGAAGAAGCAGGAAAATTCCTGCCTGACCCTTCTTAGGAACAATGAGAAAAAGAGACAGGGAGTGGGCCAAGATTACTTAAAAGGGAAAGCTTTCACATGCATACAGAGTCATACACAGCCACACAGAGCATGGTGTAGTGACATATGGTCATAGGGCCCCTGGGCTGGCTAGGTGTTTGCCTGAATGCCAGTGGGCTGCCAGGGGTGGGGTCAGAATAATGCTGGAATCCTAACAGGGATAACTTTTGTTTTGGTTCATTCTGTTTGATGTTCTGTAAGCTTTTTGTACATTTATAGGCATGTCTGAAGCACGATTAATAAAAGTTTAGGGTCAGAAATTGGGGTTCAACCTGAAGATCCAAAAAGCAAAACAGTCAGCCACTGGGTCTTATTTTGACCTCAGTCTAAAATAGTGATCCTGCCTCCAGGAATCTCAGAATGAGACTGTGTGTTGAGAGCTGTTTCCTCCCATTTTATACTCCTTGCTAGGGCTAGGATTAAAGGTCTGCACCCATGGTTTCTATGGCAACTAGTGTGTCTACTGGGATTAAAAGTGTGTGTTACTATATCCTGATCTATAAGGCTGACCAGTGGGGCTGTTTTACTCTCAGATCTTCAGGCAGTCTTTATTTATTAAAATACAATTGAAATGCCACTACACGTGTCCTTCTTTAGATTAAAATTTTTTCTTCTTTCATTGAATATAATTTCTGGCCCTTTGAGTAATGTTTCTACTCCTTCTTCTATTCCTATTATTCTTTGTTTTGGTTTTTTTCATAGTGTTACAGATTTCCTGGATGTTTTCTGTTAGGAATTTGTTGAATTTAATATTTACTTTGATTGATGAATCTGTTTCCTTTCTCATTATCATCAATGCCCTAGATTTCATCTCTTGTATTCTGTTGGTGCATCTGTAGTTAATGTTCACTTACCCAGAATTCCCACTTTTAGAATTCCTTCAGATTGTATTTTCTTTATCGCTTCTATTTCCATTTTTCAGGTCTTGAACAGTTTTATTTGTTTCTGCCAACTGTATGTTTGTTTTTCCTTGACATTAAGAGATTTATTGGTTTCTTCCAATTTTTTATTTATCTTTTTCTCCATTTCTTTAAGTGATTTTTTTATTTCCTTTTTAAGGACTTCTATCATCTTCACAAAGTTATTTTAAGGTCATTTTCTTATGCTTCAGGTGCATTGAAATATTCAGGTATTGGTGTCATATAGTAGCTGGATTCAGGTAGTGACATATTGCCCTTTCTGTTATGATGTTCTTACATTGGAGTTAGGCATCTGGCTTTGGGGTGATTATAGGTCTATGCGTTGATTCCTGTGTCTGTCATTGTTGAATGGGTATTTTGTTCCTTGGTTTCTGTTTCCTCTCTTCTTCTGGCCTAAGCGGCAATGGGTTCTGGTGCCTGCTGAGTCTTCAGCTCCAGTAGTGTGTCTCCACTGTGCTTTCTAGAGCCTTGGGTTCCTAAATCCAATCTGGTATCTGGTAGATCCAAAGTCCTCTTGGGTTGCTACATCATGCCTGGCCTCCAGTAACGCCCGAGTCTTCCGGGTACTTAGGATGAGTATGGCCTCTGGGAGAGCTGTTAGGGCTGTTTTTCTGACTGGTGTGGACTGCACCTGGACCTGTGGTGTCTATTTTTCCAACAGGTGTGAACTGTGTCTGGGCCTATGAAGCCTGCAGGAGTTCTGGAGTAGAGTGGGCTGTGGTGAGGATAATGAGGTGGGAGGGGCTGTGCAGCCCTGTGGGTCTTGAGTACCTGTGAGGGCTGCACCAGAGTAGTGGAATCCCTCTGGAGTTGTGGGAAGCACCCAAGAGTGGTGCTGGTACTGAGATGGAAGGGATCAGACCACAGGTCAGGAGGGTCATTCACAGATTGTGGCTGGTGTGGTCTGCACCTCGGTGGTGGAAGATATCTACAAGGGTTAGGAATAGGGCTCAGAAACAGGGCCAAGCATGAGCTGAGATGACATGGGTCTGGAGAAGGTTTGAGAGGGACAGAGTCAAGGGTTTGGATGCAGTTTTGTTAGGAGGTATGTCATTTACACATTTTGACTTATTTGGTCTACTTTGCAAAAGTATTCTGGAATGGGAGGAAGGGCCCAGCAAAGGGGCAGGGGGATAAATAGGGAGAATTTACTTGCCCATTCTGAATGGTATGGTCTGGACACGAGTGGCAGAAGTCTGCTGGGATTGAAGTCAGGGCCCATCAGCAGGGCCGGGGTCTTGGGGTCACATGGTCCTAGGGAAGGGTCCCAAGACTCATTATTTTTCTTTATCACATTCCAATCCAAAAGCATGATATCTATGATGTCACAGCTTGGAAAAGGGCCAGGACCCATGCAAGGTGGACCTTGGTAGCAGGGGCAAAAAGCAGTCAAAAAGAGGTAAAACTTGAGAGTTCCAGAAAGAAAAAAAGTTTGACATTGAAATACAACTTCGGATTTCCAAATAGAGTTGGATTTCCATGGATTTTTCAAGTTTTATAAAAAAGATATTCCATACCATTCACTTATTGAAAAAAATGGAAAATTCTCAAGAGGCGAATAAATTTGTTTAAATGGAAAATATAACTGTAGTTAAGGCCCACAGCCTTGTAGTCAAAAGCCAAGTTCCTACTATTCTTATTCTTGCTAAGCCATTTTCAGCTAGATTACTGTCTGATGATTTGCAAATCTTTATTTGAGAGCGAGTGTGTGTGTGTGTGTGTGCGTGTGTGTATGTGTGTGTGTTTCATTGCTTCAACCAAAACAAAGGGACAGAACCAGTTTCAGGAAAGGAACGTTAACTTTTCTTGCAGTTTCATACCATTCAATCCGTGGTCACTTGACCCCATGTGCTTAGGTAGAGCATAGTAGTAGAGAAAGCATATGGCAGAGACTGTCCTTTACTTATTGGTGGGCAGGAATCAGAGAAAATGGGCATACAGGAAAGTGCATGGGCAATATACAGCCCTCAAGGAAACCCCACCCCTATGTTATCTACTTTATACAAATAAGTCTTAACTCCTAACTTCCCCAAGACCACCATCATGTCTTGGATCCATCAAGGGGTAAATTTGTTCATTTTTTCAGAGGATCTAATTGTTCCTGTTATTACCACTACCAACATATTCACAGATATGATTTACAAGTCACTCAAGCATTTCTTTTTGTGCTGTTTACTTTTGTTTTGAGACAGGGTTTTATTATTTGGCCCTGTCCGACCTAGAACTTGCTATGCAACTAATCTGGGCTTGAACTCACAGGGATTTGTCTCTAGCTCCAGGTTGTTGGCTCTAATAGTGTACATTACCTTGCCTGGCTCCTCCTAGGCATTTCTTTTTCTTTTTTATTTATTTATTTATTTATTTATTTATTTATTTATTTATTTAAGATTTCTGCCTCCTCCCCGCCATAGCCTCCCATTTCCCTCCCCCTCCCCCAATCAACTCCCCCTCCCTCAGCAGCCCGAAGAGCAGTCAGGGTTCCCTGTCCTGTGGGAAGTCCAGGGACCTCCCACCTCCTTCCAGGTCTAGTAAGGTGAGTATCCAAACAGCCTAGGAACCCACAAAGTCAGTACGTGCAGTAGGATCAAAACCCAGTGCCATTGTTCTTGACTTCTCAGCAGCCCTCATTGTCCACTATGTTCAGCGAGTCTGGTTTTATCCCATGCTTTTTCAGACCCAGTCCAGCTGGCCTCCTAGGCATTTCTTAACATGATCAAAGTAATAATAAAGTTTAACATCAGACTTTGGGAACATTTTTGTGGAAATAACTGTAAGGATTATGTAAGACGGTGAATGAAAAGATTGCAGCACAGAACAGGGCACCTACTAGACAGCAAAAAGCTTAGTAGATGCTCCTATATACTGGAAAGACCTGCAGTTACACTCCAGCACTGAGCACTCTATGGATATAAAAGTAAATCCATAGCTTTAAAATCAACACAATACTGAAAAGTTATAATGAAATTGTGTGACTAACTCAGTACTATTTTCTCAGCATTTGCTTTCACATTTCTGAAACTCATAAAATGCTGCTAATCATAATTTTTCTCATGTTAAACATCATCTATTAGTTTTTTGTCATTTAACATTCTTACACTGTTGTGGTTTATATGAAATGTCTTCCGAAAGTCCATCTATTTAATTTATCAATTGATTCCAAGGGTGGTATTATCAGGAGGCAGTAGAATCTTTAGGACATGGAACCAGGTGGGAGTCTATTGAGAGCATGCTCATGAGTGTGGGTGTGAGCCCCTAGTGTCTTCCTTTATTTTAGTTTCTTCCTGGACATGAGATAAGAAGCTTTGATCTACCATGTACTCTTGCCATAAACTCAAAGCAATGGGGTACTTCTTAAACATGTACTGTAACATCTACAACCATGAACCCAAACAAAGCTTTCCTTTGTAAAATTTGATTGCATTAAGTACTGTCTTGAAAAAAAGCTGATAAGCACACTCATATTAACTTTCCATTCTACACTTTTCTTTACTCTTCTAACATAATTATGTCACATTTTAGACAAATGCTCATAAATTCTATCATGAATATGAACTATTCAGAGTTAAATTGTCTTTCCTTTTTTATATAACCTTGTTTTGCTCAGGAAGCAACATAAAAACTGCATTTGTCCAATTGCTCACCTACAAATTCTTTGCATACTCACCAATAGAACTGAAACTCTTCTCAATTGAGTGAAACACCAATCCATGTCTTTCAGTAATGATGGAAAGAAAAGAAACCACTGTAGTTGTTTTTTGACTCTTTTGGGGGACCTGCCACCAAACTCCCAAATAAATCAAATGGAGTCTTATTTTTACTTATACATTCCCAGCCTTAACTTGGCTTATTTCTAACCAGCTTTGCTTAACTTAAATTATTTCATCTACCTTTTGCCTCTGAGATTTTATTTTTCTCTAATTTGTATACCTTTCTTTACTTCTTGCTCTGTGGTTTGCTGTGTAGCTGGGTGACTGGACACTGGTGTTCCCTCTCCTTCTCCTTCTTGCTCCTTGATCCTCTCCTCCAAGATTTCTCCTCCTACTTATTCTCTCTGCCTGCCAATCTCACATATCCTTTCTCTTTTCTTGTTATCGGCCACTAAGCATTAATCAGGTGTTTTAGACAGACAAAGTAACACAACTTCACAGAGTTAATGAAATGCAACATGAAAGAATGCAACACATCTTTGCATCATTAAACAAATATTTCACAGCGTAAACACTGTAACACATCTTAAAATAATATTACACAACAAATCACTAGAAGTATTAAATTTTGGTTACATACCTTTCAAGCATGTTGTATTGCTGTCATCTTAAGCTGCTTCTCCGTGATTCTGGAATTGCCTTTGTGTCTCTACTGTGTTAGTACCACTGTGATTTTCTCCCAATCTCCTCCTCATTTTAGTGGCATACCTTCCAGGTATTTTCTTCTACTTCTTTAAGATTTATATTATTTTTAATTGATTTACAATAATTATAAGACCTTATGAAGTATAGTATGATATTTTAAACATTATGCAATGATAAAAAATCAGAGTAATTAGCTTAACAGTCACCTCCAACATGCATTTATTTGCAGAGAGACAATCAAATCTTTGTCTTCTAGTTGCTTTGAAATATGCAATACAATATTTTGTTGTTAAAATAGCAGCCCCTCTGCGTAATAGAATATCTGAAATTATAGTCCTATATAGCCTTAGGTCTATACCCACTTTGTATATATAATCACTTTGTATCCATATACTAACTTTTGTCCATTCCCATCTACCTATTCTGTCTCTGCTAACTACTATTCTTTGCATCTATGAGATTGGCTTTTTCAGGTTGCACATATGATAAAACTAAGTAGTTTTTAATGCCTTCTAGGTTCACTAATGTCATTACAAATGACAAGGTTTAACTTTTTATGGCTAAATAATATTTTCATCAGTCAGGTGATGTGTCTTTAGCAGTATATCAATGTCAAGTTCTTCTAATGAAATTTGTTCATTCCCTATTTTCTCAATAATTTATAGAATACTTTACTCTTCACTTTTCATTTTACTTTTTAAATGAATGCACCTGTCTATTCCATGTTACTGTTAGTCACTTTAAGGCAAAGAGAAGTTTTCATTGATCCTTATAACTTCTACAACATCTACCAGAGTGTTTCTCAAATCATAGGGATTCAATAATCTTGATAAGTTGAATGAAATGACAAAATACCACAGTTCAACTTCCCCCTTCTCCAACGAGAAGTGAGTGGTGTACACAGTTTCCATAAATGTTTGAAAGTCACATGGAAATGAGTATAGTTACATAATCCACTTAAAGAGAAAGAGAAAAATGAATAAAAGTGGTTTGTGAAACTCCTACTCATATTTTTTCTTAATTTTAACTGTTGGGAACATTTATTATTATTATTATTATTATTATTTACAAAATGTTCTTTTCTACATGTATAGATAAAATTACAGGCTTAGCTTCTTCTCGGTGTTGTACAATTTGAAACAACAGACAGAAATTGTTAACTATTTTAAAAGGATTTTTGGGAAAAAGTGACATTTAAAAAATGCTTACACATAGTTGTAATTGAGGTAATTTGTAGATGAGGAATGTGAAAATCTTTCCTATAAAACATACAGCTGTCTCTATTCCCTCAAAACTTTCCTAATAGTACAAGTTTATTATATGTGTTATACTACATGGATAGATATTGCTGATGCTAGCAGTAGATTACAGAACAAAATCTCCAGTGTCAGGTAAGGGATACCTGCTATAGGAGCTCTTTGTCAGGAAGAACCCAGAAACCACTAAAATAATACAGGCTCTTTCAGTCCCCTTTGTTGCCCAGCAGAACTAGAGGATGAGATTGTATTGCTGATAACCATACACATCTAGTTTGCAAGATACAAAGAAAGCTAGCAAGAATAGAGCTCAAAACTTCATCTCTGCTGAAAGCTTTCTAAGCACCCAAAGGTGCAATGCCGACAGTTGGAGGATAAAAGGCATCAACCATCTTACCCATCAATGAAGTCTGTGAATTATAAAGCCAACCTGCCCACTTATGCAATAGTGTCACAACTGGCATGGGACAACCAGCCACTCTCTGATTAGCTTTGAGGCTTGCTCCACAGAAGGGAATCCATGCATGGTACTGTAAACCTCATCAACAACCCATGTTTGGGAATATCATAGGCTCAAAAGGAGAACTTATTACTACTGTTTAACTAAATTGCCAAAGAATTAACTAATCTTTAGAATACCTGTGTTCATGTCCATAGACAAAATTCTACTCTTGGTTTTAAGCAGACAAGCTTCTCTGTGCAGGTAAAAATGGCACTGTAATGTAGAAACTCACAGTGTCCAAGGTACTCAGAATAAAGGACTTCTGAGGGTCCACATTTAAATGTAACATTATAACTACATAACAAGGCTCTAAAAACACTGTAAAATAGGGAGTGAGAAAAATATAAGAGCTGGCAGACAAGAAGTACGCTGGGAAATGTCATCTTCTTGGCCTGACACAGCCATTGCAATCCTACATCACAGTAGCTATGATTATCTGCACTGGGCCTACACAAGACTAGCCTTGTCAATAATCAGTCATGGATAGGGCGAAGGCTCATGATATACTCTTTACTGCTGAACTATTGACACTTAACTAAAGACAAGCAGTCATTGTCTTTAGCTGTGCAATTATTGGTGATTTCAACAGGATCCAATGCAAACTCACAGTCACACAGACAGCCCTGGTCAAATGCAGTAGACCAGAAAATAAAACATATACACAGAAATATGGGGGAAAGAGGAAGAGGGAGAGGTGACAGAGGTGAGAGAAATTAATCTTCATTTGAAATTGTCAAATACAATTTTTATTTTTTTTTTATTTAAAAAAAAATTTTCTGCCTCCTCCCCGCCTCCCATTTCCCTCCCCCTCCTCCCGCCCCTCTCTCCCTCCCCCCACTCCTCTTCTCCTCCCTCTCCAGTCCCAGGAGCAGTCAGGGTTCCCTGCCCTGTGGAAAGTCCAAGGTCCTCCCCCCTCTATCCAGATCTAGGAAGTTGAACATCCAAACTGTCTAGGCTCCCACAAAGCCAGAACCTGAAGTAGGATCAACACCCCATGCCATTGTCCTTGGCCTCTTGTCAGCTCTCATTGTCCGCCATGTTCAGAGAGTCCGGTTTTATCCCATGCTTTTTCAGTCACAGTCCAGCTGGCCTTGGTGAGCTCCCAATAGATCGGTCCGACTGTCTCAGTGGGTGGGTGCACCCCTCGTGGTCCTGACTTCGTTGTACATGTTCTCCCTCCTTCTGTTCCTCATTAGGACCTTGGGAGCTCAGTCCGGTGCTCCAGTGTGGGTCTTTGTCTCTATCTCCATCCATCACTAGATGAAGGTTCTATGGTGATATGCAAGATATTCATCAGTATGGCTATAGGATAGGTACAATTTTGATTTTTAAAACTTGTTACATGAGATGATTATTTTCAATGTATCAGTGAGTCTACTAATAAGTAACCAGTATACACAGCCAAAACTTAAGGCAGAAAAATCAAGGGAGTAAATGAATCATAAATCTAGATTTTATCTTGAGACAAGCTTTGTTGAGCAAAGCAGTCTTGAGCTTTCAATGTCCAAGCTTCCCAGACCCCAAAATATAGGATGCCAGGATTTTAGCCTCCCTAGAGCAGAGACCACTAGTCCACCCTGCATATTTGTACAATGCTGAAAATAAACAGGCCACACTTCAAAATAAGAAGGAATTAGACACTTCTTCCCAAAAGGGTAGTAAAATAAAACGTTCATATTAAAATTTGGGGATGGATGGAGTGAGGAAAATCTCCCTTAGGAGTATATTTAAAGGGGCTGGAGAAAAGGCTCAGAAGACCTGGGTGGCTGGTTTTCAGAACCTTCAAGGTTGCTCAAAGCCACCTGTAACTTCAGTTTCCAAGGATTTAATCCATCTTCTGATGTCTACTGTCACTATATGAATATTTTGTGGACATATATACTCAGGTATACACACCTAAATATAAAAGAAAAAGTTTATTTTTAAAAAATAGTACATTTACAAAGAAATGATTTATGTATGATATTATAGTTAAATTCTTGCAACCTAGGTGGTCCATGAAAATTTAAGAATATTTATTTAAAGTGTTGCTAGACTCAAATTGCTCCAGAGAATTGATGGAAATAAACGCACACCTTTGAATAAAGTATATCAACCTTTTCCTCAAAGAAATATCTTAGATCAAGTTTCCTAAGACTATGAGCTCATCATCAAAAGGAGTAAAACATCAAACATGACAAACACATGATGGAACTCCTTCAGCAAATAACCTTTAAGATACCGGTCCACTTTGGGCATGGTCTCATGTAATATAAATGTAGATGAAAAGCATGTGTGACCCACTTGGCTGCTAGATTTGGAAAATTAAAATATGTACATCATAACATTGACATATTTTCAGATTTTCAATGGGTAACTGCTTTGAATTTGGAACACACTTATTCAGCAATCATATTTTTGTTAGAAGTTATGACCATCATAGATATACCTGCACAAATAAAGACAGACAATGGTCCACCATATGTCTCTAAGAAAATGAAGCAGTTTATTGCTTATTATATTATAATGTGTACTACAGGTATACCACAGAATCCTGCAGGTCAGGCAGTTATAGAAAGGTCAAATCAAACTCAAAAGCAGAAAGGGATGAAAAGCACCCCCAGTAATGATTACATAATACTTTATTACCCTTGAATTTTCTTAATGCTAATGAGAAAGGAACAATGGCAACAAAGGGACACTGGATAATAGAAAAAACGTCTGAATTAAATCAGCTGGTGTATTTCAAGGATGTGTTGACCTCAGAATGGAAAATAGGAAATGTGCTATGTTGTGAAATTGGTTTTGGTCTTGTTTCCACAGGAGAAGAAAAACTACGGATACCATCAGAATTAATAAAGATTTGGTATGAAAAAGAGAAACCTTTTGATAAAGAGAAATGACAGCTCATTCGCAGAGTTGAAAATCCTACAGATTGTATGGAAACCTCATAAGGGTTTGGGCATTATTCTGTTCTTCTCTTTGCAGAAAAATCACATTCTTAGAAAAGTTTAGAGACTTTAGACATCTCGATACTGAAAAAAGAAATGGTATCTAGAAACAATCACCAAGCAAAGAGAAATCTGATTATGATACTGATATCATCTGTAGGGTAAGATCTTATTGACATATACATAATAGTAGATGTTATTTACTAAAAATCAAACTGGCTTTGGAGTTGGGCAGGTGTTATCATTCCAAGCATGTTGTATAAAGAAAAATTGAGAGCTTCTTTCTCATATCAGGAGCCACCTGGTTAGGAACAGAAGGATATTGGATAGAAGCTGCTAGTGTTTTTCCTGGCTGCTTAGCCCTGAAATAATCACATAGAAACCATATTAATTAAATCACTGCTTGGCCAATTAGCTCTAGCTTCTTATTGGTTAATTCTTGCATAATAATTTAACCTATCTTCATTAATCTGTGTTCTGCCACATGGCTGTGGCTTACCAGGTAAAGTTCCCAGCATCTGTCTCTGGCAGCAGCTCTGTGGCTTCTCCGACTCTGCCCTTCTTCATCCCAACATTCAGCTTAGTTATTGTCACCTAGCTAAGTTCTCCCCTGCTATAGGTCCAAAGCAGTTTCTTTATTCATATTCATTAATGGTAAACACAGCATACAGAGGGATATCCCATATAACCTCCCTCCTCTTTTTTGTTTACATAGAAAAAGAAGATTTTAACTTTAAAATAGTAAAATTACATATAACAAACAGGTATCAAATAATAATTACATTTATGTACTTTATATTTTTATCATAACCAAGGAAAACTATAACATATAACAAAATTGACCTTAAATTTGTATCAATAAACCAAGGTCCATACCAATGCAAATTATTCATATCTATATCATATCCCCTTTTAAATGTAAACAATCATTTATAGACAATATTTGGGAATATGGGCGTAGTTTTCTCCATACTGCTTCCTGCTGATTCTTGGACATAAAAATTTTAGGGGGTGTTCACAGTGACCTTCAAGGAGTCTTGTTCCACCAGTCTGGAAGCAATTCCCAGGTTTTCTTTTCCAAAGCAACATATCTTTAGACCCAAATTCGGAAGTCACGATTTCTTTACAATATACATGCTTATTTAGCTTAGCAGCCCATATAATGAAATGTCTCTCTGTCCTTAGCTCCTTCACAGTCAAAATATTCAAAGAAAACACAATAATATACATAATCCAGACTCTTTGTGAATTTTCCATTTTTCCATGGCTTATTTTTCTTTACTACTTTTAATCTATAACTATCTATACCCTGTCTCTTTAAAGACGTTACCCTTTTTTAAAGCATTAACTTTATTTTATGACTCTCTATTCTCTTTTTCTTCTATTTTCCAAACCTACATACATTTATCCAACACAATGACTCATCTGGATTTGTCTTTATTGCATATCTGTAAGTTTTTACTGTCTAGGAGCACTTTTAAAAATGCTAAGCACTTCTTAAAACTTAAGCTGTGCAATTGCTATGATATATACAGTATCTTCTGCATGCCTGCCCAGTCCAGCATGGTGGAGCTGCTTGTGCCTCTGAGAGCCATGAACACAGCCCCATTTTCAGGCACACAGCCAGTCCATGCTGACATTAAGCAAGCTGCAGCAGTCTGCTCACAAACCCCATTCAAATATTCAGGCTTATGAAAGAACCAGAGGTCATGCTGGCAATACGGCCCAGAAAGCCAGCATGTCCCAGAAAACAGAAAGCCAGCATTTTAAAGCGACACTTTTTTTTTATTTGCTATTGCTAAGTCAGGAAAACCTCTCATAAAGGAGCTGCGGCATGCCACCAGCAAATAGCAAGAAGCTGTGTTAAACTCTGTAATTTTGTGTTTGTAGAATCCCTTTCAAACTCTCTCAGGTTTTAAGTGGATTTTTGTCAACCAGGTTGGTGCTGATTTGTTGGATGGAAGCCGCTAGTTCGTTACTGACCACTTAGCCCCAAAATAATCACACAGAAACCATATTAATTAAATCATTGCTTGACCCCTTAGCTCTAGCTTCTTATTGTCTAACTCTTACATATTAATTTAACCCATCTCCATTAATCTGTGTATTGCCACATGGCTGTGGTTTACCAGGTAAATTTCACAGTGTCTGTCTCGGGCAGTAGCTCCATCGCTTCTTTCTGACTCTGCCTTTCTTCATCCCAGTATCCAACTTAGTTTTCCCTGCCTATCTAAGTTCTTCCCTGCTATAGGTCCAAAGCAGCTTCTTTATTCATTAATGGTAAACACAGCATACAGAGGGAAATCCCACATCAGAAGAAAAATAAAAATTTAGGGATGACTGTTATCAAAACTCTGCTTTCAAAAAATTTTACTTTTTCCCTTACCTATTTTTGTCTCTATGGTACCTTTCATTGAATATATGTCTATATGAGTAATATTTACGTTTTCCACAATGAACAATAAATTTTCCTGCCATAATCTTTGAATTTTCCAGAAAGAAGATGGGGCCACACAACAACAATTTCACCTGGTTGATATGATGTCTTTAAGGTAATAACACCTCTACAAGATCAGTTTTGGGTTACACTGTTCAAGATGATTACAATTTGGATACCTGAGATTGTGCATCTTCTTACAATTTTCTGGACAGAACTTCACTTAAGAACTTCAGAAAAGCCCTGCTGACTACTCAGAAACTGTCTATAACTGTACCAGAAAGTAACTTTGAAACTTAAACATCATTTTAGTTTTAACAGTATCCAATAGGAATAACATCACCCTATGACAGCTGGAAGTAATTCTTGAAAATGACGTCCCCTTACTCATACTGATAATAACAGTAATAGTGAGATTACTTGTGAGTTATTGTTTATAGACAACTTACATTGATATATATTCTTGTATATTGATACAAATTCAAATTATATTTGTTATATTAAATATTCTCCTATTTCTGTTTACAGTATTTGTACACCTATGAAAAGTTATTTTATCATATTGTATGCATGAATGTTTCTACCTCTCCTTAAGATATTTTGTATATTGATGCAATTTTAGGATATATTTATCATATTGAACTATACATTTCTACCTCTGATCAAGATACTTATATATTGTTTACATTTACATTTTGAGATCATTTTCCTAATTTGCTACACAGTTGTTTAACAATTTTTAGTTTTTTAATATGAAGCCTTAGTCTTTAAGTTATATAGGTATTAAGATTTACAGGTTAATAGTCATCTATGTTTGTCATAGACTAATCAGGCTCTTTAGATGTATAGAGATTTGTTCCACATAGATAAATAATCTTCAAATACTGCAAAGAACTATAGAATATGGTATTTAAATAACTTATAATTCTGTTGACATGAGACACAATTGCTTCTGGCAGCACCCATCTATTCCCAATGGAATGTTGGGTACTGAAGACACTCCACTTGGAGCTTGTTTTCTTCTCGGCAAAATTGACCTTTGGGCAAAGAACTGCCCCTGCCTCAACTACTGATAAAATTCATGGTGTCCAGACTGAACAAGAGGGATACAACCAAAAGACTGCAAAACCGTGCCAAGACATGGTAAGATGTTTTTTCAAATTTTCCTGTCTCTGGAAATGGTCTGTCAGATACTCTAGGTTTTAGACAAAGTTGGTTGCTCCAGCATTGCAAATGAGCCTTTGGGTGACTACCCAGGTAGTCATTTCATGTACCTTTTTGAAGTTACTTCATTGCACTTCTTGTTTACTTGAGTAATATTTCCCTTCTCAGGTCTCTGATGGGATTAAAGACTAGATAGTCATAGTTACTTTTCTCTCATAATTTAAGGAAGCCATTTTTAATATGACTTAGACTCCATATGATAGGATAACTATTGAAACATTTAGCATATGTTTCTTGTTTGATATTGTTCGTGCTAGCTGTAATTCTAATTTTTATGTATATTTTTGCCTCTTCTTTTCCCTGGACAACACTCAATATTTGTTTTTATTGTATATAGTTTTGTATTAGGCTTAGAAATTTCTTATTTAGGCAAAAGGGGGAGGTGCTATGGGAACTCCTTCAGCCAATAGCCTTTAAGATACCAGTCCACTTTGGGTGTGGTTTCATGTACTATAAATGCAGATGAAAAGCATGTGTGGCCCTTTTGGCTGATGGATTCGGTTCCATTTCCCAACGCACACAGAGAACTGCAGATTGCTACCATTACTATGAATTTATCCCCATATAAATAAACATTTGTTATACCCCCTTCTGTGCTATTGTATAACTCTTGTACACCAACAGAAAAGCAACATCAAAGCACATAATGATACTCAAAATCATGCAGATTTTGAGTCATTAGGCATATAGTCAGTCTCCTAAATACTTTGATACTTTAAAAAGCAAAAAAAAACAATGGGTTAAAATGGAAAAATAACAAACTATCCAAATGGATACTTAAATATGATGAAGTAAATCATGTGAAGTTTCAGAAAAAATATAACTAAATATCTGAATAAATAAATTTAACAGTTGAATAGAAAATAGCTTATATAAAACCATAAACTTGAGTGTTTGGAGGTCATTAATCTCTTAATAAGCCTAATTTAAGGAGGAATTGAAATAAGTTTTACAATGATTAAATGTTTAAATTTGGGTGCAAATCTTTTTATTTTATGTGTTTAATATTTGTGAATCTCATACATGAATTCATACATGAATACAATGAAGTGTGATCATATCTAATCCTCATTTCTCACTTCCAACTCCTATCTGGTTCTCTGCCCCAGAAATTCCCCTTCTGAACTTCCTCCTCTCTGCCTTGAATACAATTAATACTGATCATGTGTATGGGTATGGGGCTGTCCACTGGTGCATGGGACATCTGTCAAGGGCCATGTCCCTGCATAAACCTGACTCTCCCTGCCATAGCAGCTCACAACTTTTCAGAAGAAGCTAATATTTTTATTGGAATTTTTGTTCAAGTTTATAATTGTTATTATTGTTATTATTATTTTGGCATTTTCGAGACAGGGTTTCTCTGTGTAATGGTCCTAGCTGTCCCAGAAATAGCTCTTATAGACCAGGCTGGCCTGCCTATTTCCCATGTGCTGGGATTATAAGCATGTGCCACCACCGCACAGCTTCAAGTTTATAATTCCTTATGACACAATTTCCAACAAACATGGAATTATTAAAAACTTCTGCCTTTAGATAATCTTCTATGCCATAAAACAATGAAGTTAGAAATCAGGGTAATCAAGATAATTTTTTAAACATATATGTGTTTAAAATTAAGATATAGCTGGGGTTATAAAGATACCTTCGTGGTTAAGAGCACCTGCTGTTCTTACAGAGGGCCTATGTTGATTTCACAGCACTCACATGGTGGCTTACAAGTACCTATAACTCCAGTTCCAGTGGATCTGGATGCCCCCTTTCAACCTCTGTGGGCACTTCATGCACATGATCCATTTACATATATTTAGGTAAAACAGTCACACACAAAATATATTGATAGCATTTCTTACTAATATATACATTATTTGCAGTGATCATTAAAAACCTAAAAATAGAAATTAGAAACTATTTGCAACTGAACAAAAGTGATGGAAGTTTAAAATTATGTAGGATGCAACTACAACAGAATACAGAGGGTGATTTATAAGTTTCAAATAATTAAACAGATCTTTAGATGTAATACAATTTCATAAAATTCATATATACATACACATATATGAAAAATTTTCAGCTCATCGTAAAATTGTTTGTAGTATTTTATATCACCAAGAATATTCATGAGTTTTGAAGAACTTAAGAGTCTTGTCTTACGTAAAATCAAGAATTATAAAGATTTATGCATTACTGAGCCAATAATCTATTGATCCATAGATTGATAGATTGAGCAACAAAACAAAATTGGAGTCCAAGAAACAATTAATTTAATATATGGAAACTTGATATAGGACAAGTGTTTTATTGATAATTAGTACAAAATGTATAAACCCTTCAATCAATGGTGACATGCACCCATACATTAGGACCCCAAAAATGTTTGGCTTTGTAATAGCACAAAACCAAAATGTCGGCTGAGGAGTTCCATCTGGACGGGTGAGTGTGTGCTATCCAGGGGCGGACTGTCCCGGAAAAAAACACAAACCCCCCTCCCCCAGCTCCTGCTGCAGGGCCCCTTTTCTTACACACGACCCCCCCCCCAAGCCAGCCTTGTCTGCAAGGTCCTTTGCTGAGGAACAGTTTCCTGCTCCTACACTAAGGCTAACCACCCAGAGCAGTGAGTGCCTGACTACCTGGCAGGCCTCAAGGTCCCCTGACAAGGGAGAGCAGGCACCTTCAGCTTGGGGCTGCAGGGTCTCTGGGCCCTATTGGACCCTGCCCTGCCTGCCACATTCTTCCTTTTGTCCCCGGCTCATTGCGCTACCAGGCGTCCCTGTTTAGGTGCTGAGGAGTTCCATCTGGATGGGTGAGTGTATGCTATCCAGGGGCAGACTGTCCCAGAAGAGAGCACAAACCCCCCTCCCCCAGCTCCTGCTGCAGGGCCCCTTTTCTTACACATGACCACCCTCTCCCCAAAAGCCTGCCTTGTCTGCAAGGTCCTTTGCTGAGGATCAGCATCCTGCTCCTACACTAAGGCTACCCACTCAGAGTGGAGAGTTCCTGCCTACCCGGCAGGCCTCAAGGACCCCCTGAAAGGGAGCGCAGGCACCTTCAGCTTGTGCTGCAGGGTCTTGTGTTCTACTCGACTCCGCCATAACCCCCATATTCGCCCTTTTGTCCATGGGTCATTGGACTACCAGGCGTCCATGTTTTGGTGCTGAGGAGTCCATCTGGAAGGGAATGGTTCCTGTTGCTACACTGAGGAGATACACCCAGGGAGTCAATCACAGCAAAGACTGGACCAAGACGCCAGGCCTCTCCTGGCTCCATTTGAAGGAAGAGATGGGCAGGCACCAATGCAAGAATTCCTCCAACAACCTGAAAGGCAACATGACATTACCAGAATCCAGGAATCCCGAAACAAGAAGAATTGTACACTCTACTCCAGAAGAATTAGAAGAATTCGACTCAAAAGTGAATTATATGAAAATAATAGAGGACCTTAAACAGGAGGTGAAAAACTGCCATAAACAATTAGAGATTACAAACAAAAAGGTAGAGTAAATGAATAAATCTCTCAAAGATGCCCAAGAAAACCAAGAGAAACAAGAAAAAGCAATCAAACAGGTAAGGGAAACGGTTGAAGACTTGAAGAATAAAATGGAAGTAATGAAGAAAACACAAACCGAGGGAAGGATGGAGATGGAAAATCTGGGTAAACAAACAGGAACTACAGAGCCAAGTACTACCAACAGATTATAAGAGATAGAAGAAAGAATCTCAGACACTGAAGATACCATAAAGAAAATAAACACGCTGATCAAAGAAAACAGCAAAACCAACAAATTCTCATCACAAAACATTCAGGAAATCTGGGACACAATAAAAAAAACAAACCTAAGAAATAGGGATAGAAGAAGGAGAAGAAGAACAGCTCAATGGTCCAGAAAATATATTTAATAAAATTATAGAAGAAAACTTTCTCAACCTTAAGAAAGATATTCCTTTGAAGGTCCAAGAAGCATACTGAACACCAAATATACTGGATCAAAAAAAAAATCTCCTCGCCATATAATAATCAAAACACAAAACATACAGTATAAAAAAAGAATATTAAGAGCTGCAAAGGAAAAAGGTCAAGTAACTTATAAAGGTAAACCTATCAGACTTACACCTGACTTCTCTATGGAAACCCTGAAAGCCAGAAGGTCCTGGATAGATGTACTGCAGAAACTAAGAGACCATGGATGCAAGCCCAGACTACTATACCCAGCCAAGCTTTCGTTCACTATAAATGGAGAAAACAAAATTTTCCAGGATAAAAACAAATATAAACAATACGTAGCCACAAATCCAGCATTACAGAAAGTAACTGAAGGAAAATCACAACCCAAGGAGTCCAACAATGCCCAGAATAACTCAGACATCTAATGACCCTCCCTTCACCAACACAACTGGAAGAAGGGAAACACACAAGCTCTACTATCAAAAAGAAAGAAAGAAAGAAAGAAAGAAAGAAAGAAAGAAAGAAAGAAAGAAAGAAAGAAAGAAAAAATGACCAGAGTTAACAACCACTGACCACTGGTCATTAATATCACTTAATATCAATTTATAGCATTTAAAATACTATGCTCCATGGGTTTGTGTGTGTGTGTGTGTGTGTGTGTGTGTGTGTAGTCACAGGTATGCCACAGCCAATGCATGGAAGTCAAAGGACATCCTCCAACTTTATGGAGTCATTTCTCTATTTCTACCATGTGGGTATCTTGGGATTGAAGTCAGATTGTTGGGTTTGGTGATAGGTGCCTTTAATCACTTAAGCCATTTTATCAGTCCTATATTAATATATTCCCTTTAAAAACTGTGTATGCTTTAATTTTTGGCTTCATTTTTTTTTACAATTTCTTCAAATGTATATTATCTCTTTGGGTTATGGACATTAAATATCCTTTTTTTTTTTTTTTTTTTTGGTTTTTCGAGACAGGGTTTCTCTGTGGTTTTAGAGCCTGTCCTGGAACTAGCTCTTGTAGACCAGGCTGGTCTTGAACTCGCAGAGATCTGCCTGCCTCTGCCTCCCAAGTGCTGGGATTAAATGCATGCGCCACCACCACCCTGCAAAATATCCTTCTTACTAACTATTTTGAAATATATGACCTACTTGACTTAGTAACACAAATTACACTAGGAGTCATCATTCTTATTACTGTTAACCATCCCTACCCCATCTGTAGCTCACCTTAACTGTCTCCACTCTCTGCTAACTGATCTTCTTTTGTTCTCAAGCCTTTGTACATTTTTTTAAAAATCATTATTATTGCATCTCATATGATTGACATTCATTTCCAACTAGAAACTACCATCAAGGCAATTTATAAGGCTAAATCTTAAGATCTTCTTTACCTAATTTTCATTTTTTCCTTTTTAAATTTTATTTTATATTTTTATTATAATTTTATTATTAACATTTATTTTTAAATTGAAATATATTTTGATTATATTCTTCCTCTCCCCTGACTCCTTCCAAATCCTCCCTCCCCTTCCTAACAACCCAACTTTAAGTTCTTCCACCGAAATCCAATTCAACAACAACAAGAAAAAAAAAAACAAGGAAAAAATGCAACACCACCCATGAACAAAAACAAACAAACAAACCACTGTGCTAGCTAGTTTTATATTACCTTGTTGGAGGAGGCTGCTTTGTTATCCCGGCCGCCCAGAACCAAAATAACCACACAGAAACTATATTAATTAAAACATTGCTTGGCCCATTAGCTCTAGCTTCTTATTGGCTCTTATATTAATTTAACCCATTTCTATTAATTTGTATATTGCCACAGGGCAATGGCTTGCTGGCAAAGTTTCGGCAGCATGTCTTACTCTGGCGGCAGATCCATGGCATCTCTGACTTCGCCGTTTTTCCTCCCAGCATTCAGTTCTCTTTTCCCTGCTTACCCAAGTTCTGCCTCCTCAACAGACCAAGGCCATTTATTTATTGATTTATGGTAATCACAGCACACAAAGGGGAATCCCACATCATTACCTTGACACAAGCTAAATTCATCTGAGAGGAAGGAACCTTAACTGAGAAAATTGCCATGTAATATCTGACTTAGAGCATTTTCTTAATGTGATTGGTGGAGGAGAAGCCAGCACATTGTGGGTGGCACCACCTGTGGGCACTATAAAAAAGGAGGATGAGCAAGCAATTAGTAAGCAGCATCCCTCTGTATCAGCTCCTGCCTCCAGGTTCCTGCCCTGTTTTGAGTTCCTGTCTTGACTTCCTCAATTGGTAAACCCTTTTCCCCTAAACTTGCTTTTGGTCATGGGGTTTCATCACAGCAATAGAAACCCTAACTAGCCAGGTGGTGGTGGTGCACATCTTTAATTCCAGCCCTTGAGAGGCAGAGATAGGCAGATCTCTGTGAGTTCAAGGCCAGTCTGTTCTGTAGAGCAAGTACCAGAACAAGCTCCAAAGCTACACAGAGAAACCTAGTATCCAACAAAAAAAAAAAAGGAGAAAAAGAAAGAAAAAGAAAGGAAGGAAGGTAGAAAGAAAGAAAAGAGAAGAGAAGGAAAGAAACTCCAAGAAAAACACCAAATTGTAACCAAATAAAAACACACACAAAAAAAAAATCTGTGGAGTACATTAGATGTTGATCAACTACTTCTGAGCATGAGATCAGTCCTGGAGTCATTGATATATCCAGTGTCACTCTATTGGAGAAAACTGCTTTTCCTTCTCACATCAGGAAATTCAGTTATTAAACTTTACCCTATGCTCTAGATTTTCTTTCTTTAAAAATAATAAAAAATAGCCAGGCAGTGGTGGTGCACACCTCTAAACTCACCATTTGGGAGGCAGAGGCAGGTGGATCTCAGTGAGTTTGAGGCCAGCCTGGTCTACAAAGCAAGTTTCAGGACAGATAGGATTGTTAAACAGAGAAACCCTCTCTTGAAAAACCAAAAATTAAATTAAAACAAAATAAAATAAAATGTAATAAGAAACAAAACCCATTACATCGAAGTGAACAAAACAAACCAATAGAAGGAAGGAGCCTAAGAGAAGTCTCAAGAAACAGAGACACACTATTTCATACACTCAGGGATACCAAGAAAACACTCAAATGGAAGCCATAATATATGTGCAAAGGATCTGACACAGACACATGCAGAATCTATATATGCTGCTTCTGTCTCTGTGAATTTTTATGAACTTTGCTCATGTTGATTTAGAGGGCTTTTTTCCTTGGTGTCCTCTATTGCATCTGGCTCTTACACTCTTTCTGAGTCCTCTTCCTATGGGTTCCCTGAGCTCTGAGGGGATGTATTTGACGAAGACATTCCATTTAGGGCTGAGTGTTCCAAGGTCTCCCTTGCTCTCTGAACAATATCTGGCTGTGGGGCTCTGTATGTGTTTCCATCTGTTGCAGAAGGAAGCTGCCCTGCTGAAACTGAACAAGGCATTAATCTGTGAGTTTAACAGAATTTCATTGGGAGTCATTTTATCATTATGTACTCTTCTCTTTTTATACCAGTATTATTTACCTTACATAACCGGGCAATCTATTCTTAGGTTCTAGGTTACTGAAGCAGTGTGAAAGATAGTTCCCATTTTGTAGAGTGGGCTGTACATGAAATCATTTAGTGGTTTGTTACTGCCATAGGCTTTGTACCACATTTCCCTAGAATATTTTGCAGATAGTGCACCATTGAAGGTAATAGGCGTGTGGCTGGCTTGGTGTTTGCATTTTTCTTTTGATAGTGAACAGAGTACCTTCCTATGTCAAAGATGTTCGAATGTATGGGTAAAGGCTCTATGTAGGCACTTTTTACTCTTCCATACAAAATAGAGAATTGTCCTTTTGAGGTCTGTAAAATTTGAATTGGAATTTTAATGGGGTTTGCATTGAATATGTACGTTGCTACTATGTTAGTCCTACCAATTCATGAGCACAGGAGATATTTCCATCTTCTGATATTTTCTTCAATTTCTTGCCTCAAAAACTTGAAGTTTTTATAATACAAGTCTTACATGTGCTTGGTTAGAGTTACACCGAGATATTTTATTAGGCAACTGTGAAAGTTGTTTTCCTGATTTCTTTCTAAGTCCATTTGTTGTTTAAATAAAAGAGGGCTACTGATTTTTAAAAGTCAATTTTGTATCCTGTTGCTTTGCTGAAAGTGTTTATTTACTGTAGTATTTTTCCAGTGCAATTTTGTGTCACCCATATATACTATCATACCATCTGCAAATAAAGATACTTTGTTCCTTTGTTATTTATATCCCCTTGATCTCCTTTAGTTGCCTTATTGCTATATATAAGACTTCAAGGACAATATTGAATAGATATGGAGATAATGACTTGTTCCTGATTTTAGAGTAATAGCTTTGAGTGTCTTTCCATTTAAGTAGATATTGACTATAGGTTTACCTTTATTATGTTTATTGTTATCTGTCTTTATTATGCTTAGATATAACCCTTGTATTCATAATCTCCCCAGGACTTTTATCAGGAAGGTGTGTTAGATTTTGTCAATGCCTTTTCTCCATTTAATGAGATGATCATGCGCTTTTTAATCTTTCAGTTTGTTTATATGGTAGATTATTGTTACTAATTTTCATATATTTAACCATCCCTATATCTCCAAGCCTACTTGATTATGGTGGATGATCTTTTTGATGTATTATTAAATTTGGTTTGTAAATATTGAGTATTTTTGCATCTATATTCATAAAGAAAATGTGTTAATGTCTGTAATTCTTTTTGGTTGGGTCTTTATATGTTATGGGTATCAGCGTAACTGTGGCAGTGTAGAATCAACAGGACAATGTTTCTTCTGTTTATATTTTGTGAAATAATTTGAAAATATTTTAGAATTCTATGTTAAAACCATCAGATCCTGAGCATTTTTTTCTTGGGAGACTTTTAATTCCTTCTTCCATTTCATTAGGGGTTAAATGTCTGTTGATATTGCTTATCTGATCTTGATTTTATTTTGGAAAGTGCTATATATTGAGAAAATTGTTGATTTACTTTATATTTGCCAGTTTGTTGGAGGGCAGGTTTTTAAAGTATGTACTTATGATTATCTGAATTTCCTCAGTGTCTGTTGTTATAATCCTTGATTCATTTTTGTTTTTGTTATTTTGGGAATTCTCTTTCTGCCTTTTAGTTAATTTGGATAAGAGTTTTCAGAACTATCATCCACCATGATAAAGTCAGCTTCATCCCAGAGATGGTTTAACATATGAAAATCTGTTAACATAATCTACCATATAAACAAACTGAAAAATAAAAACCACATGATCATCTCATTTGATTTCAAAAAATACAACATCTCTTCATGATAAAGGTATTGGAGAGATCAGGAATACAAGGAACATACCTAAACATAATAAAGGTAATATAAAGCAAGCCAACAGCCAACATCAAACTAAATGGAGAGAAACTCCCAGTGATTCCACTAAAATCAGGAACAGATGTATTCAATATAGTTCTTGAGGTCCTAGCTAGAACAATAAGAAACCAAAAGGAGATCAATTGGATACAAATAGAAAAAGGAGAATTCAAACTCTCACTGTTTGTTGATGATATTATAGTTTACATAAACAATCCCAAAAATTCTACCAAGGAAATTCTACAACTCATGAACACTTCCAGTAATGTAACAGGATACAAGATTAACTCAAAAAATCAGTAGCGCTCCTGTACACAGATGATAAAAAGGCTGGGAAAGAAATCAGAGAAACAACACCCTTCACAATAGCCACAAATAGCATAAAATCCTCAGAGTAACTCTAACCAAACAAATGGAAGACTTGTATGACAAGAACTTTAAATCTTTGAAGAAAGAAATTGAAGAAGACACCAGAAAGTAGAAAGATCTCCCATGCTCTTGGGTAGGCAGAATTAACATAGTAAAAATGGCAATCTTACCAAAAGTAATTTACAGATTCAACACAATGCCCATCAAAATCCCAGCAAAATTATTCAGAGACCTCAAAAGAATAGTACTCAACTTCATATGGAAAAGCAAAAAAAACGCAGTATAGCCAAAACAATCCTGTACAATAAAAGAACTTCTGGAGGCATCACAATCCCTGACTTCAAACTCTACTACAGAGCTACGGTACTGAAAACAGTCTGGTATTGGCATAAAAAGACAGGAGGACCAATGGAGCTGAATAGAATACCCAGATATTAATCCACACACATTCAAATACCTGATTTTTGACAAAGAAGCAAAAAGTAATAAATGTAAAAAAGAAGGCATATCTACCAAACCATATTTGCCTATAAGTATTCCATAGGTTCTCATCTTCTCTGTAAACAAAGGAAAAACCTCTTTTCCAAAGCAACATATCTTTAGATTCAAATTTTGAAATCAAGATGCCTTGATAATATACATGCTGGTTTAGTTTAGCAGCTCATAAAATGATATGTCTCTCTGTACTTAGCTCCTTTACAGTCAAAAATTTCAAAGGAAACACAATAATATACAAAATCCAGACTCTCTGTGAATTTTCCATTTTTACATGGCTTATTTTTCTTTACTCCTTTTGATCTATGACTATCTGTACTATGTCTCTTTAAAGACTTTAGCTCCCTTTTTTAAGCATTAACTTTATTGTACGACTCCATACATTTTTCTTCTTTCTCCCAAGTCTACATATGTTTATCCAACACTGTGACCCATTTAGAGGTCTTTTGTGTCTGAATCTGTCCTATTGTGAACATGTAATTCTTTACTGTCCAGGAATACTTCTACTTTGAGCTTTTAAAATTCTAAGTGCTTAAAAATCTAAGCTGCAACATTACTAGGTCAAATACAGTACCACCTGCTGGTACCGCCTGCTTGCCCAGCCCAGTTCAGCATGGTGAAGTTTCTTGACCTCTGAGCCATGCACACCGCCCCACTTCCAGGCACATAGCAGTCCAAGTTGCCATCAAGCAAGCCTGAGCAATCTGCTCACAAATCCCATTCAATATTCCCTCTCCCAAATGAGTCAGAGGTCTCACTGGAGGCACAGCCCAGAAAGCTGGCATTTCAAAAGCACTGCCTTTTGTCTGCTACAGATGAGTCAAGAAAATCTCTCTCAAAAAACTGCAGCAAGCTGCCAGCAAATAGCAAAAGGTGTGTCAAACTCTATTTTTTAAATCTAGAATTCCTTTTAAAGCTTTGTCAGGTTTTACGTGGATATAGTTGATCTTGTTGGAATGCCAATTGTTGTAAGGGAGAGGGCCGATTGTTCATCCTGGCTACCCAGCTAGCTTAGCCACGAAATAACCACACAGAAACTGTGTTCATTAAATCACTGCTTGGCCTATTAGCTCTAACATCTTATTGGCTAACTCTTATACCCTGATTTAGCCCATTTCTATTAATCTATGTATTGCCATGTGGCAGTGGCTTGCCAGGAAAGATTCAGCATGTCTGATTCTGTTGGCTCCATGGTGTCTCTCTCTCTGCCTTTCTTCTCCCCAGCATTTAGTGCTGTCTTCCCCACCTACCTAATTACTGCCCTATCAACTAGGTTAAGGCAGTTTCTTTATTCATTAACCAATGAAAGCAACACGCAAACAGAAGTACTTCCTACACCAGCAAAGGACATGGTCAACAAGACAAAATGAAATATGGAATGGGAAAAGATCTTCACTAACCCCACATCAGATAGAGGTCTGATTTCCAAAATATACAAAGAACTCAAGAAATGGGTCATCAAAAGAACAAATAATCCAATTTAAAAAATGGAGTACAGACCTAAACAGAGAACTCTCAACAGAGGAATCTAAAATGGCTGAAAGACACTTAAGGAAATGTTCAACATCCTTAGTCATCAGAGAAATGCAAACCAAAACAACTTTGAGATTTCATCCTACACCTGTAAAAATGGCCAAGATCAAAAACATTGGTAACAACAAGTTTGTGGGGAAAAGAGAACACTTCTGCACTGCTGATGGGAATGCAAGCTATACATCCCCTTTGGATGTCAGTGTGGTGATTTCTCAGAAAATTAAGAAACAACCTTACTCAAGACCCAGTAATACCATTTTTGAATATATTTCCAAAGGATGCTCATTTGTGCCACAAGGACATGTGCTCAACTATGTTCATAGCAGCTTTGTTTGTCATATCCAGAACCTGGAAACAACCTAAATGTCCCTCAACCGAAGAATGGATAAGGAAAATGTGGTACATTTACACAATGGAGTACTACACAGCAGAAAAAAATAACGGCAGCTTGAATTTTGCCAGCAAATGGATGGAGCTAGAATGCATCATTTTGAGTGAGGTAACCCAGACCCAGAAAGACAATTATCACATATACTCACTCGTAAATGGTTTTTAAACATAAAGCAAAGAAAACCAGTCTACAAACTATAATCTGAGAGAATTTAGACAAAAATGATGACACTAAGAGAGATGTAATCTACATGGGAAGTAGAAAAATACAAGATCTCCTGAGTAAATTGGGAGCATGGGGATCTTGGGGGAGGGTTAAATTAGAGGGGAAAGGCCAGGAGGGAAGCAGAGAAAAATGTAGAGCTCAATAAAAATCAATAAAAAAATTTAAAAAGACTACAAACCTATCAAAAAATAAACATCTTTAAAAAGTCAAAAAAAGAGTTTGTCAATTTTCTATTCCCAAAGAACCAACTCTATTTCATTCATTTTTTATATTGTTTACTGTTGGTTGTTTACCCTTTGCTCTTTAGGGGTGCCCACCACTTAGCTCCCAAATAAATCACACAGAGTCTTATTCTTACTTATGAATGCCTAACCTTAGCTTGGCTTGTTTCTAACGAGCTTTTCTTAAATTATCCTATCTGCCATTTGCCTCTGTATTTTTCTGTTTCTCTGTTCTATATACCTTTCTTTTTTACTCTATTGCTGATATATAGCTGTGTGGCTGGCACCTGATGACCTCCTCTCTTTTTTTTCTTGTTCCTTGATTCCCTTTCTCCAGATTTTTTTTTTTCTATTTAGTCTCTCTTCCTGCAAGTCCTGCTTAGCCTTTCTCCTGCCTGGCTATTGACTGTTCAGCTCTTTATTAAACCAATCAGGTGTTTTAGACAGGCAAAATAACACAGTTTCACAGAGTTAAACAAATGCAGCATAAAAGAATAAGAATACAACACATCTTTGCACCATTAAACAAATAGTCTACAGCATAACAAATGTAACACAACTTAAAGTAATATTCTATGATAATTGTTTTGTTTGCTTGTTTCTTGATTTCAACCATTAGTTTAATTATTTCTGCTGTCTACTCCTTTTTGGTTTAATTTATTCTTTTAGTTCTAGACTTTTCAGATGTACTTTTAAGTTGCTAGCATGAGATCTCTCCAATTTTTAAATGTAGGCATGTAGTGATATAACAGTCTTCATTATGTCCCATAAGTTCGAGTTTGTATTCATTTTCATTTAATTCTAGAAAGTCTTTGATACTATTCTTAATTTCTGTCTCAATCTATTTTTCATTCAGAAGTTGTTCATTTTCTATAAGTTTGTAAGCTTTCTGTTGTTATTATTATTCAAATTTAATCAATGGTTGTCAGATAGGATATAGAAACTTATTTCCATTTTCTTGAGACTTACTTTATGAATATGTGGTCAATTTTGGAAAAAGTTCTGCTAGGTGCTGTAAAGAAGTTATTTTTTTATGTTTTGGTGAACTGTTCTGTAAATATCTTTTAGGTCCATTTGGTTTATAGCTTCAGTTAGCTCTTGCAATTCTTTGTTTAGTTTTTGTCTAGATTATCTATCTATTGATGAGAATGGGGTATTGAAATCTCCCAATATCAATGTGAGAGGGTCAACATGTGATTGAAGCTATAGTGGTGTTTTTTGTTTATTTATTTTTATTTTACAAACTTCGTGAACTCATGTTTAGGGCAAAGATGATAAGCATTGCAATGTCCTCTTCTCAGGAAGGGGCAAAAACTCAAGATAGTCTACCTCATCTATGAAGGAATTTTGACTGGTTTGGTTTTACGTAAGTTTTATGCAGGTGAGTACAACTGCTGTGCATTTAGGACTGTGTTAATTTTGCCATGTCTAGAAGATAGAATTTCACAGCAATCCTCTTCATCGCCTGGGTAATAAGTTTTCCTACTTCTTCTTCTGAGCCTTGGTGTAGTAAGGGTAACATGAATGTCCCATTTAAGATTGAGCACACAGACTCTGTTCTTTGGTATTTTGGTACTTTGGTCAGATATTTATCTCATGACTGACTGCTACCCACTGCAAAATAAGAGTTTTTTGCCCAAGGTTGAGAGCATCTCTGGTCTATGATTATAAGGATAAATATTTAGAAGACAATTTGGCAGCATTACCATTTAGCAAAATAACCAATCCCTAAATAAAATAAATCAACTAGAAAATGCCTGTCTGTTTGGATTATTAATCTTATTAAAAATTTACAGGAAAGATAGGTATGTAACTCACTGGTGGATTGCTTGCATATCATGTATAAAGCTGTGGGATTAGCCTGCAGTGCCTATCAAGAATAAACTAAGAATGAAAATAACACTGCTATGAAAAAGTAACAACTGCCTCCTTCTAACTTTCAGATGACTTTTGTTACTATATAGCTTCATTTAACTCCCATCTCCATACTGGTCAATAGTGTTTGGCCTAAAGATGCTTCTGTACATAATAAGATATGTCTGTGTGGTATTGACATGGTGAACTGTAATCAAACTGTTACTCTTAAATAAAAGTAGGCATGGTCTACTTGAATCCTCAGCCAATTGCAAATGGTCAATTGTTTAGACTACATTCATGAAGACAGACATGGACTATAACCAATTAGTTGCTCTCCATATCATTTCAATGTTCTCACCACTTCCCTTTCTATAACTACAAATATAATTTGCACATGTGGTGAGAGGAGCTATTCTTGAACCTGTCCTGGTTTGATGGGACACCTGTTTGCTTCCTTCCTTGCTCAGATAAACCCAGTAGACCTTAATTTGTCTAAAGTGTTTTATTCAGTAAAACCCTTGTCATCTCCTATTTACATAAAGGAAATGCAATAGGTGCTTTCTCAAGGTAACACCATTTGTATCCATTCTCACAAAGAAAGAAAATTAATA
The DNA here is from genome assembly GCF_950005125.1 of Chionomys nivalis. Lineage (NCBI taxonomy): Eukaryota > Metazoa > Chordata > Mammalia > Rodentia > Cricetidae > Chionomys > Chionomys nivalis. The sequence goes on from NC_080112.1 coordinate 32,658,753, forward strand.
CTGCTGAATCATTATCAAAGCCTATCAGATATCATTTGTGAACTAATCTGATATTTCCTCTCAATAAGATTCTAATGATAGAAGTAACATCTCACATAATCTATTTGTCTAATGTTCAGATGGCATTACTGAACTTTGGGCTCAATGAATCATATTACTATCTCAATTGATCTTTAAAGGAAACCTGTGAGGCTGGAATGTTACCAATATCTGTCAGTCAATAAAGAAGCAAACATTCAGAGAGAATAAATGGCTTAGGGGCTGCCATCTCTTTTCAGATGGTAGTAAAGGAATTACAACCTCTAGAACCTGTTTTTCTATTGTTCACACATAATATTACTTAGCTAGATTACTACAGATGAATTAAAGTGTCAAGCTTTTCCAAAGGTACTTTGTTTTGTTCACATCTTACATATGTCCTAGAGAACATAAACTTTGCAGTTGAATCATTCTTTTCTTTAGGGTGACAATTTTAGAGATCACACAGGGAAGCTCTTTCTCTGCAACTGGTGACTGAGCTGCACTTCAAGGCCCAGACAGTCTGAAATACATTTATACTCTGTTTCCCAACTCCTTTGCACACAAAATACTATCTATTCAGAGTTCTTTGATGCATGGAGAAATGTGAGGAAACAGAATCATTTTTCCATGCCATTCTCTCTTATTCTGGTATCTATAACTGCATAATAAATCATTCTAAACTTAGTTGAAGACAAAAATATCTCAAACAAACCAGCACTGCTGCTACTACTATTAGTAGTACTACTACTGATTTGTTCTCATCATCATCTTTCTGTGGACTGATGGGGCTCAACTAGATGGATTTCAGGTGTGATATCTTTTGCAGTTACAGTCAAATGATGGCCGGACTAAAGTAATCTGAAAAGCATTCTTACTTGGGCTTCTGACCACTGACTACTACTACTAGCTGAAATGTCAGTTGGGGACATCAGCCAAGTGCTTATTTGTGGCTTTGCTGCATAGCTTGAGGGTTTTTTGTGGGGGGGGGGAGGGAGATTTCCAATCTGTTTTTGTTTTTTTGTTTTTGTTTTTAATGACAAGAACAGCGATTTATTTTTGAGACAATTATTGCAGATATGAATATTTAAAATTTTCTAAGCAAAGTGCTTTAACAATATGAACTTTCTAACAACACAGATCTAGATTCAAAGAACAGAGTTCCCAAAAGGAGAGACAAGTAAATTTTTTTCTGGTCTACTCTCAGAAACCACTGAGCATCCTGTTTAAAACAGGGCAGTAGGACTGCACCACATCACAGGGAACATTATTTGATTGTCCCTCTTAATGAAAAGACTATCAAAGAATTTGCAAACCTCATTTTAAGCCACCACTCTTTTCTCACTGATGAAGAGAGGAAATCATGTAATACACATGGGATGTACTCATCAGCATAGTTCTTAGCAATTATAAAGCACAAAAAGCAAACACTAACAAAACAATCTTGACTCCTTTGTGCATGATGATTGCGTCATTAAACTTGGCAAAGGTAGTTTACTATACAAACAAAATTGCTTCTTTGGATTTTGCAAGAGAACAGCTGTTACCCATGGCTTTCAAACCACAGCTATGAAAGCCACTGATGGGCTGTTGCTGACATGCTTTCTGGAGATGACTCTTCATTCAGTCTCTGACATTTCTCCAGTACTACAAAGATTCTCAGGGGTAGACTTCCATTATCAGCTGGGATAGCTGGCTTTCCCCTGGACCAGTATAGAGTCCACTCTTCTAGTTTTGTACTGAAATTTTAGAATTCAAAAGGATGAAAGGCTTTGTATGCTTCCAAATTTTATCCCCATCAGGCTCATCTCTGGTAAGGCTCAGAATACTTGATGTTCAGGATATTTTGTTTCCTTTTTGCTTTCCTGGTCCCTTAAGACTATCTATAATTGCCATACATTGATTTTTAAAAGTTAAGCAATGTATCACAAAGCACATTGTAGCAATATTCAGAAAAATCACCATTAAAATGTCATCATTGATTTGGTTATAGTCAGATGGTGGCTAGGGCTAAAGTCACCTGAAAGGTTTCATTACTTGTATTTTTAACTTTGATACTGCCTATTATCTGAGATACAAGTGGGAAACATCAGCCAAATGTATCCATGCTTCACTTTTCTGTGTTTTCATGTGTGGCAGATCAGTCAGACTACCTAATGATATTTAGAGAGACCCAGAATTATTCAGCACTAAAGTAAATGTGTGTCTTAGTTATTTTTTCTGTCACTATGAAGGAATATCTTGACGAAAGCAATTTAGGGAGAAAGTGTTTTATTCTGGCTCACAGCTCAGATACAATGAGTGCATCACGGTTGGAAGTTCTGGCAGTAGGAGATTGAGACACATTACATTCACAGTCCGGAAGTAGAGGACAAGGAATGCTGTGCTCAACTAGCTCCCTCTTTTTTATGCTAAAAAAGCCTGGGAGTGATCAAGCCTTCTTTTACGATGAGATGCTCCACCTCAGTAAATCCAATCAAGATAATCCATCACAGACCTTCCCAGGCAATAGAATCTAAATAACCCTTCAAATGTTTGCCTGCAATCTTGCCTTCAAATTGATTCTGGAACCTGCCAAGTTGGGAACATTAACTAATCATAGCATGTTCGCAAGCTATTAACTTCTGTGACAAAATAATTGACAAAATCAACTTAAAAGAGGAGAATTTATTTAGTTTCATAATGTGAGAAGTTTCAGAGCATGGTCACTTGGATCCATGGCTTTTAGGCTAATGATGAAATAGGGCTACATGTCAGACAACTTGTGCTAGAGATAAATAACTCATTACATGGACAACAGAAAACAGAGAGGTAGAATAGAACCAGGGAAAACATGTCTCCTTGAAGAAAATACCCTCAATAACTTAGTTCCTATAACTAGTCCCCACCTCCTAAACTTTCCACCACCTCCCAATATATCCTATTAAGCTATGAATCCACAAATAGATCAATCCATTTAGAAGGACAGAGGTTTCCTGACTTGATAATCACCCACAGCCTCATTTGGGACCAAGCCTTCAATACTTGAGTCCATGGGGCAACTTCAGAGCCAAGTCACAAGAAAATAAGTTTTCATCATGAGAATCTGTACAATAAGGATCCCAAGAACAAGAACTAGAGAGTCCTGGAATAATGAAGACTTTGTTCTATGTTCACTTGCCCTCCTAGTTAGGGTTATTATTGTTGTGAGGAAACACCAAGACTAAAGCAACTTGGGGAGGAAAGGGTTCATTTGGCTTACAGTTCCATATCACTGTTTATCACCAAAGAATGTCAGGACAGGAACACAAACAAGGCAGGAAACTGGAGGCAAAACCTGACGTAGAGGCCATGAAAGAGTGTTGCTTACTGACTTGCTCCCCATGGTATGCTCAACCTGCTTTCTTACAGAACCCAGGACCAGGAGCCAGGGGATGGCACCACCCACAATAGGCTGTGCCCTCCCACATCAATCGCTAATTGATAAAATACTCTATAGGCCTTCCTGTAGTCTGATGTTATTGATGCATTTTCTCTATTGAGGAGACTTCCTCTCAGTGATTCTAGATTGTGCCAAGTTGATAAAAACTAGCCAGTACACCCACCTTCTTTCTTCCTTAAATGTCAGACCCAGCTCTGAATAATAGGTAGAATGCTTCTGTGGCCAATAAAATATATGGAGAAACCATGTGAAATAGCTTCAGGTCTGATAATAAAACTCTCTGCCTATTTTTGCTCTCTCTTCTTCTTATAGAACTCTTGCAGACCACATATTAAATATGAAGAAATTATAGTGAAATATTAAAAACATTAAAATGTGGAAGTAACCTGGCTTGATTTCATAGCTATGTGAAGAAAATGTGTCTCCTGCTCTAATTGTCTATGCTACAATGTCAGTTAGAGGAAATCACATTAAATGTTATTAAGACATTGTTAATTCAAAAATTATCTGTTCCAGCAGTTGACATCATTCGTTGTGACTCTCAAGTCTTCTCACTGCTGTGGTAGAAGCAGAGTCCAAGAGACTATATTAGATACAGAATCGAGGCACAGGGTCCCTCCTGTACTGTGCCTCAAATAATATCCTGACAATCCTGTGCATGGACTATATTATATGAGCCCATCTCGTGGAGCTGGAGTTATAAATGGCTTTGAGCCACCATGTAGATACTGGGACTCAAACCCATGTTATTTGAACCAGCAGCTAGTGTATTTAACTACTGAGTCATCTCTCCAGCTTAGCAGTGCTACTTTTTATTGACAACGTGTCATCATACAGGCAGAATATTGCTGACAAGAGAAATTGCAGAGGGTAGATAATAAGAGAGCAAAATGAGTTCAAATAGATATGAATACTGGGGTCGATGAATGTTATATTCTGTTATCCCTTCACCAAGTCACACAGCATCAGGGGTCCTCTACTTTTTCATTGTATTGTGCTCATCTCTTGAAAGAGAATATACATAACAAAAATTAAATCCAAGGGTGTTGTGTGATTTGAACTGATATTAAGTTCTTTTTAAAATCAATTTTCATGTCTTTTTTGGTTTTGGAAGACAACATTTACTACATATCGTACTTTTAGACATCTTTATCCATACATTATGAAGAGATATAGTTAAGAATAAATTGATAAATGAATGTAGATCTGGACATCTACAAAAATCAGGACCATCTATTGTGTTCACCCTTGGAAAACAACAGTGAATCACATCCATGATGTTCCTGCCAATGTTTACAGAAATAACACTGTCACGACAGGGATAACAAGCTCTAAATTAAATTGTTTGGCATTTTTTTCTGTATTACATGTGGAACATTATTTTTGGCGATTTCTTTGTAATCAATATAAAATTCAAGTATATATCAAGCACTTAGCTGTAACTTATTCTTCCAATAATTTTTATGAGTCGACAGTCAAATCATCTAATCTACTTCATTTTATCCAGTGTTTATCTTACCTTCCTGAATATACAAAATAAAAACCAGCCCACAAGTGTTCAAGAAGAGAATCTAATCAGAAATCTCTCAATGTTTGACAACTGTAATTGATGAGACAGCAAACCACACTGGAAAATTAGCTATACAATGTCGGACCTTTGTATCATTATAGGGTACCTGCTGTCCCTTTGCTCACATTATAGATTTACAGACTTCATTCATTCATTCATTTGCTTGCTTGCCTACTTAACTTATTGCTAACTGAAACTCAATACATTCCCTATAAAATATCTAAACTCATGCTTAGTTTTAGATATTTGGACCCTGTGAATTAAAGAATTATACTCACCCAAGGAGGGAGATCTACCGATGACATCCCCCCACCAAAGGTTAGCCTTAAATTTTTGGAATTTCCTGCCAGAGAAGAATGTTTGTTTACTTGAGGCCTTAAAGCATAGTGGATATTTTAATAATATGACTTATGAAGGAGGCTTTGTCTATGGAGTATCAGCTTGGTCACAAGAAAGGCTGGAATCTAAAGATCAACCATTTCTATATGACTGACTTGCAATAAAACTATAAACTCAAGAATCAGGTGAATTTTCCCCTTTGAATATTTAGTAATATTCTGTGTATATAATTATACAATGTTGTCAGTACAAATTAACACCGCTGGGCTGAATAGACTGCACAGTAGTTAAGAACGTTAGCTGCTCTTGCAGAAAACCCAGGTTTAAGTCCCAGCACTTCAATTTCACCCTCCGTTGCAGAAAGAGTGGCTCCCCAACATCCGCAACTACAGTTTATCAGGATGCTATGCCCACTTCTGGCTTCTGTGGGCATCAGGCACTTACATGCACCTATATACATGCAGGCAAAACAGTTATACACATAAACTAAAATTAAATTCAAAGAAAATAGCACAGCTTATAGTTTTAGTAGCTAAGAAAAACTAGAAACTTCAAACTTGCAACTTTTTAGACTTTGTATCTCCTCCCTTTGCTGATTTTAGTCTTTAGTCAACTGTGAGTCTAGTAGCTTCCAGTGAGTACATTGAGGCCTTCTAACAAATTATTGAACATATAAATGTTCTCAGGAGCCTCCTATTTGTAACTGGTGTCTAGTTTCATAGGTATTTTGGAACTCTGTGGATGCCATGGCAAATATCTCCAGAATTAACATACTAAATTAAGTCTATTGTGTCACCAATGGCAAAAATATAGCAAATACTGATTATCCTATCCTAATTTTTTTTGCTACTCTGCCACTAACTTTTTCATAGCAGCCTGTGTAGAGTCTCATAGAAGCATTACATAAAATTAACTTTCATATAAACTGACTCTTCAAGTTTGCTTTCTGAATGATTTTTACCTTGTAATTGAGGATGGACCTGCAAAGAACAATGGCCTCAGGATATGACTAAATTATACTTGTTTATATAGACAGGGACAAAATGTATTACACTAGTTGCTAGCTAATGGCATCATATTTGTACTCCTCTACTTTCTCTATTGAAATATTGACAAAGAGAAAACAGAACGGCAGGAAAGGTAGAGGTCACACTGGAAATTAACAACTCCCAGATTCTAGAAGATATTTCTACTGAATATGAAAAAAATGCTTGAGAAATTAAATGGGTTAGTCAGATCTAAGTAAGGGAGTCAGGGAAACAGAAACATACATACATTTGCTAAAAAGAGGTATGTAATATAGAGAATTCGTTACCTAGGTGATGAAAGGACAAGCAAAGTACTCAACAGTAGGGCAAACCAAAGACTGACAATACCTGAAGCTTCTCACCACCATATGGAAGGCCATTTGGCTACAGCTAGATTCTGGAAAGGGTCTGAAAGAGAAGAGGGATACATAACTCTTTTGACAGCTGGAATAGTGAAAGAAATGGACAGAAAAAAAAAATCCACAGAAGGGTCATTCCTAAATGACAAAAATGGAATGAGAAACACTAGGCATCTTATTTCTTCCCATATTCTAGTGGATCATTACTGTGGTTTGAATAAGAATGTTCCCAGAGGCTCATATATTTAAATGTTTAGTCACCAGGAAGTGGACCTCTGATAAGATTAGAAGGATTAGGCAGTGTGGCCTTGTTGGAGGAAGTGTTCCCTGGGGGTAGGCTTTGAGGGTTCAAAAGCCCATGCCGAGTTCAGTTCTCTCCCTGCTGCCTGCAGGTCAAGATGTAGTACTCTCAGTTATATCTCCAGCATCATGTCTGCTTGTATGCTGCCATCCTCCCCACCATGAGGATAATGGACTAAACCTCTGAAACTGTAAGCAAACCCCCGATTAAATGGCTTCTTTTTATGAGTTGCGTTGGTCATGGTGTCTCTTCACAGCAACAGAAAATTGACTAAGACAACCATTAACCAAATAACATGGAAGTCTGGGAAATTGGCTTTTCAGGGTCTATTCTTAAAATATAAAACAAAGTAGGGAAAAGTGAAGGCAATACTTTTAGGAAGATAGGCAAATAACCAATATACTCTAGGGGACTTAGATAGACTCTATGCTGTGAATCTAAATATTAAACAGATAAAGAGAACCTAAGGGCAAAAATCTACCAATAAATATACTACTATAAATCTGGGTGACATGTTCAAACAAACAACTTTCAGAAATAAATAATTGGGGGCTGGAGAGATGGCTCAGAGGTTAAGAGCATTGCCTGCTCTTCCAAGGGTCCTGAGTTCAATCCCCAGCAACCACATGGTGGCTCACAACCATCTGTAATGAGGTCTGGTGCCCTCTTCTGGCCTGCAGGCATACACAGACAGAATACTGTATACATAATAAATAAATAAATATTTAAAAAAAAAGAAAGAAATAATTGGTAGTTCTTGGGAAATAAAATATAAATTCTCAGGAAAAGAAGAAAAGTGAAGAAGAAATTAACTAAGATAGCAACATACTACATGGAATGCAGGTCTAAATGAAGAGAAAAGTAGCTGAGAGGGAAAGTCATTAGGAGATATAAAAATCTAATAAAATTTAAATCCATAGTCCAATCAGAAAAGAACAGATTGGTCACTGAAGAAAAGTAAGTCAGTGATAAAGACAATAAATTTGTTAAGCATTCACTGAAGATAATAACAGGATAGATGATAGATGCTATCAAAGACAGAGAAGAAGGCAAATTTAAAGACATCAACATGGAGACTTGCTTTCTCAAGCAAACTTCATGTTCCTAAAGAAGAAACAAAAGAAACGATAAGATAAAAGGTGTGTAACAAAGAAAACTATCTTCTATTGCTGAGCACAAAGCATGATTAATGAATATTCACTAATATTTGACATATTTTTATGCAAGTTTTGAATTTTAAGAGAAAGAAAAAATGAATCTGGGTAGATTAAATTAGTTTACTCAGAAAAGGAATATTAATCTGTCTAGCATCATATTTACCTTGCACCATTAAATTCCAGACAGTAAGTAACACCCTCAGGTAATTTTGATGGAGAAAAGTTTAAGAGATAAAACTTCTGTTTCAGAGGAAATTATTACTTTTAGGAGAAGCTATAGAACTTTCCAGTGTAAGAGAGAGGCATTCCTTTGCCTAACTGTTGACAGTGCTGTTTGCTGATGGCTGTCAGGTAAGGTGCTTCAGCAAATGGGAACCGTCAGAGAAGATCATCATTGTATCAGCCGTAATTCAGGATTTTGGAGCAAACCTGATGGGCTTCTGAATGTGCAACCATTGTCTAAAACTTTACATTCAACTGGCTGAAGTCGTCACAATTACATGACCCACGCACACTGTTTCCTTGCTCCCTTATAGCTCTTGCTTACCATCACTTCCTGAATTATCAGTCTTCTGCATATGCAACTTTGTCTCAGTCTCTGTTTCCAGGGAAACTGCTGAAAGACATGATTCATTAAGTCAAAGGGAAAGACACATTCCAGTATAAACCCAAAAATGAAAACAGCAAACACCCGAGGAAAGACAATGTAGTGATGTAATACTCTGAATTAAAGCATTGAAACTAGCCGGGCGGTGGTGGCACACGCCTTTAATCCCAATACTTGGGAGGCAGAGGCAGGCGGATCTCTGTGAGTTCGGGACCAGCCTGGTCTACAAGAGCTAGTTCCAGGACAGGCTCCAAAACCACAGAGAAACCCTGTCTCGAAAAACCGAAAAAAAAAAAAAATAATAATAATAAAAAAATAAAGCATTGAAACTATTAATCATGCAGTTATTCTTTAAAGTATGCCTATAAAAGATAATGAAAATATAATAAATCAATTTAGAAAGATGAGCTATAAATTAAATATACATGTAATAATAATCAGATTCAAAAATCTGAAATAACACATTGTAAAATCAAAATGTCTGAAAGAAAAGACTAGGGAAAAGAAATGAGTTCTATGCTTCTTGTTTTCTATACTTAGTGCTTGAGGTTGAAGAAATCAAAAGATATTACATATGAAATAGCTAAGCATCATAGTGTGCATTTGCAATCCCACTTGGGAGGATGAGGTTAAAAACAATGACAAAGTCAAGACTAGTTTGGTCTATACAGCAAGAAACTGTATAAAAACATGTATTATCTGAATTGAATAAGTAGATAATTTTCAGACAACCCTAAACTTAAATATGATTCCGAAAAAAGCACAAACGTTTGCAAATTAAGGGGTCCAGTTTTGCTGAAGATGGTGACTCATGTTAATTATCTTAGAGTGTCAGGAAAGATATATATTGGTAAAATCTTTGTTTCTATACACACACGGACATACACGCACGCACACACAAACATCTAACCTCCAGTTAGTTGGCAATTTCTCTGTATCCCCATATATTATACTGGAACATAAAGATACATGAAAAATTTATTGAAATATATTTATATCAGTGAAAATTTTTATACAATTATCCTTATAAAAGTGATAAGTGATTTTATACAGTAAGATATTTTGAAACTATTACAAAAGAGTAAAGCATCTGTCAAAGAATTATCTCCATATATAAATAATAAATTAACCCCTGCATTATAAGCTATATATTTCACATGCCCATATCTGTATTTAACTGCATAGAGAAAAACAGGAAATATAAGCACAATACTGCTAAAAATTTCTTTGGAGGAAAGCTCAGATTGATAGGATGTGGGAAACTGATTTAGTTGGCATCATCTGCATTCTTGGAACTTTGCATGATTGTAATATACTTCTGCATTGTTCACAATGTCTAAAATGCATAAAAAGAGTACAGTTTTTCTTCACAACTAGGAAAGGTTTAATTGTTAAATAGATAATGTTGATAATATTGGCTGAATGCTTTAGATTTTTATTTCATCTTTAAAATATTATAATTAGTTCTTAGAGAATTTCACATATTGTATTTTGATTACATTAGCCCTCCACAGTTCAACACAGATCCGCTTTTCATTGCAGACTCAGCTTTGGGTGATCACTTTTTTAAGCCCACCCAATCCATAATTCCCTGGTATTGGAGTTACAGGTGTTTGTAAGTCACCGTGTAGGTTCTGGGAACTGAATCTGGGTCATCTACAAGAGCACTAAGCTCTATTAATTGGAGAGCCATCTCCCCAGCCTCTGGCTACTTAACTGTAAACAATCTAGAATTGCCTTTGTAAAACATAGCCACATAAGTTGTTGAAGATGGAAGAGTTGGTTGCACATATAATAGAATATAAAAATAAACTAATTTATGAAAATATGAATCTGTTTAAAACATAGTAGAATTTAATAAAGAAAAATATCCATCAAAAGCTAGAGGCTAGAGGTATAATTCTGTTGTAAAATACTTGTTTCACAAGCACAAGGATCTCGTTTCAAACCCAATCACAACAAAAGGAAAGGAAAAATATATACAAGCCTTTAAAATAAATGGACACTTTGAGATGTACAAACACATTTGCCACCTTAAAGTGAATAAGAACTAAGACAATAATTTCCATCACTTCGGAGCTTTGTTTCCCAATTTTGGTGAAGGTCTGAGGATGTTGTTATTTTGTAAAGTGCCTGCCTGGCATGCAGACCCTTGCCTTTGATCCCTAGCACTGTGTAAGCTGGTGTGGTGGCAAATACCTGTAATTCTTCCAGTCAGGAGGTGAAGGCAAGGAAGATCTGCAGCTCAAGTTATTTTCAGCTCTACAGAGAATTTGAGGCCATCTAACCCTGTCTCAAAAAAAAAAAAATGATGACCAAAGAAACAGAAACAGAATAATAGCAGCAATACAAATATAAATGAATGGCTTGGTTTTATAGACACCACTCTTTTGAGATGCAAATATAAAACCAGCTGTGCTTCAGAAGAATGTAAATACTTTAAAATAACATCTAGGAGACAGGAGACCCTTGAGTAATATTGAGAGAATAATCAGCTCTTACAGCATCACCCATTGAAATAAGAAGACAAGGTAACTCAAAATAAGAGGCTGTATGGGGAGTTCAGTGCAAAGGGGTCTCTCTAGTGAGCTAATATCAACCAGAGGTAAGGTACAAGTTCTTTAGACATCCGTACAATGATCTCTATGAAGACCAGTTCCCTCAAGTAGGCTTTTGATAAACCTTTAGAAACGTTTTCTTTGTGTCATTCTGCTTGGAAATACAAACCATGTATGCAAATATCATGTGATTACAGCCACTTATGAGCTCTAGAAAAAAACTGTTTGAAAAAAGGAGAAGTCAGTTTCCTTTAAATGCTGAGGAAAAGTCTATGTAGAGATTGTATTTTTAATAAGACTTTAAAAAACTGTGGAGGTTTTCAGTGGTTCAAATTTTATGTGGACTCAAGGGACTGAGTAATAACAGTGGAACTGTTGGTTATTGTAGTTTGAATTGTCTTGCACATTTCTACAAAGACCCTCTTCTACTCCATCTTTTCTCATCCCGGATACCTTTCCCCTCAAGTGATTGATGGTCCCATCACAGCGTACTTCCCTCAGAACATTCTCTGATTCTCTACCTTGCAGTCTCAGGAATGCTGCATGGATTCTTTCTTGCTCAGATTTCCTGGTGGGTAAAAATAGAAATATGACAGGTAGATACTATTTCTCACTAATAAAAGCACAGCAGGAAGAATATTGGCCTTGCTCCATCTCATTACAGCAATCATTAGCTAGCACACAGGTGAGTAATTGCCAGATGTTGGATATTCCTGAGATTTCTCCCCTATCGGAAAGTAGGGAAAAAGGATGCTCTGCCATGGTCCCCGCTGTGGCTTCAGCAAGTGACCCTTTTGACATTTGCTCTGTTCTCTCCCAAAGAATTCCTCTCCCTGCTATCTGCTATGATATGGTGCAGTGACTCCTGAGCACATCAAATGGTCTAACACTGTCAGCAGACACAGTGCACCCTAGTTCACCCTAGAACAAAATTTGCTCAAAGGTTCTATTGAAACAAAATTATAAATGGGCTTAGAGTCTAGAAGAACGGGAAAGCAGAATAATTTGCTTTCTTTTTATTTCATAAGATAAGGCACCTCTGAAAATAAAATATCTGAAAAACTGCTACTCTAATGTTCAGTTATTTCATCTAAGATATAAGCAAAACTGAACTGGGTGCTCAGTGAGAGATGTGTGGTGGAGAATATCTCTTTCTCACTGTGCTGCACTCAGGGGCTTTGAACAAGAAAGGAGATAATGTCTTACACAGGCTAGTTTTAGAACATTCTTTTTTTTCTTAGATATTGCCTTTATCTGATCATGTGTATCTTTTTTTTTTTTTAAGATTTTATTTTTTATTATGTATACAACATTCTTCCTCCATGTATGCCTGCATGCCAGAAGAGGGCACCAGATCTCATTACAGATGGTTGTGAGCCACCATGTGGTTGCTGGGAATAGAACTCAGGTCCTCTGGAAGAACAGTCAATGCTCTTAACCACTGAGCCATCTCTCCAGCCCCTCATGTGTATCTTGAGAAGTTGGTTCCATCAAAAATCAACAGGTTATTCTATGACATATGATGTCAATTCAAAAAGAGCACTAATATGCCTGGTTACACTCTCAAGGATCTGAAAGAATCAGCTCTTCACATGGAGACTGTAGAGACGATAGACAGTATTTCGACTGAATTTGTTGTATTTGTTCCTAGAAAATGTGAACCATTGTAAATAACTTTATCTCAATATGTTCACCTAAATATGGAGACCACCTGCGATCCATGAGAAACTACTGCTTGCCTTTCTATGCTCATCACTTTTTCTTTCCCATTGTTTCTTTTAGTTTTTGAGATTATAATTACATCATTCTCCCTTCCATGTCCTCCCTTCAAACCTTCCCATGTTATCCTTTCTTGCTCTTTTTCTAATTCATGGCCTCTTTTTAAATTAATTAATTTAATGTATTAAATTAATATACATAAATATTTTCCTATATACCTAAGTCCAACCTGCATGGTCTATATAATGTTACTTCTCTGTGTGCTGGATAATCTGGACTCTTTCCTGTGAAACATTATTGTTCTTGCTCTCAGCATTCTTTATTTACCTGTAATTCTTTGTGTAGAGCTGAGGCCTCCTAAACTTTCCACCATCCACTTCAGCATGACTATTATTGTTGTCCTTGTTTGGCTCATATTTAGGTAGACTTGTTGGAAAGATTTTATGGGTGTAGCTTCTGACACTTCTAGGAGACAATCTCATAACCCACTCCCTGATCCTCTGACTCACACTAGTTCTGCACCCTTTTCCATAGCGTTTCCTGAGCCTTAGGTGTCAGAGAGGTTTTGTAGATGTGTCCACTGGGAGTGGAATCCACAACTCTGCATTTGATTGGTTGTGTTTCCTGAAGTAGTCTCTATTTGTTACAAAAACAAATTTCTTTGATAAGGGGTGAGACCTATACTTATCTGTGGGTATAAAGACAAATACTTGAAATACAGTTAGTAATTGTGCTGGTTTACTAAAGTGGAGAATGTAGGTTCCCCTCCAAGACCCATGACTTCACTGGTCTTGGGTAGTTGCCTAAGTTTCCAGTACTTTTTGTTGAGCAGGTCTTAAGTTCAACGAGAGAACTGTCAGTTGCTGTCAAGCTGTGTATGACTTAAGGTTATGGTGCCACCCTGGTCATTGTTGTGGCTCATAAGAATCACAGCTGGGGAGGACTGTTGGTTGCTGCCCTCCTTTGGAAGCCTGCGTGGTACCTTCTGGTGCCATGAATGCTAGCCCCGAGGGAGGCTGCATTCAGGTGAGTTCTAGCTCAGGCCTCTGGGGCCGGTATCTGTAGCACATGGTATCTTCAGCAATAGTAACTTACCCTCTGTAAGTTAGTGGCAACTGAGCCGAGTGCAATAGTCTCTTGGATAAGCCTGACCAACAACTCAAAAGAGGGCTTCTCATGAGTGCTATTCAGGGTTTTGCTAGATGATTTTGGTTCCTGGAGGGAGCAATGTCAGCACAGATAGGAAAATTCCATTTAAACTCTCTTTATACTCAGACTTGCGTTTATTATGGTTTTTCGGTAAATAGTTGACTTTTATGGACCGCCTTACTGTTATTTTATCCCCTCTCCTTCTTCTGTATTTATCTCCCTTCTCCCTCCCTGATTCGAGTTATCCCACCCATTTTTCCTATTTTTCCCATCAGATCACTTTTACACTGCTATTTCCCTCTCTATTGCTCCCCTTACTGTCACCTGGAAACTGGCCCCTATTTATTTTTATTTTTATGGGTTTTGTAATTACTTTTAGATATGTACTCACATTAGAAAGTTTGGAACTATTACCCTTAACTTCCTAATGTAAAAAAGTCTTTCTTGCTGATAAACAAAAAAATAAAAGAGTACATAAAATATTTTATTTAGTTAAAGTATAATTGTATCATTTACTCTCTCTGTATACTTCCTCTTACACCTCCTGTGTCCCCTACTCTGCCATCTCCTCCCAAACTCACAATCTCTTCCTTAACCATTGTTAATTCATGTACATATAAGCAAATAAATAAATATAAATAAAACCGGTTGAACCCTTTTCATGTTGCCTGCATGGCTGCCTAATCAAGACTTGAAGACTCCCAACAGTTGACATGGCAACATAGTTGAAGAAAATCTCACAAGGCCCTACCCCTAGATAAAAAGCTATAAGCAATTAAGACCTGCTGAGAGAAGGAGAATTACTCTTCTCCAAGAACAAGCCCCTGATTAGCTATCCAATAAAATTATTTTAATAGAAATAAAATCTGTTCTGAAGGTTGAATGGAAACAATGCATTTGGAGCTGTGTTTCTGTGAGCAGACTTCTACTTGAATCTAAAAAGGCAAACAATGGAGCTGGGGGTAGGACTCTGTGGGTGAGCATGCTTGCTGTGCAAGTGTGAGGACCTGAGTTCAAATCCCTAGCTGTACTGTATAAAGCTGTTCATAGTCTTGCATGCTTATAATCCCAACATTGGGAGGCAGAGACAAAGGAACAAGAGCTATTTTTTATTCTAATTTTTATTACCACGTTGTCTTAAATTCATATTGTTAAATAATATGTTATCTTAACTTTAGGTTTGTTGGAAACTGTAAAACTAGTACATAGAATTTCCAGACACCCAGCACTCTCTTTACCTACTATCAACATCTTGTATTATCATGGTACATTTATCACAATTAATGAGCCAATGTTCATACATTATTTACTAACACCCACACTTTATTCAAATTGACTTAGTTTTCACCCAATGTTCCTTTTCTGTGCTAGGACCACATCCAGGCTGCAGATGACAGTTAGTCATACTGTCAAAGTTCTTTAGACTTTCTTTGCTTTTGATGTTTGTGAAAATTTTGAGAAATACTCATGTGTTTTGTAGAATGCCTTTCACTGTGATCTGTCTACTGTTTTTGTTTTGCTTTGTCCTGATTATACTGGTTTTGTCATTATTAAACTGTATAGTTCTGTGTTCATGGTAGACAATAGAAGTGAATTGTCATTCTCATTCTTTCACATCAAAGGTATACAGCATCAACGTGAATGTTTCCTATTCATGTTGGTCTTGACTATCTGGCTGAGGTATACTAATTGGTAGGTTTCTCTACAATATGGTTACTTTTATGTCTGCTGCCTTTCCAAACTGCATTCTTGGATCAACTCATGAGGCACGGCCCACACTTAGAGAGTGAGGAGTTAGCTTCTATCATTTTGAAGGAAAAATATATATTTTGAATTCTGCATGAGATATTCACTTTTTTGTTTTGTTCTTTTGTTTTCTGAGACAGGGTTTCTGTGTAGCTTTGGAGCCTATCCTGGAGCTAGCTCTTGTAGACCAGGTAGGCCTCAAACTTACAGAGATCCATTTGCCTCTGTTTCCTGAGTGCTGGGATTAAAGCTGTGTTGCCACCACTACCCGGCCTCACTTTTTATTTAAATTTGAAGTAATGAACATTTACTTTATATTATTTTGCTGCTGAAATTGTTTCAGCTTTAGCCATTCAATACTCATTCAGTTCATGTCAGGGCCTCTGCCATATCCAATATCACATCACCATAACTACGTTTATTTGTTTATTTAGTAATATTTTTGAACACTTTCTGAACCTTTAAAACTGTAATACATTGCAGACCCATTGTTTCTTGCCCAGTCTTTGAAAGGACCATTTTTCTGAGAATTAGTGAAAGAAGAAACCATGGATTTGATGTAGAGGATGGAGGATACATGAGTGACCTTGGAGAAAAGAAAGGGAAAAAAGAAATGCAATTCTAATATCAAAAATACAAAAGACACCATAGTTCCTTTGATTGGAGAATGTTAGTGGAAATAAAAATCTAAATGTGTAAGTTTGTTCTGGAAGAAAATTGAAAGGAAATTTGAAAGTTGTTAATGCACTAGCAGCCTTTACACTGTTCGTTTCCTTTGTAGTTATTTAAAATATATTTTCAAGATGAGTAGAAAGGTGAAAATAATTTCATGGATACTAAGAAATGAAAAGTTATTAAAGGATTTAAGTAAATGTTTTGAGTCAGTGTTTTTCTATGTATCTCATGTTGGCCTAGGATACACTATGCAGCTCCAACTAGACTGAAACTTGCAGCAGTCCCTGCTTCCATCTCAATAGTGCCAGGAGCGCAGGGATATTACACTATACTGGCTTTATGATACCCAAAAAAGAATCTGGGAGATTGAATAAGAATAGGAGGATGAGAAGAGGAAAGAGAGAGATGGCTCAGTGGTTAAGAGCATTGCCTGCTCTTACAAAGGTCCTGAGTTCAATTCCCAGCAACCACATGGTGGCTCACAACCATCTGTAATGAGGTCTGGTGCCCTCTTCTGGCCTTCAGGAATACACACAGACAGAACATTGTATATATAATAAATAAATAAATATTTTTTAAAAAAAGAATTGGCATGTTCATATTTTATGAATTAAGAATTTATTGTGTGACAGACAGATTGTACTGATATTTTGTTGGTCTATGTGATCTTTGGGTGAGGGGAACAACTCAAGTACCTTTCCTCAACTGAAGATAAAATTGGAAATCTTCACAAGGGGAGTGAACTTTCTTTCCTATATTCGAGTTTCAAATTTACTTACCACAAATTTGGCTCCACCTGGATCCCAAAGTGTTTGCAGAAGAGCTGAATCGATTTTACTTTAATGAGAGAGATTTGTTTCTCTTTATCAAACAGATGAGCAGAGGGGTCTGTGAGTCAGCTTTGCTACTACTGGTTGCTTACTTATGGACCAGTCATGTGTTCCTTTAGCTCATTGACTCTTCTGATAAATTTTAGGAATGTTATTTGCTTCTATGGGGATAAAAAAGAAATGAAATGGTGGATGAGGAGCCTAACAACTTATATACCATAAATGTGAATAGATATTAACCTTTTCTAGATCTATTTATTTTGTTTTATGTGTATGAGTATTTTGTTTTGTATGTATGAGTGTTTGCCTGCATGTATGTATGTGCACTGCTTGCATACCTTGATGTCCATGGAGATCAGAAGAGGACATTGCATTCTTGGATTCCCTGGCATTAGATTTATGGATGTTTATGAGCCACAATATGTGTGCCAGTTTCCTTGTAAGAATAACACATGGCATGTTGTTGTTGTTGTTGTTGTTTTTCTTTTGTTTTTTTCTCTGTAGCTTTTGGAGCCTGTCCTGGAACTTGCTCTGTATAGTGGACTGTCCTCAAATTCACAGAGATGCAACCTGCCTTTGCCTTTTGAATGGTGGGACTAAAGGAGACTGTTAATAATAACTGAGTGTTATTATTGGTTATGTATACAGTGTTCTGCCTGCATGTACACCTACACTGCCGGCCAAAAGAAGGCACCATATTTCATTATAGATGGCTATGATCCACCATGTTGTTGCTGGGAATTGAACACTGGACCTCTAGAAAGCAGCTCTTAACCACTGAGTCATCTCTCCAAACCCACGTGCGGTGCTCTTAACTGCTGAGCCATTTCTCCAGCCCCAGATACTTACCTTGCAATGAATGAGGGAAGACTTATTATCACAATGACCAATGTGTTCTTGTGTTCCTGAACTCTATGATAGGAGATAAGTGTACATCTTCCCATTTTATTTGTGAAGTTCTTTTCCTTTGCCTCCCCCACCATCTGGGGGAGGGAGGACAATAGGTGAGACTAAAGAGAAAATTTACACTCCATAATGTATTCAATACATGTACCAAATAGTTACGAATTGTGTTTGGATATTCTTTCCCTTTTTCTTCATCTTAGAAGGAAGAAAAGATTCCCACAAAAAAGTATATTGCTTTCACTCGCCTATTGCAATACTCCCAAAGATTGTTCTCACAGGCTGGACACAGATCCAATTCTGATCTACATTGATGTGGAGGAGGGAGAGGAAGAAGAGGAAAGGTCTCCCTGATTAACTCCCAGTGACCATGGTGTACTGCTATTTGGATTCACTAACAAGATGATTCTTTTTGTTTGTTTGTTGCTCAATATAAGGATTTTTATTTTGCATCTATGACCAATAACTCCTGCAACTCTACTCCCTATCAAAATCCCCTTAGCTAAGAAGGCTTAATGTTTTAAGAACCACAAGACTCTTAAAGAAGAAAAGCTTTTAATATTTAATGATAGGTAGGCTGTAGCTTTTAAATGCACGCTGGCATCCTCTCTGAGTGAAGACCCTGAACTGAAAAGACCAAAGAGCACATAGATAGAGCCTTTCTTTCTCCCTTTGCATTTTTGTAACAACATCTTCATTCTGAGACTCCACAACAGTATTGAGAACCCAGGCAGAAAACTAGGAAGAACAGGACTCAACATTATAGCTTCATCCTTTTATGTAGCACTCACTCAACCTTGAAAATTGAACAAATTATTTCTTTCAATATGCTTTTATAATTTTGAAAAGATATAATCAGGACTCAAAACCCAAACCACAGACTTCTAAATCCAATGCTGGCCTTTTACTCAACATGCCACCCTGCTAATGTTTTACAGCTGTTTACACTTCTTACTCCCGTAGCCAAGGAATTTCATTGTTTCCTTTGTTGAAACCCTTGCTGTATGCAAGCAGTAATTTATACATGGTGAAGCTATTTTTCCTTGCCCTGATATTTCATTTTTTAATTATTTTACGTGTATGGGTGTTTTGCCTGTGTGCAAGCCTGTGTATCACACGTACACCTGGTGCTTATGGAGACCAGAAGGGAGACTCTAATACCCTGGAATCTCCATGTCAGATGGTTATGAATTATTGCACGAGTTTTGGGGATTGAACCCAGGTCCTCTGGAAGAGCAGCCAGTGCACTTAACCACAGGGCGGTCTCTACAGCAGCACCTGCCCTGATATTTATACCCTCTTGAATAGTATTAGCATAATGCATGTATTGAATTATTGCTTAGTGAATTAATAATCCTTACATTGTATAGACTATTTTGTATTTTGTATTTTTAAATTATGTGTTGGAACCGACAGTGTAGCTCACTGCTTGCCCGGTGTGTAGAAATTGCCCATTTCTACACCCATTCTAAAACTAAAAAAGCACAATGCCCTGAGTGTCCATCCAGCAGTGAGAAAAATAAAAAAAAATTCTCTCCCCCCAAAAAAATGTAGAAAATTATGGCTCTCCACATACACCAGTCATGTTGAATTCTCTATTGTTAAGCTCAGCCTCTTGGTACGCTGCTGGGGAGTTAGTCTTGCTGTTTAAAGCAACAACATATACATCTGAAGAGCTACTCATTGGAGGAATGAGCAAAATGGAAAAATTCACTTGATCAATGCCCAGGAAGACTTGCTTGAACCTCTAGTTACCCTTTTACCAAGTACCCTCTTTTCTCCAGGGTGAATCCATAGAGCTCTGTGTGCATTAATTCACCTTTACCTATCTGAACCTGTGGGGTTTTAAGTAGCTCATACTGCAGTAAGGAGCTTTTTGTTTTATTTCATTTTGTTTTTTGCTTTTTTTTTTTAAATCAATTTTGGTATGGATCTAGTGCCACTGAGCACTTTGCTATTCTGTACTCTCTACCCCAACACACACACACACACACTATTATTAATCTTATAATCATTTTGACTGAGCATTTATTTTACCCATTCCATGCATCTTTCCTCCCTCCTCCAAACCATGCCCAGATCAGTTCTCTCTGAACAGGTTAGGAAGCCGAGGCTACCGTGAGACACTTCAGCAGCTATTAATTTCTTTTTGCCAGAACCCAGTCATGCAACCTAAGTGCAGGAAGTATTCTTTACCTCAAAGCGATCAACTGCCATCCTCAAGTAGTTCAGTTATCTAAAGTATAAAAGTAACTTTTGCTAACTTTCTTTTCTGTCTTCCTTCAAGGCTGTCAAAGTAACACCTATTGCCTGACTTGGCAAGGGCAAGCTTCTGACTCGGGCGTGCATATCAGCTCCACAACTCAACATTCTTCAAAAGCTCCACAGAACTTTGCACTCTCCCGAAGTCATGTTCCAGACAAACTGCACCATTATACACGCAAAAGCTTGAGTTTGCATCATTATATTTTAAGATGATATTGTGAAAGTTTGTGTGCTATTTAGATGCAACCTGAAATGTCAAATATTCTTCTATGCTTTTAAAAAGTACTCGCAGTGTTCATTACAGTGCTGAAAATCAAGCTTTTGTGTTAAATATTAAAAGCACGTAGACTATTTAGGCCTTGTTCTCTGAAACACTTTTTTTTCTTTCTATTCTCTAAGCTTAGCTTCTTGACCTCAATTCCTTTTCCTTTGCTCTAGCTATTTGAATGTGACCTTTTCTATGGTTAATTCCCTCCAAAACCTACGTGCTAATTGATGTCATTATGATGCTTTTAGGAGGTGGGGCCTTTAGAGATGATTGAATGAATGCCTTTCTTTCATGGAACTGGGTTAATTCTCTTAAGACTGAAAAAGCTATTGTGAGAGCGATTGTAAAACTATTGTAAAAGCTCTGCCTTTAGTTTTCTCTCTTCTGTGTGTGCCTGACTGTCCATCTGCTTCTTAGATATGTTCCATGTAGCATAAAGCCTTAGTCACATGTGGCCACCCAAAGTTGGACTTCCAGCCTTCAGATCCCTGAGCCAAAATAAATCCCCATTCTTCCTATGTAGCTAAGTATCAATTATTCTGTTAGAATAGCAGCAGAGTAAACTGACCTTTATCCTCTAGTCAGGGTGACCAGTGAGCAATCAAAGGAATCTCAACCAAGAGTCTCAACTATGAAGAAGGTTTCTCTATAAAGGTCAGAGAAAGTGTTAGAAAGTTAAGTACAACTGCATTGCTGAATCTCATTGCTATCTCTGAACAAGAACAACACTTGGGAGGGTTCTTTGACTATTTTCTGTTCTTTTCTTGTTTCTTGTGACATACATGCAGGGTGCCTGTCCTTCACGAACAGCACTATGCACTAAACACTACAGTCTATTTCTGCCTCAGCAGAGACAGGTGGTAAAACAAATGATTCTACCGTTCACGACAACTTACCTCTCTAGGAGAGGAAGATTTAAAAAATATGAGGAGTAGAGATTTATTTAGAACTTAAATATTTGTCAGCAAAACAGATTTTTTTGTTGACCCCACAGTTAAACCCACCCCTTCCCAAGATGCTGATTGTGATGTTTCTCGATGTTAGGTACTTGCCAGACA
Organism: Chionomys nivalis; assembly: GCF_950005125.1. Taxonomy (NCBI): domain Eukaryota; kingdom Metazoa; phylum Chordata; class Mammalia; order Rodentia; family Cricetidae; genus Chionomys; species Chionomys nivalis. The sequence goes on from NC_080112.1 coordinate 32,680,724, forward strand.
CTTTAGTCTTAACTCTGGGCTCAACTGAGGAAGTTATATATTGCTATATATAATTGATTTCCATATTTCAGGTTAATTATAGTCTATACCTTAAACTCGACCTAATGAATACTGAACCGCTGCTTCAAAGAAAAATACAGGAGTAGGTTCTTTCAAGCTTTTAGTCATTATATATATATATATATATATATATATATATATATATAACATATATGTATATCACTAATATGTAACGTTGTATTATATGTGATTGGCCACCGGCACTGTAAATCAGGCCTGATGGAATGTTATTTAAGGTAAATTTTCTCTGTAAGCACAAAGACCCTTGTATGTTTAGAAATACTCGATGACACTTCAGTACTGCTGTTTGAGGCCACTTTGAATTGCAAAATTGCCAGTAAAAACCACAAAAAATTCAAAGATTATGGCATTAAATAAATCACAAAAAGGTTTTTTTTTTTTAAACAATAAAAGCTGAAACAGAAAAGCAGAGTCACCTTGTTTGATTTCAACTGGAATGTGAAGTTGGCATCTCAAATTGTACAAAATTCCATGGATGTACATACCCCTGAAATCTCCGTAAATATTGATTTATAGGTTACAAATAATTTTTAGTGAATAGGTAAATTCTAATCTATGGACTCTGAAAAGAAAGAAGGTTACCTGCCCACCATTGTGTATACATGAGCTTATTACTCACTGGCAATTATTTTTTGAAGCAGAGAGAATGTGAGGGCACAAAAGCAAGTTGCTGATGAGAACACAAATATATTTTTGTTCTAGAAATATCCAAAGTAGAAAGTGTCCATACTTACACAAGCTAATAATAAAAATTTATACTATGGCTCAGCAGTTCAAAGCACTTATGACTCTTACAGAGGATGTAGGTCTGGTTCTCTACACCCACATAGTGGTTTATAATCATCTATAACTCCATTTGTTGGGTGTCTTGTGCCCTCTTCTGACCTCCATGGGTACCAGGCATGTATGTGGTATACATCCATACATTCAGACAAAATACTCATACACATAAAATGAAATTAAGAAGTCTAAAAAATATTTTTCTTTAAGTTTCTTTTCACTTACATTCAAATCTCACAACTTAAAACCTAGTATATTAATAATTTTCTTTACTTTGCAAATGTGAAACAACCAAAGCAAATATTGAAACACGAGAACTGAGGAGATATATCAAGGTGGAAATTGCTTGTCTGGCAATCATAAGGCCTGAGGTTAATCCCCAGAACCCACATAATAAAAATCAGCTTAGTGGTATGCATTGGTAAACAGGGAAGGCACAGACAGGTGGGTCCCTGGTGCAAATTGGCCAGCCAGCCAGCCAAGAATGTCTGAATAGTCCCAGATCAGTGAGATACCCTATCTCCTAAATTAAGGTGTATAGCTCCTGAGTAATGGCATGAGTTTGTCCTCTGTTCTCTGCAGAGCACACATGTGCTCATGCATGTTCCCCCACGCACACCTCCCCACATGCACACACACACAACAACAACACACACGAACATGGACACACAGACAAACACAGATGAGTGATTCCTAATAAAGCATAATATTGATACTTATTATTTAGTAGTTGCTTATTACATATGTGGTGATATTATGGTAATCAGTTAAATTGCTTAATTTGTAGAATGGCTCCGCCTTACAAATATTCCCATCTTTGGAGGTAGTATTTTACATGAGAGCAATCTGCGTGCTTAGGATAATACAAAAATTGGTCTGTGGCTATAGGACTAAAAAAAAAAAAAAAAAAAAAAAACCCATCTGATTTGTTTTAATTAGAAGCAAAAACGGGGTCAGGCCTGGTCAGAGCTTGCATAGGAGTAGTTTTATGAGATTATAGAGTTAGTAACCATAATATCCAACCTTCACACCTACATGTACCTGATCAAAAAAACCCTAAAGTTTAAAGCAATGGATCTCAAAGTTAGCATAGCCTGGGAACTTATAGAAATACGGATGATCAGGCACAAACGTAGATCTATTGAATCAGAAAGTATAGCGGAAAGATCTAGAAATCCAGGTTTTAAAAAGCCCTCAAGGAGATTTTAATGCATGCCAAAGTAGAGAATGGCATCTTAATGATTATTTAACTATATTTAATTATATGGACTTAATTGTGTTAATTACCTAAAATTAACACTTATTATTTAATTAACTTTAAAATATGAAATAAGAATAGTTGTATGTATTTCAACAGAACTATTAAGCTATAATTGGCATGCGGTGAACTGGAAGTATTTAAAGGATATAATTTTATAGCTATATTAAGTGTAAGTACTACCATAATAAAGATACTGAACATTGCTGTTGCTGTCACCTCCGAAGTGTCCTTTATACTCTAGGAAATCACTTCTTATGCCAACCACAACCTCCTTTGCCCAAGAAAACATTGCTCTGCTTTGTTACTGTGCACTAAATTGTATTTTCTTAAGTACTGTGTGAATGGACTCATACAACATGCATCATTTTTCTCTGCTTCCTCAGCATCATTGCATTGAGACTCACCTATTTTATTTGTATCAGTAGTTCATGCCTCTTTATTTCAGGGTAATATTTAATTAACTCAACTTCCACGACTTATTTATTGATACATTTGGGGACATTTCTGCTGTCTTTAGTTTTGGGTCATTGCAAATGAAGCTATTGTGAACATTTGTGTACTGGCCTGTGTATAAATGAGTGCTTTATTTTCTCTTGATTTAATGATATTATAGGTATAAGAGAAGTTCTCTGTTTTAATTGCTTGTTCGTTTAATTTGAGGTGCTAGGACCTCATACACACTAGGCAGGGATTCCACCACTGAGATCTTTATCTAGCTTGGTGGGCAGGTTTCCAAGAATCTGTCATACTGTTTGCAAAATATCAGTGCCTTTTTCATACCTATTAACAATTATAAAATTCTAGTTGCTTGTCACTCTCATAAACACTTAATAATTGTCAAGATAGGCTGTATTGGTTTCCTTTCTATTTTTGGCCCTTAGATGATGTTTGCATGACTGTCTCATCATGCTTTTGATTTGTGTTTCCCTAATGAGTGATGGTAACAAGTGACTTTTCATTTGATTCTTTGCCACGTATTTCTTTCCATTCACAAATTGTAAGTTGAAAACTTGAACCATTTTTTTTAAATGTTTTACTTTAAAATAATTTGATTTGTAGAGGAACTGTGAAGCTGGTATCATGAGTTTCTAAATGCTCTGTATTCAGTCTCCCCTAATGTTTGCATCTTATGTAACCACTTTATAGAACTAAGAGAATAATAGTGCTTTAACTATTACCCAAAGTACATACTGTCTGTAGTAAGATTTCACCAGTTTTTCTGCTTAGTAGGATTTTGTATATCTAGAAATCAATACAGAATACATCATATCATTTCTCAGTCTTTCCCAGATTTTTATGACAATGGAATTTTTTACAAGGACAAATCATATATTAGATGGCATGTTTCTTGACTTGGGTTTGTCTGATACTCTGTCATAATGAAATTGAGATTCCGGGTTTGAGAAAGACTAGACAAAAGTGTGAAATGCTGTTTCCCAATATCATACCAGGAGTACATGTTGTCAATATGACTCCCTGTTGGTAATATTAACTAAGCCACTTGGTTAATATAAAAATATCTGCAGCGTTTTTCCTTTGCAATATTATTAAATTAACCTTTCTCAAGTACTATAGAAGCAAGTCACAAAATTTAGCCTACTTTCAGAATAAATTTCGTATTACACAGGGAGGAATAGCTAAGAATGTATAAACATATGTTCTAAATGACTACAGTACTTAATAAATATAACTAGTTACATTACTTTCATGTAAATATTATTGATCAGATAGAAATAAATATTATGGGGGAAATGCGAAGCTACTTAACTATCTTAGCTCACTTCAAAGATTTGCTCACTAGCTTTAGCCCAGGTTTATTATGTTCTTCTATATTTACCTGCGTGTAACTTCTCTGACTTTGAGGAAGCCAACTCCCATTACCTAGATTTTATGAGCTTACTTGTTTAACCCTTGCATGCATTGCACATTGCTCAAAGTAGAGAAAGCCTGTTTGAAGCATGATTAGCAACTGGAGCACTGTATTTATACAAAGTTCTTTTTATTTTAGGCTTATGATTACAACTCATAAAATGTTCTAGTTAATAGACATATATTCACAAAGAGTGATGTTCAGTCCTTTGTGCTGTATGTTTCTAGTAGTATATTGACTACCATAACACACAAAGAACACTTATATATTCTTAAAAGCCACCATCTGCTTGCTTTTCTTTCATTGGATCATTTTCTCATTGTGGAATTTTGAGCCTATAAATTGTAGGTAAGTCTTTTACTAGATATATGCCTTGATATATTTTCTCCCAGTCTACCAATTGCTTTTCATTTGCTTAACATTGTCATTTTAAAAGCAGATTTTAATTTTAATGAAGTTCAAAGTTATTTCTATTTTAATAATATATTTGGTATCATATTTAAGAAATCTTTGCTTAACAAAGTGTCACAATTATTGTATCCAATGTTTCCTTCTAGAATTTTTATGGTTTTAGGTTTTCCATTGGTGTTTGTGATTCATGTGGATTACTTTTTGACTGTGACATTAGACAAGGATAGCAGTTTTTACATAGCATAACTTATTTCTGCCCCATTTGTTAAAGAAAGAGAACTTCTCTTCACTAGATTACTTTTGTACATTTTTCAAAAATGAACTATTCATATATGTGTGCATCTGCTTTTGAAATACCCCTTTATTCCACTGAGCTAGGTTTTGATCTTCAAACTAATACCATACTCTCACAATTACTGGATTTTTAAGAGAAACCTTAGAATGTAGTAATATTAGGTTTCCAATCTTTTTCTGAGTTGTGGAATCTACTCTTTTGTGTAACTACGTGGATTTCAGAATCGTCTGCCAATTTCTATGCACAGGTTAAAGATATTTTGGTCTATTACAAGAATCACATCAAATAATTAAACCAATGAACAATTAAATATTAATAAAATTCATCTTTGTATATTAAACAACCTATACCTTTGGCTTAGGTCTTTAATTTTAGTAGTATTTAATTTTAGTAATATTTAGTAATATCTGTATATTTTCATGTCCTAGTCAAGGAGAAATCTCTCCAAAATTAGGTGATTTAGCATGCTGGTAGTCATTTCTTCTATAGGACTTAGAAATTTGTTCAAGCCACTTCCCAGGATTCACTCTATATATTCAAGTTAACAGAATAAAATATCTCATTGAGACTCTTCCTGGTTTGGGTGAGATCACATCTTATACTTAGCATCTATTACAAGTATGAACTTATCATTTTGAATAGAGATACTGTTATCTGTCTGCTTTGTTGAACTCTGAAATATAACACTTTCCTATCGTCATATGACTTACATTCTACCTTTGCATAAAGAAAGAACAGAGTACTCCTTTCCAAATACAATTGTCCCAGAAATATTAAAATTACAGTTTTGGGATCTTTTGTCTCTTCACAGAAATTCAAAAGCCACAGGAAATGTTTTTCAAAATGCCTGCATCTGTATCAGGGATTGTTATGTTTGTGTTTCCACAAAACTCATGTGTCTAAGTCATGGCTTTCAGTGTGGTAATATTTAGAGCTATGAAGGTGAAGTAATTAGGGTAAGATGAATCCATGAGAATGAGATTCCCTCAAGGAAATTAGTGCCTGAATAGGAAGAAGAGAGGGGAGAGGAGATAATGAAGAGGTAGAGAAAGGACACACACAAACACACACACACACACTCACAAACACACACAGGGGAGGGGAGGCAAAAACAGAAAGGTGGGGAAAAGGGAGATTCTTTTGTCACACATTAGGAAAAGCCAAGTAGAAATTAATTAATTGCAATAAAGAAGGGATCTCTGACCAGATAGTTAATATGCTGGCACCTCAATATTGGATTTCCTTTCAATAAAACTGTAAGAAATACTTTTCTTTATATAATACTTCAAGAAATTTTATTTACAAGAAAAAATTTCAGAGTTGTCCAGAATTGTATGAGCTAATTAAATAATCAATACCTCAGACAAGTCATAGTATGAATTACTGAATGAAAACATGTAAATGTAAAATAAAATATATAATTTGAATGCAATGACAATATTAAATGAATTACTAATATTCTATAAAAGATAAAGCCTCAAATCAAAACTTAATCATTGGGATGCAAATTTGGCTTAGTTGTAGACTACATGCATGTAATGTATGTGGCTGTGTGCCATCCCATCCACACCTAAACATGTGAAATTTTTATATAATTATCAGTAACACTGAGTTTTCTTTTATGTTTCCACAAGAACAAGCAGACTGTTCTAGATATGGAAAAGTCACTGTCCTCATGTTTTTTGAATGCCAAGGAACCCATTAAATGCACTTCAGTGTCCAAGTTGAACAAGAGGACTGCAATTCCTCCTTCACTTTATGAAACTCTAAATAAGTAGATGAAGTGAAAGTTCTCATGCAACAGGAAATCTTCTACTTTCTTAGTTATGAAGGAATTCAAAGTCCTATTACCAGAAATGAGAGCTCCTGGAATTTCAAACACCTGTGCTTCAGACTTAGAAGTTATTTTGACTCTGAAATGAAGGGAAAACACAGTCAACCAAATCACATCACAGATAAGCAACAAATATTTCCTAGAAGACCAATAAGCTATAGTTTTGCTTTGACCTGAATTACTTACATGATTACTTTGTATTTTTCTCTTTGATTTGTTATTAAAACCTGGCAAGAAATGATTTCTGCAGCAATTCCCATACAACTGTAATCCCAGCCTCTGGCCTCCATCTTTAGGGGCCCCTCCCCCATGCCCTTCAAACCTTAACCCTCCTCAGGAAAGATCAAGACCACTCCCACAGGCTATTTAAATTGCTCCCCAGAAAAAAAACACGTGATTTTTCCTCTTCCTCTCTGATGGTTGCATTGGTGGCTTTCCGTTTCCCCTCTGGACTACCCAGAAGTACAGGTATCTAATTAAATCTGGATATCTTTTAATTTGATCTGATTTGGTTTGATTGGGATTATTTTGCATTGCTAGGAAGGCTCAGTTAATAAATATTCCTAACAATAACAAAGAAATATTTTGTGATGGAAGTGATACCAATAAATAAATGGGACAATTTATTTGGGAAAATAGTCTTTGTTTTTTTTTATATATATAAAAGTATGACCATCATATAGCCCTGAAATAATATTCCAGGAAAACTTAAATAAAACAATTATAGCTGTAGGGATATAGCCCCACCCATTGGGGGCATGCTCGCCTTGGGCTAATGTTTACTGATAAATCTGCCGGGCGTGATCCCAGCAGCCCCTTTTTGCTCTGCTTCTCCTGCTCTCCGCGGGAACCTGTGGTCCTGTAAGTCTATTTCCTTATTAAAGCTGTATATATTTTTATAATCTTTCTGCATTCATTTACGCCGCCACATATAGCTCTACTTTTTTTCAAGTTAAAAATGATTGTTCTTACCTGTCGTAATAATAGAGATTATTATCAAGTATATAAGCCAGACCTCTATCTTACAAATATCACATATAACCAATGGCCAACACTTGATACAAATTTGTTATATATAGCCTAAAAGTTATTCGATAGGGAATGATAAATTTTGAAAATACACGAGGCACTTTTATCTCATAAAATTAATAAATAAATGTGAAGAGCACAGAAAGTGAAATATTAGTACCAAGAGTAAAAGTTAATAAAATGGAAAAACTAAACTGGTTTATTTTATTTTATTAGAAAAGATTAACGTGATAGACATCCTCTGGTTGCACTGATCTGGATAAGAAGAGAGAAATAAATGATATTTATTACAAAATTGAGTTAGTATAAAAAATACAAATAAAAATGTATACATGAGAATAAAAGTACAAATTTTCCAGAAACTAAAATGAAGGGAGGAGTTAAAAATGTTAATCAAAAGGGTGACAATAAAAATAAATATAACAAAATAAAAGCAAAATTATACCATAAGGACCTAGATATTGTTCAGTGACTAAGAGCACTTGCCAATTTTACAAATTCCAGTACTCATCACCCAAGATATTGCCAAGATAAAGCAATACAGTCTTTCAAAAATCTTGCTTAGTAAAAATGTCTGCCAGACATTCTAAGCCTGTGGGCTGAAGATGGATGCCCTAACACTGCAGAAGAATTTTGGGTGGCTGTTCTTCTGTCATTTCTGTAGTTTTAGAAATTGTTTGCACTGTACTCTCTGTTTACTCAGGTAGTATTATATCCTCCCTGGGGTCTTTGGTGGAGTTGAATACTAGATATAGTTAGTTTTCCTTTGTTATAATAGAAGATAAATTAGGTTCAACTCAACTCAACAAGAGAGAATAAATAATGGAATATTTCCTCTGAATTTGCCAAATCCAAATGGACTGGATATTATAAACACGATTCTTATATAATAATTGTTCTTGTTGTATATTAAAGCTTTTACTATGTTAAAGTTAAAACCTTTCCTTTTTATTTAGAGAAAGGAAGGAAATGTTGCAGAATAGAATATTTGTTTAACTTTGTAAAGATGGGTTGCTTCTTCATCTCAAGTGCCTAAGCACGTGTTTGGTTTAATAAAAATCTGAATGACCAATACTTAGGCAGAGGAGGGATAGGTGGTGCTGGAAGGCAAAAAGAAAAGTCAGTCATCTAGGGGTTGGCCAGACATGGAGCAAGCAGGAACGCAAGATGGACAGTAGTATACAGATGAGGTAAATGAGCCTCAAGGAAGCACATAGATGAATAGAAATGAATTAATTTAAGCCAAGAAAACAGCTAACTAGAAACAAGTCTATGCTGAGAATTAGAATTCATAATTAATAATAAGTCTCCAATTTTTTATTTGGGAGCTGGTTAGTGGGCCAAAGAAACTGCCAACTACAGCTCTGGGTGTCCTGTAACTCTGAAGACCAGGCTGGCCTCAAACGTGGAGATCCACCTGTCTCTGCCTCCCAGAGACATGCACTACCACTGCCAGGCTGCAATCCGTAGTTTTATCCAACTGTAAGGCCTATGAACTACACAGCATCACAAGATATCCCCAAGGGTACATTTTATTTTGGGTATAACAAGCAGCTGTCTAATTGGGTTTTAAGGTCTGCTTCATAGGAGGGGAATCATGCCTGGTACAACTAACCTAATCAAATATCTGTGGCCAGTGAAGTTGTAGCTCTTAGAGGATAACCCATTACTGCCATTTTCCAAAACCAACATTTTTCTCACTGCATTCTAAATACATATTCTTATAACCAAAGATAAGTTTATGTAACTTTTGCCACTAGTTGAAGAAGCTGTGCGTGTGTGTGCGTGTGTGTGTGTGTGTGTGTGTGTAGAAAAAGGAGATGATTTCAAAAAACTACAATTAGTCAAAATGCAGAAAGAACCAATTTTGGGGTACTTATCTCACTGGATACATCTATAATGCAATGGAGCGCTACATGTATGGCTCGGAGAACATCACAGAAGACAAGGAGGAACGATTATAAGTGTGGGAAGATCAGGAAGCCTGTGGCCACACAGTATCTTCTAGACATGACAGGGAAGCTATACCTATGAGATCTCAACAATCACTAACTCATATCAATTTAACATGGAATCAAATGGCCTAGTGCATAATTTTGAAAAGAATTTCCTGATTATCAGTATCAAGAAAAAAATTCTTAAATTAATTATCTCTGATACTTTTTAGCTAATTTATATGATCAATTTCATTGCTGTTAAAATCTTAAATAATTATCCATGCTGAAAAATAAAATTATAGTCATTTTTAAAGACTTATTTATGTATTATGTCTACAGTGTTCTGCCTGCATTCAAGAAGAAGGCTCTAGATCTCATTGTAGATGGTTGAGAGCCACCATGTGGTTACTGTGATTGAATTCAGGACCTCTGGAAGAGCAGGCAGTGCTCTTAATCGCTGAGCTATCTTTCCAGCCCTATAGTCATATTTTTTAACTATTGTTGAACTTAAAAAACACTCAGAAAGTAGAACGCTTCAATTCTGTTATCAAATTAGAATTAAGTCTTCAATGATTGGAAAAGAGAAAGATATTACTCCAAACTTAAAATTAAATAATTATTAATATTTAATACCAAATAGTAACAAACACCTGTGTAGAATAGGAACTATAGAAAGAAAGGAGGACATTGAATAGCAATGTTGAATTAGTAAGAGTCTATAGCATGCAATCATCAGGAAAACATAGGTAATATGAGCCATGAAAAATAAGCAAATGAGCTAAACAAGCACAATTCATAGGACATACTGAATAATGGACTCTGATTGTATTGTCTGATAATATACAGTACAATTTCTGTTATACACATGAGGAATAAGGTCATAACTATTTGATTTCATAATGTACAATATCATTTGATCACATGTAATATCAATAGAAATTAAAATACAAAAAGACTCTTCTGCTTCTACCTAGTAATTAAAAATTCTCCCAGTAAGCAAATATCAGTAAAAATTAAACCCCAAAAAAATTCTAAAACTTCTGGAAAAGTATATTAATGAAAGCATTGCACATCAGAACTCATAAGGTACATGAGAAGAAAATTTATAGGCACAAACACCCACATGTAAAGGAATGAAAAGAATTAATTACATTTCTAGCTGCAAAACAAACAAAAAACAAGAAAAGAAAAATAGAACAAACCAAAAGAAAGCAAAGTAAAGAAATATTACTGGGTGAATACCCCATAGAAATGAAATTAATACATTGTCATGATATTTGTATTCTCATGTTTCTTGCAACACTATTCATGGTAGAAAGATATAGAAATATGGAAAGTTTTTTTTTTTTGGTTTTTCAAGACAGGGTTCCTCTGAGCTTTAGAGCTAGCTGTCCTGGAACTAGCTCTTGTAGACCAGGTTGGCCTTGAACTCACAGAGATCTGTCTGCATCTGCCTCCTGAGTGCTGGGATTAAAGGAATAACCACCCATCTGAAATATGGAAAGTTTTGATGAATATATAAAATGTGAGATACACACATCAGAATGTTATGCAGTTAGTTGCACAGTTTAATGGAGATGGGTTAGTTTAGAATATAGGAGCTAGCTAGAAATATGCTTAAGTGATTGGCCAAGCAGCGATTTAAATAATATAGTTTCTGAGTGATTATTTCAATTCTGGGAAGCTGTGAATGAACGAACAGCTTCTACCAACATGCAGCCATTAAAAAAACAAAGCCTTGTCATAGGGGAACAAGAATAGCAGCAGATAGCCTTAACTTAAGTGAACTAATCACACGCATAAAGTCAAATTGAGTATTCTTACTCACATATGGGAGCTAAAACATGATTTCATCAAAGGAAGAGTATAGTCGTCACTAGAATCCACAAAACGGAGCAGGAGCACACAGAAAGATTTAATAACAACTACCCAGCCAGAGAAGAGGCGTACGTTTCTGTGTTTTATAATACAGTGAGGTGAAAACACTTTACAACAAATATGTGCTTCATAAAGAAACAGAAGCAAGCAGTGGGAAGGATCCCAACAAAAAGAAATAAAAGATTAAAGTTATAAAATGCCAATTTTCATACATTTGTCATCATGACACAATAAAAATGCATATTCAATGATCACACCATGTGCCATAAATATGCAGTATTCATCTGTCCATTGAAAATTTTAAAAAGACTAAATTAGAAAATAGTGAATCCGAGATCAGAAAGTAGGTTAAATTGACAAATCGAAATCTTATATCTTTGAAAAACACCCAAAGATGATGTAAATTATTAGTTAAATTTAATAAGTAAGGGAAAACCATACAAATAAATGATGAGAAGAAGTAACTTTTGATATACAGGGAGAATTGTAAGTGTCATCATTTTGTACATGTTTGCAAAGCAGTTCTGAAAAATAAGATTAAGTGGGTGGTTTCTTAGAAAAATATAGTTGGAAAAATGACTTGGTAGAAATGAAAAGCTTAAACAGACTGATTCTCATTATTTAAGTAGAAATTTTTCTCAAGAAATTGCTTCTTCTAAAAACATCTAGCTCAGAATGATTCATAGAGCAATTTTACATCACCTTTACAAACCATATAGTTCTAATGAGACACATTTAAAACTCAGGAAAATTTCCAAATTATTTCCAGAAGCAAGAATATGGCTAGTTCCATAAAAAATATCAGACCAGTATCAGTTATGAATAATAATAGTCCCAAAACTCAGTAAAATAGTCATAAATGGTGTCAAAACCTATACTATATTTTTAAGTCATGTATTATGACTTAGTGAATTTCATACCATAAAAATAATTCTGCCATTTGTTCTATATCCTGCAGTATATTTAAGTGTTGTGTGCTTAAGAAAGCTGGAATACTGAGCTTGCTCTCAGAGATTTACCTATAGTTACCCTTTTCTTCAATTTCAGTTACTAGTGATTTTTTGGAAGTCCAAAACTTTAAAAGTTCAGATGATTCTGGAATACACCAATCATGCAAAGATAGCTCCAGATGTTAGCTTTGGTTGTAAGTTCCCATGATGAGTTTGGAAGACAGGTAAGTAAACTTGCACTCTTCATTTTTATTGCTGATGTGTCCACACTGTACAAAGAATTCAACAAAATTACATACAATGAAGCGACCTGATAATAACCATTTGTTTACATGGATAAGTGGTTTATATTTTCAAAGTGATCACAGCAAGTGTTTTGTGCAAATTTTGACAGATACAACAGCACGCAGAATGATGGCCACCCTTTCCGTGGGTTTGAAGAACGTTTGTTTCTGTTCATTGACTTCTCTTGTGGCTCCTGGACTTCAACTCTCTTGGATCTGTTTTATCATTGAAGGTATCCCTCTCTCAACTTCAGGATCTTTCCACTTCTGGGTGGCTGACTTGGAAGCTTTCTTGGGGTATGAAATAATTTTGATAGAAATCATTCTCTCGCATGCAGCTTCATTCCCCAGGGGTGCCCTTGTCTATCGACCAATTTGAAAACAAAAATCCACAAACACAAAAACAATGACAACAAAACTCAAACCAGAGACTCCCTGCTCCTAAACAGCCTTTGAGGAATAACATGATTGACACAGTTCTTATTTGCAATCAGCTGCTCTTTTTTGTTGTTGTTGTATTGTTTTAAACTTTTTATTTATTATTTGTGGATTTCACATTATGTATTTAATCCTACTCATCTCCCCATTGCCTCGAATCCTCCCTCTGCCCTTACAACACCCCCTCAACAAAACAAAATTTAAAGAGAAAACAGAAATCAAAACCAAAAAAAAAAAAAAGGCTGGGCGGTGGTGGCATATGCCTTTAATCCCAGCACTTGGGAGGCAGAGGCAGGCGGATCTCTGTGAGTTCGAGACCAGCCTGGTCTACAAGAGTTCCAGGACAGGCTCCAAAACCACAGAGAAACCCTGTCTCGAAAAACAAAAAAACAAAAAACAAAAACAAAACAAAAACAAAAAGCAAACAAAAAAAAACCAAAAAAAAAAGAAAAGAACAAACAAACAAACAAAAATAAAACTCAGCATGGAAGTTGTAGTGTGGCCCAGTGAGTCATACAGTATAGCCTTTAGTCTATACATCTTTACTTGTAAGTGTTCATTGCTGAGTCATTGGTCTGGTTCAAGGCCTCTGGTTTCTGCTGTACTATTGATAATGGGCCCTCACTGTGACTGTTCTCGGATAGCAATCAACTGTTCTTAATAAGACTTTGCTTGAAATCTTCTTTTTAGGCCCTCACTTGTTCCTTCACAATCCTTGCCTAGTTTTTCCCAGTTCTTAACTGCAAAAGTACTTCTGTGACAAAGCCTTTGCACATCCATTGTTATCTTGTAATCTACTGATAGGGAACTCAATCTCAAATACTATTTCCAGCTCAAATTTATGAAGTTAAAATGTGAAAAAAATCCCACTGATTTCATAGAAAAACACAGGCAATTCTTTATAGACTCATTCAAAAAAGGAACAATTGCAATTTTCTTTAACAGCCAATTGTGAGAGATGGAATGAGTTGCTGGGTCACAGTGCCCATCAAAACAGATTATTCTCAGTATGGTGTCAATCTTTCTGCACATAAATAGATGTAAGCATGGGCATTTGGAAAATATACTACATTTTATCAAAGACAGGAACAAGAGCAAAAAGAAAGTGAATACGTACAGGAAGAACTTATTAATAATGTCTTTTCAAAAACACAAGAGAAAATGTGAGTAGGAATGTAAGAATAATGAAATCATTTTTATTCCCTCCAGACTTCCCATTATCTCTCTTTCTCACTTCATTTCAGGAGAGGTATCTTTTTTTGTGTTTCTATGGTATAAATCTGGTTAGTAAAATGGAGAAATAAATTGACACTTTATAAAAACTTTAAAATACTGAAGAGCAGCCAAAAGAAGTAGATTTGGCATTATACTTTAAATAATATATGAGATGAGACTTCAGCCCTAACCTCTGAAGCTGTGGATATAAACAGTAAACTTGAAATTCACAAAAGGGAACTAGACACTCAAATATTGAAGATAATGCCGGCAATCACTAATGAGAGATAAAAATTTCAGCAGGAATGGTAGGACACACTACCTAATCATTGAGGAAGTATTATTAGCACAAGACATAGCTCTGCCTTGTTCTCAACTACAGCACTGGAAGCTACATGCACATATCTGTTAAATAGATTATCATTAATCATCACCTTGGTTTCTTTATTTATAAAGGTAAGTACCCTATGATTTGGCATCTAGCAGGTCCTGATATATAACTCTAATAGCAGAATTGGGACACATGTCCTGTAATGTATTTTTTAGGGCTTGGAGACATTGCTTGGTCATTAAGAGTCCTGGCTGCTTTTTCAGAGGACCCAGGTCTAACTTCCAGAACCCCCATAGCAGTTTACAAGCGTCTGTAACTCCACTCCCAGGGGATTCCATGTCCTCTTCTGGCCTCCTCGAATACTTTATACCCATGGTATACGTGCATAGAGTCAAATACATTTTAAAAAATCAACTATTTTTTTAATTATAATAATATGGTAAACAACTGTTTTAAATCATGATTGTTATGGAAAAATTGAGAGGTATGGGTCTGGCAAAAATTAAACTATACCTCTCTCATAAACCTTATTTCTAGTCTTAGGTCTTAAGAAAAACTAATATTGACTTAGATCTTGTTTAGCATGGCTAGTTGACAGTGTCAAGAAATGCTATGATTACCAAGTTAGATGCAAACCAGGGAAGATGTCAAAGACTTAAAAATTATATATTTAATGTAATTCTATATGTGTCTTTGCAGCTAAGTTGAATGGGCTTATTAAAATATGACAAAGAAATAGAATGAAGAAAGAATTTTTTTGTATGTAGCAATTTGTTTATACACATCTACCTGACAGAAAAGTGGAGGCATATTTTGGCATTAAACAACATTAAATAATAATATTAGGAGTGAAATATACTTCTTGCATCTTTATCTGAATCTATATATTTTATTATCCATAGCCCATGTTCTTCTGGCAGATTGTACATCTAAGCTCCTTTTCACAGTTTGATGTGTTTATTGTGTTTTATTAGGTATTTATTGGGTATTTATTGGATATTTGTAATGATAATAATGCACATGGCCTAATCAAAAGAGAGGTTGGCAATCAATTTGTTAACTAACCAAATAGTAACATTTTCTTCACTTATATTATATATGAATCTAATAAATAAAATTTCATCTCAGAGTGAAGTGGTGGTGGTGTAAGCCATTAATCCCAGCACCTGGAAGGCAGAATCAGGGAGATCTCTATGAGTTCAAAGCTAACCTGATTTACAAACTGAGTTTCAAGACATCCAGGGCTACACAGAGAAACACTCATCAGGCTGAGTGAAACAACAGTGACCCAGAAAGACAGACATGGTAAGTGCTCTCTCATAAGAGGATATTAGCTGTAAAATGAAGGATGAGCAGACTGCAGTCCACAGCCCCAGAGAGAATAGATGGCCAGGAAGACCCAAGTGGTATGCATGGATTTCCCTGGGAAAGACAAATAGGAAAGATCTCCTGGGTAGACTGGGGACACAGGGGGAAGGGAACATAAGGGATTGGGTTAGGTGGGTTGGGGGTTGGAGGGAGGGGGAAAGCAATAAAAGAGATGTACTGATGGGGGAGCATTTCAGGGTCAGTTAGAAACCTGATGTAAGAGAAACTACCACAAATCTACAAGGAAGACCTTAGCTAAGACTGCTAGCAATAGTGGAGTGGCTGCTGGAACTAGCTATATCCTGTAATCAAGTTGGTAACTACCCTGATAGTCATCAGAGAAACTTTGTCCAGTGACTGACAGAAACAAATACAGAGATTCACAGTCAAGAACTGGGGCAAGTTCAGATAATCTATAGAAGGAGGAAGGATTGTACAAGTCAGGGGGGTCAAGGTCATCACAAGGGAATCCACAGAAACAAATAACCTGGGTTCATAGGTGCTCGCAGAGTCTGGAACAACAGCTAGGGAACCTGTGTGGGACTGTCCTAGGTCTACTGCATATGTATGACAGTTGTATAGCTTGGTCTACTTCTGGAGCTCCTGGAAGGGGTAGCATACCTGCCCCTAGAACTTTGGCTGGCTTTTGAGAACATATTCCTTATGCTGGGTTGCCTTGCCCAACCTTGATACAAGGAGAGGAGATTGGTCCTGCCTCAACCTGATATGTCATACTTTGTTGATGTCCATGGGAGGTCTGCCCCTTTCTGAATAGATGTAGAAGAAGGGTCGATTGGGGTGGGGGAGAAGAGAGGTGGGGTGAGAGAAAGGAGGGGGAGGGAGGGAGGGAATAGAGAGTGGAAGATGGAGGGGAAACAGCAGCCAGATGTAAAATAAGTAATTTTTTTTAATTAATGAAAAAAATTTTCATGAAAAAAGAAAAAGACAAAAAAGTTAATCTCACTGGATATCTACTCAAGTATAGTGAGAAGTAGTATAATGACAATATTATATGTTTACTATTTCTAATCAAATAAATCTGGCACTGTAGAGATGATTGTATTTGTCGTTCTTGCAAACAGCCCAGGTTCAGTTCCCAGCATCTACACATTGGGTCCTAAAAGGCAGCAGCACCAGTTGCAGGTGATCTGATACGTCCTCTGCCCCCCCCCCCAGGCCCCTGGCATAGTGGACCTCCTCACAAGCAGGCAAAACACTTATTCACAGAGAATACAAAAAGTAAATCTAAAAATAATCTTAAACAAAATTTTAAGTGTTCACATGGACTATTGCACACCAACCCTGAGATATAGCTCCTAATACCACTGAATGGATGACAAAGCCCTTGAAACTCTCAAAAAAGAAATGCCATCTTAGTACTTTTCCAGGCTTTAAGCTTTCTGATTCAGTACAAACATCTTAGCAACGTTTGATTCATTTGTAGAAAGGTGTTGTATAACAGTTTTGTTTCAAAAAAAAAAAACCTCTATTATTAAATTTCTCTTCCTTTTAAATAGTCAATGTTGTCCTTTCTTGTTTAATGAAAACTGTTAATAGAACTAATTAATTCTTTCTTGAAGTGTTCCAGTAATATACTCGACTTCTTTTAGAAAATGAAATTTTCAGTACTGGCTTTCTGCCATCAAAAATAAAATTTAGCATGAAAGTAATTAGGAGGAGAAATTAAATTACATATCCAGAGAATTCTTGAGGGGGACACACACCACAAAACCAAGCTGGTTGAAAAGTCCAGTTGAGAGCTTTCTTCATAGAGTCTCAAGCAAGCAAATGTGTGAGAGAGGGTCAGACGTGCTTCAACACTGAGGCACAGTCAGCCCCCCACCTACACTCCTCCAAGCAACTATGAACCAAAAATTCCATTTTAAGCCTGGTGTGATGGTGCATGTCTAAAATCCCAGCACATGGGAGTTAATGATGGTTGTAAGCTACCTAATGTGGGTTCTTGGAACTGAGTTTGGACCCTCTTATAGGCAATTTAAACAACTTAATCTAACTCTCAGAAGGGTCACTTCATGTCAGATTGGTGGAAAAGTGAGTGTAAGCGCTGTTGCATTATTACTGATTCAAAAATCAACCATTATTTTAAAAGGAAAAGAATAGCAATGAATAGCTTCTGTCCCTCAAAAAGAAAAGAAAACAAAAACCAACCAAATGGGAGTGGCAATAAAACATTTATAAAGCTATAAGTAGGGGCTGGGGAGATGGCTTAGCAGTTAAGAGTACTTGCTGCTCTTTTAGAGGATCCAGATTTGATTGCCAACACCAACATCACGTCACATAATAGTCTGTAATACTCCCAGGGGATCTATCTTTTATCTTTTCGTATCTGCAGGCCAAAACACACATGTATGTGGTAAAGAAATACATCCTGGCAATATACTTACACACATAAAATAAATTAAGAAGCATTTTAAAATGAAACATGTGTGTATGTATGTATGAATATATATATATATACATATGTAACTAGTCTTTTAATAATTATATGTGCTAAGTCTTGAAAAGATGATAGCTTTCAGTTGAGTCTTTTTGTATGTAACAATAGAAGAAAGGTGTTTTACATAATTAGAAGAGATATATATACAGCATGATCGTGTCAGAAACTTCAGAATTATTTCTGGAGCTCTATATGGAGATATACAAAATAATCTTTAGCCATGATGTTGAATGAAAATGTTACTACAGTTAAATTTAATAATGCCATGGAACCAAGAGTTGTCTGACTCCTTAGGAGGTTTTCCACAGAATTCTATTATCTTTTCTCCTTGGGTAAATAATCAACAAATCCCGAGAGAAGGTTAAACAACTAAGATCATAAAGCCATTGGAAAATAGGTCCTTCTTGGATAATTAGCTGATTTCTGTCTTTAGTCTCATGATTGATGTTTGGAATGCAGTTAATTCAGTTCAACATGGCACATATCAAACAATGACCACAAGGGCAATTTAGTCTTGACAGAACAGAATAAGACAGAGTTTCTCCGTGGGTAATGTGACACCTGGGTCACTTAAGAGCTACCAGTGCACTAGTTTCCAGTCAAGAATGGGAAATTCAAACATAGTTTTGTCAAATGAGCCAATGTTTTTTTCATGCAATTTTTATATTCTTCATCTCTTTTAACTGCGTGGTCCTAGAAAAAAAATCAAACTTGATGATTAAAGTATACAAATGGACAGAAATAGAAAACACTATCCTGAGTGAGGTAAGCCAGACCCAAAAAGTGGAACATGGGATGTACTCACTCATAATGGGTTTCTAGCCATAAATAAAGGACATTGAGCCTATAATTCGTGATCCCAGAGAAGCTAAATAAGAAGGTGAACCCAAAGAAAAGCATATAGTTATCCTCCTGAATATTAACCTTCATCAGGCAATGAAAGGAGACAGAGACAGAGACCAACATTGGAGCACTGGACTGAAGTCTCAAGATCCAAAGGAGGAGCAGAAGGAGAGAGAGC
This sequence comes from Chionomys nivalis, assembly GCF_950005125.1. Classification (NCBI taxonomy): domain Eukaryota; kingdom Metazoa; phylum Chordata; class Mammalia; order Rodentia; family Cricetidae; genus Chionomys; species Chionomys nivalis. The sequence goes on from NC_080112.1 coordinate 32,700,165, forward strand.
ACGAGCAAGGAACTCAGGACCGCCAGGGGTGCACCCACACACTGAGACAATGGGGATGTTCTATCGGGAACTCACCAAGGCCAGCTGGACTGGGTCTGAAAAAGCATGGGATAAAACCGGACTCGCTGAACATAGCGGACAATGAGGACTACTGAGAACTCAAGAACAATGGCAATGGGTTTTTGATCCTACTGCACGTACTGGCTTTGTGGGAGTCTAGGCAGTTTGGATGCTCACCTTACTAGACCTGGATGGAGGTGGGGGGTCCTTGGACTTCCCACAGGACAGGGAACCCTGATTGCTCTTAGGGCTGACGAGGGAGGGAGACTTGATCAGGGGAGGGGGAGGGAAATGGGAGGCGGTGGCGGGGAGGAGGCAGAAATCTTTAATAAATAAATAAATAAAAATAAATAAAAAAAATAAAACAAAATAAAATATGTTCACTATTAAAAAAAAAAGAAGTAGTTTTCTAGGATCTGTTTTGTACATGGAACCCAGGGTCTAGAACTTAATATATCTTCAACTCAAGGATTTACTCTGAGGGGAGAAACATTTTTTTTTTAATATTCCCTTTTGTCACATAATTTGTATTTTCTACAAAGGAGACAAAAAGGATATTTACTGAATGATCACATTTGTTTTAACTACACAATGCTAATATTTTACCTTCTAAATGATGAATTGCCTATTTCAAAGTTCATTACTTCTTTCAGTATATGTTTCTTTTCTTTCAGATAATCATAAATTTTCCCCCATGAAACAAGAAAAATCCCATTAGATGGGTCCAGAGAACACTGTGTCTTTAAGTGCTTTTCACACACAACCATGGACACAGACAAGTCTTTATTTAGAAAGACAGGCAAACATCCTTTTCAACACCTCATTTGCTTCTTTGGGCCTCTGCTTTCTTCAGATGTAGCGCACCCAGTATCAGTTTTTACAGCATCTTACTCTACATTCCAGCAGAGTCTGACTTTGGGTGACAGTAAATGTGGCAAGAAGCATGGCAAAGCATGGCGTAGAGAGGGAGCTCCATTTCTGTAGACAATGTCTTTGAGTTGAGCTCAATATTGTGCTATTTGAAAGATGTGTTACTTGGAATATTGTGTTCATGCTTTTAAATAATTTTCATTTGTATATTATTGTACCAAAATATTTGTCTTAACCAATAAAAATGGGTCTCCTTCATCTGTGCACATAAAAAAAAAAGAAAGATGTGTTACTGCGAGAGTGACGCGACTACCAGCGCCTCCTTCCACACAGACTCAGATGTCTGGCAGAAGCCTATCCATCTCTTCCTATGTAATCTGGGATATGTTCCATGACTACTTCAGCCTTCTCTTCCTTAGTTGTAAAATGAGCCCGTTAATAAGGTCTATCAAATCAGTGAAATGTTGTTGTTGTTGTTGTTACTTCTATATGTTTTGTTTTCAAAACACTGAAAATAACAAATTATTTTTAAATCCTGTATATACTTACCCAGAATTCCAAATGTTTACATTTTCTTTCATTTGCTGCCTTTGCTTGGAGCCAGTATCCCTCCGTTTCCCTCACAACATTTCTCTGTCCCTCAATCTCTCTGACATGGTTGAAACATTACTGGCCATTAGTGTTTTATTTTTTTAAAAAAAATGTGTTTATTTATTATCATGTGTATGTGTGTTATTGCATGAGTTCATGTGCACCACATGCACTGTGGAGGCCAGAGCAGGACATCGGATGCCCTAGAATTAGAGTTGCAGGTCATTGTGGGCCACCATGTGGGTGCTAGGAGATTAACCCTAGTCTTCCACAAGAGCAGCAAGTATTCTTAATCACTGAGACATCTCTTTGTTTTTTGAACCTTTGGACAGCTATCTCTTAAAAAGTTTCTTAATTTCAAGACATTTTAGAAGATATTCCCTGAAACAACAACATTCTCCTGAATATCCTTCCTAAACAATAAATCAGCATTGCTATGATACTAGTATCTAATTCACAGACACTAATTCATATCAAAGGCTAGAAATGAACCTCTAACAACCAAACTTCTTTCCAGTGTCTCCCTTGTAGTGGCATTTCACTTGTACTTTAATAAATAAAGTTTGCCAGAAGATCAGAAAAGTAAAACAGCCACACTGATCACAGCCTTACAGACCAGGCAGCAATGGCACACACTTTTAATCCCAGTAGTCACACTACCTTGCCATAGAAACCAGGCGGTAGTGGGGCATGCCCTTAATCCCAGAACTAGAGAGGATTATAGAACAGGAGGAGACAGCTCTCAGTCTCATCCTCATTCCGAAGTTTCCTGGAGGCAGGATCACCATTTTTGAACTGAGGTCAAGGTAAGAGCCAGTGATTGACAGCTTTGCTTTTTTGGTCTTCAGGTTGAACCCCAATATCTGTCTCTGAATTTTTATTTGTCATACTTCACTCCCTACCCAACATTTCTTGCAAGTGGAATTGATTCATTCAACACCTTGCAAACTGATCTCTCTCTAGCAAGATCAGTCCTTCCTATTCCTGACATATCCCTATTCATATTTCTTCCAACTGTGGCTAATTCATTCAACTCCTTGCAGTTTGAGACTTTTTTTTTTTAGCAAAGACAGTCCTATTCCTAATTACATTGAGCATCATGGGTGTAGTAACTCCATATTTTGTTTGGAGTCTAGTTTTCAGCCCATCCCATTAAGCCCTACTAAGTTCTACTTTTAGAACCTAGGGTTTTGTTGTGTATTTCCTATGCTTGAGGCTGGAGTCAGAGAGAATGTCCAGTGTTTTTGTCTAATAGTGAAAATCTTTAAAATGAAAATGCATGGATCTACTGCAAATATGTTCATAGAGATACCTGCGCTGAACCCAATTCTTACATTTTTAACCTATATTATACAACATTTGCAAGTTTCAGTATCCTATCTGTAAAATGAAGCACTAGCTTAGGCAAGGCATTGAAGTCACACGGTTTTAATATGTGAAAAGATATTTTTCTAGTGTCTTGATAATATATACATTCCAGAGAAACTGATTTTCACTAAGGAGTGGCATAAAATCTGACAAATAAATATGGTTTCATATGATACATTAGCTGAAAAAAATCCCATATGGTTAATTCATAATAGTCCTCATAGGAGAGAGTTGGGAAGTCAAATTATAATAGCTGGTTGCCTATTGGGTCTGGAACCAATTTTCCCCACTGGCTATTTTGATCTCCTTAACATAATAGCTAATAATGTTTGAAGGTCTTTACATTCTCTATATGTGCAGAAATTGAAAGTTTCTAGTTATCAATTTGGGAAACTCAGATTTACACCTTTATTATCAATCATCAGTTTTCATATTTCTGCAGGTTTTCCCTCTCCCCATACTAAACCCTCTTTCATTGCCAAGTCACGTGTATGTGTATCTATGTGTGTATTACATATATGACAGAAATAAAGATTAGTCATATGACAAAATGTAAAAATATTGGCTTTCTTGATTACTCTCTCTAGTTCTTTCTTCATTCAAACCCCTTTTGCTCCCCACAAACTCCCCTTACTTCCATATCTATCCTATATTTATTGTAAAAATGTAAATTTTCTATATGTGAGAAAAATTATGTCTTCCCAGGTCTGGTGGGTTTTCATTTGGATGTTTGCTTTGTTGATTTTGGGTGTTTTGCTTTCTAGTGCTGTTTGTATTCCAGAAAATAACAGTTCCAAATGAAACTCCATTGTACATGTGTGTGTATAAGTCTGTGTATGAGTGAGATTGTGTGTGTGTGTGTGTGTGGCATTTCTTTATCCAATAATTTGTTGATATACATATAGACTAGGCCCATAACTTGACTATTACAAAGAATGCTGTGATGAACATAGATGTGTAAGAATGAATCGTCCCCTGACTTACATTTTTTTTTGTATAGGCTCAGAAGTAGTATAGCAGTATTGTATAGTAATTCTATTTTTAGTGTTTTAGCGACCCACAATACTGATATTTCCATCAGAAGTATGTAAAGTTCTCTTTTTCCTTATATTATTTGTTTTTAACAAAATTTATATAACAGAGGTGATGAAATATGTGATCATGTCAGTTAATGATGGGAACATTGACTGAGAAGTACATCATTATGTGATTTTTGTTAAACAAATAAACAATACACTTAGGTGATTTTAAATACTCTTGTAGACTTTGGCTATATGATATGTTCTGTCATATAGGTAGGGGTCAAACATTAACCAAAATGTCTCTATGTGGCCCATGACTATATCTGATTATGTGTTCATGATGATCTTAAATGAAGTTGTAATTTGGCATGAGGTTCTTTCCTGTGATGACTTTGTAAAAGCTAGAAGACAGGGTGTGAAATGGTCAAAGGAGTGGGCCATAATGGTAAAGCAAAATTAAGATGAATTCTGCTCAACACAAAGCAGGAAATTGAAACCCTTGTTCAATAGCAGCTTGCTGCCCAAAACCATCAGAGCCTGCAAGCTGATCCTTCCCCAGGAGAGCTTTTGTTGAGAGTATAAGCCTAGATGACATTTCTATTAAAGCCTGTGAGAACTTGGAGCATTGAACCTAGCTTGGCCATACATAGACCCCTCACTCACAGAAAGTACAAGACAATCAACATGCGCTTTTTAATTATTTTTCTTCTTGCTTTTTGAAGCAGGACCTCTATGCATAGACCTGGCTGTTCTGGAACCTACTATGTTGACAAAGCTGGCCTTAAACTCACAAAGATACACCTGCCTGCCCCTCCTCTTGAATGCTCGAATTAAAGGCATGCACTACCACAACAAGCACTTGTTGATTTTAATCACTGAGTTTGTGGGCCTGTGTTTCACAGACATAGCATAGTAACACACCATGAGAGTTTTTACTTGTTAATATAATATGAATTTCCCAAAGTCATGACGTCTCCATAAAATCTCAGAGCAAATACATTTATGTAAAATCTCTTCTACCCATGGTCAATATCTTAGTTAGTGGTCCACACTAAAGGTAGTTAAATAGAGTCCAACCAGACTAAAGTCTTCTTAAAGAAAAATTAAGATTTAACTTTAATAGCTAAGAATAATAAAAGCCTGCTGTCTTAGGAGTTTGGAGGTAGCATGACCAAAGTACTGGTTTGAAAAAGTAAAGAGGAGAGGGAAAGCTGGCCCTTGCTGCTGGGGCTGCAGTCTCTGCTGTGATCTGCTGGACCTGCTCTGCCTGCGCCCTACTTCCCTTAGTCCCTGGCTCATTGGGGCATCCAGGAGTTCCTGTGTAGGTGCCGAGAAGTTTCATCGGGACAGGTGAGTGTGTGCTATCCTGGGGCGGACTGTCCCGGTAGAGAGCACAAACACCCCTCCCCCAGCTCCTGCTGCAGGGCTTGCTCTCCTACACACCCGCCCCCACCCCCACCCCCAAACCTGCCTTGTCTGCAAGGTCCTTAGCTGTGGAACAGTTTCCTGCCATTTCACTAAGGCTACCAACCCAGAGCAGTGAGTCCCTGACCAGAGGGCAGGCCTCAAGGTCCCCGCCAGGGAAAGCTGGCCCCTGCTGCTGGGGCTGCAGTCTCTGCTGTGATCTGCTGGACCTGCTCTGCCTGTGCCCTACTTCCATTAGTCCCTGGCTCATTGGGGCATCCAGGAGTTCCTGTGTAGGTGCCAAGAAGTTTCATCGGGACGGGAAAAGATGGGCAGGCGCCAATGCAAGAATTCCCCCAACAACTTGAAAGGCAACGTGACATCACCAGGATCCAGGAATCCCGAAATGAGAAGTCTAAACCCTAATACAGAAGAATTAGAAGAATTCGACTCAAAAGTGAATTTTATGAAAATAATAGAGGACCTTAAACAGGAGGTGAAAAACTGCCACAACCAATTAGAGATTACAAACAAAAAGGTAGAGGAAATGAATAAATCTCTCAAAGATACCCAAGAAAACCAAGAGAAACAAGAAAAAGTAATCAAACAGGTAAGGGAAACGGTTCAAGACTTGAAGAACGAAGTGGAAGTAATAAAGAAAACACAAACCGAGGGAAGGATGGAGATGGAAAATTTGAATAAACGAACAGGAACTACAGAGACAAGTACCACCAACAGATTACAAGAGATAGAAGAAAGAATCTCAGACACTGAAGATACCATAGAGAAAATAAACACTCTCATCAAAGAAAACAGCATAACCAACAAATTCTCATCACAAAACATTCAGGAAATCTGGGACACAATAAAAAGACCAAACCTAAGAATAATAGGGATAGAAGAAGGAGAAGAAGTACAGCTCAATGGTCCAGAAAATATATTTAATAAAATTATAGAAGAAAACTTTCCCAACCTTAAGAAAGATATTCCTTTGAAGGTCCAAGAAGCATACAGAACACCAAATCGACTGGATCAAAAAAAAACATCTCCTCGTCATATAATAATCAAAACACAAAACATACAGAATAAAGAAAGAATATTAAGAGCTGCAAAGGAAAAAGGTCAAGTTACCTATAAAGGTAAACCTATCAGACTTACACCTGATTTCTCTATGGAAACCATGAAAGCCAGAAGGTCCTGGATAGATATACTGCAGAAACTACGAGACCATGGATGCAAGCCCAGACTACTATACCCAGCCAAGCTTTCGTTCACTATAAATGGAGAAAACAAAGTTTTCCAGGATAAAAACAAATTTAAACAATACGTAGCCACAAATCCAGCCCTTCAGAAAGTAATTGAAGGAAAATCACAAACCAAGGAGTCCAACAATGCCCACAATAACTCAGACATCTAAAGACCCTTCACCAGCACAACTTGAAGAAGGGAAACACACAAACTCTACTACCAAAGAAAAGAAAGAAAGAAAGGAAAAATGACCGGAGTTAACAACCACTGGTCATTAATATCACTTAATATCAATGGACTCAACTCACCTATAAAGAGGCACAGGCTAAGAGATTGGATACGAAAACAGGATCCAACATTCTGCTGCTTACAAGAAACACACCTCAACCACAAAGACAGACATCTACTCAGAGTAAAGGGCTGGGAAAAGGTTTATCAAGCAAACGGACCTAAGAAACAAGCAGGTGTGGCCATACTAATTTCTAAGAAAGTTGACTTCAAACTAAAATCAATCAAAAGAGATGGAGATGGACATTTTTTACTCATAACAGGAACAATTCACCAGGATGAAATCTCAATCCTGAATATATATGCCCCTAATATAAAAGCACCCACTTATGTAAAAGAAACGTTACTAAAACTCAAGGCAGTCATCAAACCACACACACTAATAGTAGGAGATTTCAACACTCCTCTCTCACCAATGGACAGGTCAATCAAACAGAAACCTAACAGAGAAATAAGAGGATTAAGGGAGGTAATGAATCAAATGGACTTAACAGACATCTATAGAACATTCCACCCAAATAGGAAAGAATATACCTTCTTCTCTGCAGCTCATGGAACCTTCTCGAAAATAGACCACATACTCGGTAACAAAGCAAACTTACACAGTTACAAAAAAATATCGGTAACCACCTGTGTCTTATCAGATCACCATGGATTAAAGTTAGAATTCAACAACAATGCTATCCCCAGAAAGCCTATGAACTCATGGAAACTGGACAGTCAACTACTGAACCTCACCTGGATCAAGGAAGAAATAAAGAAAGAAATTAAAGTCTTTCTTGAATTCAATGAAAACGAAGTCTCAACATACTCAAACCTATGGGACACTATGAAAGCAGTGCTAAGAGGAAAATTCATAGCATTAAGTGCCCACTTAAAGAAAACGGAGAAAGCACACATTGGAGACTTAATAGCCCACCTGAAAGCTTTAGAAAAAAAAGAAGCAGACTCACCTAGGAGAAGTAGAAGACTGGAAATAATCAAATTGAGGGCTGAAATCAACAAAATAGAAACACAGAAAACAATCCAAAGAATCAATGAAACAAAAAGCTGGTTCATGGAGAAAATCAATAAGATTGATAAACCCCTATCCAAACTAATCAAACGGCGGAGAGAGAATACGCAAATTAAAATCAGAAACGAAAAGGGAGACATAACCACAGACTCAGAGGAAATTCAGAGAATCATTAGATCTTACTACAAAAATCTGTATGCCACAAAATTGGAAAATGTTATAGAAATGGACACTTTTTTAGATAAGTACCATATACCAAAGTTAAACCAGGACCAGGTGAACAATCTAAATAGACCTGTTAGTCGCGAAGAATTAGAAGTTGTTATAAAAAACCTCCCCACCAAAAAAAGCCCAGGTCCAGATGGCTTCAATGCAGAATTCTACCAGAACTTCCAAGAAGACCTAATACCTATACTCCTTAATGTATTTCACAATATCGAAACAGAGAAGTCATTGCCAAATTCCTTTTATGAAGCTGAAGTTACTCTGATACCAAAACCACACAAAGACACAACCAAGAAAGAGAACTACAGGCCAATCTCACTCATGAACATCGACGCAAAAATACTCAATAAAATACTGGCAAACCGAATCCAAGAACACATCAGAAAAATTATCCATTATGATCAAGTAGGCTTCATCCCAGAGATGCAGGGCTGGTTCAACATATGAAAATCTATCAATGTAATCCATCATATAAATAAACTGAAAGAAAAAAACCATATGATCATTTCATTAGATGCTGAAAAAGCATTTGACAAAATTCAACATCCCTTTATGATAAAGGTCTTAGAGAGATTAGGAATACAAGGGTCGTTCCTAACTATAATAAAAGCTATTTATAGCAAGCCGTCAGCTAACATCAAATTAAATGGAGAGAAACTCAAAGCTATTCCACTAAAATCAGGAACACGACAAGGTTGTCCACTCTCTCCATACCTCTTTAATATAGTGCTTGAAATTCTAGCAATAGCAATAAGACAACATAAGGGGATCAAAGGGATTCAAATCGGAAAGGAAGAAGTTAAACTTTCATTATTTGCAGACGATATGATAGTGTACATAAGCGACCCCAAAAACTCCAGCAAAGAACTCCTTCAGCTGATAAACACCTTTAGTAGCGTTGCAGGATACAAGATCAATTCCAAAAAATCAGTTGCCCTCCTATACACAAAGGATAAGGAAGCAGAGATGGAAATCAGAGAAGCATCACCCTTCACGATAGCCACAAATAGCATAAAATATCTTGGGGTAACCCTAACCAAGGAAGTAAAGGATCTATTTGACAAGAACTTTAAGTCAATGAAGAAAGAAATTGAGGAGGATACCAGAAAATGGAAGGATCTCCCTTGCTCTTGGATAGGGAGGATCAACATAGTAAAAATGGCAATTCTACCAAGGGCAATTTATAGATTCAATGCAATCCCCATCAAAATCCCATCAAAATTCTTCACAGATCTTGAGAGGACAATAATCAATTTTATATGGAGAAACAAAAAACCCAGGATAGCCAAAACAATCTTATATAATAAAGGATCGTCTGGAGGCATTACCATCCCTGACCTCAAACTCTATTACAGAGCCTCAGTATTGAAAACAGTTTGGTATTGGCATAAAAACAGAGAAGTCGACCAATGGAACCGAGTAGAAGACCCTGATTTTAACCCACAAACTTATGAACACCTAATTTTTGATAAAGGAGCTAAAAGTATTCAATGGAAAAAAGAGAGCATCTTCAACAAATGGTGCTGGCAGAACTGGTTGTCAACGTGTAGAAGAATGAAAATAGATCCATATCTATCACCATGCACAAAACTCAAGTCCAAATGGATTAAAGACCTCAATATTAGTCTGAACACACTGAACCTGATAGAAGAAAAAGTTGGAAGTACTCTACAACATATGGGTACAGGAGATCACTTCCTACGTTTATCCCCAGCAGCACAGACATTAAGGGCAACATTGAATAAATGGGACCTCCTGAAACTGAGTAGCTTCTGTAAAGCAAAGGACACTGTCACTAAGACAAAAAGGCAACCCACTGACTGGGAGAAGATCTTCACCAACCCTGCAACAGACAAAGGTCTGATCACCAAAATATATAAAGAACTCAAGAAACTAAACTTTAAAATGCTAATGAACCCAATAAAAAAATGGGGCACTGATCTGAACAGAGAATTCTCAACAGAAGAAATTCAAATGGCCAAAAGACACCTAAGGTCATGCTCAACCGCCTTAGCGATAAGGGAAATGCAAATTAAAACAACTTTGAGATACCATCTTACACCTGTCAGAATGGCTAAAATCAAGAACACCAATGATAGCCTTTGCTGGAGAGGTTGTGGAGAAAGAGGCACACTCATTCATTGCTGGTGGGAATGCAAACTTGTGCAACCACTTTGGAAATCAGTGTGGCGATTTCTCAGGAAATTTGGGATCAACCTACCCCAAGATCCAGTAATACCACTATTGGGAATATACCCAAGAGATGCCACATCAAATGACAAAAGTATCTGTTCAACTATGTTAATAGCAGCATTGTTTGTAATAGCCAAAACCTGGAAACAACCTAGATGCCCTTCAATGGAGGAATGGATGAAGAAAGTGTGGAATATATACATATTAGAGTACTACTCAGCAGTAAAAAACAATGACTTCTCGAATTTTGCGTGCAAATGGATGGAAATAGAAAACACTATCCTGAGTGAGGTATCCCAGACTCCAAAAGAGGAACATGGGATGTACTCACTCATAATCGGTTTCTAGCCATAAAATAAAAGACATTAAGCATATAATGTGTGATCCTATAGAAGCTAAATAAGAAAGTGAACCCAAAGAAAATCATACAGTCATCCGCATGGAGAGGGGGAAGTAGACAAGATTCCAGGGCAAAAACTGGGAACTTGCGGGTGAGGTGGCATGGGGCAAAGGGGAAATGGGATGAGAAATATGAGAAGGGGAGGATGGGAGGAGCTCGGAGGATTGGGATGGTTGGGATATAGGAAGGATGGATACGGGAGCAGCGAAGTATATATCCTATCTAAGGGAGCCATCTTAGGGTTGGCAAGAGACTTGACTCTTGAGGGGTTCGCAGGTGTCCAGGAATATGTCCCCAGCTGGTACCTTGGGCAACTAAGGAGAGGGAACCTGAAATGACCCTATCCTATACTGATGAATATCTTGCATATCACCTTAGAACCTTCATCTGGCGATGGATCGAGGTAGAGACAGAGTCTCAATTTGTAGCAACGGTCTGAGCTCTTAAGGTCCAAATGAGGAGCAGAAGGAGGGAGAACATGAGCAAAAAATCAGGACCACGAGGGATGCACCCACCCACTGTGACAGTGGAACTGATTTATTGGGAGCCCACCAAGGCCAGCTGGTCTGGGACTGAATAAGCATGGGTTGATTCCGGACTCTCTGAGCATGGCGGTCAATGAAGACTGATGAGAAGCCAAGGACAATGGCACTAGGTTTCGATCCTAATACATGAACTGGCTTTGTGGGAGCTTAGCCTGTTTGGACGCTCACCTTACTGGACGTAGATAGAAGGACCTTGGTCTTCCCGCAGGGCAGGGAATTTGGACTGCTCTTCAGTATCGAGAGGGAGGGGGAATGGAGTGGGGGGAGGAGAAGAGGAGTGGGGATAGGGGGAGGGAAGTGGGGGGAGGGCAATATTTGGGAGGAGGGGAGGGAAATGGGAAATGGGGAGCAGGTGGAAATTTTAATTAAAAAAGAATAAAAATAAATAAATAAGTAAAAAAAAAATAAAATAAAATAAAAAAAAAAAAAGAAAAAGTAAAGAGGAATATCATGAACTTCTAGGAAGTGACTGAAACAGTCCAGTGAATTATGACACCCTGGATTAATGTGACAGCAAAGAAAATGAAGCAGACATGGAGATAACTGTACAGAGAATATTAACATTATCTCTCATTACTTCTTACATACTCCATCTCTCTTTTTTGATGTGGGATTTCCTTCTATATGCTGTGAATATGTTTTGTTACAGTTGATTAATAAAGAAGCTGCTTTATCCTATAGCAGGGCATAATGGAGCTAGGCAGAAAAACTAAACTGAATGCAGGAAGAAAGAAGGCAGAATCAGAGAGACGTTATTGTTGAAGGAGAAAGATACCAGAACTTTACCAGTAGGCCACAGCCTCATGGTGATATGTAGATTAATAGAAATGGGTTAATTTATGATTTAAGAGCTAGCTATAAAGATACCTAAACCATTGATCAACGAGCATTGTAATTAATATAGTTTCTGTGTCATTACTCTGGTCTGGGCAGTTGAAAAATGAATGAGCAGTCTCCACTTACAGTTTTTATTGTCATTCTTGAGATAGGCTTTCACCATGTAACTTGCATTATTCTCTGGCTGGCCTCAAACTCACAAAGATTTGTCTGCCTCTATTTTGTGAGTGCTGGGATTAAAGGTGTGTACCACTATGCCTGCCCCATCTCTCTATTTTAGAAATAGTTCCTAATTTAATTATAGTTACTTAGAGAACCTTATCAACTTGTGCAGGAAATATGCATGGTTATAAACTCCCTGTACTATTGTGCATGTGAAAAATTTAAAGTTTGCTTCCATGTTATAACTTCTGTCTGTGAATAGCTTAGTTCCCTCATTTGACCTCTGTATTACCTTTCCAGTTACTTCAGCAAGTCTAGGAGTAGTTTTCAGGACTTTTTGGGGTAAAGTTGTTGGAAACTGTTGGGCTATGTTGGCTTTGAAGAAGAATGAGGTAAGATATATTTCATATTTAATCACTAATGTAACAGCTGGCTTAGTATTGAGGATTCTGGGATTTTTGTGTTCTCTAGGTATGAGCTTTGAGTGGCTCTCCACTTTCATTTTCTTTAGAAGGGCACAAATAATAACTCCAGCTTCTTTGAAGAGTGACAAGAACCCATGGGTTCATGGGAAAAGCAGGGTATCTCAGAGACTCAGTGATAAGGAGGTAGAAAGAGTCTTTTTCAGAAGCTGAGATGATCCCTACAACCTTCTCTCTGCATTCTCAGAGAGTTCAGAGTGGACACTTCTTGATTAAGTCTGCATTCGAAATCATAGTCTCTTTGTTCTGGGTAATTGGAATCATGCTACAGAGAAGGTAACTTTCTCTTTGGAGCCTGCATTCTATAAGTTCATCTGGGAAGTCTGAAGTTCCCAGTTGTATAGGGTACCACTCAGGATACAATGAAACATTGTCATCATGGACATCTCTATATCATGTATAAGCCTTTCCAAAACAATACACACACACACACACACATACACACAAACACACTTCGACTTTGACTTACTGGCAATCTATTCTGTTAGAAAGCTGGAATAAAAAAGCAAAATAAAACTTGTATTCAAATTTGTGTCCAAGCTACTACCTTCCTTCAAGTGAATGAGTTCATTTTATCTTTAATCTATACTAAATCTCCCTGGATGTAGGAATATCACATAGGTTTTTGTTAAAGACAAATCATAAAATGAGGATCATGTGACTCTCCACCACCAGATATTTTTCAAAGATTTATTTTTGTTTGAGTGTGGGTTAATGGATCTGCACATTATGTATGCAGATGTCTGAAGAGGCCAGAAGAAGACATTGCATCCTCAGGAGTTGGAATTGTAGATGGTGTAAGCAACCCTGTGTGAGTGCTGGGAACTGAATTCAGGTCCTCTAAAAGAACAGTAAGTGCTTTCAGTCACTGAGTCATCTAGGCCCCAGCAGATGTCCTTTAAATGTTGTGATGGTATTCTAAACATGATCCATAATGGGTAAGTAGATTAATAAAACACATACAAACACATACCCTGGAACTAACAACTAAGAAATGTGGCCACATTAGCACCAGAAATTGATTTTCCTCTCAAGATATTTGCTGACTTTTTATTGATTAGTTGCTATCCTTGAGAATCAAGATATTATTGATCTGTGTCAAGTGCTTATGCAGTCCTCAGGAAATATTTGTAGATTTTAATGAATTACAAAACACAATGAGGCCATAATAGACTAGTTTATACAGCTTTCCTTGTTTGTATTTCCTTAATAACTGTTTTTTATTTATTAATTCATATCATCTAAATGATGAACCTTCAGCAATGCCCAGATAAGTTTTTATTTGCATGTTAAGGTATCCTAGATGGTTGGTTGACTTACCCTAAGTTTAATACGCTAGATCTTAGGTTGATCAATAAAAGCAGTTTTGAAGATGTATAGTTTAAAGTATAAAGTACTTATATCCATAATTTTCATCTGCTGTGAATGTAATTGTCTCCCATTTTAAGCAAAATCACTTTGAAAAAATGAGAAAATTGGACACTGTCACTCTTTGGATACAAAAATAAGAAATATAAGCATTCTAAATGAAGCCAAGAGGAAGGTGTGCTAGAAGTAATGATGAAATGAGGACAAAAGGCATGTTCAAAGATTAACTGGCTTACTGCTACTATTTCTAAAAGCATAGCATGTAGCACTATGTGTTAAGTAGGGAAAAGTATCAAACTGCCTAAAGAAGCCTTGTCTGGAAGAGCTAAAGGTCTATAAAATTGAACAGGAAAAATTTACTTTTATGTTACCTAGTACAAATATAATGGAGTATTTTCTTTTTCTTCTACTTTTCTCCATTTTAATGTGACTAAAGAGGCTCAGGTGTCCCTGAGAGCATTGGAATTGAGATTATTATGTAGAGATGACAGCTAGAGAAAACTCAACCTGGAGTTCAGCTTAATTGGATTCAGCCTACAGTACCCCATATTATTTATCCCAATATGGTTCCAAAATTCTCTGCTTCCCTGAAAATAGATGTTCCCTAAGATTACCTCCTGCCTGTCAGACTTTGACTTTAAGAGTTGAAATGTTTTGTAATCATTGCTGCTTCCATTTGGACACAGCTGGATTTAGAAAGAGAGTTATTGGGAAAACAGGGTGGATTTAGGAAACAGGGGGCCATAGCTCATTGGCAGGTGTCTTACAAAGGTTTTTATGTGCTTCTCACTTCTGATAATGGATTCCTTTCACAAAGTTGGACAATAATAATCTGTTTAGATTCAGGTGAAAGAAACTCCAGACCTAGAATTCTAGTTGTAAAGAGTTCCAGCCTAGTCATCCCTGATCTATATCCTGCTACACATGAAAGAGCCCGTGTCATTAATTAATCTGCAAGTGCCAGGAGTAACTCTGGGCAGAGGCAGGTGGATCTCTGTGAGTTTGCTGTCAATCTGATCTATATAGAGGGTTTGAGGACAGCAGGAGTTATATGGTAGCATGCTTCTCAGAGAGAAAGAGGGAGGGAGAGAGAGAGAGAGAGAGAGAGAGAGAGAGAGAGAGAGAGAGAGAGAGAGGAACAAGAGCAAAAACAAGAACAAAATAACAACAAGAAGAACAAGAAAAAGAGCAACAAGAAGAAAGAGGGATGATTCTGATTTGAACAAGGATCTCTGTGTTTTAAGAAAAGTGTATTTGTCAATTTGTCAGCATGTAATGCATTGGCACAGCCATATCTGATGGAAACTGCAGAAATCAGAAAGTCAGCATAGCTTCTTGACAAAGATCTAGCAAAGCTGAGCTGCATGATGGCTGCTATGCCACCTTTGGCTTTTATCTCCAACTGTTGCATATTTGGATGACTTTTAATATTTGTACAATTCGGGAATATTAGATTGATGAAAATTTCTTATGAATCATTTATGCCTTTTCCCAGGAATGCTGCTTCTAAGCTTCCCCAGAACAGTCCTGAACATACTATTCCATCTGCTTAAGGGAGATATCCTTATCTACACTTTAAGTTCTTCTTTACACCGTGGAGGTTGTGACACACAGAAAAAATCCAGAGGTCTCTTTATGAGGCTACGAGACATTCGTGAAACATCTGACCCTATTCTCATTAAGGAAGAAGATATTCAAAGCAAAATAAACTCAAAAGGGTCAACAAGATTCTGTGATCTAGAGGAGTTGCCCACAGTTCAGTTTGCAAGCCTCTTCCCAGTATACACTCAGGAAATTACTTAGCATATATGTTAACAAACAGATTAGGCCAAGTTTCCTCTGCCCTACACAGAGAATTATACTGACAAACAAAGAATAGTGTGGAAAAATGATAAAAGAATGATATGAAAGGACCTCCCTTTCTTAGAAAAGTTAGCACATACAGAGAGCCACTGTGGTGTCATATGACCAAGAAACAACAGAATGCCTGGATTAGACAAATAGACAAGCTCTATAAAATATAAAATATAGACATTGCCAGAATTTAAATAATAACTCCAGCAATTTAGCCTGAGGATATTGCTTAGGCACTCCAATCACTAAAAGTTAATAGTACACTGCTTAGGACTTGGCAATATGCCCAGGCTAGCTTGAATATTTTGTTTTGGTCTAGTCTCCTTGTAGCCACAAATGCTACCACCCTGAGAACAGGCTGCCATGTGTTTCTATCTAGATTATTAAAAATTGGGTTATGGGGTTAATGAGTAAGAATGATTATAAAAGATAACTCTTTTATCGATGATGTCAAAACTTCAGGGAAAATGATTAGAAATAACTCAGTTCTCTCACAGTTTATTAATGATGACTATAAGATGAGCATGAGGAACTAAAACACATGTCTAAAATTAAAAATTATGTGATCTTTGTTTTGGAACAACATGAATGTATCCCTACTTTTTAATTTCTGTATAAATAAGCACTCTGGCTGCTAGTCAGTCAGGCTGCAAGATTCTCCTCTGCCCTTGCCCACCTCTGCTCACCTCTGCCCTCAGCCAACTCCTTATATCTTCTGCTGGGACCTGTCCACTGCCAGGGATGGCTCCTGGTAAATGCATTTTTGAATGATTAGTTTGCTAACTTACTTATACTCGTTATACACTTTGGTAAATTACTTATGGGCCTTCATTTACTTTCTTGATCCTGGCCCTACAGGTATTGAGAGCAAGCTTGTTTGACACTAGTTCTTCCTGACAAAGGAGTTCATTTGACTAGTTCTTTTATGTAACAAGACCTTTAAAAAGGAATCTGGTTCTGGTTCTCCCCCTATTTTACTTGAGAGCCTGCCTTTACATGTCATCTATCCTAAGTCTCAGTTTTTTCATTTGTGAAACAAGAAGATTGAATAATTAACAAAAGTTTCCCTTAAGTTGTTCAAGAAATAGGATCATGGAAGCATAAACTACTCTTTCTGGGTTTTGGGGGATTCGAAGTGGGGCTTTGAGTCCCTTTGAATTGCCAGACTGAACTCTCTATATATTTGAGTAATAAATATGCAATGGGGTTGACCTAGGTATCAACAACTCATACATGAACATGAATTTGAAAAATTTCCAGTTCCTATATGGATGATTAAGACTCTTCTAAAAATTTCATCCAACTATTGATGTGCAACCCCACAGTTGTTATGATTCAGTTTTGATGTAAGATTCCCCTCTATATGCTGTTAATATGTTTTATTACCACTGATTAATGAATAAACATGTTTCAGCCTACGGTTTAACAGAGCAAAGCAAGGTGGGAAATCCAAACATTTTATATATATATATATATATATATATATATATATATATATATATGGAGAGAGAGAGAGAGAGAGAGAGAGAGAGAGAGAGAGAGTAGTTGGAGTCAAAGAGATACCATGTAGCAGCCGAAGGAGACAGACACCACGTAGCTGCCTAAGAATAAAGAGGTAACAACAAACCACGAGCCTCATGTTAAAATACAGATTAATATAAATGGGTTAATTTAAGATATAAGAGCTAGCTGGGATTTGGTGGCGCACGCCTTTAATCCCAACACTCGGGAGGCAGAGGCAGGCAAATCTCTGTGAGTTCAAGTCCAGCCTGGTCTACAAGAGCTGGTTCCAGGACAGGCTCCAAAACCACAGAGAAACCCTGTCTCGAAAAACAAACAAACAAACAAAAAAGATATAAGAGCTAGCTGGAAATATGCTTATGTCATTGGCCAAATAGTGTTGTAATTAATATAGTTTCTGTGTGATTATTTTGGGTCTGGGTGGGCAAGAAATGAATAAGCAGTCTCCATCAGCAAAATGGCATGCCAATGTGGACCAGCTACACCCACATAAAACCTGAAAGAGCTTGGGAAGAAATTCTAGACAAACACATACACACACACACAAACACTTACACAAAACAAAAACACGGTTTCAGGGTAGCAGCATTTTCTTGGGTGGGCTCTGTTCACTAGAGGCACCATTCCTTTAAGAGAAGACTTCCTGAATCAACAGTAGCAAGCACTTTGGAAAGAAGTGTGATGCTTTCTCAGGAAATTCAGGATCAACCTACCCCAGGATCCAGCAATACCACTCTTGGGAATATACCCAAGAGATGCCCTATCATATTACAAAAGCATTTGTTCAACTATGTTCATAGCAGGATTATTTGTAATAGCCAGAACCTGGAAACAACCTAGATGCGCTTTAATGGAAGAATGGATGAAGAAAGTGTGGAATATATACATATTAGAGTACTACTCGGCAGTGAAAAACAATGACATCTTGAATTTTGCATGCAAATGGATGGAAGTAGAAAACACTATCCTGAGTGAGGTAACCCAGACCCAAAAAGATGAACATGGGATATACTCACTCATAATTGGTTTCTAGCCATAAATAAAGGACATTGAGCCTATAATTTGTGATCCTAGAGAAGCTAAATAAGAAGGTAAACCCAAAGAAAAACATGTAGTTATCCTCCCGAATATTGGAAGTAGACACGATTGCTGGGAAAAAATTGGGATCTTGGGGGTGGGATGGGATGTGGGTAAGGAGAGATGGGGAGAGAAAAGTGAGAAGAGGAGGATGGGGGGAACTTGGGGAAATGGGATGGCTGGGATAAAGGAAGGGTGGATATGGGAGCAGGGAAGTATATATCCTAATTAAGGGAGCCATCTTAGGGTTGGCAAGAGACTTGACTCTAGAAGGGTTCCCAGGTGTCCAGGGAGATGTCCCCAGTTAGTTCCTTGGGCAGCTGAGGAGAGGGAACCTGAAATGGCCCTATCCTATAGCCATACTGATGAATATCTTGCATATCAGCATAGAACGTTCATCTGGCGATGGATGGAGATAGAGACAGAGACCTACACTGGAGCACCTGACTGAGCTCCTAAGGTCCAAATGAGGAGCTGAAGGAGGGAGAACATGAGCAAGGAAGTCAGGACCTCGAGGGGTGCACCCACCCACTGTGACAGTGGGGCTGATCTATTGGGAGCTCACCAAGGCCAGCTGGACTGGGACTGAAAAAGCATGGGATAAAACTGGACTCTCTGAACATGGTGAACAATGAGGGCTGATGAGAAGCCAAGGACAATGGCACTGGGTTTTGATCCTACTGCACGTACTGGCTTTGTGGGAGCCTAACCAGTTTGGATGCTTACCTTCCTAGACCTGGATGGAGGGGGGAGGACCTTGGACTTCCCACAAGGTAGGGAACCTTGACTGCTCATTGGACTGGAGAGGGAGGGGGAGAGGAGTGGGGGGAGAGGGAGAGGAGTGGGGGAGGGGGAATCAAATGGGAGGCTGGGAGGAGGCAGAAATTTTTTTCAATAAAAAATTTCAAAAAAACAAATAAAAAACTGAGTGGCTACTTTAAGAAGGCTTCCTTTTCTGTGCTAGTTTCAGGAACAGCTCTGATTCTTTCAGGAGGCCAAGCACTGGAATGAGGTTTGTGAACAGTGTGTTGCAAGTTACTTGGTGGCAGCATGGGTCAACTGATTCCCAGAGTTGGAGTGGTGAGGACTGCTCTCATCCTGTGGTCCCAGGATTGGTTATAAAGGTACCTCCACCATACTGAAAGGCTGAGAGAGGTGGATCCAGCATCCAGAGCTGCCACAACCACAGTGCTTATCATTTTAAAACACTCCTGGTCAGAAAATGATTACAGATATGCAATGAAGACAGATTCAGACAGAAATAAACCTCTGAATGGATCACAGTATGTTAATGTATGTAGGCTTAAAGAAAAGGAATACAGATAGTTTTAAAAAATAAAACAAAGTCTTTAAAGAGACAGTACAGATAGCCATAAATTAAGGAAATAAAGAAAAATAAGACATGTAAAGATGGGAAATACACAGAATCTTGATTATGTATATTTTTGTGCTTCCTTTGAATTTTTGACTGTGAATGAGCTAAGTACAGACAGACATTTAATTGTACAAGATGCTAAGCTAAATCAACATATATACTTTTAAGGTATCTTGACTTCAAAATTTCTGTCTAATGATATGTTGCTTTGGAAAAGAGGTTCTGTTTTTATTTCCACAGTGGTTAGAAAGCTACAGATTCCTTACAGGCTAATATGGCTTGGTCAAACAAGAATCCCTGAAGCAATGGCCCAGATGTTCTAACATCCATTACAGTTTCAGGATGACTGACTGAAATGGATCTAACACATAAGACACCCCATGAAAGACCTGATTAACAGCAACTCCAATCAGCAGGAATAGTCTAGAGAACAACAGCCAAATTTCCTAAATAATTGTTTATAAATGTTTGTTTACATTTAAAGGGGGAAATACTCTAGAGATCAATATTTTGCATTGGTGTGGATCTTGGTTTATTGATACAAATTTAAAGTCAATTTTGTTATATATATATTTCTGCTCTTGATTAAGGTATTGTGTTTGTGTAGCTCATTAAAAAATATAATGTATAATTAAGAAATATAGGTTAATAGATAGTCATCTATAGTAGTCAAGCTTATAGACATGCTAGTTAGGTTTTCTAGATGTACAGAGATATATTTCAGATGGATAGGTATATTTCAAACCCTTCAAAGACTATAGATATATGGCATGTAAAAGGTTTTAAGAACTTAGGACTTTTCAGGATGCAATTTCTTAATGATTCTGGGACATTTTCACTCTAGAATGCCATATCAATATCTGCTGGAGAGTAATGATTTCTTTAACTCTCTACCTTGCATCTGAAACCTTTTTGAGTGATGGGGTATGGTACTGAAGCATCACCTCTTAATTGCTGTCAGTCTATCATATATGCAAGGAGCAGCAGCAATGATTTGCCCCATACTGACAAGGAGAGGTATATTGGCTTCTCTTCTCTTTATTTGATTTTCTACTTTGTCCCTGGATTTTGAGAATAGAGGCAAGTATCTTCCCTCTCATAAAGTCTATCTTAAAGAGACTCAGGTACAGAACTCAAGAACCACAAAATAACTCTTTACAGTGTCCTCAACATCTCTCTCTCTCTCCTCAGGTGCTAACCATCTCAAGGCCTTTTCCCCACATGAATATCAATTATACAGATGCCCACAGAATAATGACTTACTCACAGACACTAGATATGAGAACATAATTGAGAAATGACAAGTCAAAGACTAAGTCTGTGAATTAGATACATAGATACTAGGATATTAAATTGACTTTCCAAGTTTCAAAAAAATCTATTTTGCTACACATTCCTTAGTGAATTAACTATATTTTTAGGCCTAAGACAATGACTTTTATAGTTTGGATAATTGAGAAAATACGTATGGCACGCCAGAAACCAGGATGCACACTTATATGCTTTATCTTATTGATTCATTTGATCCAGAGGTTGCTAAGATTTTTTTTTTCTAATTGAAGCAAGCTTTATTAAATATTGGCCAGAAAGATGGACACTAGTCAGGCACATACTCAGGATTCCAAGAGAAATGGCTATTTAAATTTTCTGTATTGGTCAAATAGTAGGTTATTTTTCAGCCCAGGAAATTATAATAAGTTGGTTTCACTATTGAGCTCTGAAAGCCAAAGTATAAATGAATATGACTGTGTTCCAATAAAATTTTATTTTTTAAAAAGGTAACAGGCTAATTGTGGCCAACATAACATAATTTGGTGACTTATGCAACTCCTGATGTTAAATTGTTTGTTTCTTCCTCCAAGAGATGAAGGTGAAGCATCAGGAGAAGCTAATTGAGTCATTCAATTTGTCACACAGTAGGAGCAGAACTGATACTTGGCCCTAAGAAGACTACTCCATAGCACAGACACTTGAATGCTCAATCAGTTCTGACCTTTAGAAGTAGGTTGTAAACCTCTCATAGGTAGAAACTTAGAAGTGAAGGTCTCTCTGCAAACGTTCATTGTGAATGAGTTAATGGTTCCTCCCTTAGTATCATAATCACCTACCCAGCAGTAAATAAAGATCACTGTCTCAATTTTTAATCATCAACTCATTCCTTGCAATATCAAGAAAAAGTAGTATATGTTTCATCCTAACAAGCCTTAATTAGAAATTGCAGTATTTGTGACATTTTAACCATTATAATGTGATTTCACTTACTACTCATTAATTTCATTTCCAACATAGCCCCTCAAGCCAGCTTGACCTTTCTTTGGAAGACCAAAAGTCAGTCAAAATAATGATAATAATTCTATTAACAACACATTTATATACTGCACTCTAAGCCATTTATCCTTCTAAGCACTTGAATATATTGAATATATTAATTCATTTAACCTTCACAGTAACAATTGCACCAAAAAACAAAGCAAACAGACAAATAAGCAAAAACACTGATATCCAGATTTGGCAAGTTGTTTAGCCAAGAACAAAATGTCAGTCAGTAGTGGCAATTTGGTTTCAGAGTCCATAATTTTAGTCACTACACACAAAAACATTTTGAGGAGGGTTTTAAAGTAGCAAACAAAAATTGTCATTAGGTTGGTCACCTCTTCCTAAATAGGCTAGCACTTGGTAATTGACATCTTTTTTTATGGGAACTGTAGTGTTGTGCCAGTGTGAAGGATTGGGAAGTCCTGTCACCAGTACAGCTTGCTTCCTCCTGACACTGGTTATCTCTGAGGATGATAGGTCTCATCCTCTGTAACAGTTCATAGATGTTGTCATCTGAGCATGTGTACTTTTGTGAGAGGAGGGCAGAGCTATGGGGCATGTTGAGAAGAACCAGGGGATAGGACATTGAATTTGGAAGTGTAGGTACTTTCCTTTATGACCTTTATGGATTGCTACTTTAAATGTTCTGCTTGGAAACGCTATACCCTCCAAAGTTTGAGTAATCACTATGGTCTCTGGAGTCCACATAGCTAGGAGAATAAAAATGCCAGGAAACTAATATTCGCTGGGAGAAGTTTCTACCTGATGACTGATGTCACTAAGACTTGATGTATAATATCTCAGTGCCCTGACCCCTAGGGCAGAATGATCTTTGTGAGTTCAAGGCCAGTCTGGTCTACAGAGTGAGTTGCAGAAGAGGCTTCAGAGCTACATAGAAAAACCCAGTTTCTGAATTCTGAAAGCCAAAAAAAAAAAAAAAATGGAGGAAAAGGAAGAGGGAAGAAAGAAAGGAAGGGAAGGAGGGGGGGAGGAAAAGAAGAGAGGAGAGGAGAGGAGAGGAGAGGAGAGGAGAGGAGAGGAGAGGAGAGGAGAGGAGAGGAGAGGAGAGGAGAGGAGAGGAGAGACTTGTAGCGAAACCTTATATTTTCTTTTGAAGGCCTTCAGCCAATTGGGTAAAACTCACCCAATTATCTAGTATAATCTCCCTTGCTTGAAATTATCTTCTTATACACTTTAATCACACCCTTTACAGTCACACTTAGAAAAGTATTTGAATCCCTCTATTTGGTTGCCTTATTTTCCCTGTCTCACTTCCTGTTAAGTATTTTCTTGGAGGGTTTTTTTTTTTTTAATAAATCCTTTGTATTTGAATTCTCATTTTTAGGACCCTTTCTTATAGAGTACAAACATCAAACAAGGAAAACGTTGTCTTCATGTTTTGTCTTTCTTGTTCAAATAACTTGTGCAGGAAAACTCAAGAGTGTATCTTTCACAGGGGCTAGAAAGCTGGCTGCAGTTAAGAATTTGCACTGCTTTTGGAGAGGAACTGATTGCAGTTCTCATTCTGTAATTGTTACTTTTCAAAGGGAGAAAGAAAAGAGACTAAGGAGATGGGGAATGGGCAGATAGGGTAGTTGGGATGGAGAATGAATAAGACTATAGATAGATAGATGATAGATAGATAGATAGATAGATAGATAGATAGATAGATAGATAGATACATAGATAGATAGATACATAGATAGATACATAGATAGATACATAGATAGATACATAGATAGATACATAGATAGATGATAGATAGATAGATATAGATATAGATGAAAACTTTATAATGAGGCATGAAGTTCATTCTCTGTATAGTAATGTAAAATTAGTTTTAAAAGGTAAGACTGAGAATTTTTCTTTTTTGTTTTTAATTCTAAATCTATCTATACAGTAATAATAAAAGTCTTGATAATATCAACCCTAACTTTAGTTTATTGAGGTCCTATTATGCAGCATATATATATATATATATATTTTGCATTTAAGTAAACAGAGAGCACAATCTGCACTGAAGCCTGGGGTCTTTTCACTTCAGTATTGGCTGCTGTTTTTTCAAAGCTGTTTGACTTTTATTTTCATTCTAGTAACCGTGGTCTTGCCAGAGAACTCAAGTTATGGGAATGAAAGTCGTCTTCCCTCCTAATCACAAAGGTCTCTCTTTTCTAGCTCTGAATCTTTGCTCACCTTTTGTCCGGATCTACTGTGCTAGTCTTCTGCTGCCGTTGACTGCCTCCTGCTTTCCAATTCATAATTCACTGCCCCAAGCACCTGCTCTGACTACTTCCTGTCACTCAACCTCACAAACTTTGTCTGATCCTTCTCTCTCTTCTTTGTATGACCCTGTATTGTAGATGTCTTATTATTTATGCTGAAGCTTCAACTTCTTTGCCTTGACCTACTTTCAAGTCTGCCTTAATTGAGAGGAGCAGTTCTTTAAGATTTTTGCTGGGGGTCAGGAGGTGAATTAGAACTAAATATGACAGCATATATATAAAACGTGGGATTCTATGAAGGGGCTGGAGAGACCGCCATGTAGTTAAGGGCATGTGTTCTGGCAGCAGACCCAGGTTAAGTTTTGAGCACCCACATGATGACTTGTGCCCATCCATAACTTCAGTTTTAGGCAATTTGGTGCCCTCTTTTGGACTTTAAGGGCACCAGGCCTACATATAGTACACATACTTACAAGAAGACAAAATACTCATAGCCATAAAAATAAAATAAATAAATCTTAAGTTTTTGAAAATATATGATCAAACCTATCTTTTTTGTATGGTAACTTAAAATTTTTTTAAAGAAACCTGTTTTTAGGGATCTATGTGCTCATCAATGATGAATTCCCACAGATCTAACTCAAATATCACTTGGTAAATCCCAAAGTAATTTTCACTTACTTCTCCTGAGTCCCACAATTTCTGTTATAGTTATACATCAATATATCTTATACATTGGTTTTCTGCATCAGACTATGTGGCCCATGAGGACAACAAGATTTAATACATATAGCTTTATTCATATGTGTAACACTCACAGAAATATTTATGTGGGGAAGAATTGGGGAATTACTTGTAATGCAATCCTTTTACTGACTCATACAGTCTTTATTCAAGTTAATAAATTCAGAACTATTTATATTCTGTTGAGGAAAAGCACTCTTTTGCATAAAATATTACTACTAATGAAAAAGAAGTAATGTTTTAAATATGCAAATTTTAATATAAATAATTTACACAGATTCCATCAAAGTATGGCTTACACTGAAGATTAATATGACATGAAATGCTTTTTGAAGATTTATATAATCTTTGATACTTTAAGTTCACCATATTCAAACTGTAAAAGATGGTTTATTAAAAGTAAGAGCCTGTCCAATGAAGAGCCTTAGAAAGTGGCTTACTCAGGCTTGGGTGGGAGAAAATTTAGACAGTGAGTCTACAACTCCTACCTGACCTAGGTAATGAGAGTCTCAAAGAAGAGGCAAGAGAAGGGGGAGATGATAAGAGACCCTTGAGTCCCCTATGTGGGATGCCCATATCATATTCTTCTCCCCAAGGTTGCAGAATCTTCATGGAAAAGGAAATGAAAGAATGTAAGAGCCTGAGCTGGCTGGCCTCAAGGAAACTGCTTTCCAGCCTCAATAAATAGGGCAGTCACACATAGGAAAGCATAGTGATTGTGACAGTATGCACAAGATATGCACAGACTGAAGCCAGAGAAAATCTTATTCAGAAGGGGGGGGGGCAAACGTGTAGTCCCACCCCTAGCTGGAGATATAGTGGCACTTGATAATTGCTGGAGAAGGTACCCCTGATAAATACAGTCCAGAACAGACCTCACACTGTAGAGGATTTGAGCAACACAAATTGGAATCTAAGAGTTAAAAAAAAAATAGAGCAAACATAAAGTTGGTTCAATAGAGAAGTGGGGGGAGATCTGGGAAGAATTGAGAAAGCGGTGAATATTATCAAAATAAAATGTATTCTATTCTCAAACAATTAATACAATATTTTAATGTATTTGTTTTAGACTGAAAATGCCCACGGTTCAATATCAACAGTGAATGAGCATTGAAATTCAGGTAAAACTTGAATCAAATTGTGTGCATCATGATTGACTACACAATAGGCAAGCACAAACTCACAGCTTATGTGTATTACCATATCGACCTGTTTTACCTGAGTCATTCATTAGGGACAAAGAGAAATTGCTCCATTATATCTGTGAAGTTAATCAAACACAGTTAGGTGCCACATATGAACAATACTGTCAGCTTCTACTCAATTAAGGATAAAAAATGGACTTGCTTGCTACCATCCCCATAAGTGGGCTTATTTTCCTATCCATAATCACCCAATTTAAAGCCCTAATTTTCTGCCCTCGTTTTCGTAAAGACTGTTCTTAGAGCTGGCACAAAACACTCCAGTTGGTAAGTAATGTATAGTACTCTTGGCACATGTAAAGATTATTTCATTAATTATAAAGAAAAACTATTAAAGTGGCCATCTATTTTTTCTAATCCCATGGAAAAGGTCATAGGTGGCCATTTAAAATTATTTGCTTGCAATTGACATGCTCAGAGTTTTAAGCAGCAAATCTTTTTTCAGGCCTCTAAAGCAGCTACACTTAGGCCTGTCATCCACAAATACAGCACTACTGAGTGCTACCTCCTTGTTAGCTTTGTTTTCAATACTATCTACTTACTTTCTACTATGGAAGATGAAGATTCTTTTCTCTTCGACAGCTCTTTTCTACATATAGGGCAATAATCATCTTTAATTCTTAAGATATTTTTTACCCCATCTTTTTTGATATTAAATTTTTACTTTTGATTTTACATACCAACCTTAGTTCTCCCTCCTTCCTTTTCTCTTGCCCTCTTATCTCCCCTCTTCCCACCCTACCCACTCCTCAGAGAGTGTCAGGCCTTCCTTGGGGGAGTCAACAAAGTCTGGCATACTAAGTTGAGGCAGTACCAGGCCCCTCTCTCTTGTATAAAAGCTGAACAAGGTATCCCACCATAGGGATTGAGCCATAAAAAGTCAGCTCACGCACCCGGGATAAACCCTGGCTCCACTGCCAGGGGCCGCCCAACAGATCAAGCCACATAACTGTCACCCACATTCAGAGGGTCTAGTTCACTCCCATGCAAATTCCCCAGCTGTCAGTCCATAGTTCGTGAACTCCCACTAGCTCAGGTCAGGTGTCTCTGTGGTTTTTCCCTCGTGTTCTTTTATTTGAAACAAACGGGACTCCTGAAGTCAAACTCAGGTTAACAAAAGAAAGGGGAGCAAATGCTTATTAGCATATAAACAGAAAAGACTAAATAGCTCTGAACAGGTATCTTTGACTTCTAGTATTTTCAACAAAGAATTTTAAATTTCTGAAAACAATGGCAAAACAAAGGAAGAAAATTTTGAGCCTTTAGGGACCTCAACTTGAGATAAAAGCAATTTTAATCTGCAGAGAGAAACTGCTTAGCAAAATTTATTCATCTCCTTTTCTCTGGTACTAGGACAAGAAGGGTCCAAAAGTTGTCTTCTGTAGGTTAAGCTTCTATCTTTTTAGAGACGTGGGCAAGATACTGTTAGTATTTGACAACTTGTGAAGTGCTTTTTATGCAGAGAAGAGAGACAGCGAGCACTCCTCTAGCTGCTACCTCTTAATTGGCCTCAGCTGAACCTTCCTTCATTTGGGGGAGAGGGGTATTTTGCTCCCCCTGCACCCCAACACAGGTCAATTCTAAAGCTTACACTTTCTATTTGCTACTTTCTCCACCTTACCTTGTGGAAAGATAGCCTTTCCTTTTTTCACTATTATTACAAATTTCACATTATTCCTTGAACTGTCCAGTTGCCATGCTTAAATTTTGTGTCTTATAAAATTGATTATTTTCCCCTTGGAATTAATGATTTTTTTTCTCTTCATGTTTTCTTTGGCTTCCCTGTGCAAGCCTTTTCATAGACAAAAAGGGAAATGAAGGTAAGGGTGTCATGGTTCTGATGTTTAGATTTTCATTCTTGTGACTAGCCCTACAAAAACGTATTACATCAGGGTCTCTCAAGTTTAAGTTCACTACAGAAAGTAAATTATTTTGTTTCCTGCTGCCAATAACACAATACCATAGAGCAAATTTTAATAAAATGAGGCTTATTTGGGCTTATGGTCCTGGAGATGAGACATCACGCCACATGTAGCAATCATCCTGTAGCTGGCAGCGTCCTGAGAGGGCCTAGAGCTTTAAATGGAAAGAGATAGTGCAGAAGTGGGGATGGTTTCTGTACCACTCTCTCTTTTAACAAAACCACTAGAATTTACTCATAGGGGCTTCACCACAGCAAATGTACTTAATCTTAATCACCCCCAAAGGCCTCTCCTCTAGACAGCATAGTCAGAATAAGTTCCCACCCTCCTCATACTTCAAAAACAAAGTTAAATTTTAATGGGAACCTTGGGGGATGCAATCAAATCATAACCACATAATATGTAGGATGGTAAAATTTCTAGCTTTTGCCACAGACCGAGGTAATGATTTGTGATTTTGTTTTACTTTTTATTTATGTATCATTATTGTTTCAAATGTATGCATGATCTGTGTTTTCGAGTGCAAGTGTGCACATGTTGTGGCATGTATGTGGAAGTCGCAGGGAAGCTTTCAAGAGCGAGCCCTCTCTGCTGTAGAACACGGGGATTGAATAGAGATGGTCATTGGGCAAAACCAATGCTTTTAACCACTCAGCCATCTCTCTAGCTTTGACAGATGTGAGTTGATCTTAAATGCAGCTCATGCACTCCATTGATGCAGGAGAAAGCTGAAGGAGAAAAATTGATACTATAAAGGACTCACTAATAAGCTTGCTTAGGAAATAGTAAGTTATATAAAGTAGAATTTAGCTCAAGGAGAGCTGACTCCAATATGACTGGAAGACAAATATTATACTAAGAAGACTTGTTATAAACTGTGAGGAAAAAAAAATATGTACCATAATTGAAGTTGAGCGTTGATGGGAAAGTTCCCGCTAAAGTTTAATCTCCAATATTTATCACCAATTAGGCTCCATTCCCATTACAAAATAAGACATCCCTGATCTAGGAATGACATTAGGCCTATCTTGGTATCAAAGACCCCACCTCTAGCAGGCAGCTCAAGGGGGTAGTGCAAGATCACAAGCGTCGTTAAATCCTTGTCTGCCATTAAGTGCCCTGGGCTCTCATCAGGAAAAGCTTAATTCTGCCAGATGAGCGAGATGAGCATGAGTAACAGCTATTCAGAAAGAACAACACTAGTGTACCTGAGAATGATTCTGACAAAACTTCTCCGTGTAAATCTCCCAACTCCCCAAGTGGGCAGATTTGCAGTTTCCTGTCTTTGTTTAAAGGGTTCGAAGTGGAACCTTGGGCTGAGACCTAAAAGAGATTTAAGGATAACAGCGTATATGGAATGCAGAAGCCTAAGATGCACGTTAAGTTAGTAAAATCTTTTATTCGGTGCCAGCTCCTCCTTGAGCATTAACTAGAGCCTGACAAGTGCTATTAAATAGCTTCATTAATCTCTAACTGTGTGGAATGATTTCTCACTAGAAAGGCATATTATTTCTATAAATATAAACCAAGTCTCTTCATTTCCGACCTACTTTCCATCCCGGGCAAGCCCCACTTCTATTCCTGAACCTTTCTGGGCTGCTCTGATAAGATGGCATGTGTGTCTGGTTAATGCTGATTGTTAATTTGGCAGAACATAGAGTCATCCAGAAAACAAACCTCTGAACATGTCTATGAGTGTTTCTAAATTTAATTAATTAAAGAGGAAGCGACAGTCTAAATGTGGGTGACATCATTCCAGGGGTTGAGGCCCTAGAGTAACTGAAAAGGATAAGATGACCTGAAAACCACACTCAGCGCTCTGCATCCTGACTGTGGACAGAAGTGCCCAGCCACCTCATACTCTGTTACCATGCCTTCTTCACTAAGACGGACTTTCTCCACAACCTGTGAGGCAACATCAGCCCTCCCTTCCCCGAATGATTTTGGTCAGGTATTTTGTCACAACAATGGGAAAGGTAACTGATATAATGTGTGTCTGTGCTTTCCTCACTATAGACCTGAGCAGCAGCTTTCTCTGTTCTATTGGACAGCTTCCTTTTGCACAGTTTTTTCCAACTTGTACATTTAAATTGCATCGATTTATTTCTGCACTTATTCATTTATTTATTTAATTGTACGTGCATGCAAACATACCATGGCGTGCATGTGGAGGGCAGAGGACAACTTTTGGAAATTTGCTTTTTTCTTCTACCTTGTGGATGCAAAGGATTGAATTCAGGTCATCATGCTTGGTGGCAAGCACCTTTACTTGTGGCTCCATCTTACCAGTTCTGGTTTGTATATTATTATTCTTGTTCCTCTCCTTCTGCTTCCATATTTAGGACCATAATCCTTTCACCCCTTTGCTGACAGCATAGTGGCTTGGACTAGAAAATGGTAATCAATCTTTGTATTCGGTTTACAGGATTAGCATGACTCATCAATGATTCTTATCTTTTGTGAATTTTTTATAAATGTATACATTTATAATACATTTTTATACATGTATCTGTAGCCTATGTACCCTCTAAATTCACATTTGGAAGTCTGAAATATAAGAGAAGAAGTGGTATTCCATATTATCTTTACAGTTTATAACCCTAGTCCTAACTCAAAGAGGAAACAGCAGAAAAAAACATCAGACAACCTTCTCCTTTGTACATCAGAGAAACTTGCTCCAACGATCCTGAGAACTTTGAACAGTGAGGCAGAATGGTTTGTCAGGGTTAGAGCTGTAGCTCAATGGTAGAGTATGTGCTAACCAAGTGCAAAGTCCTGAGTACATATTTAAATAAATAAATGAATAAATATTGTCAAGTAATCTTTTTATATTAGCTTATTCCCTTTGGATAGGACAGTTCTAGTCAAAATATTGTGCCCTTATCACGTGAGGAAATAAAAGGCAGGGGTCTCTCTGAACAGTACCTTCTCCCTTAGTCTGCAAGGCAAACATTGGATTGCTATTTTGTCCATGAGCTATTCAACTGACACTACCTTTTGGCACAGGACCCCAAGCCCAATAGTCCCAGATTGGTTCCCATGTGGTAATAACACTAGCCTGATTGGAGACTTCTGAGAAGCATTTGACGTTGGGACACCTACTTTCTCGAACTCTGTGATCCCCTGTGACTGTGGTGTCACCGTTTTTCTTTTATTTAATATTGCATATTTCCTAGTTGCTGTGAGTTTTTTGCAGTTGGTAGGTGTCTGCTAAAGTCCAATCCCAGAAATCCACAATTTCACCTAGTTACCCTGGCAGGGTATAAACATGAACTTATGGAAGCACCTACATCGAGTAACTTCTTTCACATCCCACCTATGGTCCTGGAACCAAGGATAGTCACCTGGACACTCTTTGTAGATCAGTTTCTTCTGCCTAAAAGTCTATTTCTATGACATGACTTAAACAGATACATATTAATTCTGTTGTTTGGTGTCAAAGCAAAGTAGTAGCATCAAATTACATTTTCACCAGATAAGGTAAATGAGAAATGGATATTAAGGAACTAGTTTAATAATGCTGCTGAAGTTGGTGTCTCTTGAATATGAGGTTTGTATCCTGAATTTATTGTCTATCATCTTTATGGCCTGTCCAATTTCTTGTCAAGTCTAAGGGTGTCTATTTCCTTCACATATACAGTAACAAGCATAGTATTGCCTGTGCCAACACAGGGAAAGAATTACTAAACTTCTAAACTTTAGTGGTCAAACCTTGCCCCTAGATGATCTGGTTCAGCAGTTCCATAATAGAACCTAAGGATGTGCATTTTTAATCTAACAATCTCTCTAAAGCTGCTTCTGCTTCTGCTGCTCTGGAAAACAAATTTTGAGATCCATGCCTATAAGGCTGTGTGGAGACAGACTGAGGGAACATCTGCAACGGGCCAAGCTTGGGGCATAAAAAATGTTCCAATTGTTAAATTGCCTGTGCTGTTGTTATTGGAAAATCTGTGTTTTTTCACTTGTGATCTCTGAATCTAACATCTGTGCCTTAAGACAGTTTCAGGAATGAATAAAAGCAGAGAGGAACAATAACAACTAAGGAACAGATGGCTGTAGACAAATCCTATGGACTAGACTGAAGCATACCTGACCAGTCATAAAAACTCCAAAAATGTTGGAAAATGACAAGAAGAAGAAACACCCACACAGAATGGCAAATAAGGCCAATTGCATATTTTTAACTTTTTTATTAAAAGAATTCATACTTTTTTATTGTTTACCCTTTCCCATTTCCTCCCGGATCCACCAAATTTTATTCTCTCTATCTGTCTTTTTCTCTCTCTGTCTCTGTCTCTCTCTGTCTCTCTGTCTCTCTCTCTCATACACACACACACACACAGAGAGACAAAAACCAGCTGCATTTGTGATCAAGCCCTGGTCTTCAGTTACCTAGCTGAGGATTCTACTTCTTTTCTAATTTCAAGGATCAGTGTGGGGCAAAGAGGTGAAATATAAACCAACCTTTTCAATGTCTACTGCTTTGTATCATTGAGAAATACATGCTTCATAAACCAAATAGTCTTCTGACCAGTTGTTTTAACAACTTAAAAACTTACATTTTCTTCAGGACAAGCATATCAATTCCACTGATGTAATATTAGCGTCCCTCCTTTTTTCCCAACTCCATCCACCCAAAAGGTGACTCCATGGAGCCTATAGCCAAGAAAATGGAAAAGTTGGAATTAGTAAGGATTTTAGAAACTTTTCTGTATTTCTCCCTGTTGTGGTCAAAGTAGATATAAGTTATAATCTAGCTAACATTTCTGAACACTTATTATGTGTCAGAACTTGGGGTAGGAACTTATGTAAATGTATCTTGTTAAATACTCACAATAACTAAGTCCTGTAGAATAAATCACAGTGAAAGAGTGGAGTGAAATTTGCAAGAAACAAGGAGCCATCAGAACTGTCTCCTCTCTTATTTGCCATAATTTGATATTTAAAGAAAAACTTGTTTGAATGTCACATCTACACATTGACTGTCACGCTATTTAATATATTTCAATGGCTCACAAACTCTTGCTTGCATATCAATTAATAGAAAAATTATAATTTAAAATCAGACATACCGTGTTTTTTGGTTGACTCAAGAATCTTTCAAAGACATTTTAAACTATAGGGAATTTTTACTTTAAAAGCTAATTTTAAAGTGAGACTTTTACGAACATGTTAAGTCAAGAAATACTTGTAACTAGTTTTTCTTTTACAAGACAAAGGAATGGACCACCATCAGAAATAAAGCTAAGATCTCTAAAGGATGGTTCTAAGGTCCACTTGACCTAAACAGGAAGGAAGTTATTAGAGTTATTTTCAATAGTATTTTCAACAAAATTTCATTTGACATTGAATATACTGCCTTAGGTGTTTTGATATGGCAGTAAGTAATGTATAAATTGTTACTCTTATGGAGTATGGTGGTTTGAATGAGAATAGCCTCTGAAGGCTTATATATGTGAATACTTGGTCCTGAATTGAGGAGACTGGAACCGATTAAGAGGTGTGACTTTATTGAAGGAGGGTTGTCACTATGAGTTTCAAAAGACCATACCATTACCAGTTAGTTCTAATAACACAATATATTCATAATATATTTAATCATGTGCAAGAGGTAGAAAATAACTGTAAGGAGTGCAATTATTTTAAGGGAATTAGGTAAGGTGAATATACTCAGAGAACAGATTCTCAGAAATAAAGTGGAAAAGTGTATTTTGAGTAAAAGTACATGGACAATTTGATTTATGAAGAAGGAAGATCTGGTAACATAAAAATCTGTGAAATGGTCATTGGATTTAACAATAAGATCACTGGTGTCCTTGAAGTTATTTTCTACTTTCTTTCCTTCCTTCCTTTCTTTTCCTTCTTTCCTTCCTCTTTGTGTTTTTATGTATTTATATTTGATACAAAAATCTTACTATGTAGTTCAGGCTGACATGATTTTTCCTTATCACAATCTTCATGATTCTCCTGATTTTCCTTCCCTTCAAGCATTGGGATTAAAAATATGTCTACCACATCTGTCACAAGGACATTTTCATGGGCTTTGTGGGCCTGGAAACCCAATCAGAATGAGCTCAAGGGAAACAGAAGAAGAAAGTAAATAAGAAAGAGGCTGCTATGGAATTTTGTTATAAATGGCCACTAAGAAATGATACAATATGCAGAGGAAAATGAATGGAGAGAAACAAACACACTTACATACTGAGATGATTGATGAAGTATAGATGGAAAATTGGTGATGTAGGTGAAAATAGAATAAGTCTCAGAAACCTGTACTGGAGTAAATTTTCCATAGTGAGAGTGCACATGCATGTAGAGTGTTTGGCCTTTTGAAAGTAGCCCATTCCGGAACACAGAGGACAGTGTAGACTAAAGGCAAAGACTGTATAATGAAGGCAAATCTGATGGGAAAATATATGCAGGCAATAAAAATTACTATAAAAAGGGCTATGAATTTGAGTGAGAGCAGGGAAAGGTATATGCAAGGGTTTGGAAGGAGGAAAGAGAAGGGAGAAATTTTGTAATTAAATTATTAATCTCAGAAATAAAGAAAATAAAAATTCTGCTTGGAATGGTTATATTTTTCTCACCAGTTAAGAAGCAAGTCTTTTCCCCAAGAAGAAAAAGGAAGGCAGCAGCTGTTAGCATGTTGAAAGCAAGAAAAGCATGAGAATAATCATTTAAGATAATAGAAGAATGAATTGATTTGGGAAACTGTTATACTTTCCCAGCAGCTCAAAAAGGTTCATTGGAAGTCAATACAAATATGAATTGCATGGTGTGAGCTGGCTGGAATACAGCCAGTTTTCAGACTGGCAGGCAAAATGGAGTCCTGCAATGTTAAACCTCTAGCTGAGGGCATACTAGGTTATTTCCTGCTTTATGTAATCCGTTTCGTAAATGTCTATGACCTTTGCCTTGAAAGAAAGTTGACATCTACTAGCAGTGACTGTTTGCATTTTTGCATCAATCACAGCACTCCACTGTGACAGGCAAGCGAGAAGGGAATGGCACAGTCACATTCTATCAGGCACGTGGCCAATATTGTGAAGGCAGAGACCCTCTATCATTTTCAAGAATAAAATAAACAGCCCTGCCTCTTGGACATGGATGTCATTTTGAAAGGGCCTTCAAGCCAACAGATCTAAACTCATACTGGGTTTAACCCTCCTAGTTCATCAGCTGACTATCCATTTAGTTCCCTAATTATCATTGGGCTAATACCCATGTGTGAAAAAGCTGCATTTCTGCTTTCCTTTTATGTCTTTGATGGCTCCTTGTTTCCTAAATAGGAAGTTTTGCTCTCATAAGCCTGACACACAGAGAGAATCTTTCTGTTCTGTCTTTGACTCATCTTCTGCTTATATCACTCTGTCTTCTGCCAACCTATTTTAAACCTATTTTTACCCACCTTTTGTTTTATCCCACATCTGTCTTAGTGTGTCAGATGATTACATTATGAAGTAGTTCAGGCTTCTGAGATAAGCAAAGTAATTTATATACTCTTTGTTGTTGATGATGATGTTTTGAGACAGGGTTTCTCCATGTAGCCCTGGATGTTCTGGAACTGGCACTGGGGTGCCAGGCTGAAACCTGGAACAGGGCTGGCCTTGAACTCAGAGATCCATCAGGCCTCCTGAATTTTGGGATTAAGAGCATGCACCACTCTTGATAGTGGAAGCTTTGGGCAATTTATACCAAAGCACTTGCTATAAATTAATTAACCCAGAGAAGGGTTTCCTTGCCTATATGCTAAGACAGTCTGTCAAAGCTATTTCTTCTTACACAGGTCTATGGCTTTTGATATCTAGATTCAGAACATATCCTAGGAGAACTTAGGAAATCTTTCTTGCCAATAGCTCACCTGTAGCTATGAGATATTATTGTCTGGCTTATTTTAACTAAAATTATGTTAAAAAACAAATAAGTAAATAACAACAAAAAATCCCATCAGTTACCACTGTATAAAATATGGTCCTCCAGACAACAAATGTCAAGATGGTAAACAGAATACATTACTGAGAATAATAATAGAATAGAGCAAAATGTTGTAATAGGACTTTATATCTACCTGGATACAAGTCCAACCCATGTAGAAAGAAAGAGGAAAAAATGGAAGAAGGGGAAGAGAAATGGAGTGCAGAGAGATAGAGACAGAGGGACAAAGAGTCAGAGACAGAGGCAGAGCCAAGATGGCAGCACATCTCTGAGAATAAAAACTCAGTGAGTACAATAGGGAATGCAGAATAAAAGATGTCTATCAGATATGCTTCGTGTTAGGCAAGAGCAGCCCAGCTCTAGATGCCATTTGTGCTTGATCATTGGGTAGAATATCCTGGAAATAGTATAGCCTCAAGAGGAACACTGTGGTAGACCTCCAAGAAAGCATTCTGGCCTACTCTTCTCCCAGCAGGCTCTTTCCTGTAGAGTAATCCATGTTTGCATGTTCATGACTGCCACAGTTTGCATTATTTGTATTACCAGTCTATACCTGTTCTTATTTTTATAGTCATAATCAACAGAGCTAAAATCTTCTGAATTTCCCTAAATTTTAACAAGGACTGGTTTGACACAATCTATTCCCTATCTACTTTCCTTTTGCTCTTCACTTGGTTATTTGATGCTCAAAACTAAATTACTCAAATAGTGTTTTTTATGCTGACCTCTATACCTATGTTCTCCTTATATGCCCCCATAGAATTTGGCAATACTTTCAGTGGAGCATGTCTAATATCTGAGTCAGTTATTTGCATGTAGCTCGAGTGTTGAATTTTAAAACCTTTAGAGAAGGGAAAGTATTTCATTCTCATCATTACCATGATTCCAAAACTGTATGCCTATGTATTCCAGAGCACTTCAGTGAAGTCACAAGGGGCATCATGAAGTAATTGATCTATGCAAGAAAGTAAAATAATACAGTTTGAACTACAACTATTAAGTTGTCTGGATATAACTATTTTTAAAAAAACAAATCATTGGTTATTTTTCTTGTCATACTGTCATCATAACAAACAAACAAACAAGCAGACAAGCAGACAAAAACCTGAAATATTAAAAACTCTAGGAACTGAGAGAGTCTTGAAAATGACACCCTCTGAATGCACATAATACTTGGAACATAACATCTGCTTAGCAAATGACATAATATGATTTTAGATGATTTATTTTACATTTTCCTAGCACATATACACACAGTGTTAGACATTTCTTAAATGATTTATATGTTGTGTCATTTGTCCTTCTAACAGTCCTATAAGGCAACAAATATTATTACTTTCATTTTGAAGATTTATAAACTAGGACATGGCCAGATGAAGTAACTTTTGCAAGGACCCACTAGTGAAAAAATATTTAAGAAATGTTTTTCAAATGTTCCAGAAATATAGCTTAGTGGGAGAACTTACATTTAACATGTGTGAGATGCTGGGTATTATCCATGTACCACAAAATAAATTAAAACTAGGCTGCCATACCCATATACCCTACATATAAATTCTTGAAATTTTTCAAAATTTCAATTGAAGTTGCTAGAAAATAACAAAATCTCATTCATATTTTTCCTAGTGTACTTTTGGTAGTTGCATTAAATTGATTCACTTTGGGAGAGCAGGAGGGGATCCAGACCAGAGTCATTTGTAGAAGCGGACTGGGCCACTAACCTAGGCCAGAAGAGGCCTGAGACAGTGAGGTCCATGGGAGCAGGACTGAACCAGCTACCTAGGCTGGAATGGGCCTGAAAAAGTAAGCTCCATGGGAGCAGGAACGGATCCAGTCCAGGGCCATTAGTGGAGGCAGAACTGAGACAGCATCCTAGGCCAGAGCAGACTGGAGACAGCAAACTCCAAAGGAACAGGTACAGGGGAGCAACCACTGAGTGAGTGATCCAGAGCTAGAGACTGTTGAGGGTCCGGATGTGAATCTGGCACCTTCAAGTGGGTAGACCTAAGCCAGGACCCCAGTGGGTCTGGGCGTGAGTCTAGGACCTCGGAAAAACTAGGCTTGAACCAGGACCACTGCAGGTGTGTGAGTAAATCTGGGACCTCACAGGGAGTAGCAGGGAACCAGAGGGTCTAGGCATGAGTCTTGGACCTTAGAGAGAGTAGGACCTCTGTGGGTCCAGTTGTTGGTCTAGGATGTCAAAGGGAATAGGTAGAAATCAGAAATCTCTGTGGGTCTGAGCATAAGTTGGGACCTCTGAGGGAGTAAGCCTGAGCCAGGTCCTCTGTGGGTCTGGGCACACCCAACCCTGGGAACTGTGAGGGAGTAGATCAGAGTCAGAGTCCTTTACAGAACCAACCCCAAGGCAGGAACCTCTATAGGAATGGATACAGACCAGGGACATTTACGGAAACAGGTCTAAGCCAACAACCTAGGGTAGAGCAGGCCTGAGACAGCAAACTCCAAGGGAGTTGAACAAAGCCCAGGAACACTGAGCAACCTCCAGGAACATGGAGTGACCAACAGGGTAACTAGAACTGTGACACTGACTGTACCACAAGGAAGAACTACCTGAGCCTTGGATGCACTGGCACATAGAAGATTAATCAACAGAATCACAGACAGCCCCAACCACACTGATTTGAGGAAAAGATGAGCAGAAAAGGTAATAACATATGCAACACCAAAAAGAGCAACATCACACCAGTAAAACCTAAAGACCCTACAACAGCAAAACTTGAACAAGCAAATATAGATGAAGCAGAAAAAAAATGACCCAAAAAATAATTTCAGAAGAATGTTTGAAACTCTTAAAGAGAAATTGAGAAATTCCCTCAAAGAAATGGAGGAAAAGCCAAAAATATATTATAAGACATCAGCAAATCCCTTAAAGAAAACCAAGAAAAAGCAATCAAGCATATGAAAGAAACTATTCAAGACTTGAAAACAGAAATAGAGAAAATAAAGAAAAAACAAACCAAGAGAAGTATAGAAATAGAAATCATGAGAAAATGATCAGGAACCATAAATACAAGCATAAACAGCAGAATACAAGAAATAGAAGAGAGAATCTCAAGCACTGAAGATACAATAGAGGAAATAGATTCATCAGTCAAAGAAAACATAAAGTCAAACAAAAGCTTAACCCAAAATATCCAGGAAATATGGGTCACCATGAAAAGGCCAAACATAGGAACAATAGGTACAGAAGTAGGAGAACAAGTTCAACTCCAAAGCAAAAAATATATATTTAACTGAATCATAAAAGAAAACTTTCCCAACCTAAAGAAAGATATGCTTATAAAGATATAAGAAGCTTACAGAACACTAAACAGACTGGATCAAAAAAAAAAAGTTCCCTCGCCACACAATAAAACACTAAACATACAGAATAACCAAAAAATAGTAAGAGCTGCAAAGGAAAAAAGGCCAAGTAACATATAAAGACAGACTCATCAGAATTACACCTGACGTTTCATTGGAAACAATAAAAGCCAGAAGGTCGTGGTCAAGCATTATGCAGACATTAAGTGAACAAGGATGCCAGCACAGACTACTATAGCCAACAAAACTTTCAATTACCATAGAATGACAAAACAAAATATTCCATGACAAAACCAGATTTAACAAATACCTAGTCACAAACCCATTCCTACACAAAGTACTAGAAGGAAAACTCCAACACAAGGAAGTTGGCTACATCAACAAAAATACAGACAATTGATGGTCTTATAACAGCAAATCCCCAAGAAGGGTAAATGCACAAATTAACATCACCAACAATGAAAACTAAATTAACTGGAGATAGAAATCACTGGACATTAATATCTCTTAATATAATTGGACTCAAGTCACCTATAAAAAGACACAAGCTAACAGACTGGATATGGAAACAGAACCCATCCTTCTTCTGCATACAAGAAACACACCTCAACCTCAATGACAGACATCATCTCAGAGTAAAGGGTTGCAAAATATATTCAAATCAAATGGACCTAAGAATCAAGTGGGTGTAGCTATCCTAATAGCTAACAAAATATACTTCAAACTAAAATCAATCAAAAGAGACAAGGAAGGACATTTCATATTAGTCACAGAAAAAATCCATCAAGAGGAAATCTCAATACTGAACATTTATGCCCCAAATACAAGGGCACCCTCATATGTAAAAGAAACACTTCTAAAGCTTAAATCATACATTAAACCACACATACATTAATAGTGGGAGACTTCAACACTCCCCTCTCACCACTGGACAGGTCAGTCAGACAAAAAAATGAACAGAGAAATAAGGGAACTAACAGATGTTAGGACTCAAATGGACTTAACAGATATCTATAGAATATTCCATCCAAACAGAAAAGAATATACCTTTTTCTCAGCACCTCATGGAACCTTCTCAAAAACTGATCACATACTTGGTAACAAAACAAACCTCAACAAATACAAAAATATTGCACTAACCCCATGTATCTTATCAGATCATCATGATTTAAAAGTAGAATTCAACAGCAATACTAATTCCAGAAAGCCCACAAACACATGGAAATTAAACAATGCTCACCTGAATAATCAATGGGTTAATAAAGAAATAAAGGAAGAAATTAAAGTCTTCTTAAAATTCAATGAAAATAGCCATACAACAAGCCCAAATTTATGGGACACAATGAAAGCAGTGTTAAGAGGAATGTCTACATAAAGAAACTGGAAAAATCCCACACTAGTGAATTAACAGAACACTTGAAAACTTTAAAACAAAAAGAAGCAAACTCTCCCAAGAGAACTAGAAGACATGATATAATCAAATTTAGTGCTGAAATCAACAAAATAGAAACAAAGAATCAATGAGACAAAGAGTTGGTTCTTCGAGAAACTCAACAAAATAGTTAAACCTTTACCCAAACTAACCAAAAGGCAGGGAGAGAATATCTAAATTAACGAAATCAGAAATGAAAATGGGGACATAACAGACACGGAGGAAATACAAAGAATCATCAGGTCATATTTCGAAAACCTGTACTCCACAAAATTGAAAAACTTAAAGGAAATGGACAACTTTCAGGGTAAATATCACTTACCAAAATTAAATCAAGACAGGAGAAGCAAATTAAACAGACCTATAACTGCTGAAGCAATAGAAACAGTCATCAAAGTCTTCCAACCAAAAAAGCCCAGGACCAGATGATTTCAGCTCAAAATTCTACAAGATATTCAGAGAAGAATTAAAACCAATATTCCTCAAATAATTCCACACAATAGAAAGAGAAGGAACATTGCCAAGCTTTTTTTTTTTGAGGCTACAATTACCCTAATACCCAAACCATAAAAGACATTACTAA
Organism: Chionomys nivalis; assembly: GCF_950005125.1. Taxonomy (NCBI): domain Eukaryota; kingdom Metazoa; phylum Chordata; class Mammalia; order Rodentia; family Cricetidae; genus Chionomys; species Chionomys nivalis. The sequence continues at coordinate 32,741,753 of NC_080112.1, forward strand.
GAAAGAGAATTACAGACCATTCTCACTCATGAACACTGATGCAAAAATACTAACTAAAATACTGGCAAATCAAATCCAAGAATACATCAGAACCATCATCCACCATGATCAAGAGGGTTTCATCCCAGAGATGCAGGGATGGTTCAACATATGAAAATCTGTCAATGAAATCCACCATATAAACAAACTGAAAAATAGAAACCACATAATCATCTCATTAGATACCAAAAAAGCTTTTTACAAAATCCAACACCTCTTCATGATAAGCGTCTTGGTAGGAGCAGTGATACAAGGAACATACCTAAATATAATAAAGGCAATATACAGCAGGCCAACAGCCAACATCAAACTAAATGGAGAGAAACTTCCAGCAATTCCACTGAAATCAGGAACAAGACAACATTGTCCACTCTCTCCATATCTATTCAATATAGTTCTTGAGGTGCTAGCTAGAGCAATAACACAGCAAAAAGAGATCAAGGGGATACAAATCAGAAAAGAAGAAGTCAAACTCTCATTATTTGCTGATGATATTATAGTTTACATAAGCGACCCCAAAAATTATACAAGGAACTTCTACAACTCATAAGCACTTTTAGTAATGTAACAGGATACAAGATTAAAAAAAAAAATCAGTAGCCCTCCTGTACATAGATGATAAATAATATGGGAAAAAATCAGAGAAACATCACACTTCACAATAGCCACAAATAGCATAAAATATCTCAGAGTAACTCTAACCAAACAAGTGGAAAATTTGTATGACAAGAACTTTAAATCTTTGAAGAAAGAGATTAAAGAAGACACCAGAAAGTGGAAAGATCTCCCATGCTCTTTGGTAGATAGAATTAACATAGTAAAATGGCGATCTTACCAAAACAATCTACAGATTCAATACAATGCCCAGCAAAATTCCAGCAAAATTCTTCACAGACCTTGAAAAAATTGTATTCAACTTCATATGGAAAAGCAAAAAACTCTGGATAGCCAAAACAATCTTGTACAGTAAAAGAACTTCTGGAAGCATCACAATCCCTGACTTCAAACTCTACTACAGAGCTACAGTAATGAAAACAGCCTGGTATTGGCATAAAAACAGAAAGGAGGACCAATGGAACTGAATAGAAGACCCGGATATTAATCCACACACCTCGAACACCTGATTTTTGACAAAGAAGCAAAAAAAGTCAAATGTAAAAAGAAGCATATTTAATAAATAGTGTTAATATACTTGGAAATCAATAATGTGGAAGAATGAAAATAGATCCATACCCATCACCATGCACAAAATTTAAGTCCATATGGATCAAAGACTTCAACATAAAGCCAGTCACACTGAACCTTATAGAAGAGAAATTCAGAAGTACACTTGAATGCATTGGCACAGGAAACCATTTCCTAAATATGACCCCAGCAGCACAGACAATGAGAGAAACAATTAATAAATGGGACCTCCTGAACCTGAAAAGCTTCTGTAAAGCAAAGGACACAGTCAAAAAGACAAAACGACAGCCTACAGAATGGGAAAAGATCTTCACTAACCCCACATCAGACAGAGGCCTGATCTCCAAAATATACAAAGAACTCAAGAAATCAAAAGAATAAATAATCCAACAAAAAATGGAGTACAGACCTAAACAGAGAACTCTCAACAGAGGAATCTAAAATGACTGACAGACACTAAAGGAAATGTTCAACATCCTTAGTCATTAGATAAATGCCAATCAAAACAACTCTGAGATTCTATCTTACACCTGTAAGAATGACCTAGATCACAAACAATGATGACAACTTATGCTGGAGAGGTTGTGGGGAAAAGGGAACACTTCTGCATTGCTGGTGGGAATGCAAGCTTTCCCTTTGGATAGGTACAGTCCCTTTGGATATCAGTATTGTGATTTCTCAGAGAATTAGGAAACAACCTTCCTCAAGACCCAGTAATACCACTTTTGCTCAGTTGTGCCACAATGACATGTTCTCAGCTATGTTCATAGCAGCATTGTTTTTTATAGCCATAACCTGGGAACAATATCCTTGACCAAAGAATGGATAAGGAAAATGTGGTACATTTACACAATAGAGTACTACGCAGCAGAAAATAATAATGATATCTTGAATTTTGCAGGCAAATAGATGAAGCTAGAAAACATCATTTTGAGTAAGGTATTCCAAATCCAGAAAGACAATTATCACATGTACTCAATCATAAGTACTTTTTTTAACATAAAACAAAGAAAACCAGACCACAAATCACAATCCCAGAGAATATAGACAACAATGAGGATCCTAAGAGAGACATGCATAGATCGAATCTACATGGCAAATCGAAAAGACAAGATCTCCTGAGTAAATTGGGAGCATGGGGACCTTGGGAGAGGGATGAAGGTGAGGGGAAAGGCAGGGAGGGGGACAGACAAAAATGTAGAGCTCAATAAAAGTAAAAAATAAAATAAAAATAAAAAATGATTCACCTTGGAATACTTCTTCAACATGTATCATTGAGAATCTTGTGGTACAAAGGACCATTCTGTATTCTAAGAGGAATTAAAACCAATAATTCCAAAGTCAATAACTTTAAAACAAAATTATCATTACAGAAATTATGTATTTTGAAGATACTTCATAATTTTGACTTCAATCTGCTAGTCAACTTTAGAAAGAGGTTGAAAAATTTACAATCTATGTTAACAACAAAACTTACTCTATTTTAATTTGAGTAATATTTAGCTAGTGAAGGGGTGATGGGTAGGAGTTGTGTTCTCTTCCTTCATCTTACTCCTAATTTAAAAGGTAATTTTTGTTAATGATTATATAGGAATGAAAGCCATATGGATCCAAGCACATTAGAAGTTAATTAGTAGGAGTTAAGGACAAGTGTTCTCTTACTAGGGCTTATGAGTCTCAAGAGAAAAAAGCCACCTTGACACCAGACGTCTTTTGAAATAGATTCAGGAACTCCAGTCAAGACTCCTAAAATTTGAGCATTATGGAGTCAGTCATACAAATGAGTCTTAGATTCCCACAATTAAATAAAGCCAGACCAAAACATTTGTAAAAGGGAGGACATTCAGATTGAGCTGTCCATTTATAGTCTGTAGTAAATTAAGGCAAAAATGGACTACAAATTTGGCACTATTATTACAGATGGGAGATCAGAGATGTAGTTGAGATTCTAATGTTGCTTCCACACTTAATCTTGAGCAAAACACTCAACTACTTTAAATCTAAAAATTCATCTATGTCAGATGGTTCCATCCCATATTTTCATATCTTGAAGTTCGATGATTGTATTCTTCTCTGCAGTATTTCAAAATAATTTGAGCAGTTATTATTAGAGGCTTATAAAATGAAAACAAAACCCCATAGAACAGTGTAAAGACATATAAAATAAACACAGTCTTAAAAACTAATATAAAAACTTGTAGAAAACATTTCACCCCAGCATAAGCACATATCCAAACCCTTCTGTACTTCTGTGTGGATAAGTAGAAAGAAGGGAATTGCTTTTATCTTGAAACTATGATGCCAAGAAAATTAGACCAAACGGAGTCAATAGCTGTTTAGAGAATTTAACCAATGTTATGTGATAGATGTGATACTATTTCCATTAGTGAGGACACAAGATAAATCAAGGAACCAGGAAAACAATTTTATTTGTGAGTCATCATACCTTTTTGCTAGGTAATAGTTCAAATCCCTTTACTTTTTCTTTTCTTTCTTTATTGTGGGAGCCCACAGTGACTCTATTACATCTTAACACCAGAGAGTTCAAGGTTGTTCTTGCTCCTTAAAACCAAATAACAAGTTATTTGGCTAAAGGTATGGTTACTAGATGTTTTGAGAATTAAGGAGGTGATTACGCTTGTTTGTTCCTTGAATCGTGGTTGGGAAGACTTTTACCCTATCATTTTTGCTCTAGGTATAAAAGAGCTATGAGAAATTGCTGTGGGATAATGCTCTTGTACCCTGTTAAGATTTATCACTTGTATTGGTTTAATAAAACCCCAATTGGTCAGTAGCCAGGCAGGAAGTATACACAGGGTGACCAGACTAGGAGAATTCTAGGAAGAGGAAAGGTTCAGTCTGCAGTTGCCACCCAGATGAAGAGGAAGCAAAATGAAAACGTTATACTGGGAAAAGGTACCAAGCCAGGTAGCTACACATAGATAAAAATTATGGGTTTATTTAAGTTGTAAGAGCTAGTTAATAATAATCCCAAGCTAACAGGTCAATCAGTTTATAATTAATATAAGCCTTTGAGTGTTTTGTTGGGATTTTCTATCCAGTCAGGATAGAAAATTCCATCTACAAGAAACAAATTTGGGGCAGCTGCAGTATTTAGTGAGACCCCGGCTAATTCTATCTTCTGTCTTATCCTTTCTTAATCCTCGCTCCCCTATTCACATGTCATTTGATGGGTTAGCAGGCCCTGACAATCTATTTTTGACCTTGTAAGTTAATTTCAGTATTTCTACAGTTTGGTATTGGGATAAAAACAGAGAAGTCGATCAACGGAATTGAATAGAAGACCTGGACTTTAACCCACAAACCTATGAACACCAGATTTTTGACAAAGGAGCTAACAGTATACAATGGAAGAAAGAAAGCATCTTCAACAAATGGTGCTGGCACAACTGGATGTCAACCTGTAGAAGAAAGAAAATAGATCCCTATCTATCAACATGCACAAAACTCAAGTCCAAATGGATTAAAGACTGCAATATAAATCCAACCACACTGAACCTGATAGAAGAGAAAGTAGGAAGTAGTCTACAACACATAGGCACAAGAGACCACTTCCTATGTAGAACACCAGTAGCACAGACAATAAGGGCAACAATGAATAAAAAGGACCTCCTAAAACTGAGAAGCTTCTGTAAAGCAAATGACACTGTCATTAAGACAAAAAGGCAACCCACTGACTGGGAGAAGATCTTCACCAACCACGCATCAGACAAAAGTCTGATGTCCAAAATATATAAAGAACTCAAGAAACTAGACTTTAAAATGCTAATTAACCCAATTAAAAATTGGGACACTGAACTGAACAGAGAATTATCAACAGAAGTTCAAATGGCCAAAAGACAATTAAGGTCATGCTCAACGTCCTTAGCAATCAGAGAAATGCAAATCAAAAGAACTTTGAGATACCATCTTACACCTGTCAGAATGACTAAAATCAAAAACACCAATGATAGCCTTTGCTGGAGAGGATGTGGAGTAAGGGGAACACTCATCCATTGCGGTGGGAATGCAAACTTGTGCAACCACTTTGGAAATTGTTAGGAATATTTCCTAAGCCAGCTTTCTGACGATGCAAAAATTCCCAATCAAGCCAAATCAAAACAAGCCAAATTAAGAAATATCCAGGTTTAATGGGAGATCTGCGCCCTCAGGTGGCCCCGAGGGGGGAACCAGGAAGCTGCAGAAATGCGACCGCCGGGAGGAAGAAAGGGAGACCAGGTGTTCTTCTCTTGGGGGATCACTTAAGTACCCTGTGGAGTGGTCCTGAGGGGTGGGGTCAGGACCTGGCCTGCTAGGATTTGAAGTCCATACCAGGCCTGGGAGCTGGGACCTACATTCCCAACCTAACAAATCAATGTGGCGGTTTCTCAGAAATTCAGGATCAACCTACCCTAGCATCCAGCAATACCACTCTTGGGAATATATCTAAGAGATGCCCTATCATAGTACAAAAGCATTTGTTCAACTATGTTCATAGCAGCATTATTTACAATAGCCAGAACCTGGAAACAACCTAGATACCCCTCAATGAAAGAATGGATAAAGAAAGTGGGGAATATATACGCATTAGAATACGACTCAGCAGTAAAAAACAATGACATCTTGAATTTTGCATGCAAATGAATGGAAATAGAAAACACTGTCCTGAGTGAGGTAACCCAGACCCAAAATGATGAACATGGGATGTACTCACTCATAAGTGGATTCTAGCCATGAATAAAGGATATTGAGCCTATAATTTGTGATCCTAGAGAAGCTAAATAAGAAGGTGAACCCAAAGAAAAACATAGTTATCCTCCTGGATATTGCAAGTAGACAAGATTGCCAGGCAAAAATTGGGAACTTGGGGGTGGGGGTAAGGGGAGATGGGCAGAGAAAAGTGAGAAGGGGAGGATGGGGAGAGCTTGGGGGAATGGGACCGTTGGGATGGAGGCAGGGTAGTTATGGGAAGAGGGAAGTATATATCTTAATTAAGGCAACCATTTTAGGGTTGGCAAGAGACTTGACTCTAGAGGGGTTCCCAGGTGTCCAAGGAAATGCCCCCAGCTTGTTCCTTGGGCAGCTGAGGATAGAGACGCTAAAATGGCCCTATCCTATAGCCACACTGATGAATATCTTTTTTTTTTGATTTTCCACTGTTATTTATTTTATTTTTATTGTTTATTTGTTTATTAAAGATTTCTGCCTTCTCCCCGCCACCACATCCCATTTCCCTCCCCCTCCCCCATCAAGTCCCCCTCCCTCATCATCCCTAAGAGTAATCCGGGTTCCCTGCCCTGTGGGAAGTCCAAGGACCACACACCTCCATCCAGGTATAGTAAGGTGAGCATCCAAACTGCCTAGACTCCCACAAAGCCAGTACGTGCAGTAGGATCAAAAACCCATTGCCATTGTTCTTGAGTTCTCAGTAGTCCTCATTGTCCATTATGTTCAGCAGGTCCGGTTTTATCCCATACTTTTTCAGACCCAGGCCAGCTGGCCTTGGTGATTTCCTGATAGAACATCCCCATTGTCTCAGTTTGTGGGTGCACCCCTCGCGGTCCTAAGTTCCTTGCTCATGCTCTGTCTCCTGGTTATGATTTGGACCTTGAGATTTCAGTCCGGTGCTCCAATGTGGGTCTTTGTCTCTGTCTCCTTTCATCGCCTAAATGTTTTTCTTTGGGTTCACCTTCTTAATTAGCTTCCTAAGACCACACATAATAGGCTCAACGTCCCCTATTCATGGCTAGAAAACAAATATGAGTGAGTACATCCCATGTTCCTCTTTTTGGGTCTGGCTCACCTCACTCAGGATAGTGTTTTCTATTTCCGTCCATTAGCCTGCAAAATTCAGGAAGTCATTGTTTTTTATGCTGAGTAGCACTCTAATATGTATATATTCCATACTTTCTTCATCCATTCTTCCATTGAAGGGCATCTAGGTTGTTTCCAGGTTCGGGCTATTACAAACAATGCTGCTATGAACATAGTTGAGCATATACTTTTGTTGTATGATAGGGCATTTCTTGGGTATATTCCCAAGAGTGGTATTGCTGGGTCCAGGGGTAGGTTGATCCTGAAATTCCTAAGAAACCACCACACTGTTTTCCAAAGTGGTTGCACAAGTTTGCGTTCCCACAAGCAATGGATGAGTGTACCCCTTTCTCCACAACCTCTCCAGCAAAGGCTATCATTGGTGTTTTTGATTTTAGCCATTCTGACAGGTATAAGATGGTATCTTAAAGTTGTCTTGATTTGCATTTCCCTGATCGCTAGGGAAGTTGAGCATGACCTTAAATGTCTTTTGGCCATTCGAACTTCTTCTGTTGAGAATTCTCTGTTCAGCTCAGTGCCCCATTTTTTACTTGGGTTGATTAGCCCTTTACAGTCTACTTTCTTGAGTTCTCTATATATTTTGGAGATCAGACCTTTGTCTGTTGCAGGGTTGATGAAGATCTTCTCCCAGTCAGTGGGTTGCCTTTTTGTCTTAGTGACAGTGTCCTTTGCTTTACAGAAGCTTCTCAGTCTCAGGAGGTCCTGTTTATTCAATGATGTCCTTAGTGTTTGTACTGCTGGGGTTATACGTAGGAAGTGTTCTCCTGTGCCCATGTGTTGTAGAGTACTTCCCACTTTCTCTTCTATCAGGTTCAGTGTGTTCGGACTGATATTGAGGTCTTTAATCCATTTGGACTTGAGTTTTGAGCATGGTGATAGATATGGATCTATTTTCATTCTTCTACAGGCTGACATCCAGTTTTGCCAGCACCATTTGTTGAAGTTGCTTTCTTTCTTCCATTGAATACTTTTAGCTCCTTTGTCAAAAATCAGGTGTTCATAGGTTTGTGGGTTAAAGCTAGGGTCTTCTATTCCATTCCATTGGTCGACTTCTCTGTTTCTATGCCAATACCAAGCTGTTTCCAATACTGTAGCTCTGTAATAGAGTTTGAAGTCAGGGATCGCAATGCCCCCAGACAATCCTTTATTGTATAAGATTGTTTTGGCTATCCTGGGTTTTTTGTTTTTCCATATAAAGTTGATTATTGTCTTTTCCAGATCTGTGAAGAATTTTGATGGGATTTTGATGGGGATTGTGTTGAATCTATAGATTGCTTTTGGTAGAATTGCCATTTTTACTATGTTGATCCTCCCAATCCAAGAGCAAGGGAGATCCTTCCATTTTCTGGTGTCCTCATCGATTTCTTTCTTCAAAGACTTAAAGTTCTTGTCAAATAGATCTTTCACTTCCTTGGTTAGAATTACCCCAAGATATTTGATGCTATTTGTGGCTATCGTGAAAGGTGATGCTTCTCTGATTTCCCTCTCTGCTTCCTTATCCTTTGTGTATAGGAAGGCAACTGATTTTTTGGAGTTGATCTTGTATCCTGCCACATTCCCAAAGGTGTTTATCAGCTGTAGGAGTTCTTTGGTAGAGTTTTTTGGGTCGCTTATGATTACTATCATATCATCTGCAAATAACGAAAGCTTAACTTCTTCCTTTCCAATACGAATCCCCTTGATTCCCTTATGTTTTCTTATCGCTATTGCTAAAACTTCAAGCACTATATTGAAGAGGTATGCAGAGAGTGGACATCCTTGTCGTGTTCCTGATTTTAGTGGGATGGCTTTGAGTTTTTCTCCGTTTAATTTAATGTTGGCTGTCGGCTTGCTGTAAATAGCTTTTATTATATTTAGGTATGATCCTTTTATCCCTAATGTCTCCAAGACCTTCATCATAAAGTGGTGTTGAATTTTGTCGAATGCTTTTTCAGCATCTAATGAAATGATCATATGGTTTTTTTTCTTTCAGTTTATTTATATGGTGGATTACATTGATAGATTTGCGTATGTTGAACCAGCCCTACATCTCTGGGATGAAGCCTACTTGATCATAATGGATAAGTTTTCTAATGTGTTCTTGGATTCGGTTTGCCAGTATTTTATTGTGGATTTTTGCATCGATATTCATGAGTGAGATAGGCCTGTAATTCTCTTTCTTGGTTGAGTCTTTGTGTGGTTTTGGTATCAGGGTAACTGTAGCTTCATAAAAGTAATTTGGCAATGACTCTTCTGTTTCTATATTGTGAAATACATTAAGAAGTATAGGTATTTGCTCTTCTTGGAAGGTCTGGTAGAATTCTGCATTGAAACTATCTGGTCCTGGGCTTTTTTTGGAAGGGAGATTTTTGATAACCGTTTCTAATTCTTCGCGACTAACCGGTCTATTTAGCTCGTTCACCTGTTGTTGGTTTAGCTTTGGTATATGGTACTTATCTAAAAAAATGTCCATTTCTTTTGCATTTTCCAGTTTTGTGGCATACAGGCTTTTGTAGTGAGATCTAATGATTCTCTGAATGTCCTCTGTGTCTGTGGTTATGTCCCCCTCTTCATTTCTGATCTTATTTATTTGCGTGTTCTCTCTCTGTCGTTTAATTAATTTGAAAGGGGTTTGTCGATTTTGTTGATTTTCTCTAAGAACCAACTTTTTGTTTCATTGATTCTTTGGACTGTTTTCTGTGTTTCTATTTTGTTGATTTTCGCCCTCAGTTTGATTATTTCCAGTCTTCTACTCCTCCTGGGTGCTTCTGCTTCTTTTTTTTCTAAAGTTTTCAGGTGTGCTGTTAAGTCCCCAATGTATGCTTTCTCCGTTTTCTTTAAGTGGGCACTTAGTGCTATGAACTTTCCTCTGAGCACAGCTTTCATCATATCCCATAGGTTTGAGTATGTTGTCTCTTTATTTTCATTAAATTCAAGGAAGACTTTAATTTCTTTCTTCATTTCTTCCTTGACCCAGGTGTGGTTCAGTAGTTGACTTTTCAGTTTCCATGAGTTTGTCGGCTTTTGGGGGGTAGCATTGTTGTTGCCTTCTAACTTTAATCCGTGGTGATCTGATAATACACAGGAGGACACTGATATTTTTTTGTATCTGTGGAGGTGTGCTTTGTTACTGAGTATGAGGTCAATTTTCGAGAAGGTTCCATGAGCTGCAGAGAAGAAGCTATATTCTTTCCTATTTGGGTGGAGTGTTCTATAGATGTCAGTTAAGTCCATTTGCTTCATTACCTCTGACAATTTTCTTAAATCTCTATTAGGTTTCTGTCTGATTGACCTGTCCATTGGTGAGAGAGGTGTGTTGAAGTCTCCTACTACTAGTGTGTGTGGTTTGATGTCTGCCTTGAGTTTTAGTAATATTTCTTTTACATAAGTGGGTGCTTTTATATTAGGGGAGTAGATATTCAGGATTGAGACTTCATCCTGATGAATTGTTCCTGTTATGAGTATAAAGTGTCCATCTCGATCTCTTCTGATTGATTTTAGTCTGAAGTCCGTTTTGTTAGAAATTAGTTTGGCCACACCTGCTTTTTTCTTAGTACCATTTGCTTGAAAAACCTTTTCCCAACCCTTTACTCTGAGTAGATACCTGTCTTTGTGGTAGAGATGTGTTTCTTGCAAACAGCAGAATGTTGGATCCTGTTTTCGTATCCAATCTTTTAGTCTGTGTCTTTTTATAGGTGCATTGAGACCATTAATATTAAGTGATATTAATGACAAGTGGTTGATTACTCTGGTTATTCCTATTGTTTTTTGTAGTAGAGTTTGTGTGTCTCCCTTCTTTGAGTCATGCTGGTGAAGGGTCGCTAGATGCCTGAGTTATTGTAGGCAGTGTTGGCTATGTTGGATTCTTTGGGTTGTGATTTTCCTTTATTACTTTCTGTAGGGCTGGATTTGTGGCTAAGTATTGTTTAAATTTGTTCTTGTCCTGGAATGTCTTGTTTTTTCCATTGATAGTGAACGATAGCTTGGCTGGGTATAGTAGTTTGGGTTTGCATCCATGGTCTCTTAGTTTCTGCAGTCCCTCTATCCAGGACCTTCTGGCTTTCATGGTTTCCATAGAGAAGTCAGGTGTAAGTCTGATCAGTTTACCTTTATAAGTAACTTGCCCTTTTTCCTTTGCAACTCTTAATATTCTTTCTTTAATCTGTATATTTTGTGTTTTGATTATAATATGGCGAGGGGATGTTTTTCTTTGATCCAGTCTGTTTGGTGTTCTGTATGCTTCTTGAATATTCAAAGTAATATTTTTCTTTATGTTGGGAAAGTTTTCTTCTATAATTTTGTTAAAAATATTTTCTGGACCTTTGAGTTGTGACTCTTCTTCTTCTTGTATCCCTATTATTCTTAGGTTTGGTCTTTTTATTGTGTTCCATATTTCCTGAATGTTTTGTGACAAAACTTTGTTGGTTTTGGTCTTTTCTTTGATCAGTGCGTTTATTTTCTCTATGTTGTCTTCCGAATCTGAGATTCTTTCTTCTATCTCTTGTAGTTTGTTGATTATGCTTGTTTCTGTAGCCTCTGCTCGTTGACCTAGATTTTCCATATTTAACTAGTCCTCATTTTGTGTTTTCTTCCTTGCTTCAATTTCCGTTTTCATTTCTTGAACTGTTTCCATTACCAGTTTGATCGTTTTTTCTTGGTTTTCCAGGGCATCATTTACATATTTACTCATTTCATCAAACTTTTTGTTATACTTCTCATCTATTTCTATAAGGGTGTTTTTTACATGTTGTTTAAGGGACTCTATTGCTTTCATAAAGTCAATTTTTTCCACTTCTTCTTTGTTAGGGTGTTCAAGTCCTTCTGTTGTAAGATCATTGGGTTCTGGTGTTTCCATGTTGTTTTTCATATTGTTGGGTGAATTCTTGCCTTGGCGCCTGCCCATCTCCTCCTAACAATGCTATCTAATGGGTCATTTAAGTCAAGAACAGGTTTCCCTGCTGGCCAAGGGCTCTGCTTACAAAGTGCCCTCGCTCCGTTTCCTGGCTCCCGCCATGAGCCAAGATCGCTCTCACCACTCAGCAGGATCTTCAGGACCAGGACCAGGCTCACCATTTGCCCAGGACCTCATCCACAAAAGGCCTACCCCTTTGTAGGCCAGCCACCAAGACAGAGAAACTCCCGCTGTCCTCTGCCCCGAGCTCCTGACCCAGTGCCCAACAGGCTATACTGGGTGATCTCGTAGCCCGGCAGAAGGGAGGGGGAGTGGAAGAGGGCCCTGGGCACAAGCTGGGATGTGCCAGAAATAGAGAGGTCGCAGCAGAGGAGGAGCAGCCCCCGCAGAGGGTATCAGCCTTTGCAAGCTTACCAGGGGGGTCAAGGGGGTCTGAGAATGCTCCCGCTCCGTTTCCTGTGTCCTGACGCAGGCCCAGAACACTCTCCCCACTCAGGAGGGTCTTCAGGGACAGGACGCGGCTCCTCTGTGGACCTCGCCAATAAAAGGCCTCCCTCTCTACAGGCCAGTCCCCAAAAAAACCTACTTGATTGATTTGAGCGGGCCAGGGGTCTGCCACTGCCAACCGCCGCAGGCCGGGGTTCAGCCACTGCCGACCGCCGCAGGCCGGGCTTCCGCTGCTGCTGCTGCTGCTGCTGCTGCTGCTGCTGCTGTCCGCTGTGGGCCGGGCTTCTGCCGCTGCTGCCGTCCACCGCCTGAATATCTTGCATATCACCATAGAACATTCATCTGGCGATGGATGGAGATAGAGACCCACATTGGAGCACTGGACTGAGCTCCCAAGGTCCAAATGAGGAGCAGAAGGAAGGACAACATCAGCAAGGAAGTCAGGATGGCCAGGGGGACTGAGCTAAAGGGAGTTCACCAAGGCCAGCTGTACTGGGACTGATGGAGCATGTGATCAAACTGGTCTCTGAACATGGCTAACAATGAGGGCTGACTGAGAAGTCATGGACAATGGCACTGAGTTTTGATTCTACTGCATGTACTGGCTTTGTGGGAGCCTAGTCTGTTTGGATGCTCACCTTTCTAGACCTGGATGGAGGGGGGAGGACCTTGGACTTCCCAAAGGGCAGGGAATCCTGACTGCTCTTTGGACTGGAGAGGGAGGGGGAGGAGAAGTAGGGGGAGGGCTAAAGAAATGGGAGGAGGGGAGGAGGTGGAAATTTTTAATTAAAATAATTTCAGTATTTCTCCATTCCCTTTCTTTCTTTCAAGCCCTCCTACATGCCGATCCCCCTTCCCTTCAGATTCATGGCCTTTGTTTCACACTGTTATTGCACACATGTACATATATGTGTGTGTATAATACACACATATATATAAATTCATACTCTTAAATATAAGATGTTCAATCCATATAATGCTGCTTATGTGTATGTTTTCATGACTGACCATTTGGCACTAGGCAAAGAGCTGGAAAAGACCACCTCTCCCACCCCCAGCTTTGCTCAGTTGCCTATAGATCATTGTGTATGGTTGAGGACTTGTAGGCTTTTTTCATCCAGTTTGTCATGTACATTGGTCTCAGCCTTTTTCAATTCATATTTAGGCAGTCATGTTTGTGAGACTTTATGGCCATAGTTTCTGATATTACTAAAAGATACAATATCACAGCCAACTCTTGTAATCCTCTGCTTCCTACAAGTGGAAACTAAGTTTAATATCACTTGTACATTGTTGGCAGTATGGAATAATAGAGTAGAAATTACATTTATAACTTTTCTGATAGAACCAGCTTAAGGGAGACCAGTTCTATTTTGGTTCACAATTTTAGAAAGCACAGTTTATCATGGCAGGGAAGGCATGTTGCCCAGGGCAATTTAAACATATAGCATCAGGAACACAAAGCAGTTGCTTTTACTGTGTTTGCAGTCAGTAAACAGAGGGCTAAGACTGTAAGTAAGGCTTGTTGGCTTACTTCTATCAATTGAATTTTACATATTTAAGGTTATACAATCTCTGCAAATGACTGGGGATAAAGTACTAGATAAACGATCATTAGAGACTCAAACTATACCAGTAGTATTGTCTTGCAGTCTCAGTGGAACTCTACAACACAGCTTGCTCCAAAACTGAGGGGACTTAAGAGGTGAGTGAACAGCCACACAGCCAGACACCCTACTCACTAGGATCTCCCCAGTGGGACAAAACACAGGGGCCCTTCACCGACTCCCTTGAAGAGACCAAATGTAAGAATAATAGCAGTAGAAGAAAGAGAAGAACTCCAGCTCAAAGGAACAGAAAATATATTCAATAAAATTAGACGAAAACTTTTCCAACCTAAAGAACTATATCCCCATGAAGGTACATGAAGCTTACAGAACAGCAAAGAGACTGGATCAAAAAAAAATCCCCTCACCATATAATAATCAAAACAAAAAACATACACAATAAAGTATATTAAGAGCTGAAAAGGAAAAAGGTCAAGTAACATATAAAGGTAAACTTATCAGAATTACACCTGACTTCTCAATGAAAACCATGAAAGCCAGAAGGTAGTGGATAGATGTGCTGCAGGCACTAAGAGATCACGGATGCAAGCCCAGACTACTATACCCAGCAAAGCTTTCATTCACCATCAATTGAGAAAATAAGATATTCCATAACAAAACCAGATTTATACAATACATATCCACAAACCTGGCTTTACAGAAAGTACTAGAGGGATAACCCCAACTCAAGGAAGCTAACTACACCCACAAAACACAGAAATCTGACAACCCCCACCAGAATAACCCAAAGAGGGGAAACACACAAACACTGCTATCGAAAAATGACTGAAGTTAACAATCACTGGTCACTAATATCTCTTAATATCAATGGACTCAATTCACTTATAAAAAGACACAGACTAAGAGAATAAATAAAAAAACAGGATCCAACCTTCTGCTGTATATAAGAAACACACCTCAACTTCAAAGACAGACAGTACCTCAGAATAAAGTGTTGGATAAAGTTTTCCAATCAAATGGACCTAAGAAACAAATGGGTGTAGCTATCCTAATGTCTAACGAAATTGATTTCAAACTAAAAGGAATCAGAAGAGATGGAGAAGGATACTTTATATTCATAACAGGAACAATTCATCAAAATTAAATCTCAATCCTGAACATCTATGCCCCTAATACAAGAGCACCCACCTATGTTAAATGAAACATTACCAAAACTTAAATCACACATAAAACCCCACACACTAATACTAGGAGACTTTAACATGCTACTCTTGTCAACGGACAGGTGAATGAAACAGACCCTTAACAGAGAAATAAAGAACTAACAGATGTAATGAATCAAATGGACTTAATAAACATCTATAGAACATTCCACCCAAACACAAAAGAATATACCATCATCTCAGCACCTCATGGAACCTTCTCTAAGATTGATCACATACTCAGTAACAAAGGAAACTTCCACACAGATACAAAATATTGGTGTAATTCCCTGTGTTTTATCGAATCACCAGGGATTAAAGTTAGAATTTAACAACAATACTACTCTCAGAAAGTCTACAAACTCATGGAAATTGAACAGTCATCAAGTAAACCACCCCTGGGTCAAGGAAGAAATAAAGAAAGAGATTAAATTCTTTTTTTTTTAAATTTATTTATTTATTTCTTAAAGATTTCTGCCTTCTCTCCGCCACCACCTCCCATTTCCCTTCCCCTCTCCCATCAAATCCCCCTCTCTCATCATCCCTAAGGGCAATCAGGGTTCCCTGCCCTGTGGGAAGTCCAAGGACCACCCACCTCCATCCAGGTCTAATAAGGTGAGCATTCAAACTGCCTAGGCTCCCACAAAGCCAGTACGTGCAGTAGGATCAAAAACCCAGTGCCATTGTTCTTGAGTTCTCAGTAGTCCTCATTGTCTGCTATGTTCAGCGAGTCCGGTTTTATCCCATGCTATTTCAGACCCAGGCCAGCAGGCCTTGGTGAGATACTGATAGAACATCCCCATTGTCTCATTGTGTGGGTGCACCCCTCACGGTCCTGAGTTCCTTGCTCGTGCTGTCTCTCCTTCTGTTCTTGATTTGGACCTTGAGATTTCAGCCCGGTGCTCCAATGTGGGTCTCTGTCTCTGTCTCCTTTCATCGCCTGATGAAGGTTAATATTCAGGAGGATGCCTATATGTTTTTCTTTGTGTTCACCTTCTTATTTAGTTACTCTAGGATCACATATTATAGGCTCAATGTCCTTTATTTATGGCTAGAAACCAAATATGAGTGAGTACATCCCATGTTCCTCTTTTTGGGTCTGGCTCACCTCACTCAGGATAGTGTTTTCTATTTCCGTCCATTTGCCTGCAAAATTCAGGAAGTCATTGTTTTTTACTGCTGAGTAGTACTCTAATATGTATATATTCCATACTTTCTTCATCCATTCTTCCATTGAAGGGCATCTAGGTTGTTTCCAGGTTCGGGCTATTACAAACAATGCTGCTATGAACATAGTTGAGCATAAACTTTTGTTGTATGATAGGGCATTTCTTGGGTATATTCCCAAGAGTGGTATTGCTGGGTCCAGGGGTAGGTTGATCCCAAAATTCCTGAGAAACCACCACACTGTTTTCCAAAGTGGTTGCACAAGTTTGCATTCCCACCAGCAATGGATGAGTGTACCCCTTTCTCCACAACCTCTCCAGCAAAGGCTATCATTGGTGTTTTTTTGATTTTAGCCATTCTGACAGGTGTAAGATGGTATCTTAAAGTTGTCTTGATTTGCATTTCCCTGATAGCTAAGGAAGTTGAGCATGACCTTAAATGTCTTTTGGCCATTCAAACTTCTTCTGTTGAGAATTCTCTGTTCAGCTCAGTGCCCCATTTTTTTAATTGGGTTGATTAGCCCTTTACGGTCTACTTTCTTGAGTTCTTTATATATTTTGGAGATCAGGCCTTTGTCAGTTGCGGGGTTGGTGAAGATCTTCTCCCAGTCAGTGGGTTGCCTTTTTGTATTATAAGACAACATAAGGGGATCAAGGGGATTCGTATTGGAAAGGAAGAAGTTAAGCTTTCGTTATTTGCAGATGATATGATAGTATACATAAGCGACCCCAAAAACTCTACCAAAGAACTCCTACAGCTGATAAACACCTTTGGGAATGTGGCAGGATACAAGATCAACTCCAAAAAATCAGTTGCCTTCCTATACACTAAGGATAAGGAAGCAGACTGGGAAATCAGAGAAACATCACCTTTCACGATAGTCACAAATAGCATAAAATATCTTGGGGGTAACTCTGAC
The DNA here is from genome assembly GCF_950005125.1 of Chionomys nivalis. Taxonomy (NCBI): domain Eukaryota; kingdom Metazoa; phylum Chordata; class Mammalia; order Rodentia; family Cricetidae; genus Chionomys; species Chionomys nivalis. The sequence continues at coordinate 32,759,006 of NC_080112.1, forward strand.
CAAGGAAGTGAAAGATCTATTTAACAAGAACTTTAAGTCTTTGAAGAAAGAAATCGATGAGGACACCCGAAAATGGAAGGATCTCCCTTGCTCTTGGATTGGGAGGATCAACATAGTAAAAATGGCAATTCTACCAAAAGCAATCTATAGATTCAATGCAATCCCCATCGAAATCCCATCAAAATTCTTCACAGATCTGGAAAAGACAATAATCAACTTTATATGGAAAAACAAAAAACCCAGGATAGCCAAAACAACCTTATACAATAAAGGATTGTCTGGAGGCATTACCATCCCTGACTTCAAACTCCATTACAGAGCTACAGTATTGAAAACAGCTTGGTATTGGCATAGAAACAGAGAAGTCAACCAATGGAATCGAATAGAAGATCCTAGCTTTAACCCACAAACCTATGAACACCTGATTTTTGATAAAGGAGCTAAAAGTATACAATGTAAAAAAGAGAGCATCTTCAACAATTGGTGTTGGCAAAACTGGATGTCAATCTGTAGAAGAATGAAAATAGATCCATATCCATCACCATGCTCAAAACTCAAATCCAAATGGATTAAAGACCTCAATATTAGTCCAAACACACTGAACCTGATAGAAGAGAAAGTGGGAAGTACTCTACAACACATGGGCACAGGAGAACACTTCCTACGTATAACCCCAGCAGCACAGACATTAAGGGCATCATTGAATAAATGGGACCTCCTGAGACTGAGAAGCTTCTGTAAAGCAAAGGACACTGTCACTAAGACAAAAAGGCAACCCACTGACTGGGAGAAGATCTTCACCAACCCCACAACTAAAATTAAATTCTTTGAGATGGATGAAGGACAGATATGAGAGCAAGGAAATAGTTAATCTTGATTGAGAAAGCCATTATGTGGTTAGCAAGAAACCTGGCTCTAGAAAATTTCCCAGGAATCCACAAAGATGACCCAGATAAGACCCTAAGCAACAGAGGAGGAAGTGCCTGAACTGGCCTTGCCCTGTAGTCAGACTGAGGATTATCTTAAACATCACCATAGAACCTTCGTCCAACAATAGATGGAAACAGAGGCAGAGACCCTCATCAGAGTACTGGACTGAGCTCCCAAGATCTAATTGAAGAGTGGAAGGAATGAGAGTATGAGCAAAGAGGTCAAGACTATAAAGGGTTCCTCCACTGAAACAGTTTACTCGAACTAATGGGAGCTGGACTGGGAAGGACCAAGCATAGTACCAAACTAGTTCCTCTGAATTTGGCTGACAGATGTATGGTTGGGACAGATTGAGGGGCCACTGGCAGTGACACTGGGTTTTATCCCTACAATATATACTGGCTTTGGGGGATCCTATTCTCTTTGGATGTATACCATGCTCAGCCTAGATGTAGTAGGGAGGGCCTTGGACCTTCCACAAAGCCAAGTGCCTTACCCTCTCTTATGATCAGAGGGGGTGGGGTGGGAGTGTGTGTGAAGGGAATGGGAGGAGGAGCGGGAGTGGGAATTTGAATTGGTATTTTTTTAAAAAAATAATCTAATAAATTTTTTAAAAACCTATACCAGCAGTCAAATATTAAACTTTTTTTCCTGTAAGATTGGAAACAGTGCAAAGATTTCTATGGTTACAGATCTTATTCCATAGGGCATAAAAGATATAGTGAAATAACAACCCCCACCAAAAATAGAAGAAATGATAGACTTTGAACTAAAAGTAAATGAAACTGTCCCTATTTTCAAATGATGCTATATAGAAAGCTCAATCCACTTAGAAAAATTGGGGAGGGGAGAATCTCTCTAAAAGTTTCATATAGCTTATCAGTTTCATGAGCTCACAGGATATAGGCTCATCATACAGAATTCAATCATATGGTTTTACAATAGCAGACATTTGGAAACCAAAAGCAAAATCACAAGACCACTCTCCAGAGCAGGCCTCATCCCTTTGTGCATTTGGATAGCACAAAGTAGACTGATGTGTTTTAAAAAAGAAAACGTAATGCAAACTTGGTACGTATAAAATGGTGAGAAGATCTGGAAGGAGCTGGAGTGAATATGACCAAAATATATTATATGCATTTCTCAAGGGATTCGAAATTCAAAATAATTTGAAACAACATATTTTGAACTGGATTAAAAGTCATATAAAATTGTATATTAAAATGTGTAAAATTCAAAAAGGGTATAAATTAATTAATAGGCTCACTACATTTGTGAATAAGATTCACTGTGATAAGGATGCTGGGTTTCCACATATTGATCTACAAGTTTAACATTATTTATTTCCTAGAAAGTTTCTTGTTGACATAAACAACCATATTCCAATTTATTTTTTTTTTGAGATAAGGCTTTTCTGTGTAGCCCTGGCCGTCCTAGAACTCTCTTTGTAGTACAGGCTAGCCTCAAACTCATAGAGATCTGCCTGCTTTTGCCTCCTGCATGCTAGGATTAAAGGTGTGCTCCACAACCCAGCACATATTAGAAAATTTATAAGAAAAAAGAAATGAATTTAAATGGCTAAAACAGATCTTGCAGAGAATTTAAAGACAAAAATATGAGCTGATAACTGACTCTGTAGTTATACTAATCATGGCAGTGTGTTACTGGAAAGTGAGTGATCAATAAATAGGTCAATTCAACGGAGTACAAAAATAGAGCAACACGAATACACTCAGTGGGTTTTTGACAAATGTACAAAAACAATTTGATGGAAGAAAAATATTTTAAATTACTTTATTATTATATATGTGTGTGCTGTTTGCTTGTATGCTTCTATGTGTACTGGTGTACCATCTACAGTGCTCACAGAGGTCACCAGATAGCATTAGACCCCTGTGATAGAGTTACAAATGATTTTAAGTCACTATGTGGGCACTGACTATTAAACCAGGTCCTCTGCAACAGTGGCCAGTACTCCTAACTGACTCAACTCTATCAATGGAAGAAAAATATGTTTAACAAACTATACTGAGCATGATACACTCAACCTGATCCACTATTTACAAAACTTCAAGTGAATTTAAATGTTCACTGTAAAATATAAAACTATGGTATTATTAAAGGCTATCTTTAGAACTTAGTACAAGACAAAGACTTAGTGCTTAAACATGACACCACAAGTATCTTTCATTCAAACATATTAATAATCTGGATTTGATCAAGGTTAATTTGTTAAAAAAAAAGCTAAAATGACAACCTTTACATTGAGAAAAAATATTTACAAAACCATTTATCTGACAAGTCTCATTTCTTAAATACATTAAAAAGACTGTCAAAATTCACTAGATTCCTTTTTATAAGGAATTATAGATGATACAGGTAGGAATAATTACATGAAAATTTATTAAATCATCACACAATAGATAAAGTCAAATTAAAGCAACAATGACATGTCCCCACTTACTTTTTAGAAAGCAAAGATAGCACTAGTAATAATATCAAATGCTGTCAGTGATATGAAAAAATTTGACTCTTCATACATTGTAAATGTGATCGTTACAGTGGTACACTCTAAAAAATTTGTCCCAGAATTTTTCTCAAAACTGAGCATGTACTTACGTGATCCAGCAATCACATTCCTAAGTATTATCTCAGAAAATACATACAATTACATGAAAACTTCTATTAATACAATTTATAGCAAAATAGTAGAAAAAACTCAAATGTCCTTTAGTGGGTAGAGTTGAAAAGTTGTAGTACATACGTACACTATAACACCACACAGCAATACAAAGGAATGAACTCATTATATATGCAGCCCAATTTAATTTTATGGATACTATGCTTAGTGAAGAATATCTCAAAAAAGTCTCACTGGCACAAGTTCATTTATATGACTTCCTTGAAATAACACAAATGTAAATTCAAGAGGATAGTATAAGGAAGACTTTTTTAATATACTGGCACAGTTTTCTATTCTGTCTATAGTGGTAGATATACTAAACTACAAAGGAGAATAAACGTATCTATATAGAAATTCAAATACATGTAGATTAACAAAACTATGAAAATTGGAAAAGTAGGCTATGTTTGAAAATCTACTTTGCTGTTATTTACTTTAATTCAATTTAATTTGTATGTGTGTTACTTGGAGTCAAACCCAGACCTCCACACATGCTAGGAGTGCTTTACCACTGAGCTATGTTCTAAGTCATGGTGTATATTCTTGTTAAAGCTAAAGTGACTAATGCAGCTTTATGAGATGTCCCTTTTAAGGGAAGCTCAAGGATGGTTACATGGACTATTTTGTATTCTTTTTGAAACTGTCTGAAAGTTTCTAATTTCTTCCAAAGAAACACTCTTTAACATGTAACTATGAGGAAATGTCACATTCTTGAACAAATATACAAATCTGGGATATTTTCTGGGACTCTACAAAGGCTTTCAGGTACCAGATGCTATGGGATTTACCCCAAGACCATCCATTATGAATACTTCTGGCTTCTGTGCAAAAATAACAAATTATTTTGGCAGAATTAAATAATGATTTAGTATAAAAGTTCCTTATAAGCATTTGTCATTTTACCTTTCCAACCTGATCTCCATCTATCCATCCATACATGCAGTTTGACAGGGTAAATGCAGTGAACTAGTTTCTTTCCTTGAACAGAATGAATGCCATTTTAACTCAGAGTCTTCTTATAGCTCTTCTTTTTCAGAAAGGCAGTATCTCCCATTATTCACTACTTAAACTCAGAGTCTCTTGCTTGTTTTGGGACCTGATCCTGGTTACACAAAATTATTTGCTTCCTCTGTATCAAAGAACCTAACACATTTTAATACATAGATTTTTTATTAAAACTGCCCCTGAGATCCTAAGTTACCACTGGTGGGGTCTCTATCCTACTTATTCCTAAAGCACAGCACATGGAAGTCATGCTCAGTAGATCTTTTTGATGAATTTAGTTTAAAGTAATTAAAATAGATAACTTTTTTACTTTACCAGTTGACACGAGTATTCTATATGAATGAAAAAGATTTGGAGATAATAAAGTAATGAAAACATGGATCATTTCCTTCTACAAAAAATGTTAACAGAAGCCAAAATTCTATTAATGGCTTGGATTAGATGATACTTAGCACAGAAACAAGAAAGGAATGAAATCTTTGTAAAGAGAAAAGCAAGAATTAGTGTTATCCCACAACCTCTAGGGAACACTTCTGCATTGTTGGTGGGAATGCAAGCTAGTACAGCCCCTTTGGATGTTAGTGTGGCTATTTCTCAGAAAATTAGGAAACAACCTTCCTCAAGATCCAGTAATACCACTTTGGGTATATATCCAAAGGATGCTCAATCATGCCACAAAGACATGAGCTCAAATATTTTCATAGCAACATTGTTTGTCATAGCCAGAACCTGAAAACAACCTAAATGCCCCTCGACTGAAGAATGGATAAGGAAAATGTGAAACATTTACACAATGGAGTACTACACAGCAGAAAAAAATAATGACATCTTGAATATTGCAGGCAAATGGATGGAGCTAGAAAACATCATTTGAGTGAGGTAACCCAGACCCAGAAAGACAATTATCACATGTATTCAATCATAGGTGGTTTTTAAACATAAAGCCAAGAAAACCAGCCCACAAATATCAATCCCAGAGAACTTAGACAACAATGAGGACACTAGGAGAGACATACATAGATCTAATCTATATGAGAAGTAGAAAAAGACAAGTTCTTCTGAGTAAATTGGGAGCATGGGGACCTTGGGGGAGGGTTAAAGGGGAGGAGAGAGGCAGGGAGGGGAGCAGAGAAAAATGTACAGCTCCATAAAAATCAATAAAAAAGAGTTAGTGCTATCCAATAAAGGTTCATGATATGTAGGTAAGAGGAACATGAAGCTGTGGAGACACTGTTAAACACAATGTTATTTCACTTAAAAATCTGTAAGTTCAAGCTGGTCATTGTCCTAAAATAAATCATTGGGTGATGGAAAATGGATACAAGGTTTTCAGAGTATACACAAACACATACACAAACATACATGCACGTGCACACATGCACACAAAACACACACATACACACATGGAAGGGAGAAGAGAGAAAAAGAGGATGTCTCCTCTCAGACATCAAGAAGGATCAGAATTTTGAAATGATTCTTAAAGTAGAAGTCCACAGTGTGAGAGATAGTGATGCAAGGGGGATAAGTACAGTTAGACAGGAAAACCTGGTATGCTTTAAGTTCACTATAGGCATTCTAGTTTACTGTAGGGTTAAGGAAGTAGGATAGTGGTGTAAGGGAAATCAATGAGGCATATACTATAATGAGTTGAATGAGATTTTCTTGATCATTGAAACTAACTTCTTCATTTTCTAGCTGAACATAATATTATGTATCTTCTTTGCCCATACAGGACTATCTCTTTTATCCTCAGGGGCTATAAGGAACCCTAAGAAGGGCACCTTGATATCATTACCATTACAATTCTGCTTACAACAGTAGCCAAGGAATGTTCTCTTCTCTATTTCCTGGTTGAGGTAAAGTAATGAAGATGAACTAAACAGGCAACTACCAAGACTGATTCATGTGACCAGTGCCTGGGTCAGGGAAAAATGAAAACAACTTTACATAATCCCAGAATATGCTGAACAATCAGACTTACATATTATCACAAAAGGTTTGCTTTCCCCTCATATCTCAACTCTAAAACTACTAATCTGGATGTGTCCAGGGTCATACCTGAAGTCTCAGCCAGCTGCCTTTTCATGACTCAGCCAGGCTTGAGCACAATGATCACATACATACTCTGCCATATGTGGGGGCCCCAAAATGTGATCCTATTTCCACTTTGTCTGAAGGTGTGAGAGTTTTAGGTTGCTCAGAATTGTTAACAAAAACTAGGGCTACACACCATGACATAAGTGTGGCTACTTGGTTCTTTTGACATTAAGATGGCCCATACAGTTGGATCCACTCCACCCTGACCAATCATCAGGATATTCAAGCATCCTTCTGCTGGCTTCTTCCCCCTGTTGTATTGAGGTATAAAGTGTATGGAAATTTAAATGCAGGCAAATTTCAGTATTCACTGAAACTCTCTCCCAGTACTGTCCTATGTTCTCTGTTTTATTAATTTTACTTGTGTCCTCGTAATCTTTACTATTTTTCTAGTCCCCATGCCTCTACCCTGGTAAGTGGTATTTTTGTCAGAGCTGGTCTCTGACAGTCATCAGTATTGTTCTACTGACATAACAGAAGGTCTTGACATATGCAGATGCAAATTCCACAAATAACAAATTCTCAAGTTACATTTTATATAATAACCAGATATTCTGTTAATTTTTTTGGTGTGGGAGGGGGTTGAAACTAGAATTTGGGAATGAGTCTGAACAGATGAAACCAGATATTCCTGCCAATGATGTCACAAGCTCAAAAATCCTCTGTTAAGAGCATAGTCAACTCCCCCCCAAAAAACATACAGGACTGGACAGATAGCTCAGCTGTTAGGAGTACTTGCTCTTGCAGCAGACCCAGATTCAATTCCAGCACCCACATGGTGGCTTACAAACATCTGTAAATGCAGTTTCAGGACATCTGACACACTCTTGCCTCATTGGGCACAAGACACAGTGTAGTACATATACATGCATGCAGGCTAAACACTCATACTCATAAAATAAATATTTAAAAATTCATGTGATCTATGAGTAAGAGGCCTTGTTATAAAAAAAATTGTTTTTTCTATCAATTCCACTACTATTTGACTGAGAAGGCACATTTGATGGTGCAATGAAGCAATTTCTTTCTGCCAAAACCTGGTGTTTGCTTATTGGTTTCTATGCATGCAGAGCACTGAGTCTTTGCTCTATAACACTTCCTTAAATTTCATAAAGGGCACATCTTTGTTTCCAGTCTGCTTCTGTGATCTAGTTTGGAAAGAACAAGATATTTGCTTTTCATTTTAACCTTGCAGTTGGCATTAAACTGAGCTATTTCACTCTTTATTATCACTATATTTTACCATTTGAAGGAAGAATAATTTTCACCAAAAACTGAAGCAAATGCTACTTGTTTGTAAACTAGTAAAATGGTTCATCTTTATCCATGGGGACACATTCTTTTTTTTGGGGGGGGGTTATTTTTTTTTATTAATTAATTTATTTAATTATTAAAGATTTCTGCCTCTTCCCTGCCACCACCTCCCATTCCCTCCCCCTCCCCCAATCAAGTCTTCCTCCCTCCTCAGCCCAAAGAGCAAGGAGATTTCTCTGCCCTATGGGAGGTCCAAGGACCACCCACCTCCATCCAGGTCTATTAAGGTGAGCATCCAAACTACCTGGGCTCCCACAAGCCATTACGTGCAATAGGATCAAGAACCCATTGCCATTGTTCTTCAGTTCTCAGTAGTCCTCATTGTCCGTTATGTTCAGCGAGACCGGTTTTGTCCCATGCTTTTTCAGACCCCGGCCAGCTGGCCTTGGTGAGTTCCATCAGGCAATGAAAGAAGACAGAGACAGAGACCAACATTGGAGCACTGGACTGAAGTCTCACGATCCAAAGGAGGAGCAGAAGGAGAGTGAGCACGAGCAAGGAACTCAGGACCGCGAGGGGTGCACCCACACACTGAGGCAAAGGGGATGTTCTATCCATGGGGACACATTCTAAGAACTCCAGTGGATCTCTGAAAGCACGAATAGTATTGAAACTCTAGGTATATTATGCCTTTTCCTATATGAACATAGGGACATAAACTTTGCTTTGGAAATTAGGTATACTAAGAAACTAGCAACAAAAACTAATAATAAAAAGAACAATTCTTTTCATTTTTAGTTTTGTTTGATTGTTGAGACAAATTTACAAGGATTTTCCAGCTTCTACGTCTTGAGTGCTGGGATGAAAAGTATGCACCACCACACATGGCAAAAAGAACTTCTTTTAGTAAACTATGTACTGATGTGGGATGTCTTATTTGTTTCAGATTTCACTTGACTATATGTAACTCTAAACACAGAGGGGGAAGTGTGAAGAAAGAGGAACTACACTATTTGATTTTAAATTTTCTAATACATTTTATGGTCAGATACAAATAACATTTTCCCCCAACATGTTAAGAAATATTTTTGTCAGATCCTGGCTTGGTATATAGTGTCTGAAATGGAGACCTCTGCTGCTGGGCTGTAATCAGGATGCACCTGCAGCACTGCTTTTATTTCTGCCACAAATGCAAAATTATGCTATTTCTCACAGCAGGTTTTCTGTATTAGGACTCCCCACCAGCCAAAAAGGATGAAATTTCAGCAAGCTAGCAAATGAAAGCATGTATGTCTTATGAGTACAGTGGAGAGAATGTCTTTTATTAATATTTGTTCACTTTAAACATTTTAACTCAGAATAGGAACAAATTAAGGTCATGAAAATATTGTGTGCATTTTAATTTAACAACCTTGACATCAAATCATTAAGAAATACAGCGCTTCATTAGCATTCAGAAGTTTAGTCTCATATTCAAAGGACTGATATATCAGCCAACCTAAGATTAATATATTTTTTCTTCTTTTGCCCCTAATGGTGTAGGTGATCTCAACATTTTTCAGACATATTTTGATATCGGTATAAAATCCTTTAATGGATCTCACACTGCTTTTTTTATTTCTCTGTTGTTGTGATAAAACACTGACCAAAAACAACCCGGGTAGGAAAGGATTTATTTTATCTTACAGCTTGTAGTCCATTGTGAAGGGAAGATATTCAGAGACATGGCTCAAGGCAGGGCCTGGAGCAGAGACCATGGACTATGGCTGCTTACTTCTTACACAGCTCAGGACCATTTGCCCATAGATAGATAGCGCCACTTACTGGGAGATGGGACCCTCTCACATCAATAATTAATGAAGAAAATGTTCAAGACTTGCCCACAGGTCGATATGATGAAGGCAATTCCTCAGTTGAATCTCTTTTTTTCCAAGGTTATTCTAGTTTGTGTCAAGTTGACAAAAAAGTAAGCAGCACACATATAGTAACATATCTCAAATATTAACATTAAGTCTATTTAAAATGACAAAAGAGTGTAGAGTGTGTCTCAATGATATAGCACTTACCTATCATAAATAAGACTATGTGATTCTGTCCCAGCAGAACACACACACACACATGCATACACACATGCAATCATAACAGTAGTTGCAAAAATCTTAAAGATTAAATGAGATAGTAAACTAGAGTGTATACACTAACATGGGTAATTTCTACAGTTATTAGAAATAAATTTGATAGTTATGCTCTCCATAGCAAGGTTCTATTCTTTTATTCATCCAAGAAACATTTTTAGATGATCCACAATGTGCCAAAAAATTCCACTACATACTAAGACTCACAGGTGACCAAAGCACAGTTCCTGTCTATATGCAGTTTCATATTAATTGATCAATAAGCTATATAAATGTGTAAGAAAAGTTTTGCTAAATCAGTATCATGCAAGAAAAGCACAGAGTAATATGAGAGCCTGCAGCAATGTAGCAGATGAGAACAGTGGTGCACAGATAGAAGGGGATGACTGAACTTCAGATTATCACTCCATTAATGATGTAGTTTTATTGTTTTAATTGAAAAATGTTTCATTCCAATGATTATATTTCTTTATATAGCATGTTATCTAACATGTTCAATGGGAAGAAACAATGCATAAACCAGAAAATTAGATGAATTATAAATTGAGTTTTAGTTTAGATATTATGAAATGAGGATTAATATATACCTTCTATTCAACATGTTTCTAATAGTTACAGAATTTTATTTGGAGCTTTAAAGTTTAAACTTAAGAGGTATTTGGTGGGACATGCAGCTCTGTGGTATCTGCCTTCTGTGCATAGCATCCTGAGTTCAACCCCCAACACAAGAAAGAAAAAAAAAGGGAAGGAAGGAAGTAAAGGGAGAAGAAATGGAAAAAAAATGAAAGCTAGATAGTTTGACGCATAGTCTTCATTTCAAAACTTTATCCTGTTTTACTTTTATTGCCGTTTTTGGTGTTAGCAATTGAATCCAGGGTGCCTGCATACCACACAAACTCTACTACTGAGCAATCGGCCCCAGCCCCTATGTTAGCACTTTTTAAATTTTCAAGGCCAAAAGTCCTCAACCTAAATTCTCCTAGGAAATTTCTTCGACAGATCATGATATTAACCAATGGCATGTATATTAGGAGATGTTGCTCGCATCTACCTACAAAGCCAACAGTTTCCTTTACAGGAAGGACAACAAATTTACAAATGGATTGACTTAGAAATGCAAAGGCACAGAAGCTACACAACTGCCTTCCTTTCTCATCAAAACAAAACCCAGGAAGTATGATGGACCATTTATTTCTCCAATACTCCAAATCTTCAATGATCAAACTACATCCCAGCTTACTTCCTGGAAAAGTCACACTGACTGTATTAGGACAGCATAAGAAACCAGAGACACAATCTGCTCTTCACATTAGTGGACGATTTTAATTGTTTATTTTGTCACAGTCTTCTGGGACTGTCAGCAAGAGCTGGGTCTTTCAGGTGAAGTGGAGCGGTATTACCCTGGAAGCCTGTGAATTCGGAGGGAACCGGTAACTGTCAAGAAGCTGTTCCACTACTTTGTATGCTTGTACGACGAGGTACCATTAGGAAAAGCCTCATAAAGCTGTTGCAGCTGTGTTATATAAAAAGGGAGATAATTTAATAGAAAATGTCATCCTTTGCAGAATGCTGATTGCCTATTTCTTTCTGTAAAGACTTCTCATCAGAGGGGCTCCAGCAGCTGTGAGAAGGCATCCTGTCACTGATGTTCCCAGACATCCCATCCTGGCAAACAGAGCTCTCCGTGGGCTATTTGGTATCCCAAACATTCTGATGTCGTTTCCTATTTTGTTTCTCCTTTTCATACTCCACTGTATGGAATGTGGAATATTTCCTTTTTGTGAAAGCAGAGCAAAGATTTGCTCCTTGACACTAGCATCTGACTGTAAACAAGACAAGCATTTGCTGAGGACATGATGCTGAGGTTTCTGTCATACTGAGGACCAAGGAGGCAGAAAACCATTACACTTCCATAATCCTGTAACACTGAGAATTTACCCTTAACAGATGGCAGTCATTAGAAGTGACTACAGGGCATAAGTCTTCAGAGGCTAAAAATTTTCCCATTCAAGAAGAGAAATTTCACAGAGAAGAGGTTTTATTATCATGTTCAAATTCTTCTTCTTCTTCTTCAAAGTTCTATTTTCTCAAAATCAGAATTAAAAAGGTAATTGTGTCATAAATTTCACTCACTGGATTTCAGAAATATAAGCTATGTATCTTTGTTGAGTTTAACATTACACCATAGCACTTCTTAAAGACTATATATTCAGCAATTTAGAGTTTATTATCACTAAAGGGATAATAATTTATACCATTTCTATGTAAAAAAAATGCTTCAGTATAAATCTTACACAAGCTGACACAGTCCAAACCACAGATGTTTCATGCAAAAAGTACGTGTCCATGCATTCCTTCCATAAATATCAGTTGACATTTCCTATGTGCTGGATGCTATTGCAAGTGCTGAAGATTCAATTATGACCAAAAAACCCTCCTATTTTAAAAGTAAAGCATCCCCATTAAACACACACTTCCTTAACCCACATGCATGTACACACACACACATTGCTGGAGTTCAACAAAAGAATGAAATGGTTTGTTATTTCCTTCTGAAACATGCCCTTAAAAGATCAGTTTTCTTAAAACATTTTAAATGTCATATTCTATAGTCTTTGAAAAATCTGAAGAATATCTATCCATCTGATATATATCTAGGTACATCTAGAAAACCTAAATAACATGACTACAAGCTTGACTATTATAGATGACTTCTATTAACTGTATCTTAACTATACATTACATTTTTAAATGAGCTGCACAAACACAATACCTTAATCAAGAACAGAAATAAACATATAACAAAATTGACCTTAAATTTGTATCAATAAACCAGTGCAAATCTCTATAGCATATTTCCCTTTATTTTTATTTATTTTTTATTGATTTTTGTTGAGCTCCACATTTTTCTCTGCTCCCCTCCCTGCCTCTCCTCTCCCCTTCAACCCTCTCTCCCAAGGTCCCCATGCTCCCAAAATTTACTCAGGAGATCTTGTCTTAATAGAATATGGCATTTAAAATGTTTTAAGAACTTAAGACTTTTTATGACAATGCTCCTGGCAGCAATAATCTACTTCAAGAGGATGATGGACATTGAAGAGGCTCCTTATGGAGTTTGCTAGCCATTTGGACAAGAAAGTGCTCTTGCCTGGACTGCTTGATCTTATGCTGTATGAACTGGACATTCAGACCCACAGAAAAATGACTGCTGAACTTGCCTAAAGGTGAGACCATCTTTTGGGGTTCCTGTTTCATGAAAGAGTCTGCCAGACATTCTTCAGGACACATAAAAAACTAACTGACAAACTGCCAATATAGGTGGAGCCGTCTTTGAAATTTCCTACTTCATGAAAAACTCTGCCACATACTATGAGCCTGTAGGCTGCAAATGGGTGCTCCAATGTTACAGAAGAACTTTGTGTTGTGGAGCTGTGGGCAGCTTCCCGCCTCGCAGCTCCTGGCCACTGGCTGGTTTTATACCCGAAATAACGACACACAAACTGTATTCATATAAACATTGCTTGGCCCATTTGCTCTAGCCTCTTATTGGCCAATTTTCACATCTTTGATTAACTCATTTCTAATAATCTGTGTAGCACCAGTCTTATCCGGAAAGATTCAGCATGTCTGACCTGGCGGCTTGCTTCATCGCATCTGCCCTAGAGAGGAGCGGCATGGCATCTGTATGAGGCATCTTACCTAACTTATTCTTCCTCCCAGCATTCTGTTCTGTTTACTCCACCCAGCTATGTTCTAACCTACCAGGGCCAAGCAGTTTCTTTATTAATTAACCAATGACCTTCCTCCATCAACTTTGGATGACTATCCAGGCAGTGAAACATCTCTGTCAATTCTAGTTTTGGAAGTTGCTTGCAATGAACTTACTGTTTACTTAGGTAATATTATATCTTTCTGGAATATTTGATGGAATTGAAGAAGAGATAATTATATTTATAGTTTTCCTTAGTTATGAGAAAAGATAAAGTAAATATAAATATTGTAGTTGTAATTCTTGCTTGAAAACCTGTTCTGCTATGTTAATGTTAAAAACTTTGCATTTAGACAGAAAAAGAGAGAGAGTGTATGTGTGTGTCCAAGATGTCTCAAGCAAATCCTACAGTCTCAAGCAAAAGAGTCGACCAACAATTTCAAAGAACATTCCCCCTTTGAGCCTTTAAGAAGATTGCAGTCCTCATGCAGTCCCAACTGATACCTTGATGGTAGCTTTGTGAAAATCTTTAGGGAGATCCCTATTCATTCAGGCCTAGACTCCTGACTCACAGGAAAACATGATAATAAATATGTGATGTTTTGATTTGATTTGCCATAGTGTTGTTATGGGTAGTCCACTAGCGATGACCACTTAGACACAGTTTATAGCCAATTGAAAGTCTTTATTTCAGCCATAAGAAACAACATCCACCTAGGTATTCAGAACGTGGGATTTTTTTATGGCAGAAACCACACCCAGGCATCTGGCTTGGCCACTACAGGAGGCAGGGGGCTTTGAAGGGTAAGTAGTTTAAAGCAAGCAGTTTTAACAGAAGCTAAGGCAAGTGGTTAGCTGGAGGGGATTCTGTACAAATGGGGTTTAATAGAAACTAAGGTAGGTTAGTTAGGACATCTTACCTTTGGTTCCTAGAATGGGGTTGGGTAATTTTCTATGAGATTCTCCATTAAGGAGATCAGATTCTAGTTAAACCTGGAATGGCTTTGGCAAGAATAAAAGATGGAGGAACTTCTGCACTGTCTTGCCCCGTCACAGGTTCAAGAGGAAAGAGGCAGTAGAGGATAAGGAGTTCATTAGTAATGTTATTTAACCCCATAACAGAAGACATGGGCATGGGCAATAGCGTGGCAAAGACTGAAAGTTGAGTTCAGTCCCCAGGACAAGAGAAGGACAGCATGCCAGAGCTCTGAAGGAAATCTGAGCCTGTGTGGCTGAAGTGGAAGCTGCTTCTCACAGTTCTGACTATGGCAAAGGTTCACAGGAGGACCACCCAGGCTCTCTGAGTCCCAAGCAGTAAGCAGGGAAGGAACAGACAACAGGATGTGGTTCCCCTTTGACTTAATTAAGTCCCAGGTGAGAAATCCTGGCACCAAAAATTCTTCTGGCTAACAATTGACAGACAATGTCTCAGCAAGGTGCCTGTCAGTGTTTGTGAAAACAGGAGCACTGTTGCAAAGCGGCCAGACTAGAACATTTCACTCTTACACTAAGTCTGTTATTTGTCTGCTATTTGGCAGACAAAATTAACAGAGTTGTCACCCCGCTTTTGAGTCAGACACACAATTATCATTGTAAAAATAAAATAACTCGGATTTATTTTTTTGGATAATTGGTGGTTGTTTTCTCTTTTCAGAAATGTTTTCAAGACTATTGTATCATTTGGTCACATAATTGGTTGATGCTAATGTCACACAAATCTTACAGACTACATTAATCTGATGGGCTATGCTGTCACCGAATGAATTAATTTATGAACAAATATGTGATAGTCCCATTTCTGCTCCGCATCTAATGGTGCCACAACTATGGACCCATTTAAATGACTTGTGCTTTACATAATGGAACAAGGCACTGGGAAATTTTCTGACATCCCCTCTTGATTCGTCACTCTAATTCTCTAAAAGGAAAATTTCCCCTCGATTCCCAAATGAGGAAACTGTGGCAGGTTGAGGCAGGACCACGTTCCTCCCCCACTGCATCAACACTGAGCAGAACATCCCACCATAGGGAATAAGTTCCAAAATGCCTAAATCACCAGGGAGAGGTCCTGGTCTCACAGCCAGGAGTCCCTCAAACAGGCCAAGCTACACAACTGTAGCCCATATGCAGGGAGCTTAGATCTGTCCCATAAAGGCTCCCTAACTGACGGGCTAGAGTCTGAGAGTTTCCACAGCTCAGATGAATTGTCTCTACGGGTTTTCCCACCATGATCTTGAATCCCTCTATCATCTCTTCTACTGGACTTCGGGAGCTCCGCCCAGTGCTTGGCTGTGGATGTCTGCATCTGCTTCCATCAGTTACTGGATGAAGATTCTATGATGTCCTTTAAGGTAGTCACCAATCTGATTACATGGAAAGGCCAGTTCAGGTACCCTCTCCACTATTGCTAGGAGTCTTAGCTAGGATTCCCGTGCATTTCCCCAGCACCAGACTTCTCCCTAACCCCCAAATGGTACCTTCTACCAAGATGTGTCTTTCATTGTTTTCCCTCCCGTGTCTCTCCCCCAACTCTTTTTTTCTTCTAATGGCTTTCAAGGACGGTTTCTGGTAAGAGAAGCCCCAGTGGAGGTCTTCAAAAGCAAGAACCCTTTGATGTGAGTTGTAGTCAAAGGAATTCAGCAAGTGATAGAAGCAGGAAGCAATTTGTAGTCAACAGGAAGGAACTCTGAGCAGTTGAGTGTGAATAATGAATGGGGCGCGAAATAGCCAGAGTCAGCAATACAAATTAAATTGTATGTTTGTCTGTTATATGGAAAGCTGTGTGATATAGCAATTACATTATAACAACAAATGATATGTGTACTATTACAACCTTTTTACCTTCTGTGTTTTTCTAAATGAGAAAACTGAAGCTCAAAACAGCCAAGTAACTAGTACAAATTTCCATAGTTAATAATTGGCAGAGTTGACATTTAATCTTCATTTTTTAAGCTTTAGTTCTTTTTATTTTATGTGTATGGACACAGAGAGAGAGAGAGTCACAGACACATACAGAGGACATTTAAAGGGTGATTGAGCTTTGAGAAGACTAATGACTTTCGTGAAATCATGAGCTCTGTCTAGTCTGGCCTGTGTTATTCTGGCATGCGGTGTTTCAGCAGAAAGGCATTTTCCCTAGATGGTGATCTCTTAATGGACAATTTTCTAGCCTCCAGACTTGTGAGTGAAGGTATTTCTGTTCTTAATAAATTTTCCACGTGGTGGTATTGTATTATAATAGCACCAATGGAGTATGACAGCTATTTGTATGTATCATGATGCAGCATATTTTTAAAATGTTGAGAAACAGGCCCACTCACAACAGTAGAACTAAGAAGTAAGTGCCAGTCAGTGGTGGCTCAAGCCATTAACCCCAGGGCTTAAGAGGCAGAGGCAGGTGCAGCTTTGTGTGAGAAGCCTGTCTGGTCCACAGAGTGAGTTCCCGGACTGCAGGTTTGTTACACAGAGAAACACTGTTGCAGATAAAACAAACAAACAAACCAAAACAACCAACTAAGAAGTAAAATCTCACCTGCCAACAGGCCTTGGCAATTGTTATAGGAAAGCCTTGCCCTGGAAAGATAAACACAGAACCAGTAAATAGCTTTAGAATTTGTTTCAGAAAATTCCTTGAAGTCAGTTTATCTGAGACAGCAGTCTACCTTCCTGGGAAACCATTCACCATTCGTTTGTTAAACAGTTCACTTAACAATGCCTGCTTCAAAGCCTGCCTCTTCTAGCCCTGGGCCATTTCATTGCAGTAGGAGTCACGCCTTCACAGGGAAAGCCACACCTTAAAGCAGACCTTTTTTCTGTTTTGACCCCTGCCACCGGTCTACCCAGTTTCCTGTTAGTGCTTAGCATGCTCACTGGACTTCAACCACACTGACACCCTTGAAGTTTCTCAGTTAATTCTGGAAAAGTATATTCACACATCTAGGCTTTAAAATAACTGCACAGTTATTGAGATTTTGTTTAAATGTCTCATTATTATAGTGACTATTCCTAACTGCTGCATGTATATTTAGCCCTCTCAGTCCTGCTTATCAGCAATGTGCTTTCCTCCACTGCCCTTTTCATAATTGAACATATTATAAACATTTGTGGGTGCATGATGTGCATTTATCTGTCTTCCACCAGAATGTAACAGTCATTAGAGATGAAAGGTTGTTATTATATGCCTGAAAGTACCTGAAACGAGATAGGAACCCAATAAATATTTGTGGAATAGCAGAGACAAAGGAATGTCAAGTAAGGGTAGTGTGGGGCGTGACCCTGGAAACGGCAATTTGTGGGCTGGGTTGCCTTGTGTTTGGTTTCAGTATAAACCACACTGTAGAAAGCAGCACCTTCCAAAACTGACCATGTCCCTTCCTTGCTTAAAACCCTGTACAATTTTCCTAGTAGTGAGGAAGAAAACTGAGTGTATGGGACAAATCCATTCTGATGCCTGTTTCTGGAAACAAAGCTTCATTGGACCCAGGCCATGCTCATTTACCAATGTACTGTAGTTGAGTAAAGTTGCAACAGAGAACAAATGCTCTGCAGAGTCTAAAATACTAACAAAAGCTTTCCCCCTGACTCTAGATATTGGCTAAGTAAGTGTTCTTCAGAACTATCTCATACCTTGGAAGGCCTAATAGGTATGACAGAAGAACATATTGTAAAGAGATACTTGTATCTCTCAATCTGACTATCAGATTATAGGACAATTTGACTCCAAAGAAATGGGAATTTCCCCAGGAATCTCATGCTGGGAGAAGTAAAGTATGCCAACCGGATGGGAAACTTTATTCTAGGAAGAAGGTTTTACACAGTTTTTAAAGCTTGATTGGTTACCTTATAGGATGAGACTGAAGCCTAGACAATGAAGAGTTAACGGAGAGTAGGATCATACCCTGCATATAGACTATTTAGACTTGTACGTCCTTGGTTCTATATTGAAATTTTAAGCTCACTTCATGACCCTAAAGATGAATTCTGGTGAACTTTTGGGTCTCTTTGTTCTCCTTCTCAATGTAGTCATGGTGAAGAAATACTCCTTTTCTGTTGTCCACTTTTAATTTGGCCTTTCTAATTGGCTTATTGAGCATGAGTAGCTGGATCTGACTTGGGGCACCAGTTGTGAATCCCAAGTTTCATAGCAAAATAGCATTGTAGGATTTGACTGAGTTTAGAGTTATGCAGCTGGAGACATGACTTAGTGGTTAAGAGAATTGATTGCTCTTCCAGAAGACCCAGGTTCGGTTCCCAACACCCACATTGAAGCCAACAATCACCTGTAATTCCATAGGATCTGATGACCTTCTCTGACTTTCTGGGGGTACTTCTACACTTGTACAGAAGTGTGCTAGGGTTGTAGGGATAGAAAATGAAATAGAAAGGGAGAGATGATGTCACTACATATCTAGGTTGACCTCAAACTCAACATGCAGCCCAACTTGGCCTTAATTAATGGTCTTCCTGCTTCAGTCTCCTAACTGTTGGGGTTCAGGCTATGCTCCATCATTAGAATGGAAGTTAAATTTCAACATGAACTGTAGAGAGGTTATTCAAAACAGTAATTATTTCAAAGTACAAGAACTCTGCTTCAGTGCTGATATTTTGTTGAGCACTGTTATGGAGTCCTTTTCATGAGTTATCAAATTTAATTTTCATGCCATCCTTATATGACAAGCAATGCTTTCCAAGTTTAAGATGTGAAAACTGAGGATCCAACAATTAATGCTTGTCTTAGTCCAGATCTTGCTCTTGAGACAAAATATCCTTACTAAAATCCAGAGCAGACTGCTGCTCAGGCTAAAATAAATTCTGTAGCCCTCCCGTCTCCCTACACTCATGGACACTTGCCGGTGCTCTCTTTGTGAATCTCTAAGTAAGAAACTTCTAGCTGCCTGATTTATCTCTTGGGGAAGTGAGTTTGTAGGCTCAGATACACTGCCAATTCCCTACTCCCTTCCCTACCACCTGCTGAGGAATCCCAGGTCCTACATGCAGGGTCCTGTTACAAAGCCATCTTCCTTCCTTAGAGACCTATGAAAAAGGATATCTTACTACTTTCTGGTGGTCCTAGTTCTCCTTCAGAGCCCTGCTAGGCTACTATCTGACTGTCTGCACATGGCAGACCTTTCTAATATACTTTTTACCTGCAAAGATCAACATAGTAAAAAAAATCCTACCAAAAGCAATCTATAGATTCAATGCAATCCCCATCAAAATCCCAACACAATTCTTCACAGATCTTGAGAGAACAATGATCAACTTAATATGGAAAAACAAAAAATTTGGGATAGCCAAAACAATCCTGTACAATAAAGGAATTTCCAGAGGCATTACCATCCCTAACATCTAACTCTATTACAGAATTACAGTAGCTTGGTATTGGCATATAAACAGAGATGTTGGCCAATGGAATCAAATTGAAGACCTGGATATTAATCCACAAACTTATGAACATCCGATTTTTCACAAAGAAACTAAAATTATACAATGGAAAAAAGCAATCATCTTCAACAAATGGTACTGGCATAACTGGATGTCAACATGTAGAAGAATGAAAATAAATCCGTATATATTACCATGCACAAAACTCAAGTCCAAATGGATTAAAGACCTCAATATAAATCTGACCACACTGAACCTGGTAGAAGAGAAAGTGGGAAGTAGGCTTCAGTGCATGTGCACAGGAGACCACTCCCTAAATATAACCCCAGTAGCACAGACACTAAGAGCAACAATAAATAAATGGGACCTCCTGAAACTGAGAAGCTTCTGTAAAGCAAAGAATGCAGTCAATAAGACAAAAAGGCAGCCTACTGAGTGGGAAAAGATCTTCACCAACCCTACATCAGATAAAGAACTGATCTCCAAAATATATAAAGAACTCAAGAAATTAGACATTAAAATTGTAAATAACCCAATTAAAAAGTGGCATACTGAACTTGTTACGAATTTGCAGTAAGTCCCCAGCAGCTTGCTTTGGGGTCCCATTGAGGCCAGGTCCACAAACCAAGGTGGCTTGTCCCCAGCCATGTGGTGGCGGGCTGGTCCCCGGTGAGCCCAGTGAGCAGGGTGAACAGGCAGCGGGTGGGAGGCACATAAAAAGGCACATCAAACAGAATAGAATTGGATATTTATTAGTTGAGTTATAGAAGGGAAGGAAAAGGGGGAGGGGGAGAGACAGAGAGAGAGAGAGAGAGAGAGAGAGAAGAGAGGAGAGAGGGGACAGAGAGAGAGCCAAGATGACTAAGGAGAGAGAGAGGCTGCAGGGAGTGGGCGTGGCTTGTCTCTTAAAGGGACAGAATATTACAGAATTAAACAGAATTCTCAACAGAAGAATTTCAAATGGTTAAAAGATTCTTAAGGACATGTTCTTCTTCCTTAGCTATCAGAGAAATGCAAAT
Source organism: Chionomys nivalis (assembly GCF_950005125.1). Classification (NCBI taxonomy): domain Eukaryota; kingdom Metazoa; phylum Chordata; class Mammalia; order Rodentia; family Cricetidae; genus Chionomys; species Chionomys nivalis. Next base: position 32,780,222 of record NC_080112.1, read on the forward strand.
CAAAACAACTCTGAGATACCATCTTATACCTGTCAGAATATGAACATCTTGAATTTTGCATGGAAATGATGGAATTAGAAAACACTGTCTTGAGTGATATAACTCAGAACCCCCAAAAATAAATATGGTATGTACTTACTCATACATGAATACTAACCATAAATAAAGGATATTGAGCCTATAGTTTGTGATCCTAGAGAAGCTAAGTAATAAGGTGAACCGAAAGAAAAACATATATAGACCCACCTGGGAATTGGAAACAGACAAGATTGCCTGACAAAATTGGGAGCATAGGGGTAGGGGGTAGAAGGAAGGGGAGAAGGGAAGTGTTGAAGGCAACTTGAGGGAATGGGATATTCAAAATGGAGGAAGGACAGATGTGAGAGCAAGGAAAGAGAAATCTTGATTGAGGGAGCTGTTATGGGGTTAGCAAGAAACCTGGCTCTAGAAAAATTCCCAGGAATCCACAAGGATGACCCCAGCTAAGACCCTAAGCAACAGAGGAGAGGGTGCCTGAACTGCCCTTGCCTTGTAGTCAGACTGATGATTATCTTAAATATAACCATAGATCCTTTGTCCAACAACAGATGAAAACAGAGGCAGAGAACCACATCAGAGCACTGGAATGAACTCCCAAAGTCCAGTTGAATAGTGGAAGGAGTGAGAATATGAGCAAGGAGGTCAAGACCACGAGGAGGAGGAGTTCACCCACTGAGATAGTGTGCCTGAGCTAATGGGAGCTCACCAACTCCAACTGGACTGGGAGTGAACGAGCATGGGATCAAACTAGTCCCTCTGAATGTGGTTGACAGTTTGGGCAGACTGAGGGGCCACTGACAGTGGCACTGGGATTTGTCTCTACTGCATGTACTGGCTTTTGGGAATTCTATTCTCTTTGGATGTATACTTTGCTCAACCTAGATATAGTAGGGAGGGCCTTGGACTTGCCATAGGGCAGGGTGCCTTGTCCTCTCTTAGGATCAGAGGGGGGAGGGATGGGAGGCTGTGTGGTGTGTGGAGGGAGTGGGAGGAGGGGAGGGAGTGGGAATTTAGATTGGTAATTTTTAAAAAAATAAAATAAAATTCTAAAAAAGAAGAAAAATCATCTCACTGTGTCCCTTTAGCTCCACACCCAAGATTTCTAATCCTAGTTCAGATAACTTTAAAATAATGTAAAATGATTTCACACTGTTCTGATGGCTGAATGCTAGAAGGTGTAGTGTCAGGTGAGAACTGCTCCATGCTTGTAAGATGGCACCTTGTGGCTGTGACCTCACATGGCAGAAGGCTAAAGGGAAAAGTTACCTAGATACTTTCTTTCAACCATCTGTATAGGCAGAACTCTTCTGAACAAATCACTTCCTAAAAAGGTATCAGATTTTAGTTCCTGGGGTTGGAGATTAAGTGTCAACATGAACTTGGCGGAAGGGTGCAAACATTCACATAATGGCCTTATTCAAGGACACATAGCTAGACTTTGTTACAGCTAGGGTTAAAATCCAAGTCTTTCCCCCACAAGGTCCACATTCTTTCTGGTTGTAGAATACTGCACCCTAGAAAACAAAGCAAAAGGCATGCTTCTGACTGTTCCAAGAAGGGAGTCTGGGATGATATGAAGTACCTCAGTATGGGGTGGGGGTAGAAATGCAGACTATCATTTAGAATAGAAGGAAAAAATGAGAGGATCCTGTAGAAATCTTCTGGATTTCCTAATAACAAGACGAGGAAGCTGGGGCCCTGAGCTTGCATACTCTCTAAGGAAAACCCTCAAATGAAGGTCGACTGGGACTCAGTAACATCATCCAACCACTGGGTCCAGGATGCCCTGCCTTTGAAATAACTAGAAGCATAGACTCTTGCTACAGATGGTCATCAAGTACCAATCTACAGCTGAGCTGATGGGTTTTAATCTCGAAAGACATGGCATTCTGAAGCGTGCATTTTCAGGGCCATTGGAAAGTCATCTCACCAAGCGGCTTTTAATTTGAATGTAGGAACACAAGGAGACTGAGATCAGTCACATATCTTAAAATTTAATATAAGGGTCCCAAGGGAAGCCTTTGCTGTCCTGTGAAGCCTCTCTCTCTCTCTCTCTCTCTCTCTCTCTCTCTCTCTCTCTCTCCCTCCCTCCCTCCCTCCCTCCCTCTCTCTCTCTCTCTCTCTCTCTCTCTCTCTCTCTCTCTCTCTCTCTCTCTGTCAGTGAGAAGGAAGGAGGGGGAAGGAAGCACTGTGTGTGAGATAAATGACTATGGCTCATTGTTAAATAAAACATTCTGAACATAGAGGTTCTTACCTGCTGAAACAGAGAAGATGACAGTGAGAGTAACCATTAACTGAGGGATTAGGACAGACCAGAAAGCAGGCATACTGCACAGATTCTCTGACTTGACAGGTCTGCCAGGCATGTGCACAGTAATGGAGAAGCATGCTACAATTTCACAGAGCACTTAAAGTAATTTCTTAGAGAATTTAAAATGGATATTTGTTGCACTTACATAAGATACGATTGTGAGCTAAAAAAATGGCTCAGTAGTTAAGAGCACTGGCTGCTCTGGCAAAGGACTTGGGTTTGATTTTCACAACCCACATCAAGTGGCTCAAGCCTGTCTTTAGATTCAGTGCCCTCTTCTGGCACTAGGCACACATGCACACACATGGTACACAGATGTAGATGTACACACAGAGAAAACAGTCACATACGTAAAATTAACTTAAATTTAAAAATTAAAAGCATTACAGTTCCATGGATTTGAAAAAAGTTATAATTGTGAAAATAGGAAAAAATATTTTTCTTGCTAAAATGTATTGATGTTTGCATATTCAATTGAGAAAAAGATTTAAACATTTGCATTACCTCAAATTAAACTATGCCATTATTTATTACTTATTACTTTTTGAAAATGATAGGCAATTGTATCATTTATGTCCCAAATTGGATAGCATTTACATCAGATATGTGTTTAGGGACTTTTTATTTTACAAAAGCAAAGACAAAGGAGGAACAAAAGCAAAATTCAAGAAAAATTAATAGTTTACCATGAATGAGTATTTTTCAAAAAACCTCAGTAATTCTTTCCCCTGTTGCTTTTCACAAAGTGACCAAACAAGAAAGACCCCTCAGCATCTTATATTCGACCTACTATTCTTCAGAATTGCAAGTAAAAAAAAAAAAAGGAAGAAAGAAAGAGAAAAGAACTACAAACAAACATGAGACAGCATCTAATTATTTAGCACAAGCTGTCCTTTAACTTGCTGTAAAGCTTGCTTTAAACTCAAAGTAATCCTCCCACTTCAGCCCCTTGAGTGCTGGAATTGCATGTGTGAGCTAGCACATCATGCTTAGGGGGTCCTTTCCTAATGAATCCTGGAAAAAAGCACTGCAGAACAACTGCAGTCTTCAAGAGCATCATGACTTGGAGTCTGAACTTCTAAAAAAGATGGATAGATACCAACCTAAGTAGAAATTTCTCCAGGTATTGCAAAGTAATTGATAGTAAGTATATGCCAGGGAATAAACACTAATTAACACTGACAACCCTAAGACAGTAAGCTCTTTGCTCAAGATCACATAGCTAGTACTTATCAATATTAGAGTTGGAATGTTACAATTTCAAAAGAATAAGATGTTCTTCAAAACCTGTGGCACTCAAGAATCCCTTGCTTAATAAAACAAGCTCTGGCCCACATATAATTTCCTATCTCTGTTTCCCCAGAACAATTCCCTCAGTTTTGTCCTTAGTTCGGCAACAGAAAACCAATTGTAATCTCCCTTCCTCCTTGCCCATAACTCTTGTGAATCCTACAGACCATCCCTTCCGAAACCTTCCTTCCCCTACTCAACTTCACCCCCCACCTCCAGCACTAGTTGGCAGGCCCTATAAATACACCAGCTGAGGTCACTAAAGCAGGCAATGCACAGCCATAACACTCTCTGAAAATCTAGAGGAAACAGAAACTAAGGAAAAGAACAATCAACCAACAAGGGAAAAACCAGAAATCAGCATTTATGCCTACAATCATTCCAAACCCAGATGCCTAGACACCAGCATAAGAACACAATAAATGGCCAGGGCAATATGTTACCACTAGAACCCAACTATCTTACCTTAGCAAACCTTGAATATTCCAACATATCCGTAGCATAAGAAAAAAACTTTAAAGTCAACTATATGAAGATGACAGAGGTCTATGAAGAGGAAATGAAAGTAAATCTCTTATAGAAATCCAGAAAAGCACAAGCAACTGAAAAAATGAATAAATCTCTTAAAGAAAACAAAGAAAATTCAAATGGTTGAAGGAAAAAAACAAAACTGTTCAAGACCTGAAAATAGAAATAGAAGCAATAAATAAAACAAACTGAGGACATTCTGAAAAAAATGTTAGGAATTCAAACAGGAACAACAGAGGCAAGCTTCACCAACAGAACACAAATGGTAGAAGACAGAATCTCAGATGTTAAAGATATGAAAGAAGAAATGGACACAGTGGTCAAAGATAATGTTAAATATGAAAAATTCCTGACACAAAAACATCCAGGAAATCAGGGATATACTATGAAAAGACTAAAGCTAAGAATCATAAGAATAGAGGAAGGAGAAGAGTCCAAGTTCAAAAGCCCATAAAATATTTCAGCAAAATCATACATTAAAATTTTCCTTACCTAAAGAAGGAGATGTCAATCAAAGTTACAAGAAGCAAAGAGAACATCAATTAGACTGGAACAAAAAAAAGCCCTGGTAAAATATTGATCAAAACACTAAACATACAGAACAAAGAATGAATATTACAAGCTGTAAGAGAAAAGGCCAAGTATCATATAAAGACAGACCTATTAGAATTATACCTGACTTCTCAATGCAGACTCTGAAATCCAGAGGGACCTGAACAGATGTGTTGCAGACTCTAAGAGACCACAGATACCAGCCAAGACTATAATTCCCAGCAAAATTTTCAACCACCATAGACAGAAAAAATAAGATATTCCATGGTAGAATTAAATTTAAGCAATATCTATCAACAAACCCAACATTACAGAAGATGTTAGAAGAAAAAGTCCCACCTAATGTGGGTAACTACCCCCATCAACACAGAAAATAAGTGAATAATTTCACACCAGCAAAACCAAAAGCAAGGAAGCACACACATACACACCTCCAATGAAACCACCACCACCACCAAAAATAACATAACAAGAATCAACAATCATTGATCATTGTTCTAAGTATCAATGGTCTCAATCCCCCCCCAAAAGACACAGATGAACAGAATGGGTATGAAAACAAGTTTCATCTCCCTGCTGCAGAAAAGAAATACACTTCACCATCAAGTATTGACATCACCTCAGTGAAAAGGTAGGAAAAAATATTTCAAGCATATGGACCTAAGGAGCAAGCTGGTATAGCCATTTTAATATCTAACTAAATAATTTCAAACAAATATTAATCAAAAGGGGTGATGAAGGCCACTACATACTCACCCAAGGAAAACTCTACAAAGAGGACATAACATTGCAATTCTTAACATTTTTGCCCACAAAACAAAGCAGTCTAAGTTTGTAAAAGAAACACTACTGCAGCTTAAATCACATATTGACACTCATACAATGATGGTGGAAGACTTCAAAACCCCACTATCGCCAATGAACATGTCATCTAGGCAACAAATAAATGAAGAAATACTAGACATAACAGATATTATAAGTCAAATGCACCTAACATATTTCAGAACATTTTAGCTAACCACAAACAAAAGTACACTTTCTCAACACTTTATGGAACATTCTTCAAAACTGACCACATGCTCAGACACAAAGTAAGTCTAACAGGTATAAGTAAATTGAAATAACTTTCTGCATCCTATTAGACCAACACAGATTAAAGCTGGATATCAATAGTAACAGAAACAACAGTAGGCTTACAAACTCATGAAAACAGAAAAACTCTCTACTGAATGAAAATGGGCCAAGACAAAAATAAAAAAGAAATTAAAGACTTTCTAGAATTTAATGAAAATGAATACACAATATACACAAACTTATGGGACACAATGAAAGCAGTGCTATGAGGAAAATACATAGTACTAAGTGGGCACATAAAAACTAGAGAGATCTCATACTAGCTAAAAGTTCTAGAACAAAAAGAACACCCAAGAGGAGAAATTGGCAAGAAATAATCAGAGGGCTAAAATCAATAAAATAAAAATAAGCAGAACTATACAAAGAATCAATGAAACAAAAATTTGTTTTTTTGAGAAATTTGGCAAAATCAACAAACCCATATCCAAATTAACTAAAAGGCAGAGTGATAATGTCCAAATTAACAAAATCAGAAATAAAAAGGGGCTCATAATAACTGGCATTGACATGAAGGAAATCATAAGGCCATAATTTAAAAACCTGTACTCCTCCAAACTGGAAAATCTGAAAGAAATGGGCAATTTTCCTAATAGGTACAAAGTGAAATCAATATCAGATGAGCAATTTCAACAGACCTAACCCCCCTAGTCAAATACTAGAAGCAATCATTACAAGTCTCCAACCACACACACACATACAAAAAAAAAAAAACAAACAAGCTCAGACAGTTTTATAGCAGAATTCTACCAGACTGTCATTAAAAGAAGAGTTAACACAAATCCTCCTTGAATCATTCCACACAATAGAAAATTAAGGAACAATACCCAGTCCATTTTATGAGACCACAGTTACACTGATGTAAAAATAACATAATGATTCAGCAAAGAAAGAGATTTACAGACCAATTTCCCTTATGAACATAGACACAAAAATACTTGCAAACTGAATCCAAGAACACATTAAAAAGATCATTCACCATGATCGAGTAAGCTTCATTCCAGAGATGCAGGGATGTTTCAATATACTAAAATCAGTAAATATAACTCATCATAAGAACAAACTGACACAAACAGACAAGCAAAAAAATAATCCACATGATCATTTTATTAGATGTATAAAAGGCCTTTGAAAAAAATTTAACACCCCTTAGTGATAAAAGTCCTGGAGAGAGTTGGGATACAAGGAACATACTTCAATGTAATAGAGACTATTTACATGAAACCTAGAGCCAACATCAAATTAAATGGAGACAAACTCAAAGCAATTCCACTAAAATTAGAAACAAGTTGAGGTTGTTTACTCTCTCCATATCTATTTAATACAGTACTTACAGTTCTAGCTAGAGCAATAATACAACTAAAGGTGATCAAGGGGATACAAATTGGAAAGGAAGAAGTCCAATTATCTTTGTTTGCAGCTGAAAGGCTAGTATATATAAGTGACCCAAAAAATCCACCAGGGAGTGCCTGCAGCTGATACTTTCAGTGAAGTGACTGGATACAAGATTGATTAAAAAAAAATCAGGAGACCTCCTATATAAAATGATCTGAGAAAGAAATCAGGAAAACATCTTTTACAACAGCCTCAAATAAGTTTAAATATAATGGGGTAACTCTAACCAAGCAAGTGAAAGACTTATATAATAAAAACCTCAAGTCTTAGGATCAAAACTCAGTGCCATTGTTCCTGATTTCTCAGCAGTCCTCATTGTCCACTATGTTCAGCAAGTCCGGTTTTATCCCATGCTTTTTCAGACCCAGTCCAGCTGGCCTTGGTGAATTCCCGAAAGATCATTCCCATTGTCTCAGTATGTGGGTGCACCCCTCGCAGTCCTGAGTTCCTTGCTCATGCTCTCTTTCCTTCTGCTCTTGATTTGGACCTTGGGATTTCAGTCTGGTGCTCCAATGTGGGTCTCTGTCTCTGTCTCCTTTCATCACCTTATGAAGGTTAATATCCAGGAGGATGACTATATGTTTTTCTTTGGGTTCACCTTCTTGTTATCAGTGGCACTGGGTTTTGATCCTACTGCACGTGCTGGCTTTGTGGGAGCATAGGCAGTTTGGATGCTCACCTTACTAGACCTGGAAGGAGGTGGGAGGTCCTTGGACTTCCCACAGGGCAGGGAACCCTGACAGCTCTTGGGCTGATGAGGAAGGGGGACTAGATTGGGAGAGGGGGAGGGAAATGGGAGGTGGTGTTGGGGAGGAGGCAGAAATCTTTAATAAATAAATAAATAAAAAACAAAAAAAGAAAAGAAAAAAACCTCTCAAGTCTTTAAAGAAATAAATTGGAGATGATATTAGAAGATAAAGAGGTCTCCCATGCTCATGTATTGGTAGGGGTAGATAATACAGTACAAATGGCCATCTTACCAAAAGCAATCTATAGGTTCAACAAAATCCAAATCAAGAGTCTTGATCTTGACTTCATAGATCTTGAAAGGATAATTCTCAGCTTCATATGGAAAAATGGATAAAAAAAACCTGGATACCTAAAATGATCTTGAATAATAAAAAACTTCTGGAGGTATCACCATCCCTCATTTCAAGTCATACTGCAGAGATAAAGTAGTAAAAAACACATGAAATTGTTTTAAAATCAGATCTGGTGACCAAAGGAATTGAATTGAATACCCACACTTACACCCAAACACATATGGACACCTGATTTTTTTTTATAAAGAAGCCAGAAATACCTGCTGGAAAAAGGATATCATCTTCAACAAATGGTGTTGGTCAAAATGGATGTCTGCATGTACAAGAATGTAAAGCTCCATATTAATCACCCTGCACAAAATTCAAGTCCAAGTGAATCAAAGACCTCATCATGAAACCAGATATACTAAACCTGATAGAAGAGAAAGTAGAGAATAGCCATGACACATGAGACAATTTTTTTGACCAGAACACTGATAGCCCAGGGACTAAGATTAGCAATTAATAAATGGAACCTCATCAAACTGAGAAGCTCCTTTAAGGCAAAGGATATCATCAATGGGACAAAGTGACAGCCTATGTAACAGAAAAAGGTTTTTTTTACCACCTCCTTATCTGATAGAGGACAAGAAACTAGATATCAAAAAAACCAAATGATTCAATTTAAAAAATGGGGTACATGCCTAAACAGAATTCTCAACAGAGGAATTCCAAATGACAGAGAAGCACTTAAATAAATGGTAAATATCCTTAAGCCATGTGTGAAATACGAATGAAAGCTACTTTGAGATTCTATCTTATACCTATCAGAATGACTAAGGTGAATTCACAAGTGACATTCATGCTGGAGAGGATGTGGAGCAAAGGGAACACTCCTCCATTGCTGGTGCAAGTATAGACTTGTACAGTCACTGTGAAAATCTGAAAATTGAGTGTCTCCTCCAAAAATTGGGAATCAATCTACCTCAAAACCCAACTATACCGCTCTTGGGCATATACCCAAAGGACATTTGCTCAATCATGTTCACTGTAGTTTTATTCATAATTTCCAGAAACTTTAAACAATCAAGACATCCCTCAACCAAAGAATAGCTAAAGAAAATGTGGTACATTTAAACAATGGAGTATTACTCAGTGAAAGGAAAAGTATTAATCTTAGGCCTACCAGACCAAGTTCTAAGACCAAGCTCTCATACAAGGAGATTTATTTGCCCCAGAGGACAGGGGTAAGGGACAAAGACAGGAGATAAAGAAAGAGGGAGAAGGGAAAGGAAATCAGAGAAAGGGACCAGGGGTATTTTTTAAAAAATGAGTTAAAAATTAATTATCTATAAAAAAGAAATGAAATCATTGCATGTATAATTAGTCCATATGAAGCAATTATGATGGGGCCCTAATCCAATATGTATATAAAAAGTAAAAATTTAGAAACTCAGAGTTAAGACACCCAGGGTTCACTTTTAGATTCTGTAAGCAGAGTGGACACATCTACAGTTGAAGTAATATCTAGGATTGCTAGAAACATCAGAGAAAGTAGGATGTCAAAGACCTCAGTTAGAATGGGGGTTTGATTTTGGATTTCTGGCTACCAGAACTAAGAGAGAATAAATTTTTACTGTTTTAAGACACCTCGTTGTGGGTACTTTGTTATGATAATCATTGGAAATAAGCATTTTAAACAACAAGAATAACCTTCACAAGTTTTTACACCTTTTTTTTTTTTGGTTTTTCGAGACAGGGTTTCTCTGTGGTTTTGGAGCCTGTCCTGGAAATAGCTCTTGTAGACCAGGCTGGTCTCGAACTCACAGAGATCCACCTGCCTCTGCCTCCCAAGTGCTGGGATTAAAGGTGTGCTCTTACACTTCTTTTAAGAAATAAATACAGACTGACAATGGACTTTATTAATTTCTGTTACAAATAGAAGAGTATGGACTCTGACTGAATCATCTCATTTCTACAATTCCATCTAGCAGTTAGAGTGGCATACAAATATTTATGTTGCGTTAAGAAGTCATTGCCACAAAAAGAATGAGCTGTGAATTGCCAGCTGCTGGGAGAGCGAGGGTCAGTTTGCTTTGAAGATCTGGCCCCTGGTAGGTCCACCATGCTCCATTGGTTGGCCCTGCACCTAAGAGCATATGGGCAACAAATATTGGATTTGATGGGTTAACAGAAACAATGAGGGTATAAAGTATATGGGTAGAAAAGGGAGGAGATCTTGGGGAATTTGGAGAAAGGAGGGTGAATAGGATCAAAATACATTGTACAAAATGAAGAATTATTACAAATAGTTTTTGAAGGAAAGGAATTGTTTATCTCATGGCCTGAAAAGATACCCCAAAAGTGTCTACTACAAAAGTATTCCTCAGAATGGAATTTTCTGAAAATTTTTCTGAGAAAATTATATTTTCCTAGTGCCAAACTATCACATATCCAACAAAAACAGATGAAGGTTATTATATTTTTTCAAATTTGAAAATGTTCCAAACTTTTAGAAGTTTCTAAAACACAAATTCTAAAAAAATTCTTCACATTGATTAAAGTTTTCAGTTTGCTTTCCTGATTTGGACTCTCAGTGACTATAATACAGAGTATAGAATAACATTAACTCTAAATGAACAACAAATCTTGCAATACACTCAAATATGAAGTCAATTTATGTCAAATGCTGTTGCATGGAGATTGAAATTTAATCAGCAGAAGTCTTAACAGTGTATCTATGGGCCTTCCACATTCTTAGCAGCCAGTAGAAAGCTTATTTGCTAGACAGCTATCTACCCTGCCCCCAACGCGATGTTCCCTGTGAGCTCCATGGAAACCAATTCTAGGTGGACATAAGAAATGAGACAACAGTGAACTTGGGACCCAGGACCTCCACACCTAAAAACCTCTTCATTGGAGAAAGGCTAGCCCCCCTTAGGTGCCTTAGGTATTCCTAGCAGCCAGTAGGGAGCTTGTCTGATAGAGAGCCATATACACTGCCCCCAATATGTCCTTCCCTACGAGCTCCCTGGAGACCAATTCTTGTAGACATAAGAGTTGAAAAAAGAGATGGAAAGGCACCAATGCAAGAACCCCTCCAACATCCTAAAAAGCAACATGGTGCCACCAGAACCCAGAGGACACATAACAGGAAGACTTGATAATTCTAACCCAGAAGATATAAAAAAACACACAACTTTAAACATTATTTAATGAAAATGATGGAGACCTTTAAAGTGGAAGTGAAAATCTCCCTTAAAGAAGTGGAGAAAAGACAAACAAAAATTGAAAGAAATTAGTAAATCCCTCAAAGAAGCTCAAAAAAAAAAAAACAAGAAAAAGCAATCAAACAGGTGAAGGAAACAGTTCAAGACTTGAAGACTGAAATGGAAGTAATAAAGGAAACACAAATCGAGGGAACTCTGGAAATGGAAAACCTGGGTAAACAAACAGGAACTACAGAGACAAGTATGACCAACAGAATACAAGAGATAGAAGAAAGAATCTCAGGTGCTGAAGATTCTATTGAGGAAATAGACTCATTGAAAACACTAAATCCAAAAAATTCTTAACATAAAACATCCATGAAATCTGGGACACCATGAAAAGACCAAACCTAAGAATAATAGGGATAGAAGAAGGAGAATTCCAGCTCAAAGGAACAGAAAATATATTCAACAAAATTATAGAAGAAAACTTTCTCAACCTAAAGAAGGATATTCCTATGAAGGTACAAGAAGCATACAGAACACCAAATAGACTGGATCAAAAAAAAATCCCCTTGCCATATAATAACCAAAACACAAAACATACAGAACAAAGAAAGAATATTAAGATCTGCAAAAGAAAAAGGTCAAGTAACATTTAAAGGAAAACCTATCAGAATTACACCTAACTTCTCAATGGAAACCACAAAAGCCAGAAGGTCCTGGATAGATGTGCTGTAGACACTAAGAGACCATGGATGCAAGCCCAGACTACTGTACCCAGCAAAGCTTTCACTAACCCTTGATGGAGAAAAGATATTCAATGAAAAATCAGATTTAAACAATACGTATCCACAAACCTGGCCTTACAGAAAGTACTAGAAGGAAAACCACAACCCAAGGAAGCAAACTACACCCACAATAACACAGGCATCTGATAACACCCCACCAGCATAACCCAAATAAGGGAAACACACAAACACTAATACCAAAAGATAACCAGAGCTAATAACCACTGGTCATTAATATCAGTGATATCAATTCACCTATTATAAGACAGATACTACCTCAAAGTAAAGGGTTGGGAAAAGTTTTTCCAATCAAACAGACCTAAAAATCAAACAGGTGTGGCTATTCTAATATCTAAAAAATTGATTTCAAACTAAAATCAATCAGAAAAGATGGAGAAGGATATTTTATATTCATAACAGGAACAATTCATCAAGATGAAATCTCAATCCTGAATATCTGTGCCCCCAATTCAAGAGCACCCACATATGTAAAAGAAACATGACTGAAACTTGAATTGCACATCAAACCCCACACAATAATAGTAGGAATTTCACCACTTTTCTCTTAACAATGAACAGGTCAAACATACAGAAACTTAACAGAGAAATAAGAGAACTAACAGATGTAATGAATCAAATGGACTTAACAGACATCTATAGAACATTCCACCCAAACAAAAAAGAATATACCTTCTTCTCTTCACCTCATGGAACCTTCTCTAAAATTAATCACATTCTCGGTAACAAAGCAAACACACATCAATACAAAAAATATTGCAGTAATCCACTGTGTCTTATCAGATCACCATGGAGTAAAATCAGAATTCAACAACAATACTACTCCCAGAAAGTCTACAAAGTCATAAAAACTGAACAGTCAACTACTGAACCACTCCTGGGTCAAGGAAGAAATAAAAAAAGAAATTAATCTTCCTTGAATTCAATGAAAATGAATGCACAACATATCCAAACCTATGGGACACTATAAAACCAGTGCTAAGAAGAAAGTTCATAGAACTAAGTGCCCACATAAGGAAAATGGAGAAAGCTCACATCAAGCATGCCTGAAAGCTCTAGAAAGAAAAAGAAGCAGATTCACCCAAAAGGAGAAAAAGACAGGAAATAATAAAGTTGGGGGCTGAAATCAACAAAATAAAAACACAGAAAACCACACAAAGAATCAATGAAGCAAAGAGCTAGTTTTTTTTGAGAAAATCAACAAGATTGACAAAGCCTTATCCAAACTAATCAAAAGGGAGAGGGAGAGGACATCCAAATTAACAAAATCAGAAATGAAAAGGGAAACATAACAATGGACACTGAGGAAATTCAGAGAATCATTAGGTCCTAGTATAAAAATCTGTACTCCACACAACTGGAAAATGTAAAAGAAATGAACAATTTTTTAGGTAGATACCACCTACCAAAATTAAATCAAGACCAGATGAGCAATTTAAATAGACCTATAAGTTGCAAGGAGATAAAAGCTGAACTCAAAGACCTCCCAAACAAAAACAGCCCAGAGCCAGACGGTTTCAGTGCTGTTCTACCATAACTTTCAATAAGAGCTAATACCTATACTCCTCAAAGGGTTCTACGTAATAGAAACAGAAGGCTCACTGCCAAACTCTTTTTATGAAGCTACAGTTACCCTGATACCAAAACTGCACAAAGATTCAACCAAGAAAGAGAATTACAGACCAATCTCACTCATGAACATGGATGCAAAAATTCTAAGAACACATCAAAAAATCATCCATCATGACCAATTAGGCTTCATCCCAGAGATGCAGGGCTGGTTTAATCTATGAAAATCAATCAATGTAATCTATCATATAAATAAACTAAAAGAAAAAAAACCAAATGATCATTTCATTGGATGTAGGAAAAGCATTTGACAAAATTCAATACCACTTCATGATAGAGGTCTTGGAAAAAATAGGAATACAAGGATCATATCTAAATATATTAAAAACAATATACAGCAGGCTGACAGCTAACATCAAATTAAATGGAGAGAAACTTAGAGATTCCACTAAAATCAGGAACAAGACAAGGTTGACCACTCTCTCCATATCTCTTCAACATAATTCTTGAAGTTTTAGCAATAGCAATACGACAACATAAGGAGATCAAGGGGATTCAAATTGGAAGGGAAGAAGTTAAACTTTCGTTATTTGCAGATGATATGATAGTGTATATAAGTGACCCCAAAAACTCTACCAGAGAACTCCTACAGCTGATAAATACCTTCAGTACAGGGGCAGGATACAAGATCAACTCAAAAAAAAAATCAGTAGCCCTCCTATACACAAAGGATAAAGAAGCTGACAGGGAAATCAGAAAAACATCACTTTTCACAATAGCCACAAATCACATAAAATATCTTGGGGTGACACTAACCAAGGAAGTGAAAGATCTATTTGACAAGAACTTTATGTCTTTTAAGAAAGATATTAAAGAAGATACCAGAAAATAAAAAGAACTCCCATGCTCTTTGATAGAAAGGATCAACATAGTAAAAATGGCCATTTTACCGAAGGCAATCTATAGATTCAAGGCAATCCAAATCCCAACACAATTCTTCACAGACCTTGAAACAACAATAATCAACTTCATATGGAAAAACAAGAAACCCAGGACAGCCCAAACAATCCTGTATAACAAAGGAACTGCCGGAGGCATTACCATCCCTGACATCAAGCACTATTACAGAGCTACAGTAATGGAAACAGATTGGTATTGGCATAAAAACAGATATGTTGACCAAGGGAATTGAATTGAATCCCCGGATATTAATTCACACATCTATGAACACCTGATTTTGACAAAGAAACAAAAAAGATACAATGGAAAAAAGAAAGCATCTTCAACAAATGTTGCTGGCATAACTGGATGTCAAACTGTAAAAATGAAAATGGGTCCAAATCTGTCGCCATGCACAAAACTCAAGTCCGAATGGATTAAAGGCCTCAATATAAATCTGACCACACTGAATCTAATAGAAGAGAAGGTAGGAAGTAGACCACAGCACATGGGCACAGGAGACCACTTTCTATGTATAACCCCAGTAGCACAGACAATAAGAGCATCAATAAATAAATGAGACCTCCTGAAACTGAGAAGCTTCTGCTTGATATTGTCATAAAAACAGATATATGGATTAATGGAATCAAACTGAAGACCCTGATAATAGTTCATACACCTATGAATAGCTGATTTTTTACAAAGAATCTAAAATTATAAAATGTAAAAAAGAAAGCATCTTTAACAGATGGTGCTGTCATAACTGGATGTTGACATGTAGATAATGAAAATAGATCCTTATCTATCACCATGCACAAAACTCAAACCAAATGGATCAGAGACTTAAATGTATAACCGACTACACTGAACCTCATAGAAGAGAAAGAGGAAAGCAGCTTTGAATGCATGGGCACAAGAGGCAACTTCCTAAATATAACACTAGTATTACAGACACTGATAGCAACAATCAATAAATGAGACTTTCTGAAACTGAGAAGTTTCTGTAAAACAAAGGACATGGTCAACAAGACAAAGTAGCAGCATACTGAATGGGAAGAAATCTTTACCAACCCCACATCTGACAGATGACTGATCTCCAAAGAACTCAAGAAAGTAGACATCAAAAGAGCAAATAATTCAATGAAAAATGGTGTACAGACTTAAACAGAGAACTCTCAACAGAAGATTCTCAAATGGACAAAACACACTTAAGGAATTGTTAGAATTGCAAATTCAAACAACTCAGAGAAATATACCCAGTAGAATCATAGTATCATTTACTAAGGATAAAATTAGAAAGTTAGGGGAAGACAAGGAACCTTGGCAACATGCTTGTCCAAATTTTGGGGGGGGAGAGATTAATAACAACTATCACAAGAGTGACAAAACTAACCTTTTAAAGACAGATAATTGGATCCTTCCTTGAATTGTAAGTGACACACCAATGACAGAGACCCTACATTCTCTACTGATACAAATAAATCAGGAAAAGCAAGGTACAAATTAAAAGATTTAAGAAAAGTGGAACAAAGCCCTTATGATTCTGTCCAAAAGTCAGAATTACATGCTATTCTCATGGTACTAAGGGATTTTAAAGAACCTCTCAATATAGTTACTGATTCACAATATGCAGAAAGAGTTGTTTTACATATGGAAATAGCTGATTTTATACCAGGTGATACTGAATTGGCTTCATTATTTATTCAGGTTCAAGACATAATCAGTAATAGGCTTTGTCCCATAGACATAACACATATCCAATCCCATACAGGTCTGCCAGGTCCTCTAGCATAAGGTAATACAAAAATTAATTGTTTATTGATGAGAAATGTGCTGAAGGTCTCAGAATTTCATAAAAATTCATGTCAATACCAATGTTTTTAAAAAAGACTTTTCTATTAAATGGCGACAAGCTAAGGAGATTAGAAGAAGATGCCCTACTTGTGTGTTTTTTTATTTTCTTTTTCCTTGCAAAAATTTACACTTCTTCCCCTACTCCAATTCCCCTCCCACTCCTCTACTCACAGTCCTCCCTCCCCCTATGTAGTAGGGAGCTGCGGGTTGCATTCCTGCCACCCAGCTCCTGGATGCCTGGCTAGCTTATGCCCCAAAATAACGACACACAAATTGTATTCTTGTAAATACTGCCTGGCCCATTATATCTAGCCTCTTCTAGGCTAATTCTCACGTATTAATTTAGCCCATTTCTAATAATCTGCATAGCACCACTAGGTGCCCTTACCGGGAAAGATTTAGCATGTTTGACCTGGCGGCTGGCTCCATTGCATCTGGCTCTGAGAGGAGCTGCCTTGCATCTGAGCTCACTTCCTCTTCCTCCCAGCATTCTGTTCTGTTTACTCCACCCACCTATGTTCTAACCTATGAGGCCAAGCAGTTTTTTTATTCATTAACCAATGACCTTCCTTCATCATTTCCCCTTTTTCTGTTCAAACAAAAAAAGGAAGGCTTTAACTTTAACATAGCAAAATTACATATAACAAAATAGTTATCAAGTAAAAATTACAGTTACAATATTTATATCTATTTTATCTTTTATCATAACAAAGGAAAACAGCTATAACTATCTATCTATTCTTCAACTCCATCAAAGACTCCAGAAGGATATAATATTACCTAAGTAAATGAGAAGTAAGCAACTTACAAAACTCTAGAAATCACAGAGACATCTCGCTGCCTTGACAGTCATCCAAAGTTCCTCTATACCGTTGGGGCATCCATCTTCGGCCTACAGGCCCATAGTTTCCAGCAGACATTTCCATGAAGCAGGAAATTTCAAAGGCAGTTCAGTCACTATCTGCTGTGTCCTGCAGAATGTCTCACAGACTCCTTCATGAATCAGGAACCCCGAAAGATCATCTCACCTTTAGGCAAGTTCAGTAGTCCTCTCTCTGTGGGTTCTCTGTGTCCAGTTTATACAATAGTCCAGGCAAGAGCAGTTTCTTGCCCAAATGACTATCAAACTCCATAAGGTGTCTCTTCAATGCCCATCTTCTTTCTTCTTGAAGTAGATTGGTGCTGCCAGGAGCAGACATGTCTCATTGTCATGAAAAACCCTAAGTTATTAAAACATTTAAAATGCCATCTTCTCTAGCCTTTGAAAGATATGATGAATGCCTATCTGAAATATATCCATGCACATCTAGAAAATCTAACTAACATGACTACAAACTTGACTATTATAGATGATTATCTATTAACAACCTATATATATTACATTTTTACATGAACTACACAATCACAATACCTTAATCAAGATCAGAAATACATATACATATAACAAAATTGACCTTAAATCTCTATCAATAAAGCAAAATCTATACTAATGCAAATAATTCCTACCTATATCATATCCCCCTTTAAGTGTAAAAGAACATTTATAAACAATATTTGGGAACATGGGCACAGTTATTTCTCTCCAAACTGCTTTCTGCTGAATGGGGGCGCTGTTATTCAGGTCTTTTATGGGATAACCTGTCTGCTAGGTTCATCTCAGTCAGCAGTTGAGCAAAGTAATTTTTTGAAGGTGTTCACAGCAACCCTTCAGGAGAGTGTGGTCCATCATACCATATTGGGATGGAAGCAATACACAGGGTCTCATCCTCTGTGAAAACAAAAGAAGAAACTCTTTTCCAAAGTATCATATCCTTAGATCCAAATTCTGAAGTCAAGGTGTTTTCAGAATATCAGCAGCATTTATAAACAAGTATCTTTTAGCAGCTGTTGCTCCTTCCTCAGCATTCAAACAATTCAAACAGAGCATAATAGCATATAGTATCTGGATTCTCATTGTAATTTCCATCTTTGTGTGGCTTTATTTTAAACTCTATTTTGTTTATTTTTACTTTTATTTTTTGCTTTTTGAGACAGGTTCTCTGTATATCTTTGATCTGGAATAACTCTGTTGACCAGGCTGTCCTTGAACTCTCAGACATCCTTCTGTCTCTACCTTCCAGGCATTGGGATTAAAGGTGTGTGCTACCACACTTTGAAGTCACAGAGGTCAATCTCCCTCTGCCTCCCAAGTACTGGAATTAGGTGTGTACTACCACACCCAACTACTTTCTTTATTCCTTTTTTTACTTTTAAGAACTTTAATTTTTAGCCTGCATATATATTTTTTTTTTTGTGTGTGTGTGTTTTGGATGAACACTTTATTTTATTTTTTTTTTAGTCTTTTCTTTTTCTTCTTTTTTTTATTCTTTTTTACTTAAAATTTCCAACTGCTCCCCGTTTCCCATTTCCCTCCCCCTCCTCCCACATATTGCCCCCTCCCCCCGCTCCCCTCCCCCTATCCCCACTCCACTTCTCCTCCCCCTAGTCCACTCCCCCTCCCTCTCGATACTGAAGAGCAGTCCAAATTTCCTGCCCTGGGGGAAGTCCAAGGTCCTCCCACTTCTATCTAGGTCCAGGAAGGTGAGCATCCAAACAGGCTACGCTCCCACAAAGCCAGTTCATGTATTAGGATCGAAACCTAGTGCCATTGTCCTTGGCTTCTCATCAGGCTTCATTGTCCGCCTTGTTCAGAGAGTCCAGTTTGAACCCATGCTTATTCAGTCCCAGTCCAGCTGGCCTTGGAGAGCTCCCAATAGATCAGTTCCACTGTCACAGTGGGTGGGTGCACGCCTCGTGGTCCTGATTTCCTTGCTCATGTTCTCCCTCCTTCTGCTCCTCATTTGGACCTTAAGAGCTCAGATGGTTGATCCAAATTGGGTCTCTGTCTCTCTCTCGATCCATCACCAGATGAAAGTTCCTGTGCCATTCTCCTTGGCCTCTCGTCAGCTCTCATTGTCCACCACATTCAGAGAGTCCGGTTTTATCCCATGTTTTTTTCAGTAGCAGTCCAGCTGGCCTTGGTGAGCTCCCAATAGATCGGCCCCCCCGTCTCAGTGGTTGGGTGCACCCCTCATGGTCCTGACTTACTTGTTCATGTTCTATCTCCTTCTGCTCCTCATTATAACCTTGGGAGCTCAGTCCGGTGCTCCAGTGTGGGTCTCTGTCTCTATCTCCATCCATCGCTAGATGAAGGTTCTATGGCGATATGCAAGATATTCATCAGTATGATTATAGGATAGGTTCATTTCAGGTTCCCTATCCTCAGGTGCCCCAATGAACTAACTGGGGACATTGCCCTGGGCTTCTGGTAGCCATTCCAGGTTCAAGTCTCTTGCCAACCCTTAGGTGGCTCCCTTAACTAAGGTATGAGTTTCCCTGCTCCCCCATCCAACCTTCCTTTACCCCCAATCACCCCGATTCCCCCAGTTCCCCTCATCCTCTCCTTCACACTTTTCTCTCCCCATCTCCCCTCATCCCCATCCCACCCCACCCCCCAAGATTCCCATTTTTTGCCCATCAATCTTGTCTATTTCCCATAGCTGGGAGGATATCTATATGTTTTTCCTTGGGTTTACCCTCTTGTTTAGCTTCTTTAGGATCACAAATTATAGACTCAGTGGCCCCTATCCATGGCTAGAAACCAATTTTGAGTGAGTACATCCCATGATCTTCTTTTTGGGTCTGGGTTACCTCACTCAGGATCGTATTTTCTATTTCCATCCATTTGCATGCAAAATTCGAGAAGTCATTGTTTTTTACCGCAGAGTAGTACTCTAATGTATATATATTCCACACTTTCTTCATCCATTCTTCTATTGAAGGGCATCTAGGTTGCTTCCAGGTTCTGGCTATTACAAATAATGCTGCCTGCATATATTTTTAAACACACTGTAAATCATTTAAAGGTTTTCTTTGTCTTTGAATCTCTCTTTACTGTATATCTCTCTTTTTCTGACCACACGAGTCTTTAATTTACCAAGCAATATAGGTAGGATTAAAGCCGTGGCTTGGAAGGCTGGATCCACCCCATTCCTTAGCTTTCTAGCCTCATGGCGGAGGTACTGGTTGTAGCCATTTTTATTGCCACAACTCTACGGCATTTCAAGGTCCCTGCCAGAAAGCAAGCTTCAGCAGCATGTACTTGCAAACCACATGAACCGCCTGCATGAAAGAGTCAGAGTTTGCCCTGGCAGGACAGCCCAGAAAGCCAGCATTTTAAAACAGCACAACTTTTTGCCTGCTACAGCTGAAAACAAACAAGCATGCAGTCAGCTTTTATCAATACCATTTAAGTGTTTTGTGGCAGGACCTCTTAATGAGCTGCAGGGTTTTGCAGCTAAGGCTGAGCCAGGAAGCCTCTCTTAGATGAGAGCGCTTGCTTGCCTCTAGCAAGCAGAAAAAACCCAAGAAATTGCTGCTACCAAGAAAACATGCTTAACTCTATTCTTTTTCAAGCTTCCTCAGGCTTTCTGTGGATTCAGTTGTCCACACGTTGGGGGCCATTCTGTAGTGGGGAGCTGCGGGATGCATTCCTGCCACCCAGCTCCTGGCCGCCTGGCTAGCTTATGCCCCCCAAAAATGACACACAAACTGTATTCTTTTTTTTTTTTACTTATTTATTTATTTTTCTTCTTTTTTAATTAAAATTTCCACCTGCTCCCCATTTCCCATTTCCCTCCCCTCCTCCCAAATATTGCCCTCCCCCCACTTCCCTCCCCCTATCCCCACTCCTCTTCTCCTCCCCCCACTCCATTCCCCCTCCCTCTCGTTACTGAAGAGCAGTCCAAATTCCCTGCCCTGCGGGAAGACCAAGGTCCTTCTATCTACGTCCAGAAAGGTGAGCGTCCAAACAGGCTAAGCTCCCACAAAGCCAGTTCATGTATTAGGATCGAAACCTAGTGCCATTGTCCTTGGCTTCTCATCAGTCTTTATTGACCGCCATGCTCAGAGAGTCCGGAATCAACCCATGCTTATTCAGTCCCAGACCAGCTGGCCTTGGTGGGCTCCCAATAAATCAGTTCCACTGTCACAGTGGGTGGGTGCATCCCTCGTGGTCCTGATTTTTTGCTCATGTTCTCCCTCCTTCTGCTCCTCATTTGGACCTTAAGAGCTCAGACCGTTGCTCCAAATTGAGACTCTGTCTCTACCTCGATCCATCGCCAGATGAAGGTTCTAAGGTGATATGCAAGATATTCATCAGTATAGGATAGGGTCATTTCAGGTTCCCTCTCCTTAGTTGCCCTGGAGAGATGGCTCAGAGGTTAAGAGCACTGGCTGCTCTTCCAGAGGTCCTGAGTTCAATTCCCACCACCACATGGTGGCTCACAACCATCTGTACTGATATCTGGCGCCCTCCTCTGGCGTGCGGGCATACATTGAGGCAGAATGTTGTATGCATAGTAAACAAACTGTATTCTTATAAACACTGCCTGGCCCATTATATCTAGCCTCTTCTAGGCTAATTCTCACTTATTAATTTAGCCCATTTCTAATAATCTGTGTAGAACCACTAGGTGCGCTTACCGGGAAAGATTCAGCATGTCTGACCTGGTGGCTGGCTGCATTGTGTCTGGCTCTGAGAGGAGCTGCCCTGCATCTGAGCTCACTTCCTCTTCCTCCCAGCATTCTGTTCTGTTTACTCCACCCACCTATGTTCTAACCTCTGAGGCCAAGCAGGTTTTTTTATTAATTAACCATTGACTTTCCTCCATCACCCCTACGTCCTTAAGAGAGGGCAGGAAACCCTACACTGTGGGATGTCCAAGGCCCTCCCCCCCTACATCCAGGCCTAGGAAGCTTTGCATCCAAATAGACTAGACTCCCCCAAAGCCAGTACATGCAGTAGAAATAAGTCCCAGTGCCTTTATCAATGGCTTCTCAGTCAGTTCCCACTTTCAGCCACATTCAGAGAGTCTGGTTTGATCATAGGCTCCTTCAGTACTGTCCAGCTGGATTTGGTGAGCTCCCATTAGAACAGGCACACTGCCTCAGTGGGTGGACCAACCCCTCCTGGTCCTGACTTCTTTGTTCGTCTTCTCCCTTCTTCTGCTCAACTGGACCTTGGGAGCTCAGTCCAGTGCTCTGATGAGGGTCTCTGTCTCTATCTTCATCTTTCACCGAATATGGTGATATTCGAAATAATCATCAGTGTGATACTGGGGCAAGAACAGTTCAGGCACCCTCTCCTCTGCTGCCCAAGGACCTAGCTGGGGACATCCCCATGGACACCTGGGATCCCCTCTAGAGCCAAGTCTCTTGTCAACCCTAAAATGGCTAATGTAGATATCTTCTTCCCTACTCCTATATCTACCCTTCCTCCATCTCCACCCTCCCACTCCCCCAAGCTCTCCCCAGTCTTTCTCTTCTCCCTTCACTCTCCCCCTCTCCCCTTCTCCCACCCCTACCCTTAATCCCACCCCCATGGTCCCAACTTTTGCCTGGTGATCTTGTTGCTTCCAATTTCCAGGAGGATAACTATATGTTTTTCTTTGGGTTCACCTTCTTATTTGGCTTCTCTAGGATCGCGAACGATAGGCTCAATGTCCTTTATTTATGGTTAGAGTCCACTAATAAGTGAATACATACCGTATCATCTTTTTGGGTCTAAGTTATCTCACTCAGGACAGTGTTTTCTATTTCCATCCATTTGCATGCAAAATTCAAGATGTCATTGTTTTTTACCACTGAGTAGTACTCTAATGTATATATATTCCATACTTTCTTTATCCATTCTTCCATTGAGGGGTATCTAGGTTGTTTCCAGGTTCTGGCTATTACAAATAATGCTGCTATGAACATAGTTGAACAAATGCTTTTGTAGTATGACTGGGTATCTCTTGGGTATATTCCCATGAGTGGCATTACTGGATCTTGAGGTAGGTTGACTCCCAATTTCCTGAGAAACCACCACATCGATTTCCAAAGTGGTTGCACAAGTTTGCATTCCCAGCATGAATGGACGAGTGTTCCCCTTACTCCACATCCTCTCCAGCATAGGTTATCATTGGTTTTCTTGATTTTAGCCATTCTGACAGGTGTAATATGGTATCTCAAAGTTGTTTTGATTTACATTTCCTTGATGGAGGTGGATCACTTGTCTATCTGTTGCTTTCATTGGTCAATTAATAAAGAAACTGCTTGGCCTTTAATAGGACAGAAAATTAGGTAGGCGGAGTAAACAGAACAGAATGCTCAGAGAAAGAAGCCGAGTCAGGCAGTTGCCATGATTCTCCCACCTGACACAGATGCAGGTTAGGATCTTATCAGTAAACTACCACCTCGTGGTGGTACACAGATTATTAGAAATGGGTTAATCTAGATGTGAGAGCTAGCCAGTAATAGGCTAAAGCTAATGGGCCTAGCAGTGTTTAAAAGAATACAGTTTCCATGTAATTATTTTGGGTATAAAGCTAGCCGTGCAGGCACCCGGGTGGCAGGACGCAGCCTGCAGCTCCTTACTACAGAATGGCGTCCAACGTGGGAATAAATCCACTAAAAACATTAGGGGGCCTTAAAAAATGGGAGAGAGAGTTTAACACAGCTTTTGGTTGTTTGTGGGTGGCTTGCCACAAAGAAATTGTCCTGACTCAGCAGAAGGAAAAAAACTGACTGTTTTAAAATGCTGGCTTTCTGGGCTGTGCCGCCATTATGATCTCTGTCTGGCTCCTGCAGGAGACAGAGCTTTTGAATGGAGCATTTAGAGTAAAATGCTACATCTTGCTTGATAGCAATATGGACTGCTGTGTGCCTGGAACTGTGCACGGCTCAGCTCCACCATGCAGAACTATGCTGGTCTCAGGCAGGAACTACCATAATTACCGTGATAACAGGGCAGTTAAGGTTTAGACTAGGCAGTAAACAGGCAGTACTGTATTACCTGTACATGGTGCAACTTCAGTTTTTAAAAACTGCTTAACATTTTAAGAAATGCTCCTGGAGACTAAAAAAATTACAGATTCACAATAAAACAGATTCAGACATAACAGACCACTAAATGGATCACAGAGTTGGATGAGTGTACGTAGGCTTGAGAGAGACAAGGAAAAAAAAATATAGAGAATAAAGTTAAAAGGGTAAAGTCTTTAAAGAGACAGAGTAAAAGAAATAAAGGAAAATAAGCCACATAAAAATGGAAAATTCACAGAGAGTCTGGATTATGTACTTTGTGTTTTCTTTAAAATTTTTAACTGTGAAGGAGCTAAGTACAGAGAGACATTTCTTTATATGGGCTGCCAAATGGAACCAAGAATGGATATCATAAGGGTATGACTTCAGAATTTGGGTCTAAGGATATGATGCTTTGGAGAGGGTCTTCTTTTGCTGTCATAGAGGATGAGACCCTGTGGATTGTTTCTATCTCAATATGGTATGATAGACCATACCCTCCTGAAAGGTTGCTGTGAACACCCTCAAAAAATTACTTCACTCAACTGCGAACTGAGATGAACCTGGCACACAGGTTTACACAATAAAAGACCTGATTAACAATGCCCCCATTCAGCAGGAAGCAGTTTGGAGAGAAAAAACTGTGCCCATGTTCCCAAATATTGTTTATAAATGTTCGTTTGCATTTAAAGGGGGATATAATATAGATATGAATAATTTGCATTGGTATGGATTTTAAGGTCAATTTTGTTATATGTATTTCTGCTCTTGATTAAGGTATTGTGATTGTGTAGTTCATTTAAAAATGTAATGTATAATTAGGAAATATAGGTTGTTAATGGATAATCATCAATAAAAGTCAAATTTGTAGTCACGTTAGTTAGATTTTCTAGATGCATGGATTTATTTCAGATAGGCATTCTTCATATCTTTCAAAGACTACAGAATATGGCATTTAATGCCTTAATAACTTAGGGTTTTTCATGACAATGAGACACGCCTGCTTCTGGCAGCACCAATCTACTTCAAGAGGAAGATAGGCATTGAAGAGGCTCCTTATGGAGTTTGATAGCCATTTGAGCAAGAAACTGCTCTTGCCTGGACTATTGCATAAACTGGACACAGAGAACCCGCAGAGAGAGGACTGCTGAACTTGCCTAAAGGTGAGTTGATATTTTGGAGTTCCTGATTCATGAAAGAGTCTGGAAGACATTCTGCAGGACACAGCAGACAGTGATTGAACTGCCTTTGAAATTTCCTGCTTCATGGAAATGTCTCTGGATACTATGGGCCTGAAGGCCGAAGATGGATGACCCAGTGGTACAAAAGAACTTTGGGTGACTGTCTAGGTAGTGAGATGTCTCTGTCACTTCTAGAGTTTTGGAAGTTTCTTACTTGTTTACTTAGGTAATATTATATCCTTCTGGAGTCTTTGATGGAGTTGAAGAATGGTTAGTTATAGTTATAGTTTTCCTTTGTTATGGTAAAAGATAAAATAGATATAAATATTGTAACTGTAATTCTTACTTGATAACTGTTTTGTTATATGTAATTTTACTATGTTAAAATGAAAGCCTTCTTTTTTGTTTAACAGAAAAAGGGGAAATGATGGAGGTGGGTCATTTGCTTATCTGTTGCTTTCATTGGTTAATTAATAAAGAAACTGCTTGGCCTTTAATAGGATAGAAAATTAGGTAGGCGGAGTAAACAGAACAGAATGCTGGGAGAAAGAAGCCGAGTCTTCTTTCAACACCATTTGAACTTCTTCTGTTGAGAATTCTCTGTTCAGATCAGTACCCCATTCATTAATTGGATTATTTAGAGTTTTAATGTCTAGTTTCTTGAGTTCTTTCTTTATTTTAGAGATCAGACCTTTGTCTGATGTGGGGTTGGTGAAGATCTTCTCCCATTCAGTAGGTTGCCTTTTTGTCTTTTTTTTTTTTTTTTTTTTTTTTTTTTTTTTTTTTTTTTTTTTTGATTCCAGACAATTGTATGTTACGTAGTGTTTTTTTTTTTTTATTTATTTTTTATTCTTTTTTAATTAAAATTTCCACCTGCTCCCCGTTTCCCATTTCCCTCCCCTCCTCCCAAATATTGCCCCCTCCCCCCACTCCCCTCCCCCTATCCCCACTCCTCTTCTCCTCCCCCCACACCATTCCCCCTCCCTCTCGATACTGAAGAGCAGTCCAAATTCTCTGCCCTGCGGGAAGACGAAGGTCTTCTATCTACGTCCAGGAAGGTGAGCTTCTAAACAGGCTAAGCTCCCACAAAGCCAGTTCATGTATTAGGATTGAAACCTAGTGCCATTGTCCTTGGCTTCTCATCAGTCTTCATTGACCGCCATGCTCAGAGAGTCCGGAATCAACCCATGCTTATTCAGTCCCAGACCAGCTGGCCTTGGTGGGCTCCTAATAAATCAGTTCCACTGTCACAGTGGGTGGGTGCATCCCTCGTGGTCCTGATTTTTTGCTCTTGTTCTCCCTCCTTCTGCTCCTCATTTGGACCTTAAGAGCTCAGACCGTTGCTCCAAATTAAGAATCTGTCTCTACCTCGATCCATCGCCAGATGAAGGTTCTAAGGTGATATGCAAGATATTCATCAGTATAGGATAGGGTCATTTCAGGTTCCCTCTCCTTAGTTGCCCAAGGTACCAGCTGGGGACATATTCCTGGACACCTGCGAACCCCTCTAGAGTCAAGTCTCTTGCCAACCCTAAGATGGCTCCCTTAGATAGGATATATACTTCGCTGCTCCCGTATCCATCCTTCCTATATCCCAACCATCCCAATCCCCCGAGCTCCTCCCATCCTCCCCTTCTCATATTTCTCATCCCATTTCCCCTTTGCCCCATGCCACCTCACCCACAAGTTCCCAGTTTTTGCCCTGCAATCTTGTCTACTTCCCCCTCTCCATGCGGATGACTATATGATTTTCTTTGGGTTCACTTTCTTATTTAACTTAATGACAATATCCTTTGCTTTACAGCAAAATGGAAAGATCTCCAATGCTCTTGGATTGGGAGGATCAACATAGTAAAAATTGGCAATTCTACCAAAGGCAATCTATAGATTCAATGCAATCCCCATCAAAATCCCAACAAAATTCATCACAGACCTTGAGAGAAAAAATAACTTTTTATAGAAAAACAAAAAAAACCCAGGATAGCCAAAACAATACTATACAATAAAGGAACCTCCAGAGGCATTACCATCCCTGACCTCAAACTCTATTACAGAACTACAGTAATGGAAACAGCTTGGTATTGGCATAAAAACAGAGACGTTGACCAATGGAATCAAATTGAAGACTCGGATATTAATCCACAAACCTATGAACACCTGATTTTTAACAAAGAAGCTAAAATTATACAATGGAAGAAAGAAAGCATCTTTAACAAATGGTGCTGTCATAACTGGATGTCAACCTGTAGAAGAATGAAAATACAACCATATCTATCATCATGCACAAAACTCAAGTCCAAACGGATTAAAGACCTCAATATAAATCTGACCACACTGAATCTGAAAGAAGAGAAAGTGGGAAGTATACTGCAACACAGGGGCACAGGAGACCACTTCTTACATATAACCCCAGTTGTTCTACACTTACTAACTAACATAGAAAACATGGTATGAGAAAGAAACTCTCTCCTATAGAAATATTTAGCAAAGTTTGCATGTGAGGAGGTTATTTTACTGAACCCCACTGACCCTAACAACTCAAAAGTGCACATGTATTATCAACCTACATCCTCACATAGGTGGATATTTATTGTGTTAAACTGCCTTCAAGTTGTTGACTGATGTCAGCAAGTGGTCAACACACACACATACACACACACACCTCCCCCACACAAACACATGAACACATTATTCTGGGTTGAGAGCATGAAAGGATAAATGATCTAAAGTTACAACTATCCATTCAGGTTTCATTGTAAGAGCTGATTACACAAGGCAAAGTGAGGTGATTTATACTCTTTTCTTTCTTTTTTAAGAATCATATGGCAAATTTATTTTTAGTTATTTTTTATTTTTTTAAATTTATTTTACATATGAACCACAGGTCCCCTCTCTCCTATCTGTTTCTCAATAACTGTTTCAAGACTGACAGAAGAACAATGAGGGGAACAGCAGTTAGAGTGCTTCAGAAGAGGATCCATCCAAGGGGCCATGAGATAACTTGACAGTTGGCAGAGATGCAGGACACACACAAGTCAGGAAGTAGTAACTGGATGACTTTGTGGGGAACATTACATGAGAAAAACTCTGACATCAAGATTAACACGAGTTAAATGCAATTGTACAACTGGCTGGGCTGTGTACTAGAGCTCTGTAGAAGGATAAGCTGACTGTAGTTAGGTGTTTGTTTACATCAGACTCTTGCATAAGGAACAAGCACCTGGAAGGTTTGTAAAAGAAGTCAGCTGAAGTCAGCATCCAAGGAATGAATCTGAACAGAAAGGGTCTAAGTGGCATTCCTTCCTTCCACATATAGTAAACTTTGTATATTTGATTCAAATAGTAACAATGCCAGCTGTTATTTAATAACAAAACAGACTATTTTAAGTGAAACAAATTTTTTTATTAGATGTAATCTGATAAGTTGAAATTTTAACAATTGGTCCTATTGCTTTAAATGACCATATTTTGTACTTGAAAACTCGACAATACGTATTTTTGTTAACATCAAATTGCCATCCATACATTCCAACACATATATTCTAGTAAATATCAGGCTGCATGGAGAGACATTTTAATTCAAAGTTGCAGTCCCAAAAAGATATTATTTTTCAATTTCCAATTTAAAAAGTATAGTCCCAGAAACAATGACTGTCTTGACTAGAGAGAATCATTAGCTTTACAAAGTTTTCTAAAACTAATCTTATTAACAGAACCTTTAAAAAATTCTCTAAAACATTTTCATTCCATCCACTTAAGCAACAGATGAAAGCAGTCAGTCATGTCAAATCTATAATAATAAATGTAACATTGACTGAGCTGAGGAGAAGGTTAATATCAACTCTTTGACACCTCCTGCCAGTGGACATGTCTCTAGGTCACCACATGCTGACAGCAGTAAACATGCTTTTTAATATCATTTTATTTAAAATAGATCAGTTGTTTAGAGGCATAATTTGAAAAGCAAGGCAACCAAATTAAATGAGCCTTTGGCTTGTGGAATTTCTTAGGAACACCCACAAACACCAGGGCCAAAGCCCTTCTACTTCTTGTAGGCTTCAAGGTGAGCACAGGTATCGGCCCTGGAGATCTCTATCTGGGTAGAGACTAGATTGTGTTCCCAAAGCACCACAGGTGAGTCCAGGTTGGAGAGAATCTTCTTCATTTAAGTCATCTTCTCCTAAAGAATCTAAAATCTTGGGATATGACTGAATAGAATCATTTGTTGATCCTACGGATATAAAACCAGCTGTCAATGGCTATGTCTTGGCTATTCTGGGTAATGTTCCAAAGTTGTGGTTTTGATGGCAGACGTCTGGCATCTCCTTTAACGAGGAAACATTGGTGGAGTATAGATCGTGGAATTAGCTTTTACTAAGAGAAAGACTCAAATGCAAGGTTATCGGGCATTTCCAATTGACCTAGCATGCGGGTCGCATACCAGTCAGGTGATAGGCTTAGGTACAAGGTTCTGTTGTTCACAGCATCCTCTTATGTCCTTTAGGGAGACATTGAGGGCAGAGCAATTGTCATTTGCCTCTCTGTTGTTTGAGATATTTAGGATGTGGGTGGAGACTGTGAGAGAGTTCACTGGGTAAGAGAATCTATCTCCCCTGTTGTATGGGACATGAGGGATAATTTACCTTTAAGATGAAGAGAATTTTTTTTTCTTTTTCTGATTTGGCATACTTGGCTGGAACTGGTCAGGTCTACACAGCCAGAGGCAGAAGCAGCAGACTTCTGGTAGGTCTTACTTCATCCTTATCCTGAAATGAGTCTAGCATGCAACTTACTGTAATGGGATGATACTCCATCCAAGGGAACTTGTGCTCCATCTAAGGGAACTGCTTGAGCCATGAGGTTTGTTGCAATGCAAGTGTATTGAAATTTAACCCATTTTATTTAGTATTCAGTTTTTTATAATCATTTTTTATACACAGGATTCTGAGCATCATTTTACATTAAACAAACTTTAAGTTTACTTTGAACTTGTTTTGCTTTACTGTCTTTAGACTTAACATTGACAACATATACAAAGCACAGTGTGGAGGGAAATAAAAATTGTTCTATCTCTTCAAGCTTGTCTCTGTAATGAATTACATCTGCAGTAAGCATGACTGACCAGTAAATTGTGTATCTTAATTATCTGTAAAAATTTATAATAAATTAGTAACTCTACCATAGCATTAAGATTTTATAATTGTTTCATGTTAAGTTTGAACTTTAAAAATATAATTCTTGAATGAAGAACCTTTAGTAACAAAAGAAACTAAAACCATAAATAAGGCTCATAGAGAGACTGGGGACCTCATTTTCCTGATCTTTTATGATGTACTTTTACAAATGCCAGATATATATATATATATATATATATATATATATATATATATATATATATAAAATCACTTTTAAAACAAACCATCTTGGAAGCCTGGCATTGCCCCCTTAGTCTAGTAAATGGGACCACAATGACAAGCAGAGGGCTCAGTGGGTACTGCCTAAGCTGTGGTCACTTTTACCATGTTTCCCATCTTTATGGAAATGGAATAAATCAATTTTGTGTACTGTTTTGCTATTCTGTACTTTATTAATTTCCACTCAAATCTCCATTATTTTATACTTTGTGTTTGTTTTAGGTTTATTTACTCCTTTATCCCAGTGTCTTGAAACAAAAGGTCAGGTTACAGAGCTGATATCTTTTTTAAAAAATGTGTGTGTGTGTGTCTTTGTATGTATGAATGTGTGTATATGGGAGCCTGAAGAGCCCAGAAGAGATCACATTCCTTGAAGCTAGAGTTTCAGACGGTTGTGACTCCTGAATGTGGCTTGCAGGACCCAAACTGGGTCCTTTGCAAGAACAGCAAGGGCTTGTAACTGCAGCACCACCTCTCCAGCCCCGTTTTCTTGGTTTTTAAACAGGCACTCGTTAAAATCTTCCTTAAGCACTAATTTAGTAATGTCTTATAGATATTCATATATTTTGTCTTAATTTGCATTTATTATTTCCAACATATTTTCTCTGTAGTTGAACTTTCAATTCTCCTGCCTCAGCAGTTCAAGTGGCTGGGATTGTAGGCCTTTACCACCATTTGTGGTATTTTCAATATATATTCTAATTTCCTTTTTAAATTTCTTCTTTTACACATTGTTATACTATTTAGTTTCAACAAATTTTTATTTTCATAAATTTCCTTGCTATCAATTTCTAACTTCATTCCATTGTGGTTAAAGTGTGTACTTCATTCTACACTTTACTTTTCTTTTTCTAATTCCAGTGTATGATCTAACATGGAGAATGTTCTACATTCACCTGAGAGGAATGTCTACTCTTGGGTGGATTGTAGAGTAGACGTATTTCTAGGACTATTTGCTTCTTAGTGTTGTTCAAGTCTTTTATCTCACAGTTAACTACTCTCTAGTGTCCTAACCACTACTGAAAGTAGTTACTGAAATCTCTAATTAGTATTTAGAATTGTCTATTATAGCTCTGTGACATTTTGCTTTATGTATTTTTTTTCTGTTCTTAGGCGATTGTAATAGCTTCCTATTACAATCAACCCTTTCATCATTAGAAAGCATTATTTAGCCTGTAATGTTTTTGTTTTAAAGTGTATTTTGTCAGATACTTATATTGCCACTCTAGCTTTTTTTTATTTTCAGTGATACAGTAGTATTTCACAGCCAAAAGATAATAATCTATATAAACTTTCTACTACAGATGGACCATTAGGTTATTTATAGTCTTATAAACTATAAATATTCTTGTACAGATGTGCAAGCATTTTTGTAAGTCAAATTGCTGTATCAAAGTACGTTTGCATTTTAAAATTAGATATAATGATTAAAATTATCCAACAGAAAGATTATATGTATTTAAATTCCCACCAATAATTTGTAGTAAGTTTCCCACACTCTAGTCAACATTGCGTGGTATCAGTAATTTTTTTTATTGATTTTTATTGAGCTCTACATTTTTCTCTGCTCTCTTTCCTGTTAGGCTTGCAATTTATATCTTGTATCTTTTCCCAGCTTTTTTAAACTTTCAGTCTATCTGTTTAGTTTTTGAGATACACAGTTTAATAGATTAATTTATCATCTGTACATCCTCAGGGTGAATGGAAATGAACTCGTTGCCATGTTCAGAAGTGTACCAAATCTGGAGTCAATGTAATTAGGGAGAATGGAAAGAACCTATTCTTCCTCAGTGATGATAGGCTGGAGATGACACCGTTTTCTTTTTATCCCTCTGGGCTGCAGGGCCCTTAAGTTTAGAGCTTCTCCACACCCTTGCACTCAGGATTGAAGAGAAGGGACCAAGTGATTTATGCATAGAAAGAGTAAGAAGAAGGAAGTCACATTAATCAAGAAAGATGAGTAAGGCATGCAGGTCTTTAATGCCAGCACTGGAGAGGCATTAGCTTGGGGATCTTTGTGATCTTAAGGACAACCTGGGTCTTTAAAGACCGCCCCCCTGCCCCCCCCCCCCCCCCCCGCGCGTGCCCCACATGTCATCACTATGACATCAGAGTGGTGGTCCAATCATTTGGCTATGGAACATAGTATAATTTACATATGACTACCGATTGGCTGAAGAGCACAAGCCCTCCCCTAAGATGACGTTTGTGTACAGATAGTTTCCAAAGAAACCTCAGTTTCTGCTGGCGGTTAGACAAGCAGAGTGCCGCTCCTCTACCGTCCTTAAAAAAGAGCTAAATTTGGTGAACAATCGGGAGATTTGATCCTGGTTGTAGAACTAATTCAGACAACAGACTTCTGGGATGTGTGCCCAGTCCATTTTCCCAGATAATACTAGAAAACCTGGGAATTCGTTAGTATTACTTAAATGAGTTCCAGAAAGAAAGGACCTCATGTTTGTGACCAACATTTTGGGGAAGGAGATGACTTCGGGAAACAGACACCAAGTTACAGGGAAGTCAGAAAGGTGAGAAATCGCCCCTCAGAACAAAAGTCAGCCGAGCCGAGGAATCATCTACCAGCTCTTCCAGGAAGACCACAGGGTTGCCCTGCCACAAAAGGTGGCTCGATGGAGAGAAGTCACTCCCATGGGAAAACCCGAAGAACAGAGAAAAATCCCTCCCCTGAGAAGTATCACGTTGCAGATAAAAGTCCCACTGCTGAGAAGAACTGCGCTACAGTTAAGAGCACCTTGGCTGAGAAGCTTTTGTTAGCTGAGAAACATCGTGCTACGGAGAAGAGTTCCTCTGCCAGGAAACATCGTTCTCTTGAAAAACGTCATACTATAGGGAAATTTTCCTCTGCCGGAAAGTCCCCCTCTGACAGGCACCTCCCTGGGAAGAAGCGTCACTTCTCTGAGAAAAGACATTCATCTGAGAAGCATCTCTCTCTTGAGAAAGATCTTCCCACACAGAGAGGTCGCCTTATCAAGAAAAGCCGTCTTACAGAAAAACGTCACTCCACAGAGGAATGTGGATTGGCTGAGAGAGGCCGCCCTATCATGAGAGGTCGACCTGCAAAGAAAGGACTTTCTACTAAGAAGACTGCATCTACTGAGAAAGGTTACTTTGATGGGAGAGGTCGCTCTACTGAGAACCATCACCCTGAAGAGAAAGACCCCTCAGTCAAGAAACTTATTTCTGTAGGGAGCGATCACCAGCTAGAGAGAGGCCATTCTGTGAAGAGAAGACTCTCCACAGAGAAGAAAGGTCACCCCTTGGGGAGAGTTCGGCCAGCTGAAAAAAGTCACCTGGCAGGGAAGGGTGGCTCACCAGAGAAGACTAGTGCTGCAGTGAGAGATCGCCCCTTCAAAAGCTGTCCTGCCGAGGAGAGTCATTCATCCCAAAATGATAACTCTGCAAAGAGAGGAGCCTCTCCTGGAAAAGATCGCCGCACAAGGAGGCTTTGCCTCAGAAAAAGTTATCCTGCAGAAGAGGGTTACTCATTTGAGTGCGGTAACTCTGAGGACAGAGGACCCTCTGCATGTGAATATCACCCTGCAGATAGTGTTTGCTCCATCAAAAGCCTCCCTGCAAAGAAGAGTCCTTCATCTGAGAAGGATAACTCTGTAAAGAGAGGGCCATCTCCTGGGAAGGATCACCGCACAAGGAGGCTTCGCCTCAGAAAGAGGTACCCCGAAGAAGAGGGTTACTCATTTGAGTGGGGTAGCTCTGAGGAGAGAGGACCCTCTGCACATGAAAATCATCTTGCAGGGAGAGGTCCCCTCATCAAAAGCTGCCCTGCAGAGGAAAGTCATTCATCTAAGAAGGATAACTCTTCAAAGAGAGGACCCTCTCCTGGAAAAGATCACCCCACAGGGAGAGGTAGGCCTCCAAAGAAAAGCCGCCCTGCAGAGGAGGGTCTATCAGTTGACAGGGATAACTCAGCAGCAAGAAGACCCTTTGTAGGTGAAGATTGCCCTACAGGGAGTGATCACCCCATTAATAGCCACTCTGCTGGCAAGCGTCATTCATCCGAGAAGGGTAGCTCGGCAAATGAAGGACCCTCTCCTGGGACAGATGGCTGCATAAGGAGGCGTCGCCTCAGAAAAAGTTATCCTGCAGAGGAGGGTTACTCATTCGATTGGGGTAACTCTGAGGAGAGAGAACCCTCTGTACAGGAAGAACGCCCTGCAGGTAGTGGTCCCTCTATCAAAAGCCATCCTGCAAAGGAAAGTCCTTCATCTGAGAAAGATAAATCTGTAAAGAGAGGGCCATCTCCTGGGAAAGATCACCCCACAGGGAGAGGTAAGCCTCCAAAGAAAAGCCGCCCTGCAGAGGAGGGTCTATCAGTTGACAGGGATAACTCAGCAGCAAGAAGACCCTTTGTAGGTAAAGATTGCCCTACAGGGAGTGATCACCCCATTAATAGCCACTCTGCTGGCAAGCGTCATTCATCCGAGAAGGGTAACTCTGCAAATGAAGGACCCTCTCCTGGGACAGATGGCTGCATAAGGAGGCATCGCCTCAGAAAAAGTTATCCTGCAGAGGAGGGTTACTCATTCGATTGGGGTAACTCTGAGGAGAGAGGACGCTCTGTACAGGAAGAACGCCCTGCAGGTAGTGGTACCTCTATCAAAAGCCATCCTGCAAAGGAGAGTCCATCTGAGAAAGATAAATCTGTAAAGAGAGGGCCAGCTCCTGGGAAAGATCACCGCACAAGGAGGCTTCGCCTCAGAAAAAGGTACCCTGAAGAAGAGGGTTACTCATCTGAGTGGGGCAGCTCTGAGGAAAGAGGACCCTCTGCACGTGAAGATCGCCCTGCAGGGAGAGGTCCCCTCATCAAAAGCTGCCCTACAGAGGAAAGTCATTCATCTAAGAAGGATAACTCTTCAAAGAGAGGACCCTCTCCTGGAAAAGATCACCCCACAGGGAGAGGTAAGCCTCCAAAGAAAAGCCGCCCTGCAGAGGAGGGTCTGTCAGTGGGCAGGGCTAAATTGGCAGCAAGAGGACCCTTTGTAGGTGAAGATCGCTCTACAGGGAGAGGTCAGCCTCTGAAGAAAAGCTGCCCTGCAGAGGAGGGTCGCTCAGATGAAAGGGGTAGCTCGGCAGCAGGAAGACCCTTCGCAGGTGAAGATCGCCCTGCAGGGAGTTACCAGCCCATCAAAACCTACTGGGTCAAAGAGGGTCATTCATCTGAGAGCGGTATCCCTGCAAAGAGAGGACCCTCTCCTGGAAAAGAGGGCCATACAGATGAGAGGGCCAATTATCTGGAGAGGGGATCCTTTGTAGCAAAAGATTGCCCCACAGGAAGTGGTCAGTCTCCAAAGGAAATCTGCCCTGCAGAGGAGGGTCACTCAGTTGAGAGGGGTAACTCCGCAGGGAGAGGACCCTCTGCAGGGAAGGATGGCCCCACAGGGGGTGGTCAGCCTTCAAAGAAAAGCTGCCCTGAAGAGGAGGGTCTCTCACTGGATAGGGGTAACTATGTGCAGAGAGAACCCTCTGCAGGGAAAGATGACCCCACAGGGAGACATAGGGCTCCAAAAAAAAGCCAACATGCAGAGAAACATCTATCTGCCCTGGGAGGCTGCCCTCCCCAAACAAGTCATCCTGCAGAGAAAAGTCTATCTTCCCAGAGAGTCTGCTCTGCAGAGAAAGTACACACAGGGAAGAGAAGTCACCATGTTGAGAAAAGGTGCCCTGCAGAGAGAGAACTCTCTGCTGAGAAAGGTCAGATGGAAAAGAAAGTCATCTGTTGTGAGAAAGCTCATTCTGAGGAGAACGATCAGTCTTCCCAAAGCAGCTACACTGCTGAGAAAGGTAACAGAGTAGAGAGCGGGCATCCTGTGGCGAAAGGTCATCACTCCACGGAAAAAAGCTTTCCTGTGGAAAAACCCTCTTCTTCAGGATCTGTGCCTAACATGCCAGTGCCAAAGAACATGCAGAATATTCGAGAAAACAGAGTTGGCAGTGGTACCAGCACAGCACCACAGATTCCTCACCAGAATGTGGCTGGGACTGTCACCACTGGTCAATCTGGGCAGGCAGGGAAGGTGAGAATGGGAGTTGAATTGAAGTTGCCTGATGAACTTAAGCCATGTCTTGTTGAGGACTGGGAACTGATAAACAAGCATAAGCAGTTATTCCAACTCCCTGCTGAGAAGAATGTAGACACTATTCTCGCGGAGTATGTCACTTTTGTGAAATCACAGGGAAAGGCTGATAATAGGGAATATTCTGTTGATGAACTTGTATATGGAATAAGAGAGTACTTCAACAGGATGCTGGGCACCCAGCTACTCTACAAGTTTGAAAAGCCCCAGTTTGCCGAAATCCACCTGGCTTATCCTCATATTCCAATGTCTCAGGTTTATGGGGCTCCACACCTCCTACGATTATTTACTCAAATTGGGGCTGTATTGACCCATTCTCTCCTTAGTAAGCATAGTCTTATGCAAGTGTCTAGGTATCTGCAAGATTTCCTTAAATACCTAGCTGAGAATTCCACTTCTCTATTTAGTGCTAGCAATTACAAAGTGGCTTCTGCTGAGTATTGTTTCCAAGCCCTGTGAGGGTCAGCTGACCACTCCCTGTTATGACCTGGATCAGTAAACATTTGTGTGTTTGCTGTTTTTATTATAGTTGTTCTTGAAAGTTGTCAAAGCATAACAGGGCTAATATTTTAGTCTGCTTATTGTTGTGAACAGAAATAAAAATATAAAATGCTTCATCAGTATTTCAACAACAAATAAATGTTCATTAAAAGAATTTGACAACATTGCTTGAATGTTGATGCTTCTATTCTTACACATTATGAGTTTCTACTAGATGTTCATATGA
The DNA here is from genome assembly GCF_950005125.1 of Chionomys nivalis. Classification (NCBI taxonomy): domain Eukaryota; kingdom Metazoa; phylum Chordata; class Mammalia; order Rodentia; family Cricetidae; genus Chionomys; species Chionomys nivalis. Next base: position 32,818,189 of record NC_080112.1, read on the forward strand.
CGTGATAACACGCACTCATTCCTAGTGCTAAAGGTTCAATACAATGGATGTGCTCCAAACATGAACATACAAATTATTTAAGATACAAAATTGTTTAGAAATGTATAAATATTGGAGATATAGCTAAGGAGGCCCTGGGTTTACTCCTTGGTTTCAAAAGTGAAAGAAAGGGGAAGAAAAAAAGGAAGCACTGAGGAGAAGGTAAAGGAAGGATGGGTATAAAGTGAAAGGGAGGTTAGAGAGGGGGAGGTGAGGAGAGAGAGGTAGTGAGGGGAGGAGAGAAATGGGTGGAAAAAAGAGGAGGGGAGTAAAGAAAAGGAGAGGAGATAGAGGAGGAGGAGGAAAAGGAGAAGGGGCACGAGGAAGACAGATGGGGAGGAGAAGGAGAAGGGAAAGTAGAATGGGGACAAGAAAGGGGAGGAAGAAGAAAGGAGAGGGAGGAGACAGAGAAGGGTAGTGAAGAAAAGGAAAGGGAGGAAAAGAGGAAAACGAGGAGGAGAAGGGCAGGAGGGTATGGACAAGGATATGGAGGAGGAAAAGGAGAGGAGGGATAGGAAGAGAAGAAGAGATAGAAGAGAGAATGAAGAGAAAGATGGAAAGGAGAAAGATTGGGAATAGAGGGGTGGAGAAGGAGAGGAGGGAGATTAGAGAGAGGAGGGGGAGAGGTAGAAGGGAATGTATAGGAGGAGAAGAGTTGAGGGAAGAAAAAGAATAAGAGAAGAAGAGGAGGGAAAAGAAGGAAAGAGGAAGAAGAGGTGAGGGAAAAAGAAGGATGGAGAAAGGGGAGAAAGAGGAGAGGGAGGAGAAGGGGAGAGGAAGATGAAAAGGTGAGAGAGGAGAAGCAGGAAGAGGAAAGGAGAGGAGGGGAGAAAAAGAGTAGGAAAAAATAAGAGAGGAGTGTAGAAGGAGCAGCAGGCTGCGTTCCTGACACCTGGCTCCTGGCTGCCTGCTAGCTTATGCCCTGAAATAACAACACACAAATTGTATTCATTTAAACACTGCTTGACCCATTATCTTAAGCCTCTTTGGCTAACTCTCACATCTTGATTAACCCATTTCTAATAATCTGTATACCACCACAAGGTGGTGGCTTACTGGGAAAGATTCTAGCCTGCATCCTCTTAGAGAGGAGAGCTATGGTGTCTATCTGAGGCATCTGCCTCACTTCCCTTCTTCCTAGCATTCTATTCTGTCTACTCCACCCACCTATGTTCTGACCTATTAGGCCAAGCAGTTTCTTTATTAATTAACCAATGAAAGCAACAGATAAACAGATGACCCTCCTCCATCAGGGGAGGAGGGGAGAAGGAAGAGAAGGGGAGAAAGAAGTATAGAGAAATAAACGAGGAAGAAAATTAAGGGAAGTATCAGAAAGGAGAAAGGAAGGAGTGGTTGAAGAGGGAAATAACAGAAGGTGGAACATGTGAAGAGACAAGGCAGGGAGTAGAAAAAAAGGAGGAAGGGGAGGAATAGAAAATAGAATAAGAAAGGAGAGAAGAATAAAGGGGAAAAGGAAGATATCATGAGGAAAGAACAGAAGGAGTGGCAGTAGAGAGGAGGAGGAGGAGGAAAAGAAGTAGTGGAGGATGAAGTAAAAGGGAAGAATATAAAAGACGTGGCAGCAAAGGAAAGGGGGAGAATGTAAAAGGAGAAGAAGTAGGGGAAGGAGGATGGAAAGACAGAGTGGGGAGGAAACAATAGGAAGAGGAAGAAGGATAAAGAAGAGGAGAGGGAAATCAGAGAAACATGACCTTTCATGATAGCCACAAATAGTATAAATTATGTTGGGGCAATACTAACCAAGGAAGTGAAAGATCTATTTGACAAGAACTTTAAGGCTTTGAAGAAAGAAATTGAAGAGGACACCAGAAAATGGAAGGATCTCCCATGCTCTTGGATTGGGAGGATCAACATAGTAAAAACGGCAATTCTACCAAACGCAATCTATAAATTCAACACAATCCCAATCAAAATCCCAACAAAATTCTTCACAGACCTTGATAGAACAATAATCAACTTTATATGGAAAGACAAAAAACCCAGGATAGCCAAAACAATCCTATATAATAATGGAGCTTCCAGAGGCATTACTATCCCTGACTTCAAACTCTATTACAGAGCTACAGTAATGAAAACAGCTTGGTATCGGCATAAAAACAGAGTCGTTGACCAATGGAATCTAATCGAAGATTCAGATATTAATCCACAAACCTATGAACACCTGATTTTCAACAAAGGAGCTAAAATTATACAATGAAAGAAAGAAAGCATCTTTAACAAATGGTGCTGGCAAAACTGGTTGTCAACTTGTAGAAGAATGAAAATACATCCATATCTATCACCATGCACAAAACTCAAGTCCAAGTGGATTAAAGACCTAAATATAAATCTGACCACACTGAATCAGATAGAAGAGAAAGTGGGAAGTAGACTGCAACACATGGGCACAGGAGACCACTTCCTACATATAACCCCAGTAGCACAGACAATAAGAGAAACATTGAATAAATGGGACCTCCTGAAACTGAGAAGCTTCTGTAGAGCAAAGGACATTGTCATTAATACAAAAAAGCATCTTACTGAATGGGAGAAGATCTTCATCAACTCCCCATCAGACAGGGTCTGATATCCAAAATATATAAAGAACTCAAGAAACTAGACATTAAAATTCCAATTAACCTTATTAAAAATGGGGTACTGAATTGAACAGAGAATTCTCAACACAAGAAGTTCAAATGGCCAAAAGTCACTTAAGGTCATGTTCAACCTCCTTAGCAATCAGGGAAATGCAAATCAAAACAACTTTGAGATACCATCCTACTTGTTCTTTATATAACTAAAGGCCACTACCTGCAGAAGTACCTGAAAGTGTACACAAAAGGAAGAAATCTGGCAGATAGATGTGTTTCACTTTGTAGAATTTGTAAAACTATAATATACACTGCACCATTGATATCTATTTAGATTTGTGATGGACAACTGCTTTGATTTCAGAAAAGGCTGGTTTGGTAATCACTACTTTACTAGAAGTTATGGTCATCCTGAGTATACTTGCAGAAATATAGACAGATTGTGGTCCAGCATATATCTCTAAGAAAATGAAACAGCTTTTTGCTAATTTATTATAATATAAAGTATATTACAGGTATACCACACAATCCTACAGGTCAGGCAGTTATAGAAAGATCAAATCAAACTATAAAGGATGTGTTAATCAAACATAAAGGGATAGAAAATACCCCCAGTGATAGATTGCATAATGTTTTATTAACCTTGAATTTTATTAATGCTAATGAGAAAAGAACAATAGCAGAAGAGAGATATTGAATAATTAAAAAAACTTCTAAATTAAATCAGTCGGTATATTTCAATGATGTGTTGACGTCAAAATGGAAACCAGAAGATGTGCTATGTTGCAGAAGGGGTTTTGCACTTGTTTCCACAGGAGAAGAAAACCTATGGATACCATCAAAATTTATAAATATTGGAATAAAAAAGAGAAACCTCTTGATAAAGAGAAATGACAGCTCATCCACAGGGGTGACAATCCTATAGGTTGTAAGGAAACATTATAAGGGTTAGGGCAGGGTTCTGTTATTGTCTTTGCAGGAAAATACCAGTCTTTGAAAAGTCAAGAGACCTTGGACATCTAGATGCTTAAAGAAGAAAAGAAATATATCCAGAAGAATCACCAAGCAAAGCAAAGAGAAATCTGTCTTATGATACGAATATCCTCTTCAGGGTAAAATATCAATACATAAACATACGTATAATAGTATTCATCATTTTTTAAAAATCAAAGCTTGATTTGGAGTTGGACATTTGGTATCTTTCTCTAAATCCAAGAATGTTGTAACTGTTAATAATATTGAACCAATGATCCCAAAAAAAAAATTCTCCATACTTAAAAATGTCCAGAACCAGCCAGGTGGTGATGGTGCATGCCTTTAATCCCAGCACTCGGGAGGCAGAGGTATATGGATCTCTGTGAGTTCAAAGTCAGCCTGGTCTACAAGGTCTAGTCCCAGGATAGACACCAAATCTACACAGAGAAACCCAGTCTTAAACAAAAAAACAAAAAATATTGTCCATGGCCATATGAACTCACTGAAGAATTCTACCAGAACTTCAAAGAAGAGGTAATACAAATACACCAATACTAGTTAAGTAATTCCACAAAATAGACAAGGAAGGAAGATTTCCAACATCTATGAAGACAATACTCTGATACCAAAACCAGATAAAGAAGATGAAGAAGCGGAAGAGGATTATATAATGATCTCCCTAATTAACTGAGCTGTGAAATTCTCAATAAAAAACTTGAAAAGCCACATCTTGATAACATCAAAAAGATCATTCATCACAACCAAATTAACTGCCCTCCAGTAATTCGTGGCTGGCTCAACATATATAAATTAATAATTGTTATTCTTCCCATAAATGGACTCAAAGACAAAACCACATGATCATCTCAACTGACCCAGAAAAGACCTTTCACAAAATCAAACATCACTTCATTACAGAAGTAAGAGAGAATCTAGGTAGGGACGGGGTGCATACTTCAATATAATAAAGCTTTACATGACAAACCTATAGCTAACATTATTATAGATGGAGAAAGAAACTTAGTTTCAATTAAGATTAGAAAAAAGGCAAGGGGCGTCCATTCACTCTCTACTACTAAGCAATATGGTTCTTGAGAACTTGTATCAATATACAAGAATCTACACCAATATAAATTGTCTATAAATAAAGTTCATGGATAATCTTACTATTACTCATTATTATTATTAGTGTTAGTAAGGTCACACTAATCTACATATTATACCATCCATTCCTTTTTAATTTTTCAAGAGAGATCCCTGAGCATGCTTTATTTCCACTTCTAACACAATACCACTTCTGATCAGCTGCTAATAATATCCTTAGTCCTAACTCTACACCACTTCTAATCAACTGCTAACAATGTCCTTAGCCCTGAGGACAAACTCTGTTGTAAGAGGGAATATTGTTTTCAAGGATTACTTCCAGCTGTCATAGGGACAAAGTTATTTCAAAGTCATCCTTTAAAAACTAAAGTGATGGTTAAGTTTTAAGATTACTGGCTAGGACAATTGCAAATAGTCTCTGAGTAAGGCTTTTCTGAAGTTCTTATTTGAAGTATTGGCCAGAACGTTGTAAGAAGGTGCACCATCTCAATTAGTCAAGTTGGAATCATCTTGAAGGGTTTGTAACTCAAAACTGATCTTAAAATGGTGCTATCAGCATAATGACATTATATCAACCAGGTGGAATCATTGCTGTGGGGCTCCATCTTTTTCCTGGAAACTTCAAAGATTACTGCAGGAAAATTTAATGATCATTGTGGAAATTTATATATTATTCAAATAGACATATATTCATTGAATGGTACCATAGAAACAAAAATAGGTATGGGAGATCAGAGTGGTTGGTGAGTGTGCTCTTGACCTGTGGCAGGAGCTCAGAAACAGAGCAGGGACATTCCCCAACCCCCTTCACTCCCCAATCATTCAGCAGGGGCTGCTCCCCTCTGCTGGCGCCTCTCTCTCCCTAACCCATCCCAGTTTGCACCCAGGAACCTCCTCCCTTCTTCCTCCCTTCTGCTGGGCCACTAGAACCACCAGCTTAGCCAGTCTGGGTACTGGGATGAGGTGCTAAGGGCAAAGGGACCGGAAGGAATTGCTTTGCTTCAATAGCCTGTCTGCAGCAAGGTAGGCCCTTTGTTAACGAGGTTCTTGGCCACCAAGGGAATCTGATCCTGTTCCATAAGATCCATAGGATAGCATTTGAAGGAGGAGATGGGCAGGTGCCAAGGCAAGAATTCCTCCACCAATCTGAAAAACAACATGAAAACACCAGAACCCAGTGATCAGACAACAGAAGGTCTTGAACATCCTAATCCAGAAGAAGGGGAAAAAATTGACATTATGAAAGCGAGAGAGTCCCTTAAACAGCATGTAAAAAACACCCTTATAGAAATGGATGAGAAGTTTAACAAAAAGTTTGAAGAAATGAATAAATACGTAAATGATACCCTGGGAAACCAAGAAAAAACAATCAAACAGGTAATGGAAACAGTTCAAGAATTGAAAACTGAAATGGAGGCAAGGAAGAAAACACAAACGGAGGGCGGACTGGATATGGAAAATCTAGGGCAATGAACAGAGATTATAGAAGCAAGCATAACTAATAGAATACAAGAGATAGAAGAAAGAATGTCAGACTCTGAAGACACCATTAAGAAAATAAACGCACTGATCAAAGAAAACAGCAAATCCAACAAATTCTCATCACAAAATATTCAGGAAATATGGGACACCATAAAAAGACCAAAGCTAAGAATAATAGGGATAGAAGAAGAAGAATTACAGCTCAAAGGCCCAGGAAATTTATTTAACAAAACTATGGAAGAAAACTTTCCCAACATAAAGAAAGATATTTCTATGAATATTCAAGAAGCATACAGAACACCAAATAGACTGGATCAAAAAAAATCCCTATCCAAACTAATCAAACAGCAGAGAGAGAACACACAAATTAATAAGATTAGAAATGAAAGGGGGGACATAACTACAGACACAGAGGAAATTCAGAGAATCTTTAGATCTTACTACAAAAGCCTGTATGCCACAAAACTGGAAAATGCAAAAGAAATGGACATCTTTTTAGATAAGTACCATATGCCAAAGATAAATCAAGACCAGGTGAACAATCTAAATAGACCTGTTAGTCACAAAGAATTAGAAACTGTTATAAAAAACCTTCTTTCCAAAAAGAGCCCAGGACGAGATGGTTTCAATGCAGAATTCTACCAGAACTTCCAAGAAGAGCTAATACCTATACTCCTTAATGTATTTCACAATGTAGAAACAGAAGAGTCATTGCCAAATTCCTTTTATGAAGCTACAGTTACCCTGATGCCAAAACCACACAAAGACCCAACCAAGAAAGAGAATTACAGCCTATCTCACTCATGAACATCGATGCAAAAATTCTCAAAAAAATACTGGCAAACCGAATCCAAGGACACATTAGAAAAATTATCCATTATGATCAAGTAGGCTTCATCCCAGAGATGAAGGGCTGGTTCAACATATGCAAACCCATCAAAGTAATCCATCATATAAATAAACTGAAAGAAAAAAAACATAAGATCATTTCATTAGATGCTGGAAAAAGCATTTGACAAAATTCAACATCCCTTTATGATAAAGGTGTTGGAGAGAGTAGGGATACAAGGGTCATATCTAAATATAATAAAAGCTATTTACAGCAAGCTGACAGCTAACATCAAATTAAGTGGAGAGATACTCAAAGCCATCCACTAAAATCAGAAACAAGACAAGGCTGTGCACTCTCTCCATACCTCTTCAATATAGTGCTTGAAGTTCTAGCAATAGCAATAAGACAACATAAGGGAATCAAGGGGATTCGAATTGGAAAGGAAGAAATTAAACTGTCGTTATTTGCAGATGATATGATAGTATACATAAGCGACCACAAAAACTCTACCAAAGAACTCCTACAGCTGATAAACTCCTTTAGGGATGTGGTAGGATACAAGATCAACTCCAAAAAATCAGTTACCCTTCTATACACTTAGGATAAGGAAGCAGAGAAGGAAATAAGAGAATCATCACCTTTCACGATAGCCACAAACAGCATAAAATATCTTGGGGTAACTCTGACCAAGGAGGTGAAAAATCTATTTGACAAGAACTTTAAGTCTTTGAAGAAAGAAATTGAAGAAGATACTAGAAAATGGAAGGATCTCCCTTGCTCTTGGATTGGGAGGATCAACATAGTAAAAATGGCAATTCTCCCAAAAGCAATCTATAGATTCAACGCAATCCCCACCAAAATCCCATCAAAATTCTTCACAGACCTTGAGAGGACAATAATCAACTTTATAAGGAAAAACAAAAAACCCAAGATAGCCAAAACAATCTTATACAATAAAGGAACATCTGGAGGCATTACCATCCCTGACTTCAAACTCTATTACAGAGCTTCAGTATTGAAAACAGCTTGGTACTGGCATAAAAACAGAGAAGTAGATCAGTGGAATCGAGTAGAAGACCTGGAATTTAACTCACAAATCTATGAACACCTCATTTTTGATAAAGGAGTTAAAAGTATACAATGGAAGAAAGAAAGCATCTTCAACAAATGGTGCTGGCATGTTGTAAAAAGAGTGGCGGGCTAAGTTCCTGTCACCCGCCCGCCCGCACGGCTAGCTTTATACCTGAAATAATTACACGGAAACTGTATTCTTTTGAACACTGTCTTGTAGTAGGAGCTGCGGGCTGGCGTTCCTGCCACCCAGCTCCCGGGCCGCCTGGCTAGCTCATGCGCCAAAATAACAACACACAAACTGTATTCTTTTAAACACTGCTTGGCCCATTATATCTAGCCTCATCTAGGCTAATTCTCACGTATTAATTTAGCCCATTTCTAATAATCTGGGTAGCACAACTAGGTGTGCTTACCAGGAAAGATTCAGCATGTCTGACCTGGCGGTTGGCGGCATCACGTCTGGCTCTGAGAGGAGCTGCCCTGCATCTGATTTCACTTCCTCTCCCTCCCAGCATTCTGTTCTGTTTACTCCACCCACCTAAAGGCTGGCCAATCAAATGGGCCAAGGCAATTTCTTTACTAGCCAATGACCTTCCTCCATCGTTGTCTAGCCCATTAGTTCTAGCCTCTTATTGGCTAGCTTTTACATATTGATCTAACCCATTTTTAATATTCTGTGTAGCACCATGAGCTGGCTTACCAGGAAAGATCTTAGCCTGCGTCTGTCTGGTGTGGGAGAATCATGGCGACTCACCGACTCGGCTTTTTTTTTCCCAGCATTTTGTTCTGTCTACTCTGCCTGCATAATTTTCTGTCCTAATAAAGGGCTAAGACAGTTTCTTTATTTAACCAATAAAAGCAAAAGATAAATACAAGACCCACCTCCATAACTGGCAGAACTGGTTGTCAACCTGTAGAAAAATGAAAATAGATCCATATCTATCACCATGTACAAAACTCAAGTTCAAATGAATTAAAAACCTCAATATCAGTCTGAACACACTGAACCTGATAGAAGAGAAAGTGGGAAGTACTCTACAACATATGGGCACAGGAGACCACTTCCTACATATAACCCCAGCAGCACAGACATTAAGGACAACATTGAATAAATGGGACCTCCTGAAACTGAGAAGCTTCTGTAAAACAAAGGACACTGTCACTAAGACAAAAAGGCAACCCACTGACTGGGAGAAGATCTTCACCAACCCTGCAACAGACAAAGGTCTGATCTCCAAAGTATATAAAGAACTCAAGAAACTAGACTTTCAAATGCTATTTAACCCAATTAAAAAATGGGGCACTGAACTGAACAGAGAATTCTCAACAGAAGAAGTTCAAATGTCCAAAAGACACTTAAGGTCATGCTCAACCTTCTTAGCAATCAGGGAAATGCAAATCAAAACTACTTTGAGATACCATCTTACACCTGTCAGAATGGCTAAAATCAAAAACACCAAGATAGCCTTTGCTGGAGAGGATGTGGCATGGGGGTACACTCATCCATTGCTGGTGGGAATGCAAACTTGTGCAACCACTATGGAAAGCAGTGTGGCGGTTTCTCAGGAAATTTGGGATCAACCTACCCCAGGACCCAGCAATAGCACTCTTGGGAATATACCCAAGAGATGCCCTATCATATTACAAAAGTATTTGTTCAACTATGTTCATAGCAGCATTATTTGTAATAGCCAGAACTTGGAAACAACCTAGATGCCCTTCCATGGAAGAATGGATGAAGAAAGTGTGGAATATATACATATGAGAGTACTACTCAGCAGTAAAAAACAATGACTTCTTGAATTTTGCATGCAAATGGATGGAAATAGAAAACATTATCCCGAGTGAGGTAAGCCAGACCCAAAAAGAGGAACATGGGATGTACTCACTCATAATTGGTTTCTAGCCATAAATACAGGACATTGAGCCTATAATTCGTGATCCTAGAGAAGCTAAATAAGAAGGTGAACCCAAAGAAAAGCATATAGTTATCCCCCTGGATATTGGAAGTAGTCAAGATTGCTGGGCAAAAGTTTAGGAACTGGGGGGTGGGGTGAGATGGGGGAAAGGGGAGATGGGGAGAGAAAAGTGAGAAGGGGAGGATAGGGAGAACTTGGGGGAATGGGATGGTTTGGATAATGAAAGGTTGAATATGGGAGCAGGAAAGTATATATCTTAATTAAGGGAGCCATTTTAGGGTTGGCAAGAGCCTTGACTCTAGAGGGGTTCCCAGGGGTTCAGAGAGATGTACCCAACTAGGTCCTTGGGCAGCTGAGGAGAGAGAGCCTGAAATGGCCCGATCCTATTGCCATACTAACGAATATCTTGTATATTACCCTAAAACCTTCATCTGGCGATGTATGGAGATAGAGACAGAGACCCACATTGGAGCAATGGACTGAGCTCCCAAGGTCCAAATGAGGAACAGAAGGAGGGAGAACATGAGCAAGGAAGTCAAGACCGCAAGGGGGGCACCCACCCACTGAGATGGGGGGACTGATTTATTAGGAGATCACCAAGGCCAGCTAGACTGGGACTGAAAATGCATGGGGTAGTGGGGGGAGGGGGAGGGAGAGGGAAAAGAGAGGTGGGAAGGAGGCAGAAATTTTTAATTAAAAATTAATTAAAAAAATAAATAGGTATGGGAGAAGTAAAATTTTTTGAAAGCAGAGTTTGATAAAAGTAGCACCTAAATTTTATCTGCCTTCTGTTCCATAACAGGTGACTGCTGACATCAGATAGAAAATCTGAATTTTTCTTTTAACAACATGTCCTTTTTTCCACTTAACATTAGGCTTTCCTTTAATCTGTTTATCTCCCTAAAACAGGATTTAGTTCCATTCCACTTCCTGGTGCCTTTTTATCCTCAAATTGTACATTTTATATTTTTCACTTGCTCAGTTTGTTCCTTCTAATAGAGTTACCACTAATAACCACACAACAGAGTCAATACTAGGGTGTTTTGAGATTTCCTCTGTCAATGGAAATAATCCAAAACTCATTTTAGCCTCTTGTAGTATTTTTTTGGGGGAGGGACAAGAGCAAAAAGCAGTCATATTCTTCACTATATACTAATATTTTTTCTCCTCTGAAACCCCTTGAACCAGGCTCCCACAATTCAAATCACCCTAGGCAACACTCTTTTCCATGTTCCTTCTAGGATAGCACATTAAGCCCCATTTAAAACATTCAGCTACTTTTTTGAACCATAGTCCCAAAGTCTATATTCCTCCAATGAAATCATGGTCTGGTCTATTACAGCAATACTACAGTCCCTGGTACTTAGTACCTAGTCTTTGTGTTTCCATTGCTGGTAAGAGACACCATGACCATGACAACTCCTACAAAAGAAAACATTTGATTGGGGTGGCCACTTACTGTTCAGAGTTTCAGTTCATTATTGTTGTGGTGGGACATGGTAATGTTCAGGCAGACATGATATTAGAGAAGAAGCTGAGAGTTGTACATCTTGATCCATAGTCAGTGTAAGAAGAGATTGTGACTGGACATTACTTGAGCACATATGAGACCTCAAAGCCTGTCCCCACAGTCACACATTTCTTATAACAAGGGCCACACTTCCTCCAACAAGGCCAGTCTTCTGAATAGTGCTACTCCCTATATGGCAATTATACAAACACATGAATCTATGGGAGCCATACCTATTCAAGCATTCTTCTACTATTTTATTGAAAATATTTTCTACATTTGCTATAGTGTTCTTACATGTCTGTAATTCGGTGATTTTTCAAAATAAGTTTTCACATTTTATCCATATTTTTTTGAAAATTTCTTCTTGTCTTTTACTGAATAACTAATTCTTCTACCTTGTCTTCAAGCTCTGATACTCTATTTTCCACATTGTTATTTGACCTACTGTTTTTCATTTCCAGCATCATTTCAGTTCAGATATTCTTTACAAATTCTATCATTTTATTTTATATTTTTCATTTTATTTCATATCTTGAGTTGGCTTCTTCATTCCATTCAGATCTTTGTTTCTGTTGTTTTGGGCTATATTTATGTCTTCCTTGGGTTGCAATGGTGATTATCTTGAATCCTTTATCTGGAAATCCTTTCAAGTAATTTTCATTGAGACCAATTACTATGGGATTAATACTTTTTGAAGAAGGTATGTTATTTTTTGTTATTTTTATTTCTGGGCTAGGATTTGTGTATACAGAGTTAGTTTGTCAATTGAGCCTCTCTTACTTTGTTTTGTATTAAAGTCACCATTCTTTCAGTGGACATGTTTATGTTTTAGAAAAGACTAAGTCTTGATAGATTTGTGGTGCTATTTTCTTCTATATGATTGGTACTCAAGATTGTAAGTAAGCTCTACACCTTGTCTTCTGAGAGTCAGCCACTCTCTTGGAACAGTTTAGGACTTTCTTTAGTTCTTCAGCCTCTGCCACCACAGGACTTCCCCTGGACCACCTTATATTCGGTCTTTGGGTGCACAGATTCTATTAAGAGTGAAACTTCCCATACCAGTGCTACTTTCCTGGGTCAGCTCCTGTCTTCTTTTTAAGTTTATGACTTCTGCTAGTCACTGAGGTACTAGCTATGCCTGAAAGTTTTATCCTAAGTTACCCCAGCCTCATCCTTAGGTTCACTGTTTACAACCTGAGTTGTGGAACACTCTTTACCTATGAAACTTGCTTTAGGAGTCAGAATCAGTCTCCTCTCCCTGTCTGAAGTTCTCTGTGTCTGCAACTTCAGTTCACTACAGTGATGGTGATTACCTCCTGTTTTTTCCTCCTCCTCCTCCTCCTCCTCCTCCTCCTCCTCCTCCTCCTCTTCTTCTTCTTTTTCATTTTTGTTGTTTTTGTGAAAGAGATTTTTCTCTGGGTAATGGTTCTGGCTGTTCTGGAGCTCATTCTGCAGACGAGATTGGTCTCAAACTCATGGAGATCCACCTGCCTCTGCCTTCCCAGTGCTGGGATTAAAGGCATGTGGCACCACTACTGGCTGTATGAATCGATTTAAAATTTATTTCTTTTGTTATGTCTAACATGTCTTTCTGAAAACAATTTTAAATCCTGTGTAAGAAAATGTAAAATATAAAAGAAAATATAAATAAAAATTGTGAAGAATATATATATTTATATATAATATATAATATAATATATATTTATATATATTTGTTCATTTTTGTTTTTTTCTATGCTAAATCATTAATTTTGCATGAATCTGTAGAGATTTGGAGAAAGATACACACACATTTAAAATTTTATGACTAAATTAATATGCGTATTATATATATAGTATTTTACTGAAATATACTTTTTTCTCACATAATATATCCTGATTATGATTTCTCTTATCTTGTCTCCTTCCAGTTCTTCCCTAGTTCTGCTTTCCCATTTGGATCTATCCCCTTTCTGTTTCTCATTAGAGAACAAACAAGCCTCTAACAGACTATAATATAATATAATAAATATAGTATTAAAATATAGTATGACATTTTATGATAAAACAAAAATTAAAACACTGAAATTAGACAAAAGTAACAAATAATATGGAAAGAGACCAAGAGAAGGCACAAGAATCAGAGACCCACTTGTTCACACACTCAGAAATTCCATAGAAACACTAAACTGGAAGCCATAATATAAGCACAGAGGACCTGATGTAAAGCCATGCAGGTCATGTGTTTGCTTCCTTAGTTTCTGTGAGTTTGATCTGTCCTTTGCTCATGTTAATTTAGAAAGCCTTGTTTTCTTGGTGTCCTCCATCCCCTCTGGTTCTTATACCCTTTCTGCTGCTTTTGAGGGATTCCCTGAGCTCTTAGAGGAGGGATTTGATAAAGATATCCCATTCAGAACTGTATGTTCCAAGGTCTCTTATTCTCTACATAATGTCTGACTGTGGGTCTCAGTATTTTTTTCCATCTGCTGCAGGAGGAAGCTTCCTTAATGATAGTCGAGCAAAGCACTGATCTGTGAGTACAGTAGATGTCATTAGAAGTAATTTCATTGCTACTTTCTTTCATTTGGTCATTATTTGCTTTATCCTAGGTCTCTGAGCTACGATATCTCTGGTTGTTGGTCACCCAAGCAGCATCCAGTACGGGTTCCATCTTGGGGAATGGGTCATAAGTCAAATCAGTTATTTGTTGGTTATTCTCACAAACCTCATTTTTAAAACTTGCCCCTTTGTGGAATACTTTTAAAAATATGTAAATTCAATCATTTCCCTTGTCTCCATTTGATCACTGATGATAGGAACTTCAGAAAATTCTAGAGAAGTTGGCATAATCATGCTACTGGCAACATCATCATAGTCCTGTCCAACTACTGATGATTAAACCCAGGTGTCACATACACAAGACAAGTGATTTTCCATTGAACACACCCTCAGCCTCTTAATTTTTTATGGGATCATCAATCAAAATAAGTTTATCATCCTCCAACTTTAGTCACTTGAATGCTGGGATTACAGAATTTTCCACCAGGCCTGACTATTAATTTACTGTTTTGTTTTAATTTCTTACATATAAGTTGAATGTTAATGACAGAAGGTGGTAAAACAATAATTTGTAAATATAGGTGAAATATATAGACATATATGTATATACATATGTAATTATATATATGTAAATATATAATTATTCATTGTATTGCTCTTGTGACTCTCCTAGGTTTAAATATTTTTCTAAACAGGAAAACAAATGAAAATGTAGTGCAAGCAAAGTGCCCACTGGGTCTATTCCAAATTGAGACATGTTAGGCTGAGCAGAGGTAAAAGAGTCACTGATATATGAAACTTGAAGTAGTTTTTTTACTCTGCTAATAAACTGGACATCTGTGCCTCTCTCCTTAGAGATAAGATATGATTTGTGCTAAACAAAATCTAAAGTATCTTTGAATAATATTCCAAAGTGAGTACTATTATTTTTGTCATTGAGTTATGTGAGCAGAACAGAACTTGGCTAATTTGTTATATTTACTTCGTACATACTTTTTGACAAATGTTTTCTGGAAATGATTCACTCAGTTTTCTCTTCTATTCCAGTGAATATTACGCATTATTGTGGGTTTTATTAAAGTCCCTTCTGGTTCTACCCTAACTTGATAGACTTTCAAGCTTCTTGTACTAGCCTTCATCCAGATGGAAAACTTCCATCTGGCTCTTATTCTGAGTTGATCCACATACCGTGAAATATGATGAACACCATCACTTTCTCCTTTGACACAGCTTATCATCCATCACCTGTCATAGAGAAGCTGTCAAGTACAACTTGAACCCTTAAACTCAGGATATTTCAAGATCCACATCTGCTAGTAATGATATTTTTCTTCCTTGGGAGGAAGTAATTCAGTTCTGTCACTTATTATTTGTGAAGTATTCAACCACATATTTACTGAGTACTAACAAGGTTCTCCAACCATGTCCTGGATAGAATGATGAAATGAGTTGTGTTCTGAAAGTTAACCAGAGGTTTTATGAGCACAGATATGAGATGGGTATGTATATAGAAGAGAAAACAGTATATGACTTTTAAAATAGGTTGCAATGGCAATTGTACAAAGTCATGTATGTTTGAATCAGTATGTGAAAGTGACTAAAAGGGAGATAAAAGAAAATCCAGAAACTCAACTGATAGCATTTACAAGTAATTTTTTAATAAACCCAACAAACCATAATATTCTTTTTTTTCATTGTGATGCTGTTTTCTGTACATAGCCTCACATCTATTCCTGACTTTGAAGTTTCTGAGAAATAATGTAAATCACATGCATTTCTTAAAAATAATTATGTAATTATTTGTTCCCTATGCGTATGTTGGAGAAAGGTGCCACTTGTTCATCCCAGCCGTCCAGAATCAAAATAACCACACAGAAACTATATTAATTAAAACACTGCTTGGCTCATTAGCTCTACCTTCTTATTGACTAAATCTTATATTAATTAAACCCATTTCTATTAATCTGCATATTGCCACATGGCAGTGGCTTACAGGCAAAGATTCGGCATGTCTGACTCTAGTGGCTCCATGGTGTCTCTCTCTCCACCTTCCTTCTCCTAGCATTTAGTTCTGTCTTCCCCGCCTAAGTTCTGTCCCATCAACAGGCTAAGGTAGTTTCTTTATTGATTAATGGCAATCACAGCACACAGAGGGGACTCCCACATCATGTACAGAAATGAAACTGATATTTGTATACTTCATCTCATCCAGTGACCATGGTAAACTTATTACAAAATCATATTGTGTGGAAATAATCGCAGTTCACTTTTTTTCCTTTGTAACCAGGTTTCTCTGTAGCTTTGGAGCCTGCCCTCGGACTAGCTCTGCAGATCAGGCTGGCCTCTAACTCACAGAGATCTGCTGCCTCTGTCTCCTAAGTGGTGCTGGGATTAAAGGCATGTACCACCACTGCCTGGCTATTTATTCCTTTCTTATTTAGAATCTCTAGCAATGTTAATACATGTTCATTGTAAATGTTAGAACTTAGATTAAAATACCCATAAATCATGGACTCTTGGCATGCTGAGCACTTTAAAGGACTCTATATAGCCTCAAAAGCAACCAGAGGAGCCTACTGTCTCACAGACTTTCTCCTGTCTTTCTGTGTCCTGTCATTATTTCTAGCTGTTCTCAAAGTGTGTCATAGAAAAAAAAATCTCATTCTCTGAAGTGGGATGTAGAAACTAGAATACTACTTCCTCAAAACAAGCATCAAAACCTGGAAAGTCCCCTCTTCCTACTTCCTTGGAACCCCTCAAACCAGAGTGGTCCTGTTCATACATAGGAGGGAAGATGTTAGAGGGTAAGAAGGATTCCACCGGAGAGGTCTTAGTGGTGCCCCTCAGCCTCTTACCATAATATATACTTTTGACCAACATTCCCATAGGGCTCTACATTTATCATCATTGAATCTAAGTACAGAAAAATGTTATCCCTGACTATTTTTGAGTCTTCAATCTGAAGACTGATGTGTCATGCAAAACTTCGAGTAACTAAAATTGTCATGTTTTTCTCTCTTATTTATTTATTTATTTATTTATTTATTTATTTATTTATTTATTTTTTATTGAAAAAAAATTTTTCCACTTCCTCCTCGCCTCCCATTTCCCTTGCTCTCCTCCGGCCCCTCTCCCGCTCCCCCCACACCTCTTCTCCTCCCTCTCCAGTCCCAAGAGCAGTCAGGGTTCCCTGCCTTGTGGAAAGTCCAAGGTCCACCCCCCTCCATCCAGGTCTAGAAAGGTGACCATCCAAACTGTCTAGGCTCCCACAAAGCTAGAACATGAAGTAGGATCAAAACCCTGTGCCATTCTCCTTGGCTTCTCGTCAGCTCTCATTGTCCACCATGTTCAGAGAGTGCGGTTTTATCCCATGCTTTTTCAGTCGCAGTCCAGCTGGCCTTGGTGAGCTCCCAATAGATGGGCCCCACTGTCTCAGTGTGTGGGTGCACCTCTCATGGTCCTAACTTCCTTGTTCATGTTCTCCCTCCTTTTGCTCCTCATTAGAACCTTGGGAGCTCAGTCTGGTGCTCCAGTGTGGGTCTCTGTCTCCATCTCCATCCATCGCTAGTGGAAGGTTCTATGGTGATATGCAAGATATCCATCAGTATGGTTATAAGATAGGTTCATTTCAGGTTCCCTATCCTCAAGTGCCCCAAGGAACTAACTGGGGACATTGCCCTGGGCACCTGGTAGCCATTCCAAGTTCAAGTCTCTTGCCAACCCTTAGGTGGCTCCCTTAACTAAGATATGAGTTTCCCTGCTCCCCTATCCAACCTTCCTTTATCCCCAATTACTCCGATTTCCCCAGTTCCCCTACCTCTCATTCACAGTTTTCTCTCCCCATCTCCCCTCACCTCCATCCCACCCCACCCCCAAGATTCCAATTTTTTGCCTGGCACTCTTGTCTACTTCCCATAGCCAGGAGGATAACTATATGTTTTTCCTTGGGTTTACCCTCTTGTTTAGCTTCTTTAGGATCACAAATTATAGACACAGTGGCCACTATCCATGGCTAGAAACCAATTATGAGTGAGTACATCCCATGATCTTCCTTTTGGGTCTGGGTTACCTCACTCAGGATAGTATTTTCTATTTCCATCCATTTGCATGCAAAATTCGAGAAGTCATTGTTTTTTACCGCAGAGTAGTACTCTAATGTGTATATATTCCACACTTTCTTCATCCATTCTTCCATTGAAGGACATCTAGGTTGCTTCCAGGTTCTGGCTATTACAAATAATGCTGCTATAAACATAGTTGAACAAATGCTCTTGTCATATGATAGGGCATCTCTTGGGTATATTCCCAAGAGTGGTATTGCTGGGTCCAGGGGTAGGTTGATCCCAGTTTTTCTGAGAAACGGCCACACTGATTTCCAAAGTGGTTGCACAAGTTTGCAGTCCCACCAGCAATGGATGAGGGTACCCCTTTCTCCACAACCTCTCCAGCAAAGGCTATCCTTGGTGTTTTTGATTTTAGCCATTCTGACAGGTGTAAGATGATATCTCAAAGTTGTTTTGATTTGCATTTCTCTGATCGCTAAGGAGGATGAGCATGACCTTAAGTGTCTTTTGGACATTTGAACTTCTTCTGTTGAGAATTCTCTGTTCAGTTCAGTGCCCCATTTTTTAATTGGGTTAATTATCATTTTAAAGTCTAGTTTCTTGAGTTCTTTATATATTTTGGAGATCAGACCTTTGTCTGTTGCGGGGTTGGTGAAGATATTCTCCCAGTCAGTAGGCTGCCTTTTTGTCTTAGTGACAGTGTCCTTTGCTTTACAGAAGCTTCTCAGTTTCAGGAGGTCCCATTTATTCAATGTTGCCCTTAGTGTCTGTGCTGCTGGGGTTATACATAGGAAGAGATCTCCTGTGCCCATATGTTGTAGGGTACTTCCCATTTTCTCTTCTGTCAGATTCAGTGTGTTCAGACTGATATTGAGGTCTTTAATCCATTTGGACTTGAGTTTTGTACATGGTGATAGATATGGGTCTATTTTCATTCTTCTACAGGTTGACATCCAATTGTGCCAGCACCATTTGTTGAAGATGCTTTCTTTCTTCCATTGTATATTTTTAACTCCTTTATCGAAAATCAGTTGTTTATAGGTTTGTGGGTTAAAATCCGGGTCTTCTATACGATTCCATTGGTCGACTTCTCTGTATTTATGCCAGTACCACGCTGTTTTCATTACTGTAGCTCTGTAATAGGATTTGAAGTCAGGGATGGTAATGCCTCCAGTAGTTCCTTTATTGTATAAGATTGTTTTGGCTATCCTGGGTTTTTTGTTTTTCCATATAAAGTTGATTATTGTCCTCTCAAGATCTGTGAAGAATTTGGATGGACCTTGATGGGGATTGCATTGAATCTATAAATTGCCTTTGGTTGAATTGCCATTTTTACTATGTTGATCCTCCCAATCATAGAGGAGGGGAGATCCTCCCATTTTCTGGTATCCTCTTCAATTTCTTTCTTCAAAGACTTAAAGTTCTTGTCAAATAGATCTTTCACTTCCTTGGTTAGAGTTACCCCAAGATATTTTATGCTGTTTGTGGCTATCGTGCAAGGTGATGATTCTCTTATTTCCCTCTCTGCTTCCATATCCTTTGTGTATAAGAGGGCGACTGATTTTTTGGAGTTTATCTTGTATCCTGCCACATTACTAAAGGTGTTTATCAGCTGTAGGAGTTCTTTGGTGGAGTTTTTGGGGTCGCTTATGTACACTATCATATCATCTGCAAATAATGCAAGTTTAACTTCTTCCTTTCCAATCTGAATCCCCTTTATCCCCTTATGTTGTCTTATTGCTATTGCTAGAACTTCAAGAACTATATTGAAGAGGTATGGAGAGAGTGGACAGCCTTGGCGTGTTCCTGATTTTAGTGGGATGGCTTTACGTTTCTGTCCATTTAATCTGATGTTAGCTGTTGGCTTGCTGTAGATAGCTTTAATTATATTTAGGTATCACCCTTGTATCCCTAATCTCTCCAAGACTGTTATCATAAAGGGATGTTGAATTTTGTCAAATGCTTTTTCAGCATCTAATGAAACGATCATATGGTTTTTTCTTTCAGTTTATTTATATGATGGATTACTTTGATGGGTTTGCGTATGTTAAACCAGCCCTTCATCTCTGGGATGAAGCCTATTTGATCATAATGGATAATTTTTCTAATGTGTTCTTGGATTCGGTTTGCCAGTATTTTGTTGAGGATTTTTGCGTTGATGTTAATGAGTGAGATTGGCCTGTAATTCTCTTTCTTGGTTGAGTCTTTGTGTTGTTTTGGTATCAGAGTTACTGTAGTTTCATAAAAGGAATTTGGCAATGACTCTTCTGTTTCTATATTGTGAAATACATTATGTATTATAGGTATTAGGTCTTCTTGGAAGTTCTGGTAGAATTCCACATTGAAACCATCTGGTCCTGGGCTTTTTTTGGAAGGGAGGTTTTTGATAACCGCTTCTAATTCTTCGCGACTAAGAGGTCTATTTAGGTTGTTCACCTGGCCCTGGTTTAACTTTGGTATATGGTATTTATCTAAAAAAGTGTCCATTTCTTTTACATTTTCCAGTTTTGTGGCATACAGGTTTTTGTAGTAAGATCTAATGATTCTCTGAATTTCCTCTGTGTCTGTAGTTATGTCCCCCTTTTCATTTCAGATCTTATTAATTTCCAAATTCTCTCTCTGCCATTTGATTAGTTTGGATAGGGGTTTATCAATTTTGTTGATTTTCTCCAGGAACCAGCTTTTTGTTTCATTGATTCTTTCAATTGTTTTCTATGTTTCTATTTTGTTGATTTCAGCCCTCAGTTTGATTATTTCCTGCTAGGAGCCGATTCGAGTGGCCGCCATTACAAGATGGCGCTTGGCCCCAGCCTCGCTTGTGAACAACTCCATATTAGGCAATGCAGTGGAACCATGCCTCTCGCATGTGCAGTGACAATGATGTGCTTAGGGCCAATCCCGTGGCCAGGAGCATAGGCAGGCGCGCATCGGCCAATCCAGGCACGACTCATTCCCTTACCCCCTATATAAGCAGCCGCCACTTGGTGTTCGGGGCCCCTCGCTTCCACACTCCCTTCAACCAAGAGGCTCCAATAAAGCGTGATTTGGAATGAATCCTCGTTTGGTGGTCGTCTTTTCCTGCTGGTCAGGGAGTTCGCCGCAACTTCCATTCTTCTACTCCTTCTAGATGAGTCTGCTTCTTTTTTTTCTAGAGCTTTCAGGTGGGCTGTTAAGTCTCCAATGTGTGCTTTCTCTGTTTTCTTTAAGTGGGCACTTAGTGCTATGAACTTTCCTCTCAGGACTGCTTTCATAGTGTCCCATAGGTTTGAGTATGTTGTTTCTTTATTTTCGTTGACTTCAAGGAAGACTTTAATTTCTTTCTTTATTTCTTCCTTAATCCAGGTATGGTTCAGTAGTTGACTGTTCAGTTTCCATGAGTTTGTAGGCTTTCTGGGGGTAGCATTATTGCTGAATTCTAGCTTTAATCCATGGTGATCTGATAAGATACAGGTGGTTATTAATATTTTTTTGTAACTGTGGATGTTTGCTTTGTTACCGAGTATGTGCTCAATTTTCGAGAAGGTTCCATGAGCTGCAGAGAAGAAGGTATATTCTTTCCTATTTGGGTGGAATATTCTATAGATGTCTGTTAAGTCCATTTGATTCATTACCTCCATTAATTCTCTTATTTCTCTGTTAGGTTTCTGTCTAATTGACCTGTCCATTGGTGAGAGAGGAGTTTTAAAGTCTCCTACTATTAATGTGTGCGGTTTGATGGCTTCCTCGAGTTTTAGCAATATTTCTTTTACATTCGTGGGTTCTTTTATATTAGGGGCATAGATATTCAGGATTGAGACTTCATCCTGATGAATTGTTCCTGTTATGAGTAGAAAATGTCCCTCTCCATCTCTTCTGATTGATTTAAGTTTGAAGTCAACTTCGTTAGAAATTAGTATGGCCACACCTGCTTGTTTCTTAGGTCCATTTACTTGATAAGCCTTATCCCAATCCTTTACTCTGAGTAGGTGCTTGTCTTTGTGGTTGAGGTGTGTTTCTTGTAAACAGCAGAATGTTGGATCCTGTTTTCGTATCCAATCTCTTAGTCTGTGCCTTTTTATAGGTGAGTTGAGTCCATTGACATTAAGTGATATTAATGACCAGTGGTTGTTAACTCCGGTCACTTTTTTAGTAGTAGATTTTGTATGTTTCCCTTCTTTGAGTTGCACTGGTGAAGGGTCTCTAGATGTCTGAGTTATTGTGGTCATTGTTAGACTTCTTGGTTAGTGATTTTCCTTCTATTACTTTCTGTAAGGCTGGATTTGTGGCTATGTATTGTTTAAATTTGTTTTTATCCTGGAAAATTCTGTTTTCTCCATTTATAGTGAACGAAAGCTTGGCTGGGTATAGTAGTCTGGGCTTGCATCCATGGTCTCTTAGTTTCTGCAATACATCTATCCAGGTCCTTCTGGCTTTCATGGTTTCCATAGAGAAGTCAGGTGTAAGTCTGATAGGTTTACCTTTATAAGTAACTTGGCCTTTTTCCTTTGCTGCTCTTAATATTCTTTCTTTATTCTGTATGTTTTGTGTTTTGATTATTATATGGCAAGGGGATATTTTTTTTTGATCCAGCCTATTCGGTGTTCTGTATGCTTCTTGAACCTTCATAGGTATATCTTTCTTTAGGTTGGGAAAGTTTTCTTCCATAATTTTATTAAATATATTTTCTGGACCGTTGAGCTGCACTTCTTCTCCTTCTTCTACTCCTATTATTCTTAGGTTTGGTCTTTTTATTGTGTCCCATATTTCCTGAATGTTTTGTGATGAGAATTTGTTGACCTTGCTGTTTTCTTTGATCAGCGTGTTTATTTTCTCTATGGTATCTTCAGAATCTGAGATTCTTTCTTCTAACTCTTGTATTCTGTTGGTTATGCTTGATTCTGTAGTCTCTATTCATTTACCTAGATTTTCCCTGTCCAGCCGTCCTTCTGTTTGTGTTTTCTTCTTTGCCTCCATTTCAGTTTTCAAGTCTTGAACTGTTTCCATTATTTGTTTGATTGTTTTTCCTTGGTTTCCTAGGGTATCATTCACTGATTTACTCAATTCTTCAAACTTTCTGTTATACTTCTCATCCATTTCTATAAGGGCATTTTTTACATGCTGTTTAAGGGTGTCAATCACTTTCATAAAGTCAGTTTTCTCTACTTCTTCATGATTAAGGTGTTCATGTCCTGTTGTGAGGTCACTGGGTTCTGGTGGTTTCATATTGTTTTTCAGATTGTTGGGTTAATTCTTGCATTGGCACCTGCCCATCTCTTCCTCCGAATTCTCCCCTATGGATCTTCTTTTACCGGATCAGGTCTCCTTGCCTACTGATGTACCTTCCCAGTGATGGCACTCCCCAGTGATGGCTCTCCTGGTGCTCCAGTGATGTCTTTCCTGGTAACAATATCAGATCTCCTTGCCCAATGATGGCTCTCCTGGTGCTGAGATTAGCTCTCCCACTGATGGCTCTCCTGGTGCCGAGATCAGATCTCCGTGCAGGTTGGGTAGTTCGTAAACAAAGTGCGTACGTTGCTTCGTGCAGGCAGGCCAGTGAAACAAAGGAAGTCTTGCCTGCCTACTTGCCCTGAGGATTCGCCCCCAGAGCCCAGACAGACTGAGCTGGATGGTGTTATGTGCCCAAAGAGGAAAGGGGGCAGAAGGAAGAAGGGTTCTAGATTCAAGCTGGGTGGGAAAGGAAGAGAGAGGCAGTATGCAGGTAGTAGAGCCCCTGCAGGGAGCCCAGGTAGTATAGGGGGGGATGAGGAACTTCAGAGTTCCCTGTCCAGGGCTGCTGCCACGGGTCAGAAACTCACCCCACTGATGGCTCTCCTGGTGCCTAGATCAGATCTCCATGCAGGTTGGGTAGTTCATAAACAAAGTGCGTACGTTGCTTGGTGCAGGCAGGCCAGTGAAACAAAGGAAGTCTTGCCTGCCTACTTGCCCTGAGGATTCGCCCCCAGAGCCCAGACAGACTGAGCTGGATGGTGTTATGTGCCCAAAGAGGAAAGGGGGCAGAAGGAAGAAGGGTTTTGGATGCAAGCTGGGTGGGATAGGAAGAGAGAGGCAGTATGCGGGGAGTAGAGTCCCTGCAGGAAGCCCAGGAAGTATAGGGTGGGGGATGAGGGACTTTAGAGTTCCCTGTCCGGGGCTGCTGCCGCGGGTCACAAACTCACCCCACTGATGGTTCTCCTGGTGCCAAGATCAGACCTCCATGCAGGTTGGGTAGTTCGTAAACCTGTTTTTCTCTTTTTATCTTGTCTTCTGTTATGGGAAAGTGAACCATGTCTTTATGATGAATGAGGAAAGATGTCACATCTTTTCTGCCCAGAGAGTAGATATAATTTGCATTAGTAAAGAACCTTTCATTAGTCACAATAGCAATAGGGAATTCAATAAATCACAATTAATTAAAATGGTGGCTAAAGTCCTGCCCCTACTCTCTCTCTTTCTCTCTCTCTCTGTGTGAGTGTGTATGTGTATGTATGTGTGTGTGTGTACCCTTAAAAGGAGTTATTTTTCTGTTCTTGCAAATAATACTTATTTTCTCCAATACTTTTTTTTGAAGTCACTGAGATACTGATATTTTTACCTCTTTGTTTCCTTTTCACATGATATATTGCATTAGCTGATTTTAAATGTTAAGTCACTTTTGCATTCCTGAAATAAACTGACTTGTGACATTTTATCTTGTTATGTGTTAATGGATATAGACTTAACATATTTTCTTAGGTTTTTATCCATCTTGATAGAAGATTCATTTGCTCATAATTAAATTTTTTATGCTGTGCTTGTAGATTACAGTATTAAGGTGACTTCAAAAACACTTGGAAATTTCTTTTCATTTGTTCTTTAGTTTCTAAAAAGAGTTTTTCTTTTTAAAATTGCTATTATTTTTTTAATGTATTGAAGGTAATTTGCTGGACAGGACATTTGTGATTTTATAAATTGTAGTTGTCGATTTACCTTCTTTTTGATTTTTTAATGTTACTTTTTGAAAAAATACGTTTTTATTCATTTTCATACAATATATTTTGATCATATTCAGTCATCTCCTCCAACTCTTTTCAGGTTCTTCTCTACCTTCAAAGCTATTCAACTTTGTGTTTTCTCTAGCTCATTGTCTTTATATTTCTATCTCTTTCTCTGTCTTCCCCATTTAAAAACCTATCAAGTTCAGTTTGTATTGACTTTGTGCTCCTGGGGATGAGCCTACACTGGAGCGTGGACAATAAACCAAGTGTCACACCATTGAAAAGTTGTCCTTTTCCCTGCAGCAATCAAATACCAATAGCCCCTCAGATGGGGTTGGTACTTCATGCCTACCTTCCTTCTACCATGCTGTGGTTTTGTCTGTCTTATGCTTGTGCAGGTCTTATGTTGTAACAATCACTATGAGTTCATACGTATGACTACCCTATAGCATTTGGAAATCATTGTCTATATCATACATTTCTTTTTCACTTTTTTTGACAATTTCACACATGTATATAATGCATAATGACAACATTAATCCTCCACCATCTCATATCTATCTAAATACCCCACCTATCCCCTCTCTTCCTTACAAATCTCTTCCTCACATTTATGTCTCTTCATTTTGTTTTTAAACCACAGATTTTAAACAGGGCCATCTGTGTGATCATGGATTTGGATCTACCCATTGGAGCCCAGTGGGTTCAGTGTTGAGTATGTAACTGAAGACAATGAACAATCTCATACTATGAATTCTTAGTAAAAGGTAGAGCCATATTATCCCCTCCCTTATTCTGAAGCTATCTAAACATTTATTTACTCCAGTTTTCTACTTTCTCTAACCTCTAGAAAATTCAACTCTATTTTCTGCCTTTGTAGATTTGTCTATTCTGTATATTTCATATAAATGGACTTGCAGTGGATAATATTGTGATTTCAACAGGCTCTAAAACTACCTAAGAGGCAATCCTCTTGGCACACATGAGAGGGGTTATCTTGGTTAGTTTAATTGAGGCAGGAAGACCCACCCTAAATGTGCCAGCACCGTTCCACAGGCCAAAGTCCTGTCCTGGATAAAAGAGGAGAAATCAAGGCAAGACTAATCATCCATCACTCTCTGCTTCTTGACTGTGGATACTATGTGAGCACCTGCCTCAAATACCTCAGCCAGAAATTCCTAGCCATGATAGGTTGGAACTATGAGCCAAACAAGCCACTCCTTCCTAAGTTGCTTTTGTTAAGTATTTGTGACAGTGACAAGGAAAATATGTAATACATATAACCTATGACCTTTGTCTGGCTTTTATCACTTAGTGTACTGTTATTAAGATACATCTCTCTTGTGGCAAATATCAGTATTTCCTTATTTGTAATACCAGAGATAAAACCTATGACTCTGGGCATACTAGGCAAATGTTATATTATGAAACAACATCCCTAGTCCTTCATTCCATTTTATGCCTGGATAACAATTATTGTGTAGATATATTTTACTTATTCATACATAAAGTGATATACCTTGGGATTGCTTTCTCCATCTGAATATTTATAGCCATTATGAATATCTGTGGACAAGGTTTTCTGGCTCTAAAGCAGCAACACCATGTCATATTCCTAGCAATAATTCACTACAGCTAACTTTCTCCAGATTCTTATGGATGTGTTATTCTAACCACATGAGTTTAAGCTAAGATGTCATTGAAGATTTGATTGGCTTTCTATAAGGACTAATGATGCTAGACATCTTTACACGTACTTATTTTATTGGGCATTTGTATATTATCTTCAGAGAAATATTCACTTATATGTTTGCTTATTTGTAAATTAGATATTTATCTTTTACTTTTTAATTGTAAGAGGTTTTTTTTGTTTTTGTTTTTTTTTTGTTTTTTTGTTTTTTTTTTTTGTTTTTTTGGTTTTTTTCGAGACAGGGTTTCTCTGTGGTTTTGGAGCCTGTCCTGGAAATAGCTCTTGTAGACCAGGCTGGTCTCAAACTCACAGAGATCCGCCTGCCTCTGCCTCCCGAGTGCTGGGATTAAAGGCGTGTGCCACCACCGCCCGGCTTAATTGTAAGAGTTTTATATCATGGATTTAATTCCTTATCAATTATATGGTTTACTTTTTCCTCGTTTTCTTGCTTCTCTTGTAAGTTTTGAGAAAGGATGTTTCAATGAAGTCAAGTCTAACAGTTTTTGTTATTTCTTCTTGTTACTGTTAAATATAAAAGGCAATGTTTCTCAATCCACTATCATGAAGATTTATGCTCATATTTTTCTTCTAAGAGATGTGCACTTTTAGCTCTCACAATTAAACCTTTGACACATTCAGAGTTCCCTTCCTCTCCCTCACCCTTCATTGTTCCCCTTGTACTTGGAAGTGAACCCAGAGTCTTCAGCATGCTAGGGAAGCACACTACCACTGAGAAATGTATTCCTAGAACTTGGGTTTAATTTTCTATGTACTATAAGTTAGGAATCAAACCTTATATTTTGCTTGTGATGCCCAGTTGTCTCAATAGCACAGGTAGAAATGTTTACTCTTTCTTCCTTGAATTACCTTGGTAACACTGACAAAGATATTTATGTCTCGAGTTCTACTTCTACTCCATTGATCTATGTTATTACTGGTTTGGTTTAATGGTAGTACCATACTGTCTTGATAGGATACCTTTATAGTAGGTTTTAAAGCCAGGAATTTTTTGCTCTTCTCAGTTTTTCCTATTTGGAATCTTTTGCTTTTCCATGTGAATTTTAGAATCACCTTATCAGCTATTAAAATATCACCGGTAATCTTGCAAGAATCCTGTCTTAGGGTTTCCTTTGTTATGATAAAATACCATAACAAAAGCAACTTGGGAAGGAAAGGGTTTATTTTATAACCTCTCAAAATAGCTTATGGGGGACATTTCTCATTTAAACTGCCATATCTTGATTAAAATCTGTACCTTCCTTTTTAAGATTACTTCAGTTTATCTTGGGGGGATGGCAATGGATAAGTGGCAGAATCTGGCATTTGAAATTCCTGAAGTATGTCCTCTGATTTAGATTTCTGTTTATATTAACAATAGTAAATTTTCAATTCTATGAACATATGGTTGTTTACCATCTTCTTAGGTCTGTATTACAATTTACATAATTTCATTCAATGATGTTTTGTAATTTTCAGTATACAATATTCATATTTCTTTTGTTAAATTTATTATTAGATATGTGCTTTATTATTTTAGTACTATCATAGATGTAATTGTTTGTCTTATTTTATTTTTCAGTTGTTCATGGCAGGAATATAAAAACATTCTTGGTTTTTAGTTGTGGATTTTGTATTCTACAACTTTTTTAACTTATTGGCTCCAATTGATATGTATGAATGTGCATGTGTGCATATGTGCACACACATATCTGCACACATTCTTTAAGGTTTTCTATGTACAAGATCATATTATGTTCTATTTTAGATAATTTAAAATTCTTTTGTTTTCAATCTGAATTATATATATATATATTTATATATATGTGCATAAATAGGATCTCATATCTCTGAAGTTGGCCTTGAACTTATCGTATAGTTGAGGATTACTGTTAACTTCTGATCCTCCTGCCTACATTTTCTTGCATTTAATATATGTGATTATAGGAAAATAATCTAGAGCTTTGTGCACACCACACAAGCACTTTACTGACCAAGCTGTGTCCCCAGCTTTCCAGTGTTGATATTTTCCTTAGATAATTATCCTTGTTGGAATGTGTGATATAGTTTTGAATAGAAATGGAAAAAAAGGCATATACTTGTCTTATTCTTGTTCTTAAGGGGATGCACTAACGATGGGCTTGCTTTAGCACATATCACTCTATCTATCTATCTATCTATCTATCTATCTATCTATCTATCTATCTATCTATCATCTATCTATCTATTCATCCATCCATCTATATAATTTATTAAGACAATCTGTTTAATTGTATATCCTGGGAGCTGGTGAAATGTCTCAGAGGGTAAAGGCATTTTACTCGAAGCCTAATGACTTCAGTACAATCCTTTTGAATTCATATAATATGAGGAGAGAACCGATGGCTGCAAGTTATCCTCTCACCTCCAAAAGTGTGTCATGGCATAAATGCATGCACGTCCATGTATGTGCATGCACCCACTTGTTCGACTATGTGTGTGTGTATACATACACATGCAGAAACTTGCACACATAAATGAATATAAAAATAAAGTAAATATTTATTTATAATTACTCATTTGAGCTTGGGGGTTTTACCCATGGCTAAGGGCATGTTACAGTCTCCAACTATTGTTTTTGAATTTTTCTTATGAGGGAGGAAAGGAAACTCTCTCCACCCCACTCAGGAGTTGAAACCCTGGGCATTACTCATGTTATTGCAAGCACTCTGCTACTGATTTACACACACCCTTACCCATAAAACAGTGTTTATACTGCTGCCATTGGGTAATAGTCTTGTATCAGCTAGTATTTCATGGCTAAAAATATAAACTACTTCTTCATGAATTCTGTTTTAATCTTGTCTTTCTTTGTTTGCAGAAGAGTCCATAGGTACTATATGGCAATGATCTTTAACTTTGATTTTAGGATTCATGAAAAATAGAAGATGGCATTGTAAATTTCAACATTATTAACAGAAATAAAATTTTAAAAACTTAGAATACCAAATGAATGAAAACATTATAAAAGCTATACAAAACAGGACTCTGGGTATGGTGACTTGTGACTATAATTCCAATCAGTACTCTGGAGCCTGAGACAAAAGGATAAACCATAGTCT
This sequence comes from Chionomys nivalis, assembly GCF_950005125.1. NCBI lineage: Eukaryota > Metazoa > Chordata > Mammalia > Rodentia > Cricetidae > Chionomys > Chionomys nivalis. The sequence goes on from NC_080112.1 coordinate 32,848,061, forward strand.
TATAACTATCCAGGGCTATAGAGAATTTGGTACCCAAAAAATTCAAGAAGAAAGGCTATTCTAACAAAGGAAACTAAATCATAGAGTGGGAAAAATAAATCATCACTAAAATAGCTGAACATGTATAGTTTCATGGGGAAATATTTAAGTTAGTCAATTTAATCAGACTCTACAGAGCTCAAGGAAAAGGATGCCATCTCTAGCAAGATGACTATGACAATTGAATAGAATTGGGAACAAGATAGGAGTACTTAGATTGTGATTTCAAGTACATAAAAAGGCATTAATGTCATTGGGAGCTTGGACTTGGTTTCCTAAGGATTCTTCATTCTTGTGATAACCACCGAAGAAATTCAGATGGAGCATACAGAGAATAATGCAGAGGACAGAACATATCTTAAGCTATAGCATAGTCTCAAGGGGACAGAACAGTGTCTCCCAAGCATAACAACCCCCACATTCTTCATCAGAGCAGTTGTGACTGATTACTCCCAAGATACCCTCAAGACCAAATCTGCTGAATTCCCCTCATAGAAAGGAATGGGTTTTTAAAAAGTCATTAGACTCCTATTTGAGATTATAATCACTTTTTCCTGCATCTTCCTACATCTCCCTCTCAGTTGTATGCAATTTTGTCCTGACTATTCATGATTTCAAGAGATGCTAGAGTATACAAAGTATGGAAGGTTAGCAGGTATAAAAATATCATTGTGCACATTGTGATGAGACCTTTTGGTAATGTGACATTTTAGGGAGGGGTAACCCATATTACTTAAGTAATGCTTCATCTATATTTCTGAAAACAGGTCCAATACACTAATTGATTATCAAAACTATTCCTGAGTGGAATTCTTACTTTGACCTATCATTGATCTCATATATGAAGATATTAATATTATGTTCATATCTTTTCTGGAAAAGTTTATGCAAAAAAATCACCAAATGGTTAATTGTATTGATCTATATTTCAGTAGGCTTTACAGATTTTTAAAGTCTCTAAAGCAAGCAGCTTTTCTTAAGGGCCAGTTATGTCTACTAGTTGACAGGAGTCCTTGGTTTGACTTTTAGAGGAGGGAGCAATCATTTTTTTTTAAGATTAGAATGCTTCTTGCTATAGATTGGTCTTATAACATTTAGGGTTTCTTGAATAAACATTAGACAGTTGTTTACTAATGATTTCCCAGGCAGTTCAGGATATCATATCTCTTCTGGGATCAGAGATAGGCCTCAAGACCTATTCTTCTGACAACAAATTAGAATCTTTCAGTTCTAGTACTTGGTTTTCCACGCTTTTGATGATGAGAGAGGGGTGCCACACAATGTTTTTTCAAGCCTGATAATACCCAATTAACTACTGTTAGGAATGAAGGAACACCTAAACACGTCTACACTTACCCTCAGTAGCCAGAGTTATTCCATTCATCTTTGAAAACCCCCTACTCAGGCCCAACGAGACTTTGTGGATTTAACCCAGAAAAGGATTTTAGGAATAACCATTTGAAGCAGAGTTGAAGATTTTACTCAAGTTAATTTAATATTGGCTTTAAGCATGAAGATAAGAACACCTTTACCTTTCCATGTGCCTATTACTCTCTGTCTTTCTATCCTTCCTCACTATATAACACTATTCCTGTATGAGTTAAAACCACTTATGAAATGGGAATCACCAAGCTGATCTAGCTACTTCTGAATGAAATAGGGTGCTGAAGGGTATAGGATATTTACTCTTGCTGAATTTAAGGCCTTGGAGGATGATCAAAGAGACCCAAGGCCATGAAAAAGCTCCAAATCATAGAGATAGAGATAAAAGGAAAGTAATAGGAAACAATAGATTATACAAAACAAGTTTTCAAGCAAAGGCAGAAGAAAATAGAAAGGGACATGTTTCTCTCATTAAACATGAGGCAGCTCTTCAGGGATACACTTGCTTAGGAAGTACACTTTTTATTAAATGAGTACTGTGAAAGCAAAGTAAAAATTAATTGGAATTTGATCCAAGTTACTATAGGAAAAGAGAATGGCAAAGTTCCTTGTAAATTTTAAATAGGTTTAAGAATAAAAGATGAAATGGCTAGGGGTAAAATTATGGGGAAAAGTCATACATGGTAGGTCAAAAATCATGAAATAGGAGGGTGGGCTACAGGCCAGGGAAACTTGTTAGGGACAAGCCAGGATCTCAGAGGCTGTACGTTTATAGCTGAGATACTTTCCGTTGGCTACATCTTTATTCTTATTTAGTTATTTCTACATGTTTATTGAATTGAAATGATAGGTTCATAGAAGTTGATGTTGTGCTATAAGGTAGAAGGTAAGAATAGCAAAGCCTTTACCTTTGGAAAGGAAATACTAAAAACCTTTAAAATACATTACACATTATAAACTTTACCAACACTATGGTGCATCTCTAGAGCAGCAGTTCTCAACCTGTGGGTTGCAATCCCTTCTGCAGTTGCATATCAGATATCCTGAATATCAGACATTTAAATACCAATTCATAACAGTAGCAACATTACAGGTATGAAATAGCAAAGAAAATAGTTTCATGTTTGTGGGGTCACTACATCATAGCTGTATTAAAGGATTGTAGCATTAGGAAGTCTGAGAACCACTGGTCTAGAGAGAATATGGTATTTCCATATACTAAGAACTATAAAACTAAAGCAAACAGTCTCAAAAAAAAAGTATTTCTGACTTACAGGCCCATATTTCTCAATCTTTTTTCTTCTAAAAAGAACAGGGAAGGGCTTTTGTTCTCAAGTTCCCCTTTGATAGCTAAAGACCAAGTTTTCTAGAAAATTGAGTCACAAGAAAGAAGAGTTGATACCATAGCAACAGCCCAGGTAAATTTTATCCCAGGCAATTGTCTTTTAATGTTGTAAAAATCTTTTATTTCTCTGGGGCTTTGAGTGATGACTCCATGGTTGCTGTTGTTATTGCACAAGAGCCAGATGAAATTCCCAGAATCAATATGGTGACTCACAACCATGCATCACTTCAGTTCTAGAGGATGTTACACTCTTTTGACTTCCATGCTGTATCAGGCATGCATGTAGGTCAAACAAAGGAAAATAAATAAATCTTTAAAAAATACTTTTGAAATTACTTATTTTTGCAAATTTTCACATTCCTTACCTTTTCTTACTGGAATCTATTCCTCAGCTATACCAAAACAACAACCAAAGAAGGAAAAGAAAACCTGCAAACAAAACACAAACAAACAACCAGACTGTTGGAAGACTGGCCCTGGGGAAAAATGTTCAGACATTTCTGTCATAAACCTCCATCTAGGACTTGGATGTAAGTATGGAGGGCTATTACGTGACGATGGGATGGAAATCTCCCTGCTTTTTGGACTCTTCTGGGGATCCATTTTCTTTCTCGCTCCCTCCCTCCCTCTTTTGTTGTAATATGAGCGCAGGGCTGCGTCCCCAGCACCTGGCCGCCCGCATGGCTTTACCCAAAATAATTACATGGAAACTGTATTCTTTTAATCACTGCCTGGCCCATTAGTTCCAGCCTCTTATTGGCTAGCTCTTACATATTGATCTAACCCATTTCTAATATTCTGTGTAGCACCACGAGCTGGCTTACCAGGACAGATCTTAACCTGCGTCTGTCTGGAGTGGGAGAATCATGGCGACTCCTCACTCGGCTTCTTTCTCCCAGCATTCTGTCTGTTTACTCCACCCACCTAAGGGCTGGCCTATAAATGGGCCAAGGCAGTTTCTTTATTATTTAACCAATGACCTTCCTCCATCATTTCCCCTTTTTCTGTTTTAACAAAAAAGGCTTTCACTTTAACATAGTAAAATTACATATAACAAAACAGTTATAAAGCAAGAATTACAGTTACAATACTTATATCTATCTTTTAACATAACTAAGGAAAACTATAACTATCTATTTATTCTTCAACTCCATCAAAGACTCCAGAAGGATATAATATTACCTAAGTAAACAAGAAATAAGAAAACTCTAGAAATGACAGAGACATCTTGCTGCCTGGACAGTCACCCAAAGTTCCTCTGTACCGTTGGGGCATCCATCTTCAGCCTTCAGGCCCATAGTATCCAGCAGACATTTTCATCAATCAGGAAATTCCAAAGACAGTTCAGTCACTTTTTGCTGTGTCCTGCAGAATGTCTTGCAGACTCTTTTATGAGTCAGGAATCCCGAAAAACCATCTCACCTTTAGGCAAGTTCAGCAGTCCTCTTGCTGCGGGTTCTCTGTGTCCAGTTTATGCAATAGTCCAGGCAAGAACAGTTTCTTGCCCAAGTGGCTATCAAACTCCATAAGGATCCTCTTCGATGCCCATCTTCCTCTTGAAGTAGATTGGTGCTGACAGGAGCAGATGTGTCTCATTGTCATGAAAAGCCCTAAGTTATTAAAACATTAAATGCCATATTCTGCAGCCTTTGAAAGATATGAAGAATGCCTATCTAACTGAAATATATCTCTATATATCTAGAAAATCTAACTAACATGACTACAAACTTGACTATTGATGATTATCCATTAATCTATATTTCTTAATTATATATTAAATTTTTTTTTTTGATAAAAATATTTTTTTTATTCTTTTTTACTTAAAATTTCCAACTGCTCCCCGTTTCCCATTTCCCTCCCCCTCCTCCCACATATTGCCCCCTCCCCCCGCTCCCCTCCCCCTATCCCCATCCCCTAGTCCACTCCCCCTCCCTCTCGATACTGAAGAGCAGTCCAAATTCCCTGCTCTACATGAAGACCAAGGTCCTCCCACTTCTATCTAGGTCCAGGAAGGTGAGCATCCAAACAGGCTACGCTCCCACAAAGCCAGTTCATGTATTAGGATCGAAACCTAGTGCCATTGTCCTTGGCTTCTCATCAGCCTTCACTGTCCGCCTTGTTCAGAGAGTCCAGTTTCAACCCATGCTTATTCAGTCCCAGTCCAGCTGGCCTTGGAGAGCTCCCAATAGATCAGTTCCACTGTCACAGTGGGTGGGTGCACCCCTCGTGGTCCTGATTTCCTTGCTCATGTTCTCCCTCCTTCTGCTCCTCATTTGGACCTTAAGAGCTCAGACGGTTGATCCAAATTGGGTCTCTGTCTCTCTCTCGATCCATCGCCAGATGAAAGTTCCTGTGCCATTCTCCTTGGCCTCTCGTCAGCTCTCATTGTCCACCACATTAAGAGAGTCCGGTTTTATCCCATGTTTTTTTCAGTAGCAGTCCAGCTGGCCTTGGTGAGCTCCCAATAGATCGGCCCCCCTGTCTCAGTGGTTGGGTGCACCCCTCATGGTCCTGACTTCCTTGTTCATGTTCTCTCTCCTTCTGCTCCTCATTATAACCTTGGGAGCTCAGTCCGGTGCTCCAGTGTGGGTCTCTGTCTCTATCTCCATCCATCGCTAGATGAAGGTTCTATGGCGATATGCAAGATATTCATCAGTATGATTATAGGATAGGTTCATTTCAGGTTCCCTATCCTCAGGTGCCCCAATGAACTAACTGGGGACATTGCCCTGGGCTTCTGGTAGCCATTCCAGGTTCAAGTCTCTTGCCAACCCTTAGGTGGCTCCCTTAACTAAGGTATGAGTTTTCCTGCTCCCCCATCCAACCTTCCTTTACCCCCAATCACCCCGATTCCCCCAGTTCCCCTTATCCTCTCCTTCACACTTTTCTCTCCCCATCTCCCCTCATCCCCATCCCACCCCACCCCCCAAGATTCCCATTTTTTGCCCATCAATCTTGTCTATTTCCCATAGCTGGGAGGATATCTATATGTTTTTCCTTGGGTTTACCCTCTTGTTTAGCTTCTTTAGGATCACAAATTATAGACTCAGTGGCCCCTATCCATGGCTAGAAACCAATTATGAGTGAGTACATCCCATGATCTTCTTTTTGGGTCTGGGTTACCTCACTCAGGATCGTATTTTCTATTTCCATCCATTTGCATGCAAAATTCGAGAAGTCATTGTTTTTTACCGCAGAGTAGTACTCTAATGTATATATATTCCACACTTTCTTCATCCATTCTTCTATTGAAGGGCATCTAGGTTGCTTCCAGGTTCTGGCTATTACAAATAATGCTGCTATGAACATAGTTGGACAAATGCTTTTGTCATATGCTAGGGCATCTCTTGGGTATATTCCCAAGAGTGCTATTGCTGGGTCCAGGGGTAGGTTGATCCCAATTTTTCTGAGAAACCGCCACACTGATTTCCAAAGTGGTTGCACAAGTTTGCAGTCCCACCAGCAATGGATGAGGGTACCCCTTTCTCCACAACCTCTCCAGCAAAGGCTATCCTTGGTGTTTTTGATTTTAGCCATTCTGACAGGTGTAAAATGATATCTCAAAGTTGTTTTGATTTGCATTTCTCTGATCGCTAAGGAGGTTGAGCATGACCTTAAGTATCTTTTGGCCATTTTAACTTCTTCTGATGAGAATTCTCTGTTCAGTTCAGTGCCCCATTTTTTAATTGGGTTAATTATCCTTTTAAAGTCTAGTTTCTTGAGTTCTTTATATATTTTGGAGATCAGACCTTTGTCTGTAGCGGGGTTGGTGAAGATCTTCTCCCAGTCAGTTGGCTGCCTTTTTGTCTTAATGACAGTGTCCTTTGCTTTACAGAAGCTTCTCAGTTTCAGGAGATCCCATTTATTCAATGTTGCCCTTAATGTCTGTGCTGCTGGGGTTATACATAGGAAGCGATCTCCTGTACCCATATGTTGTAGGGTACTTCCCATTTTCTCTTCTATCAAGTTCAGTGTGTTCAGATTGATATTGAGGTCTTTGATCCATTTGGACTTGAGTTTTGTGCATGGTGATAGATATGGGTCTATTTTCATTCTTCTACAGGTTGACATCCAATTGTGCCAGCACCATTTGTTGAAGATGCTATCTTTCTTCCATTGTATACTTTTAGCTCCTTTATCGAAAATTAGTTGTTCATAGGTTTGTGGGTTAAAATCCGGGTCTTCTATACGATTCCATTGGTCGACTGCTCTGTTTTTATGCCAGTACCACGCTGTTTTCATTACTGTAGCTCTGTAATAGAGTTTGAAGTCAGGGATGGTAATGCCTCCAGAAGTTCCTTTATTATATAAGATTGTTTTGGCTATCCTGGGTTTTTTGTTTCTCCATATAAAGTTGATTATTGTCCTTTCAAGATCTGTGAAGAATTTTGATGGGATTTTAATGGGGATTGCATTGAATCTATAGATTGCCCTTGGTAGAATTGCCATTTTTACTATGTTGATCCTCCCAATCCAGGAGCAAGGGAGATCCTTCCATTTTCTGGTATCCTCTTCAATTTCTTTCTTCAATGCCTTAAAGTTCTTGTCAAATAGATCTTTCACTTCCTTGGTTAGAGTTACCCCAAGATAGTTTATGCTTTTTGTGGCTATCGTGAAAGGTGATGATTCTCTTATTTCCCTCTCTGCTTCCATATCCTTTGTGTATAAGAGGGCGACTGATTTTTTGGAGTTGATCTTGTATCCTGCCACATTACTAAAGGCGTTATTCAGCTGTAGGAGTTCTTTGGTGGAGTTTTTGGGGTCGCTCATGTACACTATCATATCATCCACAAATAATGCAAGTTTAACTTCTTCCTTTCCAATTTGAATCCCCTTTATCCCCTTATGTTGTCTTATTGCTATTGCTAAAACTTCGAGAACTATATTGAAGAGGTATGGAGAGAGTGGACAGCCTTGGCGTGTTCCTGATTTTAGTGGGATGGCTTTAAGTTTCTCTCCATTTAATTTGATATTAGCTGTCGGCTTGCTGTATATAGCTTTAATTAAATTTAGGTATGACCCTTGTATCCCTAATCTCTCCAAGACTTTTATCATAAAGGGATGTTGAATTTTGTCAAATGCTTTTTCAGCGTCTAATGAAACGATCATATGGTTTTTTTCTTTCAGTTTATTTATATGATGGATTACATTGATAGACTTGCGTATGTTAAACCAGCCCTGCATCTCTGGTATGAAGCCTACTTGATCATAATGGATAATTTTTCTAATGTGTTCTTGGATTCGGTTTGCCAGAATTTTGTTGAGGATTTTTGCATCGATGTTCATGAGTGAGATTGGCCTGTAATTTTCTTTCTTGGTTGGGTCTTTGTGTGGTTTTGGTATCAGAGTTACTGTAGCTTCATAAAAGGAATTTGGCAATGACTCTTCTGTTTCTATATTGTGAAATACCTTAAGGAGTATAGGTATTAGGTCTTCTTGGAAGTTCTGGTAGAATTCCGCATTGAAACCATCTGGTCCTGGACTTTTTTTGGAAGGGAGGTTTTTGATAACTGCTTCTAATTCTTCACGACTAACAGGTCTATTTAGGTTGTTCACCTGGTCCTGGTTTAACTTTGGTATATGGTATTTATCTAAAAAAGTGTCCATTTCTTTTACATTTTCCAGTTTTGTGGCATACAGGCTTTTGTAGTAAGATCTAATGATTCTCTGAATTTCCTCTGTGTCTGTGGTTATGTCTCCCTTTTCATTTCTGATCTTATTAATTTGCAAATTCTCTCTCTGCCGTTTGATTAGTTTGGATAGGGGTTTATCAATCTTGTTGATTTTCTCCAGGAACCAGCTTTTTGAATTATTGATTCTTTCAATTGTTTTCTGTGTCTCTATTTTGTTGATTTCAGCCCTCAGTTTGATTATTTCCAGTCTTCTACCCCTTCTAGGTGAGTCTGCTTCTTTTTTTTCTAGAGATTTCAGGTGGGCTGTTAAGTCTCCAATGTGTGCTTTCTCTGTTTTCTTTAAGTGGGCAGTTAGTGCTATGAACTTTCCTCTCAGGACTGCTTTCATAGTGTCCCATAGGTTTGAGTATGTTGTTTCTTTATTTTCATTGTCTTCAAGGAAGACTTTAATTTCTTTCTTTATTTCTTCCTTAATCCAGGTATGGTTCAGTAGTTGACTATTCAGTTTCCATGAGTTTGTAGGCTTTCTGGGGGTAGCATTGTTGCTGAATTCTAGCTTTAATCCATGGTGATCTGATAAGATACAGGTGGTTATGAATATTTTTTTGTAACTGTGAATGTTTGCTTTGTTACCGAGTATGTGGTCGATTTTTGAGAAGGTTCCATGAGCTGCAGAGAAGAAGGTATATTCTTTCCTATTTGGGTGGAATATTCTATAGATGTCTGTTAAGTCCATTTGATTCATTACCTCCATTAATTCTCTTATTTCTCTGTTAGGTTTCTGTCTGATTGACCTGTCCATTGGTGAGAGAGGAGTATTAAAGTCTCCTACTATTAATGTGTGCGGTTTGATGGCTGCCTTGAGTTTTAACAATGTTTCTTTTACGTACGTGGGTGCTTTTATATTAGGGGCATAGATATTCAGGATTGAGATTTCATCCTGATGAATTGTTCCTGTTATGAGTAGAAAATGTCCCTCTCCATCTCTTCTGATTGATTTAAGTTTGAAGTCAACTTTGTTAGAAATTAGTATGGCCACACCTGCTTGTTTCCTAGGTCCATTTACTTGATAAGCCTTATCCCAGCCCTTTACTCTGAGTAGGTGCCTGTCTTTGTGGTTGAGGTGTGTTTCTTGTAAACAGCAGAATGTTGGATCCTGTTTTCGTATCCAATCTCTTAGTCTGTGCCTTTTTATAGGTGAGTTGAGTCCATTGACATTAAGTGATATTAATGACCAGTGGTTGTTAACTCCGGTCATTTTTTTTTTAGTAGTAGATTTTGTGTGTTTCCCTTCTTTGAGATGTGCTGGTAAAGGGTTTCTAGATGTCTGAGTTACTGTGGTCATTGTTGGACTCCTTGATTAGTGATTTTCCTTCTATTACTTTCTGTAAGGCTGGATTTGTGGCTACGTATTGTTTAAATTTGTTTTTATCCTGGAAAATTTTGTTTTCTCCATTTACAGTGAACGAAAGCTTGGCTGGGTATAGTAGTCTGGGCTTGCATCCATGGTCTCTTAGTTTCTGCAGTACATCTATCCAGGACCTTCTGGCTTTCATGGTTTCCATAGAGAAGTCAGGTGTAAGTCTGATAGGTTTACCTTTATAAGTAACTTGGCCTTTTTCCTTTGCTGCTCTTAGTATTCTTTCTTTATTCTGTATGCTTTGTGTTTTGATTATTATATGGCGAGAGGATGTTTTTTTTTGATCCAGCCTATTCGGTGTTCTGTATGCTTCTTGAACCTTCATAGGTATATCTTTCTTTAGGTTGGGAAAGTTTTCTTCTATAATTTTATTAAATATATTTTCTGGACCGTTGAGCTGCGCTTCTTCTCCTTCTTCTATTCCTATTATTCTTAGGTTTGGTCTTTTTATTGTGTCCCATATTTCCTGAATGTTTTGTGATGAGAATTTGTTGGCCTTGCTGTTTTCTTTGATCAGCGTGTTTATTTTCTCTATGGTATCTTCAGAATCTGAGATTCTTTCTTCTATCTCTTGTATTCTGTTGGTTATGCTTGTTTCTGTAGTTTCTATTCGTTTACCTAGATTTTCCCTGTCCAGCTGGCCTTCTGTTTGTGTTTTCTTCTTTGCCTCCATTTCAGTTTTTAAGTCTTGAACTGTTTCCATTATTTGTTTGATTGTTTTTCCTTGGTTTCCTAGGGTATCATTCACTGATTTACTCAGTTCTTCAAACTTTTTGTTATACTTCTCATCCATTTCTATAAGGGCATTTTTTACATGCTGTTTAAGGGCGTCAATCACTTTCATAAAGTCAATTTTATCTACTTCTTCATGATTAAGGTGTTCATGTCCTCCTGTTGTGAGGTCGCTGGGTTCTGGTGGTTTCATATAGTTTTTCAGATTGTTGGGTGAATTCTTGCATTGGCGCCTGCCCATCTCTTTCTCCGAATGCTCCCCTATGGATCTTGTTTTACCGGATCAGGTCTCCTTGCCTACTGATGTACTTTCCCAGTGATGGCACCCTGCAGTGATAGCTCTCCTGGTGCTCCAGTGATGTCTCTCCTGTTACCAATATCAGATCTCCGTGCCCAAAGATGGCAATCCTGGTACCCCGATTAGCTCTACCACTGATGGCTCTCCTGGTGCCAAGATCAGATCTCCGTGCAGGTTGGGTAGTTCGTAAACAAAGGCCTTACCTTGTTTGGTGCAGGCAGGCCAGTGAACCAAAGGAAGTCTCGCCTGCCTACTTGCCCTGAGGATTTGCCCCCAGCGCCAGACAGACTGAGCTGGATGGTGTTATGTGCCCAAAGAGGAAAGGGGGCAGAAGGAAGAAGGGTTCTGGATGCAAGCTCGGTGGGACAAGAAGAGAGAGGCAGTATGGAGGGTGTAGAGCCCCTGCAGGGAGGCAAGGGAGTATAGGGTGGGGGATGAGGAACTTCAGAGTTCCTTGTCCAGGGCTGCTTCCGCCGCCGCCGGTCAGGTCACAAACTCACCCCGCTGCTGTCTCTCCTGGTGCCTATATCAGATCTCCATGCAGGTTGGGTAGTTTGTAAACAAAGGCCTTACCTTGCTTGATGCAGGCAGGCTGGAGAGACAAAGGAAGTCTCCTCTGCCTACTTGCCCTGAGGATTTGCCCCCAGCGCCAGACAGACTGAGCTGGATGGTGTTATGTGCCCAAAGAGGAAAGGGGGCGGAAGGAAGAAGGGTTCTGGATGCAAGCTGGGTGGGACAAGAAGAGAGAGGCAGTATGTAGGGTGTAGAGCCCCTGCAGGGAGCCCAGGGAGTATAGGGTGGGGGATGAGGAACTTCAGAGTTCCCTGTCCAGGGCTGCTTCCGCTGCCACCAGTCAGGTCACAAACTCACCCTGCTGCTGTCTCTCCTGGTGCCTAGATCCGATCTCCCTGCAGGTTGGGTAGTTTGTAAACAAAGGCCTTACCTTGCTTGATGCAGGCTGGCTGGAGAGACAAAGGAAGTCTCCTCTGCCTACTTGCCCTGAGCATTTGCCCCCAGCGCCAGACAGACTGAGCTGGATGGTGTTATGTGCCCAAAGAGGAAAGGGGGCAGAAGGAAGAAGGGTTCTGGATGCAAGCTGGGTGGGACAAGAAGAGAGAGGCAGTATGCAGGGTGTAGAGCCCCTGCAGGGAGCCCAGGGAGTATATATACATTAAATTTTTAAATGAACTACACAATCACAATACCTTCATCAAGATCAGAAATACATATACACATAACAAAATTGACCTTATAATCCATACCAATGCAAATTATTTATATCTATATCATATCCCCCTTTAAATGTAAAAGAACATTTATAAACCATATTTGGGAACATGGGCGCAGTTTTTTTCTCTCCAAACTGCTTCCTGCTGAATGGGGGCGCTGTATTCAGATCTTTCTTGGTGTAACCTGTGTGTCAGGGTCATCTCGGTTGGCAGTTGAGTGAAGTAATTTTCTGAAGGTGTTCACAGCAACCTTTCAGGAGGGCGTGGTGTATCATACCATATTGGGATAGACACAATCCACAGAGTGTCATCCTCTGTGAAAACAAAAGAAGACCCTCTCCAAAGCATCATATCCTTAGACCCATATTCTGAAATCATAATACCCTTATATCCATTCTGGTTTAGCTTGGCAGCCCATATAATGAAATGTCTCTCTGCACTTAGCTCCTTTACAGTCAAAAATTTTAAAGAAAACACAGTAATACAAAGAATCCAGACTCTCTGTGAATTTTCCATTTTTACGTGGCTTATTTTTCCTTATTTCTTTTAATCTATAACTATCTGTACTCTGTCTCTTTAAAGACTTTACCCTTTTTTTTTAGACATTAACTTTATTCTTTATATATATTTTTTTCTCTCTCTCAAACCTACGTACACTCATCCAACAGTGTCTGAATCAGTTCTATTGTGAATCTGTAATTTTTTTACTATCCAGGAGCATTTCTTAAAATGTTAAGCACTTCTCAAAAACTTAAGTTGCACCATGTACAAGTAATACGGTACCGCCTGTGTCCTGCCCAGTCTAAACTGTAACTGCGCTGTCATTACAGTAATTACGGTAGTTCCTGCCTGAGACCAGCACAATTCAGCATGGCGGAGCTGAGCCCTCCTGCCTCAGAGCCATTTGGTGCCCCTGAGCCACACACAGTTCCAGGCACACAGCAGTCCACATTGCCATCAAGCAAGACGTAGCACTTTACTCCAAATGATCCATTCAAAAGCTCTGTCTCCAGCAGGAGCCAAACAAAGATCGCAATGGCGGCACAGCCCAGAAAGCCGGCATTTTAAAACAGCCAGTTTTTTCCTGTTGCTGAGTCAGGACAATTTCTTTGCCGCACGCAACCCACAAACAGCAAAAAGCTGTCTTAAATTCTCTCTGTGTCCTTTTTAAGCCCTCTCAGGTTTTACGTGGAGTTCATTAGCACATTGGGTGCCACTCTGTTGTAATAAAAGCGGCAGGGCTGCGTCCCCAGCACCTGGCCGCCCGCATGGCTTTACCCAAAATAATTACATGGAAACTGTATTCTTTTAATCACTGCCTGGCCCATTAGTTCCAGCCTCTTATTGGCTAGCTCTTACATATTGATCTAACCCATTTCTAATATTCTGTGTAGCACCACGAGCTGGCTTACCAGGACAGATCTTAATCTGCGTCTGTCTGGCGTGGGAGAATCATGGCGACTCCTCACTCGGCTTCTTTCTCCCAGCATTCTGTCTGTTTACTCCACCCACCTAAGGGCTGGCCTATAAATGGGCCAAGGCAGTTTCTTTATTATTTAACCAATGACCTTCCTCCATCACTCTTTCCCTGGATCCTTGCTTCCCTCCATTTCCCCCTCTTTGTCTCTCTCTCCCCCACCCCTTTCCCTTTGAAAGTTTAATTGATCCTGGGATAATAGAAGTCAGAGACTCTATTTTCTTTTCAGACAACACAATTTCTGTTAGCTGGGAGGAGAGATGCTACACGCGCCTCTCTTTGCAATTTAGAATGCCATATGACAAAGCATCAAGAAGAGAAACTAGGTCCCATGTTTTACCCTCTTTGTTTACCACTGTATATCAAAGCAGATTAAAAGGAACCTGAACAATCTTTTCTGTCACAGCACTATTCAGATGTCAGTCCAATTTCTACTATAGCCTCCAAATACAAGGTAAGTATAAATTCAAATTTACACCAACTCTAATACATTTTCCTTTTTCCCTATAGTATTGTCTATAAATTCTTAAGTTTTATTGAATTACTAAAGACTCTCTTTTATTTGTCTCCTGGATGTATATAATAAATTTATAGTCTCTTAATTCTGTTAATCTGTGGTTAGTTTATTTCATCGGGCTCATGGAACCTTCAGAAAACTGAGGAAAGTTCCCTTTACCTCTGCAACCATCTAGTTAGGCATATCAGTGTGCTCTTCTAGTTGATTTTGATTGCCACGATCTCACAATCTCTCTATTTAAAATGTTTAAGGAATTTTAGTTGCCCTGGAGAAGACCACTAGTTCTAAAGTAGCTCTTTACAAGATTCAAGGAATTATGGTGTGTATGAGAGAGAATTTTTCCAAGTTGTGCTTTGCTGATTAAAAGATCTCAGATAGAGGTTCAAGGGGATATTAAAATAGATTGTGTGATGGTAGGAGCTTATTAGGAGAGTTGTTAACACCACAGACAGCCCATGGCAGGGAAAGGAATGCTGAAGAAAGAAATCAGAATGCCTCCCTTGCTAGAAGAGGCAGACATGGCAATCTTTTCTTATACCTTTCTGCAGAGAGGGGGCATTTTACAGCATAAGTTTATAGCTAGCTAGGCTATATGATTCCAAGGAAGGAGGTGTGGAAGGGAACGGGGAGCAAGATGTATGTTGTCAATTCACCTCCCCAGATGAGATATTCCAGTACCTTGGGAGTCACTGCATTTCAACAGGGTGCCTGTCAGCATCTGTGAAAAGGGAAAGGCAGCTTCTTGTATTGTGGCCTGAGCAGCAGCTGGGTTCTAACATTACAGTCTTCTTACACTGAGATTTCTTTGTTTTAATCTAGTTCTCTTAGGAATTTAGACTTATTCATCGTATACCAAGCTGATTTGTAGCTCCTATATGCACTTTGTTTTCAGAGAACAAATTCCAATCTCTTTATTTTCTTTTGTTTCTTATCTATTGCACTCTTTTTAAATGGATATACCAAATAGCATTTGATGGCTCCATCCTAGACCCAATTTATTGGTGTAGCCCCAAGTTCCCTGTTTTCTTTCTCAACATTTTTTTCCTGGTTCCCTCCTGTAGAGCACAATTACCACTCCTACTTAGATTCTTCTGGTTCATACTAAACTTATACTACACACATTTGGAAGCCTATGGCTCCATGGGGGCCATATGGCAACATGCAGTTAAATTCCTCACTGTTATGAAAACACAACTCTATTGTTGCCACAGCCCTCTAACAAAGAGCAAACTTCTCTTTTTTGTATAAAAACATCAGGAACTGAAAATAATAAATTCTCTAGGTAGCATAAACAAGTCAATATTGCCAGGATTTGTTTTATAAAGTGCTAAAAATTTCCCCATCTTTTAAAAGCTTTAGTTGTTGCTCTGCTATTACAGAGAGGTTCAGGAGTTCTGCTACCTATAGGTAGTTAGCAAGAGGGAAAGTATTGCGAAGGAAATATAGCTTAGCCCTGAGAAATAGGGAGTAATCTATTGATGTTTTTACATTTTGAATCCGAGAAAATGTTTTATTACAAAAAGTTCTCCTATCCTGACAAAGATTTGGAATTCAACTCTGTTTCATCGCAATTTCCTTCCTATATAACAACCACTTTTAATTTTAATGTAATTTAAAACTTTCCAGTTGAGTTGACAGTTCTTGGATATATTTGACACTAAATATCAAGTATCAAGTGAAAATCTGGAGTTTCCCTCATTATGTGTTAGGTAGCACACCTAATTCTTTTTGGCTAGAAAAATATATTCTAGTATCGATAAACATGAAACAAGGATTAGTGTCACTGGCATAATTGTTGTAAAATCACAGAATAGGTTGTGACTATGCCTTCTCTCTTCACAGGATTTCTTTCTTAGTTAAAGGACTTCTACATCCTCTTCTGTGCAAGAAACTGACATAATGAACAGACCCTTAGATACCATCATTTTCATTCTCCAAGTATTTGCCTTTTTCAGGGAGTCTGTTGGATGTTCAGGGACAGTATATATGGCCTCCCTTCCGTAAATAAACACATCCTTCATTAGAGTCTGATTTATACTCATCTGTACAAACCTATAATAAATATACAAGTAAGTGGTAGCAACTAGTATTTATCAGCTTTCATTTCGGGAAATCAGAAAAATCATAGAAAAAGATGGCATAAATAACATTTTACCAGAAAGAAAAAGGGTTCTACAGTTGAGAGTGAGAACAGAATATCAGACAAAAGAAAATGTATGTACAAGGGTATGTGAACTGTCTAAACTCTCTAAACTGGTATCTAGATCTAACTCATGTAAACATTTAAGGTTATGGTACTTTGAAGTAAATGTTAAAATAAGCAATTTAAATAGTTGTGTTTTGTCAGTGAGTTTGGAGGAAAGAAAATGTTAGTTCTAATGTAGCTTTCCATGAACTAATCTATAAGATGTGTTTTAAATATCTACCATGGAAGTGCTTACATATGTGCATGTGGACACATACATTCATACTTTGCAACTAGGCCTTTTTGTCCCTTTGCATGCTTACCTGTTCTCTGTTAAGGTAAGCATACCTTTGTAATAAGGGAAACTAATGAAGTAATTTCCCAACTAGTTTTTATATATAACTGCACAGTGAATTTCCTCAGCATTTTTTCTGTATATCACATACTTTATCAGCTTATACAGTGATGTTAAGTAATTTGTCCTAAAAGTAGTCCCTAAATGCTGTAAACTTAGAGTTTATCACCTAGTCAAGATAAAAAGTTCTTAAAATAACTACTGATGATCTCAACTTTCTGGTATTAATAACCTTTATTCCCCTCTAACACTATATTAAGTTTATACAGTGTAACTCATTATATACAGCAGAGATTAGGTTATTAAATACCATAGATTCCATCTTCATTTCTTTATCTCTCTGTCTAAGACTACTTGCTCTTTAGGAATCCAGGTCATGTTCAAGGACAAATAGTCTTCTGTACAGGTGTTGGTATGGCAAGGAAGTGTGATGTGTATCCAATGTCTAGAGAAGTGAGTCCATGCCCCAAACCACTTATTATAACTTCAGAGTAGGTTGTCCAGAATTGAGAT
This sequence comes from Chionomys nivalis, assembly GCF_950005125.1. Lineage (NCBI taxonomy): Eukaryota > Metazoa > Chordata > Mammalia > Rodentia > Cricetidae > Chionomys > Chionomys nivalis. Next base: position 32,865,187 of record NC_080112.1, read on the forward strand.
GATTGCAGCTCGTGGGAGACCCAGAGCCATATCCACTTATTTAAACTCTACTTGGATATTGTTTTAGTAGTTAGTTTTGAAGAAAATTTGTTATCTGGAAATAGAAAACCCTTTTGTGTGGAAATCACAGAGCACATTCAAAGTCTCTTGGAAAATCCTGGAGAAGGAAACAACAGATCCTGTGTCATCTTAACAATGGAGCATCTGAATACCATTTTGGTCCTGTGCTGCTTTATGTAACTCTACAATAGAAGTAGATGTGTGACTCATTAGCCCTTGGAACAGGCTGCTGGTTGGAACGTACAATGCCTCTGCTCTGATATTTGATCCTTATTTTAGTTGCTCTACATTATTATAACAAAGTATCAAAGACATTCTACTTAGGAAGCTAAGGGGTGTTCATTTTTACCCATGATTTTGTTTCTAGCACAAAGTCATTAGGTGAAGTTGCTGGATGGTGATGGCAAGTAGAGAGAGAAAGAGAGTACTAATGGTAAAGGAGGGAAAATGTCCTCCTCCATCCATCTTAGAGTATTATTTGTGGCTCTCAGAAGGATAAAGACCAGAAGGAAAGTTTAAGGAGAAAAAGTTGATTAATATGTCCATCATACACTTGAAGCCATCCAGAAAAATAACTTATATGGATTTGTATAACCTGATGCATTATTTTCATGTAGAGTTCATAATGGCCTAGAAATAACCATGGGCTCAAAAGTATGGAAATCCTCCTGTCCCAGCCTCCCCTGTGCTGAAATTAAAGGCTTGAGCCACCATACCTGACACTTTTTATTTTTGAGGTAGGATGTGATGATGAACTGGCTGTGATCTTTCTGCCTCAGCTACAATGCTTGGCTTATATCTTGGGTTTCTATATTTTTAGATTAAAACAAACAGAAACTGTTTTAGAGTGTCTAGTTATGTGGTACAAATTATGAAAAAGTGGTCTTGAAGAACATAGCAAAATTGGACTGTTGCTCAGGTTTGTCCACAGATTTAAATATTATGCTTTATTCATAGATAAGAGTTAATAGGGACCCTTCTCTTCTTGGTATGAAAGAGGGAAACATTGCAGCACACAGAAATTTTGTTCATAAATGTAAATTTCTTTTCAAAAGGAAAATTGTTCCCTCTTTCAGAGTTTTACTTGTATCTGCCTGTTCTCCTAGATCCTTTAGATCAAAATAATTCATAGGCCAAAGAGCTAGTACTGTTTGTAATAAACAAAAGATAGCTAAGCTTTACTCTCAAGGAATTTATATTCTGGCAGGGGAGGCAGTACTGGTAAATAACTAAATGGAAAAAGAATTCTCCTTGTCACTAGTGATGAGGTAGAGGCACATAGAGAGGGAGATTCAGTTTCGTGGGAGAAGTAAAGGAATGCCTCTTCACAAAGAGACCTGTAAACTGGAACTTTGCTTTTACTTCTCCATGTATCTATTCAAGCCTGTAATTGACTTAATGGAATATCTTCACAACAAGTACTTGATACAAACATGTTTTTCTATTGTTCATTCAGGTTGTTATAACAAACTACAATAGTTTCTAGAAAGTTCTGACCAAGTAATAATGGAAATAAAAACAGAAACATATACCAACAAAATATATAGAGAATCCCAAGCCAGCCAGGACAATTTGAGAACTCGCCTTGAAAACATGCTCACAGACACACAAACATAAGTACCTGCATGCACTTGTGCACACACATGCACTTGTAATTACACATTCACAGGCAGGCACATACACAAATTGAGATCGAGGGAGGATAAATTTTCATGCAAAAGCTTTAATGGAAGCCTTTTCTGAGGAAGAGAAGAAAGACAGACTGTGTCGAAAGTATTTGGTGAACAGCAATGATACACACATAAAGAGAGTTCATTCTACACTAACTCAGAGGAAGAAGTAAGCCCTTTTTTTGGATGGCTGGAATAGCCCAATGTCTAGGACATACAAGCACTCTGAGATCTTTTTCATAAGTGCACTAATCCCATTCATAGGCAATCTGTCATCATGACCTAACACCTACCAGAACTCTACCTCTGATCCTGTCAATTTTGGGGTTAATATTTCAACATATCTTTAAATGTGGTAGCAGTTGCATATAATCATGGTAGGAAGATCAGGAACTCAACATTACCTTGGGCTGCATAGTGAGTTCCAGACCAGCTTCAGTTTCAGAGTCAGATTTTACCTCAAAAAACCCTTTTTTTTCAACATATTAATTGAAAATAACAGAGTCTATAGCAACCTGTTTCATGCTAAGTAACAAAAACACTGCTAAAAGAAACTCTTATAGGATGTAACATTACATATTCTCTCAGTCATATTTTTGCTGCATCAAGGATCAAACCCAGGGTATTGTATCTGCTAGGTTATAGTCATATCTGTGGCTTGTTAGTGAAAAGGGGACAAGCACTATTGGCAAGGGGAAAGGGGACATGAGAGGAAGTTTGGAGGAAAACAAATGAAAGATTATAAGAGTCTTCTCTCGTTGGACTATTTGTGGAGAGCAGGCTTAATTTTTTAGCATCAAATGATGACAATATTTGTGAAATGTTTCTTATCAGGAATTCTCATTAGAGACTCAGCACCCAAAGGTATTCTTGATGATGAGTCACAAAGGTATTGCTTGCCTAGCATGAATCAAATCAGAGATTCATGGAAGCTAAGTGTCAAAAACTATATTATTTGTACCATTTAGACACTGTGAATACTCTTATCACTTAGGGGACTGATGTGGATTCCACTCTGTATGCTATGAATATGTTTTGTCACCATTGTTTAGTAAAGAAGCTATTTTGGCCTATGGCAGGGCAGAATATAGCAAGGAGGGAAATCTAAGCAGAGATAGAGAAGGAAAGAAGGCAGGGTCAGGCAGATGCCAAAGAAGAAAAATGCCAGAATTTTAACAGTAAGCAAAAATCTCATAGTGATACACAGATTACTAGAACTGGATTAATATAAGATATAAGAACTAGCTAGGAATATGCCTGAGCAGTTAGTTAAACAGTGTTATAATTCATACAGCTTTTGTGTGATTATTCAGATATGTGGAGCCAGGAAAAGTAAAGTGGAGTCTCCACTTAAAAATGACACACAATTTGGCAACATACATCCACATGAAGTCTAAGAAAGCTTTAAAAAGGGGCTTCTAGACCCACAAAAAGGGAGTAAATTGCAGCTTCTTGTTAGCTGCATTATTTTTCCGGAGGGCTCTGTTTGCTGGCAGTGAGCAGATATGTGGCTCCTTTAAGATACAGCTTCCTGACTCAGCATTAGCAGCAAAAACTGCATGGCTTCTTTAAGAAAAGGCTTCCTGGTTCATGACGCCTACACAAATGACTCTGGCTCTTTTGGGAGGTCCTGCTTGAATGGGATTTAAGAACAGTGTGCTGCAACTTACTTGGTGACAGTATGGGCCAACTGCTTCCCAGAGTTGGGGTGGTAAACATGCCTCCCAGAACTGGTGGTAAACGAGTCTCTGCCATGATGAAAAGCCAAACAGGGTGGAACCAACAGCTAGAGTGGTTGTTCTTGTCCTAATCATTCCTTCTTAACAGTTTACAACAGTGATCAAAAAAGGATTACAGATATACAATAAAGATAGATGTTGCAGGGGGCCGCTTGTTCATCCCAGCCACCCAGCTAGCTTAGCCCAGAGCTAATTAACTCTAGCTTCTTATTGGTTAACTCTTACATCTTAATTTAACCCATTTCTATTAGTCTGTATATCACCACGAAATCGTGGCCTACCAGCAAAGTTTCAACGTGTCTTTCTGTGGTGGAGGATACATGGCATCTGTCTCTGACTCTGCTTCCTTTCTCCCAACATGCTGTTTTGTTTTCCTTGCCTACGTAAGTTCTGCCCTATGAACAGGCCAAGACAGTTTCTTTATTCATTAACCAATGAAAGCAATACATAGACAGAAGGATCTCCCATACCAGAGATTCAGGCAAAAATAAACATCTGAATGGGTTACAGTGTGTTTAAGAAATGTATGTAGGCTTACGAAAAAAGAAAATGGGTAAATTCTGTTAGAGAAATAAATAGTTTTAAAAAATAAAATAAAGTATTTAAAGACACAGTAAAATAATATAAAATAAATAATCCATGTAAAATTGAAAAATATAGAGTCTGGATTATGCATATTATTGTGTTTCCTTTGAATTTCTGACTGCAGAGAGACATTTGATTCTGGGGGCTGCTAAGCTAAAGCAACATATATATTTTAAAAGTATCTTGACTTTGAAATTTGAGTCTAAGGATAAGTTACTTTGAAAAAGAGGTTCTGCTTTTGTTTCCACATAGAATGAGAACCTTTGGATTCCTTCCAGGCTAATATGGTTTGATGGAACAAGACCCTCAAAAGATCTTTGTGAACCCTAAAAGTATTTCACCTAACAAATAGCAGGGAGTAGTTTGGAGAAAACTATGCCTAAATTCCCAAAATTATTGTTTATAGATATTTGTTTTTATTGAAAGGGGGTTGATTAAAAGTAGTTAATGGTCACACTAAATCTCTTTCTAAAATAGGGGGTGTTATGATATAAAAATGAATATGTTACATTAGTATGGACTTTATTGATACATGTTTAAGGTCAATTTTGTTATATGTATAATTCTACTCTTGTTTAATATATTATGTTTATACATCTCATTTAAAAATATAATGTATTGCTGGGCAGTGGTGGCACATTCTTTTAATCCCAGCACTAGGGAGGCAGAAGCAGGTGGATCTCTGTAAGTTCAAGGCCAGCCTAGTCCACAAGTTCTAGTTCCAGGACAGGCTCCAAAGCTACAGAAAAACCCTGTCTCAAAACACACACACACACACACACACACACACACACACACACACAGAATGTATAATTTAAAATTACAGATTTATAGACAGTCAGTTTTAATACTCAAACTTATAGTCAGGTTTTCTATATATACAGAGATATATTTCAGTTAGGTAATCTTCAACACTTCAAAGTCCTACAGAACATGGCCTCTAAAGTGTTTTAAGAACTGAGACTATTCACGACAATGAGACATATTTGCTCCCACCAGCACCAATTACTTCAGAGAGGTTGATGGACATTGAAGAAACTTGTTAAGGAATTTATCTTCAATGTGACAAGGCTAGCCATTCAGGCAATAAACTGCACTTGCCTAGACTGCTAGATAGTATGCTATATAAATTGTGTATGCAGGACCCACAAAAATTGAATGCTGAGCTTGCCAAAAGAAGATGAGACAGTCCTTCATGGCTCCTGCTTCATTAAAGAGAATGTAAGACGTTCTATAGGACATAGAAGAAAGCAGCTGATGGACTTTGACAGTACAAGACATAACAGAGATTCAAAGTTTCTACTTCACAGAAAAGTCTGCCAGACATTATGAGCCTAAATGCTGAAGATGGATGCCCCAATGCTACAAAAGAACTTTTAGTGGCTGTCCAGGCAGCAAGATGTCTCTGCCATTTCTAGAACTTTGGAAGTTACTTAAAGACTAGATAGTGATAATTATATTTTTCCTTAGTTATGATAAAAGAAATTAAATATGAAACTTTGGACTCACAAAGAAATATTGTAACTCTAATTCTTGCCTCATACATGTTTTGATATATGTAATTTTAATATGTTAAAGTTAAAACCTTCTTTTTCATTTAGACAGAAAAGGGGATATAATGTTAGATTCTCCTCTATATGATGTGAATATATTTTATTACCATTGGTTATTAAAGAAGCTGTTTTGGCCTATGGCAGGGCAGAAATCCCAGCAGAAATAGAGTAGGAAAGAAGGTGGGGTCATGCAGATGCCATGTAGCTGCTGAAGGAGAAAGATATCATAACCTCACCAGTAAGCCACAGACTCATGGCAATACGCAGATTACTAAAAATGGGCTAATTTAAGATATAATAGCAAGCTAGGAATATGCCTGAGCAGATAGTCAAAAAGTATTGTAATTAGTATAGATTTTTGTGTGATTATTCAGGTCTAGGTATCTGGGAAAATAAAGTGAAATCTCTCCTTGCAGGGGTTTATAGGATTTCTCCTTAAATATAAGGCTTAAAATGTGATGGTATTCAATGTTTATTTATCTTTTGGGAATCATATCAAAGAAGTCATTATTTTGGGGCTGGAGAGATGGATCACTGGTTAAGAGCACTTATTTAGGTCTGATTCCCAGCACCCAACCAGGCAGTTCATAACCACTTCTAACTCTAGTCCCAAGGGGTCTTATGTCCTCCTCTGACTTCCACAGACACCTACATATAAGTCTCTTCTCCGTTCATACTCACATACATATACACACACAAATAAAAATAAAATTTAAAATGGAATCAGTATCTGAAAACTCCAGTTTGTCCCATATTTTCTTAAAGCTTTATTGCTTTAGTTCTTATATTTATGTCTGTCATCTATTTTTTCATACTTTCATAATAACCTTGTATATGATATAAATAAGTATCCAAATTCATTTGTATGGCTCTAGGTATCACATTATTCAAGTGTTCAGTGTACATTCTTGACTTCTTTAGCTGAATTTATTTCTATATATTATATTATTTTCTGTGTGAGAAAGGAATCAGTCTTAATTTTGACTGCCTCTTGAATGCAATATATTGATCTTGTATTTTGCTATCTCTCTTTTTAGATGGAATTACTTCCTTTGTTCTATTCTTAGTATGTTTTCTCTATAGTATCATGTCATCTTCATGTAAATAGTTAGATGCTTTCTTTTTAATCTAGCTTCATCAAATACCCCTTCATTTGATTACATTGACTCTAGCATAAGATTGAAAATTTCTCGTTTCCTATCTTATAGTGAATTCTTTCATTGCTAAGTATTAGGGTCATTGTAAATATTTGGTAAATAATCCTTATCAGTATGAGAAATTTGCCCTTTACTCCAAGTTTATAATAAGTCTTTGATGTTATGTCCAACTGTTGGATTTTATCAACTACTTTATGAGTATCTATCAATATGATTACATAATCACCATCCCTTTGGCTATTAATATGAAGTATTGCATTATTCCATTGGCCATATTAAACTTTCATGGTTCAGAACATGATACTTGACAGTATGGCAGAGTACCATACTTGTTCGTTAAAACAAAAGGGATCAGAAAGAATTTCTGATTTTCTTGTGACACGAACAGGGGCCTGGCTTGTTTGTTGGGGTTTCTGTCCTGCCTGGTACCCCACAACTGTTTAACCCCAAAGAAAATTACACATAGGTCTCTACAAGTTATAAAGCTGATTGACCCATTAGCTCTAGCCTCTCACTGACTAACTCTCACATCTTGATTAACCCATTTTTTTGATCTATGTTAGCCATATGGCTCAGTACCTTTTTCAGTGAAGCAGATCACATCCTGCTGCTTTGGTGGTCTGGGCAGGAGTGGAAGTAATCAACTTCCTCCTTCCCAGAATTCTCCTGTTTTCATTACATCATTTTTACTTCCTGTCTGGTTTTCCCGCCTATATTTCCTGCCTGGTCATTCAGCATTTATTTAAAACATGATTGACAGAATACAGACAATTCTCCTGCACCAATTTCTCCAGCCTTTCACATTTCTTATTTCTTTTTCTCCCAAATACAGTTATTTAAGATATAATCCTCTTGAAATTAGAAGTGTAGAAATTTGTATCAAATTCATATTTGGGGCAGATGCATGGCGGCATGGAGACTGGCGCAGATGAGGCGGAGACCAGCGCAGACACGGTGGAGACGGGCGCAGATGCGGCCAACGCGGGATAGTCCAAGCATGAAATAGTGAAGCACACACTGAGAACAGATCGCCCCACTACAAGGAAATCAAGTAGGTTTTTGGGGGGCTTGCCTGCAGAGTGGTAGGCCTTTTATTGGAGAGGTCCCCTGGCGAATGGGGAGCCTGGTCCTGTCCCTGAAGACCCTCCTGAGTGGGAAGAGTGTTCTTGGCCCGCGGCGGGACCCAGGAAATGGAGCAGAGGCATTTCTTGACCCCCTTGACTCCCCGGTCAGTCTGCGAGGGCTGCTCCCCTCTGCTGGGGCTGGTCCTCCTCTGCTGTGACCTCTCTCTACCTGGCCCATCCCAGCTTGAGCCCAGGGGCCTTCTTCCTTCTTCCTCCCTTCCACAGGGCTGCGGAATCACCCAGTTCAGCCTGTTTGGGTGCTGGGTTGGGTGCTTAGTGCAGAGGGCAGCGGGAGTTTCTTTGTTTGGGTGGCTGGCCTGCAGAGGGGTAGGCCTTTTGTTGGTGAGGTCTCTGGTGAATGGGGTGCCTGTTCCTGAAGACCCTTCTGAGTGGTGAGAGGGATCTTGGCCCATGGCAGGAGCCAGGAAACAGAGCGAGAGCATTTTGTAAGCGGGGCCCCTGGCCAGCAGGTAAACCTGATCCTGTTTTAAAAGACACATTTGATTGCATCGATAGGAGGAGATGGGCAGGCGCCAAGGCAAGAATTTACCCAACAATCTGAAAAACAACATGAAAACACCAGAACCCAAGATCTTACAACAGAAGGAATTGAACACCCTAACACAGAAGAAGTAGAAAAAATTGACTTTATGAAAGCAATAGAGTCCCTTAAACAACATGTAAAAAAAATGCTCTTATAGAAATGGATGAGAAGTATAATAAAAAGTTTGAAGAAATGAGTAAATACATAAATGATACCCTGGGAAACCAAGAAAAAATGATCAAACAGGTAATGGAAACAGTTCAAAAATTGAAAACTAAAATGAAAGCAAGGGAGAAAACACAAACTGAGGGCCAGCTGGATATGGAAAATCTAGGTCAATGAGCAGAGACTACAGAAACAAGCATAATCAATAGAATACAAGAGATAGAGGAAAGAATCTCAGATTCTGAGGACACCATAGAGAAAATAAACGCACTGATCAAAGAAAACAGCAAAGCCAAAAAACTCTCATCACAAAACATTCAGGAAATATGGGATATAATAAAAAGACCAAACCTAAGAATAATAGGGATAGAAGGAGAAGAGTCACAGCTCAAAGGCCCAAAAAATATTTTTAACAAAATTATAGAAGAAAACTTTCCCAACATAAAGAAAGATATTCCTTTGAATATTCAAGAAGCATACAGAACACCAAACAGACTGGACTAAAAAAAAAAATCCCCTCGCCATATAATAATCAAAACACAAAATATACAGATTAAAGAAAGAATATTAAGAGCTGCATAGGAGAAAGGTTAAGTAACTTATAGAGGTAAACCGATCAGACTTACACCTGACTTCTCTATGGAAACCACAAAAGCCAGAAGGTCCTGGATAGAGGTACTGCAGAAACTAAGAGACCATGGATTCAAGCCCAAACTACTATACCCCGCCAAGCTATCATTCACTATCAATGGAGAAAACAAGACATTCCAGGATAAGAGCAAATTTAAACAATACATAGCCACAAATCCAGCCTTACAGAAAGTAATAGAAGGAAAATAACAACCCAAGGAATCCAACATTGCCAACACTGCCTACAATAACTCAGGCATCTAGTGACCAGCACAATTCAAAGAAGGGAGACACACAAACTCTACTACCAAAAACAATAAGAATAACTGGAGTAAACAACCACTGGTCATTAATATCACTTAATATTAAGGGACTCAATTCACCTATAAAAAGGCACAGCCTGCCAGGCCATGGTGGCGCACGCCTTTAATACCAGCACTCGGGAGGCAGAGGCAGGCGGTTCTCTGTGAGTTCGAGGCCAGCGTGGTCTACAAGAGCTAGTTCCAGGACAGGAACCAAAAGCTACGGAGAAAACCTGTCTCGAAAATCAAAAAAAAAAAAAAAAAAAAAAAAAAAAGCACAGGCTAAGAGATTGGATACAAAAACAGGATCCAACATTCATACAAGAAACACATCTCAACCACAAAGACAGGCATCTACTCAGAGTAAAGGGTTGGGAAAAGGTTTTTCAAGCAAATGGTCCAAAGAAAAAAGCAGGTGTGGCCATACTAATTTCTAACAAAACTGACTTCAAACTAAAATCAATCAGAAGAGATTGAGATGGACACTTTATACTCATAACAGGAACAGTTCATCAGGATGAATTCTCAATCCTGAATATCTATGCCCCTAATATAAAAGCACCCACCTATGTAAAAGAAATATTACTAGAATTCTAGGCAGACATCAAACCACACACACTAGTAGTAGGAGACTTCAATACACCTCTCTCACCAATGGACAGGTCAATCAGATAGAAACCTAATAGAGAATTAAGAGAATTATTGGAGGTAATGAAGCAAATGGACTTAACAAACATCTATAGAACACTCCACCCAAATAGGAAAGAATATACCTTCTTCTCCGCAGCTCATGGAACCTTCTCGAAAATTGACCACATACTCGGTAACAAAGCAAACCTTCACAGGTACAAAAAAATATCAGTGTCCACCTGTGTCTTATCAAATCACCATGGATTAAAGTTAGAAGGCACAACAATGCTACCCCCAGAAAACCGACAAACTCATGGAAACTGAACAGTCAACTATTGAACCACACCTGGATCAAGGAAGAAATTAAGAAAGAAATTAAAGTCTTCCTTGAATTTAATGAAAATAAAGAGACAACATACTCGAACCTATGGGACATGATGAAAGCAGTGCTAAGAGAAAAGTTCATAGCTCCAAGTGCCCACTTAAAGAAAATGGAGAAAGCATACATTGGGGACTTAACAGCACACCTGAAAGCTCTGGAAAAAAAAAGAAACAGACTCACCCATTATGATCAAGTAGGCTTCTTCCCAGAGATGCAGGGCTGGTTCAACATACACAAATCTATCCATGTAGTTCAGCATATAAATAAACTGAAAGAAAAAAAACCATATGATCATTTCATTAGATGCTGAAAAAGCATTCGACAAAAATTCAACACCCCTTTATGCTAAAGGTCTTGGGGAGATTAGGGATACTATGGTCATACCCAAATATAAGAAAAAGCTATTTACAGCAAGCCGACAGCTAACATTAAATTAAACGGAGAAAAACTCAAAATCATCCCACTAAAATCAGGAACATGACAAGGATGTCCATTCTCTCCTTACCTCTTCAATATAGTGCTTGAAGTTCTAGCAATAGCAATAAGAAAACATAAGGGGATCAAGGGAATTCATACTGGAAAGGAAGAAGTTAAGCTTTCGTTATTTGCAGATGATGTGACAGTATATATAAGCGACCCTAAAAACTCTACCAAAGAACTCCTACAGCTGATAAACACCTTTAGTAATGTGGCAGGATACAAGATCAACTCCAAAAAATCAGTTGCCTTCCTATACACTAAGAATAAGGAAGCAGAGAGGGAAATCAGGGAAGCATCACCTTTCACGATAGCCACAAATAGCATAAAATATCTTGAGGTAACTCTGGCCAAGGAAGTGAAAGATCTATTTGACAAGAACTTTAAGCCTTTGAATAAAGAATTTGAAGAGGACACCAGAAAATAAAAGGATCTCCCTTGCTCTTGGATTGGGAGGATCAACATAGTAAAAATGGCAATTCTACCAAAAGCAATCTATAGATTCAATGCAATCCCCATCAAAATTCCATCAAAATTCTTCACAGACCTGGAGAAGACAATAATCAGTTTTATATGGAAAAGCAAAAAACCCAGGATAGCCAAAACAATCTTATACAATAAAGGAACGTCTGGAGGCATTACCATCCCTGACGTCAAACTCTATTACAGAGCTACAGTATTAAAAACAGCTTGGTATTGGCATAAAAACAGAGAAGTTGACCAATAGAATGGAATAGAAGACCCGGACTTTAACCCACAAATCTATGACCACCTGATTTTCAACAAAGGAGCAAAAAGTATACAATGGAAGAAAGAGAGCATATTCAACAAATTGTGCTGGCATAACTGGATGTCAGTCTGTAGAAGAATGAAAATAGATCCATATCTATCACCATGTACAAAACTCAAGTCCAAATTGATTAAAGACCTCAATATCAGTCCGAACACACTGAACCTGATAGAAGAGAAAGTGGGAAGTACTCTACAACATATGGGCACAGGAGACCACTTCCTACATATAACCCCAGCAGCACAGACATTAAGGACAACATTGAATAAATGGGACCTCCTGAAACTGAGAAGCTTCTGTAAAGCAAAGGACACTGTCACTAAGACAAAAAGGCAACCCACTGACTGGGAGAAGATCTTCACCAACCCCGCAACCGACAAAGGTCTGATCTTCAAAATATATAAAGAACTCAAGAAACTTGACTGTAAAATGCTAATGAACCCAATTATAAAATGGGGCACTGAGCTGAACACAGATTTCTCAACAGAAGAAGTTCAAATGTCCAAAAGACACTTAAGGTCATGCTCAACTTCCTTAGCGATCAGGGAAATGCAAATCAAGACAACTTTAAGATACCAACTTACACCTGTCAGAATGGCTAAAATCAAAAACACCAACAATAGCCTTTGCTGGAGAGGTTGTGGAGTAAGGGGTACACTTATCCATTGCTTGTGGGAATGCAAACTTGTGCAACCACTTTGGAAAGCAGTGTGGCAGTTTCTCAGGAAATTTGGGATCAACCTACCCCTGGACCCAGCAATACCACTCTTGGGAATATACCCAAGAGATGCCCTATCATACAACAAAAGTATATGCTCAACTATGTTCATAGCAGCATTGTTTGTAATAGCCAGAACCTGGAAACAACCTAGATGCCCATCAATGGAAGAATGGATGAAGAAAGTATGTTATATATACATATTAGAGTACTACTCAGCAGTAAAAAACAATGACTTCTTGAATTTTGCATGCAAATGGACGAAAATAGAAAACACTATCCTGAGTGAGGCAAGCCAGACCCAAAATGAGGAACATGGGATGTACTCACTCATAATTGGTTTCTAGCCATAAATAAAGGACATTGAGCCTATAATTCATGATCCTAGAGAAGCTAAATAAAAAGGTGAACCCCCCCAAAAAAACATATAGTCATCCTCCTGGATATTAACCTTCATGAGGCGATGAATGGAGACAGAGACAGAGACCCACATTGGAGCACCGGACTGAAATCCCAAGGTCCAAACCAGGAGCAGAAGGAGAGAGAGCATGAGCAAGGAACTCAGGACCGCGAGGGGTGCACCCACATACTGAGACAATGGGGATGATCTATTGGGAACTCACCAAGGCCAGCTGGACTGGGTCTGAAAAAGCATGGGATAAAACCGGACTCGCTGAACATAGTGGACAATGAGGACTGCTGAGAAGTCAAGAACAATGACACTGGGTTTTGATCCTACTGCACTTTGTGATAGCCTAGGCAGTTTGGATACTCCTCTTACTAGACCTGGAAGGAGGTGGGAGGTCCTCGGACTTCCCACAGGGCAGGGAACTCTGACTGCTCTTCTGGCTGATGAGGGAGGGGGACTTGATTGGGGGAGGGGGAGGGAAATAGGAGGCGGTGGCGGGGAGGAGGCAGAAATCTTTAATAAATAAATTAATTAATTAAAAAAATACATAAATAAAAAAAGAAGATCACCAAAAAAAAATAATATTTGGTTGTAAAATTTTGAACAAATGTCTCCAAGTTACCAAATCTGTATTTATAGGGATCAATGTCTTAGCTGATTGCTGTATGGGTCCAAAGATGATTGATTTCTTTTCCTCCTCTATGTAATTCTTAGTCTTCCTCAACCCATTCCTTCTTTCCAATTTGCTATCCTGTTCTCTCTCCCTGCCTCTCCCTCTCTCCATCTTTCTCTCTCTTTCTATACTCTCTCTAATCGACAAGCCTTTATACATAGGCAAGGCTGGTCTTAAAGCATGGTCTTCCTGTCTTAGCTCTATGAATATTGGAACTATCAGCATGCACCACCACTCTTTATGAAGATGAGTTCTATTGATTTTCATAAAATCTTCAGAGATATTATCGCTTTGGAAAAGAGGTTCTGCTTTTGTTTTCACAGAGGAAAAAAAAGCTGTGAATTCCTGACCCGCTAATATGGTTTGATCAAACAAGCAATGGCCCAGATGGTCCAATATCCATGACAGCTTCAGGACTGCTGGCTGAGATGGACCTACTACACAGGATACCCCATGAAAGACCTTATTAACAGTGCCCCAATCAGCATGAAGTAGTTTAGAGAACAATGTCCAAATTCCGTAAATGATTGTTTATAGATGTGTGTTTACATTTAAAGGGCGATATGTTACAGAGTTGAACACTTTTCATTGGTATGGATCTTGATCTATTGATACAAATTTAAGATATCTTCGTTTGGTCAAGGTACTGTGTTTGTGCAGCTCATTTGAAAATGTATAATTAAGAAATACAGGTTAATAGATAGTTATCTATAATAGTCAAGTTTGAAGTCATGTTAGGTTTTCTAGATATATAGAGATATATTTCAGGTAGATGGGTATCCTTAAAATTATTCAAAGACTAAGAGAATATGACATTTAAATGTTTTAAGAACTCAGGACTTTTTGTAACAATGAGACACATGTCCTCCTGATAGCACCAATCTACTTCAAGAAGATGATGGGCAATGAAGAGGCTCCTTATGGAGTTGGTTAGCCATCTGGGCAAGAAACTATTCTTATCTGAACTGCTTGATTGGACTTGTGGGACCAAAAGAAAAATGACTACTAAAGTTGCCTAATGAAAGTGAGACAGTCCTTCAGGGTTCCTGCTTCATGTAAGAGTCTGCCAGACATTCTGCAGGCCACAGAATAAAGTGACTGACAAACTGCCAATATATACAGAACTGTCTTTGAAATTTCCTGCTTCATGGAAAAGTTTGCTGATACTATGAGCCAGTAAGCTGAAGATGGGTGTCCACAACATTACAGAGGAACTTTGGGTGACTATCCAGGCAGCGAGATGTCTCTGTCAATTCTAGAGTTTTGAAAGTTGCTTATAAAGAACTTCCTATTTAATTAGGTAATATTATATCCTTCTGGAGTCTTTGATGAAGTTGAAGAATAGATAGTTATAGCCGGGCGGTGGTGGCGCACGCCTTTAATCCCAGCACTCGGGAGGCAGAGGCAGGCGGATCTCTGGGAGTTCGAGGCCAGCCTGGTCTACAAGAGCTAGTTCCGGGACGGGCACCAAAGCTACAGAGAAACCTTGTCTCGAAAAACCAAAAAAAAAAAAAAAAAAAAAAAAAAAAGAATAGATAGTTATAGTTTCCCTTAGTTATGATAAAAGATAAAGTAGATTTAAGTGTTGTAACTGTAATTCTTGCTTGATACCTGTTTTGTTATACATATTCTTGCTAAAAACCTTCCTTTTTATTTACACAGAAAAGGGGAGGTGATGTGGGACGTGATGAATGCTGTGAATATGTTTTATTGCCATTGGTTAAAAAAGAAGCTGTTTTCGGCCAATGACTCAACAGATTAAAGCCAGACTGAAAGATTATATATATATATATATATATATATATATATATATATATATAGAGAGAGAGAGAGAGAGAGACAGAGACAGAGACAGAGACAGAGAGACAGAGAGAGAGTAGGCAGAGTCAGTGAGAAGCCATAAGTCACTAGGGGAGAAAGATGTAAGCTGCTAATTGGAACCTTGCCGGTAGGCCACAAATCTCATTGAAAAATATAAAGTAATATAAATGGGTTAAGATATAAGAGCTAGTTAGCAATATGCTTAAGTGATTGGCCAAGCAGTGATTTAATTTACATAGTTTCTATGTGATTATTTCAAGTCAGGATGGCTGAGAAACGAATCTGGGAAGCTAGGAAACTAACAAGTAACCTCCCCCAACATTAGTATTATTATTACAGGATAAGATTCTAAAAATATTTGTGCAGTTACTCACTTTATTTTCCTTTCTAGAAAGTCGTCAACTGTTCAGATAGTAGTAGACCTTCCTAAGAGTTCAGTTTTTACTAAAACTACGTGTTTATTTAAGGTTACAGTGTTGGAAGTTTGCCAAAAGTAATTTTCCTAGCATTTGCATCAAAAGAAGTGCACTTAGCAATGTTTCATTCTTCTTGTGTGTTTCTCTGGGCTTCACAAATAACACATTCTGTGATCTCAGCACTGAGAGCCTACACTTCAACTCATGATGGTCAAGTTATTAATAGCCTGGTGCTGTGGCTGTTGAGATGTGCTGTCTATATTGCCACTTCAGGTCTGAAGTATTTATTTCCTAGGAGTATTAGTTTCGGCCAATTTAGTGCTGAGTCCTTCTTTAGGAGTCATCCTTGGCAGAAATGGTTTAATTTCCCTAGGTCGTAATGCCCTTTCTGTGAGCTGCCAGCACTGAGTTGCTGACTGATGATGAACAATATAGGGCCAGTTCTTCTTGCTTCAATTGAGGTATCTCTAAGCAGTCATCCCAGTCTCAATATTTTCCAGGAAACTCTCTGGTTTCTGTCTCTGTCACAACTATGCTATAGTAGTGTCTCCCATTATACATGCTGCTCATAATATCATTTTCCTAAAAACTATCTTCACACAAATTATCTTTGAGTTTATTTGCAGGCACTCCAGTTTGGGTATCCATAAAATTTTTAGAAACCCTTGATGTGAAACCCTACATGTGGGAGTTAATTAGTCAATAGCATCTTTCTCTTTTTACTTACATACAGAATTCTATTTTATTGTGCATCAGTGTGCATCACTTAAAAAGTTTATTTTCTTGACTTCAATGCAAAGATGCTATAGGACATTGCACTGGCCAATATGAGTTGGTTAAGTGAGCAGAGAGATGCACTATCAGTTTCTATTTTCTTCCTTCCTGAAAAAATATTGTCAGTGCTAGAAACAAAGTTATGTTGGTTACTTTTCTCATCTTTGTAACCAAATACCCACCAAGAATCTGCCTATAGAAAAAAGAAAAGATTTCTTTTAGTTTAAAGTATCATGGCAAGGAAGGCATTGTGGTAGTAGACAGCTCAAGTAGCAGGCTTGAGTGTGAGGCTACTGTTCACATCTGGGCAAATGAGGGTGTAGAGAGAAAGGAATTGACATCATTATTCAAGTACTTTTTTGCTTGTTTCCCCTGTGTTTAGTCTAGGACCCTTGTTAAGGCCTGATTGGGCTCTGTCGGCTCTTACTTTGAGAAAATACTTCCCCAAACAGACACAATGTGGTGTACTTCACTAATGTCATAGGTACTTCTCAATACAACCAAATTTACAATCTGAATTAATCATCAGAAGAGATGAAGGAAAACCCCTAAAAGGTTGAAACTTCAGATAGTAAAAACTAAGTTCCTGAAAGTCAATACTTAAATTGCAGCTATTTCTTTAATTAGGACTTTTCATAATGAGAAAATCAAATCAGTGACCTAATTTTTAATACATTTAAGAATTCTTCCTTTCTCTCTCCCCTTTTCCATCTTTTTCTCCTTTCATTCCTGTCTTCCTTACTTCATTTCTTGTCCTTTTATTGTGAGAGGACACACACACACACACACACGCAGAGAGAGAGAGAGAGAGAGAGAGAGAGAGAGAGAGAGAGAGAGAGAGAGAGAGAGAACAGCATTCTTTTCAAAAGCTCAGTTTTTTTTTTAATTAAAAAAAAAGCCCTCCTTTTTTTTTGAATGGAAGAACTGGATTGTGCCTATGATGGTAATATATAGAATACCACACATTTAATATTTAATAGGTCTCATTTGGCAGATGTGACAAATGAATGCCTTTAAACATAGCACTTGACAGGAAGAACTCTGTGAGTTTGAGGTGAGCCCCAAGGACATAGTGCGACCTTGTCACCGTGTGTGTGTGTGTGTGTGTGTGTGTGTGTATGTATGTGTGTGCGCGTCTGCACGCGTGAGTGTGTCTGTTTCTGTGCATATGACACATATCTGTGCGGGGGGTGTATGCCTCTTCATGAGCATGTGAGTTCATATAGAGGCCAGATGGCCACCTCAGATGTTCTTCAGGAGCCATACATCTTGTTTTCTACAACAAGGTCTCTGGGGATTGGCAATTACTAGACTAAGCTGACATATCAGTGGACACCATGAATTCATCTGTCTCTGTGTTCCCCTGTGCTAGGATCACAAATATGCGTTAACCACACCTGGATTTTTGGGTGGTTTCTGTAGTTGAACTTTGGTCTTGACGCCTGCACAGTAAGCATTTTAGCAAGCATACTATATCTTCAGCCCTTGGCTCACTGTTTTCAACGAACTACACTTGCGTCAGCCAAAATTAATTATTGCTTGTATTGTTTTGAAAGTGGACCACATATAATCAATACACATGACATTTAATCACTGAAAAAGCAATTTACATACATTATCTCACATAATCTATACAATTGTGTTAGAAGGCTGGAGTCATCACCTTTATTTCTTTCACTTCTCATAGCCTTATGGAATTATTTACCAATTTCTTCAGTTGCTTAAAGCTAAATAAACATAAAAGTGCTGAAGCAAGGAAATAAGTAGACATGGGGGATTGTGTTTCATAATATATACAGATGATTTAATGATTTTTAAAATGACATTACGCCGGGCCGTGGTGGCACACATCTTTAATCCCAGCACTTCAGAGGCAGAGGCAGGCGGATCTCTGTGAGTTCAAGGCCAGCCTGGTTTACAAGAGCTAGTTCCAGGACAGGCTCCAAGCTACAGAGAAACTCTGTCTTGAAAAACAAAAAAAACAAAACAAAAAAAAAAAAACAAAAAAAAAAACCAATAAAATAAAATGACATTTCAACTTTTTTTTAGTGTTTTTCTTTTCTGGCATGTTGCTGTTTTCTATTAGGGAAACAAAAGAAGGTTGGTTTTTTTTTTTTGTCTCCAAATCCAAGTGAATGTTCTTAGTAATCACTCTAGCCACATATAAGTATGTCTGTGTGTGAGAGAAGTTTTCCAGATGACAAATGTGAATCTCAGACAAATTATGTAATTTTCCCAGGGTTCTTAAGTAGTAAAATTTAGAATTGAACTCTACCATTTTAAAGATATATTTTTATTATTTTTATTATTTGTGTGTGAATGTGAATGAGGTTGCCAGTCCAGAAGAGAGTGTTGGATATGTAGGGTTTGAATTTATAGGCGTTGCTAGCTACCTAATGTCAGTTTCTGAATACCCAAAGTTGGACCTTCTTCAAAAGTTGTAGGAATTCTTAAAAGCAAAGCCATTATCTCCAATCACAAACTTTGCAAATATGTGCTTTATGTCTAGAGTACAAAATGTATCCTCTCAGATTCAAATAAAACACATATCTGTGATTCTTTTTATTGATATTGGGTTGTGGTTAACAGGCTAAGATCAGATAAGTGGTCACTAAGTGTCTATTGTTTAGGTTAGGCTTCAGATTGTTTCATTGCTTGGTAAGAACATTCTTCTTTTGTCACTGTCTCTCCATTTGTCTTTGTATTATATTTTTTGTCCTTTGCTATTGTTCTCTGCCACTCTATTTTTGTTTTTCATCCTCTCTGTTTATATCTACCTTTTGCTTTATTCCCTTTGGAGTCTCCTCTCCATATCCCTGTATGTGTCTGGCTCTATTTTTATCTCTTTTGTTTTTGTCTCTTCACTTTTTTTCTTGGCAATGTACAGAAGTGCATTAGGAAGCTCTTTGCTTCTTCAGAGATCTTTAGGTCTTCTAAATTAATTCATTTTGTTAAAAGTTTTTTCTCATAATAACTGTAACCAGAAGACAACTGATTAAGCAGAAGAGATGAATATTTAATGATAAATCCTTGAATGCTTAGTTTTGTAGATCCCATTATGTTTTCAGAGCCCTTGATGCTCATTAGCTAATTCCTGCTGAGTTTCTGCCTGATGAGCTTCTGTGATAATGCTCCCTAGAGAAGACCCAAGGATCAAAAGGCTCCTGAAACCTTCATTCTCCTGTGGGATAGCTTTGTGTAAGCTAACTTACCACTCTGCTGCTTCTGTTTTTGAACAGTTGGTTTGGTTTTAGTAGTGTGCCACCAACAGTTTTTAAAGATTAATTTTTTTATTTTATTTATTTAATTTTTGATTATTTATTTTTAATTATCCATTCTTAATTGTTAAAAGTTGTGTGTGTGTGTGTGTGTGTGTGTGAGTGTGAGTACGATAACGAATAAAGGTATGCAAGAAGTTTCTAAGAGAGCCTCAGATGCACTGAAGTTAGAGTTACGGGAGCTTGTGAACCACTACAAGTGCTCATCATGATGGAAGTAGACTTGGCCTCTCAACATCTGAAGAAGCACTTCAGGCCTTGGCACCAACGCTTTTTAAGACCAAGGAAATATCATACCTACCAGAGACAACGCATAGCATCCAAAACAGAAAATCTATATTCCTTGTCGAGTTTTCTGACTGCTTCTTTAGAGAATTTTGCATGGGAACAACCACTCGTGAGTTTTCTGCATATTTTTCTGAAATTTCTAAGGTCAGATTCTTAAGTTCAAATTTGAGGGAGGAAGGGATACTTATGCCACTAAATGAAAACAGACTGAATAGTAAAGGGCTTGAAAGGAGACCAGGTAAAGATGTACATTCAGTTGAAGTCTAGGATCAGTGTGTTTTCACAGGGATCTGTAGGATCTTAGAGCACCTCAAGGCAAAACTTTAACACCTCAGGCCAGTCAGTCATTAATAATGGGCCAGCTCCTTCCTGTCCTCTCAACAATTCCTAGTGCTGCCTGGTGTGAGCTTAGGAGCCTAGATAGATACACAGACAGACAGTTGTACCCAAGAAGGAAATTACTAAGTTGGTAAACATGCTGTAAGACCAGTTGTCTCTTCCCAATTTGAGGGTAAAGAATGGTAGAATGTCTGAGCTCGATAGGTTGAAGCTACATAGATCCAATAATAAGGAAAAAGAATGATATCACAAGATTTAGCAAGTGTGGCAAGCTACCAGATTAGGAAGTACATTCCTATTTTCTAGTTACCTGTATATGGTGATTTTCTCCATTCCATCATCTAGCTCTTGGCAAGGTATCTACCATCATAACTTGAAAATGAAAAAAACATTATTAATTGACTCTTCTATCTGACCCACTAATAACTATCCCTATGACATATGATGTTATTCCCTGAATTGCAATACCATTTTAAATACACATTTTTATTAGCTTGTTTCTGGGATTAGAAGATGATTATGGAGTTCCTTTAAACTCTACATTGTTTTTCTTACTAGATACATTTGATGTTAGTTCATAGCATCACATCTACATAACTGAATATTTCTATATGCAAACATCTGTCTGATTTCTAGCTGAAATTAAGCTCTGTGTTAGTTTTCTATTACTATAATAAGATTTCTGAGATAATCAAGGAAGAGTAAAAATGTACTGGGGTTCGCAGTTTGGAGGTTTCCATCCACAGTTTCCTGGCTCTGTTGCTTTGGGCCATTACTGGCATCAGGCATCATAACAGAAAACGGTTGCTTACCTAATGGAGGTCAGGAAGGACAGAGACTAAGAGAAGGAGGGAGGGAGTGATGGAGGGAGGAAAGTAGGAGGGGAAGAGTGAGACAGAGCAAAGGCACACACATAGTGACAAAGAGACAGAGAGAGATTGCCTCCAAGGTACACACTGAATAGTCTAATGTCTTGTAAGAGCCCACTATCTCCTAACAGTGCCAAGGTGAGCCTTTATTTAATATGAGAACCTTTGTATAACACTTCACATTCAGTCACTGCAGATACAGCTCTTACCACCCACTATCCATATAATTACTTAATTCTATTGTACGTGTATGTTGTTTTGGGAATTACTAAAACATTCTCCTTTGGGAAAAGACTTTTGTAGCTATAGTAAGTGGATAATTACAGGTCATTTTGCATTTTAAATACCTTTTTACTTTTGAGATTATAATATAATCACAAGATTATGTTTGCCTTTTCCTCCTTCTACACACTATTCCCATGTACCACTCTTTTCTCTCTTTTACAATCTTTTTTTGTCATAAATTTCACTAAGTGCTAAGGTAACATAGGTTCATACTTCTTTTTATACTCTCTTCATTAGATTAGTAGCCATTGCTATATTTATTATTTTTAATTTTCTTTGGTAACTCTAATACAAAATTCAAATATTTGTAATACATTTAGATTATTTTATCAAATTTGATTTTTTTTTGCCTTGAGATCTCTTTATAAATGATCTTAGAAAACTTTCAATATATTAAGGTTCATATTTTGTACTGTAAAAGTCTATGGGTGTTGACAAATGCATAGTGTTTTATTTCTACCATTGCGGTACCAAAAATTGTAAAAAGGTTAAAACATTAAAGAAAAAAGAAACTAAAAATTAGTAACTTCAAGAGTCATTCAAGTAGGCATAAGGGAATAAACAGGAGAAGAACAACATCTTTCTGGAGTGGAAAACTTATTCCTTGTATTTATTTAATTTTACATATTTGAATGTTTTTTTCTGCATATGTGCATGTACAGCATGTGTGTGCAGTGTCCATGGAGATTGAAAGAGGGTATCAGATTTCCTTGGAATTAGAGTTACAGATAGTCCTTAGACACCACATGGGTACTGGGAATCAAACTCACATCCCCTATAAGAATTGCAAACAGTCTTGACTACTTAGCCATTTCTCCAGGTTTTTGTGTCTTTGCTTAATCTAAATAGGGACACATACACGAGAAGACAATTTTATAGTAGACTGATTATTCAACCATTGTGGCATACTTTTAGACCAGAAGGTAGCATCAGAGTTAGAAATAACTAGAATGATATCTACAGCATAGGGCAATAAACATAGTATTTGTTTAAACATGTGTTACATTTGACCAGTGAAGTAATTTTAACCAACAATTTTTATTTCTGTTTAATTTACTGATTAATAATTCACTCATTTATATAGTAATAGTTTATGTTTATGAGTTTTGGTAGTGTGTGTCTTCCAAAAGATTGGTAAACTTAATCTAGTTATCAAATTTATAGGCAGTGTTCTTCTTAGTATTCTTTTATAAATAGACAATCTATTTTATTTTTTACTAAAATTCAGTTTCAACAAAAATATATTAATATAAAACAAAAATCATCCTATCAAAGTTAGTCAAGACAAGCCAACATAAAAATAAAAGAGTTCTAAGAAAAGACACAAGAATTTGTTGGTTTCCCAGCCACCCAGACCCAAATAATCACACAGAAACTTTATTAATTACAACACTGTTTGGCCAATAGCTTAGGTGTATTCCTAGCTAACTCTTACATGCTAAATTAGCCCATTTCTATTAATCTGGTATTGCCACGAAGCTGTGGCTTACAAGAAAAGTTACGGCATCCTCCTCCATCGGCAACTATATGGCATCTCCTTGAATCTGTCTACTCTCTCTATACATCTCTTGGATTTCCCACCTGACTTTATTTTGCCTTACTTTAGGCTGAAACAGCTTCTTTATTAACCAATGATAATAAAACATATTCCACAGCATACAGAGGGAATCCTACATCAAGAATCAAAATCCTACTCATTTATATATTCAGGAATCCCATAAAAGTATTGAACTAAGAGCAATAGTGCATATTCAAAGGGCCTAGTTAAGACCTGTGTAGACATCCTGATACTGCTGCCATCTTTGTGAGTTCATATGAGTCTTGTTCAGTTCTTTTAAAGCTTTGCTCTTCTGGTGTTCTCTGTACCCTGCCTCTCCCATTCTTTCTACCTTTCTTTTTTTCATTGATCCCTAAGTTCTGAGGGGAGAGATTTGATGGAGATATCCCATTTAGAGATGTGTGTTAGAAGGTCTCACGCTCTGCTTAATGTCTGACTGTGGGTCTTTGTACTTGTTCCGACCTGCTACAAGAGGAAACCTCTTTGATAATAGCTAAATAAAGCACTGATATATGAGTATAGCAGACTATCATTAGGAGTCATTTATTATTACTTTTCTTTAACTAGTAGGATTGGGATATCTAGACTGTTTCTTGGTCATCCAAGCAGTGTCAGGTATGGTTTCCATCTTGTAGAGTGGATCTTAAGTCAAATCAGACATTAGTTGCTTACTCCCACAAAGTTTGTGCCACCATTGCCCTAGCATTTTTTTTTTTTTTGGCAGGCAGGACAGATTGTAGATCAAAGGTCTTGTGGTGGAGTTGGTGCTTGTGTTTCTTTTTTGTTTTTGTAGCCTGCAGAGTATCTTTCCATGCAATAGACACTAGAATATGGGGATTCTGTGTAGATTCCAGTTCTACCTCTCCACGTTCAATGAGAAATGTAGGTGTTGTTTTAAGCCATGGAGCCTTGTCGTTAGTTTGTGGTGAACAACCTATTTTCTTGGTAACAGCCAGAGTTATTTAGGGATTTACATGGGACCCTTTTGGCCAACAACTCAACTGAATGAAACTCAGTCCAAGCACTGGAAACTTTATTTGGTGACAAGCAATGGGCAGTTGGGACTCTGTCTCCCTCAATATTTGAAGACATCATTATGATTGTTTTTATAGGTTTTAGGAAGTTTCAACTGTACTAGGTTTCTATACCACCATTCAAATGTCCTTCAGTGTTGAGGGAGAGCCGCTTGTTGGTTCCCAGCCACCCAGCTAGCTTAGACATGAAATAATCACACAGAAACTGTATTAATTAAAACACTGCTTGGCCCATTAGCTCTAACTTCTTATTAACTGACTCGTACATCTTAATTTAACCCATTTCCATTAATCTGTGCATCCCCACGAGGTTGTGGCCTGCCAGCAAAGTTTCGGCATGTCTGACTCTAGTGGAGGTTCCATCGTGTTTCTCTGACTGTGCCTTCTTCCTCCCAGCATTCTGTTTAGTTTTCCCCACCTAGCTCTATTGTTCCCCTATAGCTCTGCTATATGCCCAAAGCAATTCCTTTATTCATTAACCAATAAAAGCAGGATCAAACATTAACCAATAGACAGAAGGACCTCCTACACCACTTCAGTTCTATCTGTCACTCCCCAAATTTCCTCCCTTAATCCCATTGTCTGTCCCCCTCCTCACCTGATCCTTCTGTTTTCTCCTTTCCCCACAGGCATCAGTCCATCAGAAGATCTATTCTATTTTTCTGCTCCAGGGAGATTCCCCTGCCCCCAATCCCTTCCTAAATACCTAACCTCTGTTGGTCTATCTATTATAGTTTGATTATCATTGATTTAATTGCTAATATCCAGATATAAGCAAATACATACCACATTCATATTTCTAAGTCTCAGTTACTTCACTAAGGATGTTTTTTTCTAGTTCCATACATTTAACCTGCTAATTCCTTTATGTCATTTTTTAAGCAGTCGAGCAATACTCATTTGTGTAATTGTACTGCATATTCTTTATCCAGTCTTCAGTTGATAAACATCAAGGCTATATTCAATTTCTTTTTTTTTCAAAGTCATTTGATCTTTAGGTTGCTTTCAATTTCTGGTTATTATGAATAGAGGAGAAATGAGCAAGAGTGTCTTTGTTAGGATGAAACATCTTTGGGGTACATGACTAAAACTGGTATAAGCTGGATCTTGAGGTAGATTGATTCCCATCTTTCTGAGGAACTGTCACACTGATTACCATAGTTTCTGTACAACCTTTGACCCCCAAACACAATGGAAGAGTGTTCCCCTTGCTCCACACCCTGGCCAGCATGAGATGTCAATTGTATTATTGATCTTAGCCATTCTGACAGGAATAAGATTGAATCTAAAAGTAGTTTTGAATTGCATTTCCATGATGGTCAAGGGTGTTGAACATTTCAAATATTTTTTAGACATTTGAGTTTCCTCAATTGAGAATTCTGTTTAGATCTGTACCCAATTTTTAAATTGGGGGGTATCTAGTTTCTTGAATCATTTATATATTTTGGATATTAGCCCTTAATTAGATATGGAGTTGGCAAAAATCTTTTCAATTATGTAGACTGTTGATTTGTCTGACTGATGGTGCCTTTTGCAGTACAGAAAATTTTCAGTTTTATTAGGTCCAATTAATCAATTGTTGATCTTAGTGCCTCCATTATTGTTGTTCTGTTCAGAATGTTGTCTTGTGTCAAAGATTTCAAGGATACTCCCTACTTCCTCTTGTATCAGGCTTGATGTATTTGGTTTTATATTGAGGTTTTTAATCCATAAGAAGTTCTGATGTGTGCAGGGTGATCAGTAGGGATCTATTTTCATTCTTCTGTGTGTAGCCATCCAGTTTTTCTAGCACCATTTATTGAAGATTCTGCCTTTTTTCCCCCATACATTTCTGGTTTCTTTATAAAAAAAATCACCTAGGTACCCCTCAATAGAAGAATGGATAAAGAAGGTATGACACATATACGGCACATATACACTTTAGAGTTCTACTCAGCGGTAAAAAGCAATGACATCTTGAATTTTGCATGCAAATGGATGGAAATAGAAAACACTTTACTGAGTGAGATAACCCAGACCCAAAAAGATGGATATGGTATGTACTCAATCATAAGTTGTAGTGATGAGGCAAGCAAGCCTGATTTTCACCCCGCATGGCTCCCGCATGGCTAGCTTAGCCCCGAAATAATAGCATGGAAACTGTATTCATTTAAACACTCCTTGGCCCATTATTTCTAGCCTCTTATTGGCTAACTCTTACATATTCGTTTAACCCATTTCTAATAATTTGTATTGCCACTGGACTGTGGCTTACTGGGATGAGTCTAACGAGCATCTGTCTGTCTCGGGCAGGAGAATCATGGCATCTTTCTCCCAGCATTCTATTTGGTCTACTCCACCTATCTAAACTCTGCCATATCAAAAAGCCAAGGCAGTTTCTTTATTAACCAGTGAAAGTAACACATAGACAGATGACCCTCCTACATCAATAAGTGGATTTTAACTATAAACAACAGACCTTGAGCCTATAATTCATGATCCTAGAGAAGCTAAATAAGAAGGTGAACCCAAAGAAAAACATATATTTCTCCTCCTTAATATTGGAAGTAGACAAGATTGCCGGGCAAAAGTTGGGAGCATGGTGAAGGGGGTGGGGTGGGGAAAGGGGAGATGGGGAGAGAGAAGGGGAGGATTGGGGAGAGATTGGGGGAATGGGGTGGTTGAGATGGAGGAAGGGTGGATATGGGAGCAGGGAAGAAGATATCTTAACTAAGGGAGACATTTTGGGGTTGCCAAGGGACTTGGCTCTAGAAGGGTTCCCAAGTGTCCAAGGAGATGTCCCTAGATAGATCCTTGGGCAGCAGAGGAGAGGGTACCCGAACTGGCCTTATCCCACAGCCACACTGATGAATATCTTGTATATCACCATAGAACCTTCATCTGGCAATGGATGGAGATAGAGACAGAGACCCACATTGGAGCACTGGACTGAGATCCCAAGGTCCAGATGAAGAACAGAAGGGGGGAGAACATGAGAAAGGAAATCAGGGCCACGAGGGGTGTGTCCACCCATGAAGATGGTGTAATTGATCTAATGGGAGCTCACCAAGGCCAGCTGGACTAGGAATGAACTAGCATGTGATCAAAGTGGACTCTCTGAATGTGGTTGACAATGAGGCCTGACTGAAAAGTTAATGATAATGGCACTGGGTTTTGATTGTACTGCATGTGCTAGCTTTTGAGGAGTCTAGTTTGTTTGGATGTACACCTTCCTAAACCTGGATGGAGGGGGGAGGGCCTTGGACTTCTCACAGGGAAGGTCACCCTGACTTCTCTTAGGACTGGAGAGGGAGGGAGAGTGGGGTTGGTGGGAGGGAAATGGGAGGAGGTGGAAAATTTTAGTAAATAAATAAATTTAAAAAAAATTGAGGTCACAACCATTCCTGTTACAAACTAGATAAGAACTCAGCTTTGTTGTGCTTATATATGTTCTAGTTAATTTTTTTCTTTTAATAAAGTACCAGTGAGAAACTGTAAAAAAAAATCAGCTGTCCATAGTTGTGTGGTTTTATGTCTGGGCCTTCAATTCAATTTCTACAATCATGTGTGTTTCAATGACATTTCTATGCTGTTTTTATTACAGCTTGATAGTATAACTTGAGATCAGGAATGATGAGACCTCCAGTAGCTTATTATCTATCTATCTATCTATCTATCTATCTATCTATCTATCTATCTATCTATCTATTATCTATCTATCTATTATTTGTGTGTTTGTGTGCACTACCATATGAAGCTAAGAATTATTCTTTCAAAATTTGTGATCTTGACTATGTATGGAGAGAGGTATGTCTTTTGTATCATAAATCTCTCTGGGACTTTTATTCTGAAAGGATGATGGATTCTGTTAAAGACTTTTCCTGTATCAAATGAGATGATCATGTCATTTTTAGTCTTTTAGTTTTCAGATATATAGCAGATTTATTGATTTTCATATGTTGAACTATCCCTGTATCTCTGGGATGAAGCTTACTTGATCACGATGAATGAACTTTTTGATGAGTTCTTAGGTTGTTTGCAAGTATTTTATTGATTATTTTTGCTTCTATGTTCATAGGAACAATTGGTCTGTAATTCTATTTCTTCATTGAATCTTAGCATGGTTTGTGGCCTCACCATATAAATTGGACAATTATTCTTTTTTTCTAATTTGTATTGGAGCTAACTGCTTTTTGAAAGTCTGGTAAAATTCTCTGCTAAAACATTCACTACCTTAGCTTTGTTTTATTTTAATATTTTGGGAAGAAACTTTTAATGACTATTTTACAACTGGTTATAGGTCTGTTTAAATTATTTATCTGATCTTGATTTAACTTTTGTAAGTGGTATCTATTGAGAAAAGTATTCATCTTTTCATATTTTCCAATTTGGTGGGGCACAGGTTTTTAAATTATGTCCTTATGAGTCTTGATTTCCTCAGTATTTGTTGTTATGTCTCCCTTTTCATTTTCAGTTTTACTAATTTAGATCTTCTCTGTCTGCCTTTTAGTTGATTTGGATATAGGTTTGTCAATCTAATTGATTTTCTCAAAGAACCAATTCTTTGTTTCATAGATTTTTTGTATCCATCTCTTATTTATATTTTCTTTATTTTCATACATAGTTCGATTATTTCTTGCCATGTATCTCCCATTGGGTGTGATTTACTCTTTTTGCTCCACAGTTTTTCAGGTATGCTTTTAAGTTGCTAGTATGTGATCTCCCCACTTTTTCATGTAGTTTGTAAGATTCTATTATTTCCATTGTTATTGATATAAAAAATCAGATACAAAAGCTTTAATATGTTGTGGTCTGGCAGAATGCAGGGTATTATTTCAATTTTCTTATATCTGTTGAAAATTGTTTTGAGTCTAAGTATGTGGTCAGTTTTGGAGAAAGTTCCACGAGGTGCTGAGAATAAGGTATATTCTTTTATGTTTGGATAAAATGTTCTGTAGATATCTCTTAGGTACATTTGGTTTATAACATCAGTTTACTCCAGTATTTATTTCTCTGTGTAGTATTACCTGTGCATTGGTGAGAGTGGGGTATTGAAGTCTCCTACTAGCAGCCTGTGAGGGTCACATATGATTTAAGCTGTAGTAATATTTGTTTTACAAACGTGAATGCCTTTGCCTTTGCAGCTTGCATGTTAAGAATTGAAATGTCATACTGGTGGATTTTTTGGATGAGTATGTAGTGTCCTTTCTTATCTGTAACACAAATAATAAAAACCCAAAGATAGATATTAGGGTTCAACCAGAAAACCAGAAAAGCAAAGCAGCCAAGCCACTAGAGAAGTCTTACATCTGTGAAGGCTGGGTGATGTCAAACTAAGCAGACTAAGCCTCTCTCTCCTCTCATTTTACATTCCCTCTAGTGCTGGTATTAAAGGTGTGTGACTCTCTAGTACTGGGGTTAAAGGTGTGAGCCACCATCATCTCTATTTATTTCTGCATTGATCTCATGTAGTCCAGGGTGGCCTTGAACTCATGAAGATACATCTGAGTCTGTCTTCCAAATCCTGGAATTAAAGGTGTGTGTGTGTGACCATTACTTGACCTCTAGTGGCTTTAGCTTTGTATTCAGGAGAGATTTCTTTATTAAAATACAAATAATATACCATTATATTTCTCCTTTTATTTATTTAAATACAGATAATATACCACTACACCTATCTCTTCTGACTAGCTTTGATTTGATGTCTAGTTTGTTAGATATTAAAATGGCTTCACCAGTTTGTTCCCTAGGTCCATTTTCTTAAAATAAACTTGACTAACCTTTCATCCCAAGATAATTTATAGCCTTGTTGTTGAGGTTTTTTTTTTTTTTTTTTTGCATGCAACAAAATGATGGGTTCACTTTTGGCATCCATTCTTTTAGTCTTTTTTTGGGAGGGGTTGTTTGTTTGTTTGTTTGTTTGTTTGGTTGGTTGGTTGGTTGGTTGGTTTTTCAAGACAGGGTTTCTCTGTAGCTTTGGAGCCTGTCCTGTAACTAGCTCTTGTAAACCAGGCTGGCCTCGAACACACAGAGATCTCCCTGCCTCTCCTGAGTGCTGGGATTAAGGGCATGCACCACCACCACCCAGCTATTATGTTACTCTTTTATTGGGGCATTGAGACCATTGACACTGGGAGATATCAATGACAAATGATTGTTAATTCCTGTTATTTTTGCTGTTGGTGGTGATGATGGTGATCATGTTGGCATGTGTGTATACATGTGCACACGCATGCACGCACGCACGCGCGAGCGCACGCGTGTGTGTGTGTGCCTTCCTTTGATTTTGGTGGTCTGGAATTATTCCCCGAGTTTTCTTGGCTGTAGTTAACCTCATTAGGTTGCAGTTTTCCTTCCAGCACCTTCTGTAGGGCTTGATCTGTAGATAAATATTGCATAAATTTGGTTTTTACCATAGAATATCTTATTTCACTCATCTATGGTGATTAAAAATTTTGCTGGGTATAGTATTCTGGCCTGGCATTTTTGGTATCTTAGACTCTGCAGAACATCTGTCCAGGCTCTTCTGGCTTTTAAAGTCTCTTCTGAGAAGTCAGGTGTTATTCTAACAGACCTGGTTCATATGTTACTTGAGATTTTTCCCTTGAAGTTTTTAATATTCTTTCTTTGTCCTGGATGTTTAGTGTTTCGGTTATTATGTACAAGGGGATCTTTCTTCTCAGATCTGATCTGTTTGGTGTTCTGTGTGCTTTTAGTATTTTTATAGGCATCTCCTACTTTAGGTTAGGGAAATTTTCTTCTGTGATTTTGTTTAAAATATTTTCTGGGTCTTTGTTTTGGGTTTCTCCCCCTTCCTCAATTCCTATTATTCCCAGATATGGTATTTTTATAGTGTCCCATATTTCCTGGATTTTTTTGTCTTAGGAACATTTTTAGACATCACATTTTCTTTGAACACTGCATCCATTTTTTCTACCATATCTTTAATATCTAAGATTCTTTCTTCCATCACTTTTAATTTATTGGTGAAGATTGTCTCTGTAGTTCCTATATGAATTACTCAAGTTTTATTTCTAAAATTCTCTCAGATTGGGTTTTTCTTCATCAAATTTATTTTGATTTTATTTCCATGTTTTATTCTTTTCCTTGCACTGTTTGTGTTTTCCTGGATTTCTTTTTTTTATTCATCATTTTGTCTTTCTTTTACATACCAATTACAGTTTCTCCTCACTCCTCTCCTCCTGTTCCCTCCCCTTGCCTACTCCCACTCCATCTACTTATTCTCTGTCTCCACTCAGATGGGGTAAGGCCTACCATGGGAATCAACAAAGCATGGCTTATTAAGTTGAGGTAGGACCAAGATTCTTCCCCCTGCATCAAGACTGAGCAAGGTATCCCACAAAAGAGAATAAGTTCCAAAGAGCTAGCTCATGCTTCAGGGACAGGTCCTGGTCTCACTGTTAGAGGACCCACACACTGCCCAAGCCACAAGATTGTCACCCACATTCAGAGTAACATTTAGATCAGTCCCATGCCAACTCCCTATTTGTCTATCCAGGCTCTTTGAGCTCCCACATGCTCAGGTCAGCTATCTTTGTGGGTTTCCCATCATAATCTTGACCCCCTCCCTGCTGCTCATAAAAGCCCTACACCTTTTCTTGAACTGGACTCACAACTGGAGCTTGGGAGAGTGCTTGACTGTGAATATTTGCATCTACTTCCATAAGGTATTAGATGAAGGCATCACGATGACAATTAGGGTACTCATCAATCTGATTTCAGGCCAGTTCAAGTACCCTCTCCACTATTGCTAGGAATCTTAGCTGGGTCATCCTTGTAGATTCCTGGGAGGTTTCCTGGTACCAAGTTTGTCCCTAACCCCATGATGGTCCCCTCTATCAAGATATCTCTTTCATTACTCTCTCCCTTCTTCATGCCCCAACTCAACCATCCTGATCTCTCATGTTACCATCCTTCCATCCCCTCCCCTCTACTCTCCAAACCCCCAGTTTACCAGGTCATCTCATCTATTTTTTCTTCCCAGGAAGATCCATGCATTCTTCTTAGGGTCTTCCTTGTTACCTAGCTTCTCCGGGGCTGAAGATTGTAGCTTGTTTATTCCTTTTTTTTATATCTAATATCCACTTATGAGTAAGTACATACCATGTTTGTATTTCTGGGTCTAGGTTACCACACTCACAATGATTATTTTCTAGTTTCATTCATTTGCCTGCTAATTTCAATGTGTCAATTTTTTTTCTATTGTATTGTACATACTACATTTTCTTCATTCATTCTTTGGTTGAGGAGTATCTAGGTTGTTTACAGGTTCTGGCCATTATAAATAATGCTTCTATGAACTTAGTTGAGCAAGTATCCCTGGGGTATGGTTGAGTATGCTTTGAATATATACCCAACAGTGGTATTGCTGGGTCTTGAGGTAGATTGATTCACAACTTTCTGAGAAACTGTCATACTGATTTTCACAGTGATTATACAAGTTTGCACTCCCGCCAGCAATGGAGGAGTGTTCCCCTTACTCCATATCCTCTCCAACATAGGCTGCCATTAGTGTTTTTGATCTTTGCCATTCTGAGAGCTGTAAAATAGTATCGCAGAATCATTTGATTTGCATTTCCTGGATAGCTAAGGATGTTGAACATTTCTTTAAGTATATCTTGGCCATTCTAGATTCCTCTGTTGAAAATTCTCTATATAAGACTGTATCCCATTTTTAAATGGGATTATTTGGTATTTTGATGTCTAGTTTCTTGAGTCCCTTATATATTTCGGATATCAATCCTCTGTTATATAGATGTGGCATTGATGAAAATCTTTTCCCATTATGTAGGCTGCTGTTTTTTTTCTTATTGGCAGTGTCCTTTGTCTTCCAGAAGTTTTTCAGTTTCATGAGGTCCTATTTATTTATTAATTGTTGATCTCCGTGTTTGGGCTACTGGTATTATATTCAGGAAGTAGTTTTCTGTACTGGAGTAGGAGGATATTCTATCAATGTGTTACTCTCATTGGTTAAATAAATAAGCTGCCTTGGCCTTTTGATAGGCCAGCCATTAGCTGGGTGGAGTAGAGAGAACAGAATTCTGGGAGGAAGAAGGCAGTGTGGCAGACACCATGGCTCTCCTCTCCGAGATGGATGCTGGTTAGACTCATGCTGGTAAGCCACGGTCAAGTAGCAATACAGATTATTAGAAATGGGTTAGATCAATATGTGAGAGTTAGCCAATAAGGGGCTGGAGATAATGGGCCAGGCAGCAATTTAATTAATACATATCTCCGTGTGCTTATTTTGGGCATAAGCTAGCCAGGTGGCCGGGAGTCAGGCATCAGGAAGAGGCCTGCTGCTCCTCTTATTACAATACTGTACCAGTGCATTCAAGGCTACTTCCCACTTTCTCTTCTACCAGGTTATGTGTAACTGGACTTATGTTGAGGACTTTGAGCCACTTGGATTTGAATTTTGTGCATGGCAATAGATATGGATCTATTTGTATTTTCTATATGCTGTCATCTAGTTAAGCCAGCACCATTTGTTAAAGATACTTTCTTTTTTCCATTGTACATTTTTGGTTTCTTTGTCAAAAATCAGGTATTCATATGTGTGTGGGTTCATGTCAGAGTCTTTGATTTGATTTCATTGATCCACTTGTCTGTTTTTATGCCAGTACCAAATTGCTTTTATTACTATAGCTCTATAGAAGAGCTTGAAGTTATTTCCTGGATTTCTTTAAGGGATTCATTCATTTCCTCTTTAAAGGCCTCTATCATCTTCATAAGGCCCTTTTTAGGTCTTTTTCTTAGGCTTTAGCTATGTTGTAATAATCAAGTCCTGCTGTAGGCAGGTTGCTGTGCTCCAGTGGAGACTATTGTTCTGACTGTTATTTATTGTGTTTTTATATTGAGATCTAGGCATGGGGGTTGGTTGGATGACTATATCTGAATGATGATAGTTGACTTTATCTTTGTTGAGTAAGTGTTCTGTTAATTGGTTTCTGCTTCCTCCCTAGACTTTAGGAGAGTGCGTTACCTTTCTGTTGCCTGGTAGGAAACTTTCTGTGGTTGTTTCCCTGTTCCACTCAGCTGGTGTGTTCTCAGGGCATATATACTTGTGTTGAAGGCTGGGATAATGGAATGAGTTGGGGAAGTAAAGTTGGAGAAGTTGTTTGTGATCTATTTGGGGTGTAGGGAGAGGAAGGGGAAACCATAGCAGGTTTTCTGATAGAGCTAAGGATGAGACTGGGAGGATTGAATCTGGAGAAACAGAAGAAGTATGTATCCACGGGCAACCTACTTGCTGCCCTGGCAGGAGTAGCCCTAGGCTTATCAGATGGTACTTTCTGTGTTTGGGGGCAACAATTAGGGGGAGGGAGGTTATCTAAGGAAGATCTGTGGGATCCACAGGAGATGAAAACAGGGTGCAGGTAAAATTGCCACAGGTGTTTTGCTAAAGAACTGGGGATTAGATGGTGGATTGGACCTGGAGGAACAGAGGGAGAGGAGATTTGTAAGCAGATTACCTGGTTTTTTGGCAGGTGTGGTCTGTGGGTTAGCAGAAGGAGCCTTCTGTATTTGGGGGCTGGGATCAGTATTCTTTTTTGTAACTGTTTAAGTGTGTGTGTTCTCTTTTTCTCTTTTGTGACAGGGTCTCTCACTAAACTTAAAGCTCACTGGCTATACTTATTGGTCAGCTAACTCCAGGACTATTTCTGCCTCATTTTTCCCTCTTCATGCCATCCTCAGGGCTAGGGTTACAGATGTGAACCATCCTGTGGGACTTTTGCCTGGACTCTGGGGATCCAAACTCAGGTCCTCCTCATTTTTGTAGCAGTCTTTTATAACAATTGAGCCATCTCCCAGTTCAATTTTTAATAATCTGTCTAATATTCCTAATATAGCTAATGTGGAACTTTACCTCATAAAGGTAATTTGGATGTGCTCTCTCTCTCTCTCTCTCTCTCTCTCTCTCTCTCACCATTATGTTTTATCTATTTTTAAAGTCTTGATGTTTTAAAAGAACCATCTTTTGATTTAATATATTTTCTATATTATTTTTCTGTTTTCAATTTCACAGAGTCCAACTCTATTTTTTATCATTTTTAATGCTGTATATGTTAATTTTTCCTCTTTCTTTTGCTGCCTAAGTTTCAAGCTTAGATTATTGATCTTTTGATGGAGGAAGGTCATTGGTTAAATAATAAAGAAACTGCTTGGCCCTCATAGGTTAGAACATAGGTGGGTGGAGTAAACAGAACAGAATGCGGGGAGGAAGAGGAAGTGAGCTCAGATGCCATTTCCTCTCCTCTCTGGGGCAGATGCCATGCCACTGTGCTCCAGAGCAGACGCAACGAAGCAAGCCGCCAGGTCAGACATGCTGAATCTTTCCCGGTAAGACTGATGCTGATTAGGAGCTGGGGTGGCAGGAACACAGCCCGCAGCTTCCCTAACAATATTTAAGTCTTTCTTCTGTCATACTACATGTGTTTTTTCTATAAATTTCCCCTGAAAGTGTTTCACTGTATCTTATACATTTTGATAAGTGTGCTTTCATTAGCATTTAATTAAAATGCTTTTATGTGATTTTAAGATTTCCTCTTTGACTCATCTGTTGTAATGAGTATGTTCTTTAATTTTCAAATGTATTATGATTTTAAAGTGGCCTTTATTATTCCCTTCTATGTTAAAATCTGTGACCAGAGAATATACTTTGAATAATTGTAAATCATTTTAAATTTGTTAGGATGACTTTTGTAGTCCAGAATGTCATCTGTCTTGTTAAATGGTACAAGCAAACTTGGAAAGAATGTATATTCTTCTGGTGTTGTAGAGAGCGTTCTATTCAAGTTAGTGAGATCAAATTGATTGATGTGGTGTTCATATCAACTTTGTGCTAATTGATTTTTTTGCCTACTTGACCTTATCATGTACAGACAGGGCAATGAGGTATCCAAATATAATGTTAAATTGTTCTACTTTTTTCTTAATTAGTTTTGGCCTCATATATTTTGGCGCTCTAGTTATGTTCCTACATATTTGGAATTGTTCTTGCTAGAGAATTGATTCCTTTGTTATACAATACCTTTCA
Organism: Chionomys nivalis; assembly: GCF_950005125.1. Lineage (NCBI taxonomy): Eukaryota > Metazoa > Chordata > Mammalia > Rodentia > Cricetidae > Chionomys > Chionomys nivalis. The sequence goes on from NC_080112.1 coordinate 32,901,497, forward strand.
TTATCACTGATAAGGTATTTCATTTTGAATCTACTTTATCTGAATATTGCCACTGCTGATTTCATTTAATTGGTATTACCTTAGTACATTTTCTTCATCTTTATCCTTTTAAATTACCAAGGATATTTCATTTAGAAATCCACTTTGTCTGAATATTGCCACTGCTGATTTTATTTAATTTGTATTACCTTAGTATATTTTCTACATCTTTATCCTTTTAAATTTCCAGTCTTAATATTTAAGTAGTCTTCTCACAGGAAGCAGCATGTAATTAGGTCTTGTTTCTTCATACACCCTGAAAATGCCCATCTTCACCAGTTGTGCTTGCTCACAGAAAACCTGTACAAGATCAAGCTAGTCAGAATTCTAATATGGAGTGGGAAGGAACTTAATAAGCCTCCTCATCTAGCTGAAGAACTTTGATAATTGATGATTGTCAGGGGAGTGGGAGTCAGTTTTCTTGTACATGGAAGCTAGTAATAAAACTTTTACATACAGACACACAGGAGATTATTTTGACCATTCTGCAGTATGTTCTACATGTATGCATATACAGTAGTACAAATTAGACTGTGTATATTATTCAAAAGAGTACACTGGGACTAGACAGATGGCTCACTGGCTAAGAGTACTTGTTGCTTTTAGTTGCCAGAATCTACACGGTTGTTCAAAAACATCTGCAATTCTAGTTCTACAGAATCTGATGTATTCTTCTGACCTCTTAGGGCTCCAGACATGTACATACTACACACATATACAGTCAGAAAAAAAAACTCATACACAAAAAATAAATAATACATTTTAAAATTTAAAAACAGGGTACAAAGTTTGGGTTTTGGACAGATGGGAGTGATTCTTGGAGGAGTTAATCAAAGAAGTGTGATTGATATGTTCAAAATATATTGTATTCAGAAAATCAATAAATTATTTTGAAGAGGAAATGCCTCTCTTTGTATGTTTAGATTATCCACATTCAGTGTAGCTACTAATGTATTTTTCTTAGTATCAATCATTTTGTTATTGCTTTGAAATTAGTGGCAGGACCTCTTTTTTTTTTGCTTCACCTGGCTTTAATTAAGCATTTTATACACTTTCATTTTATTTCTTCTCTAAAAATATTGATCATACTTCAAAAAGTTCTTATATGTTCTTACAGTTCTTAAATATTTCACCTTTTACATTCTTGTTTTACCCTTTCCATTTTAATTTGGAAATTTTCTTTTGACTTTTCTTCAGGTTTACTAATTCTTTCCTCAGCTACACCAAGTCTTCTGATGAATCCACCAAAATCGCATTAAATTTCTGTTATGCTTTTTATTTCCAGCATTTCCTTTTTATTATTTTATTAAGTTTCCATGTGATTATAGTACTCATCTTTTATTGTATGTCTTGTACTTGTTATTTTTGATGCTTTACTTTATTATTTTTAATTTACCCATATGATAATTCCAATATTTGTCATATCTGAGTCACTTTTGATACTTGTTTTTATCTCTTTTGATGTTTTTCTTGACTGTTGATCTATCTTGTGTTTCTTGGCTGAAATCTGTGTTCATTTAATTTTCCAATAGTAAGTGAATATCCATTATTGTAGCTAGGAACTGCAAACACTCTGTGGTTCAAATTCCTACATTCTTCTATATTATATATGTACATTATAAATATGTGTATATAATATATGTATGTGTGTGTATGTGTGTGTGTGTGTGTGTGTGTGTGTGTGTATTCAGGTTCCATCCCCAGAATGAGAGAGAGAGAGAGAGAGAGAGAGAGAGAGAGAGAGAGAGAGAGAGAGAGAGAGAGAGATTCTGGGGATGGAATCTGGAGCCTTATTAATGCTAACCAAGCATTTTACTGCTGAGCTACATCCTTAGCTTATGTTTTGCAGTTTTTTAAATAGTGGTTATGCACTCTTATTAAGGTGTTGGTGTAGCAGAAATCTATTTTCAGTCTTTCGTTTGAGATAGTCTCCCTTTTATGTATGCCTGACACTGATCTCCTGCCTCAGTCTTTTAGTTTTAGGATTATAGGTACATAGCAGATTTTAATGAAAATTTTGGCACTCTTCTGGTTTCCTTTGTGTTGTAGTAATAAGACACCGTGACAAAAAGCCACTTAGATGAGGAAAGCATTAGTTTCATTTTATACTTCCAAGTCATAAACAGTTTTTGAGGGAAGTCAGCATGGGAAATCAAGTGTAAACCATGGAAGAACACATCTTGATGACTGGCTCTCTGGCTTCCTCGACCAGTTCTCTTATATAGCCTAGAACCACTTGATTATGGAAGTTGCCACCCACAGAGTGGTGTGCCCTCTCACATCCTCGATCAAGATAATCACATCCCCTTATCAACATTGCGACAGGCCAATCTGAGAAAGACAACTCTTCTGTTGAGTTTCCCTCTTGCCAGATAACTATTTCTGGTTGAAATAAAAGTTAACAAGGACAGTCTCTGACTTGTGTTGTCCCCAATTAAACTTTCTTGTTTTGTTTGTAGACAGGATATTGTGTGCCACTGAGGCTGGACTCTTATTTGTGATCTTTTCGCCTATCTCATGCAGAGATTACAGGTGTTCTTTATAACTGCCTGGTGCTATAAGTGATAGCTGAAGGATGGATGGGGCTAGTTATAGGAACAACTCTTAAAATTCAATGGCAAGGATTTGGTAGTTCTTTTCTATTTAGAATAGTACTTTCTCAGAGGAAAAATTTGGAAATATTTCATAGAAATTATTTCTCCCTTACCTCTGACAGACTCATAAGGGAATCAGTGATGGTAGTGCATGCCAGTAATCTCAAAATGCAAGATGACTGTGAATTTGAAACCAGACTGGGCTTTATAGTAAGAGCCTCTTTAATAATAAGACAAAATAATATTTATTATGATAACCGAGTAATATTCTTAGAAATAAATCTCATGAAAGTATAAAGTCAAGGGACAAGCAAATTTGGCCCCTAGGCATTTCTCATTTTTCATTCCACTATAGATTCAATCTTTCAACACCTTGTCAGCCAAGTGTTTCTTCTTGTTAATATCTCCAACACCTTTTGCTCTGTCTCCAGATTTGCCTTTTTCTCCAGATTTCAGGACAACTTCTTCCTTATCAAAGAAAAGTGCCCAATCTTTAATTTGTTTAGCATTGTCTTCTAAAAACAGGTATGATCATTTCCAAGCTTATTTATTTATTTATTAAAAATTTTCACCTCCTCCCCTCCTCCCATTTCCCTCCCACTTCCTCTCACCCTCCCTCTCCAGTCCTAAGAGCAGTCGGGGTTTCCTGCCCCATGGGAAATCCAAGGTCCTCCCCCTTCCATCCAGGTCTAGGAAGGTGAGCATCTAAACAGACTAGTCTCCCACAGGCCAGTCAATGTAGTAGAATCAAATCTCAGTGCCATTTTCCTTGGCTTCTCAGTCAGCACTGATTGTCAGCCACATTCAGAGAGTCCACTTTGATCACATGCTCCATCAGTCCCCGTCCAGCTGGCCTTGGTGAGCTCCCATTAGATTAGTCCCATTGTCTCAGTGGGTGGACACACCCCTCATGGTTCTGACTTCCTTGCTCGTGTTCTCCCTCATTTGGACCTTGGGAGCTCAGTCCAGTGCTCCAATGTGGGTCTCTGTCTCTATCTCCATCCATCGCCAGATGAAGGTTCTATGGTGATATGCAAGATATTCATCAGTGTGGCTATAGGATAAGGCCAGTTCAGGCACCCTCTCCTCTGCTGCCCACGGAACTAGTTGGGGAAATCTCCTTGAACACCTGGGAACCCCTCTAGAGCCAAGACTCTAGCCAACCCTAAAATGGCTCCCTTGGTTAGGATAACTTCTTCCCTGCTCCCATATCCACACTTCCTCCATCTCAATTATCCCATTCCCCCAAGCTCTCCCCAATCCTCCCCTTCTCCCTTCTCTCTCCTCATCTCCTCTTCCCCCCAACCTACCCCCATCCCTTTGCTCCCAACTTTTGCCCAAAGATCTTGTCAACTTCCAATATCCAGGAGGATAAATGTATGTTTTTCTTTGGGTTCACCTTCTTATGTAGCTTCTCTAGGATCATGAATTATAGGCTCAATGTCCTTTGTTTATGGCTAGAATCCACTTATGAGTGAGTACATACCATATTCCTCTTTTTGGGTCTGGGTTATCTCACTCAGTAAAGTGTTTTCTATTTCCATCCATTTACATGCAAAGTTCAAGATATCATTGTTTTTACCGCTGAGTAGAACCCTAAAGTATATATGTGCCACACCTTCTTTATTCTTTCTTCGATTGAGGGGCACCTAGGTTGTTTCCATGTTCTGGCTATTACAAATAGTGTTGCTATGAACATAGTTGAACAAATTCTTTTGTAGTATGATTGGGCATATCTTGGGTATATTCTCGAGAGTAGAATTGCAGCATCCTGAGGTAGGTTGACTCCCAGTTTCCTGAGAAACCGTCACGCTGCTCTGCAAAGTGGTTGCACAAGTTTGCATTCCCACCCAATGGATGAGTGTTCCCCTTATTCCACAACATCTCCAGCATAGGCTATCATTGGTGTTTTTGATTTTAGCCATTCTGACAGGTGTAAGATTCTATCTCAAAGTTGTTTTCATTTGCATTTCCCTGATTGTTAAGGAGGTTGAACATCACCTTAAGTGTCTTTTGGCCATTTGAACTTCTTCTGTTGAGAATTCTCTGTTTCGTTCAGTACCCCATTTTTAATTAGGTTAATTAAAGTTTTAATGTCTAGTTTCTTGAGTTCTTTATATATTTTGGAGATCAGATTTTTGTCTTATACGGGGTTGGTAAAGATCTTCTCCCATTCAGTAGGTTGCCTCTTTGTCTTAATGACAGTGTCCTTTGCATTACAGAAGCTTCTCAGTTTCAGAAGGTCCCATTTATTCATTGTTGCTCTTATTGTCTTTGCTACTGGGGTTATATGTAGGAATAGATCTCCTGTGCCCATGTGTTGCAGACTACTTCCCACTTTCTCTTTTATCAGGTTCAGCATGGTCAGATTTATATTGAGGTCTTTATTCCATTTGGACTTGAGTTTTGTGCATGGTGATAGATATGGATCTATTTTCATTCTTCTACATGTTGAAATCCAGTTATGCCAGAACCATTTGTTAAAGATGCTTTCTTTCTTGCTCATGCTCTCCCTCCTTCTATTCCTCATTTGGACCTTGGGAGCTCAGTCCATTGCTCCAATGTGGGTCTCTGTCTCTATCTCCATCCATCGCCAGATGAAGGTTCTATGGTGATATGCAAGATATTTGTCAGTATGGCTATAGGATCGGGCCATTTCAGGCTCTCTCTCCTCATCTGCCCAAGGACCTATTTGGGTACATCTCTCTGAACCCCTTGGAACCCTTCTAGAGTCAAGGCTCTTGCCAACCTTAAAATGGCTCCCTTAATTAAGATAGATACTTCCCTGCTCCCATATTCAACCTTTCATTATCCCAACCATTCCATTCCCCCAAGTTCTCCCTATCCTCTCCTTCTCACTTTTCTCTCCCCATCTCCCCTTTCCCCCATCCCACCACACCCCCCAGTTCCTAAATTTTTGCCCAGCAATCTTGACTACTTCCAATATCCAGGGGATAACTATATGTTTTTCTTTGGGTTCACCTTCTTATTTAGCTTCTCTAGGATCATGAATTATAAGGCTCACTGTCCTATATTTATGCCTAAAAACCAATTATGAGTGAGTACATCCCATGTTCCTCTTTTTGGGTCTGGCTTACCTCACTCAGGATAATGTTTTCTATTTCCATCCATTTGCATGCAAAATTCAAGAAGTCATTGTTTTTTACCGCTGAGTAGTGCTCTCATATGTATATATTCCACACTTTCTTCATCCATTCTTCCATGGAAGGGCATCTAGGTTGTTTCCAGGTTCTGGCTATTACAAATAATGCTGCTATGAACATAGTTGAACAAATACTTTTGTAATATGATAGGGCATCTCTTGGGTATATTCCCAAGAGTGCTATTGCTGGGTCCTGGGGTAGGTTGATCCCAAATTTCCTGAGAAACCACCACACTGCTTTCCATAGTGGTTGCACAAGTTTGCATTCCCACCAGCAATGGATGAGTGTACCCCCATGCCACATCCTCTCCAGCCAAGGCTATCTTGGTGTTTTTGATTTTAGCCATTCTGACAGGTGTAAGATGGTATCTCAAAGTTGTTTTGATTTGCATTTCCCTGATCGCTAAGGAGGTTGAGCATGACCTTAAGTGTCTTTTGGACATTTGAACTTTTTCTGTTGAGAATTCTCTGTTCAGTTCAGTGCCCCATTTCTTAATTGGGTTACTTAGCATTTTAACATCTAGTTTCTTGAGTTCTTTATATATTTTTGAAATCAGACCTTTATCTGTTGCAGGGTTGGTGAAGATCTTCTCTCAGTCAGTGGGTTGCCTTTTTGTCTTAGTGACAGTGTCCTTTGCTTTACAGAAGCTTCTCAGTTTCAGGAGGTCCCATTTATTAAATGTTGCCCTTAATGTCTATGCTGCTAGGGCTATACGTAAGAAGTGATCTCCTGTGCCCATGTGTTATAAAGTACTTCCCACTTTCTCTTCTATCAGGTTCAGTGTGTTCAGACTGATATTGAGGTCTTTAATCCATTTGGACTTGAGTTTTGTGCATGGTGATAGATATGGATCTATTTTCATTCTTCTACAGGTTGACAACCAGTTCTGCCAGCACTCACTGAGACGGGGGGGGGGCTGATCTATTAGGAGATCACCAAGGCCAGCTGGACTGGAACTGAAAATGCATGGGATAAAACTGGCCTCACTGAATATGGTGGACAATGAGGGCTGCTGAGAAGCCAAGGACAATGGCACTGAGTTTTGACCCTACTGCATGTACTGGCTTTGTGGGAGCCTAGCCGGTTTGGATGCTCACTTTCCTAGACCTGGATGGGGGGGGACCTTGGACTGCCCACAGGGCAGGGAGCCCTGACTGCTCTTTGGATTGGAGAGGGAGGGGGAAGGGAGTAGGGTGTGGGGAGTGAGGGGAGGGGGTGGGGGAGGGAAAAGGGAGGCGGGGAGGAGGTGGAAATTTCTAATTAAAAAATTTTAATAAAAAAAAGAATTTGGAGCAGAAACCATGAAACAAAAAGATGCTTTCTTTCTTCCATTGTATAATTTTAGCTCCTTTGTTGAAAATCAGGTGTTCATAGATTTGTGGATTAATATTCAGATCTTCTATTTGATTCCATTGGTCAATGTATCTGATTTTATGGCAATACCAATCCTATACAATAAAAGTACTTCTGGAGGCATTACCGTCCCTGACTTCAAACTCTATTACAGAGCTACAGTTATGAAAACAGCCTGGTATTGGCATAGAAACAGAGATGTTGACCAATAGAATCGAATCGAAGACCCGGATATTAACCCACAAACCTATGAACACCTGATTTTCAACAAACAAGCTTTTTTTCTATATCTAAACTGAAAACAGAAATTCTATTAGTGCTTTGAAAATCAGCATCTTGTATTCTCCTTCTCCCCAGAAAGTACTAGAACCCTGTTTGACTCAATGCCTTGGTGGTGGTAGAGGTAGTGTTCTTGGCCGAGTTGTTGATATTGGGAGCATTGCTTTCTTTTCTATACCACAGCCTCCTGCTTTTTAGAATACACATCTCACTTGACACCTAATCTTCAGCTACTTTTCAAAAGGAACACCTCCAATGGAGGCCACTTCAATCACGTCTTCCTAAAACAATCACACATATTGTCTCACAAATTCTGCTGTTTTCTTCCATTTATGTTCATTTTGTGTATTCTCTCAAATATTACAAAAGCTTTAGAAATCTGAATTCACTTAAATTTGTCTCTTATGAGAACTCAAAGCCCATAGAAAGTGAAAACAAGGGAGTTAGCTAATGGAGCATTGGTCTTTCATGGCTTTAGCAGGAAAAGACAACTTGAGCAGAACACAGCTGATGACCATAATTAACATTTTCATATAATGAGAAATCTGGCAGGAAACAATCCCAAACTGGCCAAATTAATGTTCAGTTTCAACTCAACAAGTGTTTGGCTAATAATAACAGATTAATGAACTACATTTCTACATTGCCATACTTATGTTTGTTAGAGATTTGAATCTAGATCTCAATATGGCTTCCCCACCTACTTCTGCCCTATTTATCAGCAATGAAAAATAAGTATTCCCTAAACTAGTGTTTTCTATAGATTTATTTAAAAATGGACATTCTTGGTTTTAAAAAAAGGCTTAGAGAATGGGTTTCAGCTTTTGCAGTATCTCTAGGAAGTGCCCTAGGGAAATGGACTTGAGAATTCCTATGGGGGTGCATGGTGACCATCCCTGAGGACTTGGTCATGAGTTGCAGAAACTGTACACGCTCCATTTGATCTTTACTGTAGTCTGTGACACAGAAATGCCTGGTGGAGCACATAATAGGAATTGAAGAAAAGATGCCTTGACTTTGCTATCATTTTTTTCCATACTTTAAGGTCAATTTCCTAATTTTCCTCATCAGAACTGAACCAATCTATTCACCCCAGAATCACTTTATTTTCTTGATCATTCATTCTGTATTATGTGTACCAGTGCCCAGGAGAGGTGGTGACGCTTTTTGTTGTTCTTGTTGTTTGTTTGTTTGTTTTGACAGCTTGCAAAAGCCAGTGTAAACTGGGTAGGAAGAATCTTGGTTGAAGAATTACATCAATCAGATTGGCCTGTAATTTGGTGTGGTTGGGTCCAGCACTTAGGGGATGACATTCTTGGGCAAGTGGTACTGAGTTGCCTTAGAAAGCAAGGTGGGAAAGCCATAAAGAACAAATCAGTAAGCAGCAGGCATCCTGCCATGAGTTGCTGCCCTGACTTCCCTTAGTGATAGAGTGTGACCTGGGAGTTCTAAGATGAACTAAACACTTTATCCCCCATGTTGCTTTTGGTCATAATGCTTCTCAGAGCAATAGAAACCTGAAAGAAGACAATCTTTTTAGGTCTTCTGTTAAGGAGATGCTTGAACAGAGGGAGGAATATAAATGAATTATTGGTGATTAACAAGCTTATCATAGATAAAAGGAAGAAAACAGAACAAGACAAAGAGAAGCTTGGTTTATGAAACATATCTAACAAAAGCCCAGCCAATTCAACAAGGAAGTTTCAAGAAATGTTTGCCTATTAGAGTTCTTTCTACATTAGGTAGAAATAGTAATATTCGATATTTCTATGAAGGTCAGTCATTAGTTGGGAGATGCATAGAAGAATGCAAATTTATGTAAAATTTGCAAGGAATCCTAGAAACTGTAAACTAACAGCTCATTTCACAGCTGGATGGCAAGTTCTTTTCTAAAGGGAGATCTGGGTGCTTCTCCTTAATGGATGCCAATGAATATTTTTCAGAAATATTACTCATCAAGTTCTCTACAAGCTCTTATTGTGTCCCATATATATATGTAGACTCTTCAAAAATTACTTATTCACTTTTTTGGCTCATTTAATGATTTAGATATCCTTAGACTCTTTCTCTGCTAGATATTTCTATTATCTCCCTTTCTTATTTTTCTGGGTCCCTTTTCTTTTGTTAACACAACACCAGAGACTGTGTTAAAAAAAAAGAAAAGAGGTTTACTTTGGTTCATGTTTCATGGTTCAAGAGACCCAATGTCAAAGGACCATCTGGTGCTGGCAAAATCCCGAGCCAGCACATATTATCAGTGTCAAATGGCAAGACACAGGGAGCATGTAAGATATTGGCCCAAAGTGGCAGATCCATTATGAAAGTAGCGCATCAACCTAGTAATCTACATATCTATTAATCACATGAATGAATGAATCTATGAAAGCAGATCCTTCAGCACCCCTTAAAGTTTCACCTGTTCCCAATTCTTTAGATCTTACAATAGAGACCATATTCCAATATGAGTTTGGAAGGTAACAAACCATATTTAAGCCATAACATCCTCATTGTTGTTTATTTCCAGAATCTTATCTATATGCCCGGCAGCATTCCAAAACATTCTAGAATCAAATGGGTCTGTCCAATGGACAGATTGAGCAATAGAGTGAAAGAACATATAATAATTAAGAGGGAACTACTTCCTCTGAAACTTCCTTTACTGGATCCCCTTGGGTTGGCTGTCTTCCTAAAATAAAGGTTATGTTTTATTTTGAGTCTTTCAAATGATTTTCTTTTCCTATAATGTTCCAGTAATTTTTCTTTATTTCCTCATCTCAAGTGTAGCTGTAGAAACAACTAGAAATCTCTGTAACATACATATAGATAACTGAATTATTCTTCCTAGTTTCCCTATACACTGCACAAACCTGTGTTATTAGATTCTTTGTAAATCAAATCTCCTCAAATTATCTTAATCAAAGTGTGCCATTTGTTTTCAGCTGGGACCCTAACTCATGCACTTGCTTTTTATTTTTATATGCATATGCCATTTCTACCTAATTTGTTTTATATAAGTAAACCGAGGCAGAAGCCACACCTTACACTAAGTTCTCAATAAGCAAATATCTTTCATACAGTTTCTTCTCTAATACCCATTTCCCCATATCTATAAGCAAACAAACGTAGACCCATATGATATGCTAGCTTTGTCTGAAAGAGTACTGACCACTGGTATCAGTTCATGTGTGGCTAGAGAATGGTGTGAAGGCAAAGACAAAGCTGAGAAAGCCTTTATGAGCTATATGATAAAAAATACTATACACCATGCTAAGGAGACTTGATTGTTTCATAAATATTCTCAAACTGTTGATAGGTCCTGTTGAAGATTTCGAGGATGACCAGGTGTGCATTTTAGAAAGGAGGTCTTAGAGTATGTTGGAGGATGAGTTACCAAAAAATAAGTCTTATAGTGGAGTTACTTGAGACCGCTATTACAGTAACTCAAGGCAGATGGGAGGAAACTTTGGTTAAGATTGTAGGTAATAGTGGTGATAAAAGATAGAGAGGGAATTATTTGGAGATGTTGCTACTTCAAGAAGAAACTGTAATTCTAGAATGTCATTTGAATTCAGGGAGCAGCATCAACTCATTTTCAATTGTCTATAATATTCTGGAAGTTAATACTCTGCTCTAATGGAAACTGAACAAAGATGTGTTAGTGTGCATTACTGCTTTAAACGGGGAAATGAGTTATATATGCTTCAAATTTCCTATGTAGTTGGTTAATGAAACTACTTTTTTTCAAAAAAGAATATTCTACCTATGGGGAAAGAAACTTTATGGAAATAATATGTAAATAGGCTATTACTTTGTGGTTTGCTTATATCTACTTTCCATCATACAAGATTGAAAATTTGTTTCTAGCAAGGAATGTTTTTTTTTTTATTATTAGTAGCTTAGATTTCTTTTCTCTTTATAAAAAGCTAAGCTTGTGTAGTCTGGGGAAAAGAAATTGAAAGCAATAGTGCATCTTATGAAAAAAGTACTGTATTTAAGACCTAGCATTTTAACTAACACTGTGTTGTAAGTTTTGATACCCTCATGAAGAGATTTTTCTGTTTATTACTAACTTATTCACACAGTCGTAGTGAAGTTAATGATAAACACTGTATATTTTTCAAAAAGAGAATAAAATTTGTCTTAAAATTAACTCTGAAAAATATCTCAGTCTTTTAAGAAACATAGAATAAAAGTGATTCATTGTGCTATTTTGTTAGTTTTTGCTCTTTTTACCTCATTATCAAAATAAATATTGTCAAGGGGAAAATATCTTAATATAATTAATAAAAGTGATATCTCAATTAGATACAAAGGCGAAAAATACAATAAATAATTTTAAACATATGAATAGAAGTATGAATATGTTTACTCTAAGAAATAAAAGAAATGCAAATGAAAACAACAATAAAATAGCTTATACATAAATTTGCAAACATAAAATATTAATATCCAGCTTTAACTGAAGTTCAGTGACTGAGTTGCTCCATATAGTGCTGTATAAATCAGTATAAGTTGTCACAAGTTTACTGTAGGGAAAATAGAAATCTGCATTAAAATATTTAAAACTATTCACTGTCTTTGAACTATAATTTCAACTTCTTAAAATACATTCTTGAGGAAATTAAGATAAATTTCTGTTAGGACTAGTTAATATTTAATACTTGAAATCTAGTTATATAAAATTTATGATGTTTTATAGATACAATATCTATACATTTAATGCACATACACATGTAAGTTTGCTTAAATCTTTCTAAAATCAGACCTATTTTCCACAGAAAGTAGAAAAGTACACCTGTGAAAGGGTAGTTCCTCGAGGGTTTGTTTACATGCAGGGGCACAGGAGTAGTAACAGCCAGGGTATCATGACTACAGGCTTGAAAACATAAGAGAAAGAAGTTATAATGTAGGTCCCATTCTGGTAGAAAAGACTCAATGCTAAAAGTGTTGTGTGTGAGACTGACGAGAGCAGTGACTGAGAAAGTATTAGGTAATAGTGGAAAATTGGTCTATAAATGAATCAAACAGAAGTAATCTCATACAGTCTTTTTCCTTCATTTTACAACATCTACTCTTGTATTTCAACAAGGTGAAAATTTCATTCACCTAACAGAGAGGAATGCATGGAGTCCCATTAACTTTCCACATTATGCCTAAACAATAAAATTCCATCATACTGTCATCCAAAATACAAAACACTAGTCAGTGGCAGAATTCATCTAACACTGTATGAGGAAAGAGATTAGTTCCATAAAAATGTAGCTGCATTAGATCTCACTTATAGCTACCTGGTCATGAGGGTTGTGATACTTAATATTGTCAACTTGACAGGATCTAAAACCACCAAGAGATAACCCCCGAGGCATGTTGGTAAGGCAGTTTCTATGGTAGGTTAATTGAGGTGGAAAGGCTCGCCGTTCAGTGAGTGGGAGCCCCAGATTGCATAGAAAGAAAAAGCAGTGTCCCTCCTGCGCATCCTCATTCATTGCTTTCTGTTTCCTGAGTGTTGATTCAGTGTCACCAGCTGCCTCAAGCTTTTGCTGTCATGCAATCCCCATCATGACAGTTCTTATCATTGAGCTACAAAGTCAAAAGAAGCCCTTCCTGCTTTCAGGTGCTTCTGTCAGTTATTTGTCTCAACAAAGAGCAAAGTAAATAATAATAAGAGGAGTGATTTGGTGAGCACAGCTGCCTTCTTCCACCACATACCATACATGCCTATTTTTGGCCGACATATCAACTTGATGGAAATCTTTATTGGAGAATGTACCAAATTTAATTCCTAAAAGATTTGGGCCTTTGATATCTTGTCGTTATTACAGTAATGCAAGTAATCTTAGATTGGGTCTGTCAAGTGTAGGTTAACTAAGATGTGCCCTAGAAAAAATCCAGCTTTCAATGTAATATGTCTTCTCTCTATAAAGTAGAAGCAATTCAATTTCCCTTCGATAATCACAGTAGATGACATACTCAGGACAGTTATTCCTTCTATGGGTATTGGTTTAATGGCATAAGAAGTCTCGATTGGCCTGATTGTCACAGCTTCCACTATGTTCTCTGGTACCAAAATTTCTCTCAAATAATATAACAGGAAAAAAATCAGTTAACTAGAGCCAAAAAACGGAATACTATATATGCCCTTGCTTACTGGACTTCTGTAATTGTGGAGAAAATATAAAGCAACATGTGTATCTGGTTATATTTTTACTCTTGGTTCTTTTGGGGGCCTGCCACCCAACTACCAAACAAATACAAATGTAGAAACTTATTCTTACTTATGAATGCCAGGCCTTAGATTGACTTATTACTAGACAGATTTTCTTAAATTATCCCATCTATCTTTTGCCTCTGGCTTTTATCTTCTATTTCTGTATACCTTTTTTTTTTTCTTCTTTCTTCGTGGCTTGATGTGTATCTCTGTGGCTTCCACTTCACTTCATTCTCCTTCTTTGGTCTCTGTCTCTCCAGATTTCTCATCTTATTTATACTCTTTGCCTGCCAGCCCCACCTATCCTTTTTCCTGTCTTGCTACTGGCCATTCAGCTCTTTATTGGACCAATCCGTGATTTAGACAGGTAAAGTAACACAGCATCACAGAGTTAAACAAATGTAACATAAAAGAATGCAACACATCTTTGATCATTAAACAAATTTCCCATAACATAAACAAACTTAACACATCTTAAAGTAATATTTGACAGCTGCCATGTTTGAGAGTTACAAGGCATTCTTTCCCAGATGACAATGTAATTCATTCAACATTTATTATTCTCTTAAATTGTGTGTAAATTCAACTGTTTGCTTCTAAGGTGAATGGGTTCCTGTGAAGGTCATGGACTCTGTGGAAGATATTACTTTAGTTGTTTTGCATTTTCCTAGCAGATACACATTCTTGAAATGCTCTGTGACTAGCACAACACTAAATTAAACATTCTATAAGTACAAAGAAGTGGTGTTGATGGACTTAGACATCAGTTCTATTTTATAACATGTTTATCTCTATGAAGATAGTATATAAACAGCCAAGCACATCATAGTCAACATGACCATTTAATTAATTGAGCTTTTAGAAGGAAGATCTTTTATTTTCTAATAACCTTAGATTTGCATAGAAGTTTTAAAGAGGATGAATGTGATCATATATAGCATGCCACATTATTTTTATTAAAATCTAACATACGTTCCATTTGTCTAAATTAATTAGCTGATATTGATATATTAATGATTACAGTTCATGTTATTTTATGTTTTCCTCCGTTTTCTTTTCTTTTTTAGGGTTTCTGAGACAGTATTTTACTATGTAACCTCAAACTGGCCTGAAACTTACAGCAATCCTTGTGCCTCTGCCTGCCAAATGCTAGGCTTACAGACATGAGAGAACATGGTTCCTTCTCCATTTTTATCTATTTTCTGTTACATAAACCCATTGAGCCACAACACATTCATCATCGTGCTTCCTTCCCTTAAGCACCTTTTGACTATGACAGTTCCTGAGATTGTCTTTGATTGTCTTGATAGTTTCAAAGAATACTGGTCAGGTGTTTTAATTTTGTTAAATATTATTTTGATTTAAATTAGCTTTCAATGTATTAGGATTTTATTCCAAACTATTATATATATATATATATATATATATATATATATATATATATATATATATGAATATTTCATTTTGGTGGCTTTTCTCCCAAAGCTCCCCCATCATCTTCCTTACTTCCTCTGTACTGAACCCTTTCTCTCCCCCAAATCCACCTCATCACTTTATTGTATGCCCTACCCACATCCTTAGTGCAATGGGTCTCAGCCCAATGCTGCAACTCTTTAAAAACACTTTCTCATGTTGTAGTGACCCCAACCATAAATTATTTTTGTTGCTACTTTATAACTGTAATTTTGCTACTGTTAAGAATTATAATTTAAGAAATTTTTGGAGATAAAAGCTTGTTAAAGGGGTTACAATGTTTGGGTTGAGAACTGCTGCTTTGGAGCATCTTTCTTCCCTTTCTACTTCCTGGCCTTTATACACAATTATTTTTTTATCTGGATGTACACATTTCAGAAATAGAAGCTATGATCCACATATGAAAACAAAGATATAGTATTAGCATTTGTTCTCCTGAGTCCTGGTTACCTCATTCAGTATAGTATTTTCCAGTTCCATTCATTTTCCTATAAATATCATCATTTTATTTTTCTTTAATTCTGATTGAAATATCATTGTGTTTGTGTAGCATATTTTTATTGTCCATGCTTTAGTTGATAGATTCGTAGACTGATTATAGAGTAACAATAAACATGTATGTGCAGGTTTCTAAGACATAGATACAGCAAGGTCAAAATTATTAGAACCTCTATCCATGAGATATCTTTATCAACTAAAGTATAAGGTTTGTGTATTTTTCTTTACAGACTCCATTCACTTCCGAGCTTTCTTAGGCCAAGGATTTATCTCTTAATCCCTTTCAATGAGATTCTGTAGTTTATTTATAACAATTTAATTTTTGTCATATTCATCATTCCTTGACTTCTAAATATTGGGTGTGTGTTTTGCTGTTGTTGTTGTTTTATTTTTGAGACAGAGTTGGTCTCTCTAACTGCCCTGGCTGTAGATCAGGCTGGCCTCGAACTAACCTAGATCTGCCTGCCTCTGCCTCCCAAATGCTGAGATTAAAGCTCTGTACCACCACCACTTGGTAGACTTCTAAATAATTTTTGAAGATTTATTTTATTATTTTTTTTAATCTGTGTTTTGCCTGCATGTTTGTTTTTTGTAATACAGTCTGTGCAGTGCCCACAAAGACCAAAAGAGGGTATTGAATCCCTTAAAACTGAAGTTACAGACAATTGTTAGTGCCCTTGTAGGTTTAGGGAAACAAATCCAGGTCCTCTGAAAGAGCAACTAGTGCTCTTAACTGCTGAATCGTCTTTCCAGGCCCTAAAAACTTTAAAATAGTTTTGCATGCCAGTGCTTAGCCTTTGTGCTTTAAATTTATAAGGATTTTGATAAGTATAAAATGCTATTCTAATCAAAATGTATTCTGTGTACCACTTATTCATCTCTCTCCCAATCATATCTCCTGTCAACAGTCTCCATAGCATTTTTTAGCTATGTTATACAGTATTACATATATATATATATACATGTATATATGCATATATATGTATATATATGTGTGTGTGTATATATGCATATATATGTATATAATGTAGTATTGTGGCAGTTAATTTTATGTGCCAACTTGACTTGCTAATGGATGCCAATGCTGCTAGCAAACCATTATTTCTGGGTATATCTGTGAGTATATTTTTGGAAAAGGTTATTCTTGAATTGGTAGACTGAGCAGGAAAGATTGCTCTCACCACCATCTGTTAAGGATCTAAATGGAACAAAGAGCAGAGAAGTGATTTATATTCTCCTTCATCATCTCTTAGTTCTCCCTTCCTCTCCCTCTTTTCCTCTCTAGAGGACTGAACTCAGGGTCTTGTACATGTTAAACATATGCTTTCTTACTGGGCTTTCCCCCTTGCCTCTGTTGTTTTTTCTTGAGTTAGCAGATCTGCTACTATATTGTGGAGATTCTAATTCTTAGGTTCTTAGATTCCAAGGACTTATTCCAATGCCACAGTCCCACATCTGATTTGATCTTTGAGATACACCATTGGCTCCCTCACTTCTCAGTTCTTCCAAGTTTGGCTGGATAATACCATTGCCTTCCATGACTAGTTTTGCTTTTACAGATAGCAACATATGGGAGTCTCTCAGCTTCCACAATCTCTTGAGCCTATTCTAATTAATTTCATCTTTCCTCTTCCTTTTCTTCCTTCTGCCTCCTCCTGTGCCTACCTTACCCTCACTTACCCTCCACTGTTCTTCCATCTTCTTTCCTCTTCTCACCTGTCTTATCTTTTACTGATCTAGTTCTCTGAAGAATCTCAATTGAAACATATTTGACCCAAGAGTTTTTTTAGGTATGCCCTGAAGAAAGACCTGTCTTCTTTAACTGCTGAACTAAAATGACTAAAATCAAATATGGGATACAATTGGCTGAATTTATAATTTAAGCTGAGTTTTCAGCCTCTCAAGGCATCTTCTGTCAGAGTGGGCATTGATTTGAATCTTCTAAAGGGATACAGATATATTGTAAGACCCTGTTAAGGTTAGAATACCAAAGTCCTAAATTCTGACGAATCTTCTTTAGTGATCTGTTCATGTCTATGGAAAGCAGCCTCTTCACCTACAGTGGTATTATCCTATGGTAAATCGACCCTGCAATGCTTGAAGGAACATAGCAGCTTCCACTGAAGTAGTTGTCATGCAATCCATTGTTTTTCTCAGGACCCTTCTGCACCAGTCATCTGTTGGGCCAAGATTATCTCAGGGCCTGTACCTCGAGGCCTGTACGTCAGAGAAAAGCCTGGCTGGAGTTTGAGGGAATAGAATGAGGATGAGACAGCAAAATCTAGGTAGACACCCCTCCAGCTAGAAGAAGGGCTTGGCTGTCTCTCATTGGCTAGAGGTACCCCCACATCACAGGATGTCACTTAACCTATATAAGCTGATGCTCACAGTAATAAACCGAGTTGTTGCTTTGACTTGACTCCCTATCATGTCTGATTGTCCTGAATCATGGGGCTGCAGATCTGATTGTTCTGTATCTTGAGACTGCAGATTGGGTGGTTAGCACACTAAACTTTCCCTAGGGAATAAGGAGGCTAAGGAGGCCTAGTAAATGGTGCTGGAAAGTGGGGCAACTGGTCTCAGGGCAAAGAGGTCTTCAAAGTGAGTAGGATACCACGATGGGTAACATAACATCACACAAAATGACCCAGTGCTTAAGGAGCTGAGATATCCAACTATTATGGCAATTAAGGCATGTTTTCACCCCACTGCTCTGCCTCCCCCAGTGGCAGGTAAGGAAAAGGTCAGAGACTGGAAGATGTCTAAAGAATCTGAAAATAACCAACTGGCTAGGAGGGTGGAAGAGAAGTGGATAGTGGGGGAGGAGATAAGCAAAGAGCAGAAAAAGGTCAAAGATCAGGAGAGGTCTGAAGAATACAAAAGTAACCAATTAACCAAAAGAACAGGAGAAAAGAAGACAGATGAAGGGAAGATCAAAAATGGGCTCAATTTACTGAAGAGAAGTTCCAGGAGGAAGGAATAAGGCAGGCAGAGACAAAGACAAAAAGAAATGTAGATATTGTCTGTGATGAGGAGTGGCCCCCTCCTGATGCCTCCAGCTGCTCTAAAAAAATAAAATGGGAGAGGGGATGGCACAAATGAGGGGGCTCCATCCTTGCCAGGAGGAAATGAATATACACTTGGGTGGGGCCGGATGGAGACAAAGGAAAGTTCAGACCTCTGATCCTACCAGGGTTGTCTGCAAACCTCCTGGGACAAGCTTTTTAGGACAAATGGATGCCGTTATTACCATTGACCACCTAGCATTTTATAATGATAAAACTGAGCAAGGTGTCATCAGACAGACCCTTGTGCCTAGATTCACCCTCAAAAGTAGAGACCACTGCCCCAGGATCCCCCCATTAGGTGGGCACCTGGTAAACTGGTATGGGTGGAGTAGTGGCCATTACCTGCATCAAACTTAAGACGCTCAAAGAAATCACCAGAAATCTGCTTAAAGAAGGACAGATAAGGCCCTCGATGAGCCTCTGAAACAACTCTGTGTTTGTGATATGTAAGCCTAATGGGACCTGGAGAATGTTACAGAACCTACGAGCAATTAATACCCATATAGAGCTAGTAGGGGCCCTCTTAAGTGGCTTATCTTGGTTCCCAGTAATCCCCTCCCAGTTTTGCCTCACTGTAATTGATCTAAGCACTGCTCCTTCTCAATTCCTCTTCATGAGAAGGATGTGAAAAGTTCACCTTTTCCATTTCTACAGTTAACCCCTCTCGACCTGATGAGAGATAAGAATGGGCTGTTCTCCCACAGGGGATGGCCAATAGTATGGCTTTGTGCCAACACTATTTGTATAGTATCCTCTCTCCTTATTTTGACAAAGATAATACCCTCCTATATGTTTATATAGCTGATCTAATCATGGGGCATTTGGAGGAATCAGGGTACTCCCTGGGTGACCACTATTGTTGATACCTTCCAAAAGCATGGCTTTAAAATAGCCCCAAACAAAATACAGAAGGTACACTCATTTTATATATTGGGATTCCAATTAACACTCACTAAAGTCAAAGTGAATGGACCCAAATTAATCCTACCTGAGCTCTCAAATTCTGCCTGAGTCTCTCACTTTATCAGGGTTATAAAAGATACTGAAGGAAATAAACTGGGTAAGGCCCTAGTTGCCTGTAGAGACTGGGAGACTATGTGTATTATATGATCTCCAAAAGGGGACAACCTTATGAGATCTTTTCCCTGCCCCCTGAAGGCCAATTCATCAATGAACTCTCAGGCTTCTTTGGTGAGGTATATTCTTAACATTCCAGTCCAATGCTGGATATTATTAGGGAAAAAGACTATGCTGGCTGCCATTGTTCAGTAGTCACAACCACTAGAATGGGTACACACCACCGTGGGGGGCGCTCCCAGAGTGTACTCTCTAGTCGATCAAATACCTGATATGATCATAAAAATTAGGGACACATCCCTCTGACATTATGGAAAAGATCCCTCTAAATTAATAATTCCATTTAAAATTAAGGATTTAGAATGGATAGCCAGGCATTGTTCTCAATTGAAACTTGTCCTGGAAGGATATCTGTGGACCCTGGACACCCACTCTGGGAAGTCCTGGTTATTTAAGGTATATCAAGAACTACAATGGAGAGTCCCCTTAGTCTTTACTTCCAGGCTCCTGTCCCAAGCATTTACTGTTTGCACAGATGGAGGGAAGAATGGGGCAGCCTTGTAGCTTTCCCTGCAGGGAGCACCAAGACAAAGATTACCAAAATTCTTCTTTATGAGGGATCCGATCAATATAAGGAAATGATGGCTATATATATATATATATATATGTATATATACATACATATATATATATATATATATATATATATATATATATATATATATATATTGCCCTACAAGAGGTCCCAGAATCCTGCAACCTCTATTCAGACAGCTCTTATGTGGTGAACGTACTGCCACACTTACTCTATCAGACTGAATGCTAATCCTATTTCTGTCTTGATAATACAGCTCAGATCACTCTGAAAAGATGAAAAAAAAACCCAAATTTATTCAACATCTCAGAGGACACCAAAACCTCCCTGGCCTCATTTCCCAAGGGAATGCTGCTGCGGATGCTGCATCTTCAGGGGCCTGTCTCATAGAGGTCTCAACTCTGCTCATTCAAAATGCGCAGTTTAACTCATGTCAACTGAAGAGAACTCAAATACCTATACCCCCAGATCCCTGTAACAGAAATAAAGCGAATTGCTCATACATGTGAGAGTTGCCAACAGTTTCTCTGCACCTCCACTTTACAATGGCTGGGAGTAAACCCAAGAGGGTTACAACCCAGTGTCATCTGGCAAACAGATGTATCACATTACCCTCCATTTGGCAAATTAAAATATATGTCTGTGACCATAAACAAGCACTCTAAGGCATGCTGAGCTACTGCCCACTCAGGGGAAAAGGCAATCCATGCCCAAAGCCACTTCTTAAATATTTTGCTACACTGGGACTACCACAACAGGTCAAGACTGACAATGGCCCCTCTTTTATAAATAAAACATTAAAAAATTCTTCCAGATATGGAATATGTCCCATACCACCAGGATCCCATATAAGCCTCAGGGTCAAGAAATTGTCAAAAGGCATCACCAATATCTCAAAATATTGGTCCTTATTAATAAGAAAGGGGGAGAAGTCTACAACTACAACTGCAAAAGGCATTACTAACCATGAATATTTTAAATTTTCAAAAATAAGATGAGATGAACAAAATGGATTCCAGAAACATTGGGGATCCCTACCAACGAGGCCCTGCCTAAAGGTTGGATGGAAGGATCCTCTTGCTAACCAATGGAGGGCCCATATCCCTTGTTGACACAGGGCCAAAGATATGGATGTGTTTTCCCAAACAGGAAAACACTGTCACTAAGACAAAAAGGGAACCCACTGACTGGGAGAAGATCTTCACCAACCCCGCAACTGACAAAGGTCTGATCTCCAAAATATATAAAGAACTCAAGAAACTAGACCATAAAAGGCTAATCAACCCAATTATAAAATGGGGCACTGAGATGAACAGAAGAACAGAGAATTCTCAACAGAAGAAGTTCAAATGTCCAAAAGACACTTAAGGTCATGCTCAACTTCCTTAGCGATCAGGGAAATGCAAATCAAGACAACTTTAAGATACCATCTTACACCTGTCAGAATGGCTAAAATCAAAAACACCAATGATAGCCTTTGCTGGAGAGGTTGTGAAGAAAGGGGTACACTCATCCATTGCTGGTGGGAATGCAAACTTGTGCAACCACTTTGAAAAGCAGTGTGGCAGTTTCTCAGGAAATTCGGGATCAACCTAATTCTGGACCCAGCAATAGCACTCCTGGGAATATACCCAAGAAATGCCCTATCATACAACAAAAGTATATGCTCAACTATGTTCATAGCAGCATTGTTTGTAATAGCCAGAACCTGGAAACAACCTAGATGCCCTTCCACAGAAGAATGGATGAAGAAAGTATGGAATATATACATATTAGAGTACTACTCAGCAGTAAAAACAATGACTTCTTGAATTTTGCATGCAAACGGACGGAAATAGAAAACACTATCCTGAGTGAGGTAAGCCAGACCCAAAAAGAGGAACATGGGATGTACTCGCTCATATTTGGTTTCTAGCCATAAATAAAGGACATTGAGCCTATAATTCGTGATCCTAGAGAAGCTAAATAAGAAGGTGAACCCAAAGAAAAACATATAGGCATCCTCCTGAATATTAAACTTCATCAGGCGATGAAAGGAGACAGAGACAGAGACCCACATTGGAGCACTGGACTGAAATCTCAAGGTCCAAATCAGGAGCAGAAGGAGAGAGAGCACGAGCAAGAAATTCAGGACCGTGAGGGGTGCACCCACACACTGAGACAATGGGGATGTTCTATCGGGAACTCACTAAGGCCAGCTGGCCTGGGTCTGAAAAAGCATGGGATAAAACCGGACTCGCTGAACATAGCGGACAATGAGGACTACTGAGAATTCAAGAACAATGGCAGTGGGTTTTTGATCCTACTGCACGTACTGGCTTTGTGGGAGCCTAGGCAGTTTGGATGCTCACCTTACTAGACCAGGATGGAGGTGGGTGGTCCTTGGACTTTCCACAGGGCAGGGAACCCTGATTGCTCTTAGGGCTGACGAGGGAGGGAGACTTGATTAGGGGAGGGGGAGGGAAATGGGAGGTGGTGGCAGGGAGGAGGCAGAAATCTTTAATAAATAAATAAATAAATATAAAAAAAGAATCCAAGCCAACAAGCTAGCAATACTATTTTTCCTTCAGACCCTTTTATTTCTGAGTTGTCAATAAAATGTGCTGTCAACTTTTAAATATTAAAAAAAAAACACAAGAAAAGAAAAATCACCATTGCTCAAGGGAGACTGACCCTTAAGGAAAATGTTGCCTGTTTGTCTATTTCAGATGGCCCTCCCAGCAGTAATCATGTTAACTTTTCTTAGGGGGATCAAGGTTCAGGCAGCAAGCCCCCACCAACCACAGAAAGTGACATGGATTCTATCAATCACCAACACTGGGGGAATCCTAAACCAGACTTCTCAGATGATGACACCCTGGACATGGTGGCATGACCTGCCTGATGTTTGACCTCTGCGATTTGGTGCATGGGAGCTGGGACTTGGGAGAATGGATTCCGGGGACGGAAGGGAGACCTGAATGAGGAGGCTCTCAGGTGTGCACCCTACCCCAAGCATCTTTTCCTAAAGAACCTGCATGTTCTCATGTCCTCAGGAGACATACCCTTTCTACAGACACCCTTTTATGTATGCCCAGGAAGCAACTGGACTGCCTCTGCTATTAGAAACTGCAGGGGGAGGGCGGTAGATTCTGATTACTACTGTTCTTACTGTGTATGTGAACAGACTGGGCTGGGCATAATTAGAAAAGGCAGAGACTGCATTATATTATTTACAAAAGTATTTTAATTTCTTACCAAAATAGGCGAGGCTTAGATTTGCTGATTATGGCACAGGGAGGAATTTACAGAACACTTGGGGAAGAATGTTGATTCTCTATGGACCATTCTGAGATAGTTACAAGACCCAAGATGAGTTAAGAAAAGATATTGATTCATTTAAGTCAAATACCCACTATGAGACCTGCTTCAATTGGTAGTCATGGCTTACCACACCCATCTCTTCCCTAGTTGGGCCAGTGGCTATTTGTTTATTGATCTCTCTTTTTGCCCCATGAATTCTCCAAAGGCTGAAACAAGCATTCTAAAAACAGATACAACAGGTACAATTCATGGTCTTTTTAGTACATTATGATAGGCTTGATACATTTTCCCCCATGGATGAACTCTCAATTTGAGGGTATCCAGGTCAAAACTCCAGATAGGGGTGGCCCTGACCCATACTATCTTCCCAGTGGGCTATTCTGGCTTGGTGACAGGGGTAGGGAGTGGGATATAAAATAAAAGGGAAAGATGTTGGGCCAAAATTATCTCAGGGCCTGTACCTCGAGGCCTGTAGGACAGAGAAAAGCCTGGCTCAGTTTTGAAGGAACTGAGTGAGGATGAGACAGCAAAAAGTAGGCAGGCGCCACTCCAGCCACAGGGAGGACTTGGCTACCTCTCATTGGCTGGAGGTACCCCCACATCACAGGATGTCACATAACCTATATAAGCTGATGCTCACAGCAATAAACCGAGTTCCTGCTTTGACTTAACTCCCTATTGCATCATGGGCTGCTGAAAGGGCACATAGTGTATTCACCTTTCCTGGGGAATAAGGAGGCTAAGGAAGCCTAGCATTCAGCTATTTATCAACATATAAACATATTCAAATCCCATTAAGATCCTAGAGTTTTTGTTACAAAGGATGACCAAGGAGGAGCTATACACCTTCCAAAGAACTACTTGTGCTTTCTAATTCAAGCATGCAGAAGTCCAGGGAATGTGTGTGTGTGTGTGTGTGTGTGTGTGTGTGTGTGTGTGTGAATATTGATTATATAGGACGATGAACTGAAAGCCAGATCATGCATGACTTGTTGAAGGAGTCTCAATAAGCAGAGATACTATATGTGTTACTAGAGGGTTACATAGCTCTTAAATAATATCTTTCATTGATTGTCAGTAGCATAAATCAAAAGATGGCCCATTGTGAATAAGTTGTAAGTACCAAATATTCTTTAATGTAATTCAGAAGAAGAGATGCAATGGCATGGGAGAATTGAATGCTACATTGGAGTTATTACTTAATACCTATAAACTCACATTGGAGATGTCCAGAATATGTAACTTTTGCCAATATATGAATGAGTAAATTTGTGAGAGAACTTTTACTATTCTTGAAGAGCCTCATGGTCACTTTTTGTAGGTCATTTCCACTTAATGGTATCTTATCTTTTATAGATCAAATTGAGGGGAATTCACATCCAAGCAAACTGACACTTTTATTCCATATGGGACATCTCTGTATTTGCTTAAATTTTATATTGTTTTTTCCATTGTTGTATAGTTTTTCTAATATATATGTATGCATATACTGTCTTAGTCAGTGCTCCATTGTTGTGAAGAGACATAGTAACAATGGCAACTCTTATAAAGGAAAACATTTAATTGGGACTTGCTTGCAGTTTCAGGGTAAATTCATTGTCATCATGATAGGGAGGATGGCAGCATGTAGGCAGACATGGTGCTGGAGAACTTGCTCAGAGTTCTACATCTGCATCCATAGACAACAGAAAGAGTGAGAGAAACATTGGGCCCGGCATTGGCCTTTGAAATCTCATAGTACCCCCCTCCATCCAGTGACATACTTCTTTCAAGGGCATACCTCCTAAACCCTACAAAGTAGTGCCATTTTCTGATGACTAAGCGTTCAAACATATGAGCATATATGGAACCATTTTATAGTGTTTTTAAAAATTCATCTATTTATTTTACATCCTGGCCTTTCCATGTCCTCATCTCCCAGTCTTTCCTGCCATTCTCCCCTCCCATCCCTTAATCCCCTCCTCTTCTCTCTCCATCCAGAAAATGGCAGGTCTCACAAAACTATCAAAAAAACATGGCATATCAAGTTGCAGTAAGATTGAACTTGTCCGCATGTATTAAGGCCGGACAAGGCAATCCAGTATGAGGAGTAGGGTCCCAAAAGTCAGAGATAGTACCTGTTCTAGCTGTTAGGAGTCCTACAAGAGGTTTAAGCTATACAACTGTAACATATATGCAGAGTGCCTTGTTTGGTTGTCAGTTCAGGCTCTGTGATCCCCTAAGAAAGAACCCAGATTAGTTGATGCTGTGAGCCCTTCCGTGGGGTCCTTGATGAAGGGGGTCATTCGTATTCAAACTACTAAACATACCTTTCTAAGGTTGTGCCTAAGTATTTTATTCTCTGAGTGTATTTTGAAATGGTATTGTTATTTTATTTCAAATTTTAGTTTTTCATGTCTAATACAGAAAAGCAGATGGAGATTCCTCATTCTGTGATCTGTGTTATTTTTATGTTTAATTATTTCTCAAGATTTTTTTCTTTATTATTGTTAGAGGTTCTCTGGTATGTGCCACTTAGATTATGAACTAAAACAATTTTATTTCTTCATATTAATATATAAGCCTTTTGTTTGGTTTTTGTTTGTTTATCTTGAAACATGATGCCTTTATGTTTCTGAGACTATCCTGGAGGTTGTTATGTACTAGCATCAAACTTGTGATCCTCCTGCCTTAGCCTTTCAAGTGTTAGGATTTCAGAAATGCTGTATCTTAGCTGGATCGCACTATTCTTTTCTTGCCAGAACATATTGTGATATGAAGTTTCCTATAATTCCTGTTCTTCTTTATGAGAAGTATTTTGTTTCTCAATATTGTCTCTTTATTATTATTTTTTTGTTTTTGTATATTATATGCCTAGATATGAAAAACTGTTTGTTTTGAATTTCTTAATTTTCCCTTTGGTGTTCACTGAGACTTTTGGATCTGTTGTTTGCTTTCTGTCATTTTTTAGTGTTCTTGACTCATATTTAAAACACTTTCATGTTTCTTCCTTTTTAGTTCTTTTTCCAAGTATTCCAGTTAAACATGTGTTGTCTCTTTTCGTATTTATGATAGATGTTGGATAGTCTGGGTTTTCTCCTACTGTCTTCTCTGTTTGAGATGTCTCTTTTTGCCTAGTTTAAATCCCACTCATCTTTTCCTCAGCCAAAATAAATTTGCTTATGATTCCACTAAAGGTATCCTTTATTTCAATAACACCAGTTTTGATTTCCAGCATTTCTTTTTAGTCTTAGAGTTTTCCTCTCTTTGAATATATTACCTGTCTGTCGGTACATATTGTGTACATCTTTCCTTACTATGATAATTCTGCATGTATATTTTCAAATCCCAGTGCAATGATTCTAAACATTTATGATATATCTTGGTCTATTTTTTATTTTTGGTTTGTCTCTTCAAAATGTGATTTTTACCCCTTTCATTTTAGCATGAATCAAGCAACAAGGATTGAACTAAACAGTTCTAGTGGGCCTTCTCTGTGGAGGTAAGATGAAATGAAATGAAGTTCTTTCAATTCTTACATTTAAATCTTAATGTTTTCATTACTCATGTCTCAATGAGGAGGACTTTGCAAACATTGCTTCAGTTAGTTATAGCTGCCCCCTTGCCACAGTAGTATATTCCCACTTCTTCCTCATTTATCTTCTGATGGCCTAATCCCTATTGTCTATGTTCCTTCTCCCTCCCGCCCTCTATCCCTTCCTCCCTCCCACCCTTCCTCCCTACCTCCTTCCCTACCCATCTCTCTCCTCTCTCTCTTTCTTCCTCTGTCTGTCGGTCTGTGAGGAAAATGGCCTAGAGGTGCCTGGAGTAAAACGTACAAGGTAAGATTAGGCTTTGGTGGAGTCTCCTTCACCTTAGGGAATAGACATTTATTATAATAAAAAATTTTGTGTGCACTTTAAAATGATTATACTTGCATGACAAAGCAGAAAGGGATTTTTCATTGATTTTTCACTTTGAGAGCATGATATAATTTTAGAAGAAAAAGCCCATAAATATGTGGGAGATCCCTTAGTGCCATGATACTAGGAGTTTGTCTATATAATGCATGTCCACAGTCACCTTCCAGCAAGACTCCCAAATATTTCAGTAGAATAGTTCTGAGAACATACATTCCTCTCCAACCAGAACAGTGGGAAGGCTAACTGCAGACCTTCACATTTTCTTTCTGCTCCTCCAAATAAAATCCATTGCTCTCCTCCCCAGCTCTGCAACAGAACACCTATGGAGCCTTCCTTTCTCCCTGTCCTCATCTCCAGTGGAGTCCACACATTTTTCCCCCTGATATCCCTTCCCCTACTTGTTTCTTATCTAAGCCCCTGACTCCAGCAGATACTCCATGGGAACTTGCAGGTCACTCCTGCTGGGAAAGCAGATAGGCTAACTGCAGATCCTCACCTCTCCTTCCATTCCTCCAAGTACAACTGTCCAGTCTCATTCCCAGTTTTGCCACAGAGCATCTGCCACAAGCCTCTCCTTTCTCCCCCAACCTCAGCTCTAGTGTTTCCCACAGATCCTCCACTCCTAAACTTTCTTTTCCCTAATCATTTCTCATCATCAGTAGGTGCTCCCTGGAAACCCAGAGACAACTCTGGCCTAGAAAGTAGGCTAATTGTAGATTCTTCACCTCTCCCTCTGCATGACCAAGTCCAATCCCCCAGTCTTACCCCAACTCTGCAGCAGAATGCTTGCCATAGCCTCTCATTCCATCCTGAACCTATCTCCTACAGATCACACAGATCATCCCTTCCAAACTGCCTTCCCACAAAATATTGATGTGTCCTAAGCCCTAACTCCAGCAGACACTCCCTGGGAATATCCAGACTGCTTTGACCAGGGAAGCAGGTAGCCAAACTGTAGATCTTCACTTCTCCCTTCATCCTCCAAGTCCAAATCTTCAGTCTTGGTGTAGGAGGTCCTTCTGTCTTTGTGTTGCTTTCATTGGTTAATAAAGAAACTGCCTTGGCCTAGTTGACAGGGCAGAACTTAGATAGGCAGGGAAGACAGAACTGAAATCTGGGAGGAAGAAAGACAGAGTAGGAGAGGAATGCCATGGAGCCGCCAGAGACAGACATGCTGAATATTTCCCAGTAAGCCACTGCCACGTGGTGATATACAGATAAATAGAAATGGGTTAAACTAAGATGTAAGAATTAGCCAATAAGAAATTAGAGCTAATGGGCCAAGCAAAGTTTTAATTAATACAGTTTCTGTATGGTTATTTAGGGGCTAAGCTAGCTGGCAGCCAGGACTAACAAGCCGCTCCTACTTATAACAATTGGCGCCTAGGCTCAGGGATCTCTTTGAGAAAAAAAGGAGGGAAAATTGAATGGGATAATACATTGTTATGAGCTTACTCACACTATTAATAATGGTGAATAATATAGTGAATACTAATGAGTTATTATTTATAGATATTGTATATTGATGCAAAGTTAAATTATATTGACTATTGTATGCATTCATGCTTCTACCTCTGCTTAAATTTTTTATATATTTACATATATTTATCATATTGCAATGTACATTTCTACCTCTGATCAAGATACTTATACATTGTTTACATTTTGAGGTCATTGTCCTCATTTGTTGCACAATTGCTTATTGTATAATATTCTAATATGAAGTCTTAGTCTCTAAGTTATGTAGGTATTAAGGATTATAGATCAATAGTCATCTATGTTTGTCATACTTATAGTTAGATTAACCAGGTTTTTTAGATACATAGACATTATATTCTTCATAGATAGCTAATCTTCAACCACTTCAAAGAACTGTAGAATGTTCCATTTCAATAACATAGGGTTCTGTTGAAGTGAGACACAATTGCTCCTGGCAGCAACGATCTATTCCTGAGAGATTGTTGAGCACTGAAGACACTCCACTTGGAGCTTGTTTTCTTCTTGGAAAAACTGGTCTCTGGGCAAAGAAATGCCCATGCCTCAACCACTGACAAGATACATGATATCTGGAAATGGATGAGCAGGACTGTAAAATCTTGCTAAGACAGGATACGATGGTTTTAAAATTTTTTCTGCCTCTGAAAATGGTACATCAGTTATTCTAGGCCTTAGCCAAAGTTGTTTCCTTTAACGATGCAAATGAGACTTTGGGTGATTGCCTAGGTAGCCAGTTGTTTCTGTCATTTGTTGCACATTTTTGGAAGTTGCTTGATTGCACTTCCTGCTTACTCAAGTAATATTGTTTCTCTTCTCTGATCTTTGATGGGGTTGAAGACTAGATAGTTGTAGTTACTTTCCTCTCATGACTTGGCCAAGTTATTTATTATACAAGACTTAAACTAGTTAGGATAGGATAATTCTTAAATATATTTGTTCTTATTGTATATAATTTTGTATTAAGCTTAGAACTCTCTTATTTAAACATAAGAGAGAAGTGCTGTAGGAAGATTTACAGCTAATGGTTACTCACCCACTTGGGCGTGGTCTCTTTTACTATATATGCTGATGCAGAGCATGTGTCCAGTCTCTTTTCCTGCCTCTCCCTCTGTTCCAGTCGCGGATTTTGTTTTCTGATCTCCATTCCAGCAGAGGATTCTGATTTGTGAGTTTACCCCTAAATAAATAACCATCTATTTCACAATTCTGAGCTAGTGTGGGATTTCTTTTAAGCCACCATCTTCATAATCTCTTCCCCGATTCTGTAGCAGAACAACTTCTATGCCCAGGGGATTAACTAAGGAGATGCTGGTAGAACATCTAGCTTAGCACCCTCTTGAGAAACACCTCAACTGCCTTTATACCATCTCCATTCCAAAACATTAAGTCCCAATACCCAGAAACACATTTTACCTGGGACATTCCGAGGCCAAGGTATAAACATCTCAGATGATTTTCCTACCAGGAAACAAACAGCCACCAAATTCTCTTAAGATCAGAAAGGAAACAAAAAACAGGGATATCAGTACCTAAAAGTATAATACTCCAAATCCCAGATACCTAGAAGCCAGTGTAAAAACACAATCAATAACAAACAGCAAAATATGGCTCCATTATAGCCAAGCAATTCTACCAGAGAAGAACCTGAATATTCCAACATAGGTGAAGCATAAGAAAAAGACCTAAAAGCAGATTTAATGAATATGATAGCAGTCCTCAAAGATAAAATTAATAAAATCCTTAAAGAAATCCATGAAAACACAAATAAACAGTGGAATTAAACTGTTCAAGACTTGAAAGTAGAAAGAGAATCAATAAATAAAACCAAACAGAGTGAAATGTGGATGTGAAAAATTTAAGATCTTGAACAGAAACCAGATACAACCTTCACCAACAACCAAATACAAGAGATGGAAGAGAGAATCTCAGACATTGAAGAAATAGATATATTGATAGGATAAAATGTTAGAACTAAAAACTGTTGGCACATACAGGAAATCTGAGACATGATGAAAAGACCAAGACTAAGAATTATAGGAATAAATGAAGGAGAAAAAAAAACCAAGTCAAAGACACAGATAATGTTTTAAACAAAATCACAGAAAAATTTCCATAACATAAAGAAGATGCCTGTCAAGGTACAAGAAGCATACAATGTAGTCACATTTCATTTGTAGTTTAATAAATAAAGCTTGTCTGAAGATCAGAAAAGTAAAACAGCCGCATTGGCCAGCCTTACAGACCAGGCAGCAATGGCACATGCCTTTAATTCCAGTAGCCACAATGACACACACCTTTAATCCCAGTAGCCATACTAGCTTGTCATAGAAACCAGGTAGTAGTGGTGCACACCCTTAATCCCAGAACTAGAGAGAATTATAAAATGGAAGGGACAGCTCTCATACATAGTCTCATTCTGAGGTTTCCTGGAGGCAGGATTACCATTTCAGACTGAGGTTGAGGTAAGAGCCAGTGGCTGGCTGCTTTGCTTTTCTGGTCTTCAGGTTGAACGCCAACATCCATCTCTGAGTTTTTATTAATAGTGTTTTAATAAAGAACAACAAAATAGATTGAACTGGTAAAGAAAATATCATTGCCACATAATAATTAAAACACTAAACATATAGAAGAAAGAAGGAATATTAAAAGCTACAAGAATAAAAGACAAAGCAACATATAAAAGCAGACCTATTAGAATTACACCTAACTTCTCAATGGATCTCTAACAGTCAGAAGGGCCTGGATGGATGTCCTACAGACTTTAAGAGATCACAAATGCCAGCCCAGATGACTATACCCAGCAAAACTTTTCAATTACCATAAATGGTGACTATAAGATATTCCAAGATGAAATATAATTTAACCATTATCTATAAATCCAGCCCTACAGAAGGTGATAGATGGAAAACATCAACCTAAAGAGGTTAACCACATTCAAGGAAACTGACAGAATAAATAATTTCCAGACTTACAAAGTCAAATGACAGAGTGCGCCTGTACGCACGTGCGCACATGCACACACCCACACCCACACAGAAGAGAAATGGGGGAAATAGGGAGGGAAAGAAGGAGAGAGAGAGCAATAATAACAAAACACAAAATAACAGGAACTGACAGTCATTGGTCATTTGATATCTCTCAATATCAATGGTCTCAATTCCCCAGTAAAAGGATGCAGAAAAATTAGGAGAATAGGTACAAAAACAGAATCCATACTTTGGCCACATTCAAGAAACAAATCCCAATATCTAAGACGGACATTACCTCAGGGTTAAGTGTTAGAAAAAGATATTCCAAGCAAATGAATCTAAGAAGTGAATTGGTGTGACCATTTTAATATCCAACAAAATAGACTTCAAACCAAAACTAATGTGAAGTGTTAGAGAAGCCCAGTCCATAAGCATCAAAGGAAAAAAGACACAATTTCAATTCTTAACATCTATGCTCCAAACATATGACACCTAAGTTTTAAAGGAAGTACTTCTACAGTTTTAAATCACATATTGACCCTCACACTCTGATAGTGGGTGTCATCAATAACCCACTTTCACCAATAGACAGGTCATCTAGACACAAATTAAACAAAGAAATACTGGATTTAATTAAAGTTGTATAGCAAATGAACCTAACATGTATTTACAGAACATTTCAGTCAAACACAAAAGAATATACCTTCTTGGCACCACAAAAAACTTTGTCCAAAATTTATGACATACTAAAACACAAAGCAGCCAGGCAGAGGTGTCACAGACCTTTAATTCCCATATGATAATCTTATTAGATGCAGAAAAGGCCTTTAGTAAAATATAAATTCCCTTTATGATAGAAGTTCCAGAGAGATTAGGGATACAAGAACATACTTTAACATAATGTATGCAGTTTACTGTAAGCCCGTAGCTAATGCTGACTTAAATGGAGAGATAATCAAAGCAGTTCCACTAAAATCAGGGAAAAGACAAGACTGTCCACTCTCTCCATGCCTATTCAGTATAGTACTTGAAGTGTTAACTAGAGCAATCAAAGAAATGAGGGGATACAAATTGGAAAGGATGTAGTTAAAATATCTGTATCTGCAGATGATGCAATAATATACATAAGTGACCCTAAAACTTCCACCAGGAAACTCCTACAGCTGATAAACACTTTCAGCAAAATAGCTGAATACAAAATTAACTCACAAAAATCAGTAGCCTTCCTATATACAAATGAAAAATGGTCTGAGAAAGAAACCAAGAAAACAACACCTTTTTTAAAAGCCTCAATAATATAAGCTATCTTCACATATATGTAAGCAAGCATGTGAAAGACATGGTATGTATGTCTTTTGTATGATAAAAGCTTTAAACCATTGAAGATGATAACAGAAGATAGAAATATCTCCCATGGATTTTCACTAAGGCTACCAACCCAGAGCAGTGAGTCCCTGACCAGAGGGCAGGCCTCAAGGTCCCCACCAGGGAAAGCGGGCCCCTGCTGCTGGGGCTGCAGTCTCTGCTGTGATCTGCTGGACCTGCTCTGCCTGCGCCCTACTTCCCTTAGTCCCTGGCTCATTGGGGCATCCAGGAGTTCCTGTGTAGGTGCCGAGAAGTTTCATCGGGACGGGTGAGTGTGTGCTATCCTGGGGCGGACTGTCCCGGTAGAGAGCACAAACACCCCTCCCCCAGCTCCTGCTGCAGGGCTTGCTCTCCTACACACCCGCCCCCACCCCCACCCCCAAACCTGCCTTGTCTGCAAGGTCCTTAGCTGTGGAACAGTTTCCTGCCATTTCACTAAGGCTACCAACCCAGAGCAGTGAGTCCCTGACTAGAGGGCAGGCCTCAAGGTCCCCGCCAGGGAAAGCGGGCCCCTGCTGCTGGGGCTGCAGTCTCTGCTGTGATCTGCTGGACCTGCTCTGCCTGCGCCCTACTTCCATTAGTCCCTGGCTCATTGGGGCATCCAGGAGTTCCTGTGTAGGTGCCAAGAAGTTTCATCGGGACGGGTGAGTGTGTACTATCCTGGGGCGGACGATCCCGGTAGAGAGCACAAACGCCCCTACACTAAGGCTACCCAACCAGAGCAGCGGGCAGGCCTCAGCAACCCCCGAAAGGGAGCGCAGGCACCTCCAGCTTGTACTGCAGTGTCGCCTGTGTTCTACTGGACCCCGCCCAACCCCTTGCATTCGGCCTTCTTTACGCGGGTCATTGGAATACCACGCATCCATGTTTTGGTGTTGAGGAGTTCACCTGGAAGGGAACGGTTCCTGCCCCTACACTGAGGAGATACACCTAGAGAGTTAGTCACAGCAAAGACTGGTCCAAGACATCAGGCCTCTCCTGGCTCCATTTGAAGGAAAAGATGGGCAGGCGCCAATGCAAGAATTCCCCCAACAACTTGAAAGGCAACGTGACATCACCAGGATCCAGGAATCCCGAAATGAGAAGTCTAAACCCTAATACAGAAGAATTAGAAGAATTCGACTCAAAAGTGAATTTTATGAAAATAATAGAGGACCTTAAACAGGAGGTGAAAAAATGCCACAACCAATTAGAGATTACAAACAAAAAGGTAGAGGAAATGAATAAATATCTCAAAGATACCCAAGAAAACCAAGAGAAACAAGAAAAAGTAATCAAACAGGTAAGGGAAACGGTTCAAGACTTGAAGAACGAAGTGGAAGTAATAAAGAAAACACAAACCGAGGGAAGGATGGAGATGGAAAATTTGAATAAACGAACAGGAACTACAGAGACAAGTACCACCAACAGATTACAAGAGATAGAAGAAAGAATCTCAGACACTGAAGATACCATAGAGAAAATAAACACTCTCATCAAAGAAAACAGCATAACCAACAAATTCTCATCACAAAACATTCAGGAAATCTGGGACACAATAAAAAGACCAAACCTAAGAATAATAGGGATAGAAGAAGGAGAAGAAGTACAGCTCAATGGTCCAGAAAATATATTTAATAAAATTATAGAAGAAAACTTTCCCAACCTTAAGAAAGATATTCCTTTGAAGGTCCAAGAAGCATACAGAACACCAAATCGACTGGATCAAAAAAAAACATCTCCTCGTCATATAATAATCAAAACACAAAACATACAGAATAAAGAAAGAATATTAAGAGCTGCAAAGGAAAAAGGTCAAGTTACCTATAAAGGTAAACCTATCAGACTTACACCTGATTTCTCTATGGAAACCATGAAAGCCAGAAGGTCCTGGATAGATATACTGCAGAAACTACGAGACCATGGATGCAAGCCCAGACTACTATACCCAGCCAAGCTTTCGTTCACTATAAATGGAGAAAACAAAGTTTTCCAGGATAAAAACAAATTTAAACAATACGTAGCCACAAATCCAGCCCTTCAGAAAGTAATTGAAGGAAAATCACAAACCAAGGAGTCCAACAATGCCCACAATAACTCAGACATCTAAAGACCCTTCACCAGCACAACTTGAAGAAGGGAAACACACAAACTCTACTACCAAAGGAAAGAAAGAAAGAAAGGAAAAATGACCGGAGTTAACAACCACTGGTCATTAATATCACTTAATATCAATGGACTCAACTCACCTATAAAGAGGCACAGGCTAAGAGATTGGATACGAAAACAGGATCCAACATTCTGCTGCTTACAAGAAACACACCTCAACCACAAAGACAGACATCTACTCAGAGTAAAGGGCTGGGAAAAGGTTTATCAAGCAAACGGACCTAAGAAACAAGCAGGTGTGGCCATACTAATTTCTAAGAAAGTTGACTTCAAACTAAAATCAATCAAAAGAGATGGAGATGGACATTTTTTACTCATAACAGGAACAATTCACCAGGATGAAATCTCAATCCTGAATATATATGCCCCTAATATAAAAGCACCCACTTATGTAAAAGAAACGTTACTAAAACTCAAGGCAGTCATCAAACCACACACACTAATAGTAGGAGATTTCAACACTCCTCTCTCACCAATGGACAGGTCAATCAAACAGAAACCTAACAGAGAAATAAGAGGATTAAGGGAGGTAATGAATCAAATGGACTTAACAGACATCTATAGAACATTCCACCCAAATAGGAAAGAATATACCTTCTTCTCTGCAGCTCATGGAACCTTCTCAAAAATAGACCACATACTCGGTAACAAAGCAAACTTACACAGTTACAAAAAAATATCGGTAACCACCTGTGTCTTATCAGATCACCATGGATTAAAGTTAGAATTCAACAACAATGCTATCCCCAGAAAGCCTATGAACTCATGGAAACTGGACAGTCAACTACTGAACCTCACCTGGATCAAGGAAGAAATAAAGAAAGAAATTAAATTCTTTCTTGAATTCAATGAAAACGAAGACTCAACATACTCAAACCTATGGGACACTATGAAAGCAGTGCTAAGAGGAAAATTCATAGCATTAAGTGCCCACTTAAAGAAAACGGAGAAAGCACACATTGGAGACTTAAAAGCCCACCTGAAAGCTTTAGAAAAAAAAGAAGCAGACTCACCTAGGAGAAGTAGAAGACTGGAAATAATCAAATTGAGGGCTGAAATCAACAAAATAGAAACACAGAAAACAATCCAAAGAATCAATGAAACAAAAAGCTGGTTCCTGGAGAAAATCAATAAGATTGATAAACCCCTATCCAAACTAATCAAACGGCGAAGAGAGAATACGCAAATTAACAAAATCAGAAACGAAAAGGGAGACATAACCACAGACTCAGAGGAAATTCAGAGGATCATTAGATCTTACTACAAAAATCTGTATGCCACAAAATTGGAAAATGTTATAGAAATGGACACTTTTTTAGATAAGTACCATATACCAAAGTTAAACCAGGACCAGGTGAACAATCTAAATAGACCTGTTAGTCGCGAAGAATTAGAAGTTGTTTTAAAAAACCTCCCCACCAAAAAAAGCCCAGGTCCAGATGGCTTCAATGCAGAATTCTACCAGAACTTCCAAGAAGACCTAATACCTATACTCCTTAATGTATTTCACAATATCGAAACAGAGAAGTCATTGCCAAATTCCTTTTATGAAGCTGAAGTTACTCTGATACCAAAACCACACAAAGACACAACCAAGAAAGAGAACTACAGGCCAATCTCACTCATGAACATCGACGCAAAAATACTCAATAAAATACTGGCAAACCGAATCCAAGAACACATCAGAAAAATTATCCATTATGATCAAGTAGGCTTCATCCCAGAGATGCAGGGCTGGTTCAACATACGAAAATCTATCAATGTAATCCATCATATAAATAAACTGAAAGAAAAAAACCATATGATCATTTCATTAGATGCTGAAAAAGCATTTGACAAAATTCAACATCCCTTTATGATAAAGGTCTTAGAGAGATTAGGAATACAAGGGTCGTTCCTAACTATAATAAAAGCTATTTATAGCAAGCCGTCAGCTAACATCAAATTAAATGGAGAGAAACTCAAAGCTATTCCACTAAAATCAGGAACACGACAAGGTTGTCCACTCTCTCCATACCTCTTTAATATAGTGCTTGAAATTCTAGCAATAGCAATAAGACAACATAAGGGGATCAAAGGGATTCAAATCGGAAAGGAAGAAGTTAAACTTTCATTATTTGCAGACGATATGATAGTGTACATAAGCGACCCCAAAAACTCCAGCAAAGAACTCCTTCAGCTGATAAACACCTTTAGTAGCGTTGCAGGATACAAGATCAATTCCAAAAAATCAGTTGCCCTCCTATACACAAAGGATAAGGAAGCAGAGATGGAAATCAGAGAAGCATCACCCTTCACGATAGCCACAAATAGCATAAAATATCTTGGGGTAACCCTAACCAAGGAAGTAAAGGATCTATTTGACAAGAACTTTAAGTCAATGAAGAAAGAAATTGAGGAGGATACCAGAAAATGGAAGGATCTCCCTTGCTCTTGGATAGGGAGGATCAACATAGTAAAAATGGCAATTCTACCAAGGGCAATTTATAGATTCAATGCAATCCCCATTAAAATCCCATCAAAATTCTTCACAGATCTTGAAAGGACAATAATCAACTTTATATGGAGAAACAAAAAAACCCAGGATAGCCAAAACAATCTTATATAATAAAGGATCGTCTGGAGGCATTACCATCCCTGACCTCAAACTCTATTACAGAGCCTCAGTATTGAAAACAGTTTGGTATTGGCATAAAAACAGAGAAGTCGACCAATGGAACCGAGTAGAAGACCCTGATTTTAACCCACAAACTTATGAACACCTAATTTTTGATAAAGGAGCTAAAAGTATTCAATGGAAAAAAGAGAGCATCTTCAACAAATGGTGCTGGCAGAACTGGTTGTCAACGTGTAGAAGAATGAAAATAGATCCATATCTATCACCATGCACAAAACTCAAATCCAAATGGATTAAAGACCTCAATATTAGTCTGAACACACTGAACCTGATAGAAGAAAAAGTTGGAAGTACTCTACAACATATGGGTACAGGAGATCACTTCCTACGTTTATCCCCAGCAGCACAGACATTAAGGGCAACATTGAATAAATGGGACCTCCTGAAACTGAGTAGCTTCTGTAAAGCAAAGGACACTGTCACTAAGACAAAAAGGCAACCCACTGACTGGGAGAAGATCTTCACCAACCCTGCAACAGACAAAGGTCTGATCACCAAAATATATAAAGAACTCAAGAAACTAAACTTTAAAATGCTAATGAACCCAATAAAAAAATGGGGCACTGATCTGAACAGAGAATTCTCAACAGAAGAAATTCAAATGGCCAAAAGACACCTAAGGTCATGCTCAACCTCCTTAGCGATAAGGGAAATGCAAATTAAAACAACTTTGAGATACCATCTTACACCTGTCAGAATGGCTAAAATCAAGAACACCAATGATAGCCTTTGCTGGAGAGGTTGTGGAGAAAGAGGCACACTCATTCATTGCTGGTGGGAATGCAAACTGGTGCAACCACTTTGGAAATCAGTGTGGCGATTTCTCAGGAAATTTGGGATCAACCTACCCCAAGATCCAGTAATACCACTATTGGGAATATACCCAAGAGATGCCACATCAAATGACAAAAGTATCTGTTCAACTATGTTCATAGCAGCATTGTTTGTAATAGCCAAAACCTGGAAACAACCTAGATGCCCTTCAATGGAGGAATGGATGAAGAAAGTGTGGAATATATACATATTAGAGTACTACTCAGCAGTAAAAAACAATGACTTCTCGAATTTTGCGTGCAAATGGATGGAAATAGAAAACACTATCCTGAGTGAGGTATCCCAGACTCCAAAAGAGGAACATGGGATGTACTCACTCATAATCGGTTTCTAGCCATAAAATAAAAGACATTAAGCATATAATGTGTGATCCTATAGAAGCTAAATAAGAAAGTGAACCCAAAGAAAATCATATAGTCATCCGCATGGAGAGGGGGAAGTAGACAAGATCCCAGGGCAAAAACTGGGAACTTGCGGGTGAGGTGGCATGGGGCAAAGGGGAAATGGGATGAGAAATATGAGAAGGGGAGGATGGGAGGAGCTCGGAGGATTGGGATGGTTGGGATATAGGAAGGATGGATACGGGAGCAGCGAAGTATATATCCTATCTAAGGGAGCCATCTTAGGGTTGGCAAGAGACTTGACTCTTGAGGGGTTCGCAGGTGTCCAGGAATATGTCCCCAGCTGGTACCTTGGGCAACTAAGGAGAGGGAACCTGAAATGACCCTATCCTATACTGATGAATATCTTGCATATCACCTTAGAACCTTCATCTGGCGATGGATCGAGGTAGAGACAGAGTCTCAATTTGGAGCAACGGTCTGAGCTCTTAAGATCCAAATGAGGAGCAGAAGGAGGGAGAACATGAGCAAAAAATCAGGACCACGAGGGATGCACCCACCCACTGTGACAGTGGAACTGATTTATTGGGAGCCCACCAAGGCCAGCTGGTCTGGGACTGAATAAGCATGGGTTGATTCCGGACTCTCTGAGCATGGCGGTCAATGAAGACTGATGAGAAGCCAAGGACAATGGCACTAGGTTTCGATCCTAATACATGAACTGGCTTTGTGGGAGCTTAGCCTGTTTGGACGCTCACCTTTCTGGACGTAGATAGAAGGACCTTGGTCTTCCCGCAGGGCAGGGAATTTGGACTGCTCTTCAGTATCGAGAGGGAGGGGGAATGGAGTGGGGGGAGGAGAAGAGGAGTGGGGATAGGGGGAGGGAAGTGGGGGGAGGGCAATATTTGGGAGGAGGGGAGGGAAATTGGAAATGGGGAGCATGTGGAAATTTTAATTAAAAAAGAATAAAAATAAATAAAAAAAAATGGTATTCATGTCACAGAATGACAAATACTTGGAAACAGCCTGACTATCAAGTTAGGGATGAATCTTAATTAAACAAGAGTATGACGATAATCGTTAGAATACATATTTTCAATTTTTATTCAAACTGAAATCTATTCAATTCAGTAAGGAAGCAATGTATAATGTCACTGAGATCCAAGGTAATTGCTTATTAATAGCTGTGAAATTTTTCATTTAAGTTTGCTAATGTTTTACAAGGACTGTCCAACTTCTGTTTTCAAAATTCACTACATATTCAATATTTATTTAAAGTAGAATTGTGTGTCAGAGGACACAAGCACAATAGTCAGGCATCAGCCAGAGACATAGCATTGGAAGGACCAAACTATGTAACAATAAACACATACACACAGAAACGTGATCGACATACTTAGAGATAGCATGGAGTAGATATTAGTAAAGAGCAAGCTTGACTTTGCTTGTCCAGGAAATTAAACATAATCAAGAGCAAATGGGTAAAGCAAATGTAGTAACTACAAGTAGATAAAATATCAGAAGGTCAGACCACCTCCACAAGGATGGGAAACTCTGGCTCTGCTGTCTTTAACCTGCTACTCTTCATTGTGCTTCATTGTTTCAAAGACTGCTAAGTTGCTTTGCAGATCTGCGAGAAGGTACATGGCTAATCAACCTTGCTCATCAATATTAAAAATACCATTCTGACTTGTACAATTCTTAGAGTATCTAGATGGAAGGTATAGTTCTAAACTGAATTGTATTTTATAAGTGAGTATTGTGTTTCAAAAGATATATGTGAATTGCCTCACACTGTAATTGTAGAATTTTTTAAAGTAAAAAAGTCTCTTTTCATAAAAAAAAAAAAAAGAAATATCTCCCATGCTCATGGATCAGTAGGATTAGCACAGTAAAAATACACATCATACCAAAAGTATCCTACAGATTAAAAGCAATCCTCATCAAAATTCAACTCAATTCTTCATAGATCTTGAAAGAACAATTTTCAGCTTCATATAGAAACACAAATAAAAAGTGAGAATACCTAACACTATCCTGAATAATAAAAGAATTACTTGAGGTATAACCATCCCCTATTTTAATTTTTACTACAAAGCTATAGCAATAAAAACAGCATGATATCGACACAAAACAGACACATTGATCAATGGAATCAAATTGCGGACCCAGACACAAATCCACACACTTCCAGACACATGATTTTTGACAAAGAGGCCAGACATATACACTGGAAGAAAGAGAGCATCATCTAGAAATGGTGCTGGTCAAACTGGATGGTTTCATATAGAATATTCCAAATAGAGTCATATTTAAAACCTTGCACAAATCATCTCAAAGTGGACACACCTTTAATTCAAGAACTTGGGAGACAGTGGCAGATGGATCTCTTTGAGTTCAAGGCCACCCTGGGCTACAGGAGATAGAATTAGTCTAAAAGAGAAACAGAGCTCAAACCTTTAATCCCAGCACTTGGGACCACACAGCATTAATCCCAGCACTAGGGAGGTGGAGACAGGAGTGATATGGCTGGGCAGAAAGAAGAATATAAGATGGGAGAAGGTAGGAGCTCAGAGCATTCAGTCTGAGGATTCGTGGATACAGGACCCTGTCTACTTTGGTCTGAGGATTCTGTAGAGGTAAAAGGTCTCCTGTGACTGGCTCCTTTACTTCTCTGATTTTCCACATTTACCCCCGTATCTAATTCTGGGTTTTTCTTATGAAGGCCAATTAGAATTCATGCTATATCTGCTGTCCAACTTTTGGGGTTTGAATTCACAAAAATGCTGCTTGCTTGTGGCTTTGCAGCCATCAGCAGGGGCTGGAGCTACACACAGCTGGAATCACCAACCAATGGCTAGGTTTTCCTTTTACTCAAGGCCTCTGAGTGGGCCTGACCTTTTCTGTTACAGCCTTTCTGTAGCGAACTCCACAGGCATTTGGGCTCCAAATGCCGCATGAGTTATCTGCTTTTTCATGTTTACCGGTGCAGATAGCTTCTTTTG
This sequence comes from Chionomys nivalis, assembly GCF_950005125.1. Lineage (NCBI taxonomy): Eukaryota > Metazoa > Chordata > Mammalia > Rodentia > Cricetidae > Chionomys > Chionomys nivalis. The sequence continues at coordinate 32,943,886 of NC_080112.1, forward strand.
GCTTCTTTTCTTGCAGTAGGTTGTGGGCTTTCCCTGGACCTACTTCATAGATTGCTGCCTTGAAACTGGTTCAAGCTTCTACTATTCTATGTAGCAGCAGTCAACCTCACATCTGCATCGTCATTGTTGGCAGATTTGGTGAGACAATTGGGAATTCTAAAAGGAAGGAATTAGTTAAAAGGGAGATTTTTTTTTTCACATTAAAAAATGGAAAACACTATTCTGATGAAGAGAGTTAGGTCTGTGTATGATTAAGCAATGCATGATTTAAAATGGTAACAATTAAATCAATTAAATGAAGGGATAATCAGTTTAACTGGGATTGGTATAATGTTAATTATCGTCTTGATAATTCTTTGTTTATCTCCAAAAAAGTTGGTTTATTTGAGTGCCAAAATACAAGACTTAGAAAAACTTATTAAAACAGATCATAGGGATATTGAAGGAGATATTTAAAGGAGAACCAATTTCAGCATTGCATTGTAAGGTTAGAGAGGAACAGCCTAAGGTTTTCAAACAACCAACCTTAATACGTCCTGTCATTTTACAAAAATTGCCAAATGACAGATATCCTCAAGGCTGTTTTAGTACTCACTGGAATCCCGTGGAAATGTTAGATTTAAAGAGATTCAAGGAAGTGGTATGCATTCACTTTTTGTGAATCAGATATTAAACTTGTGGTTAATTTGTAATAGAATTATCCCTAAATACTAGACAGACTTGGTTACAATAGCCTTAGAGCCTGGTCTTCTATTACAATGGAGGACATGGTGGAAAGATGAGGCTATAACCATTGAACAATGAAGTAGGGCTAGAGGTATAGAAATTTTCTAAGACCAACTTTTTGGAGAAGCAGATTATGCTAATGTACAAAAGCAATCTCTATATGATAAACACACACTGGATTTATGCCATGAAGCAGCTTTCAATGTTTGAGATAGAATTGAGGAAGTAGGAAAGAAAATTGAGTCATTTACTAAAGCCATACAGGGCCCAAAAGAAACCTTCACTGATTTCTTACAAAAATTGACTTCAGCAGTAAATATAATGAAACTAAATTCAGAATCTAGACAAATAGTGATTGAATCTCTGGTTTTAAAATGCTAGTTCACAACACAAAAGGGTAAGTAGTCCATTAAATGTAAAATCTGAAACCTTGGAGGAATAGATCTGAGATACAACCAGTATTGAATCTCATGACCATGATCATGCTTGGATGTAAGAGATGATTTCCAGAGGTTTGAAGAAAAATCAAAATGTCAAGTATTTCAATTGTAAACAAAATAACCTAAAAAGGGATTGTAAACAGGGAATTCCTCAAAACAATGCGTTTTTTTTTTTTCTCAACACAATCAAACAGAACACCCCTCCCTGCTGGATTATGCAGAAAGTGTGGCAAAGGCAGGCATTGGACTAATAAATGTATATCAACAAGGGACAGTCAAGATAATCTTTTTCTGTAGGAAAATGTAGGAATATGGCTTTCTCCTTCTCTAAACCCAAGAATGCTTATTAAGGTAAAATCCAAAATCTCTGTCTCATGTCAGAAGTGCCTCCTGATATGCCAGAGAGTAAAATCCAAAATTTAGGGACTATTTTTTGCCACTAATTTCATAATCCTTTGGTTTCACTTTGATTATTTAAAAGCTTTTTAAGGTATAAATATTATATCAAAATTTAAAAGACTAATATATATATTTCAAACTTTATTTATGATATTAATGGTTAGATAGAGTACTAACTAATACTAGAAAAAAGTTTTCATTTAGTTTTCTGTACATGGTTTCGGGTTTGAGTCTCTATCAGGTAATGAGGAGTAAAGTTTTTTTGTTGTTGTTGTTTGATTTTTTTCTCTTGATTTTTCAAGACAAGTTTCTCTGTAGCTTTGGAGCCTGTCCTGGAACTAACTCTTATAGATCAGGCTGGCCTCAAACTAACAGGGATCCATCTGCCTCTGCCTCCCTAGTTCTGGGATTACAGGTGTGAGCTGGAATTTTGTACTCTAGATGTGTATAACAAATATTGATCCTCTAACCTCTTCAAGATCTGCTGTATTTGACAGTCAACACATTTAACTTTTCTGCAATGAATCATGACCACACCTGACAGTGACCTTTGAAGTGTCCAAAAGGAAGATTGTGTCCCACAATGACAATTCCATCAGGACTATGGTAACTCCACTGAGTTGAAAAATACCACCTGAACATTGGCTTTGGACTATAAACTGTTCAGGACCATTTTGAGATAGCTATTTGAAATGATCCAGCCTCACAGACTACTCTAGTCAGGATTTGAGACAAGTCCTGAACTTTCCTGTTAATCAGAGACTGGATAACAAATGATACAGTTACCTTTCCCCAGAATAGATACTTGACAACCCTAAAGATGTCACCAACCACAGACAGCAGGAAATCAATTTAAGAACATGATACCCACCTTCCCAAAGGTGGGATGCATGGATTTTAGGCATTCAATGAGTTGAGGATATTTGTCATCATTTAGGGTGGTTAGTAACAAATTGTTATTGGTAATGGTCAGGAAAAAAATTATAAAGGAGATTAGATTCAGAGTTCTTGTTTTGAAAAGAAAAAAGATACAACCAGGATAAAGGGGTAAATTATGGAATCTACTCTGAAAATAAAAAGATGTAGAAATGATAGGACAAAATGGTAGATTATTGGATCTACTCTGAAAAGAAAAAAGCAAGAATATAGAAATAGGATAAATAGATTATTGACTCTACTTTAAAAAAAAGCAAGTACTAATTTTAAATGTTTTACATTAATATGGATTTTTATATAATGATGTTATTTTAAGATTATTTTGTTAGAATATAATGTAAATATGGTTCTAATCTTGTTGAAGGTATTGTAACCATACAATTTATTTATCAATGTAATTCTAGTCCTTGAAAGTTATTATTACTAACTAATTAGGATATAAAGAAATGCAAGTTAGTAGTTAGCCATTAGAATAAAACTTGTAGTCACATTAGTTATATTTTCAAAGTCAAATAGAGATATAGTTTAGATTGGCTGATTATTTTCAAACACTATTTATTTATTTATTTATTTATTTATTTATTTATTAAAGATTTCTGCTTCCTCCCCGCCACCACCTCCCATTTCCCTCTCCCTCCACCAATCAACTCCCCCTCCCTCTGCAGCCCAAAGAGCAGTCAGGGTTCCCTGCCCTGTGGGAAGTCCAAGGACCTCCCACCTCCTTCCATATCTAGTAAGTTGAGCATCTAAACAGCCTAGGCTTCCACAAAGCCAGTATGTGCAGTAGGATCAAAACCCAGTGCCATTGTTCTTGACTTCTCAGCAGCCCTCATTGTCCACTATGTTCAGCAAGTCCGGTTTTATCTCATGCTTTTTCAGATCCAGTCCTGCTGGCCTTGGTGAGTTCCCGATAGAACATCCCTATTGAATCAGTATGTGGGTGCACCCCTCGTGGTCCTGAGTTCCTTGCTCACGCTCTCTCTCCTTCTGCTCCTCATTTGGACCTTGGGATTTCAGTCCGGTGCTCCAATGTGGGTCTCTGTCTCTGTCTCCTTTCATCGCCTGATGAAGGTTAATATCCAGGATGATAACTATATGTTTTTCTTTGGGTTCACCTTCTTTTTAGCTTCTCTAGGATCACGAATTATAGGCTCAATGTCCTTTATTTATGACTAGAAACCAATTATGAGTGAGAACAACCCATGTTCCTCTTTTCGGGTCTGGCTTACCTCACTCAGGATAGGGTTTTCTATTTCTGTCCATTTGCATGCAAAATTCAAGTAGTCATTGTTTTTACTGCTGAGTAGAACTCTAATATGTATATATTCCATACTTTCTTCATCCATTCTTCCATTGAAGGACATCTAGGTTGTTTCCAGGTTCTGGCTATTACAAACAATGCTGCTATGAACATAGTTAAGCATATACTTTTGTTGTATGATAGGGCATCTCTTGAGTATATTCCCAAGAGTGGTATTGCCGGGTCCAGGGGTAGGTTGATCCCGAATTTCCTGAGAAACCACCACACTGCTTTCCATAGTGGTTGCACAAGTTTGCATTCCCACCAACAATGGATGAGTGTACCCCTTATGCCACAACCTCTCCAACAAAGGCTATCATTGGTGTTTTTGATTTTAGCTATTCTGACAGGTGTAAGATGGTATCTTAAAGTTGTCTTGATTGGCATTTCCCTGATCGCTAAAGAAGTTGAACATGACCTTAAGAGTCTTTTGGCCATTTGAACTTCTTCTGTTGAGAATTCTCTGTTCATCTCAGTGCCCCATTTTATAATTGGGTTGATTAGCGTTTTACGGCCTAGTTTCTTGAGTTCTTTATATATTTTGGAGATCAGACCTTTGTCAGTTGCAGGGTTGGTGAAGATCTTCTCCCAGTCAGTGGGTTGCCTTTTTGTCTTAGTGACAGTGTCCTTTGATGTACAAAAGCTTCTCAGTTTCAGGAGGTCCTATTTATTTAATGTTGCCCTTAATGTCTGTGCTGCTGGGGTTATACGTAGGAAGTGGTCTCTTGTGCCCATATGTTGTAGAGTACTTCCCACTTTCTCTTCTATCAGGTTCAGTGTGTTCAGACTGACATTGAGGTCTTTAATCCATTTGGACTTGAGTTTTGTGCATGGTGATAGATATGGATCTATTTTCATTCTTCTACAGATTGACATTCAGGTATGCCAGCCCAATTTGTTGAAGATGGTCTCTTTTTTCCATTGTATACTTTTAGCTCCTTTATCGAAAACCAGGTGTTCATAGGTTTGTAGGTTAATGTCCAGGTCTTCTATTCGATTCCATTGGTCAACTTCTCTGTTTTTATGCCAATACCAAGCTGTTTTCAATACTGTAGCTCTGTATTAGAGTTTGAAGTCAGGGATGGTAATGCCTCCAGGTGATCCTTTATTGTATAAGATTTTTTTGGCTATCCTGGGTTTTTTGTTTTTCCATATAAAGTTGATTATTGTCTTCTCCATGTCTGTGAAGAATTTTGATGGGGATTGCATTGAATCTATAGATTGTTTTTGGTAGAATTGCCATTTTTACTATGTTGATTCTCCCAATCCAAGAGCAAGGGAGATCCTTCTATTTTGGTGTCCTCTTCAATTTTTTTCTTCAAAGACTTAAAGTTCTTGTCAAATAGATCTTTCACTTCCTTGGTCAGAGTTACCCCAAGATATTTTATGCTATTTGTGATGCTTCTCTGATTTCCCTCTCTGCTTCCTTATCCTTACTGTATAGGAAGGTAACTGATTTTTTTGGAGTTGATCTTGTATCCTGCCACATTACTAAAGGTGTTTATCAGCTGTAGAGATATACAGTATACAGCATTTAAGATGTTTTAATAACATAAGTTGTTTCTTTTTTTCAGAGGAGATGATGGGCATGGAAAAAAGTCCACATAGAGTTTACTTTGTTTGTGACAAAAGTAAGCCACTGGGCAACAAAGTGTCCTTGCCTCAAATGTTGACAGTATGCTGTCCAAATTGAACAAGCAGGACACAAAAGAGAGTGACTGCCAACCATTGCCAAGACAAGGTGGGAAGTCCTTCAAAAAATCCTGCTTCATAGAAAAGTTTGTCAAATATTCTAGGCCTGTAAGTTAAATATGGATGCCCCAACATTGCACAGCTATCTTGAGTGACTGTCCAGGTAGCCAACTGTTTTTGTTATTTATCATATTTTTGGAAGTAGCTTGCTTGTACTTCCTGTTTACTCAGGTAGTATTATTTTCTTCTTGGTTCTCTGATGGTGTTGGACACTTTATAGTTACTGTTAAGTTGGGAGCATAGACCCCAGCCCCTTGCATCTATCCCAGCCTCCAAGCCTGAGAGTTTGTATTGATCTGGACTCCAAATCCCAGTCAGGCCTAGTCCTGACCCCTCCCAGGAGTATTTAAATGAACTCCCAAAAGAGGAACCTATCGTCTCTTTTTCTTCCTCCTTGTGGTTGCATTTGTGGCCTAGGGCTAGTTGAGAGCTCAGAACTCCCATTAAACCTGGATATTTTTAATTTGGCTTGTTTTGATTTCACTTGATTGGGATTTTGCTTTGGCAGAGAGCTTGCATTAGGAAATATTCCTAACATCTTAGAGGTCTCACCGAGATGAAGCCAGCCTCTGCAGCATCCTATATGTGTCCTCTTAGAAGACAAAGACCTACGTTTCCAGGCTTTTTCCGGGTTGCAAAGCGCCCACAGAAAAGCAAAAAAAAGGCTTTTCTCGGGGAATTGATCAGCTTATCTGTCAAGCCAGTTAAGATGTTCTTCCCCTCAGAGAAAAAAGTCTTTTGGCCTCTCACACTCAACAGCTAATGGCAAATATTGCCATCTAAGCCTGATGTTCTCCAAGAACCAGGAGAGGACTACTTCATGTTCTGGTTTTGGGGGAGCCTAGACAGTTTGGATGATCACCTTCCTAGACCTGGATGGAGGGGGGAGGACCTTGGACTTTCCACAGGGCAAGGAACCCTGACTGCTCCTGGGACTGGAGAGGGAGGAGAAGAGGTGTGGGGGGAGGGGGAGAGGGGCAGGAGGAGGGGGAGGGAAATGGGAGGCGGGGAGGAGGCAGAAATTTTTTTTTTTTTTTTAAAAAAAATTCTCTAGTGACAGGCTCCTTTACTCCTCTGATCTTTCAGCATTTACCCTAATATCTGATTCTTAATTTTTATCATTAAAACCAATTAGAATTTGCATGGCATCACACAGCCATTTAAGAAAGTGGCCACATTCAGAGTGAGAAAATATTTTTAGCCAATGACAGTTTTGTTAAATAGCTAATATCCAAAATATATTAATTTAAGAAACTAAATATCAAGAAAGAAAATAACCCAATTAAAAATGGTGTTCAGATCTCTACAGAATTCTCAATAAAGGAATTTTGAATGTCTGAGAAACACTTAAAGAAATGTTTAACATCTTTAGCCATCAGGGAAATGCAAATCAACTACTTTGATATTTTGTCTTATACCTGTCAGAATGCCTAATATCAACAAAACAAGTGACAGCTCATGCTGGCTTTGGTGTGGAGTAAGAACACTCATCCGTGCACACTTGTATATCCACTATGGGAATCAGTGTGGAGTTTCCTCTGGGAGATGGGAATTTATCTAACTCAAGATCTTGCTATCCCACTGTTTTGGCATATAAAGGATCCTTCAAGCTCCTAAAAATATGCTTGCTTGACCATATTTATGCAATACCACAGACTGTTCTCCACAAATTATCAATAAGGCCCCAATGCTAAAAACAACACTAATACAATTATCTGAACATGGAAAAGTCAAGCTAGTGCCTGCTATATAGAAGGATCTGTAACCTTCACCACTGTATGTTAGTGTCCTTGTTTCAGGAAGGTACTCTGTATGCTACTAAAGGAGAAATGCAATCCAACAACAAGCCTGTGATCTACAATGGCATCCTGCCTACAAGATATGGTAGTGCAATGGTAGCATAAAGTTTGTGGGAATACCTATCTATCTATCATCTATCTATCTATCTATCTATCTATCTATCTATCTATCTATCTATCTATCTATCTTTCTCTCCTTCTTTATGAATATATATATATATATATATATATTCAGCATTAAATGCCATCTTAAAATGAAACTTAAGATGTGTATTGTGGAGTCCAATTAAGGACGGTTATCCAAAAAAAGCATAGGAAAGAAAGTTAACTTTTATCATACAAATATGATTAAGTGCTTTACTCATTTATTAGACTCTCTGGATTTTGTTATCTTTTTTTTCTGGAATAGACAAGGAAATACCTCCAGAGCTGGAGAGTTCCCATCGAGTAACCTCTATTTTCAGAGCATCTGCTTGACTGCAGTTTTCCAGAACAGTGTGCCCAAAATAATCCTCATGCTAAGGATAAACATTTTGATGCAGCTTATTCTGGTCTCACAAGTCATGTTTTGAGGTAACAAATTTTTGTCTCTTATTGGAGAAGACATTACTTTTTATGCATAGACATATATTCTGAAATACATAGGTATTAGGCATGACCATACTTAATAACACTAATAATTAACAGGCTGAGTTTAGAGGTTTCAGGTCAATCTTTACTACCTAGTGAGACCCTGACTTAAAACAACAATGACAAGACAAACAACTAAAACAGACATTTTAGAAAGTAGAGAAGGATGGTGAGTTAAGGACTACTCCCTTTGTGTCCTTTTGTTATACGACTAGTATATTGATTTCCAATTTTAAAGTATATGAATGTAGGCATCTATGAGAAGTGAATATACTGCTATATGAATGAATATTCATGATATGAACACAGTCATGTCAAGAATGGAAATGCCTTAGGCCCATGAAAATGGCAAGCCTTTCCCTAGTCTGATGACAGATGTTGACAATCAGTTGACCTTTAGTGAAAACCACTACATGCAGAAAGCATCAATTATGGTTTCTTCCTCCATAATGACTGTATCCTGAGACTGTTCCCTTTAAAAACATTTCTACTGAGAGTACCTAACCAGTGTCCTAGTTTTGCCATCTATACATAATAAGTGAGCTTCCTCCTTCAGGTTTAGATAAAATAAATGTAGCATTTCCAAACTGCTCATGTGTCACCACCAGAATTCATGGCATACCAAACCCCAGGTATTTGGTCTGTATATCTGTCATTTCTCCATTCCTGATTGCCCCAGTCAGTCAATCTCAAAGCTGTGTAGGTCATGTAAGATATCAAAATTATTTTTACAATTATTAATGGTGGGAACAGCATGCACTTTCCACTGGGTATGTGTGAAGGTTCAAGAACATTTTATGGTAGGAAGCCAGTTCTTTTCTTCCATCATGTGCATGCAAAGGTTTAAAATCAGGTTTCCAGACTTGGTAGACATACCATTTTGCCAGTCTTAAAATCACTTTAGACTATAAGATGTGGAATCTAGATTGAATAATCTTTAATATTACTCCTTAGATAATTTTAACTGTATTGCAGTTCAGATATAATTATTCTCTCAATCAGTGGTGAAGGAATTCCTACAGCCAGAAGCCTCTAAGTTACCTGCCCGCTTGGGTGTGACCTATTATACTATGAATACCAATGTAAATCTGGCCTCTCTTCTGTGGTGTGGGAAAATTGTCTGCATTCTGTCAATCATATTTTAAATAAATGCTGATTGGCCAGGCAGGAAATATAGGCGGAAATATAGTGTCAACCAGACAGGAAGTAGAGGTGGAGCAATGAGAGCAGGAGTATTCTAGATAAAAGGAAGCCCATTCCCCCAGTCTTGCCCAGATAATGGAAGAAGCAAGATATAATCTACCCAGCTGAGAAAGGTACCGAGCCGTGTGGCTAACATAGATAAGAAAAATGGGTTAATATAAGCTACAAGAGTTAACAAGAAGCCTGAGCTAATGGGCCAATCAGTTTTATAACTTATGGAGATCTCTGTGTGATTTTCTTTGGGGTTTGTCAGCTGTGGGGTAGTGGGTGGGACAGAAACCCCAACAAACAGGCCTTCCATGTTACACTTCTGGCTGTGGAATTCAGTTGCTGTTCTTTGTTCAAGTGGAGAACTGTGATCTGTGAGTCTACCCTTAAATAAATAACCCTTTATTATACTCAATTCTGAGCTAGTATGGGATCTCTTTTTAGCATCCATCTTCTTCTGGAACCCATATGGATCTGAACACCACACCTACCGAGTGTACAGGCTTAAAAAGCCTAACTTGGTTAGCTGAAATGTTGCACTTTTTTAAAGTGTGCTAGACAGAACTCCAAATAGGAGCCTCAGAAAAACCCTACTGAATACTCAGAGAATATTTGCAATTATACCAGAGAGTAATCTTAAATCGTAGCCATCATTTTACTTTCCCATAGAATGATCATTACCCCCATAATAGCTGGAAGTAATTTTAGATGACAATGTCGCTCTCCCTACAAAGTTTGTTCTCAGGGTTAGGGACATCATTTAGGGAATGACTATAACTATTATAGGGTTGGGGATTGGGGAGAAATTATATAAGCTCAGGGATCTCTTTTAAAAAAAAAGGAAATTAGATGGGATAAATAAATTAGTGTGAGTTTACTCACACTAACAATATAGTGAGTAATAGAGTGAATACTTGTGAGCTACTGTTTAAAGACAATTTACATTGATATAGATTCTTGAATATTGACACAAACTAAATTATATTGGATATGTTCCTATTTTTATCTATAATATTTGTATACCTAGGCAAAGTTATTTTGTCATATGGTATGCATGCATGCTTCTACCTCTGTTTAAGACATTTTATATATTGATACAATATTAGGCTGTATTTATCATATTGCAATATACATATCTCCCTCTGATCAAGATACTTATTGCTTACATTTTGAGGTCATTGTCTTTTGTGGGAGCTGCGGGCTGCGTTCCTGCCACCCAGCTCCCGGTCGCCTGGCTAGCTTATGCCCCAAAATAACAACACACTTTTGTTGTTATTTTCTTTTAAACACTGCCTGGCCATTATATCTAGCCTCTTCTAGGTTAATTCTCACGTATTAATTTAGCCCATTTCTAATAATCTGCGTAGCACCACTAGGTGCGCTTACCGGGAAAGATTCAGCATGTCTGACCTGGCGGTTGGCTGCATCGGGTCTGACTCTGAGAGGAGCTGCCCTGCATCTGAGCTCACTTCCTCTTCCTCTCAGCATTCTGTTCTGTTTACTCCACCCACCTATGTTCTAACCTATGAGGCCAAGCAGTTTTTTTATTAATTAACCAATAACCTTCCTCCATCATTTCCCCTTTTCTATTTAAACAAAAAGGAAAGGCATTCACTTTAACATAGCAAAATTACATATAACAAAACAGTTATAAAGCAAGAATTACAGTTACAATATTTACATCTACTTTATCTTTTATAATAACTAAGGAAAACAACTATAACTATCTATCTATTCTTCAACTCCATCAAAGACTCCAGAAGGATATAATATTACCTAAGTAAATGAGAAGTAAGCAACTTACAAAACTCTAGAAATCACAGAGACATCTCGCTGCCTGGACAGTCACCCAAAGTTCCTCTGTACCGTTGGGGCTTCTATCTTCAGCCTAGGGCCCATAGTATCCAGCAGACATTTCCATGAAGCAGGAAATTTCAAAGGCAGTCACTATCTGCTGTGTCCTGCAGAATGTCTCACAGACTCTTTCATGAATCAGGAAACCTGAAAGATCATCTCACCTTTAGGCAAGTTCAGCAGTTCTCTCTCTGAGGGTTCTCTGTGTCCAGTTAATGCAATAGTCCAGGCAAGAGCAGTTTCTTGCCCAAATGACTATCAAACTCCATAAGGAGCCTCTTTGGTGCCCATCATCCTCTTGAAGTAGATTGGTGCTGCCAGGAGCAGACGTGTCTCATTGTCATGAAAAACCCTAAGTTATTAAAACATTAAATGTCATATTCTGTAGTCTCCAAAAGATATGAAGAATACCTATCTGAAATATATCTATGCACATCTAGAAAATCTAACTAACATAACTTGACTATTATCAATGATTATCCATTAACAAACTATATACGTTACATTTTTAAATGAACTACACAATCAGAATACCTTAATCAAGATCAGAAATATATGCATACATATATATACATATTACAAAATTGACCTTAAATTTATATCAACAAAGCAAAACTTATACCAATGTAAATTATCCATATCTATATCATATCCCCCTTTAAATGTAAAAGAACGTTTATAAACAATATTTGGGAACATGGGCACAGTTTTTTCTCTCCAAACTGCTTCCTGCTGAATGGGGATGTTGTTATTTAGGTCTTTTATGGAGTAACCTATGTGCTAGGTTCCTCTCAGTTGGCAGTTGAGTGAAGAAATTTTTTGAAGGTGTTCATAGCAACCTTTCAGGAGGGCGTGGTCTATCATACCATATTAGGATAGAAACAATCTACAGGGTTTCAACCTCTGTGAAAACAAAAGAAGAAACTCCTTTCCAAAGCATCATCTCCTTAGATCCAAATTTTAAAGTCAAGGTATTTTCAAAATATCTATGTTGGTTTAGTTCAGTGGCATTTATAAAGAAATATCTTTTAGCAGCTGTTGCTCTTTTCTCAGCATTCAAACAATTCAAAGAGAGCATAATAGCATACCGTATCAAGATTATCTGCATATTTTCCATCTTTGTGCGGCTTTATTTTAACCTCTATTTCATTTATTTTTACTTTTATTTTATATTCTCTGTATATCTTTGTCCTGGAATAACTCTGGAGACCAGACTAGCCTTGAACTCTCAGAGATCCTTCTGTCTCTACCTCCCAGGCATTGGGATTAAAAGTATGTGCTACCACACCTCGAAGTCACAGAGGTCAATCTCCCTCTGCCTTCCAAGTGTTGGGATTAAAGGTGTGTACTACCACACCCAACTATTCTTTTTCTTCCTTTTTTTTTGTTTTTTACTTTAAGAACTTTAACTTTTAGCCTGCATATATTTTTAACATACTGTAAACCCTTTAGATTTTTTCTTCAACTTTGAATCTTTTTTTTTACTGTATATGTCTCTTTTGTGACCACATGAGTCTATAATTTACCAAGCAATATCAGTAGGACTAAAACCGTGACTTTGGCAACTGGATCCAGCCCATTCTTTAGCTTTCAGTCTCATGGTGGAGGTACCGGCTGTAGCCATGTTTGTTGCCACAAATCTATGGCATTTCAAGGTCCCTGCCAGCAAACAAGCTGCAACAGTATGTCCACAGACAACACTCAAGTCCTCTCTCTGTAGTTGGCCCTCCTGCCTCAAACAGTCAGAGTTTGTCCTGGCAGGACAGCCCAGAAAGCCAGCATTGTTAAACGGCATAGCTTTTTTCTTGCTACAGCTGAAAACCGAAAAGCATGCATTCAGCTTTTATCAATACCATTTAAGTGTTTCATGGCAGGACCTCTTAAGAGCTGTAGGGTTTTGCAGCTAAAGCTGAGTCAGGAAGTCTTTCTTAGATGAGAGTGTTTGCTTGCCTCTAGCAAGCAGAGCAGACCTGAGAAATTGTTGCTACCAAGAAAACATGCACAACACTGTCATTTTGTTCTAGAATTATTTCCCAAGCTTTTTCAGGCTTTCTGTGGATTGTTATCCACATGTTGGGGGCCATTCTGTTGTGGGAATTGCAGGCTGCGTTCCTGCCACCCAGATCCCAGTTGCCTGGCTAGCTTATGCCCCAAAATAACAACACACAAACTGTATTCTTTTAAACACTGCCTGGCCCATTATATCTAGCCTCTTCTAGGCTAATTCTCACGTATTAATTTAGCCCATTTCTAATAATCTGCATAGCACCACTAGGTGTGCTTACCGGGAAAGATTCAACATGTCTGACCTGGCGGCTGGCTGCATCGCGTCTGGCTCTGAGAGGGGCTGCCCTGCATCTGAGCTCACTTCCTCTTCATCCCAGCATTCTGTTCTGTTTACTCCACCTACCTATGTTCTAACCTATGAGGCCAAGCAGTGTTTTTATTAATTAACCAATGACCTTCCTCCATCAATTGTCCTCATTTGTTGCACAGTTGTTTAAAGATTATTTAATATTCTAATATGAAGTCTTAGTCTTTAAGTTATATAGCTATTAAGAATTATAGGTCAGTAGTCATCCGTGTTTGTCATACTTAGTTAGATTAATAAGGCTTTAAAGATACATAGAGACTGTATTCTACATAGATAGGTAATCTTCAACAACTTCAAAGAACTGTAGAATATGGCATGCAAACAACTTAGGGTTCTGTTAACTTCAGACACAATTGTTCCTGGCACCACCAATCTATTCCTGGGAGAATGTTGAGCACCAAAGACACTACACTTGGAGCTTGTTTTCTTCTTGGAAAAACTGGCCTTTGAACAAGGAACTGTCCATGCATCCACAACTGACAAAATGCACGATGTCTGGACAGGACAAGCAGGGTACAAGAAAAACGACTGTCAGATCTTGCCAATGCAAGGTAAGATGGTTTTGAAAATTTTCCTGCCTCTGAAAATGGTCTGTCAGTTATTCTAGGCCTTAAGCAAAGGTGGTTGCTCCAACATTGCAAATGAGACTTTGGGCAATTGCCCAGATAGTCAGTTGTCTCTGTCATTTGTTACACATTTTGGAAGTTGCTTGATTGCACTTTTTGCTTATTCAAGTAATATTATTTCCCTTCTCTGATCTTTGATGGGGTTGAAGACTAGATAGTTGTAGTTACTTTCCTCTCATGACGTGGCCAAGTTTTTTATTATACAAGACTTAAACTAGTTAGGATAGGATAATTATTGAAACATTTATCACATGTTTCTTGTTTGATATTGTTTATACTGGTTGTAATTCTAATTTTATACCAGATATTGGTTTTTATTGTATATAATTTTGTATTAGGCTTAGAACTCTTTTATTTAAACAAAAGGGGGTTTTGCTATAGGAATTCCTACAGCCAATAGCCTTTAAGTTACCGGCCCACTTGGACCTGGCCTCTTATACTATAAATGCCAATGTAAAGCACACATCCAGCCTCTCTTTGGGTTGTTGGATTCTGTTGCTGTTCCCTGTTCAAGCAGAGGACTGTGATCTATGAGTCTATGCCTTGAAGTAGGACCTTCGGGCTGTGTTCATGCCGCCCCAGCTCCCGGTTGCATGGCTAGCTTATGCCCCAAAATAACAACACACAAATTCTATTCATTTAAACACTGCTTGGCCCATTTCTGTTCATGTGTGTAGCACCCCAAGGTGCGCTTACCAGGAAGATTCTAGCCTACGTCCATCCTGGGTCAGAGCTTCATCGCATCTGCTCTGGAGAGGAGAGCATGGCATCTGTTTCTCAGAGGAGCTGCCCTGCATCTGAGCTCACTTCCTCTTCCTCCCAGCATTCTATTCTGTCTACTCCACCCACCTAAGTGATGGCCTATCAAATGGGCCAAGGCAGTTTGTTTATTGACAAATGACCTTCCTCCATCATTTCCCCTTTTTCTGTTTAAACAAAAAAAAAGGAAGGCTTTAACTTTAACATAGCAAAATTACATATAACAAAGCAGTTATCAAGTAAAATTTACAATATTTACATCTATTTTATCTTTATCATAACTAAGGAAAACTATAACTATAACTATCTATCTATTCTTCAACTCCATCAAAGACTCCAGAAGAATACAATATTACCTAAGCAAACAAAAATTAAGCAATTTTCAAAACTCTAGAAATGACAGAGACATCTCGCGGCCTGTACAGTCACCCAAAGTTCCTCTGCACCGTTGGGGCATCAATCTTCAGCCTTCAGGCCCATAGTATCCAGAGACGTTTCCATGAAGCAGGAAATTTCAAAGGCAGTTCAGTCACTGTCTGCTGTGTCCTGCAGAGTGTCTCGCAGAGTCTTTCATAAATCAGGAACCCCGAAAGATCATCTCACCTTTAGGCAAGTTCAGAAGTCCTCTCTCTGAGGGTTCTTTGTGTCCAGTTTATGCAATAGTCCAGGCATGAGCAGTTTCATGCCCAAATGGCTATCAAACTTCTTAAGGAGCCTCTTCGGTGCCCATCATCCTCTTGAAGTAGATTGGTGCTGCCAGGAGCAGACGTGTCTCATTGTCATGAAAAACCCTAAATTATTAAAACATTAAATGCCATGTTCTGTAGTCTTTGAAAGATATGAAGAATGCCTAATTGAAATATATTTCTATATATCTAGAAAATCTAACTAACGTGACTACAAGCTTGACTATTATTTATGATTATCCATTAGCAACCTATATTTCCTAATTATACATTACATTTTTAAATGAACTACACAATCACAATACCTTAATCAAGATCAGAAATACATATACATATAACAAAATTGACCTTAAAATCTATACCAATGCAAATTATTCATATCTATATCATATCCCATTTAAATGTAAAAGAGCATTTATAAACAGTATTTGAGAATATGGGTGCAGTTTTTTCTCTCCAAACTGCTTCCTGCTGAATGAAGTATTCAGATCTTTCATGGTATAACCTGTGTGTCAGGGTCATCTCAGTCGGCAGTTGAATGAAGTAATTTTCTGAAGGTGTTCACAGCAACCTTTCAGGAGGGCGTGGTCTATCATACCATATTGGGATAGAAGAAGCAATCCACAGTGTCTCATCCTCTGTGAAAACAAAAGAAGAATCTCTTTTCCAAAGTATCATATCCTTAGATCCAAATTCTGAAGTCAAGGTATTTTGAAAATATCTATCTTGGATTAGTTCAGCAACATTTATAAACAAATACCTTTTAGCAGCTGTTGCTCTTTTCTCAGCATTCAAACAATTCAAAGAAAGCATAATAGCATACAGTATCAAAATTCTCTGTGTATTTTCCATCTTTGTGCAGCTTTATTTTAACTCTATTTTGTTTATTTTTACTTTTGTTTTATATTCTCTGTATATATTTGTCCTGTAATAACTCTGTAGACCAGACTGTCCTTGAACTCTCAGAGATCTGTCTGTCTGTGCCTCCCAGGCATTGGGATTAAAGGCGTGTGCTACCACACCTTGAAGTCACAGAGGTAAATCTCCCTCTGCCTCCCAAGTGTTGGGATTAAAGGTGTGTACTACCACACCCAACTACTTTCTTTCCTCCTTTTTTACTTTTAAGAACTAAATTTTTAGCCTGCATATATTTTTAACACACTGTAAATCATTTAAACATTTTCTTTGAATTTGAATCTTTCTTTTACTGTATATCTCTCTTTTTCTGACCACACGAGCCTTGAAATTACTGAGCAATATGGGTAGGACTAAAGCCGTGGCTTTGTCGGTTAGATCCAGCCCATTCCTTAGCTTTCCAGCCTCACGGCAGAGGTACCGGCTGTAGCCATGTTTATCACCACAACTCTGTGGCATTTCAAGGTCCTTGCCAGCAAACAAGCTACAACATTATATCCACAGACAACACTCAAGTCCTCTCTCTGTAGTTGGCCCTCCTGCCTCAAACAGAGTTTGCCCTGGCAAGACGTCCCAGAAAGCCAGCATTTTAAATAAAACAGCACAACTTTTTTCCTGCTACGGCTGAAAACAAACAATCATGCAGTCAGCTTTTCATCAACACCGTTCAAGTGTTCATGGCAGGACCTCTTAATGAGCTGCTGGTTTTGCAGCTAAAGCTGAGTCAGGAAGCCTCTCTTAGACGAGAGCGCTTGCTTGCCTCTAGCAAGCAGAGCAGACCCAAGAAATTGCTGCTACAAAGAAAACATGCTTTATTCTTTCCCAAGCTTTCTCAGGCTTTCTGTAGATTTAGTGCCCTATGTCTGGGCGCCAGATGAAGTGGGAGCTTTGGGCTGTGTTCATGCCGCCCCAGCTCCCGGTCGCATGGCTAGCTTATGCCCCAATATAACAACACACAAATTCTATTCATTTAAACACTGCTTGGCCCATTTCTGTTCATGTGTGTAGCACCCCAAGGTGCACTTACCGGGAAGATTCTAGCCTACGTCCATCCTGGGTCAGAGCTTCATCGCATCTGCTCTGGATAGGAGAGCATGGCGTCTGTCTCTCAGAGGAGCTGCCCTGCATCTGAGCTCACTTCCTCTTCCTCCCAGCATTCTATTCTGTCTACTCCACCCACCTAAGTGATGGCCTATCAAATGGGCCAAGGCAGTTTGTTTATTGACAAATGACCTTCCTCCATCAATGCCTAAATAAATAACCCTTTATTATACTTAATTCTGAGCTAGTGTGGGATTTCTTTTTAGCATCTGTTTTCAAACTAGAATAATAAAATTAAATTGAATATATTCTATTTTTTAGTATTGACAAATGCCAGGCATTTTTTATAACTGGCAGCTGATTATCATAATATCCTGAATGTTACTTAATATTTAAAAATTGGAGGCTGGATAGATGGCCTAGATATTAAGAACACTTGTTTTTGCAAAGAATCTGAGTTTGTTTCCAGCACACATATGACTGCTAACTCTAGTTTCTGGGGTTCCAATGCCATATTCTGAACTTCCAATGATACCTTTATGAGATATATGTATTAAACTATATTTAAATATTCAAATTAATCTTATCCCAGTTTCCAATCTAAGAATACCTACATGGTTTAATTTTTCAGTCTCTAACCCGAGTCATTTCTTAGTTTGCAAGGGACCAGCCTCAGAAGAGAAGTGAGTCTCATATCTGGAATGTCTGGAAGGTGAAGTGAGTACATGAACACAGGATTCTGATGCAAGCTGACAGGCTATCAGCTGCAGGGCAGCTTCTTCTTCTTCTTCTTCTTCTTCTTCTTCTTCTTCTTCTTCTTCTTCTTCTTCTTCTTCTTCTTCTTCTTCTTCTTCTCCTTCTCCTTCTCCTTCTCCTTCTCCTTCTCCTCCTCCTCCTCCTCCTCTTCCTCCTCCTCCTCCTGTTCTGTTTCTGTCTCTTTCTATCCCATTCTTTCTTTTTCTTTTCCTTTCTCTTTCTGTCTTTCTACCCAGAACTTCAAACCTCAGTCTTTTATTGTAAATTATATATAAGGAATATGACTATTTTTTCTTGTCACAGGTTAATCATTACATGGTCAAAGCAGTTCACAGGAAGTATAAAGATTCTTTGAAATCAGAATGTCATAATTCATTGTGATATTTTCCCATTCCCCAAACCCCATGCCAGCCACTATATTCTTAATTCTCAGCTGAGTTAATCATAAAACAACTTCCGAGGCTTTCATCACAGTAACTAATTACTTGCAGTTTGCAGAAATATATTTCAGTGGGTTTTATTCCATTGTTATACCTTTCCCATTGTTGTTCCACACAATTCCAATACATATTTTTATTTATAAAGCCTTTGGCAGTCAGCCCTAAAGCCCTAGGTCCTTCAGAAACATTACTCATCATAGCCAAGTTCCTCTCTGTTTCAGTATAATTATTTTGCCAAGTTTCATAACCAGGCAATTTCTGCATTTTCCTCAAATTTCCCCTGTTCTTTCATCAGTCAGTTTTTTCTCATAACCTGCTTTATAGCTTTAATGCCTGCCCACTCTATCAGTTCAGGTAGACTCATATTATTGTACAGAACATACATATTTTCAGAAGCCACTGATGTGAAAGGAATATGAAGAATAAATACACTAGTAGAATTGTTATACCCAGAATCATCTGTAACATTGGGAAATGCATATGCAGATATCATAGATACAGTCCTCAAGGGATGTCGGTGTTTTCTCCTTGGCCCTCAAATAACATACTCATTTAGCTGCCACTGGGTTGCCTGGAAGGAATTGCTTCCTGCATCTCAGGAACTGCACGTGGAGGGGGGGCTATGCTTTGGCTTCTCTGGCCTTGGTCTGTTTCTGTCTTGATGTTTTTGAAAAGGGAAAATTAAGTATCACATAGACTGCTGCTTAGTAAGAATCTGTCTGCTGTTTTCTAGTGGATAAAATTATATTACAGGACATGGATGTTACATCCCATCTTCCAAAGACTCAGGGATCATAGCAAAAGATAGGGACAGAAAGAATGTAAGAGCCAGAAGCAGTAGCTGACTATAAGGTAATAATGTTTCCTGGACAAATCAGAACTGCTATACATGTGAACTGAAAGTGGTTGTGATAGCATGTACAAGACCTATGCAAGCTCAAACCATACAAAATCCAAACATGAAGAGGGAAGGTCAACACCAAACTTATACACCTATCTGAGGATTTATTGGCAACTGATATCTTCCAGTGTTGTATGAGGTTTCCATCCTGCCAAGTCCAGTAATAATCACAGAGAAACCATATTATTTGCAATATTGTTTGGCCAATAGCTTAAGCTTATTTCTGGCTAACTCATATCTTAAATTAACCCATATCCATTAATCTGTGTATCGCCATGTGGCCATGGCTTACCAGGTAGATGTCCATTTGATGTTTGTCTCTGGAGTGCCTACATGGTGACTCCTAGACCCTGCCTTCTTTCCCCCAGAATCATTTAGTTTTTCCCCACTAACTTCTATTCTGCCCTGTGTAGACCCAAGGCAGTCCTTTTATAATCAATGGTATTCCCAACATACAGAACAGAAACCCACATCACCTCCCCTTTTCTGTTTAAATAAAAAGAAAGTTTTTAACTTTAACATAGTAAACTTACATTTAACAGTTACCAAGCAAGACCTGCAGTAACAGTATTTATATGTAATTTATCTTTTAACATAACTAAGGCAAACTATAATTACAAATATCTATTCTTCAACTTCATCAAAGACTTCAGAAAGATATATCACTTAAGTAAAGAGGAAGTGCATTGTAAGCAACTCCAGAATTGAGAGAGACATGTTGCTGCCTAGAGAGTCACCCAAAGTTCCTTCTGTACTGTTGGAGCATCTGTCTTCAGCCTCCTGGCCCATAGTATGCAGCAAATTCTTCCATGAAGCAGGGAATTTCAAAGACAGTTATGCCTATATTGGCGTTTATCGGTCACTTTCTTCTGTGTCCTGCAGAATGTCTGGCAGTGTCTTTCATGAAACGGGAACCCCAAAGGACCATCTTACCTGTAGGCAAGTTCAGCAGTCATTTCTCTATGGGTCCTACATGTCCATACCAATGCAAATATCTATAGTATATTCCCCTTTAAATGTAAACAAACATTTATAAACAATATTTGGGAATATGGACATAGTTCTCTCCAAACTGCTTCTTGATTTTTATTGGGAAAAATAACTTTGGGGGTTGTTCATGGTGACCTTTTGGGGGATCTTGGTCCATTAAACCATATTAGTCTGGTAGAATTCCACAGGTTCTCATCTTCTGTGGAAGAAAAGAACAGCCTCTTTTCCAAAACAACAAATCCTTAGACCCAAATTTTGGAGTCAAGGTATCTTTAAAATATATAGGTTGGTTTAGCTTAGCAGCCCACATAATGAAATGTCTCTCTGTATTTAGCTCTTTCACAGTCAAAAAAAAATCAAAGAAAACACAATAATATACACAATCCAGACTCTCTGTATATTTTGCATCTTGACTTGGCTTATTTTTCTTTATTTGTTATAATCTATGACTGTCTGTACTGTGTCTCTTTAAAGAGTTTGTTTTATTGTTTTAAATGATTTACTTCTTCCAACTCTCTATATTCTTTTTCTTCTCTCTCCCAAGCCTATGTACATTTATCCAACACTGTGACCCATTTAGAGGTCTATTTTTTTATCTGAATCTGTCTTTATTATATATCTGTAATTATTTTCTGACCAAAAGCATCTTTTTCTTTCCTTTCTTCTTATTCTTTTCTTCGTTTTTTTTTGTTGTTGTTTGTTTGTTTGTTTGTTTTTTTGTAGGCATGGCTAGTTCCAATAAGGCCCTGTCTGTTCACTCTGCCCAGTCCAACATGGAAGAAGCATGTTTACTGCTTCTGAGACTGCCCAGTGGGAGCCATCCTCACAACCTCAACTCTGGGAAGCACCATGCAGTATATAAACCCTTTATATCTGAATAAAGGCTAAATAAGCCATGGAGTGCATTGCATAGCCTGGAGATATCTCGGCAAGAGGAATTCGCCATGCTCTCCTGCCTAGTAACACCTAGCAGACCTGATTCCACTGCTCGCCCAGATGGAAAACACTGAGCCATGGACACAGTCTCAGCTACTTTCCTCCCAACCCTGAGTGGGCATACAAGCACCCAGGCTCACAAACCCCATTCAAGTGCTCCGTATTTGAACCTCCTGAAAGTGTCACAGCCATTAGTGCTGGTGAACCAGGAAGCTGTCATTTTAAAACTGTGCAGCTTTTGCTGCTACCGCTGAGTCAGGAAAGCTTCTTTTAAAAGAATTGTGCCTCTGCTTGCTTCTAGCAAACAGAGCCCACACGAGAAAATGCTTAAATTTGTTTGTTTGTGTGTGTGTGTAAAATTCCTTTTTAAGCTTTCTCAGCTTTTATGTGAATTTAGTTCACCATGTTTGCATGCCCATGTGTTGTATGAGGTTTCTTCTACCACCACTGCCTGGCTCATTTTATTTCTTAAATTATGTGAATTTTGGGTGTGTGTGTTGGTGTGCACACATGGGTGCATTTCCTATCAAGGCCAGTGGTGTCAGTGGTGTGATGCCCTGGAGCTGGGATTCCAGGGCTGGAGGGATAGCTCAGAGGTTAAGAACACTGCCTGCTCTTCCTAAGGTCCTGAGTGTAGTGTGGAGCTGCGGGCTGCGTTCCTGCCGCCCCAGCTCCTGGGCCACCCAGCTAGCTTATGCCCCAAAATAACAACACACAAACTGTATTCTTTTAAACACTGCTTGGCCCATTAGCTCTAGCCCTTACTGGCTAATTCTCATATCCCGATCAACCCATCTCTAATAATCTGTGTAGCACCAGTCTTACCAGGAAAGATTCAGCATATCTGACCTGGCGGCTTGCTTCATTGTGTCTGCTCTGGAGAGGAGCGGCATTGCATCTGCCCCAGAGAGGAGAGCTATCGAGTCTGAGCTCACTTCCTCTTCCTCCCCGCATTCTGTTCTGTTTACTCCACCCACCTATGTTCTAACCTATGAGGGCCAAGCAGTTTCTTTATTTTTTAACCAATGACCTTCCTCCATCAAAAGAAAGCAATGATCGAAGGAAGACTGTGTTGAAAAAATGATCAGAGAAATATGATCATAAAAATGTTAGTAAGCACCAGTAAGCACATACTAAACATTGACAGAGTAGCCTTTTCCCAGAACTTTCTCAGGACAGACCAATTTTAAACACAGTTGCCTGGCATGTACTATAGATTATATGTGGGAACACATGAAAGCAAAGCAGAGGACATCTCCAAGTTCAGTACACACTGGCAAGATTGGATTCTATAGCTATGCTCTGACATGCAACAAGAATAATCATGTCTTATAAGTTGAATATAAATGTTTGTCACAGAAGGCATAAAATTACATCCAAGAACAATCCAGGGAACAAAATGCATCTGAGGTTAAAGGCCCTCTGCTTTTGTTCCTGGAGCCTCTCTCACAGCTCCCAATGACGTTGTTCACCTTGGGTCATTCTTTTGACTGTGTTCTGACAACATGGCATAATTTTAAATTGAATTAGTGAATTTTCTTGTATCATTTAGTTATGGTATTGCTGAAAAAGTTTTACACTGCAAAGTCCCACTTTTGTCTGATAAATTGTAGAAAGTCACTGAGACTAGATCTGTATACTATAGCAAATGAACATTAACCCACTAGTTTGCTCACTATTAACTTTTAATAACATTTTAGTAACTCTTGTTATTATTAAATGGTGGTTTTATCCCAAATCCATGACTTTTTGATAATTATTAATTAAAATTATATACAAAATAAGAGATTTTCCTTTGTAATTTATTTATATATCATTTTATTTATATTTTTAGATTTATATTATTTTTATTTATAGATTTATTAAATGTTACTGTCATTACTTACTTTGTATTTGTTTAGAGACAGGGTTTCACTTTATAGACCAGGAATTTGGAGTTCTATTGCCTCAGCCTTCTGGGCATTAGGATTATAGGTATGTGCCACCATGCTTGGCTATTTTCTATACTCAAATTTCTTCAAAGTTGGCCATTTAGAGCTCTTTCAATTTTGAATATTCTCTGATATCATCTCAATTTCCAGTTTATCCTCATTAACTTACTGGAGAATATTATTTAGAAATCATCATCTAAATGATAAGGGTCCTCATTGCTACTTGAGCATCATTCCAGGATTTTTCAGTGAACATTATTAATAACATTTATGTCATTTATGTCAATATGTATTGTGCATATGGGCACATATGTATACATACATGTATCTTCTCCATTTCTTATTATTCACATCATGCATGTTCATGTACATATATACATACACATAATCATAGGCAAATTGTATGGATACTTCTTTTTCTATTACCATTTAATACCACAATTTTATTCTTGACTTTCCCTTTTTTTCCCCATGTTTGTGTAGCTCTTCTGTGACATAAGAATACTAGATTTTGTTATATCTAACTGATCACTTCACATAGATAATTGAAAATAAACACTTTTCCCAATATATTACAGATAATTCTTCCATCTCAGAGAGGAAAAGCTTAGGAGGAAACATATCCCTTCAGTATCTCTAGCTATGCTTAGACTTTCAGGTTGGCTCTTTGATTTTCAGAAATCCTTTCTTTCAAAAACACGGGAAATTCCCAGGACTGTAGAAACACATTTCATTTGTTTTATCTAAAACTGTCTAAGAAGTAAAATTTTAGCCAATTTCAATGTAGTGAAGCAAAATTTAAGCATTTAGACCTCTACTGGGTATTTGACAACACAGTAACAGTTATTGTAACTAAAATTATTTTGGAAAATGGAGTCCCAGTTGAGAAAATACATCCATAAGATTAGCCTGTAGGCAAATCTGTGGTGTATTTTCTTGATTGATATTTGATGTGGGAGGCCCAAACTCACTGTAGGCTATGCCATTTCTGAGATGGTTGTCCTGGTACTATAAGGAAGATGGTTGAACAAGTCATGAGGTGCAAGCCAGTAAGCAGCATTCCTCCGTCTACTTAGTTCGTTTCCTCCAGTTTCATGCCTTGAGTTCCTGCTCAAACTTCCCTGGATAATGGATTTCAAGTTATTAGCTGAATTAAACTTTTTCTTCCTCAGGTTGATTTTAGTCATGGTGTTTTACCACAATAATATAAGCCCTAGCAAACACAATCATCTAAAGTCATATGGTAAATATAGTTCATTTTTCAAATTGCTAATTCTGTTTAATGGAGAATCATTAAATACATCAAAGTTGTAGAGTTGTTTGAAAATAAAGTTCTCTTCAAATTTTAAAGAAAATCTCATGCCTAGGGCTTGGATATATCTATTTTATTTAAATAAGCTTTTATAATTGAGTTATATGATGATTTGTTTTATTTTTCTCTACAAATTTCTCTAAGTGTGTTGTATTCAAGAAGAGTCATTTGGGTTTTCCATTTCTTGTTTTCTGATATTAAGGCTTCCTAAATAAGCAAATTACAGTCACTCTCATGGGATATTAAAACCCAAATTCAAGTAATGCTTATTTGTCTGAGACATTTACTAATTATATGTTTTCACATATCTTCATTAACTGCCTTAATAATTTTTTCACATGTAAAATAAGGTAAACAGTACCAATCTCATGGGTTTAATGAGGTAGTAAATAGTTTAATACTACAATGCATATTAAGTATTCAGTGTATATTCCATCTTTTTCCTTTCTCTCTGTACTTTCCTTCTGCCACTTTCTCCTCAATATGCTTCCAGATTAAAACATCACCTGGGTGTCCCCTCTCATGTTATAGAATTTTCAAGTGGAAAGTTCAGTAGCCCTTAAACTTAACCTTTCTAAAGGTTTTTGTTATAAATAGAAAATTCTAGGCTTTCTTGTGGTCTCATAGTAAATAGGGAGTTATAATGTAGATTTCTAAGACAAAAGGCCTAAAAGCTCTAAACTCATAAGTTTTGCTAATTTCCCTCCATTTTTCCTGTTAGCATTTTCAATTCATTCTATTCTTAACATATATTTTAATCTGTATTTACCAAAATCTCTAAGTTTCTACAACTGAGCCTGTAAAATAGTACTCAGTACAGATGAATGGGCCTCTTTCAAAAATAGTTGAGGATAGAAGCATTTATTGCTTCACAGTAAAACTTCAGTCTCTATCTACCAATTTGTTCTCTGCCTCAAGGATCTTAGAAACCAACCTGATGGAGGAAGGTCATTTGTCAATAAACAAACTGCCTTGGCCCATTTGATAGGCCATCCCTTAGGTGGGTGGAGTAAACAGAACAGAATGCTGGGAGGAAGAGGAAGTGAGCTCAGATGCAGGGCAGCTCCTCTGAGAGACAGATGCCATGCTCTCCTCTCCAGAGCAGATGCGATGAAGCTCTAACCCAGGATGGACGTAGGCTAGAATCTTCCCGGTAAGCACACCTTGGGGTGTTACACACATGAATAGAAATGGGCCAAGCAGTGTTTAAATGAATACAATCTGTGTGTTGTTATTTCTGGTGTAAAGCTAGCCATGCAGGAGCCGGGCAGGATGAAAAGCAGGCCCGCAGCTCCTACTACACCAACCTCAAAATAGTTCAACGTCAAACATTTTCAAAAGCCCATGGTATTTTTTCTGAGCTATTGATTTAAGCTTTGGTTACCTTTTTAAATACTGAATGTTTCAAACTCAGAGACTAAAAAAGCATTGCTAAGTCAATATCATTTTTCTTTACTTCATTTCTCACCTTCTTAATCTAATTAAGATAATTCTGTGCAAGTAGAATTTTATTAGAATTGTACTTTCCTTCTTATCCTTGGGAACTGACAATGACCAAAAAAAATCTATAAATTAGAAGCCAGTAGGACAAAAGAAAAATTAAGTAATCTAGTCAATTTGATTGACTAGTTAGTGAGTCCATGCAGAATTAAGAAGTGGCTATAAAAATTCCCTTGGAAAAAATGCAATCACTTATTTTCTCTGTGTTCAAGTTTATTTTAGGAATTCTTCATTCAATTAAATTCCAGAATTGTGCTGGTTTCATAATTAATTTGTGTATTTGATACCCAGCACATCTTACATGCTTTCAAAATTTAGGAATGAAAAGAAGACATCACCAAAACCAATGCCCCTATCTTCTTGACTAACAAGTAAAAATAAAATCAGATTCTAAAGCAGTTCTCACAAAGTTCTCAAATGGAAAAAATGTCTGTCTCTTCTTGGAACACACTAAAGATAATTCTGACAGAGAATCTTACCATTTCTGTTCATTGGCACATCTTATGTGCAGTATCTAAATAGTGTCTGCAGTATTGAATTTAAAATCACAAGAGCAATCTGGATGTGATGGTGAAATACTATAATTCCAGTACTCAGGATCAGAAGTTTCAGGTCATCTTTCTCTATTAAGTGAAACCCTATACCTCCTAAAGCTGTTGTGGGATAATTTGATCACATTCTAGCAATATAGTTTGCTTTGAATCAGAGGGCGGAGTTAGCTACTAACTGACCAAATTAAACATAGAGATTTTGGAGCCCTGAGGATAGATAGAAAGACAGGAAGTAGTAGGGCAGAGCTTAGAGAGGAACAATGAACTATTTTGATGGAAGAATGACAGATACAGAGAGTTACTGGCTGCTTCTCCACTATGTCTCTGATCATTCTTAACCTGATATCTGACTCCTGAGTTTTTATTGATAAATAATAATTAGATAAATGTATCATATAAGCAAACAAAAATCACAAGAACAACAGGTGTTATGTTGCTTTGAGACATGGTAGGGTAGCCTGTTTCTTGCTTCACAGTCCAGGCTGGCCTTGGAGTCATAATCCTGTTGCCTCAGCCTCCCATTATTTGTTGATCATCAGTAGAAAATGTGAAGTCAAGATCTATGCAATGAGATAGACTTTTAAAAAATGTTCTATTTTATTAATAAAATATTATTGAACTATTTTAAGACATGCTTTTAATTCAATCTAGTTTAATTCAGTTGTTCAGAACAGCAGGCAGAAAAATTATCAGAACTTGAAAATGTCAATGCATGATTTCATGACCACATGTTTAAAATCTCATATTTTCAACAGAAGAAAAAATTAGAAAAATTAAGTTTAATTATTGATGCCCAGGGACATATTTTGACAGTTTTGGTTATTTTGACAATGGCAGAAATGGAAAGAATGAAAATTAAATAGTACTTAAAGCATAACCTGTAAGCAAGCTTCATTCTCACTTATAATCATGCCTTTCTTTATCTGTTTTTCCTCTCATTTTCCTCTCATCGATCCCCTCTTGAAGTTTACAGAAAGAATTTAACTAGACACAGTGCACTTCTGAGAATCATCCTACTTGTTTTGTTTTCAGTCATAATGATTATTCACTACTTTCACTAAATACCATATGGAAGAAAAAAAATGAATCTGTTACAGACCCCACCTTGCAAAAACAATGGTGATTAAAGCTATTTATAACTATAACTATTTATAACTCTTATTAGCAAAGACATCATTGTCAATTAACCATCTTTGATCTAGGAGCTTATTACTTTTTCAAACAAAATCAACTTTATGAATGTGAATGTGCACATGTACACATATAAAAACATTTTATTAAATATTTATTCCTAATATTTTTAAATTGGATATATATATGGAGAGAGAGAGAGAGAGAGAGAGAGAGAGAGAGAGATTTGCAGTTGAATCCCTCCAAGAGATTTTTCTTGATCCTTTTCTTCTGATTACATTGATTACATTTGTTCCAAGTGTATAGCATATGAGGTGCTGTGTTGTCTTCTTTTGATCTAAAGAGCAGGCTCTCAGCCTCTAGCAGTGGAAGAGACTTATATACATGAAGAGAAATTTTCCATCTGAAACTGTAGGAGAGACTATCATTGGATTCATTAGTTTGTAAATAATATTAAATATGTGATTTTAAAAGAAACCTGGAAACATGATAAGAACACATATGCATGAGTAGAAGTATAAATTGGCACAATGTCTTTGGACTATTGTCTGACTGTATCTAATCCACCTAAATATATGCACACCTCAGGGACAAACAATGCAACACCTCATTTTATAATTATCAGAGATGTATATAAATATTTTCCCACAAGACTTGCTTCAGGATTATTATAGAAATATTAATAAAAATAACAGAGAAGCTACATACATGAAATTGCAAGAACTTGGCTTCCTAAAAAAGACCTAAAGAAGGATGACACCAATAGACAGATAAACCTGGAAGCAGGAAAATCCATGAGATTTCAGCCCTAAATAAAGAACTATAGGCCACTAAGGAATGCTGAGAATGGCAGAAATCATGTCCCCGTGGAAGAGCAAGTAAGTTGATGATCCAATACTAAATGGTAAACCCTGAAAACATACAAATACAGGTAAAATCTGTGGAGTAAGCATATAAATATTTGCATATTTAGAAATGCATACACATATGAAAGAGCAATTAAGGAAAAACAGGTCATAGAGAGTAAGGGACTATATGGGAGTTGGAGGGAGAAAAAAGAAAGGGGGACATAATATAATTAGTTGTAATCTCAAAAAAGGTAACAAAAACATAGTCAAAGGGTTGGGCAGGATGGCACACACCTACAGTCTCAGCACTCAAGGAATAGAAGCAGGAGGATTGTGAATTCTAGGTCAGCCTGTGTTACATAGCAAGACCCTGTCTTTAAAAATCCAAAACCCAAAACAAAGCAAAACAAAAAAATAGTCAATGAAGGGACACTGTTCATGGGCTCAGTAATAAGTAATGAATGAATTAACTGTAGTCTATTGTTGCCGGAGGTCCTTCCGCTCCTCCAGCCAATAGCCGCTGAGATACCAGCCCATTGGGGCGTGGTCTCTCTCCCTTTAAGAAAGCGGCCACTTCCCTCCTCGCACTCTCTTACTTCCTGCTCCACTTCCGGCGACTAGACTCCCTTCCTGATTGTGCAGAGGGCTGTTGTCTGGGACAGTGATCTGTAAGTTTTTTCCCCTTTAAATAAATACCACCCTATTAATCATAATTCCAAACTGGTGTGGGATTGTTTGTGACTTATGCCTTCAGTCTATTAACACAGTGAATTTTATGTAGCGATGAGAATGAACAGCTCGCAAATAGAATAAAAAAGAAAAACAGACAAAATGTATGGTATATTATTGCAATGATATGAAATTCTCAAACTCATTTGTACTACTGGAAAGTTCATAGTGGCTTCTTTTGGTCAGGATAGTAATAAGAAGGGGTCATAAGGGAGCTGCTTATGTGCTTGTGACCACTGCTTTTTAATAAGCAGTGCAGCATACAGAGGCACATTTAGTTTGGAAATAATTCATGCTATTCATTTAAAAATATGTTTGTGACATGTGTTTTTCTATATGCATGTTTTATTTCCAAGAAATGATTTTCTAAATGACATTAACCCTTGAAAACTGGTAAGCTATCCTGAAATGCACATGATTCCTGAATTTGCCCTAGGTTTAATTGTTACTGCTATTATTGTTATTGTTTCTATTTAATTCCATTTCAGTATGAGATGGGAATGGGTGTTGTACCATGCTCATTTTGAGGTTATGAGAACAGTTAGATATTGCAGTTTAATTTTCACAGCAATTTCTACATTCCTGCATCAACATTTCTCATATATTATTCTAGAATTACAAGCTTTTGTATAAGCAATATTGTTATTATCAATCAGTGATGTGCAAACTGTCGAAGTGAAGCAGAATTTATGTGTGTTTGCAACTGACAAATGCCATCACAGTCCAGTACCCTGCTAATCATAGCTATGGACACTGCATCAGGAAATAGTCCTCGAAAATTTAATTAAATTCTATTATAGAGTCTAAAATGAATGTAAAGGGGCGAGTTAACAAAATGAGATGATGGAACAGCAGCCTATTGAGTTGAAGTGATATCTTGCCATGTAAACACAAAGATAATTAAATTCACAGAAGATACTAAATTGGAAGGTGCTGCCTTGACCAGCAAACACGGAGAAATCATTCTTTTTGGACTTGGAAAGGTTAAAGTCAGGGCAGGAAATAAAATTAAATTCAACCAGGGGAAAGCAGAAGCTGCTACGCCTGGGGAAAGTAATCTGAAACACAAATATTCTATGTGATAGAGAAGCTGGAAAGGCCAGCATCCCGAGAGAGACTGAGGAGAGAAGAAGCATAAAAAAATCAGTCACCAGAACCTGATAGAACTGGAAGGAAAGGCCAATGATTGTTCTCAGCTCTTAGGGCTCACTTCTTTCCCTCTGAGTTACTGTGGAAATTATTTCAAGGTCAACAGAAATTTCACAAGATAGAAGTGACATAAATGTGGGATGATGTAAGGGAGAAGGCAACTGTATCACTGATCCTTGTACTGTTACTTAGGACAATCAGATTTCTCCTTCAAAACTTATACACAGATGAACATTCCTGTGTGCACATCAGTATGTGTATTTGTGCATGTTTATATATTCCTATTGTAACACTGTTCTTAGAAACCAATTGATAGATTTATTTGTGAGTCCTGAACTATGGTTTGAGTCTTGTTTTACCTTGACCTAGCTCATCAAATACAAAAGCTAGTCTTCAATACTCTGAACCTTTTCCTCTTTTATCTATTATCTTTTGGTTTTTGCATTTGCTGGAATTGAGTATAATATAGGCTATTCCTGAATGCATGCTGTATATTTTATAAATAATTCATAGGTTCTATTACATGCTCTGTTTTGTGTTCAAAATATTTTATTTGCTGATAGAAACTCCAGTATTAGCAAGATATCAATAAAATAATGGCAAACAAATTTTAGAGAAATCACACTGAATTACTATGATTCAAGGCCACTTTTATAAAGGCTGAGCCATGTTTTCCCACACTCTGATCGATTATATAATTTCCTGATAATCTTATAGTACATTCATTTTCCCCTGAAGGTGAAAAAGTCAAATTTTGCAATTTATAATGAAGAACACTTCTAGAATACTATGTCATAAATACAAATATGATGGAGGAGGGTCATCTTTCTATCTGTTGCTTTCATGGGTTAATTAATAAAGAAACTGCCTAGGCCCATTTGATAGGCCAACCCTTAGGTGGGTGGAGTAGACAGAACAGAATCCTGGGAGAAAGAAGCTGAGTCAGGAGTCGGCATGATTCTCCCACTCCAGACAGACGCAGGTTAAGATCTTTCCTGGTAAGCCAGCTCATGGTGCTACACAGAATATTAGAAATGGGTTAGATCAATATGTAAGAGCTAGCCAGTAAGAGGTTAAAACTAAGGGGCCAAGCAGTGTTTAAAAGAATACAGTTTCCATGTAATTATTTCGGGTAAAGCTAGCCGGGTGGTGGGATGCAGCCCGCTGCTGCTATCACTACACAAATATTACCATTTACCACCCCCCAAAATTAATTTGCAGTATGCTAAACACATACACACACACACACACACACACACACACACACACCACTTTTGTCTTTAGAAGCAATTCTTTGGCCATGGTATCTTAACTGAAAGACATCAAGATAATTTGGACTTTATATAGCTGAGTAGTAGCTTGGTTGCATTCTTTCAAGCATATCCTGCGATGAGGACTAAGATATAAGAAATCTGTCTGGAGTTGATTTCTGAAAGCATACAAAATATGAGTTCATTGTTACAGAACCATATATGTGATTTTTTTGACTACACTGGAGGTTCCTCTGAGAAACTGTGGGACATGCTTAGTTCTGATTGATACTTCCAGAAAATGGTGATGTGGGCTCATTTACCAACAATTTCTCATTCCTCACAGGTAATGTTGGCTTTATTTTGTTCTTACTTTTAAACAAAACAAATCAAACACTAGAATTCAAGTGTGGAAAATATGACTACCTTTATCTCAAGAGGAAACATCCCCATGTCCATACATGCTGGTATTTTCTAGGAGCAATATGGGCTGCTCACTAAAATGGCTACTCTAAGCGGTGGCTGGAATTGGTGGCTAAGAAATGGTGGTAAGTATGACATCCAATTACAATGGCAATCACTTTTCTGTACATGTTTGGTATTGGTGCATATAAAGTGTTGAGTCTCAGTGAAAGACTACTGAGAGTGATAGGCACACTATGTGGGGGAGACAGAAGCCAAGGAGTTGTCAGATCAGGTTGAAACATAACTTGACTATTATAAATCAAGGTGCTAGACACTTCTCTTGCAATGTTGTGATTCCTCCACCTAAAACAGGACAACTTCAGTATAAGTCTCATGTTCAAAAGAGATTTAGGGGTCTAAACAGTACCTGGGGGGTGGGAGAGACAGCAAAGCTGCCTTGTTTTCCACATTGAAAAAAAGATTTAATGAGCATTAACTAAAAGAAAAATTCATGGATCTTTGGTCATTAAATTTTGTCTCATGGAAAACTCCATTTCATCTAGGATTAGAGAAAAATCACCATGTACACACTCAAGTCACAAGTGAATGTAAGAATGAAGGTCAGAGTTGACAGCAGGAAAACATAACAGGGTCTGGCATCTGTTAGCAAACCAATTCTTGAGAACTTATTTGGAGGTTTTCAAATGGGAGTGCAGCTACTCCTACACCTGTGACGTAAGTCAGGTCCTCTTTGGAGAAGTTCACCCTTTTCTGGAAGGAATCATTTGGAGCACTGAGGGAGAAAGGGGGCACCCTACTAGTCAGCCAGATCAGCAGAATCAACCCTTGCAATCAGTGGGGTGACAGATATCACAACCATATCAGCCTCACATCCATGCGAAACAAATTTCTAACATATTTCAAGAAATAAATGTATTCAGTCCTCATACTTCTCTAGATGTATATAGGCACATATATTTCTATGAACAGTATGTTCATATCCTTGTCAACATCTACTTAAGTGATGTGTTAAACTTTCAGAATACCTATTCTCTTTTTATGAGTAAAGAAAGGATTCTGCCAAATAAAAGTCACTAAATGCAATTTTTTGCAATACTATTACATGTATGTAATTAGTAACCCATAAATGTCTAACACCTGTGTAGTGCCTTACATGTAGTGGTACTTATTAAGTATTCGCCATATTAAGAGTTCATAAGGACAACAAGCACGCTGTCTGCCCTGTGTGACAAGACGTCTGTAGGCGGGACTCACTGCAACCCTCTGGCTTGTTAGTGTTTCATGCTGAAATCTCTGTCAGTTGTGTTTAGTTGGCAAGTAAAGGGTCTCGGACAGGGCCTTGTACAAGGATGGTGGGAGGGAGCTGATGCCTGGCTTAGTGTGGGGCTTGGTACTCTGTGCCATTGCCTGTGTTGAAACATAGCCAAGATGTGAAATTAAAATAGTCCTTCCCTTATTTAAAAACTAATAAACACTCAGACTTTGACAAAAAGAGAGTTCATAAGGAATCATTTCATTAACATTTTTTTTTTGCCAGTCACGTTTGATTCTATCCTAGGTCTCTGGGTTGTCCTGCCTCTGGTTTCTGGCCACTGAAGCAGTGCTAGGCATTAGTTCCCTCTCATGGATTGGGCCTCAAGTTGAACCCGTCATTGGTTGGCCACTCCCACAAGATCTGCACCACCTTTACCTCAGTACATTTTTTAGGCAGCATAGATTGTAGATCGAAGGTCTTGTGCTTGGGTTGGGGTCCCACTTCCACTGCTAGGAGCCTTTTCTGATTGTAGAGAATGAGTAGTTCGAGCTCCATATCCCCTGTTATGAGGAAACTTTACTAGGGTCACTCTCGAAGATTCCAGGGAGTTTCCACTGCACTAGGTTTCTACATCATCCCCCAATTTCAATCATCTCTCCCAGTACTCTCTCCCTTCATCTCTCCCACCCCACACCTGATCCCTCTTGTTTCCATCCCCGTCCACCCCTAGTTTACTTGAAAAAAATCTATTTTATTTCTCCTCCCCATGGATACCCATGCATAGTTCCCTTCCACTCCTTGACTACTCCTTGTTACTTGCCTCTTTGGGTCTTTAGATTGTAGCATGATTATCCTTTATTTAACAGCTAGTGTCTGCTTATAAGTGAGTATGTTTGTCTTTCTGGGTCTGGGTTACTTCACTCAGGATGATTTTTTTCTAGTTCCATCCATTTGACTGCAAATGTCATGATTTCATTGTTTTTAACAATTGGGTAATGATATTCTGCTATACTAATAGGTCTGTGCCTAGCCCACCTGTCATCAGAGGGGCTTCATCCAGCAGCTAATGAAAGCAGATGTAGAGACACAGAGCCAAACATTAGGTGGAACTTGGGAACCTAATAGAAGAAGGCGAGTAAGTATTTTAGGAGCCAGAGGGGTTAAAGACATCACAATAATATGGCCCATAGGAACAGGCAAGTAATGTTCATAGGGTCTCACAGAGACTGAAGTGACAATCAGGGAACCTGTATGGGTCTGATCTAGGTCCTTTGCAAATATGTTTTGGCTGTGTAGATCAGCAGTGTTCTTGTGGGACTCCTAACAGTGGTGATGGCTCTCACTCTTTTGGCTGCACTTGGGACTCTTTTCTTCCTACTGGGTTGCCTTGTTCAGTCTCAATATGAAGGTTTCTGCCTAGTCTCTGCCTAGTCTTTATTGCAACTTATCATGCCATGTACGGTTGATATCCCTGAGAGGCCTGCTTTTTTTTTTTTTTTTTTTTTTAAGGAAACAGAGCGGGGGTGGACCTGAGCAATGGAGGAATTGTCAGGAAGGACTAGGAAGAGTGAAGGGAAACTGTGAATGAGTGGAATACAATGTATGAAGGAAGCATTCAAAATTTAAAAATATTTTTAAAAGAATTTATAAGAAAATCCATTGTCTTCTCTTTTTCTTTTTATGGCTTTGAAAAGAACTTTTCAATTCTTTGAGAATTTTATATAACGTATTCTAATTCTTCTAATTCTTTCCAGACTGAATTCTGCCTTATAGCCCCTCAATTTCATGTCCTTTTTCATTTTTTTAATTAAAAATTTCTACCTCCTCCCCTCCTCCCATTTCCCTCCCCCTCTCCTGTACCCTCCCCCTCCCTCTGCAGTCCAAAGAGAAGTCAGGGTTCCCTGCCCTGTGGGAAGTCCAAGGTCCTCTCCCCCTCCATCCAGGTCTAGGAAGGTGAGCATCCAAACAGGCTATTTAATACCACATGAATTCTAATTTGTGCTGCCTATATATATTCCTGGGCCATTCCCCACAACCATTCACTGGTACATGGTTGACCTACCAGGAGGCACATCATTAAGAAAACTGTTGATCCTCCCCCAGAAGCCATACAGCGTTCATAATTTCTCAGTAAGTAGGTGGGGCTCCTAAACCTCTCTTCCCTCCATAATGGAGAACTGATTGACTTGATATTGGGTAGGCCATGTGGAAACAACCACAGTTGCTGTAAGTCCTTGATTGCAGCAGCCGTTTTATTATTATTATTATTATTATTATTATTATTATTATTTTGAAACCAAGTTTTGCTATATAGGCCACACTAGCCTCAAACTTGTGATCACCCTGCTTCAGTCTCCTAGAGAGTGAAGGAATTAAAGGTATGCATGTGTATACCTGCCTTCTAATTTCTTCTCCTTTTTTACTAAGCAAAGGAAATTTTATAAATCAATTAATTAATTTAACATCATGATCACAGTCTCTTCCTATATTCCTCCCCCATCCACTCCTCCATTTCTCTTTAGAAAAAAGCAGGCCTCCATGGATTTCAACCAGCTATGGCAGATCAAGTTGCAGAAAGACTAGACATCTCCTCTCCTGTTACTGCTCATTGAGGTAACATGGTAGGAGGAAAGGGTACCCAAAGCAGGCAACAGAGTCAGAGACAGTCCCTGTGCTCATTATTAATTTCACAAGAAGACCAAACTATACAACTGTACCATATGTGCAGAGGGCCTACACCAGTTCCATGCAGGCTTCCTGGTTGTTGGTTCAGTCTCTGTGAGCCCTTATGAGCCCAGGTCAGTTGATTCTGTGGGTTTTCTTGTGGTGTCCTCGACTCCTCTGGATTCTATAATCCTTTTTCCCCCTCTTTCACAGGATTCCCCAAGCTCCAACTAGTGTTTGACTGTGGGTCTCTGCATATGTTTCTATAACTTGCCAAATGACACCTCTCCAATGACAGTTGGGCTCGGCACAAATCTGTGAGTATAGCTGAATATTGTTAGGCATTATTATATTGACTTTTTTTGCCAGTCGCATTTGGTTCTATCCTAGGCCTGTGCGATATCCAGTCCTTGGATACTGGCCTCTTTGCAGTGTTAGGGGTGGGCTCCCCGGCATGATATGAGTTTTAAGCTTGATCAGTCGCTGGTAGGCCACGTCCACAAGTTCTGCACCATCTTTACCCCAGCACATCTTATAGGTAGGACAAATTGAAGGTCGAAGGTTTTGTGGCTGGCTTAGTGACTCACTCTCCCCACTGGAAGTCTTGCATGGTTACAGGAGATGGCCAGTTTAAACTCTGTATCCCCCATTGCTAGGAGTCGTAGCTAGTGTCACCCTCATAGATTCTTGGGAACTTCCATTGCACTAGGTTTCTAGCTTGTTCCAGAGATTACCCCAGATTCCAGACATCTCTTCCCATACTTTCTCCCTCCATCTTCCCCATCTGATCACTCTTGTTCTCATTCCTGGTCCCATCCAGATCCTTACCCCCATCTACAGTAAGATTATGTGTCCCCTTGAGCCCTCCTCGTTACTAAACTTCTCTGGATCTGTGGTTATCTTTAAGACTACTATCCACTTTCATTTAGTACATATCATTCTTGTTTTTCTGGGTCTGAAATACTTCACTTGGGATTATCATTTCTAGTTCCATCCATTTGCCAGCAAATTTGTTAATGTATTTACAACTTAACTTCTTTTTTTTTTCCTCATTTTTTTATTCTTTTTTAATTAAAATTTCCAACTGCTCCCCGTTTCCCATTTCCCCCCCCTCCTCCCACATATTGCCCCCTCCCCCCCGCTCCCCTCCCCCTATCCCCACTCCTCTTCTCCTCCCCCCAGTCCATTCCCCCTCCCTCTCGATACTGAAGAGCAGTCCAAATTCCCTGCCCTACAGGAAGACCAAGGTCCTCCCACTTCTATCTAGGTCCAGGAAGGTGAGCATCCAAACAGGCTAAGCTCCCACAAAGCCAGTTCATGTATTAGGATCGAAACCTAGTGCCATTGTCCTTGGCTTCTCATCAGCCTTCATTGTCTGCCATGTTCAGAGAGTCCAGTTTCAACCCATGCTTATTCAGTCCCAGTCCAGCTGGCCTTGGAGAGCTCCCAATAGATCAGTTCCACTGTCACAGTGGGTGGGTGCACGCCTCGTGGTCCTGATTTCCTTGCTCATGTTCTCCCTAAGTTTAGCAATTGGGAAACTTCACCTGTAATGGAAAAAGTGGATTTTGTAGTAAGCACATTTACTTCTAATATTCATCTCCTTATTTGCTGAGAATCCACTGATTCCTACTACCAATCTAAGGAGATATGGTTTTCTCTAGAACAAGCTCATGGTTCTTCCTAAAATACTACAAATTGCATGTAAGATGGATCATTTAATAGTAAGCACTTGAAATAATGTCTGGCACACAAAAGTAGTATTTTAATACAGTATGTACCTTACCATGGTTATCCCCACAAAAATATGTGGAGTAAGTACTACAACTACCAGGAAACAGATACTGTTTTAAGAATCTATTCTTGGATGTGCTACTCTGGCCTACTTTGCAGTTTTATTCAGGTCCATAGAGAGCAAAATTAAATGAGCCTTGAGAGAAGCATACAATGAACACATTGTACATATCATAAGGCTTATTTGTCTTCATATTTCCTTTTCCCACTTGAGCAAGTTGCTTCCATTTTTCTTCTGCTCTATACTGTTCTCAGAAAGCTCAAAAGAGCCTGAAAAAGCAACAGAAGGAGATTGTACTCTCTTCTAACTGGGACTCATCATAGCTATCATGACAGTGATATTCAGCCTTCGTAGCAAAACCTCCCTAACATGCTTCCACCTAAATATATGAGGAAACAGTGGACACACCTGTCAGCAGCTAATGCAGTGAAGTTTTATGTTCTGCACTTAGAGTCCAGAAACATGGAGCTGAAATGTATTGTTCCACCAGCTTCTTTTCAGTGAAAATGGCAGACACATCAATGAGTACATTCATGAATTTTGTAATAACTCATCCAGTCAGATTTGTAGTTACACTCAGAAGCATGCTGAAGAACAATAAGCAAGTTTCTTAATTTTCTTGTTATTAAGAAAATATTAGTCATACTTTTTGCAGTAGAAAAATTAGTGATTTTCAAATTTTGATCCATTTGTTTCATGGTATACAAC
This sequence comes from Chionomys nivalis, assembly GCF_950005125.1. Lineage (NCBI taxonomy): Eukaryota > Metazoa > Chordata > Mammalia > Rodentia > Cricetidae > Chionomys > Chionomys nivalis. The sequence continues at coordinate 32,982,586 of NC_080112.1, forward strand.
TGATAAAAATCTATCTAAAATATGAAAGGATGAGCGGTTATGCATTTTCTCTCTTTGTCACATGTTTATTAAATAAAAATATTTTAATTTCATTTTTATTAATATTTAATTTATATTTTGACTTTTTTCCTATTATGAGATATAGTAAATTGATTTGACAACTAACACATTTCTAAAGGAAATAATTAAAATATTTAATATTTTCTTTGGCGTAAATGTAAGATTGGCTATAACTTAGGGATAGTTGTACATATTTTGCAGCAATTGTTTAAAAAGGCCATTGTGGTGGTTTCAATGTAATTGTCCCCCATAGGATCATAGGAAATGTCACTATTAGGAGGTGTGGCCTTGGAGTAACTATGGCCTTGTTGGAGGAAGTGTGTCATTTGGGTGTGAGCTTTGAGGTCTCAGATGCTCAAACCAGGCCCAGTGTCTCTCCCTGTTGCCTGCAGATCCATATGTAGACTCTTGACTCTTTCCAGAAACACATCTGCCCCTGTGCCACCATACAACCTGCCATGATGATAATGCCCTAAACCTCTAAACTGTAAGCAACTCCAATTAAATGTTTTCCTTAATAAGAGTTACCATGGCCATAGTGTCTCTTCACAGAAATAAAAACCATAAATAAGACAGTCAGCAATCATATTTTAGTGACTTTGGGGGTTTTATATAAATATGTGTATCTTTCCATGAAAAATTGCTTTCTTGGATGCTTCTGAAGATTAGCAGTAGCATCTATTCAGTTTCAATATCCAATGACCAATTATAATTTGTAAGAATTAGTGTCTTAGTTACTGTTCTATTGCTGTCAAGAGACACCATGACTAAGGCAATGTATAAGAGAAAAACATTTAATTGGGGGCTTGCTTATAGTTGGAAGATCAGTTAATGGTCATCATGGTGGGAAGTGAACAGGCATTGTGCTGGAACAGCAGTTGAGAGCTTTAAATCATGATCCACAGGCATCAGGCAGGGAGGAAACCTGAAACTTGTGTGGACTTCTGAAACTTCAAAGCCTACTCCCAGAAACACAGCTCCTTCATCAATGCCATACCTCTTAATCCTTCTCAAATAGTTCTATTCCCTTGTGACTAAGTAATCAAATATATGAGCCTATGGAGTCTATTGTCACTCAGATCACCACAAGTAGTAAATTAGAGGGTAGATTTTTGTAGTTATCCTGGGTTTCGTTGTTTTCTCCTAGAGCAAATATCTAGGCTTACTTATTTTTAGAACATCTAAAAATTTTTTTTCTCAATGCAAATATAAAATATTCCTGTACCAGATTTATGGAACTAGCACCATGCTCATTTACATTTTTCAACTCAGATATGACAAACATTCAAGCGACTTAGAACTGTCATTCATAAATTGTGTCCACTTTGGAGGACAAGTTCTTAAATTTTTAGAGTTACTTCTCCCTGGAGAATGAAAATGAATTTTAAAATCTCATTCTGTTATACATGGTGCAAATGTTTATGAATATTCTCTGTAAAATTAGAAGTTATTGGAGCCTTAAGATTTCAATTATGTAAATTTTTTGTTTTTGTTTTAACCACTGAGGGTTAAAAAGCTGTTTCAGTGTGTATGAAGACGATGTTGGGGAATGTTCTCTATCAAATGTAGGAAATTGTGATTCCTTGGAAGTGGCAAGAAATTATCCAGGTCTGAAAATGTTCTGAGAGCAAGAGCATGGTTAAGGAATCCAGAGAGCTAGCTGTTCCTTGGAGTCCTGAGGTCAAACGTGGTTGTTTTTCAAGTGTGTATGAGGCTAGTTTTGGAATAGGAGGATGTTCTTTTTCTCTCTACACTCTCTGAAGTCAGAAACTGGTAGAACTTGTATGTTTAATTTACTCTTTCACCCCCAATAAATTTTGGTAATAACTCATTTTAAGTGTCATTTGTGATTATAATACTTTTTTAAACAATAAAACTACATCTAAATAGGTCTAGACTATATATGTTGCATGAAGTTTGTCTTCTAAGTAGGCTTACTTTCATGTGAAAATTTAATGTCTTGCAGTGTTCTCTACGTAATAGTTAAATTACAGTCTTTAATTTAAAAAATCATAGGTATGAAGAGATAAAGGTATGTTTTTATCTCTCTCCAGATTTATTTAACTGGGCTGTCCATTAAGGAACCCTTCAAGAGGCAGATCTTTCTCCATGTCAGGATGTATTCAACTAGAAGCAGGGTGGTTGGTTATTTTAAGGATGAAGTTGGCCAAATCTTTCAATAAACCGTTGTAAAAAATGCCTGAGATTAGATACTTTCTTAAAAAATGAGGTTTATTTTGGTTCATAGTTCTGGGAAATAAAAAACATAGTACCTAGTCAGCAGGAGAGTTTCCTGCAGCTAGGTTGCTCCATCACCCCCATTCCATCTACTGGACCCTGTAAGCTACAAGTACCAACCCACCCCCAAACTTGTTTATCCCCCTGCCACCTCAGTAGAATTCTGAAACACAGCCTGCTACTACACAGAGAGGTCAGAAAGGTGAGTGACCAGTCAACCAGCAGGACACACCATTCTCTAGGCCTTCCATACTTAGACAAAACCCCAGGCCCCTCCCCCACCTTCATGGGCTTCTATAGCCAGCCAATAAGTAAGTTTCCTACAGGTAGGTGGCTCCAAAACTCCCATCCCATCCATCAGACCCTGAAAGTTCCAAATCCCACTTCACCACCAAAACATACAAACTGCCCCCCCCCACTGCAACCTTAGAGAAACACTGAAACACAAGGTGCAGTTACACAGAGAGGACCAAGAGAGGAACTCTGAAGCACAAGCTGTGACTGCAGAAAGTGGACTAAGAGAATAAACCAGGAGAGCAGACCAAGAGAGCAGGCCAAGAGAGAAGGCCAGTAATGGTCTCAGTGGCTTCCAGAGACACAGACAGCAACAGTACAAAGCAGACCAAAAACAGTTCCCAAGACACAGACAGCCACTGCAAGGATTGAACCAAGATGCAAAGACACTGCCAGCATCAACTGAAGGAAGAGATGGGTAGGTGGCAATGCAAGAATTCATCCAACAACATAAAAAGCAACAAGGTAACACCAGAACACAATGGTCATACAATAGGAAGACCTATTACCCTAACCCAGAAGAAACTGAATAAAATGTTCTTAAATATAACTTTATGAAGATGATAGAGAAACTTAAAGAAGAAATGAAAAATTTCCTTAAAGAAATGGAGGAAAAGACAAAGGATGAAAGAAATCAATAAATCTCTTAAACAATCTCAAGAAAACTAAGAAAAAGCAAACACGTGAAGGAAGCAGTTCAAGACTTAAAAACTGAAATAGTGGCAATAAAGAAAACACAAACAAAGGGAATTCGGGAAATGGAAAATCTGGTAAGTAAACAGGAACTATTGATATAAGCATGACCAACAGAATACAAGAGATGGAAGAGAGAAAGAATCTCAGGTGTTGAAGATACTATAGAGGAACTAGATTCATTTTCAAAGAAAACATTAAATCCAACAAATACTTAACACAAAACATCCAGGAAATCTGGGAAACCACGAAAAGACCAAACCTAAGAATAATAGGGATAGGAGAAGAACTCCAGCTCAAAGGCACAGAAGATATATTTAACAAAATCATAGAAGAAAACTTTCCCAACCTAAAGAAGGAGTTCCCTGTGAAGGTACAAGAAGCTTATAGAACAGCAAATAGACTGGATCAAAACAAAACAAAACAAAACAACAGAAAAAACAAACAAACAAAAAACACAAAAATGCCCCTGATGTAGGAAGTCTTTCTGTATATATGTTGCTTTTATTGGAGCAGAATAGAGGTAGGAGAAGAAAAATAAACTAAATGCTGGGAGAAAGAAGATGGAGTCAATAAAAGTCATGTAGGCATGGCTGAACAGACAAGCCAGGACCTTGCTGGTAAGATTCATATACAGATTAATAGAAATGGGTTAAATTGGGTTGTAAGAGCTAGCCAATAAGAAGTTAGAGCTAATAGGACAAGCAGTGATTTCATTAATACAGTTTCTGTGTGGTTATTTTGAGTTTGGGCAGCCAGGAATGAACGAGCAGCCTCTTACAACACATCCCCTCACCATATAATAATCAGAATACAAAACATACAGAATAAATAAAGAATATTAAGAGCTGAAAAGGAAAAGGTGAAGACACATATAAAGGTAGACCTATCAGAATTACACCTGAATTCTCAATGAAAACCATGAAAGCCAGAAAGCCCTGGACAGATGTGCTGCAAATACTAAGAGACCATGAATGCAAGTCTAGACTACTAAACCCAGCAAAGCTTTCAATCACTATTGATGGAGAACACAAGATATTCCATGACAAAACAAGATTTAAACAATACCTATCTGCAAATCCAGCTCTACAGAAAGTACTAGAAGGAAAATCTTAACCCAAGGAATCTAACTCTTCCCTTAAAGACACAGGCAACAGATAATCTCACACCAAGAAAACACAAAGAAGAGAAATACATACACTTCCACTGAAAAATAACAAGAACTAACAATCACTGGTCATTATATCTCTTAATATCAATAGACTAAATTCACCTATAAAAAGACACTTGCTAAGAGAATTGTTACAAAAGCAGGATCCAGCCTTCTGCTGGATACAAGAAACACACCTCAACCTCAAATACAGACATTAATAGATCACTGTTTAATTTCCATGTATTTGTGATCTTTCTGAAATTAGTGTTGCTGATGAATTCTAATTTCAAACCATGGTGGTCTGATAAGATACAGGGGGTTACTCCAATATTTTTGTATCTGTTGAGCTTTGATTTGTTTGTTTATCAGGAAAAAAGTCTATTTAAAAAACATCAAATACATGGTGGCATACAGAGCAGGGGCAGGCAGAGCTCTGTGATTTCAAGGCCAGCCTAGTCTACATAGTGAGTTCCAAGGCAGTCAGGTCTAACTAGAGAGACCTTGTCTCAAAGCAAAACAAAAACACAATGAAACAGAATATATGATAAGAAACCATATTTTAATTGGTTCACAAATAATTCTACTGAAAACTCAAGTCAGTCACATATTTAAAGAAACAATTGAACCTGTCCCCCACAAAGCAGAAGAGATGTGAAATATGTTGTCCTATCAAGGAGTGTGTATATTCTATAGTTCATTAACACTGAAAACCTTTCTTCCCTGGGTGGGTAGGTAAATTAAGATATAGTTGGTCCATGAAATGTTGATGAAAGAAAAGAGGTAATATCAGAAGGGTTCCAGCACTTCATCTGAATGTAGCTCTCTATTGCTCTTTTCTTGATTTAATTTGCCTAGTTTGTGAAAACTTCAGTCCTGTAGAGCTCAGAATAAATACATATCAAGTATCTTACAAATTTACATGAGATCGATCAGGAATCTTTCTGCTTCTGACGTCATTGAGACATCACTGAAGTCATCATAAAGAAGTAGGCACATGCAATCTATAATCTGGCTTGGTGTTGGAAGTTGTATTTCATTCCAGAAGAGTATTAATAATGCTTGAACTACTTATTAGATGAAGGAAATACAAATGCTGGAGAAAGATAATGCATTGTGCAAGGATGCTGTTCAAGTGTGGTGGACGAAATATCCCACTATATGTTGAATGAAGAATTGCATTCAGTAGATATATCACACTAAAGATGAATCAGTTTACTATAATAGGGTATGTAGTCACAGGGCAAGAAATGATATCCTCTACCTCGTCCTGAGTTTTTCCATCTAAATCATGGCTACAGTTGTTGAAGTTTTGTATTCAGGACTGAATCCATTTTGAAAATGTTAGCTTGCACTTCCATTTTCTCATATGATACTGTATCACTGCAAAAATTCCTGAAATTTTGATAATTTTTTGAGAACTGTCATTGTCAATGCACAACAAAAATTTTAAGCAAGTATATGCGACCATCTTAGGAATATCATGGAACTCTTTCAGACAGAACTGTAAAATCTCTGTCTGTTCTAACGCAGTCTCTTGTAAGACAGGATACAAGCTATACAGAAGCAATCTGGATAATCTCCCGCAGGCATAAACTGGTATTCCACTTACCTAAAATTTTATGTAGTTCTACTTCAATGTAATGTAATATTCATTGAAACTAATTTTTCTTCTTGTCTAAGTAAAACTTTAAATGTTTAAGTTATATAATTAGAACGTGAGTGCATAAACAAAATTATTTCCAATTTTTCCAATAATAAAAATTAAAACAGGATGCCTAAATTCCAGAAATACTTTGACTACTGAGTCACTTCTTCATTGGCGATAAGTTTCAATTTTTTGCTGAAGATCTGCAATAATGCCTTGAGATTATGAGAAGTGTCTCCCTTGAATAGGAAAAATGTTTCTAACTCTGGGACTGAAAACATTCTATATTTTTCAACTGAACACAATATTCTATCTTGATTTTACAGCTTCATTATCTTACTTTTATGATCCTTATTAATATATAAAACAAGATACTCTTCAGTTTGAAAATTGCATAAAACTAGGCATGTGATAATTTGACCTTATTTCATTGAATAGTTCACCAAGTGTTTTGGATCAGAAACCTAGACTCCACCCAGGTGCATATGGCTTATGACCACAAGCAGTCACATGAGGCTGAGAAAATGGATAAAACCTAATAGAAAATTGTAAATTTACTCAAACAATATAAATTCTTAGCTTGGTTGCATGATTCTTGAGCATAAAATTTGTAGATGCTATAAAATATTAGTTACAATGCCTTATGTCTGGTATCTTTATAAAGATGATGGTCCTGCCACTGTATGTCACCAAAATGATTCTCTTTTTCAAACTTAGGGTACTATCATGCCTGGCACCCAGCATTATTGCAAGCAACCTGATTTCTTTACCCAGGGGTGCCATTTTGGGTTAACCTGAGGATGGACAGGCCGCTTGAGTTTTGTGTATGGATGTACCAACTCCATACCTCTAGTTCTCTTCTAAAGGAAAATTCTTAGAAATTAATGCTCTTATTTGTCTTCTCTTTTTATCTTGGCGTGCGTGCGTGTGTGTGTGTGTCTGTCTGTCTGTCTGTCTGTCTGTGTGTCTTAGTGCAGCTGCATATATGCCACCAGACATGTATGGAGATCCAAGGGCAAACTTAGGTCTTAGTTCAGTTCTCACCTCCACCCCTGTTTGAGATAATGTGTCTTATTGTTTATCACTGTGTAAGATAGGCTATGTTGACCCTTGGCCTTACAATGCTCTCTTGTCTCCACTTCCCATTTCATATAGGAGCAGTAGGGTTACAGATATATGCCACCATGTCTGAATTTATGTGAGTTTGGGGGATCTATGACCTCAGGTCCTCATGCTTGCACAAACATGCTTGCAAACACTGTACTCACTGGACCATATTCCCAGCTCTTATGCTTTCTTTTGATAGAGTAAAGTTGGACCTGGCACTGTGAATATCTTTTTATTTTCCTGAAGTTAGTGCCATGTAATGCTCAAGCATATAAACTTTCTCTCAATTCCTGTTGTCTGTCTGATTGTAGTTTGCATGACATGCCAAGTGTACCATCTATGAGGGTACCATGATATACTGAGGGGATTTCTTTTTGGTCTTGTCTACTTGGTGGTCTGTTTGCTTCCTCTTTCTGTGTGGGTATGTCTTTCGTTAGTTTGGGAAAGTTTTCTTCTATTATCTTATTGAAGATCTGGTCTATACCACTGATTTGGAATTATTCTCCCTCGCTAAGCCTATAATCCAAATTTTTTTTATAGTGTCCCACAATTCTAATATGTTCTTTTCCTGTAGCTTTATTTTTTCATATTTTTTGTTTATTTGGTCTAGATTTTCTGCTTATATTTGAGACCTGATATTCTATCTTCTATTTGATTCATTTTATTCGCAAGTTATTGAATTTTTCAATCTTATATTCACTTCAGCCTGAGTTCTTCTCTTTTTTATTTTTTTATTATTTAATTAAAATTTTACATACCAATCTCAATTCTCCTCCTTCCTCTCCTTCCACTCCCCCCACCACTCCCCCACACACAACATTAATTCCTCAGAGAGGATAAGGCTTCCCATGGGTAGTCAACAAAGTCTAGCACATTGCTTTGAGGCAGGACCAAGGCTCTCCCCACTGTGTCTAGGCTGAGCAATGTATCCCTAAGCTATCTCTTTCCGTGCTCTCCTTCTCTGTCCTTCCCCATTCTCAACCATTTCATTCCCTCATGTTTTCCTTCCATCTCCTTTTCAATGTTTCTATTTCATAGTTGAATACCATTCTCAAGTCATGGATTGTCTTTGTCATTTCTATCAACCTTGTGTTTATATTTTCTTGGACATCACTCAGACATTTATTCTTTCTAAGCCATTTCTCTTTAATTTTAGCAAATTTTTATTTATGTGTTCTTGAAATTTCTTGAATATTTCATGGTTTATTATTGTTATTATTTATATAATATATTATTTTATATTTATATTCAAATATATAATAAATTATATTTAATGAGCAATATAATTATTATTTATTATATTTAATTAAATTAATTGTAATTAATACAGTCATATTAATTACATTTGAATATAATAGATTTATTATTGTTGTTTTAAATTTTATAACATGTGTTCATCTAGATACTTTTCATTGGCATGCATTTCAATAAGACTGGTAGGTTTTAGAGGAAAATACATGAGCTTACATATTGTTAGTATTTTTGCAATAAGATCTGCGCATGTAACTTCTTTTGATAGTTCTGTGTCTCATCTAGCAGAGCAGTTTGGAGCAGAAGAAACCATATGCTGAAGGTCTGGGCCTGACTAGACCCTGGAGAAGGATGTTGTTCTCTAAGTTTTGTTACCTATTGCTCTTGTAAAACACCCCAAGAAAACCAACTTAAGGGAAAAAGAGTTTATTTGGATCAAAGTTCAAGGTTAAACTCCATCATTGCAGGGAAGGCAAAGTGACAGGAACTTGAAGCAACTACACAGTCAAGATCAGAGAGCAATGAATTAATACACACATGCTGTTTGCAGATTCTCTACTCTTATACAGTTTTAGATCCCTGCCTAAGGAAAGGTGTGGCCTATAGAGATACAATTTTCCCATATCAATTAATATAATTAAAATAATACTCCCGAAACATGCCAACAAGCCACCCTGATCTAGACTTTTTTCATTCATCCTCATTGAGACTTTCTGCCTAGATTCTATGACATCAAGTTGACAATCAGAAATAGCCTTCACAAGGTTTATGTTACAATTTTTACTTTTACATTATTTTCCATCAATTTTGTCATCCATAATTTTTTTTTCTTTCTTTGTGTGATATGAACAGAGAAGGTTTGGGCAAAAGAAAAAGAATAATAAAATATGCAAAAAAGAGTAAATATAATTCTAAATGATGATAAAAGAAGTGTATTTCCCCTTATAATTGAGACAATAAAAAGCAAAAATGTATCTAGGTTAAAGTGTCTAGATCTGAAGATAAACAATATTTTTTGACTTTTGCTTTTATTTTCGAAAGAACTGACCATTAAACAATGGCAGCTTTTACATACCTTGTGGGAGTTGTGGAAATTTAGTTGAGAGAATCCCTTAAGTGACTTAAATTATGAGAGGTAGTTCTTGGCTCTCTGGGTAGTGCTTAGAAAAACTTCCTGAACCTTCATAGCACCCCTTTGACAAAAGAATCTCTTTGACCATTTAAAAATATTGGACAATATGACAGAGAGAAAATTATATAAAACCAAAATATATGTTGTAAGAACTTGCTGGAAACCAAACATTGCAAATACTGCTCAGCTAAGAAGCAGAAGCTCATTGGAACATGCTGTTTATTGCTTGCAGATGATTACTCACTGTCTCTATGTCCCTCACCATCAACACAAGACAAACTGCTTTCCTGTTTTTTAGTATTTTTAATTCCATTCTTTATACTTTTGCAACTTATGTATTGTTTTTCTTTTTAAAATATTTTATGCTTTCCAAATTAGTATTATCTTCAATAGGCATCCTTATCTACTCTCCAATCAGACAATTTTAAGGAAGGTCTCATGTAAAGGATATTGGGTCTTAAAATGTTTTACTACCCTCCCCATTTAAAATTTTATATTAATAGAATTATATATATATATAATAGAATTATATATTTCTCTTTGTTCTTTCAATTTTCTGGGATAAATACCTTACAGTAAATGGTGCAAATAGTCTAAACTGCTCAGCTAGGTTTTTTTTCATAACTACACTGAAGTTAAAATTTGTCAGAATCATCCATGTTGTTATATTTGGCTAGCAGTGTACTGGATGTGATACATAGCAAGTGACTAAAAACCTATTGATTCTATGCGTATCTTCTTAACCCTGTGTTCAGTTGCCTCACATTGTCATCTTGAATTTGGCCAGAGGTGGAAATTTTTTCCACGAAAATAACACAGAAATAAAGCATCTCTCTCTCTCTCTCTCTCTCTCTCTCTCTCAGATTTAGGGGTAGTTAAACTTTGAACACCTTTATATCTTATTTCATTATGAAATAATTTCCAGTTTTATTTCCAGTTTCCGACTATCTTAACACTTCACCTATTAATCCCTTTTACATATGCTCTGATGCATACTTATATAAAACACATATTTCTTTATTTATTTTTTTTTAAATATCTGGTCTTGCTATGTTGCCCAGGATGGTTACAAACTCATTCACCTTCCTCTTGTTTCTCCCTCCTGAATGCTGGGATAACAGGTATGCAGCCTAGAGTGTATTTACTGGAGCACAATCACTTCAGGCTCACTTCTGAAACATGCCTTTATCCTTTATCTTCCTTCAGTTGGCAATGTTTCTTTGTGTTTTAGTAGCACTTTTATGTTTCTCAGGTGATATTTATTTGCTTGCTTGCCTTTGTGTCTTTTCCTCACTGGTGTGGGCAGGGGAAGTCAGGGAGAAAGTTGTTATAATTCATCAAAATTTCTATAATCACTTGAGGAAGGTGGCACAGACCTGTGTAATTCCAGTAGTTGAAGGTAAGAGGACCAGGAATTAAAGGGCAGCCATGACTACCTAAAAACTTTCTGCATTCTATGTATTATTTGGTTTAGAAACACAGTCTTTGATTCACAGAGAACATCATTTCTAAAAGTGAGTTTTGATCTACTCGATGGTCAAGTGACTGTTCTGAAGTCTAAGTTCAATTAGTTATGCGGTGACTTTCTTCTGTCTTCATTCAAATTGTATATATTCTTGAAGGAACATTGTAAACAAGAAGGAGTAGAGGTATGATGAGAAGTCCCTTTCTTCATCACTTGACTTAAAAGTATATGCCACTCTTTTTCAAATAGCTCAAGAACTAATGTTGTTCCAAAGCTTCCATTTGACCCCTTTGTATGCCAGAGTCTTCTGATCACAAACATGCAAATTCTAATTATCTTAAATGCTGTTTACTAGGAGTTACATTTACTGCATAATAAAACTATCTAACCTTACAATTTATTTCCTTTTCTAAACTATATGGAGAGTTTAGTGCTATTTTGCTTTCATAATTTGACTTCCAATTATTATATCTGTCCTGTTAGGGTATTGGGAAATATTTTAAAGCAAAATATTTCATATTAAGGATTAGCCTTATCTTATAATTTTGTACCATCTTTCATTTTAGCTATGAGACGCTAAGGCTGAAGAAATACTCAAACAAATGTGTATGCAGTTATAATAGACTAAAACAAGGCAATATAAATAATAATGATGATCTAATATTATTACTTTTTGAAGCTACAATATAGTTAAATAGCTCAATGTAACAATGTAAATTACAAATGTCAATTAGCCCAACTGTGGAAAGATCTAGACACAGTTTTATTTTGGAAGAACATTGAAAAATGAGATGCCCTGCACAAAAGCAAGTGAGACTGAAAATATAATAAATTCCTAAGGACATAGGATCCCAAGGCCCTTTTTGAGTGAAAAAGGAAATAAACAGGAAAGAAACATTACTGGCCCTAGATAAGGTTGAGAAGAAAGTTAATTATAATTATGATGTGGAGAGCATGGCCAGAGGCAGGACCATCTGGGAGAATCCAGAGTGTACATGACACTGAGCCTTGTGAGGAGACAGGAGGAAAAGGAGAGACGGAGAGAGAGGAACCTCAAACGAGAGTAGATGAAAGGGCCAGGCAACCAAAATAGTTATGTTATATATGGAAGAGCAGCTGGGAGAAGGGGAGCCTAGCCCCTGGGCTGGAGAAGTTTAGGCCAGCCAGGAGGGCCCTTAACAGGTAGGGACTGAGGAGTGAGGGAGAATTTGGAAGCCAATGTCTGCTTTGACATGTTAAATGGGTACTTTAGCAGTTGGTCCTTGTTTGAAATCTGAAATCCAAGCCTTTTTATTAATAATAAATCAATGATAAGTGGTGACACATTGTTGTCTATGACTACTTCCTGCTGACACTGGGGCACTGTTGGTGGTGGTAGACAGGAAAGCTGGAATGCTGGCCAAGTCCAGGAAGAGCAGGCTATTTCATTTGCTGTCCAAGCTCTGCATGACCATCTGGGCCTAGAGAATTCCAGGCAGCTTTGAAGCAGTCTGTTAGGCTTGAACACTTGGGGCTTCCACTTTGAAGCTGTCCTGGGTGTAGTTTTGAGGGAACACCTGGAACTGACAAGTTGCTCCAGGAACAGTCTGCAGTTCATTTGAAATCTGCTGTGACAGATGGACTAGGGAAAGAGAGTAAACTTAGGGGGGTTTAGGGGGAAATTTTTATCCTGGGTGTATGTTTGAAACTTCCAGACCTACAGTCCTGGTAGTTGGGGTAGGGGAGTCCCATGACTAAGGAAAGGGGGAGAGATTCCAGCTTCAGGAATAGGTTGTAGGTAGTAGACCAGAAAACGTAGGTTGTTGGTTGACAGTACTTCTCTGGAGTCCCTTTAACCTGTAAGAGGTGGATACAAATCGATTCCTTGAAGCTTAACAAGTATTTTTTTACACTTTTAAAAAGAAACCAAAGTTACAGATATGTTAGCATTCCCATTGAAATTACCTGGCTCGAGTGAGAAGGAAACACGAAACATGCAACAAACCCACTTAGGAGTTTATTAGAGGGGGTGTGTACAGGTCTGGGGAATCCATGTGGAGATATATATATATATATATATATATATATATATATATATAGAGAGAGAGAGAGAGAGAGAGAGAGAGCATCTAGGTTTTAAAAGCTGTCTAGCGCATGTGCATAAGGGGTTGACTTGACTACATACACATGCGCACAAAGGCTTAGCTGAGCCATAAGTGGATGATGCAACCACACTGCAGGTTGATCACAAACATCCTTTAACATCCCCGGGACCATTAGGCACTTCTGCCTGATGACTTGTACATATATGCCCTGACCTAGAACACGGAAGTGTGAGCCTTATTGTGGCTGAAATCATAACACCCTCTGTTTGCAACTGAACTGAAACCCACATTGTAGAAACCAGAGAAGACTCATACCTTTGAGTCATAGTAAAAACTTGGGGAACCTAAAGTAATTTTGAGTTAAAAGTATGAGTACTCTATTATCATACTGTTTTCAGAATAAAGAGAAGTATTTTTAATCTATACTTAAAGATAACCAACAGAAATTTAAATATTTGAGCTTGTGACTATGATAATATTAGTACCAGACCAAGATTAATAGCTTATCACAACTCCATTTATGGTTAAAATTCTGAACTTTTGAAGTCTTAGTGTAACAATAGCGTAATGAGGAAAATAAGTCTGAAGCATTTTTTATTTTTTATATACCTGTATGACTCAACCATGACAAACTCAGTAGAGGCCCGAGTCTCAGTAGTTTACCCAAAGCAATACCTGGTTCCAAGACCATAAATTGAGACCAGCCAGGCACCACCCAGAACAGACCATCTAAAGTGTAATCTGCTGGCCTGGTCTGTCACCCTGTCCCTTAAAGAGATAAGCCCTGTCCACTTTCAACCTCCCTCCCCCTCTTCTTCCACCTCCTCTCCAGTCCCCCCCCTCCCGCCCTTCTTCTGGAGAGGCAGTTTTTGCCTCCCTCTCTTCTTTCTTCCTTCTCACCTTTCCCCCCTCCCCATGCCTTTCCCCTCCATATCCACTAAATAAACTCTTTACTCAGACTCTCTCTGCATGGCATCTGTCTGTCTCCCACGAAGGCCTCAGGCCACCCACCAGAGGACCTACCTAGACCCCAGAGGACCTGCCTTTGGTGACCAGCTGCCTCTCCTCACGGGACCTGTCCCCCACCACCTTTTTATAAATGATAACACAAAGGAAATTCTCAACATTCCAAGCATTGTAGATAGGATCACATCACGTGCCAGCACACACCCATCACTTTTCACCAAGACACTACTAGACAAATGTCAGCCAATCAGGGGTTCTGAACCTTACAAATCCCTCCCCCCACCTTTGCTGTATAAAAATCCAACCCCAGATGAGCTGGGGCTCTCAGACCACCCCAATACATTGGACACATGGAGAGTCCAAGTTTGCAAACTTGTGTAATAATACACTCTTTGCTTTCACATACAGGACTCGGTCTCCTAGTTGGTCTCTGGAGACTCTGTGATCTGGGCATCACAATATCTTAAATCTCTTTCTTAGACCTTTATAACTTATATTTACACCTTAAAACACTTTTTTAAGACATAGTTTAGGTAAGCTTTCATACCCACAGGCCTTTTGTAATTTGTATTTGTATACCATAGGGTTTGGTAGCAAGATACACTGTCTTTCTCAGCTGGAGGCCTAGGAAAAGGAGGCTGGAGGTCTGATTTGTACATATAAAAAGAACTGAGAAGGCAGCTGAAACTTTGGGAAAATAGTTGGCATGTTTGTTGCTGCCAAAGTTGTAGTTAGTCAATATGGTCACAGATCTGAGAAGGAAAACATATAGCTGGAAATATAATCCAAATAATCTATATATCAATCAAAATGTCAGAGACCCATTATGCAGGCAGATTACCCTAGGGTCCCTTGGTTCATGGGGTCAGAATTAGTATTAGGTTGTCATACAAGGTGGCATTTAATCTTTAGCCTTCATACAGAGCAGCCCAGGGCTTAGGTCATCAGATGTAGGTTTCAGAGATGTTTCCTACAGAGAACTAGGGGAAACTAACCTTACGTTGACCAGTCTAAATTGGGCAATCAGCCTGTAAGAGTCCATTATAGAGTCCTGGCAGCAGGCAAAGCATGGGGCTGTTTTTCATAGTGGTTAGTGTTATCACAATTTAAATGGGGTCATCATGGTGTCAGTCGTCTTCTTTAGAGACCTTAAGGGTTCCTGCTAAGAGGTGGCATTAATCTCTGTAATTATTAAACATTTAAATGCCAAATTCAGCAGATCTTTGAAGACTTTGAGGACCTATTAAGTATACCTGATTTTTAGGTTTGACCTTGAAAATAAGTGCACAGCATGATGCTACATAAGTCTGTCACTAAATGAATAGTTTCCAAACTAGTAGCTTATACAATGTTAGGCTTTTATGTTGTATGATATTTTGTTTGCATTCTGGGAAATAAAACTTGCCTGTCAATAAGAGGGCAGAGCTAGCGCTAGTTAACCATAGAGGTCAGGCAGTGGTGGCAAACACCTTTAATCCCAGCACACAGGAGGCTCACACCTTTGATTCCAGCAATTGGGATCTCATGCTTTTAATCCCAGAACATGGGAGGCTCAAGCCTTTGATTCCAGCACCTAGGAGGCTCAAACCTTTAATCCCAGCACATGGGAGGCTCACACTTTTAAACCAAACACTATAGAAGTAGAGACAGGATTATAAATTGAGTGGAGATAAGATCTCACCCATTCAGTCTGGGGATTTGACTTCCCCCCATTCAGTCTGAGGATTTATAGAGATAGGAGCCTCTATTTGGTCTGAGATTTAGTAGAGGTAAGAAGTTTCTGATGATTGGCTACTTTGCTTCTCTGATCTTTCAGCTTTCACCTTAACATCTCACTCAGGGGTTTTATTGCTAAAATTAATCAAATTAATGCTTCAATTTCATAATTTTATCCCTGTTAAGTCTGAATCTTAAAATTTGAGTTGAAGATTTAATTGGATATACGTTAGTGTTAAAATGAACCATAAATATGTAAACTTTTACAATTAGAGAATATGATAGTTTTTTGTATGACTTAATTTATCCAAATAGAAAAATATCGACAAAATGAGAAAACACAAGGAAAATAGACAAATATTACTGTAAAGCTGAGTAGACCTTAGGAATTTATAAACCTTGATTATCAAATATACCTTATTTAACAAACATGTTACTACTTATCTAAATTTTCTAGAAACATGGTATTGAACAATTAGCAACTACATGAGTAGTTAAGTATAAATCTCTAAGTCAGCTTTTGTTAATATGAATATACCTTTATAACCTTAAATTTTTTAATAATACAAAAATCATACCAATCTAAAATATTTAAGACCAGCCAGGCGGTGGTGGCGCATGCCTTTAATCCCAGCACTTGGGAGGCAAAGGCAGGCGAATCTCTGTGAGTTCGAGACCAGCCTGGTCTACAAGAGCTAGTTCCAGGACAGGCTCCAAAACCACAGAGAAACCCTGTCTCGAAAAACCAAAAAATATATATATATATTTAAGACCTATTGCTGTAACCTTAGTTACAAAGGAGATATCAAGGGAATGAGAGGGCTCAGAAGGATTGAGAAATTTTATAAATGTTGTTTTATAATTTGTGGTCATCCTAAGATGGTGAAGTCACATGACTTGTAACCTTTAAGCTTAATAAAGGTAGTTGCTAGTCATGTAGTTTCTTATATTTTGATGGGGGTGTCTGCTAAGATGGAGAACAGCCACATGTTTACTATTTAAAAACATATATTGTCTTAAATAAGAGTTGAAGTTACATACAGTATATTCTAAACCAGAGTTGAATCACATATATGTTGACAGGGGTGCGTCCACCCACTGAGATGGCAGGACTGATCTAATGGGAGATCACCAAGGCCAGTTGGACTGGAACTGATGGAGCATGTGATCAAACTGGACTCTCTGAATGTGACTGATGGTGGAAGCTGACGGAGAAGCCAAGGACAATGGCGCTGGGTTTTGATTCTACTGCATGGATGGGCTTTGTGGGAGCCTAGTCTCTTTGGACCTGGGGAAACCTGGGGCAAACAGGGAGGACCTTGGAGTTCCTATACGGTAGGGAACCCTGACTGCTCCTTGGACTGGATAGGGAGGGGGAGAGGGAGTGGGGAGAGAAAGGAAGTGGGAGGAGGGAAGGAGGTTGAAATTTTCAATAAAAAAATAAATTAATTAAAAAAAAAGTTAAAATGACCTATGTATAGGCTTTAACTATAAGTCTTTTGTTGTAAGTTTTAAAACAAATTTTGTTACAGATTTTATAGATCTTTAAGTATACCCAATGAACTTCTAAATCTTGGTATAGAGTTTACAGCATGGTCTTAAAAATTTTTTGAGTCAGAGTGCAGAGAGAAACCATGGAGATCAAAGATTTTAAGAGTATAAAGTAGAACCTTTGAGGTAAGAGACTTTTGGAAGTACCGAGTAGAACAAGTTTAGATATAAAAGTTGAGAGACTTTGGGAACACTTGTTTGTGGAAAGAGGTTTCTGTCCCATCCAGTCCCACAGCCATTTAGTCCCAAAGAAACATATAGAGGTTTACATTAATTATAAACTGGTTTGCCTATTACCTCAGGCTTCTTATTAACTCTTATATCCTACATTAACCCATAATTCTTGTCTGTGTTAGCCACATGGCTTGGTGCCTTTTATCAGCGAGGTAGTCACATCTTGCTTCCTGTGCAACTGGTTGGCAACTACAGACTGATCCTTTCCTCTTCCCAGAATTTTCCTGTTGTTTGCTTTGCCTGTACTTCCTGCCTAGTGGCTTGCCTATGCTTCCTGCTTGTCTACTGGCCAATCAGCATTTTATTTAAGAAATACAAGTGATAAATCCTTACAGGGTATAAGACCAAAGCACTCCCCCCTTTTAAAAACAAAACAAACAAACTAACAAAAAGCCTATGAATCTAATCTGCTTTGTTTAGCTTTCTTCCTGACCATTAGCCATAACAACTTGTAACCAACACTCTAAACAAAGACAAACATCCATATTCCAGGGGGGAATGTGGGCATAGTGTTTTAGGCTACATTCTGCTTATTGGGGGTGCTGATAAGAAAATTTGGATTATGGTCAAGTCCTGACTGGAATATTTTGTGAGGCTTGATCATCTCAGTCAGCAGTCTTGAAACTGTTCTGGATGTAGAACTCAGAGTAAACACAAACAGAGGTTTTCTAAAATGTTGAAACATCTGGGCCATCAATTCTTATTGGAGATCATTTTAGGGGGTCTTTCTTGATCAAACCTGATTTTTTTTAACTCAGAATAAATACACAGCCTCTCATTTCCTGTGGAAACAAAAGCAAAACCTCTTTTCTAAAGTAACATATATTTTGACTTAAATTTTGAAGTCAAGGCATTTTAAAAATATATACGTCAGATTAATCCAACAGCACTCGAAATCAAATGTCTCTTAGCAGCTGTTGTTCTTTCCTCAGCCATCAAACCATTTAAAAATAAGACAATAACTTATAGTATCCATATTTTTTATGTATTTTTTATCTTTACATTGCTTTATTTTAAACATCATTTTTTTGAGACAGGGTTTTTTGTGTATCTTTAATTGTCCTGGAACTTACTCTATAGACCAGGCTGTCCTTGAACTCACAGAGATCTACCTGCCTCTGTTGGTGGGAGACTGCTTGTTTGTTTTCAACTGCCCAGGCCCAAGGCTGCTCGTTTGTTTCCATGACCCACACCCTAAATAATCACACAGACTGTATTAATCAAAATACTGCTTGACCGATCACTTAGCATATTGATATGTAGTTCTTGCATCTTGAATTAACTCAATTTTTATTATTTTACATTTTACCATGAGGCTTATGGTTTACTGGTACCAGTGAACAGTTGTCTTTTTTCTCTGGTGGCTATATGGTATCTATCTGACTTTGTCTAATCTCTCCCTCTCTATTTTTTTAGCCTGACTATATTTTGGCCTGCTATAGGCCCAAAACAGCTTCTTTATTAACCAATGGTATTTACAGCATACAGAGAGGAATCCCACATCACCTCCCCTTTTTGTCTAAAGAGGAAGGTTTTAACTTTAACATAGTAAAGTTACATATAACAAAACAGGTATCAAGCAAGAATTCTAGTTATAATATTATAATATTTCTATTTTATCTTTTATCATAACTAAGGAAACTATAATTATAACTATCTATACTTTAACTTCATTAAAGACTCTAAAAGGATATAATATTACTTAAGTTAACAGGAAGCACATTGTAAACAACTTCCAAAACTCTAGAATTGAAAGAGATATCTCACTGTCTGGACAGTCAGCTAAAGTTCTTTTGTAACATTCTTTTAGTCATCCATCTTTAGCCTACAGGCCTATAGTATCTGGAAGACTTTTTTATGAAGCAGAAAATTTTAATGACAGTTTTTCCTATATTGGCAGTTTGTCAGTAACTTTCTTTTGTGTTCTTCAAAATGTCTGGAAGACTCTTTTATGAAGCAGGAACCCTGAAGGACTGCCTCACCTTGTTTAGGCAATGTTAGTAGTCATTTTTGTGGGTTCTGCATGTTCAGTTTATACATCATGCAGTCAGGCAGTCCAGGCAAGAGCAGTTTCTTGCTCAAATGGCTAGCAAACTCCATAAGGAGAATCTTTGATGCCCATCATCCTCTTGAAGTACATTAGTGCTTCTACGAGATGTGTCTTATGGTCATGAAACATCCTAAGTTCTTAAAACATTTTAAATGCCATATTTTGTTAGTCTTTAAAAGATCTGAAGACTATCTGTCTAACTGAAATATATCTCTATATATCTAGAAAAACTTAGCTAACATCACTACAAGCTTGACTATTATAAAAGACTATCTATTAACCTGTATTTTGTATTTTTTATATTTTTTATTGATTTTTATTGAGCTGTACATTTCTCTCTGCTCCCCTCCCTGCCTCTCCCCTCCCTTTCAACCCTCTCCCAAGGTCCCCATGCTCCCAATTTACTCAGAAGATCTTATCTTTTTCTACTTCCCATGTAGATTAGATCTATGTATGTCTTTCTTGCAGTCCTCATTGTTGTCTAGGTTTTCTGGGATTGTTATTTGTGGGCTGATTTTATTTGCTTTATTTTAAAGACCAGTTATGAGTGAGTATATGTGATAATTGTCTTTCTGTGTCTGGGTTACCTCACTCAAAATGA
Source organism: Chionomys nivalis (assembly GCF_950005125.1). Classification (NCBI taxonomy): domain Eukaryota; kingdom Metazoa; phylum Chordata; class Mammalia; order Rodentia; family Cricetidae; genus Chionomys; species Chionomys nivalis. The sequence goes on from NC_080112.1 coordinate 33,002,826, forward strand.
TGTTTTCCAGCTTTATTCATTTGCCTGCAAAATTTAATATGTCATTATTTTTTTCTGCTGTGTAGTACTCCATTATATAAATGTATCACATTTTCCTTATTTAGGTTATTTCCAGGTTCTGTGAACATAATTGAGCACATGTGCTTGTGGCATGATTGAGCATCCTTTGTATATATACCCAAAAGTGGTATTACTGGGGTAAAGGGAACACTCCTGCATTGCTGGTGGGAAGGCAGGCTGGTAAAGCCCCTTTGGATGTCAGTGTGGTAATTTCTCAGAAAATTGGGAAACAACTTTCCTAATAACCTGCATTTTTAATTATACATTACATTTTAAATGAGCTGCACAAACACAATACCTTTGTTAAGAGCAGAAATATACATATAACAAAACTGACCTTAAATTTGTAGCAGTAGAACAAGATTCATAAAAATCTTTATATTTTATATAAAGTATTTATCTCTGTTGCATATCTCTCTTTAAACATAAACAAAAATTTATAAACAATATTTGGGAATTTGGGCGAAGATGTCTCTAAACTGCTTTCTGGTTTTTGTTGGGCAAAGTAATTTTAGGGGTTCATGGAGACCTTTTGTGGGGTTATGGTCCATCAAACCACATTAGTTTAGAAGGAATCTACAGGTTCTTATCTTTTGTGGATACAAAAGTAGAACCTCTTTTCCAAAGCTACATAGCCTTAGACCAAAATTTTGAAGTCAAGATATTTTTAAAATACATAAATTGGTTTAGCTTGGCTGCCCATACAATGACATGTCTCTCTGTACTTAGCTCATTCACAGTCAAAAATTTAAAGAAAACAGTAATATTCGTAATCCAGACTCTCTGTGTATTTTTTATTTTTATGTGGCTTCTTTTTATTACTTGTTTACTCTATGACTGTATTCTGTCTCTTTAAAGACTTTGTTTTATTTTTTTTTAAATTTACTGTTTTATAACTATTTTTTTTTCTTTTTGAAGCCTACATACATTTATCCAACACTGTGACCCATTTAGAGGTCTATTTTTATTTGTCTTTATTGCTTATCTTTAAAAGGCCCACTTTTTAAAATGCTAAGTGGCTTACTAAGGCTACTTTGCTTTTTGGCTCTGCAAGTCCAACATGACAGAGGTCTGTTTACCACCTCTGTAAAACATGCTCACAGTCCCATTTTAAGGCACACAGTGGGTCTATGTTGCCATTAAGCAAGTTGCAAGTTGTCACAAAGCCCATTTAAATGTTCCATATCTGGAACTCCTAAAAGAGTCAATGGCATATGGGCTGGAACACCAGGAAGCCACTGTTTTTAAGGAAGCTGTGCAGGTTTTTTTTTTACAGTTTTTTTTTTTTCAAGGAAACACATCTCTAATTGCGACCAGCAAACAGAGACTATCTTTAGAATTTTATGTGCTGTCTCCTTGGACACTTGGGAACCCCTGTAGAGTCAAGTCTCTTGCCAACCCTAAGATGGCTCCCTTAATTAACATATCTACTTCCCTGCTCCCATATCCACCCTTCCTCCATCCCATCCACCCCATTCCCTCAAGCTCTCCCCATCCTCCCCTTCTCCCTTCTCTCTCCCCATCTCCCCTTACCCCCACCCCACCCCCACCCCCGTGATCCCAACTTTTGCTTGGCAATCTTGTCCACTTCCAATATCCAAGAGGATAACTATATGTTTTTCTTTGGGTTCACCTTCTTATTTAGTTTCTCTAGGCTCATGAATTATAGGCTCAATGTCCTTTATTTATGGCTAGAATCCACTTATGAGCGAGTACATACCATATTCATCTTTTTGGGTCTAAGTTATCTCACTCAATAAAGTGTTTTCTATTTCCATCTATTTGCATGCAAAATTCAAGATGTCATTGTTTTATACTGCTGAGTAGAACTCTACAGTGTATATGTGCCATACCTTCTTTATTCATTCTTCTATTGAGGGGCATCTAGGTTGTTTCCAGGTTCTGGCTATGGGCAGCGGAGGAGAGGGTGCCTGGACTGGCTTTATCCTATAGCCACACTGATGAATATCTTGCATATCATCATAGAACTTTCATCCGGCAATGGATGGAGATAGAGACAGAGACCCACATTAGAACACTAGACTGAGCTCCCAAGGTCCAAATAAGGAGCAGAAGGAGGGAAAACATGAGCAAGGAAGTCAGGACCACCAGGGGTGCATCGACCCACTGAGATAGTGGGACTGATATAATGGGAGCTCACCAAGGCCAGCAGGACTGAGACTGATGGAGCATGGGATAAAACCAGACTTTCTGAACATAGCAGACAATGAGGGCTGACTGAGAAGTCAAGAACAATGGCACTGGGTTTTGATCCTACTGCATGTACTGGCTTTGTGGGAGCCTAGTCTGTTTAGATGCTCACCTTCCTAGACCTGGATGGAGGGGGGAGGACCTTGGACTTCCCACAGGGCAGAGAACCCTGACTGCTCTTAGGACTGGAGAGGGAGGGGGGAGGGGGGGAGGGGGGGAGGGGGAGGGAAATGGGAGGTGGTGGAAATTTTTTTTTTTTGAAAGGAGTTTCAACTTATCTTTTATTAGGTAATTTTGAAGTTTTACAACAGCTACTTGGCCACAAATTACACACATATATACAATTCTCTAAGTAAATAGAAGACAATAGTTTAGTAAATGTAGTTGACTCCATATTACTCAAAACTTCACCAAAACATTTATCATAAAAATCAGTCAAATTATTGGACAAGTTTATAAAAATTGTTGGGTGTGTATACATGAAAAATTCATGCTTGCCTTATTGAAGAGGTGCATTTCTGTCTGTGCACTCATAGTAACTGTCCAAGGTAGTTAAAAGGGAGAGCAAAGAGGGCAGCAGTGCCTTATACTGCAACATTAATTCCTAGGGACTTACCCTGGGGCTCCATGAGAGCTCCTTTCTTATACCAATAGTGAAACAGTGATGATTTATGGCTTTTTCTGTTAATAAAATACACAAATGAGGTCTTATTTCCAGAATAACTTGTTACCATAAGTAAACTGCATTCATTTTGCAGATATTACCGACACCTTGCATTATTTAAGAAAAATTTTCGTACTTGAAACTCAAAAGGAAAACCACCATGTCCTAGTCTCCCAATACATTCATTGAATGCAGAATTAAATAAACACATTCATTTTGACTGTGCCCTTTCTATGTGCACTTTGAAATGACTATAACATAGTACATTTGTATTTTTAATTGGCACCCAAATTAAGATGAAATGATCTATGTCAAAGCAGTAGCCTGTACTTCCAGTAACAGTTGTCAAATGCACAGGGGAATAAAAAAGGAAAGCCCTGAGTCTCTCTCTCTCTCTCTCTCTCTCTCTCTCTCTCTCTCTCTCGTTTTCAAAAGTAATGAAAGGGGGTATTCTGAAGTCATTTCAACTTATGCAATAGTTAAGAATATCCGGTATTCATTTCTTCTGTTTTCACTTTGATTGAAGAGAGGCACAAATTTTGTGTATTTGATCCAATTTAGATAATTTCTTAATACTCAATTTCATTTAAGTCTTCAGAATATCCTGATGATTGTTGAGTTGTATCTTCCATTTCTGTACATGGTCCTGCCTGAAATTTAACATCATCAATGGCAATATCACTTCTTATTGACACTCCCCGAATAGCTTCAAAAATGATCTGGTGTTGCCTCCTGCAGCTGTATTCTACCAGCGCCCGCAGCCAGGAGATGCTTTGCTCCCCACGCCTTCTCCACAGCAGGGTCTCTTTATGTTCTTCCTCTGTTTTCAGAAAAATGCTCAGCAGGCCAGTTCCTGCTCCATACATGTGGTAGAAGAAAGTCAAGCAGTGCTTCCCAGGGACGCCTCTCAAGGGCTGGGACAAGAGGTGTGTTTTTTGTCCATATACCATGTGGGAGGCCTCGATAAACATGTAGTAGCCTCTTCCTTGCTTTTTGGGGAGCGCTGATCAGCCTCACGTTCTCCTCTGTCGTTTGTCCGGTTTTCCTCTGGGATCCAGTGATCAGCATTTACCGTCTCTCTTGTGTTGTTCCTTCTCCGGGGTCATGGAGTTCGGCGGTCAGCACCACGTTGTCTTTTTCTCGGGGTTCAGTCGTCAGTCCCTGTTCAGGCGCCATTATGCCGGAGCCCATGTGGGTCCAACATAGATTCCCTAACCCGGCTGAAACGGAGTCGCGAGGAATAAAACCGACACAGCTTACAAGGTCATCTTGGAAAAGGCCAGAAATTTTTAATAAATAAAAAAAATTGTGTGATTACCAAGAAACTATGCTTGGCTCTTGTTTTTTGTGAGTCTAGAAGCCCTCTTTCTTCAGTGCTTTAATAGGTCTTATGTGGATCCATGCCCCACATTGGGCACCATTCTGTTGGCGGGAGACTGCTTGTTTGTTTCTGGCCATCCAAACCCGAGGCTGCTTGTTTGATTCCAGCTGCCCAGACCCAGAATAATCACACAGACTGGAATGATGAATGCACTGCTTGTCCAATCACTTAGGCATATTGTTAGCTAGCTTTTACATCTTAAACTAACCCAATTTTATTATTTTATATTTTACCACACATCTTATGGTTTACCGGTATTGGCATGCAGGTGTCTTTCTCCTTTTGTGGCTACATGGTGTCTCAGGGAGAATCTGTCTGCCTACTCTATATATTTCTTTTAGCCTGACTATACTCTGCCCTGCTACAGGCCCAGAAAAGCTTCTTTATTAACCAATGGTATTTACAGAATATAGAGGGGAATCCCACATCATTTACTGTGTGGTGGCAGAAGTTACTACAATCATTGAGAATTTGCCAATTAAGTGCACTGATCCTTTGCCATTTGTCTGTATGGAAGAAAAGAGGGAGGGTCACAAAATGAAACTCTATTTGAGGGAATTTCTATAAACTCTACAAAGGAGCTGAATGAGCAGAAGCTGTGAGACTGCAGGGGTGAAGGGAGCAAGTATCTTTAATAGAGAAACCCAGATGGGTGTAGCAGGCCAAAGATGAGAGATGCAAGTGGCTGAGGTGGATAAAGTATCTTGGGACAAGCCTCCAGGGCATCCCCAAGTGAAATAGAAAACTTGATAAAGTGAAAGGTGTTTCAAATCACAGAAGAAAGGTGTCCCTTTTTATTGTCATTGGATCCCAGTGGGGATGAGAGGAGCTTGCTGGCACACGGGTGTGGTTTTTGGAATAACAGTAAACAACACAGGTAGCTCAGGATGGTACTTACTTGTCAGCAAAGGAGAGTGAAGGGATCAAGAGGAAAGGTAGATGTTCATGTGGGCATAGCAGGCCAGAGGCATAGCAGGCTGCAGGGGCCAGAGATATACTCATGTGGAGGGCATAGCATGCCAAACCCCAGAGATAAGAGACAGATGGTTAGAAAGCAGGTAGAAGGAAATAGCACCTGAAGAATCAAACTCCAGAATTTAGAATCAAATTTTATGGGTGGCAGAAGCCAACAGAAGCAAATAATGCATACATACCTTAAGAGAGTCAGATCAGCACCTTGGTTCAGAACAGCTAAATTCCTTAAGGAGGGAACTCATTTATTCTGGCTTCTGCACCAGATGAAAAAAGAAAAGAAATTAAAAAGATAGGAACATGATTGGTCCCAGTTTTCAGCATCAAATAAATGAGGAGAAAGAAAGAAAGAAAGAAAGAAAGAAAGAAAGAAAGAAAGAAAGAAAGAAAGAAAGAAAGAAAGAGATATGACAGCTCTTAAGTATAGTAGAGGAGAATGTCCGTTGTAAATAAAAGAGATTAACAGAGGCAGGAACATCTGGGAGAGTCCAGAGTGGACATGAACTTGAGCCATGTGATGAGACAGGAGAGGAACGGAGAGGGGAGAGAGAAATAAAAGAGATAAACAGAGGCAGGAACATCTGGGAGAGTCCAGAGTGGACATGAACTTGAGCCATGTGATGAGACAGGAGAGGAACGGAGAGGGGAGAGAGGGGAACCAGGTGCAACAGCCAGGAGGCCCAAAAGGGAGCAGGAGAAAGAAAAAGGTAGCCAAAATAGTTAGATTATTTAGGGAAGAACAATTGGAGTAAGAGCAACCCTAGCCTCAGGCTGGAGAAGTTTCGGGTAGAGGGTAGAGTATGCCTGTCATACCCTGTAACAGGTAGGAACTGAGGGATGCAGGGAAAACCTGGAGGTCAATGTCTGCTTTGATATGTTATATAGACAGCTCAGCATTTTATCCCAAGTTTAAAACCTATCACTTTCAATGGGCCCTACTAAGTGCTCATGAGAAGAAATAAAGAGGGAAGAACAGGAGATAGTAAAAATTGATATGAAAAATTGTCTAATTCCTGTACCTCTTTCTTAATTTTACACAGTTCATGCAATGGGGAAATATGAAAAAACTTCCTTTGTTGCAGGCAAACACATATTATTCTAGGAAGAGAGAAAGGAGGATGAAAGCCATTTGTTCATGTGAGTGCGGTGGGAAACTCTCCTTTTACAGTCTTGAGAAAGTACAGAGTATATGGTTGGTGTGATTAAAAACTACCATATTCATATTCTAGACGCCTTGCACCAAGTAATACTAACAGCAATGTGTATGAAGGGACAAGAATATATCTCACCAATGTTCTAAAGAATTTCAATAATAAAGCTGAAAGCCTCTATTCCAGGGAGAAGGGCAGAAAATTATCTTGTAGCAGAAATCCTCCTCAATTAAAAGAAGGAATTTTGTTGTCATGAGTGTGAAGATTTCTAAGGATCCTGTAAGTGTACTAGTAAAATGCTGAAATGAGGCAAGGAAAACAGAACTGTCCCCATGCACTGTCACAATGAATGGCACGCTGTGTAACAATAATACTTTGCATTGGAGGAGGTAGGAGGATATTGAGGAAATGCATATGACAGAAACTACTGAAAGCTGAGAATAAAGGAGGAAAATATGTATAAAATCTCCCATACCTCACATTAAGCAAAAGCTAGCATATCCTACTACTGGAAGAATTTTATGTTCTCTAAAGTTAACTATAACAACAAAATATAAATCCCTCTAGACTTGTGATTAAAGTAGCTTAATTACTCCATATTAGTGGACTGCCAGAGGATAGCTGTGCTCATTTCTCAGTGTAACTACTATTTAGCTCAGTTTCTACACACAATCTGCCATTCAAATAAAAATTATGAAGCTTGCATAAAAGAAAACAACAATGATAGGAAATAAAGATCAGTTAACAAGATGTGGACAGCATATATTAACAGATTCAAAGTTTAAGCAGAGAAGTAAACTGGAGAGTTAAGAAGTTAAAATATGTACAAACCCACTAGAGGTAAAAGCATGTTTATCAACAGACTAGACAGACCAGGCAACAAAGCCATAAATGTAATCATATTCTAATAGAAATGACTAAAACAGAAATAAAAAGAATTACAAAGTATATAGACCTAGAATATTTCAGAGTACTGAAAAATATCAAAGCACTAATGAAAATATAATTGGCATATCAGAGGAAGTAGAACAGAAAATTTGAGAAAACTGGTAGGGAAATTCTAATGCCATTAATGTAGTATGCCACAAATCCGAGGAAGGAGTGCTACAACAAAAAATAAATGTGGGCATATGATTCAGTGGGTAATAGTGTTTGTGCACAAGCATGAGGACCAAAGTTTAAATCTCCAGCACACACAAAAAGAAACTGAATATGGCTGTGTGTGCCTATAACCCTAACATTGGGAATCTGAGACAGGCTGATCATGAAAACATTTTGGCTAGCCCACTTAGCTAAAATGATGTGCCTCAGGTTCTGTAAAGCCAATATGATGAAGAGTTATAGAAAAGACACCTGGCATCTTCTTTTTGCCTCCATACACAAGCATATGTGCATACACACCCCCATACTAATGTGGATATAGACCACACACACATACACACACACACACACACACACACACACACACAAGAGGAGGAAGAACATAAGTAAAGAACAAGGAAAACAGCTATTAGAAGTTTGTAATCTACCTAAAGAAATAAATAGTAGTGAAAACAATAGATGTAGTGGACAATAAAATTACTATTCTTACTCTTCAATATTAAAATTATTTTATACATTTGTGTATATGTCTGCCTTAGGTATTCTATTTCTATGAACAGACACCAGGACAACAATGACTCTTATAAAAGAAAACATTTAATTTGGGCTAGCCTACAGTTTCAGAGGTTTAGTCTATTATTGTCGTGGGAGGAAACATAGCAGTGTGCCAGTAGACATGGTACTGGAGAAAGAGCTGAGAGTTCTACATCTTGATCTGCAGCAGTGTTGGGTCAAAATTATCTCAGGGCCTGTACCTTGAGGCCTATAGGAGGGAAAAACCTGGCTCAAGTTTGAAGGATAGTCTCAAAGTTACAAAGTGAGGATGAGAAAACAAATTCTAGGTAGAGGTCTCTCCAGCCAGAGAGAGGGATTGGTTGTCTCTCATTGTCTGGAGGTACCCCTGCATCACATCAGCCCATATAATGTCACTTAACCTATATAAGCTGACTGACACAGTAATAAACTGAATTCCTGATTTGACTTGACTCCCTATTGTATCTGATTGTCCTGTGTTGTGGGGCTACAGAATGGATTGATAGCATCTCACCTTTCCCTGGGGAATAAAGTTAAGGAGGCCTGGCAACTGGCACCCAATGTGGTGCTTGACTGGTCCCAGAGCTAAGCAGTCGATTAAGGTGAGTGTCTGTGATGAGGAGCAGCAGCCTCCTTATGTCGCCAGCTTCCCTTGAAAGGATAAAATAAGAGAGGGGAATGGGATAAATAAGGGGGCTCCATCCTTGCCAGGGGGAAATGAATAGGCTCTCACACAGAGGAATGTGGGGCAGAGTCATTTGGGGATCCTACCTTACTTACGCTGAGGCCTATAGGACTAAGGCTTATGGACTCCAAGCCTTCCCAGTCAATGTTACCCCTGACCCCAATTGTTCCCTAACCTGGAATCCTTGGGAATCTAAGGAACTGAAAGATTTAAAAAAGACAGTGGCTGAGGATGGCCCCAACTCCACTTGGACCATGACCCTCCACATCTGGAGGTAGCCTACCATCCTTGTGTCCCCCAAAACTGGTATAATCTGGCTAAGGCCACCCTGGGGGAAATCCCAATATGTTAAATGGATGGCCTTCTTTAAGGAAGCTTATCGCACTAGGGCAGAGTTCAATAAAATGGCCAAGGCCCCAATTCCCATCACTTATCCGATGCTAAGTGGTACGTGGGAAGGTTTTTCCACTGGGGTCCAACAAGCCACGATTGTGGATCCCTAGCAGGACCAAGTTAGACAAGCAGGCCTGGAGGCCTGGGCCAAGCTAGAAGAGGGACCCACTGAATCACCTATATATAGCTGGCATGATGCAAAAACCGGGGGAGCCACTTCTGGACATTATTGTCTGTGTGCAGACCAGTCTTGAGAAGAACTCCCCCTCCCGGTGGGATTAGAGACCAATTTACTAAGCTCTTAGTTTGGGAAGGTATGAACCAAGATACTAAAATGGCTTGTGCTGGCCTTAGGGAAGGGTACATGAATCAAAAGGTTGTGGCATCACAAAATGTCAGGACCCAGTCCCAGACCAACTAGACTCTTGTGGCAGCCCTTCAGGCCCAGAGCCAAACTCTAGCCTCTTTTATTACTCAAGCACTGGTGGCTGGACAGCAAAAGTAACCGCATGGGAAATGTTTCTTATGTGGTCAACTGGGGCATTTTAAGAGAGATTGCCCACAAACGGGCAATAAGAACCAGGTATAGAAGGGACCCATTCCATATCCCTGCCCTCATTGCCACAACGGGTACCATTGGGACTCAGAATGACGCTTTAAATTTGATATAAATGGGAAACTCATTGAAAACCAACCTTTAAACTAGATGGGAGGGGTGCTTCCAGCCCCCTTAACCATAAACAAAGGAAGGAAAGATGTACCTTCAGTTAACTGGACCATTCCAATGGTAGAGGGGTTCTGATCCAAAACGACTATGATTTTTGGGGGATAGAGATTCCAATGCCTGATAGATACAGGAGCTGACAGGACAGTTCTCAGAAAGAAAGAGGTCCAGAGCAACAAGGATCTCATAACCAGGCCACCTATCATGGAAGTTGGGAGAAGGTCTGTGTCCCAAGAAATGGCCAGTCCCATAACTTGGGTGGGGCCAAACAGAGACAAAGGAAAGTTCAAGCCTCTGATCTTCCAAGGATTGTCTGCTAACCTCCTGGAACAAGATTTGTTAGGTCAAATGGATACCATTATTACCACTGACCACCCAGCAATTTATGATGGTAAAACTGAGCAAGGTGTCATCAGGCAGACACCTGACACCTGGATTCACCCCCAAAAGTAGAGGCCACTGTCCACAGGGTCTCCCCATTAGATGGACACCTAGTAAGTCGGTATTGGTTGAGCAGTGGCCATTACCTGAATTAAACTTAAGATGCTCAAAGAAATCACCAGAAATCTGCTTAAAGAAGGACAGATAAGGCCCTCGATGAGTCCCTGAAACAGCCCTGTGTTTGTGATATGTAAGCCTAATGGGACCTGTAGAATGTTACAGAACCTATGAGCAATCAATACCCATATAGGGCCAGTAAGGAACCCTCTAAGGGGCTTACCTTGGGTTCCAGCAATCCCCTCCCAGTTTTGCCTCAACGTAATTTATTTAAAGGACTGCTTCTTCTCAATTCCTCTTCATGAGGAGGATTGCAAGAAGTTCACCGTTTCCATTCCTACAGTTAAGTCCTCTCAACCTGATGAGAGATAGGAATGACTATTCTTACACAGGGGATGGCCAATAGTCTGGCCTTTTGCAAACAATATTTGTACAGTATCCTCTTTCTTTATTTTGATAAAGATAATACCCTACTGTATGTTTATATGGATGATCTGATCATTGGGCATTTGAAGAAACCAGGGCTAGCTCCCTGGGTAACCACTATTGTTTATATCTTCCAACAACATGGCTTTAAAATAGCCCCAAATGAAACACAAAAGGTACCTCCATTTTATATATTGGGATCCCAATTAACACTCACTCAAGCCAAAGTGAATGGACCCCAATTCTGCCTGAGTCTCTCACTTAATCTGGGTTACAAAAGATACTGAGTAAAATAAACTGGGTAAGGCCCTGGTTGCCTGTAGAGATTGGGAGACTATGTGTGCTATATGATCTCCTAAAAGGGGAACAACCTTATGAGACCATTTCCCTGCCCCCTGAGGGCCATCAGACACTCACTGAATTCACTGAATTCATCAATGAGCTCCATCAGGATTCTTTGGTGAGGTATATTCCCAACATTCCAGTCCAATGCTGGGTATTATTAGGGAAAAAGACCATGCTGGCTGCCATTGTTCAGCAGTCACAACCACTAGGATGGGTACACAACACCCTGGGGATGCTCCCAGAGTATACTCTCTAGTCGATCAAATACCTGATATGATCATAAAAATTAGGGACACATTCCTCTGACATTATGGAAAAGATCCTTCTAAATTAATAATTCCATTCAAAATTAAAGATTTAGAATGGATGGCCAGGCATTGTTCTCAATTGAAACTCACTCTGGAAGGATTTCTGTGGACCATGGACACCCGCTCTGGGGAGTCCTGGTTAGTGAAGCTATATCAAGAACTACACTGGAGAGTCCCCTTAGTCTTTTCTTCCAGGCTTCTGTCCCAAGCATTTACTGTTTGCACAAATGGAGGGGAGAATGGGGCAGACTTTGTGACTTTTCCTGCAGGGGGGACCAAGACAAAAGTTACCAAAATTCTCCCTTGTGAGGGATCAGCTTAATAAGAAAATGATGGCATGTATATTGCCCTACAAGAGGTCCCAGAACCCTGCAACCTCTATTCAGACAGCTCTTATGTTGTGAACCTACTGTCATACTTACCCTATTATTAGACTGGATGCTAATCCTATTTCTGCCTTGATGATACAACTCAGATTGCTCTTACAAGGTGGAAAAATCCCCATATATATTCAACATCTCAGAGGACACCAAAACCTCCCTGACCTCATTTCCCAAGGGGTTGCTGCTGCGGATGCTGCAGCTTCAAGGGCCTGTCCCATAGAGGTCTCAACTCTGCCCATACATAATTCTTCCCAAATGCATGATGTAACTTGTGTCAACTGGAGAAAACTCAAATACCTATACTCTCAGATCCCTGCAACAGATTTAAAGAGAATTGTTCATACATGTAAGACTTGCCAACAGTTTCTCCACACCACCCCCCTTTATAAGGGCTGGAGGTAAACCCAAGAGGGTTAGGACCTAATATCATCTGGCAAGCAGATGTAACACATTACCCTCCATTTGGCAGATTAAAATATATGTCTGTGACTAGAATAGACACATACTCTAAGGTATGCTGGGCTACTGCCCACTCAGGGGAAAAGGCAACCCACGCCAAAAGCCACTTCTTACAGTGTTTTGTTATGTTAGGACTACCACAACAGGTTAAAACTGACAACGGCTCCTTTTTATAAGTAAAACATTAAAAGAATTCTTTCAGATATGGAGTATGTCCCATAGCACCAGGATCCCATACAACCCTCAGTGTCAAGTGATTGTTGAAAGACATGACCAATATCTCAAAGAGGTCCTTATAAAACAAAAAGGGGGAGAAGTATCATCCCCCATGTACAACTATAAAAGGCGTTATTAACCGCCAATATTTTAAATTTTCAAAAATCAGATAAACAGAATAGATTCCACAAACATTGGAGATCCCTACCAAGGAGGCCCTGCCTAAAAGTATGGTGGAAGGATTCTCTCACTAACCAATGGACAGGCCCAGATTCCTTGTTGACACAGGGCTGAGGATATGGATGTGTCTTCTCAAACAGAGGAGAAACACCTATGTGGCTACCAGCTCATAACTTAAAATTTCTCTCCTCCCCTTAGGACAATGGGTAAGACCAAAATGATCAAGAAAAAAAGAAAGAGATTATAGTGGACAACCCTTATATTCAAACAGAAGGAAAGAAAAATCACCACTGCTCAAGGGAGACTGACCCTTGAGGAAAGTGTTACCTGTTTATTTCAGATGGCCCTCCTGGTAGTAATCATGTTAACTCTTCTCAGGGGGATCAAGATCCAGGCAGCAAGCTCCCTCCAACCACAGAAGGTGATGTGGATCCTAAACCAGATTTCTCAGATGATGACACTCTGGACATGGTGAATCTGAATTATATAAGAAAGAATGTTTGAGCAAGCAAGAGAGCACTCCTCCATGGACTGTGCATCTGTTCCTGCTTTCAGGTTTCTGTCCTGCTTTCATTCCTGTCTTGACTTCCCTCAGTGATGGAGGAAATCACTCTTACCTGGAAGTGTATTTCCATTCCTTTCCAATTTGCTTTTTCTCATGGCATTTCATCACAGTAATGGAAACCTTAACTAAGACAATACATATTCAACTTGTTCTTTTATATTGGTTTACTTGAAACAGGAGTAAGTGAATGTTTACACATGGTGGTTTTTTTCCACTGATACTACTGAAGACCAAATTATGATGTTAAGTATTATAAATAGTTATTTTCAAAGTGGCTTTTATAAAATTAGTCTCCAGAGGAGGACAAGCTAACTGCTTATTTGCCTATTTGCCAATTTTATAGAGTTTATATCCTTGTTTCCATTTATGCCCAAGTTGGGCACTTTATTTTCTATTTATTGTTAGTATGATTAGGCACATAATATTAATATTCTCACCACATTTTATCAATTGTTTTCAATATTTGATTTGGTGCTGAAATTGTCCCTTCTTTTCGTCAATGAAAGACCAGTGAAAGTTGGCTCTCATCTATGCCTGACACTGCCTTTTATACTTTTATAACCTTTTATCTTTATGGCATAATGTTTTCTGACTGAAACCTAAAAATAGACTGGAATGAGTCTTTTTTAGTTATTTTTTGTTTGTTGTTTGTTTTCATGTGTACGTCTGCATGAATGTCTGCGAACCACATGCATGCCTTGTACCCGCAGAGGAAGAAAAAAAATCATCAGATCCCTTGGGACTGTAGTTACAGATGACTGTGAGCCACCACATGGATGCTGAGAATTTAACTTGTGACCTCTGGAAGACCAACCAGTGCTTTTAATTATCAAGTCATCTCTCCATCCCTAGCAGTCATTTTTGTTGAGGGGAGACAGTATTTAGTAACTACAAGTTGAGTGTTTAATTGTGCTTTTTGCTGGTGAGCTGCAATTGCATCCTTTCAGTTGGCAGGGCTTACATATATGTTTCTTAAGAAAAATGATAATGACTTTATGGTAATAATTTTAATTCAAAAGAATATTTTTGTTTAAATTATTTGATATTTTATGCTTTAATTTTTTCTCCTGAATCATTATTATTTATTTGCATTAAACTACAAAATAGATTAAAAATGACACTTATACTACAAAATGAATTAAAAATAATACACCACTAACAATTTGTATGAGTTAATTTCAAGTTTTGCAAATTAAGTTGCAAATAACTCTACTTTTCTTGAGAACATATTTCTCTTTTAATTTTGACTTAAAATTTTTACACAGTCTATTTTGACCATATTCTTTTTCTTCCCCAACTCCTCCCAGATCCTCAATTCCTTACCTACTCCAAGTTCTTTCTATGCATCTCAATAAAAATACAAAAAAAAACCAACAAAAAATAAAAATAAAAATAGAAAAACTAGAAAGAAAGGGAAAATCAATAAGACAAAATTGGCTGTGTTTCTTAAAGAATGTACGGTTGAATTACTAGGTTCTAAAGTTACTTGTGAAATAGTTGTCTTTTATTATGTCACCAACTCAGCAGATGATTCATTTTATTTAAAATTTATCTATAACTTCTTTTCTTTTGTACATAATTTTAATATATGAACATAAAAATAATTATGGATCCAATATCAAAACTATGTATTAAGGCATAATCAGAAAAAAATGTTGATTGAAATTTTTTTCTTTTTCTTTATGCGTGTTTGTGTATGTAAGCACATGTACATGCAGGTGCCTACGGGTACCATAAGAGGCCCTCAGATTCCTTGGGGCTAGAGTTATAGGCAGTTTATGAAATACCCAGCTTGAATACTGAGAATCTAACTCAGGTTCTGTAGAGGAAGAAGCAATGCAAAATGTTGATATATCAGAAAAATGGGCTAGAGGATCAGAATGTGAAAAGCAGAGAAGAATGTGTTGACTGACTGCCTTTGTTCTTTTCCTTTTGCTGCTATCACAATTGCTACAAGCTCAGCAGCTCAAAAGGATTTGTGTTAGTTTAAGATAATAAACTTAAGAATTATATAGTTACAAGTCAGAAGTTCAAAACATGTCAACAGGGCTGCACTCCTTTGGGAACCTAAAAGACAATATCTATTCTCTTGGTCCTTTCTAAGTGGAACCAGGCTGCGTTTCTTGACATGTGACTGAATCACTCCAATATCCGCTTCTGCCATCCATCATTTATATCTCTTTCTTTGACTTTCAGAGTTTCTCTTTCTACATAAAGGCCCTTTGTGGTTCCATTGAACACACCTGGATTATGCAGGAAAATTGTCTAATCTCATAGTTGTTGACTGAATCAAATATGCCCAGTCCCTTTTGTCTCCTATCATATTACCAGGTTTGGAGAATTAGGGCATGGACATATATGGAAATGACATCATTTTACTGACCACAGGTAGAAACTAGGATTAAAAACATAATACTTCACAAAAAAACACATGGTAGAAAAGAAGAGTGACAGGTAAGTTGATGCATTAGTGAATCGGTAGAGAGTACAGAAAACAAAAGATTATTATGGTATTAGTGTAAAAGAAGTCATCAGTACAAAATTATAGCTCTTTATAAGTATCAAAGTATATAACATAAAAGAGGGGGGATCAAGAATACTTCCTAGCAAAATACTATGTTTATATGCATATGTATTTACATATATACATACATATACTAAATGTTTTCCCTCTCTCTCGCTCTCTCTCTCTCTATATATATATAAGATATGACAGTTTCCCATTAATAATACACATTTACATCCCTCTCAATTTCAGACAGACTTAGTCAATAAAAAATTTAGGAAGATATGGAAAGCAATTAATAATGCATAACTTATAGCAAACTCTGAATTTATATAATGTACATAAATCATTCATAAATTTGATAATATTTTGGGTGTGCCACTGAGAAAAATTCAATAAAATACAAGCATACAAATAAAACAAACAGTATTTGAAAGTGTATTTCTTAAACACAATTATTGAAAAACAAATAAGCCCATGCTTTTTCTTATTTGTGGCTTTTGGCTTTGATGTCAATATGTAAAATCATATATGTGAATATGGTATTAAACTATAAGTAAACCTGTTTATGGGAAGAAAAGGGACTGACAAGAAGGGGAGAGATGACAAAGGGCCAGGTTACAGAGTACAGGGATATGCTCAAAGTACATCACATACTTGCATAAACATGATGTTATATGATTCAGTACAATAAAATTATAAAACTTCCTTGAAGATAAGGAAGATGCAGATTAAAATTGCCGGCTTAAAAAGTGATCTATCAGATTCTATGGATGCAGTAAAACCTCTAAGAAATTTTTATTTGGTAATTTTAAATACTTAAAAAATCCAACTATATTTTTCTTCGCTTTGTCCAAGAATATATTTGCTTCAATCATGACAACAATAGAATCATTACTTAGGCTGCCATGAGTTTTAATTTAAAATCTTAACTTTTGTTCAACATTGGATGTTTACATTGATTATGTTTTTAACATGGTACATTAAATTAGATTACTTATCATAACTAATGCATATATGGTATTTCTTTAAATGCTAAATGTGAGTGCCTCACCACTTCATGCTAATCTTTTTTTTTTTTTTTTTCGGGATGTTCTGTTCATTTACAATCCACGGCTAAGGTTGAACTTGTAAGAAATGAAATTCCATGTAAATCCTGAAGACAAGCCCCTTGGGGTTAAACACTGTCATCCTGTTCTCGTTCTTTTTCCCTGGGCCCAAGCGCCTCTCTGTTCCTTGGGAATGGAGCCAGAGGCCACAGAAGGATGCCCCGTTCTCCCTCGGACGCTGGCGCGGAGGTTTCTGGGTTATTCAGAGGGTCCTCTAGCAGTTCCCAGATGCTCATGGCATGAAGGCCCAGTTCCACAGGTCACAGCTTGAGTCCAGAGCTGCAGGCACTGTGGGGAGGAGGAGCTGCCGGTCCAGCACTCACATGGGATAATTAAGCACAGTGTCCTGTTTGGCAAGCTCCAGCAACACAGGATAATCGAAGAACTTACTCAGGCCCTTCCTACGCTGGATTTTGGCTGTGGCTCCAATGGGCAGATGACAATGCTCTTGTCCAGAGGATCATCAGGTACAATCTGCCAATGGTGGAAGACGGACAGGGAAAAGGCCTGGCCTTGGGTATGAGTGCGGAGGTCAGTCTCAAAGCCGAAAGAGTCGATAGCTGGGATGAAAGCTTTGATGGTGTGGAGAGGGAAGCCTGAAATGGGCGCATCCTGGGTCACGTGCCCCCTGTGCCTGGCCAGGACTGTGTAAACAGCAGACACACAGTTTGCAGGGGCCTGGACCTCTACAAAGTAGTAAGGCTCCATTAGACGGGGAGTGGCCATGAGGAAGGCAGAGTAAACCACCCTCCTAGCTGTGGGGATGATCTGGCCTCCACCGCGATGGAGGGGTTCCTGGGCAACCACTGCATCCAGGATCTTAAACTTGACATTTCGAATCAATTCATCACAGAGAAGTCCCTCCCGGATTCCTCACTGGAAACCTTGAACAATGCTGCCCTTCACTGAGCCAAGAAGTTCCTTGTCTACCTCAGAGGGCAATGTGTCGTCCACTAGGATGTTTGGTCCTGTAGCATCAGGACCAAAGGCCCAGATGGAATGGGCAGTCAGCAGATCCCAGTCATACTTTTTTTGGAAGGACTCGCCCAGCTTCTTTCTGTTGCAGGTGATGTGGACCACTTCGTTCTCGATGTCCTCAGCTAGGCCCTTCTCAAGAAGCTCAGCAATCATGGTCATCTTGTTCTTATTGGGTGTTTCAGCAAAGCATTTGAGGGAGGATGTTTCTACCACTGTCTCACAGAACGTCACAACTGGGTCAGCCACCTTGATGTCGATCTCTGAGTACATCTACCGCAGGTCGTGCATCACACAGTCCAGGTAGAGCTCCCCAGTGCCCAGGATCACATGCTCGCCAGACTCTTCGACCTTGGTGGTGAACGATGGATAGCTCTTGTTGACCTTCCACAGGCCCTCAAGCATTTTGGGCAGCTCTGATGGGTTGACTGGCTCCATAGCAATCTTGATAACAGATGTGGTATTGAATTTCAAGGACCAGAAGATCTGAGCCTCCTCATTGCCTCGGGGTTCAGTTATGGTTGCTGTCTTCACGATCGGCTGATTGACACCTTCAGTCAGAACCCAGTTGCCAGCAGGAACACGATTGACCTCAATGTGGTACCTAGCGGCGGAGATCCAAAGGCGGCCCACGGTACAGATCTGGGAATCTTCCTCATCTTCCAGAGTGTAGTTCTCCCCCAGCACCTTCACAGGCTACCCAGCATGGATGGTGCCACTTAGCACCCGACCAAAGGCATGAAATAGAACTCCGTCGTCTGTGCCACACCACATCTCAGTGGTGTGGCACATCAGGGGACCATCTGGGTCACAGTCACTCATGGCCTCGCCAAGGTGGGAGTCCACGCCGCCAGTGTAGGTGTGCTTGATCTTGGGTTTGGCGCCCACCTTTGGAGATGGAATGTGCTGCACACACATGTCCACAAAGCCTGTGAACTTGCCAAAGAACTTTTTGCAGACTAGCCTGAGCAGAGGGCGGATGTTCAGCTTTAGCTTCTCCTTGGTCAGGTGGATGCCAAGTTCGTCCAGTGTCCTTGGCAGGCTGGTGTCCACATCACCTACCACCTGTGTAATGATCTTATAAAGGGGCTCCAAGATAAACTCCACACAGCTCCTCTGGGAGCTGCTGGTTAGAGCCTTTTTTGTGAACTTTCTCGTTTTGGGATCGAAGTAGATGTCACCGAAGAGTCTTTTAGCAAATTCCTGGTAATTAATGTCACCAAAGGTGTCAGCATAGATCTTGGCAAAAGAGCCCAGTGTGAAGCAGATGCTGTACTGGGAGCTGGAGAAGCAGGTGTTGCCCAGGAGCGGGGAAAGGATCAGGTTCTCGTCAGCGGAATACATGCTTATTAATCCATTGACCTCATCCACAATGTGTTGAAGTTTGTAATAAGCACCTGTTGGGGGCAGTTTCAGCTCCAAGATCAGCAAGGGTCGATTTTGTTGACGCACACGGTGACTGTTAACCTCTCCTGCACTGCGTGCTTGATCAGACGCTCTGTATTCAGCATCACCCCCTCAGCCGCATCAATGAAAAGGACCACTCCATCCCGAGATTTGCAAGCCAGCTGTGACCTCATCAGAAAAATTCACATGTCCTGGTGTGTCCATGATGTTGAAGAGATAAGATTTCCCTTTGGTATCCAGCAACATCACCGTCACAGGAGTGTTCTTGATGCCAACACCTCTCTGTTGCTCTGTGAAGAGGATGTCCCTGTAGCACAGATCTTGGTCATAGCACTTTCTGATTTCTGGATGCGTCTGCTCTATTAAACAATCTACAAAACACATCTTGCTGTGATGGAGATGGCCACAAAGGGTCACGTTTCGGATTAGCTCTGAGTTGTTCATCAGATCTGCTAAGAAATCCATCTCATACACCGTGACAGGTAATGTCTGCTCCATCAGTGTGAACTTCTTGGTTTTCACTGGCTTTATAATGGGCTCTGTGAGAGGCTGGGTGTCTTCCTCCTGAACTATGGTCTCCACCTCAGGGCCGTACACCTCCTCGGCGGTGGGGTAGTAGTTCTTGTCCTCATGCAGCACCACCTCCATCCCAGGGTGCTCATCATCGTGCTCTCCCACGTCATCCTCGTCCTCATCATCATCCATCTCATCAAGATCTTCTGTCTCTCTTCCCAGTTCATCATCATCTTCATCAGAATCAAGCTCTGGTCCAATATAATTCCCAAATTCATCATACAAGTCAGTATCCATGATGCCGCCTCCTGCTCAGCAGAGCGCTCCTGGTCGGCCACCTGAGCCCTCATTTCCGCCGCAGGCAGCGACAAAGCCAGCACCCTTATGTTAATCTTAACAGTAAGTTGATCACCACTTCTGACAGCACACTTGTCATGGGCAGAACCTGTCAGTTTAGACTGAGCAAATCTATTTTGAACTGAGAACAGTGGGAGCATTCAATGGGGCAGCAAAGATGTATTAGTCAGGCTTTCCATTGCTATGATAAAATACTGGAAACAATCAACTTAATTCAGGAAAGATTTCTTTTGGTTTAAAGTTTTACAAATTGTAGTTCATTGTATTCTAGCTCCATTGATCTGGGTCTGTAGTGGCAAGAAGGGAATGGGATAGCAAAGGGGGCAACTTTGGTAAAATAAGGAAAGAGACACAGGACAGGAGAGCTGAGAGAGTGGAAGAGAGGGAAGAAAAAGAAAGCAAAGCCATCCTCTCCAGTGATATGTTTCCTCCAACTAGCAACTAGGCCCGATCCTTAAAGTTTCCAGAATCTTCTAAAGCACTGACAACACCTGGGAAACCAAGCTTTCTAAACATGGGCATTTTGGAGGAATGCTTCAGATTCAAACTGTAATATATGATCAAGAGTGCTACAGACTCTCATGGGTCTTAGCTTCAGTACATCAGTTTTTAAAGCATAAATACCCCTCAAGTTATCATATGTCTTTAGTCATTTTCCAGAGTTAGTAGATTTCCAATTTCAGGGTCATATTGCCAATTTCACATAGCTCTACAATGGTTTCTTGGGATTTGCCTGTGTCTTCTTTTGACTTTAACTAGGAGTCTAACCTCAGGTCAGCGTTTTTTAAATGTCAACAACTAATTTTATTTTAAATTTTTACAGAATAAAGCTAGTAAAAAACAGTCAAATCTGCAGGCTATTTTCAATACTTTGAAGTTTTATCTGAAATAACATATTTGTGTCAATAATGCCCAGAGTAATGCTTTTATCGTAATCACATTTCAAAGATCAAAGTTACTAATACATAGTGAATATTTCTGATTAGCTAAAATATAAAATCAAATTATGACTTAATAAATGCAGTTTGTTTTCTAGACACTGTGTCAAAATTTGATGCCCATGGGAAAAATAATGAATAAGTGCTATTTGGTGTTGTAAAGTTGATTCCTTATTTTAAAGGTAAGTTAGAACAACCATTTCTATTAAGTGCAGAGAATATTGTATAATGGAAATGAAGTAAACACACACTTTAAAAGGTAACCTCAGTGATAGAAATGTATCTTAATATCGTTTTGGAAAATGACATGAACAACCTGTTAAAAAAAAATCCTTCCTGTGTTTCTTTTCTTCAGGCAACAATACCTACAATGAAGATTATAAAATTGTAATAATACATGTTCTTATTGTTGCAAATAAGGAAGCTCTTCTCTACTGATAGCCACATTTTGAAAATTCTAACATTAAAACTTCCACTATGATTGTAGACATTTTCATTTTCTTTTTTTGATAATTACAGAGAACTTTAGTATTTTGAGAAGAAATTTAGTCTCAGATAAGTTTCAAACACTCAGGGGAATTTTCTTATTTTTTGCTTTTAAGGATTTATGATTAATCTTTATTCTTAATTTCATACGTGTATACAATAAAAAATATTTTTTTCTCCAACTTCTTCTCATTTCAGTCAACACATTTCTTTTCAAACTTTCTCTCAAATATATTCTTTTCTGAACTTCATCTCTTTTATTATTTTTGGATGACTGATTAAATACAATTAGTGTATTTAATAGTAACAATATGTGTGGAACCATCACTGAGGCATGGAAGAACCTACCAGTGACTTTCCCTCCCCATGCAGCTATCAACTGTAGTTGGACTTTTCTTGGACTACCAGCTCCTGTTGACTCAGATTTCTTTCTCACCAGGTCCCACATCTATTGATCGGGGTCTCTGTCCTGTCTGGTCCTGCAGGCATTCAGTCCCAAAGAAACACACAGAGTTCTACAATAATTATAAACTGATTGGTCTATTAACTCGGGCTTCTTATTAACTCTTATAACTTATATTAGCCCATAATTCTTGTCTGTATTAGTCACGTGGCTTGGTACCTTTTTCAGTGAGGCAGTCACATTTTTTTTTTTTTTGCTCTGTGTCCGGCTTGCTCTGTGTCTGGGTGACAACTGCAGGCTAAAACTTCCCTCTTCCCAGAGTTCTCCTTGCCCTGCCTCTACTTCTTGCATGCTCTCCCTGCCTATATTTCCTGCCTGGTTACTGGCCAATCAGCATTTTATTAAAATACAATTGACAGGGTATAGACCATTGTCCCACAGTAAGCTCCTGAATAATGACACAGAGACTTATTATTAAGAATAAAAGCTTGGCCTTAGTTATGCTTGTTCTCAACTACCTCTTAAAACTTAATTTAACCAATTTATATTAATCTATGTTCTACCACATGGCTCATTATCTCTCCTCAGTACCTTGCATCTGACTTGTTCTGTGTCTGACTGGTGAATCACTGCCTCTCAGATTTTCTCCCTAGTTCCTCTAGCTCCCTTTAAGTATTGGCTATCCTCTCCTTGCCAGCTTTGGCCAGTCAGTTCTTATTAAGCCAGTCAGGCAGGAGAAATTAAACAGAGACATCTTCACATAGTGTGATCAAACATACCACAACAATTAACTGTCAACAGCTCCTCAGTAAAGGGTGGGGCTTGAAGAACATAGTCTGAATCTGTGCTAAAATTTTGGGTGGTGTGATCTTGTACAGGTAATGACAGCTGCTGTGAGTTCATGAGTGTAACAGCCATGCAGCATCCAGAAGATAGTATTCCACAGCTCTCTTCATCATTTGCTGGTTCTTGTATTCTTTTTAAAATTAATTTATTAGATTTAAAAAAAAAAATACCAGTCCAACACCACACCCCTTCCTCTCCTCCCATTCCTCCACACACCTACCCAGCACACTCCCATCCCATCCTCAGAGAGGGTAAGGCACGTTGCTTTGGGGAAGATCCAAGGTCCTTCCTACTATATCTAGGCTGAGCAAGGTATACATCCAAAGAGAATAGGATCCCCAAAAGCCAGTACATGCAGTAGGGATAAATTCCAGTGCCAGGACCAGTGGCCCCTCAGGCTGCCCCTGTAATTCAACTGTCAGACACATACAGAGGGATTAGGTTGGTCCTATGCTTGTTTCTTCCCAGTCTGGCTGGAGCTGGTGAGCTCCTATTAGCTCAGGTAAACTGTTTCAGTGGGTGAAACCATCATGGTCTTGACCTCTTTGCTCATATTCTCATTTCTTCTACTCTCAACTGGACTTTGGGAGCCCAGTCCAGTGCTCCAATGTGGCTCTCAGCCTCTGTTTTTGATCTTAGCTATTCTGAAGGTGTAAGATGGGATCTCAGAGTTGTTTTGATTTGCATTTCCCTCGTGGCTAAAGATTTTGAACATTTCCTTAAGTATCTTTTGGCCATTTGAGACTCTTCTGTTGAGAATTCTCTGTTTAGTTCAGTACCCCATTTTTAATTGGGTTATTTAAAAATTTTAATGGCTAATCTTTTGAGTTCTTTATATATTTTGGAGATCAGTCCTTTGTCTGAAGTGGGGTTGGTGAAGATCTATTCTCATTCAGTAGGCTGCCTTTTGTCTATCGACTGTGTCCTTTGCTTTACAGAAGCTTCTCAGTTTCAGGATGTCCCGTTTATTTATTGTTGCTGTTAGTGTCTGTGCTATTGGGGTTATATTTAGGAGGTGGTCTCCTGTGCCCATGCATTGAAGACTACTTCCTGCTTTCTCTTCTATCAGGTTCAGTGTTGTCAGATTTGTATTGAGATCTTCAATCCATTTGAATTTGAGTTTTGTGCATGGAGGTAGATATGGATCTATTTTCATTCTTCTACATGTTGACATCCAGTTATTCCAGCACCATTTGTTGAAGATATGTTTTTATTTATATAATTTTTGCTTCTTTGTCAAAAACCAGGTGTTCGTAGGTGTGTGGATTGATATTTAGGATTTGTATTAAGTTCCATTGGTTCTCTTTTTAATGCCAATACCAGACTGTTTTCAGTACTGTAGCTCTATAATAGAGCTTAATGTAAGGGATGGTGATGCTTCTGGAAGTGCCTTAATTGCACAGAATTGTTTGGGCTATTTTACTTTTTTTTTTTTTTTTTTTTTTTTTTTGCTTTTCTATATGAAGTTGGTTATTGTTCTTTCAAGGTCTTTGATGAATTGGGTTAGGATTTTGATGGGGATATCTTTGAACCTATAGATTGCTTTTGGTAGGATTGCCAATTTTACTATGTTGATCCTACCCATTCAAGAGCATGGGAGATCCCAGTTTTTGCCCTGCAATCTTGTCTACTTCCCCTATCCAGGCGGCTGACTATACGATTTTCTTTGGGTTCACTTTCTTATTTAGCTTCTCTAGGATCACAAATTACATGCTCAATGTCCTTTATTTATGGCTAGAAACCGATTATGAATGAGTACATCCCATGTTCCTCTTTTTGGGTCTGGGATACCTCACTCAGGATAGTGTTTTCTATTTCCATCCATTTGCACGCAAAATTCGAGAAGTCATTGTTTTTTACCGCTGAGTAGTACTCTAATATGTATGTATTCCACACTTTCTTCATCCATTCCTCCATTGAGGGGCACCTAGGTTTTTTCCAGGTTCTGGCTATTACAAACAATGCTGCTATGAACATAGTTGAACAGATACTTTTGTCAAAGATAGGGCATCTCTTGGGTATATTCCCAAGAGTGGTATTACTGGATCTTGGGGTAGGTTGATCCCAAATTTCCTGAGAAATCGCCACACTGATTTCCAAAGTGGTTGCACAAGTTTGCATTCCCACCAGCAATGGATGAGTGTGCCCCTTTCTCCACAACCTCTCCAGCGATGAGAAACGTGAGAAGGGGAGGATGGGAGGAGCTTGGGGGATTGGGATGGTTGGGATATAGGAAGGGTGGATACAGGAGCAGCGAAGTATATATCCTAACTAAGGGAGCCATCTAAGGGTTGGCAAGAGACTTGACTCTAGAGGGGTTCGAAAGTGTCCAGGGAGATGTCCCCAGCTGGTACCTTGGGCAACTGAGGAGAGGGAACCTGAAATGACCCTATCCTATACTGATGAATATCTTACATATCACCTTAGAACCTTCATCTGGTGATGGATCGAGGTAGAGACAGAGACTCAATTTGGAGCAACGGTCTGAGCTCTTAAGGTCCAAATGAGGAGCAGAAGGAGGGAGAACATGAGCAAGGAAATCAGGACCACGAGGGGTGCACCCACCCACTGTGACAGTGGAACTGATTTATTGGGAGCCCACCGAGGCCAGCTGGTCTGGGACTGAATAAGCATGGGTTGAAACTGGACTCTCTGAGCATGGCGGACAATGAAGGCTGATGAGAAGCCAAGGACAATGGCACTAGGTTTTGATCCTAATACATGAACTGGCTTTGTGGGGGAGCTTAGCCTGTTTAGATGCTCACCTTCCTGGAGGGCAGGGAATTTGGACTGCTCTTCAGTATAGAGAGGGAGGGGGAATGGTGTGGGGGGAGGAGAAGAGGAGTGGGGATAGGGGGAGGGGAGTGGGGGGAGGGAGCAATATTTGGGAGGAGGGGAGGGAAATGGGAAACGGGGAGCAGGTGGAAATTTTAATTAAAAAAAGAATAAAAATTAAAATTAAAAAAAAAGAGCATGGGAGATCTTTCCATTTCCTGGTATCTTCTTCAGTTTCTTTCTTCAAAGACTTAAAGTTCTTGTCAAACATGTCTTTCACTTCTTTGGTTAGTGTTATCCTAAGATGTTATTTGTGGCTATTGTGAAAGGTGATGTTTCTCTGATTTCCCTCTCAGCATTTTTATTATTTGTGTATAGGAGGGCTACTGATTATTTTTTTTTTAGTTGATCTTGTATCCTGCCATATCGCTGAAGGTATTTATCATCTGTAGGAGTTCTCTGGTAGAGTTTTTAGGGTCACTTATGTACACTATCGTATCATCTGCATGTAACGAAAGTTTGACTTCTTCCTTTCCAATTTGAATCCACTTGATCTCCTTTTGTTGTCTTATTGCTATTGCTAAAACTTCAACAACTATGTTGAAGAGATATGGAGAGAGTAAACAGCCTTGTCTTTTTCCTGATTTTAGTGGAATTGCTTTGAGTTTCTCTCCATTTAATTTGATGTTGTCTGTCTGCTTGTTGTATATTGTTTTTTATTATATTTAGATATGTTCCTCGTATACCTGATCTCTCCAATACCTTTATCATGAAGGGGTATTGCATTTTGTCAAATGCTTTTAAGCATCTAATGAACTGATCGTACAGTTTTTTTTTCTTTCAGATTATTTATATGATGGATTACATTGATAGATTTTCAAATGTTGTACCAGCCCTGCATCACTGGCATGAAGTCGACTTGATCATGTGGATGATTTTTGTTCTTGGATTCAGTTTGACAGTATTTTACTGAATATTTTTGCATCCATGTTCATGAGTGAGATTGGTCTGTAATTCTCTTTCTTTGTTGAATCTTTGTGTGGTTTTGGTTTCAGGGTAACTGTAACCTCATAAACAGTGTTTGACAATGTTTCTTCTGTTTTTATTATGTGGAACTCTTTGAAGAGTGTAGGTATTAGCTATTCTTGAAAGTTCTTGTAGAATTCTGCACTAAAACAATCTGGTCACACTTCCTAGATGCTTTCCATTAAGAATTTGTTGGATTTAATGTTTTCTTTGACCAATGAGTCTATTTCCTCATAGTATCTTTGTAGTGTAAGACTGCTTGTTGATTCCTGGCCGCCCAGTTAGTTTAGACCCAAATAATCACACAGAAACTGTGTTAATTAAATCACTGCTTGGCCCCTTAGCTCTAGCTTCTAATTGGCTAACTCTTACATATTAATTTAACCAATTTCTATTAATCTGTGTATCACCTTGTGGCAGTGGCTTACCAGCAAAGTTTCAGCATGTCTGACTCTGGCAGTGGCTCCATGACTTCTCCCAAACTCTACCTTCATCCTCCCATACTATAGGCCAAGCCAGTTTCTTTATTCGTTAACCAATAAAAGCAACAGATAGACAAATGGATCTCCCACACCATATCTTCAGCACCTGAGATTCTTTTTTCTATCTCTTGCATTCTGTTGGTTATACTTGTTTCTGTAGTTCCTCTTCATTTGCCCAGATTTTCCATATCCAGAATTCCCTCAGTTTGTGTGTTCTTTATCACCTCTGTTTCAGTCTTCATGTCTTGAACTGTTTGCTTCACTTGTTTGATTACTTTTTCTTGTTTTTCTTGGGTTTCTCTGAGGGATTTATTAATTTTTTCCAATTTTTGTCTTTTCCTTCATTTCTTTAAGGGACTTTTTTATTTCTTTTTTAAAGTTCTCCATCATTTTCATAAAGTTACATTTAAAGTCATTTTCTTCTACTTCTTCTGGATTAAGATGATCAAGTCTTTCTGTTGTATGACCACTGGGTCCTGGTGTTACCATGTTGCTTCTTAGGTTTTTGGAGAAATTCTTGCCTGCCCATGTGTTCTTTCAAATGAGACTAGCAGTGTCTTTGTATCTTGATCCAATCCTTGCAGTGGATGTCTGAGTGTTTGGGAGTTTTTCTTGGTCTGCTCTGTACTGCCAAAGTCTCTCGGAAAGCCTCTGAGGTCTCTATAAGCCTGCTTTCTTGGTCTTCTCTCCTGGTTTGCTCTCATTGTGCTCTCTCTTAATCCCCTCAGTGTAGTATCAAGTTCTTGGTCCCCTCAATATTATAGTAAGCTTTCAGCTCTTAGGCAGGCTGTGGCTAGTAGCTTTGGGGTTGAGTGAATGGGTTTGGGGTTTAGGGTAACCTAGCCACAAGAAACTCCCTGCTGACTGGCTAGAAAACCTTAGGGAGTTGGGGGAAGGGCCCAGAGTTTTGTTCCACTGTAGAGGTCCTAGAGATTGGGGTGTCTTGCTGCATGACTGTTCACTCACCTCTTAAGTCCCCTCAGTATTGGAGTAAGCTGTGTTTCAGAGTTCCACCAAGGTTGCAGCAGGATAGGCAGTATTGGGGTGCAGCTAGTAGTTTGGATGAGCTGCTGGATGGTTTTGGGTTTCCGGGAGCCTACCTGCAGGTTCTTGTATTCTTTCTACCTCCTTTTACACAATGTTTCCTATGATTTGGTAGGTAGATGTTGATAAGATATCTCATTTTGGGCTGAATACTCGCTCTCTTATTTTCAACACTTTGGCCACTCATGTATCTCTTCATTGACTGTTCTCTACTGCAAAATGAAACTTCTCTGATCAAATCTGAGAGCAGCCCAGGTCTATGAGTACAAATATTGATGACAATTTGTCAAAAGTCAACATTGAGGAAAACATTAGTAGCTTTTTACACTTGAGTGTATGTCTACCCTAGCCATCTGTTGTTAATTAGGATTATAAAACCAGGCCTAAAATTTCCTCCTGTGAAGTAGGGCTGGAATAATATCATAAAGCAGTTAGTTACTCCATAACCGTTGTGCCACTACTACATAGAGAATGTTTTCTAGTTAGTGTGATTTGTTTCTCTATGTCATTTAGCCAAATTATGTTGTATCTTCAGTAACATGGTCTTAATGGTCTTACCACATAGATATGATGTATAACTAAGGGCAATGACAATAGCCAGTTTTAGAGTTCTCTGGGGCCTCCTTAACCAGTTATCCAGAGAAGTAACCCATGTTTTGCACTAATTTTTTTCACTTTAATAACCCATATCTTTTGGGAGCAGCAGCATCCACCAATAAAGGGTAATTCTGTTCAAACTCTGATTTTATTTTAAAATTTGCTTACTAATTAGTGGGTTTTCCTAGGATTTGTCATACATCCTTAGTTAAATCCCCACCATTGTCTTTATTCCTTATAGGCAGAGACCACTTGTTCAGTTCCAGAAATAATCACAAAGGAACTATATTATTTGCAGTACTGTTTGGCCAAGAGCTTAAGTGTGTTTCTGGCTAACTCTTACATCTTAAATTAACCCATTTTTATTATTTTATATTTTACCACAAGGTTCATGGCCTACCAGCAGGGTTTCTGGTGGCGGCTTGCATCTACATGGCTTCTCACTGACCCCACCTACTCTCTCCGTATATCTTTTCCAGTCTGGCTATATTCTGTTAAGCTATCGTCCAAAAGCAGCTTCTTTATTCATTAGCCAATAAAAGCAACACATATTTAGAAGGCTTCCCATATCATTCCCTATCCATACTTAATCTTTTAATTCACAGTATTCCTCCTCTTCTTTTATAGAATATGCATTCTACTCTCTTCAGTTATTTTTTTTAGATGGGTTGTGAGATAATAGGATTTCATGTGAGTTTACATACACCTTTCATCTGGGTTAGTCCTTTCCACTCCACCTCATTTTTCATATATTCCCACAACCTCCCTGCTTCATCCTTTCTACTACCAGCATTCTACCTCTCTGTTTTTGTTATACCTATAATCTACTATCACCTTCCCTTTAATGTGTCCTTCTCCCCAAATATCTCTTTCCAGTTTCCTGAATTTCACTTATAATGTGAACTAAATACACAAAAATGTTTTGAAGCTAAAAGCTAAAAATGGAAGGAAATGTGTGATATTAGTCTTTCTGAGCCTAAATTACCTCTTTTTCCAGTTCCACCTATACACCTGAACATTTTATGTTTTCATTTTCTTTGCAGCTGAAGAAATTCCTTTGTGTTTATTACATTTTTCTGTCAATGGACATCTAAGTTGATTCTATGTCCTAGAAATGGAATAAATATGGTAGCAATAAACAAGTATGTACAAGCCTCTCTGTAGTAGGATATAAAATGTTTTTGCTACATGCCCAGGAGTTGAACAGATACATCATATATCAGTTCTGTTTATAGCTTATTAAGAAATCTCCAGACTGAATTATAAAGTTGTTCTATTAGTTCACAATTTCCCAACAGTATGTAAGAGTACCCTTTTTCCTTATCCATGCCAGTATTTGTTGACATTATATGTAAATACAAACCACTTTATAGAGACTCAAACTCAATCTCTAAAAGAAGTTATAGAATATATTAGGGGTATATGCTTAATTCTGAGAACAAAAAGGTGGAATGAATAATAAGGAAGAGAGATCATCCTCTATAACAAATATTTCCCATATACAAGAAAGGGAAAACTATTCAAGCCCATTCAAAGGATTTTTAATATAGAGATAAATGCAGACTAATGGCTGCCCAGGATACAGAGAATAAGTGTCAGGTTAAGACCCAACTTCAATACATTTAGACTACACCTCTAAGATTCAAGGAACACTGTAGAAGATGGGATGAAAGGGTGTAAGAGCCAGAATATAGTAAGAAAGGTTGTTGAATTCTGCTTTTCAGCTATGAAACTTATAGGAACAGTGGCTACATACATTGGGCCTTCACAAAACTGAGCTTGGCAACTGTCATTCATGTATAAAAGAAAAACTCAAGGGGCTCTAGCCCATTAGATATATTAGTTTTTTTCAGTTATGTTATAGAGCACCATGAACAAGGCAATTTATAAAGTAGTTTATTTGAAGTCATAGCTCCAGAGGGTAAGACTCTACCATGCCAGGAAAGCATGACATCAAGTAGCAGACATGGCATCAGAAACTATATGCCAATAGCTCACTTTTTGAACTGTAAACATGAAACAGAGAGAACAGATTAGATGTGGCCCAAGTCTTTAAACTCTCTAAATTCATCCACAATGACATATAACAAAGACATGCTTCCTAAACCGCCACAAAAAGTGACACAAACTTTGGACCAAGTGGTCAAATTCTGAGCCTAAGGGGAGAACATTCTCTTTCTAATCACTACATTGTGGTAATATCGGTTATTCATGGAATGTTAGGGAGCAAGACATTAGCTGTGTACACACGAGTGAGTTAACCAGCCTTCAATGGAGAGCTCCAAGACCACAGTCACAGTCATGTGGGTTAAACTTAGTGGATCACCAAACAAAGCAAACAGGAATCTGAGAAAGTGGTTTGTAGGGAAGAGGACAGTAGACAGAAATGGGAGAGAATTAAAACGGTGTGGGGGATAATAGTAATCAGTATGCATTCTATACATAAGATGAAACATCCAAGAACAAATTTAATTAGTAAAAAAGTAAAAAAGAAAACTCAGAAAAACATTTTTCTGAAGATTAGAATAAAATGGATATGCAGGATTAAGAGTAAAACAAAAGCGACTGGAGAGATGATCTATTGATTAAGAGAACTGGCTGCTTTTCCAGAAGATCTGAGATCAAATGCCAGAACCCATGGTGGTTAATAATTGTTTGCAACTGCAGTCCAAGAGGATCTAATTCCCCCTTTTTGGCTTCCACAGTCACTGCATGCATATTCACACACAACACCCATACACATAAAATAAAAATATATTTAAAAAAAAAATGAGTAAAAATGAAACGAAGTCAGGACCACGAGGGACACCCACTGAGACAGTGGGGCCGATCTATTGGGAGCTCACCAAGGCCAGCTGGACTGTAACTGAAAAAGCATGGGATAAAACCGGACTCTCTGAACATGGCGGACAATGAGAGCTGAAGAGGCCAAGGACAATGGCACAGGGTTTTGATCCTACTTCAGGTTCTGGCTTTGTGGGAGCCTAGACAGTTTGGATGTTCACCTTCCTAGATCTGGATGGAGGGGGGAGGACCTTGGACTTTCCACAGGGCAGGGAACCCTGACTGCTCCTGGGACTGGAGAGGGAAGAGAAGAGGAGTGGGGAGAGGGGGAGAGGGGCGGGAGGAGGGGGAGGGAAATGGGAGGCCGGGAGGAGGCAGAAAATATTTTTTTCAATAAAAAATAAAGAAATAAAAAAAAAAGAAACACACATAAACTACTTGCCATGGTCATTAGAATAAGAATTTCAGAAAGAAGGAAGGAGACTCAGGCAAAACTATTATAGCTTTCAAGAAAGGGATAAGAAAACCTACTACTGACAATCATGGTAACCAAAGCACAGACCCATATGGAGCTGAATGCACTGTCTGACTAATTACAAATCATCAATCAAACTAACAAATTGGTAAGATCCAAAATATAACCACATGTACTATATCCTTTTATCTTGATAAACAACTTTATGATGACAAACTTTTAATGCTAGTGTGCTTGAATGTTAAACTACTAAAATTAATCAATATTGTCCTGACCTCATTCTGTTAATGAACTGATGATATTTAGATGTGTAAAAAATAGAGATATAATTTATTAAATAATGCGTGTTTATTTTATGACTTTTTCCTTGCTTACATTTCAGCAATCATTAATCTCATTACTGTAGTCAATGTTTTCATAAACCCTGAGACAATTATATTATTTACATTAATGATCTCATCCAAAATTCTCTATTATAATTAAAAGTCAAATGCAAGCATTTGACTGAGGCTATAGCTCAGTGTTAGATGCCTTATATTGGCATAGACAATAAGGACCTGGACTCTATCCCCAGAACCCAGACTCCAAACCATGGGAAAAAATCACAAAATGTCAAATCAAGTACAAATCATAAGTAGCAAATGTATTTCCATAAAAATTTTAGCCTAGAAATTAGAAAAATAAATCTAATTAAATATTTTATGAATTTTAAAACCAATTATTCTATATTGAATTTTGTTTAGTCTCAAATGCAAAGTATTGATAACACACTTCACACATTAGATTTAGATAAATATATAATCAAACTTAAGAGTAATATAAATGACTTAGCATTACATAATTCCCTTTGATTGCCATGCTGCAAATACCATGCTAATTGGTAATTATTCCTACATTTAAATGACAGCACAAAAAAACTATAAAATGAACCCTCAGTATTACTGGGAGATATTTTAAAAAGCAAAATTCTCTTGGATGCATGTATTTGAGATAGATATGAAAGATAGTGTCTTTCTTTTATTTTAGTGCTTCTGCCATTCAAACTCTGTTAGATATCAAAAGATGTATCCATTTGCAGTTTCGCCAGCAGCATAAACCCCAAGCATTGAGATAGTTATCATGATTTTTGAAGAATTGGGAGAAGAAATATGGGGAAGCATAATGGAGAGATGAAATGGTGTCACTCTGAAAAATGAACATTTACAGAGTGAGTTGTGCTGTGTCATCACAGTGACACATCAAGAGTGTGAGAGGTCCCCATATTTATTCATAAACTAAACTTCATATTTCAAAACATCTGTGCCATTGAAATTTTATAAAGCCTGAGTTCCAGCCAAGTGACCCTTTTTTCAGATCAGAAAATGAAAGCACTGAATGTTGGAGAAGTAAAAGAGAGGAACCACAAGAGGAATGATGAAAATATGGATATTATTATTATTTCTTGTTGACATAAAGATTGAAACCATTTCTATGTGCATGATAGGCAAGTCCTCTTTCACTGTGCTGTATCCTAACACCAGAATTGTAGATTGGAAGATGTTTTTTTTTTTTTTTAAATTGGGACATATGTGATGTAAATAAACATGCAAAGTCACCTTCATATACATATGTAACAGTAACTAAATAAGAAAAAGTAATGACCAAGTAATTTACAATTGATAACTTCTGGGAAAGGAAAAATCAATTTTCTCCAAAGAAGTGTCACCACACTACAGAGAAAACCCCAGGAGTAGTAGCCCAAAACCAAATAGACTCCATGGTTTTGTGTGTGTGTGTGTGTGTGTGCATGTGTACATGTGTGAGGGGGCGGGTAGTGATTATTTTAAAGTTGTTTTCATTTGCCTGTTTTATTTTTGGAGAGAGAGGCAGGGAAACGAATATAAACTCGGGGGAGATAATAAATGATTTGGACTTTAGAGTCCAACTGCTATGTGAATTCTGGAGATTTAAAATCAAGACATCATACTTACTTGGCAAATGCTTTAACCCACTGAGCCATTTCCCAACCCTCTTTGGTAATTGTTACAAGATAGCATCAGCAATACACAGAACAAATTGCTAACAAATGGTAATTAGCTTTCACATTAAGTAATTGAATTGACGCTTTTAATACTCAAGGTTCTTCTTGAATGAAACACATAAAAAAAGGCTTTAGTGGAACTGCAGTGCTTAAATTTAGATTTATATCAATGACCCAAATCTAAACCATATATTTTTTAATTATTCAATTTAGAATTTTGTTCACATCTCTTTAATTTTGATTTTTCTTTGCTTAAATGCTTGCTTTCATGTCTTTCTTTTCTTTTTTCTTCATGTTTAAATGGTAATATATACCACAAATATAAGACACCATATAAAATATATTTCACATTGAAATAATAATGGTAGGAAAACTCCTACATATCCATGATTCACATTCACATGTAGACCATAGGCATTGGTTGAGATGAGTCATAACTGGTCTTTCTTGATTGCATTCTATATATCCCAATAAAAATACATAATCCAATTTATTAGTTTACCATATTATTACAATAAAAGAACACCATAGTCTTAATGGCTTAAACATCAAGAATTTTATTGTCTTACAATTCTGGAGCTGAAAGTCTGAGATCAAGGGTACTTTATTTATTTGTTTTGTTGGTTTTGTTTTATATTTAGAAAGGTTTTTCCATTGCTTTGCAAATAGCTGCCTTTTCATGAGTTCAGATTATCTTCTCTTTGTAGTTGCATGTGTGAGAGTTATCCAGTTCTTTTTTTTTTTCCAGTTCTTTTTTATAAGGACAGTAGGTTTAGGATTACCTTAACAAGTTCATGTAAACTTAATCATCTCTTCAAAAGACCTGTGCTGTTTGACACAAGCTAAAGCCACCTAGGAAGAGGAAACCTCAACTGAAAAAAAATGTCTGTATAAGATTTGGCCTGTATATAGGTCTTTGGTGCATTTTCTTGATTAATGATTGATGTTAAGGGCCTAGTCCTCTTTAGGTGGTGCTGCACCTGGGGCAGTGGTCCTGGATTGTATAGGAAAGCAGGCTGAACAAGTCATGGGGAGCAGGTCAGGAACACGTGTTTCTCACTGACCTCTATATCGTTTCTTGCCTCTAAGTTCCTGCCTCAACTTCCGATCATAAGCTGTAAGATGAATTAAATCTTTCTTTAATCAAGTTTGTTTTTAGTCATGGTGTTTATCAAAGCAATCGAGAGCAAAACAGAACAGGATCCATCTTCAAAAGCAACCACATTCTGGGAACTCTGATTTGGAACCTCAGTGTATGAATTTTGGTGGGACACAATCTAATAAACAGTGACTTTTGCATATCACTCTTTCCTTGGCTTATATGTATATACTTAAATATGACTCCAGTTTCTTAAGTTTTGAGATGTGTGTCAGTGCAATCATCACTGTGTTCCACTGAATGTACATCTGTCATTTCTAATACTTGTAAGATGCACCATTTATTTTAACCCTACAATACTATTTTCATTATATGATTATAGTAAAGTTTATGTATGTTATATTCTAGTATTAACATGTGGTATACACTAACATTTGATTGTATATAGTTTTTTATATGAACACTGATATGATGAAAATCCTTGCACATGATTTCTTGTGAGCATTTTGAGGAATTTCTCTAAGGTCTTCATATAGTCATGCGAGTGCTCAGCCACAGAATCGGTAAATGGTCAGTTTACACTCAGAATCTCCTTTGATTTCTGGTCCCCTTTTAATTTTATACTCAATTGCACAAGCTATTCCTTCCCACTATACAATCTCCTTAATGTTTCCTTCAGGAAATTTATTTTTTTAGCTGGAGACATAACCATGCAGAATAGAGATTGCTATTATTTATTTTAAAATTAATTTAAAAAATTTTATGGGATTCAAATGATGCCTTAGTGGTTAGAAGCCCTTGCTGCTCTTGTGAGGACCTAGATTGAGTTCCCAGTACTCATGTGGTGACTCACACTTGCTTGTGACTACAATGTCAGAGGATTCAATGCCCTTTTTAACCCTCACAAGCGCTTCATACACATAGTGTACATATATACATGCAGGAAATACTTATGTATATACAATAAAAATAATTTCAACAACAATAAACATAAGATAATGAACTTAGCTTTGGTATTTCCACATACTTTTCCCATTCAATTTTCCATTTCCTATGTTTGGCTTGCCCTCTTCCCGGGGAATGGGCACTTAATTCTCAGCTGGCCTGATGGAATGAAAGAAGGAGTGCTCAGTGAGCCTTTAAAGAGGGAGCTTAGGAAAGCTGGCCAGCACAAGACTCTTCTTCCCTTCCCACTAACTATAATGAAGTTAATAGAAAGCCAGCAACCACTCTGACATTTGAAGATAGAAGCACACGCTAGGACACAGCAGAAGAACAAGAGAATCTGGTTCCCTAAAGTCACTGTCAATTTCCATTTCAATCCTAAGCTTCCAAATTGTAGACTTCAATGTGAGAGAATAAATCCTTGTGTATTTAAGCTACAATTTTTCAGTTTCTGAACTTATGATGAAAGAAAATTCCCAACTAAACCTACTTTCAAATTTCACTTGATAATCTGTATCTGATATCTGAGCACATAAAAATGCTTTAAGTTTTCAGTTTATATTTCAGGCTTGACAAATTCTGGATATCTCAGAGAAAAGCTTTATTTCAAAATGTCAATTGCTCCCCCAAGGAATAAGAGATCCTTGATAGGCATACTTAATAGTCCTGAAGAAACCATAGCAGAAATTCTCCATCTAACTAGAAGCCTCTGCTATTAACAAGTATTTATATGCAAAGAAGGATTAAAGAAGATGATATAATTATTATCTGAGAAGTTGTGATCAATCTTACAGCACACGTTTCCCATCTGCTTATATCTTCTTCCCAGTCCCTCCCCTTGAGTCCCCTTAGAATTAACTGCTATCATTAATTTTTGAATCATCTATAGCTTTGAAAATATTATTCCTGAGCAATATATTATTAGTTTTACTTGTTTTGAGTCTATGAAATTATGGCTTACTCTATTTTATCTTTTGTGCTCTACTTTTCTCCCCTCTCAAAATGAGGTTTGCAAGATTCATCTATGATTTAATGAGTTGCTGAAAGCATGATTTAGGATATAATTAGCTGTCATAATAGATAAACTTCCAAATTTCAGGACTGCAACTCAATAGTTTCTCTTCTGCATAAAGTTTAAAATGAATGCTGTAGTAGAAAAATGGCTCTTATCCAAGTAGTGAGTGAGAAATGTATCATTTTTTCATTTTGTCCTCTGCTGTATTTAATACATGGCTTCCCACACTGCTATAGTCACCTACTCCCAAGCTGCAGGACGGAACTTAGATAGTTTGTATAGGAAGTTTCAATGTGTCAGATGTAGAATTGACTCACATTCTCACAGTTACATGGTGTGATGATATGTACTTCAAATCTCTCTCTAGTAGGAAAGAATCCATAAGAAGAACTGCAGTGAGATAATATCTTCTAGTTGTGGTATCATCAAGACTTACAAAGTATTTACCTTGAGGCAATGATTTTCCCTATCAATATCCACTCACTGAGTACAGCATGTACACTAGGACCTGGGCACTTCTGTACCTCAAAGCACTCGGCCAAGGGCAAAATTTGTGCCAGAACTCAACGTTGAGGTGGCCAAAGCTTTTTCAGAGCTACAGTCCAAAGTTTTCTACGCCCACTCTTCTTTTGCTTGCTACACTCTTGGGAGGAGGTCACACTAGCATCTCAATCTCAAGAGCTCTCCCCATGTTTCCCTGCCTTCCGCCGCCCTTTGTTTTTCACAGGACTTACTCTCAAAACTCTCCTAGTTTTGACTCTTCAAACATATAAGCCAGATCACATAACACTTATGTATTTATATGAGGGGCTGGGAGGTGTTTTATTGTAAATCAGGAAGAAACAGGGTGCAGTGAAACACCAACATTGTGACATTATTTAGCTCATTTCCTTTTATCTATATATGATTGTTCCTTTGTCTATTTTACTCATTCTGTGTTAGTGGACATTTAAGTGGTTGTGTTTTACAGTTTGTTTTCTTTTCTTCATTACAAACATTTTTTGAATTTTGTATACCTTGAGGATTGAGAGTTTTCCTTGGTTATTTGTGCTGACATTTGGGACTGTTACCCTGTAAGATGTTCACACGATCAGTTTTGTGAGTTAATAATAAGTTCTCTAAAGAAGTCATATGCCACCACAGCCTGCATGTGGGATCAGGATCTATCCCTGGTACATGAGCTGACTTTTTGGAGCACATTCCCTATGATGGGATACCTTGATCAGCCTGATGCAGGGAGGAGGAGTTTGGTCCTGCCTCAATTGAAGGTACCAGCATTTGTAGACTCCCCATGGGAGGCCTTACCCTTTTGGAAGAGTGGATAAGGGTGGAACAGGAGGTAGGATGGGTTGGGCAAGCAGGAAGAGGGACGGGAGGGGGAGTTGTGGGTGATATGTAAAATGAATTTAAATTTTTTTTTAAAAAGGAAATCCTATGCATAAGCACTCATGCTAGCAATGCCTAAGAGCTTCCTTCAGGTTTGCCTTAATTTGTTTTCTTACTCTTCTTAGTTTTTGTTCTGTGGTGAGATAAAAATAAATAATGGATTTAAATACTAATAATTCTCTGTTCTCTAGCTTACAGGATTGAGTAATGATGCTTTATAAGTCTAAAGTCCTAGGATAGACTATTACCCCAGAATGCTTGTCTTTTCTTGCATTGTCACCCTTCATAGTCTTTTGCACTCACATACAGAACCCTTAACTTTTCCATTTCTCAACATTCCAGATTTCCTCCTTATTAAAAAATTTATCTGACATTTTATTTTCACTAATATGAATTTCAGAAACTTAATTTAGAAAGAAAACAATCCAAAAATTAGAAGAAAGTAGAAAGAATCCATGAATGTACATAATAATACAAGCCAGTAAAATTGTATAGTTTTTGATTTCTCACAACTCACTGAATATGTACACATATAAATACATATGTGAATATTTGGCTCATGTGTGCATCTATGACATGTGAATGCATGTATATACTATAATCTAATAGCATATATAAACAAATGTGTTATATTTTGAAGTAAATATGTTTTGTGTGTGTATTCAAGGCATCTAACATAACAGTGGAATTATTGAGAGTACATTAAAATAGTCTGGAGTGTATAGCACTGAAGTATGTGAACTGAGAAACATGTACACTAAATTTATCCCACCCTAGCCAGATACTAGAAGTTGCTGCTTCCTTGTATTTGTCAGTTGTGACCTTGGGCAAAATGGCTACTTTCCTCTTCTATCTGTCAAAAACATATTTAAAGGGAAATTTTCTTTGGGTTAATGTAGTCTGAGGTTTTTTTGTCCTGGCTAATTTCCACAGTCATTAAGTCCCAAGGAAATCACACAGAGGTCTACATTAGTTATAAACTGATTGGCCCATTAGCTCAGGCTTCTTATTAACTCTTATAACTTATATTAACCCATTATCTTTATCTGTGTTAGCCACGTGGCTCGGTACCTTATTCGGAGACGTAGTCACATCTTGCTTCTTCTGTGGCTGGGACAGTACTGCCGACCAAGCTTTCCTCTTCCCAGAATTCTCCTATTCTTGTCACCCCACCTCTACTTCCTGCCTGGTTGTCCTGCCTATACTTCCTGCCTGGCTACTGGCCAATCAGCGTTTATTTAAAATATAACTAACAGAATACAGACCATTGTCCCACACCAGGTTAGATTGTTCTGAGTGTGATAAAAGCTATTTCATACTCATCTTAAAGACCTCACATTTTGGAGTTATTGAAAGGATAAAAACTAAGCCATGGTTGGAGACCATCACTGAGTATGACAGTCATGAAATTTGATAGAATGTAGGGAAAGCAATTGGTCTAAGGCAACACTGTAAGAGTTAGCCCTCACAAGTGTAGCAGGAGAGCTACTTTTTCCCAGAGTCCAAAGCCAACAAACCAGAGCAGCCATTTTAACTAAACAAGCAGAGGAGAGTAACCTTACTATAGAGCATTGTGTAATGGCATGTGATGCTTTCTCTGATCTTCTCTCTGCAACTTGGGGAAAAGAAGGTATAATAAAAGGTGCTTATCAAAGAAGATCCATTGTTCCTCTTCAACCCTCAGACCATTATAATCCCCTCTGTTCAAGTTAATGGAAAGGTTGATTTATTTTTTACTTTTGGATAAGAGAAAATCCTTGGACTAAATATGATGTTCAAGTACATTATGTATTGTAACATACTTACGTCCCTTCAGCCTGTGGATAATGAATCAAACCACTCTAATAACTGACAGTGGTTGGAGAGGCAGAGGCAAAAAAATATAGTTATGTTTCATAACAACATTTGAATCTGAATCAAAGACAAATTGTGTATATGACTGGGATCTGATAAGAATACACAACTTAGTAATACAGTAGCTTTGTTTGTTTGTGTAAGTACATTCTATGTGGTCATATAACAATAACGTGTCCTAATGATGTCTACCTTATACCATATCTCTGATATTGACACAGGACTGTATTATTAAATTCAGCATGAAAGGAGGGATTGAGAACACAGTTTGAAACAGTAATTGAAAAATGCCAGAATCACTTTATGTTTTTCTCTCAATATTCAGGACCCTTTATTGGATCCTTAAATGTTTCTGTGAGTTGAGAGTAAGTTAACTTACCAAGTTATATATCAAGGGACATCAGGGATTTCAACTACAAAAACTCATATGTTCATTCACCCTATCAACACTTGGTGAGCACTTTCTCTAGGCCAAGTACTCTGCAAAGCAATACAAGAATGTTATATGGATTGTGATCATTTTTCTAATAATCCATAATTCAGTTATTACATTTTATGGCACATATGTAATTGAAAGACAAATAATTTGGTGAAATTGTCACAATTTATGAACCAGTCTTGACTGTGAGGTGGACATCTGAGAATAGAAGTTAGTAAGTCTGTAAGATACTACTAGCAGATCAGAGAAAGTCCTATTTCTAGATTTAGAAGAGAAATATAAATGAGGGCTTTTACTTACTGTTATATGTAGTACTTGCATGATGTGTATACTATAGCGTTAGAGTAGAGGGTATTGGATACATGTACCATCAGTAAGCTACAGTCTAGTGAACTTTGTTAAGAGCAAAGTCATAATGGAAGAAAAGCGGCAAGGAAAGGTGTTAGAAACCTACAGTCCAATAGAAGAACAGAAATAATCCTCATATCACACTTGTGAAACTGAGTTGCAGAAGAATACATTCATCAAGATTGAAAGCTGAAAGCTGCTCCTTAATATATCCCTTTTTCGGTTTCCAGAGATCCCTATTGTTTTTCCCAATTCATAAAGTGGTAGATGTATAAAAACAGCACTGTTATCTAATATGATGTTGGGAAACATAGAGGGATTGCTTTGCCTGGGGAGTTAAGAAATAAACAGATTTTGTTTTATGTTTTAGAACAAAATGGAATGGTTTAAACTCAGTTATTTAAAATCATTTTGTGTTTAAAGGAAATGAAGGATGGATGTGGGTGGAGAAAATAACTCCCAGTCCCAGGGAAGTGTTATAGGAAAAAAAATATTTTTGTAGGCACCCAGCTAATCTGGGAAATTGCTATAAAACTAACAAATTGTTGGCTCTGTGCAACTCAAGCTCCATTTCTTTTTTTTTC
This sequence comes from Chionomys nivalis, assembly GCF_950005125.1. Lineage (NCBI taxonomy): Eukaryota > Metazoa > Chordata > Mammalia > Rodentia > Cricetidae > Chionomys > Chionomys nivalis. Next base: position 33,044,495 of record NC_080112.1, read on the forward strand.
TACTTTATCTTTTTTTTTATTGAAAAAAATTTTCCGCTTCCTCCCCGCCTCCCATTTCCCTCCCCCTCCTCCCTCCCCTTTCCCCCTCCCCCACTCCTCTTCTCCTCCCTCTCCAGTCTCAAGAGCAGTCAGGGTTCCCTGCCCTGTGGAAAGTCCAAGGTCCTCCCCCCTCCATCCAGGTCTAGGAAGGTGAACATCCAAACTGTCTAGGCTCCCACAAAGCCAGAACATAAAGTAGGATCAAAACCCTGTGCCATTGTCCTTGGCCTCTCTTCAGCTCTCGTTGTCTGCCATGTTCAGAGAGTCCGGTTTTATCCCATGCTTTTTCAGTCACAGTCCAGCAGGACTTGGTGAGCTCCCAATAGATCGGGCCCCACTGTCTCAGTGGGTGGGCGCACCCCTCGTGGTCCTGACTTCCTTGCTCATGTTCTCCCTCCTTCTGCTCCTCATTAGGACCTTGGGAGCTCAGTCTGGTGCTCCAGTGTGGGTCTCTGTCTCTATCTCCATCCATTGCTAGATGAAGGTTCTATGGTGATATGCAAGGTATTCATCAGTATGGCTATAGGATAGGTTCATTTCAGGTTCCCTATCCTCAGGTGCCCCAAGGAACTAACTGGGGACATTGCCCTGGGCACCTGGTAGCCATTCCAAGTTCAAGTCTCTTGCCAACCCTTAGGTGGCTCCCTTAACTAAGATATGAGTTTCCCTGCTCTCCTATCCAACCTTCCTTTATCCCCAGTCATCCCGTTTCCCCCAGTTCCCCTCATCCTCTCCTTCACACTTTTCTCTCCCCATCTCCCCTCACCCCCATCCCACCCCACCACCAAGATTCCAATTTTTTGCCCAGCAATCTTGTCTATTTCCCATATCCAGGAGGGTAACTATATGTTTTTATTGGGTTTACCCTCTTGTTTAGCTTCTTTAGGATCACAAATTATAGACTCAGTGGTCCCTATCCATGGCTAGAAACCAATTATGAGTGAGCACATCCCATGATCTTCTTTTTGGGTCTGGGTTACCTCACTCAGGATAGTATTTTCTATTTCCATCCATTTGCATGCAAAATTCAAGAAGTCATTTTTTTTTTTTTTTTTTTTTTTGCGCAGAGTAGTACTCTAATGTGTATATATTCCACACTTTCTTCATCCATTCTTCCATTGAAGGACATCTAGGTTGCTTCCAGGTTCTGGCTATTACAAATAATGCTGCTATGAACATAGTTGAACAAATGCTTTTGTCATATGATAGGGCATCTCTTGGGTATATTCCCAAGAGTGGTATTACTGGATCTTGGGGTAGGTTGATCCCAATTTTTCTGAGAAACCACCACACTGATTTCCAAAGTGGTTGCACAAGTTTGCAGTCCCACCAGCAATGGATGAGGGTACCCCTTTCTCCACAACCTCTCCAGCAAAGGCTATCCTTGGTGTTTTTGATTTTAGCCATTCTGACAGGTGTAAGATGATATCTCAAAGTTGTTTTGATTTGCATTTCTCTGATCGCTAAGGAGGTTGAGCATGACCTTAAGTATCTTTTGGCCATTTGAACTTCTTCTGTTGAGAATTCTCTGTTCAGTTCAGTGCCCCATTTTTTAATTGGGTTAATTATCATTTTAACGTCTAGTTTCTTGAGTTCTTTATATATTTTGGAGATCAGACCTTTGTCTCTTGCGGGGTTGGTGAAGATATTCTCCCAGTCAGTAGACTGCCTTTTTGTCTTAATGACAGTGTCCTTTGCTTTACAGAAGCTTCTCAGTTTCAGGAGGTACCATTTGTTCAATGTTGCCCTTAATGTCTGTGCTGCTGTATACATAGGAAGAGATCTCCTGTGCCCATATGTTGTAGGGTACTTCCCATTTTCTCTTCTATCAGGTTCAGTGTGTTCAGATTGATATTGAGGTCTTTGATCCATTTGGACTTGAGTTTTTTGCATGGTGATAGATATGGTTCTATTTTCATTCTTCTACAGGTTGACATCCAATTGTGCCAGCACCATTTGTTGAAGATGCTTTCTTTCTTCCATTGTGTACTTTTAGCTCCTTCACTGCAACAAATGAAAAAACCATTTTGTTTAACTGCAAATGTGTTCATGGTAGTGTTTAATTCAAAGAGGTTTGGCAGATGTGCATTTCTGTGTTCAGACAGACAGCATGACAAATATTTCTCTTCTAACTCTTTCCACTGGTTCTGTCTCTGTTGCTGTCTGTGGTCAAGCAGAAAGATATGACTTTGCCTCTTCATGCTGGATTTTAACAACATTCTGTCAACTCTGTAGAATTTCTTGTCTAATATCTAGCCCAGGACTGGCACTTGAGAGATTAGGAATATTCTCTGTAAAGCTCAGGCAATGTTGGGTACTCCCTTAGATTATAAACTGCTTATCATTACCCAGTATCATTCAAACTTTTACAAAGTGGGATAGCAAGACTTTCAAGCCAGCTCTATGAAGAAAAACAATAATAAAAACAGAACTTTCTGATTCCCAGTCCACTTCTGTCGATCTTGCCTCTCAGTATAACAAATGTGAACTGAGAATTTGGGATCGTTCAGCCAGTTGCCACATACTCCCAGCTCTCTTGGATGTATTATAGCACTGTGCTTCTTAGACTTTTTGAAATAGGTTGAGATATTTGACTTGTTTTTAACAATGAAATATGAGTGGAAGAAATGGATATCACTCCTGGATGGAACCTTTAAGAACCAGTGTACTGTTTCTTTCTTTTTGTTTTATTAATCACATGCTCTGATTTTGTCTCAGCATTATGAAGGATATGCAAGCAAATCCCCTCACTTCAGCTTCGTTACCAAATGAGGATGATGTAGATCAAACCCCTCTACTGCTGTAGGGTGAGCATGCTGACAAGAATCTTTACTGGTTTAAGCCATGGAGATCTGGTTCATGTTTGTCAGCATGGCATAATTTACCTTCCCCTCTCTTAACATAAATGGAAATGTGCTTGTAGCCCCCCGCCCCCCCCCACACACACTGAAAGCACAGAAAGAGAGGGAGGGAAACTGAGTTTTTCATAGTACTTACTTCAAATTAAATAGCATTGACTAAGAGGCAAATTCTTTCTTCTTTTTTATATTCTCCATGCATACCAAAGTGCTAGGCAACTCTAATTCAAGCACAGAAAATGCTTACAAGTGAAGATCAACTTGGAAGAGATCCCAGCATATTAACTACTGACAAATTTGTTGTTTGTCAAGCTCCCTAGGTGCCTCAAAAGTTTATAGAAGAGGAAAATGAGAAAAATAAGAAAAACAGGCAGTCTGCTTATCTTCTGCAAAATGGCCTCTTCTAGAAAGGGAAAAGCCAGGCTCTGCACAATCTGATAGAATCAAATTAGATATTTATGTTCCTTTCTTTATGAAGGTGCTGATGTTAGATACCACAGTTCCTCAGATTGAACGGTCACTACAACAACACCACACCCATCTATAACAAAAAGGGCCGCTTCTTCTTAAACTCACATTTACAAAGAGGGTTTAAATTTTCTATCTTCGGAACTTCAGCCCTTCCATTCCTCTTACCACCACAATATACTTAGAACAAATACTTTTGTTGTTATTATTTGCTTTATTTCTTTTGAGTTGATCAAGGAAATAAGTATATATACTCACTGCAACAACAAATTCATATTAAATATTGGTTCTCAATCTTGTCTTCATATCATTATCCACTTTTCAATTTTCATATTGCAATCATCTTAGAGATTTCAAAATTATTATGAATAACTTTTTCTCTATGGTGAGTTTTGTGTGGGTGATAGGCTAGAGATTTTTATTTGAAAGATCCTTAAATGATTCTAGTACATAGGTATCTTTGAGAAAATAGTGTGTAGTGCCCCACAGGAAACATATTCTTAGATGGACATGTATCTTTTTACGTTTATTGAAGGTCAATGTGGTACAACATCAATTTTGTGTGTGTGTGTGTGTGTGTGTGTTTTGGGGCAGCAGAGGTGGACAACAGGTGTTGATCACCACTGTAACTTTTGGAATTTGTTTTATTTATTTATTGGTATAAGGTGTTTCATAATATTCTCTCATTATTCTTTCAGTTTTTAGTTCGACGATAGTTCTTTGGTCATCGTTAATGGTAAATTCTGGGGTTGACTGCTTGTTCACTGTCTTGAAGGGAGATGGTGTCATGCTCTGTATTCCAGGTTGGGCTGAAATTTGAAGCCCTCCATTCTCATTTCAGACTTTTGGGATTAGGAGTGTGTGCCACTATCCCCAGCAGAGATTGAAAATGTCTGTCTTCTCATTTGATTTTATTGTTTCAGTCTAAGTAGATTTGTCTTTTCAAAGTTTTTTTCCATAAAATATATTTTGTTCCTATTTTCACCTCTCCCAACTTCTCCCAAATCCTATGTACCCAACTTTATTCTCTCTCTTTCTCTCTCTCTCTCTCTCTCAAACAAGAGCAAAAAATCAACACCACTTCACGCAAATTGATATCCAAAAATCAAGCAGACAGAGGATCAATAAAAAATGTCAAAGCAAAACAGAAAGCACAAGAAAAACTTGGAGATTGTTTTGTGTTGACCAACTCCTCCTGTACATGGGGGTTATCCTGGAGTGTAATCAATATATCTGTTAATTCTCTATTGGAGAAAACTGATCTTCCCTTTGTCAGCATGTATCAATTGCAAGTAACTTTTTGGTTGGGGTAGGACTCCATGGACACTTCCCCCTCTCAGAACTGACACTCCATCTGGCTCAAACCTGTGCAGGTCTTGTGTGTGCTTCTATAGTCCCTCTGTATTCATAAGTGCATCAGATCAATTGTGTCTCTACTGGAATTTTGGGACAGGGTCATTTATTAAACCTAGGGTTTAGTGAAAATACTTTTATAAGATTTTACCCTTTAAATGTGTAATATCTAATTCTTATTCTGGGTAGAATAAGAGTTAGAATTGAATTCAATTGTAGGGCATTCAACTGGAGCCCAGTGGCATTGAGAACTGGTTTGTTGCAGAACAGAGACCTTTGTATTTAGTGTTCAGTGTTGTAAAAGCAGCTCAGTAGGCACCAAGAGAATCTGATTAAGCAACCTAACTGCTTCTCTTTCATTTATCATCTTCCTATCTCAGATAGCTATTGCTTTAAGAAATGGGTTGTAGTGGATGCTGTCATGGATGGCAAAGACACTCCTTTTTAGAACTATAGTTCCTATCTCAGCCGCTAAGGGTGCTAGTAGCACTCAGCCCTGAGCCTCCAGCCCTCATTCTGAAAATTTTCATTGGCTTAAGAGAAGTATATCATCTGAGACTACACTTCCTTTCTGTGAACAGCCTGCATTCAATGATAGTTTGCTACAATAAAGGTCAGCCCACTCACCTCAGAGGGATAGTCCTTTGAGGCCATTTTAGCTTTAAAGTTTCCTGCCGATTTTTTTTTCTTCTTCTTCTTTCTTTTTGTATTTTTGGAACAAGATCTCACATAACAACGGGCTTTATTTAAATTTGCTATATAACCACAGCTGGCCTAGAACTAGTTACCCTCCTGCTTCTACCTTCAGAAGACTGGGGTTGTAAGTGCATGCCATCATGCTTAGCTCTGAGGCCATTCTTATTACTCCATCTTTGTCTATCACTGCCCTTTGTTAATTTTCCTTATTCCAACATCCTACTCCTAAGCACAAAGCTACTTATTGTTCCCTAGTAAAGTAATTGTAGATTAATCTCCATCTCAGAACCTCTTTTTGGAGATACAAAGTTTGCAGTAGGTAAAATTTTCTTATATCTAAGCACATTTCCAGAATCAGAATTTTTAAATCATTGGACAGATTAATAGATAAATTATAGAAAAACGTCTAAATAGGTGTTAAGATGGGTTGATTAGCTGTCTTGTTATTGGCATGAGCAAGGCAAAGGAGAAAAATTATGAAGAATGTTAGTAGGTAGAAATCCACAAGAGGGAAGAAGCTTTATTTTATTTTATGAGTTCCTTAGAGAGCTTGAAATGCTTAGTGGAGCTACTAGAGCAGGATATCCACTCCCAATACAGGGAATTGAACAAACAGCCTTAAGTGAGGCAAGTGTTCTACCCATGAACTATATGCCAATCCCAGAGCCCACAGAAGAGGACCTTGTAGAATAAAACACAAACTTATGCCACCTTATGTGTTTTTTTTTTCCTATCACTGCTCTTAAAGACTAAAAAACAGGCTTCTTATCATGTTAACTGAGTAATTTCTTCCTCTTCAACTCATCTAACAAACCCCAAATCCTGAGTTATTCCTGTAGGGTTGCAAACAGGTGAGTGACTGTGAATTCCAACAAGCTTGAAGATCCAGTGAGAATGCAAACTGTTTCTTGGTTCTCTAAAGCTGATGGTGGAAAGAGATGGGACACAGGGTGATCAGAAAAGGGTTATCAACATAAGATGTTCAGTTAGGTTAGATTTTTAGAGGGATTGAAGGTCAGAAAGACACAAAGCTACTATAGAACCAGTATGTCACTTGGACTATGGAGCTCCCATATAGGTACTACTGAAAAAATGCCACTAGCTACAGGTCAAAGCATGGCAGCATCCTAAGCAGACACTGTACTCTACAAAGCTGGGATTCACTGTTGGAAAGCTGGCCTAGTTTTCTTTCTATTACTGAGATAAGCACAATGACCAAAGACAACCAGGGAAGAAAGGGTTTTATCTGGCATAAACATCCTGGACCACAGTCTATCACTAGAAGAAGTTAGGACAGGAACTCAAAGCAGGAACCTGCATATAGGAACTAAAGCAATTACTGTGGAGGAGTGCTGCCTCCTAGATTGCTCCTCATGATTTGCTTAGTCAGCTTTTTACACTTGCCAGAACCAGCTATGAAAGGTAACACTGCCCAAAGTGGCTTGGACCATCCCATATCAATCCTTAAGCAAGAAAATGCCCCACCACCGTCTTGTGTACAGGACAATCTGGTTGGGGCATTTTCTCAAGTGAGGTTTCCCTATGTTCAGATGGCCGTAGCCTGTGCCAAGATGACAGAAAACTAACAGAAAGCATTTTGTGCAGTTACTCTAACAGTTCTAGTGGATAAAGCCTTTGATGAATCAGAACTTTATTTGGCACATTTCAGACAACATCTAGGATTACACCTAGCTCATGGAATGAGATACAGCAGAAGGGAAGACAGGCTTGGGCAAGGTGACAAGGTATGTTCGGACATAACTCATTACCAGTGTCACAGTCACTTTGGATTGTTTTAAGGGAGTCAGAATTCAGGTAACTTCTTTATACAGTGTCATTTCTTTACAGGAAGAAGTCTCTCTCACCTCTCTCTCCCTCCCTCTCTTCCCTTTCTCTATTTCTCCCATTTTGTGAGTTTTAAAATATAACTACTATATGTTAACTGTACATATCTTCACCATACAGTACAAAGAAACATCAGATATTCTATACAACCACTGCCACATATACAGAATAACTCAGACATTCCAGAGAACTGTCTTATGTCCTTTCCAAAATATAAATTCCCCCCAAACTGACAAATGTTCTGACTTTGGTCATTGTTGATTGTTTTTCTTTTTTTGACATTCTTAAGAGAATTACACAGTATGTATTATTCATTCTGTGTGCACTATTTCATGGTATCTTTTACTTAATATTATGACTGTGAGATCTGTTGTGGCCTAGACCAGAGGCTCTGGTGGGATGTGGCTCCCTCATCTAGGGGTCATGCCAGGCAAGGCTTGCTACGTACTATGGACTGGCACCAGGGTCTAAGAGGTCTGTAGTCTGGGAACTTGCACTTGTCATTTCCCTGTATGTATGTGGTCAACTGTTCCAGATGCTGAGATATGAACTGCTTTGTTTGCCATCCCAGAATATACTTTTATAAAGGGGAACTTGAGGTATTCTGAGCTCCCTGTAATTCTGCTTTCTGACGCTTTTTGCTGACTTGTTTTCTGCTTCCACACTTGAGGCGTAGAAGAAAGCCTGTGCCACTAATGAACTGGCTGGCCTGAGTCTCAGTACTCCTAGCTCTGCTGACCCCAGCTTTTGACATTTTCCTTTCATTATATTTTTCTTACATTTTTTTTTATCCCTGGCCCTTTCTCTTGGAACCCATTCCAGATAAGACTGATCTGGGTCAGTGATTCATACTGGTACTTTGGGCAGACATTTGATCCTTTTTATTGTTGTATACTAGTTGTTTTTAGAATATATAGCAATTTATTGGCTCCATTTGATTGACATATGAATTATTTCCGGTGTTTAGTTATTAAGAATAACTCTGTCATGAACATTCTTGGACATAAATAATCAAAATGAGGGCTGAAATCAAGAAAAGAGAAACAAAGGAAACAATGTAAAGAATCAATGAAACAGAGAGTTGATTATTGGAGAAAATCAACAAGATAGACAAACTTTTATCCAAACTACTAAGAGACATAGAAAGGATATCCAAATTAACAAAATCAGAAACAAAAAGAGGGACACAACAACAGACACCAAAGAATCCGAAGAATCATTAGTTCATGCTTTAGAAACCTGTACTCTACAAAATTGGAAATTCAAATGAAATGGATAATTTTTGGTATAGATAACACTTAACAAAGTTAAATCAAGATGACATTGTATGAGAGAATAATAAATAAAAAGAAAAAAAGAAAGGAAAAATTCTTTAAATGGAAAAATAACACTAATATGAATAATAAAAGAAATGATGTAGCTTAGGTGAGCAAAAGACATCCATGGGGCAGGCAGCCTTGATCCTCAAGGTCTGTCCTTCCTGAAGCATCCACAGACCTCCTGATGCCACGTAGCTCAGGTGAGCACCAGCCTACAGCCTGTGTCTTCATGGTCTGACCTGCCTGGAGCATCCTCAGGCCCTCCCAGCCTCTTGATATACCTGGAGCATGGATATCATTATGATGAGCAAGTAAAAAGAAAAAGAAGGATGGAATGGTTCATGTGCTATTATAAGAGGCAGTTCTGAAGAAGCAAGGGCAGTGAGGAATAGGGTGATGTTGGTGGCCTGTTTGCAATCTTGGATCAGGGAGCCATCTGCTGACTAGGGCCAAGTCTGAGTTCATGTTCCTGCTGTACCTGAGGTCTGTGATGATGTCTATGGCCCATGTTACCACAGAGAGTCATAGGAATCATGCATGTTGAAATCCAAGGGCTAACGCAGCCCCACCTCTCAATGGCCCTGAGGTATCTGGCCCAGCCCCTCTCTGGATATTGCAACAGAAGAACTTACTCTTGCACTTGAGAGAGATGGTCCCACCCCTCATCATAGGCATGTGACAGCTGGCCACAATGGTTTAGGCCTAGGAGAGCTGGCTCTGGCCCTCATCTAAGAGGGCAGTCCCCGTATCTCAGACTGACTAGATCAGCTATGACCCAGACTCATATACTAGGTCTGGGGTAGATCCACCCTACCATCTACCCTATTTATGACCTGCTGGATTTCATGGAAGGGCTGGTCCTGAGGAACCATAGCTACAGGATCTTCATAACTCAGAGCACCAGCAAGATATCTGAAAGGATATGAAAGTCCAGTGAAGATGGTGTCCCAGAGGCTTTGAACCAAACTAATGACTCATTGGAATGAACATTTTGGGTGGAGCTGGTTGAAAAAAAGGGTATACAGCTTCCGATGCCACTAGGATGAATAAAGAGGTTTTGGAAATAGAAAGGATTGGGATTTTGTTTGTTTGTTCATTTGGTTTTGTTTTTAATTTTGGGGGTTCATGCTGCAGGGGTAAGGGGCACATATGAATGGACTGGGAGGTGAGAGTGATTGGGGTACATGATATGAAATTCCCAGACAATCAATAAAGAATTATGTTAAAAAATAAAAACCAAAAAAGAAAGGCTTTGAAGAAAAAAAATAACACTAATATGAATAGCAAAGGAAATGGTATAGTGACAATCAACACAAGAAAAAAATTTAAAATGTTAATTAAAAAATTAAGAGATTGGCCTTACACAAAAAAGAAGGTAGATATATGATACTACCACAGAAAATATAACAGAATTGAAGCTAGTATTATAGGGGAACTTATGCTACCTTGTTAAAAAAATGCTTCTAAATCCATTCAATATATACAATAAAATGATTACACAATATATACAATAAAATATGTATACAAATATGTATATAATATATACAATAAAATGATTCACAGAGTATAAAAGTAATTAATATAAAATATAGTAATAAAAACAATTTGACAAATAAGTAAGCCAGAATCAGGGCTTCCAATCTTGATAACATAGTGTATAAGAAGGAATATACAAAACACAAAACAGTAGAAAATTTTAATAAACCAATGCAGTTCAAATTAAGAAAAGAGAAAACAACATTAGTAGTGATACAGAGGACCCAGAAAACTATAGTGAGGCAGATCACATTGATATACATTAAATCTCACACTCTAAGGCTAGATAAATAGGCCAGTTTTTAAAACACACATGCTCAAATATCCATAAAAATATGCCATGAACAAAGTCACAATAAAACCCTCCAAGTATTTTATGAAGAATAAACATGTACACTTTTCCAATGTAATAAAATCAGACAACAAAAAGTCTTTTTCTCTTGAATTTCAAAATGTTGTAAATCATGTATTTGCAAAAGCTGAAATAAGGCCAAATCTGTAGAAGTTCTTAAGTGTAATGATAATGACAACATTATAAATTAGGATACATTGAGGCTAGAGAGAGGGCTTTGTTGTTAAGAGGGTATGCTGATCCTTCAAAAGGTGCAAGTTCGATTTCTAGCACCTACACTGGGTAGCTTGCCTACTACACTTATATATACACACACAAAAGTGCATATAATTAAAATTAATAAAAAGAAATATTTAAAACGGGTTACCTATTCATAAATTAAAATACATGGGAAATACCTGGTGACTAGTTTTGAAAAACCATAGTCTTAAATATTTAACAAAAGTAAAATTACCCACATAATTATAATATATAAACAGAATTGTAATTCAAAAATTCGCAGGCTAAAGGCTAGGCATGGTAGCATACACTCACAATTCCAGCACTCAGAAGGTTGAGGCAGGGGAATTATAGGCCAGGTTGGGCTACATAGCAAATTTGAAGCTAACCTTGACTACAAAGCAAGACACTGTCAAAAAAAAAAAAAACAAACAAAAAACAAAAAACAACAACAAAAAAAAAAAAACAGCCGGGCCGGCAGTGGTGGCACATGCCTTTAATCCCAGCACTTGGGAGGCAGAGGCAGGCGGATCTCTATGAGTTCGAGACCAGGCTGGTCTACAAGAACTAGTTCCAAGACAGGCTCCAAAGCTACAGAGAAACCCTGTCTCGAAAAAACCAAAAAAAAAAAAAAAAAAAAAAAACAGATAGATCAATAGACAGAGAGACAGAAATAGATACAGACAGATAGATTGATAGATAGTGGAAAGAATTAAGAACAATGAAAAGAGTTGTCTTAGGATTTCTGTTTGCTGGGAAGAGAAACCATGACCATGTCAACTCTTATAAAGGAATGAAAACAAGTGGATCTGGCTTACAGGTTCAGAGGTTTAATACATTATCATCATGGTGAGACATGGCAGTGCACAGACATGGTGCTGAAGAAGGAGCCAAGAATTCTACATCTTGATCTGCAGGTAGCAGGAGGAGACTGTGTATTACACTGGGAATAGCTTGAGCATATGAGACCTCAAAACCCATCCCACAGTGACACACTTCCTCCAACAAGGCCACACCTACACCAACTGAATAATGACTCCTAATAATGTCACTCCCTATGGGTCAAGCATCCAAACACGTGAGTCTACTGGGGCTATACCTATTCAAACCACCACAAGAAACATTTAGAATCATATAATAAAACCTAGTAAAAATCTAGAAATCAACAAACAGACAAACCACTAACTAACCAAATTAAGGAAAAGGGGAGGACCTAAGTTCAGTTCCCATTACCTACATCATCAGATGACTTAAAGCCAACTGCCACTCCAGCTCCAAAATCTGACATGCTGTTCTGGCTTCAAAGGTCCCAGTAATACACTGGGCATATACACGTACAGAAACACACACACACATCAAATATATATTTCTTTTCATAAGTAAAAAGGAAGAATAATAATATAAGGAATATCAAATGTACAAGATAAAAACATTCCATAACAATCTATAATCCTAGAAGGTTTTGTGGAGGGACACCTACCAGACCCTCAAAGATCTGGTACTTCAGGTACTGTTTATATGATTCTAGAACCTAGAAATATTTCCCATCTTTGTTTATAAAACAAGTAAATCTAATATAGAATGTACAAATAGCATTTATGGACTAATCTCATAAATATTAATGCTTTTACATTAATAAAATATTATATAGCAGAGCTAAAAGGAAAACTTACATAGTTTTCTCCATAGATGTTAAAAAGATCATTGGCAAAATGAAACACACATTCAGTAAAGGTAAATAGAAAACAGGGAATTTTTTTCTAACATGATAATAACACGGACATGTGTATGTACAAAATGTGCATACTTTTCTCAAATGATAAAAAAATGTGCACATGTGTGTGAACTAGTTTCAAGCACATGAATTATATAATAGAACAATAGAGACAATATCACAAATATCAGGATTGAAATAATTCCTATTTTTTTCCTATTTTATATTATATTGAACTTAATAGAAATCAAATAAAGAGAAAATCTAAAGATGTAAATTGAACTGAAGAATAAAACACGGTAATATGATAGTATATCAAAAAGCCTGAAATAACTGTTGATAAAAATAAAACAAATAATAAAACAAATTAGTAATTTAGTAACATATGAAATTCCAAAAATCAGTATGCTTCATATATAAAATATATAATGCAATTTAAAATAACAAGAAAGATACTACTTTGAGCATACTTAATTACATTATCACAAAATCTATATCAGAAAGTATTAATAATAATATGCCCCAAAGGCACACAGTAGATTTACAAATGCAAAGATAGATGTCATTCAAAGGAATAAATAAATAATTTTCTATATATAAATATATTCTTCAAATAAACACACCCTGTTTTCAAAAGTGGGCCATTTAGAAAAATGCAATATACAGTCATAATTTAGGAAAATGCTAAAAACAGAGCAGTACGGGAAATAGCTCTTACTATATACTAAGACTTCATTATTCTTCTGTAATTAACAGTGTTAGTACCAGCAGATGAAAAGACTGATCAGTAGAACAGAATACAATAGTCCGTAAATATACCCAAGTGCAGGGAAGCATGGAGTTGGTCCAGCCTAGCCCTGAGAGTCATATGTTAGGTTTTTCAGGTTAAGTCCATGGCTTCTGGGGAACAATGTGCCATCCAGTTTCTGAGAGTCTGATTTACTCCCTTAGGTAATGAAGCATTCAGGCTGCTTGTGTTTCCCTGTGTGATCCCTTAGTAGTCATGGAAGCATGGAAACTTAACAAGACAATTGCTTTTAGACATTAATCTTCTGTATCTTATATTGCTTGCAAACTTCATTGTATGCTGGCAACTACAATTGTATTGATCCTGAGACTTGTGATTATATTCTGTTTCTGATAAAGGTATAAAAAGTCTGATTGCTCTCATTAAAATTGTCACAAACTCAATCTTGCTGTGATCCCTCCAAGCCAAGTCTGGTTGCATTCATGACAACTGTATCAGGTAACTGTGGCCCAGTAAGAGAGGTCCTTTACACCTGAAAGCACATGGAAATTTAAGAAGATAACAGTGGCACCTTTGTTTCACTGGAGTGAAAACTGAAGAAAATTCTATTATAATAAGTGGATAGTCACTGGGGAGTGTAGGTAAAGCTAGATTTACTCCCATACAATACACTAGGATGAAGTTCAAATGGCTTATATATCTAGTCCCCCCCCAAAAAAAATAAATAAATACAAATAAACCACACAAATTCTAGAAAAAAGCAAGATAAAATTCTCTTTAAAACCCAATTCTGAGCTTCTATGATTCACAAAGACAGCAAACCATAAGTTTGATAGGGCTGGGGCTGAAGCTCATTCATCGAATGCTCGTCATATGTGGCCACTCACACAGTCACACACATGCATATGACTACACACACACACATACACACACACACACACACACACAAGGAAAATAAAAAGGAAAACCTTTCACATATGAAACACACACCAAGCAAACTCAGAAGGCAATGAAATTGGCAGAATAGTATGTCTCATGCATGGGACAGGGTTCCAATAGTGGCATGCTGCTATTTGGACAGTCTTTTAATTTTCTCACGAATGAAGTCTGAATTTTCCCCTGATGAAGTCTGGAATGAAATTGTAATTTTCTAATCTTCATTTTCATTTTAGTGCATAGTTTCCAGCTACATCTCTGCAAATTTTTAAGATCTTAAAGCCTTGAGCTTGTAGCTCATCTCTGCAACACTCATTTTCTTTGCAATATTTGGGATAGCAGTTTCTAACTCCACAGTTATTTAAATACTAAATAGTTCAAATTGTTCTATTATATACTTTATTTTTAGTGATTATAGGTGATCCAAATTTAAGTGCTCATTGCAGTAAGGACCTATGAACTGTTAAACCACGCCTCTTAATATCAGCCAAGTGTTTCAGTAAGCATATGAAATGAGATATACACCAGATTTGGCTGAAGTAGGGGAGAGAGCAAGTGCTGGCAGTCTGTAGACTCTAAGAATGTTTTCATTGAGACCAAGGAGGAATCCTTGAGGCAAACATGTGGAGGTCAGTGACAAATGTCTGCATCCCATCAGCTAGCCAAGACATTTTCTGTGTGTTCCTTTATGCTGTTCTTCTGTGGTAAATGCTCCCCAGTGGCAGGTAAGCTATGATATACAAATGTTAGCCCATATGCTTTGTCATACTCATTACTTTAAGGCATCTTCTTTCCCATGTCCTGAAAGGAACCATTACCATTCACATCAGTGATAATGCTTCCCCTGTTGCTACTAAATTCCTGATACTCTTGATAAATAGAATGTCTTCCCGGCCTTCCCACGGGCTCATCTGGCTCCATGTAATATATGCACTCCAGTATACCCATTTTCCTCAAGCTCTTCAGTCCATCTCTGCTGCCTTCTATGAGAACTCAAACATCATTTCACCTACCGTGGCATTGGCTGTCACTCTCTGGGCTTCCAAAAGCTACATTCTAGAATATTTCCTCCAATCATTTAAATTTTTCCATCTTAATTAACTTGGACTCATTTAGTTACATTGTCTAGTCCCTTTCAAGCAACTTCAAAATACACACCACAATATTACTTGTTCTTATTGCTGCATACTAAGTAATTCTTGAAGCTATCATCATATTGTAACCCCATTCTTTGGTTTGGGACCTAACCATGCAGTAATTCTGGCATTTAACTTTAGTTACCAGCCTGGTGGCCGAGTGTGTAAGTGGAACAGTTCCTGATATGGGAAAGCTCGTTATTTGAATCAGCTACAGGGTGGGAGCCTGTAGCATTTTCCCATATGTGGGGAAATGCTAGTTCTTACTGAAGGAACTATAGTTGCCTTTAAAGCTTTGAGGGATTGGAGATGTATGCAGAGCTATAACCCCCAAAAGCATCCATTCAGACATCCCTAGTATATGTTTCAAGGCTCATATTTTTTCCACCAAGGTCTTCAACTTGCACAACTGTCCTGCTTTGCCTTAATGTTTGAATGCCTCTAGAGCTCTGTTGCTCAGTTAGGTCTTGGGCCCATTTGTATCAGCATCAGTTCCTGCTCCTTAAGAAGTAATAATATCCTCGTTGTTAAGATGCCAGTAGTCACTCTGGTCATCATAGTCTTAAACTGCTAACAGCTCTTAGTCTCACATCATCTCCATACAGGATGACAAAAGGACTTAGGATGACAGGATGACAACCACCTACCTCTCCTGTCCTTATGACACTTATATCTCTCAAATCTCTAAGTCATCAAGCTCTGTTAGGGAATTCTTCCACAGTGGGAAATATTCCTAGGTGATTCAAGAGGGGTAAGCTTCCCCTTACCCTCTAGGTGCTGAGTGAGCCAGCCCAGATCCCTTTCTATATGTTTTCCCTGATCTTTGCTAGTACCACCTAAGTTAGCTAGCTTCTTTGAGTGGCAGAGGCCAAGATGAGATTAAAAGTGCAAAGTTTATAGCAGGAACAGTCCAGTGAGGGTTAAAGTAAAGAGAGCAGTTATAGGCAGGTAGAGCTTCCAATATTTGGAAGAAAATAGCAAAGGGAAGGGAGAAATGGGCATAAAGACAAAGAAATTCTGCTAGGGTTTTCCAAACCAAAAGTTGTTCCTCAGAGGAAACTTGGCCCAAGGGAGGAACATGCTTACTCCAGTGCCTCAGCCTTGACTTAACTGCTAGCTGAGAGGAATAGCAGCTGGAAGCTGTCAATCACTGTGCTCTCTGCTTCACACAGCATGTTTTCCTGAAGGAGAGCTGTGCAGCGTGTTTCCATGGTTGCTGCACTACATAACCAATCAAAATCTCTCCCATTCCCCTAGGGTTCTGTTGTCTGAAATGCCTTCTGGTTTCCAATTTCTGTATTGTTCCAAATACTTAGCTGTATATACTAGAAAGCAACTGGCTGATTAGGCAAAAAGGAAGCTTTTCCTTTAAAAATAAAAAAGCAAAATTAAAGAGTAATAGAGATAACTCATAGAATTGTTCAGAGTTAAGGTAGGTGAAGTTTCCATGATAATTTGACAGAAAACAACCTGCAGAATTATAGGATTTCAACATGGCTGTTCCCCTACCACAAAGCAAATCCGGCATACTATACTCTGAGAAGCTGCTATCTAGCCATCTAAACTGAAATGGCTGCTGCTCAAAACTCATTTCTGCATCAGAAGCTCAATGTTCCTTATCTTCCCTGACATTCAGATGGCTGACCCTACTCTGGAAAGCAGATTAAGCTTATATAAATAGTTCGAGGACCATCAGGATTCATGGCAAGTGAATTTGCCCACTGAGTCATCTTATTGGGTCAAGTTTGATTATTTTTGATTGAAAAAAAATACTATGCTAAGTGTTTAGGACAAAATAAATAGCACATTCACTTTTACTTTTCAACAACTCTTACTGTATAAATTTATTATATTAAGATGGGTATTTGAAATATTTTCTACAGTTTATGCTCTCATCTCTCTTACACACAAGCACACACACACACACACACTCACACATACACACAGTGTGCTAATGAAAAACAAATAAGACCTCTAGCACACTAGCCTTCGGTTAAATACACCAACACCATATCCAAACCACAATACAACTTCTTTATTGGTCAGGGTTAATAATTCAAAATGTGCCTTTGTATCACTTTCTTTCATTGTCAATTAATTTTATTAGGCAAATCCGAGTACAGAAGAAAGTAGGAGCAGACACCACTAATGTTCTGTTTCATATTTCAATGGACTACTTGAGTTCAGTCGTAGCTGCAAATAAAGATCGTTATCAATGTCCATTAAATTCCCAACTTATCACTTGCCTCTATTAGTCTAAGAAATTTGTCCAGCATAGAAGTGTAGGCTTCCATATCACATGCACAACCTAGAAGGCTTCTAATACACGAGACACATTCAATCAACAAGGAATGAAGTCTGCGATAAATATTCTAGACTTGACCCAACCTCCTCTACTTCACTTCAGTTGTCAAGAAGTCTATACTAAATGATGCTTCTGACGTTTCTACCAAGGTTAAGCTCAGTTACCTCCTGCTATCTGTTCCAGTTACTTGCAGATGGATTGCAGAAGCTTTCATCTCCCCTCCTCTCCATCCATCCCTTTTTTCCTTCCTTGTTTCTTCTGAGAAGATCTCACCAAGATGGCCAGGAGCTTTTGATCCTCTTGCCTTCCAAAGTGCTGGGATTGCAGATGTGCACCACCACAACTGGCTCTCCCTTTGTCCACAGCTGGCTCTTATCTTCTGTTCCCTATGTGTGCTTCCAAAAATAAAGAATCCTCATTCTTGTCTTTAGTTCACAGTCCACTTGTATG
Source organism: Chionomys nivalis (assembly GCF_950005125.1). Taxonomy (NCBI): domain Eukaryota; kingdom Metazoa; phylum Chordata; class Mammalia; order Rodentia; family Cricetidae; genus Chionomys; species Chionomys nivalis. Next base: position 33,062,469 of record NC_080112.1, read on the forward strand.
GAGTTCTGAGTAAGCAAAAGGACATTTAAAGCAAAAATAATATTTGTAATAAATTAGAAGAGAATAAAATACCTGATATTCAGTTCTTAGGCAGAAACCATGAACTGTAAAAAGGCTGGGGAAAAAAGATAAATTTTAAAGAGTAAGAATCAATATTTAGTATTATAGAGAAAACATACAAAGAAACATACCCATACACTACTGTTAGAGTGTTGCGCTGGAAGACCTGCTTTCCCTGCAAACCTTCCTCAAATCCAAGTTAAAGACTATGCCCTCTTGCAGAGCTTGTACCGAAAGGATAAAGGGCCCATCCCCCCTCTTTGCATCTATTAATCTTCTTTCTTAGTGATGTGATCATGTCTGAAAAGCAGAAAAGGAGAAGAAAGTTACTTGTTTGAACCCATCCACCAGGTGAGAATGGACTACTTGCAACTGCTAGCAGCTGAAGGGTTCTCTGTGGACTAGGCATGAAGTGAGTTTGGGAGAAGAAAAAAAAATTGCCTTCTTGGGATTTAAGATCTTCAAACACAATGGCTAGTGTGTGAGTGCCTGGCTACTCACCTAAGCTTGAGAGACAACTTAAACAGAGACTGCAATTATAAAATCAGTATTCATCAGGGGAAAGGAGATTCAGAGCGGAAAATCAAATAGGATAGTGGCCAACATTTGCAAATTTTTGTAGGTAATGTGATACAATTATGATCTGTGTGCTCCTTACTCCGTACATACTAGCGTCCAGGTCAGATACTCGCTTCTAACTAAAAGGTGTACCACCAACGGTCAGGAAGATGTTGGCTCATATGTAGCAGCAAGACTTTAAATGATGAAATTGCCATTTCACCTCCCTCAGCTGCCTTTCATTTTGAAAATATTTTCCACATAGAAAACTTAGAGTGTGTCTCATTTAAAACACACGTTGAGGCTTGTGGGTTGTGGAGAATATATGCTTTGAAGTATATACAAAGTGCGATTAGGATCACACTGCCATGTTGATTTCTCCTATGCTTCTGTTTTTCCTTCTGCTAAAGTAAGATTACACTTAGGAACCATAGAAACTTATTTCGAAGACACTTTTCACTTCCTGGTGCTAGTGTTGTAAACTAGCAACATTCTTGGAACTGCTGTTTGATAGAGATAGTAGAAGCATACTAAGAGTTTTATATCAAAATCACCAAAGTTTTAAAGTCTAGAAGTTTTTATACTGTTGTTATAGTCAGAGTAGACAATGGTCCATCATATTATTAGAAACAAAGAATGTACATTTCTTTATTTCTCTTTCCACAGCCATTAAATGTGAACAAAATCCATTTGCATCATAGGCTACACGAAGTTACCTTGTCATCATCCATTTAAAACATTTATTTAATGCCATTTTATGAATGGAGCCAAGCTTGACAGAAAAAAAGACGAAGCAAAACTTCCTCAGGAATGTGATTAGTTTCTTTCTTGGGACTAGAGTGATAGACTGTGAATATGTTTATGACACACACATAATTGAATAATAAACATTTATATGAATGAATATGCATGATGCTCAGGTATTTGCATTATGTAAAAGTAAAGAGTCACTGGATTTATATAAGAATTAGTGAGTGGGAACTAGAAGTACATTTTCTGTTTGGACAAGGTAATGGGAAAATGTGTTTGTTCAGTCAATTAATCCACAAAAGCTCTATTGAGTACATGGGCTTTTCAAAGCAGGCGCGATGTTTGGCAGTGATGGGATGAAGTAAAATGGCACTTTTAACAGAGAATGACAGTGATGACAATGACTCCTTTACTTCTTTGATTCCATAAAATATTCATTAGGGGTCAATAGATAGTAGATCCAACACAGAGCGGGAAGCTTCAACATCATGAAGGTGCAAACTATTCCAGTATGTGCCCAGTTCAAGCTGGAAGTAAGAACAAAACCAAAGGGAAAGAGAAAATTTTCATTTCGGTGCTGGTTTCAACACATCAGAATGTTTCTGATACTACTTCTCCATCCTTCACAGTTCCTCCTGTGTAAATTCGTTTTAAAATTAATATGTGTAACATCAAACCATATATAACAAACAAGTAGTTCAAAACCATTAGGAAATAGCTACAGTGGTATTTTAATGTCATTAGTCTTAATTATAGAAAAAATATCACGTTTTTGGTTTTTTGAGACAAGGTTTCTCTATGTGATATCCCTGGCTATCCTGGAACTCATTTTGTAGACGAGGCTGGCCTTGAACTCACTGAGACCCACCTGCCTCTGCCTCCCAAGTGCTGGAATTAAAACATCATATATTAAAAATATAAATTAAAACTCTTTAAAACACATGATATTTAAAAATCTGTAGGCCTAGCATGGCAGTATATGCCTATAACCCTAGGACGCAAAAAGCTGAAACAGGAATATCATGAGTTCAAGGTTAGCTTAAGATATACAAAATTATTGTAGGGTACATACAACAGGAAGGAGGAATTGACCAGATACTCAGAGGAAGGTCTTGCCTATGCCTCCATGAGGGAGAGCTAACAGACAAAAGCTCAAATAGAATCATCCTTTTGAAATGGTGGGATAATCCTTGGGATAATGGTTGCTTGGGTCAGAAAATAGACATGCACAACAAAAGACTAACATGAAATTATGTTTGTATGTTGAGAATGCATCTTAAAAATTGAAAAATCACATTAAACATCATTTCCAACTTTTTTGTTCTCAAGCAACCTAGGCAGGCAGAATAGGCTTTTAGGTCAAAACCAAATATATAGGTAACTAGTCACTAATTTTAAGCCTTTTGGTAAGGAGAATCAGAGGATTGACCAAAAATTGTTAGGAGGAGCTAGTGGTTATAAAACTATTCAACAGCTATAGTAAGAGGCCGCTTGTTCATTTTCTGGCTGCCCAGACTCCTGAAATAATCACACAGAAACTATATTATTTAAATTCTTGCTTAGCCAATCACTTAAGCATATTTTTGGCTTACTCTTGTATCTTATTCAACCCATTCCTATTAGTTTATGTTTTACCACAAAGCTTGTGACCTACCAGCAAGGTTCTATCAAGGGTCTGTCTCCAGCAGGGCTGCGTGGCTTCTCTCAACTCTGCCTTCTTCCTCCCAGCATTCAATTTAGTTCCCTTGCTGCCTCGCCTACCTCTACTCTTCCCTATCACAGGCCAATGCAGATTCTTTATTCCTTAACCAGTAAAAGCAACACATTTACAGAAGGACTTCCCACACCAAACATCCATTCTAATCTATTTCCTTTCCCCCTTTTAATATACATTTTTGTGAGTCTAACATATTTAGATGTCTGTATTCAATACCACAAATAAGATATACAATAGTTCTCTCATTCCTTAAAAATGACTTCATGTTACAATTCTGCTCTTATATATGACTTCCCTTGCTAACTTCTGTCAAGCAATAATCTGTCTTGCTACAACGTATTGTAAGTATGATACTATAGTATGTAACCTTCACAGATTTGCTTTATTCTAATTTATTGCCTTTGTGATTAATTGATGGTTCCAGTGTTGATAGCTTATCCTTTTTTCTTATGAATAGTATTTAAGTTTCTTGTATATATCATAGTTCATTCACTTTCTGACAGATATTTAGCTTGTTTCTTGCTTGGACCAATTAAATAGAGCTGTTCCAACCAAGGAAACAACTACCAAAGTGAAGAGGCATCCTGAAGAATGTAACTTTTTTGCCAGCTGTATATCTAATTGATATCTAGTTTGCATAAAGACCATAAAATTAAATATATACAAACTAAATTATCTAATCAATTAATAAAAAAATTAACAGAATGAGTAGTCTGCCAAAAAAAAAAAAAACCAGAATAAGTGTATGGGAAAATGTTTAACATGTAAGCATCAACAAAATATAAATCAGAACTACATTAAGATTCTTCCTGGCCAGGCGGTGGTGGCGCACGCCTTTAATCCCAGCACTTGGGAGGCAGAGGCAGGTGGATCTCTGTGAGTTCGAGACCAGCCTGGTCTACAAGAGCTAGTTCCAGGACAGGCTCCAAAGCCACAGAGAAACCCTGTCTCGAAAAACCAAAAAAAAAAAAAAAAAAAAAAAAAGATTCTTCCTCACCCTAGTCAGAAATAGCTATTATCTAGAACACAAACAAGAAATGCTGGCTAGGCTAAACCTTATAAACTGATAATGGGAATGCAGTCATCATAGAAATCAGTATGGAGGTTTCTAAAAAAGAACTAAAGATAGAACTACAATATGACCCATTATATCACTCCATATTACAGAGATACCTATACATCAGTGTTTATTGTTTCACTAAGCACTCTGTGACAGTTGAGTAAACAAAGAAAATGTGTTGCATGTGGAATTTATTTAGCCATTAAAGAAAATGAAATTGTTATTTTGTTGTAAATGAAAAGAACTGAAGATCTCAGAGAGAAAAAGATAACTATGGAATGTTTTCTCTCATGTGAGGAATCCAGATTTAAAATTGTATGTGTAAATTATGAAAGCAGAAGTAGAACTCTAGGGGGAGGAAGGGGCAAGAGATGGTGACAGAGCATTGAATATGAGTAAATTATATAATACACATTTACGTAAATGTTTAATGAAACCCCTCAATTTATATAATCAACATGTTAATTAATATAAAAATAAATACACTACAAAATTGAGGGCAATTATGTGTTGGTTTTGATATGTACATAACAGTGCATTTTTCTAGGATAGATAATCAAAGAATAAAATTGTTGGGTTATATAAGTGTATATTTAATTTTGCAAAAAAAAAGCTGCCAATTCTATTTCTAAGGTGGTTGTGCCATTTTGAAGTTCCATTAGCAGTGTGTGAGGTTCCTAGTTGCTCTACAGTTTTGCAAGGAGAATGAATATCCTTAGATTTTACCCGTTGTAAAAGAAGTGTACTAGTATCTCCATGTATTAGTTTCATGGTTCTACTATGAAACACCTAGGCAACTGGCTTGTAAAACCAAAGCATATGTTTAACTTACTGTCTAGAAGATGCAGTCCAACATCACACCAAACTGTATAGTTGTAACTCACACCATTTTGTGAGATAATTTTAAGTTTCACACAAATGTAAAAATTAATAAGGAAACATCCTTTGTAAATTTTACTTTTTACATCTATGCTAATAATTTACAAACTATAATATGCAACAGTCAAAATATTGACATTGATACAAACCACTAAGAACATTCATATTTTTCCAGTTTTGCTTACTCTGAAGTGCACTATTAAATTCTATATAATTTTGTAACCAGTTTAGATTTGTACATCTATACCACAAAGAAGACGTTGAATTTTTCTATCACCACAGGATCCCTGTTGTTATTTTAATTTATATTATTATAAGTTTCTTTTATGATGAGGGGGGGTGTTGCCTGTATATTTGTCTGTGTACCTCATATATGCAGTACCTCCTGAAGTCAGAAGACAGTATCTGATCCTCTGGACCTGGAATTACAAATTGTTTCGAGTTGAAACCACTTTTTTTTTTTTTTTTTTTTTTTTGGTTTTTTGAGACAGGGTTTCTCTGTGGCTTTGGAGCCTGTCCTGGAACTAGCTCTAGCTCTGTAGACCAGGCTGGTCTCGAACTCACAGAGATCCGCCTGCCTCTGCTTTCCGAGCGCTGGGATTAAAGGCGTGCGCCACCACCGCCCGGCATGAAACCACTTTCTTAAAAATGGTACAGTATTGCTTGCTTAAGGCTACTTACAAATTCTATTTGTATGTACTCATCTTCTTTATCTATCAGCTGTTGACTGACTTCTAGGATGGCCTATTTCTTGGCTACTTTGAGTAACATAGTGGCATACATGGATGCAAGAGTGTTTCTGTGTTATATTTAGAATCTTGTGGGTGTACCTGAATCATATGAGAGTACTCTTCAGTTTCTTTGAAGTCTATATTTCTTTCCATAGTGGTTGCACTAATTCACATTCAGTATTCCTTGTCATTTGTTTACTTGACTATAAATATTCTAACTGGGATGACATGAACTCTCAAAGTTGTTTCAGTTTGCATTTCTGATAGCTAAGGATGTTTAACACCTGTTAGAGTGCTTATTGGTCATTTGTATTTCTTCTTTTGGCAGTTGTTTATTTAATTCATTACTCCATCTACTAACTGGAGAATTTCTTTTGGGTGCTGTTTAATTTTTGTTTTATTTTTATTTATGTCCTAGATACTAATATCTTTTCTGATATGCAACTAGAAAAGATTTTCTCTCATTCTGTGAGCTCTTTTCACTCTGAAAACTATTTCCTTTGCTGAGCACAAGTTTCTTAATTTCACATAACTCTATTTGTCAATTTTATAGATTATTTCCTATACTATTAGAATTATTTTCAGAAATACATGTTTATGTCTATATTTATATAAGTCTTTGATCCATGTTTCCCTCTGGTAGTTTCAAAATTTCATGTCCTATATTAATGTTTTTCATTTATTTTTCATTGATTTGTGTAAGGGGTGAGTAATATGAATACAATTCTTCTGCATGTCCAGTTTTCTCAGCATATTTACAGAAAATGTTATATATTTCCTGAAGTATGCTTTTAGTATTTTTGTCAAAGATTAGGTAGAGGTAAATGTATGGGCTTATTTCAGTTTCCTCTATTTTATCCCATTGGTATGATTATCTGTTTTTATGTGTTGTCTCTTTTAGCATAGCTCTTTAGTATGATTTTAGATAAGACATTGTGGTAGCTCCAACACTTCCTTCTGAATGATATTGTTTGACATTTGGGGTCTTTCATGTTTCCATATGTATAATGGAATTTTTTTCTAGTTCAGTAGAGAATGTCACTGGAATTTGATGGGGATTGTATCAAACCTGTAGATCACTTTTCAATATTGCCATTTTCATAATATTAATTTTGTTAATCCATATGAATCAAAAAAACTTTCTATCTCCTAACATCTTCTTCAAGTTCTTCAAGTTCCCTATAGTTTAATTATAGAAGATTTTCACACTTTTAGTTAAGTTTATTCCTAGATGCTTCAGTGCTTCTAATATAATGTAAATAGAATAATTTTCTCATTTCCTTTCAGGAATTTCTAATTAGTAATGGAAATTTTATTGATTTTGTGTTCTGATACTTTGCTTAACTTTGCCAGTTCCAAGAGTTTTCTGGTGGCATCATTGTGATTTGTCAATATTGGATTGTGTGGTCTACTAATAGGGAAATTTTGAGCTCTTTTTCTATTTATATCCTTTTTCCTTCTTTTTAATTATTTTTATTTTATGGATATGAGTGATTTGCTGCATGTATGTAGCTGTACCACATGAATGTCTAATGCTCATGGAGGTCAGTGACCAGAAGACAATAGAATTTACAGAAAATACTTTGAAATATTCCTACTTAGTAGAATGTTGGTGATAGACTTGTCATATATGATCTCTAGTATTATGAAGTATGTTCTTGTTAGTCCCATTTTCTTCTGAAATTTTTATCATGATGGGACGACAAATTTTTTGAGGACCTTGTCTGCATAGATTAAGATGCTTTTCCTTATTTAAGTCTATTTATTTGAGGAATTATATTTACTGATTTCCATTTGTTGAACCAACCTTGTAGTCCTGGATTGAAACCAACTTGGTTTTAGTATATGATCTTCCTAGTGTGTTCTTAAATTAACCTTTCAAGAATTCTATCGAGAAATCTTATAACTAATGTTCATCAAATTGTTGTATAATTTTCTTTCTTTGTTGTACTTTTATTTTGTTGTGGAATCAGGGTAATGCTGTCTGTGTGAGATGAGTTTGACAATGCTACTCCCCTTTCTACTTTATGGAACAGATTAAAAACCATGGTTTTAGTTAGTTCTTCTTTAAACATTTAATCTACAGGGATTCCATTTGGTACTGGACTGTCCTCTGTTGAGAGACTTTTTATAACTGCCTCTTGTTGATTACTGTGGATCTATTTATTTTTTCTTGATTTATTTTTTATAGGTTATATGTATAGAGAAATTTATCCACTTTCTAGATAATCCAACTTTAGGAATATGAGTTCATAAATTCCTAGTAGTTCTCTGAGTTTCATTCTAATATATATTAACTTTCCATTTTTCTTTTTCAAATTTATGAATTTTTATTGTCTTTCCCTTTTGGATAGTTTGTCTAGTACATCAAGTATTTATTTAAAAAGCTTAACTCTTTGGTTTTATGTATTGTTATTTTAGTTTCTTTTTCACTAGTTTCTGCTATGATCATTCTCTTCTGCTTATTTTACACAGCTTTTGGATTTGGGGTATTATTGATTTTCTTTCCTTCCACTATGTGGGATTGAGAGATGAACTCAGGTCATCAGGCACAGAATCAAGAACCTCCACTCACTAAGCCCCATAAGAATAAAATGACTATTATTAGGTAATAAGAGTGGCCTAAAAAAGATTTACACTCACAGCCTTTTGAAGAAATCAGCCCTGATAACACCTTGATTTTAAACCTTATACCCCATAGAACAGCAACCAAGAAATTATTGTGATTTATTGGTACTCTGTTACAGTTTCCCAAGCTAAATAATACCGTGTCCAAAAGCACCAAAACCATGGCAGTAGGTTTCCAATAAAGCACCATTATGAAAATTCAGTCAGCACATTCCATTTTTCTATGGGTAACACTTGTCCCTTGAGAAAAATATACAGAGAAGCTGCTGGAATAATGCTATAGTTTTTTTTTTCTTATTCAGTGTTGAATGAGACTGAATTGAATAGCTACTTACCCATTCATCTGTTACAGAATGCCCTGCAGCACTTTACAAATGACAACTCAGAGTTCTTGGCAGAATAAAGAACTCAGATACCTTATCTTAACCTCTTCTTGCTATTTAATAAGTTAATCTGCTAAAGTTCAAAGGATATTCTAAGTTGAATATCTGCAAACCCACATAAAGATAAAAAGCTCAAGCAACTTTTATGAAGCTTGACATGTGTCTATCAGTATAGTTTATGTTATGCAATAGATTGAGAAAACAGAAATATAACCCAATGTATATATACATCTCTTATCTCAATGCATGAGGAGATGGTTAGTTTGCACCTGGGCTGGGTGGGATGCCTCTATTCATGTGTCACGAATGCCTGCAGAAGGAAACTAAGATAACGTTGGGACGTGCTAGTTAATGTTTTATAATAGGCTGTTTAAAGTTCAAATTTTCCTTACAGACATCTTGTGCTGACTTGTATTCTTTGGGGATGTGCAGATTGATGATTTGCACTTGGTTTAACCATTTACAATGTCTAGTTTTGGTTGTAAGCACTAGAATAGAAAATATTTTCCAGCAGATGTCACAGATCTTAGGGATAATCCACCACTGCCATTTTCCTATATCAGCATAGGTTCTAGGTTCTATCTGTATTTTTTTTTTTTTTTTGGTTTTTGAGGCAGAATTTTATAGTAGCTATGGAGTCAGTCCAGGAATTCACTCTATAGACCAGGATAGCCTCAAACTCACAGAGATCCACCTGCCTCTGCCTCCAGAGTGCTGGGATTAAAGGCGTGCACCACCACCACCTGTCTTCTAGCTGTATTCTTAACACTTATCCTCATAGTCACAGGTAAATGTAACTATCAGTCATAGTGTTTGGAGCAGACAGATACGATCAGAGAGATATATAACTGCACAAAATATAAAGGAGAAATGGCGACGAGGGAGGCCAGCCCCGGTTAATACATCTACAAGGCAACCCAACCCTTATACGTAAGGCTCAGAGAATATTGGGAAAGACGAACACAGAAAAATTGTAAAAGCCAAGGTACCAGGAACTCTGCTGGGACATTATCTACCAAGCATGACAAAAATGCTACACCCATAAAAATATCAACAATCTGTTTGCCTGAGCAAGACCTGAATGACCATACCAATTGACATTTCGTTGTGGATGGGGGAATTCTCACAAGGCTTCCCCACCTCATGGAGAGCTACAAGCAATCAATGTATGCTGAGACAGAGAGAATCAATTTTCTCCAGGGGCAAGTTCCCCGATAGGTTATCCATTCCGTGTAGTCAGCCCTAAATACATGAATACATGTATTTACATACATACGAGTCACACCAAAGGAAATTAGTATTGTGGCTTCCTTTCATACATCTTAGTGGATTATGACAAACATAATGCATATTATTAGGACTCAGACCTACTTTGAAACACATCAAATTCCATTATGATTAACAGTCTTGCCCCCCTCCTTTTACCACATACATTTAATTTCAGAAGTTTGTTTAGGGGGTTCTGCCATGTGGGTGTCCTCAGAAGCAAGGGATACCCTGGAGTTGGAGTTGTTGGAAGACACCTGACATAGCTGCTAGTAATAAAAGTTGGGTTCATGACAAGAGCAGCAAGGACCTTTAACCAATGATCAACCTTCTAGCTCTGGGTGCTTATGTTTTAGAAAGCCTCAAATTATAAATTGTTGTTGTATTATTTCCTTTCTGTTGTCCTACTCTGAGGTTGTATCTGCACCCTAGGTTGAAGATAGAAACATAGCGGCCTGTCCTAAAATTTTCTGGAGACCACATATTAGAATGAAAATGGCAAAGTATTTTCTGCTTCAAGGAAAGAGCAGAGCTAGTAAAATGTCTCTAATTCTAGACCTTATTTCTGAATATAAGTAGAGAGAGGTTGGGGTATATCACAGGTACAGCATAGAAACAACTGGACCACTAAATACAAGCTTTTCTACCTTTTTTCTTACCTAGCAGGGGAAATACCATGATCATGTAGGTGGTTTTCTCAGAGCGAGGCTCACCTATTGCACTCTGTAAAGTTTGGAAGTTAGGATTGCAAGGGAAAATAAAAATGGAGTTTGGCAGTTATTTCTTATGGGTATCATGAATTCTATTTTTCTATAGACTATCTCTGGGAGCAAGTGCGTTATAGGCTATAAGGGAGTGGAAGCTGCAGAAGAATGAAAATTGCATAGTTAAATCAAGGTCATTCACCAAAGACACACTTAAACAACTGCTAAATCCATTGCTTGCATAAACTATTCTGTTTTTTGTTATTATAAATTAGTCATGGATAGCTTTATACTGTGGGCACCATCGATGCTCCAAATGGGATCTCCATTAAGAAGCATATGAGAATAAACAAAATGCTTATGAAGTACAAGAGAACAGTGGAAATATTTATATACAAAACTGTTTTGTGAAGTTAGTTAGGATCTTAAAAAAGGATTAAGCTCTAGGATAAGGCCAAACTCTAGAGAAATGGCTTAATAAATTATGGGACATTGATGTAATGAAATATTATGCAAGCATTAAAATGATAATTAAGATTATATTGGAACATCAACAAGATGTTTTATATAATTTAAATCAAAACTAGCCAAATACAAAATGGAATAAATATACATCAGAGCCAAAAATTGCACATTCATATCAAAGGAAATTAACTAAAAAGGTTATTAAACTGAGAATGGATCATTTGTTTTTAATTAAAATTTGCTATTATTTAGATTTTGTATAAATACATATATATTTAGATGTATGCATGAACATATGACCGACCATAAGACAGTTAGTTGTGAGCTCCTAATTTGAATTTTTCAGATTCTATCATACTTAGTAGAACACTTTCTAATAGAATATACTGGAATGGTGTATTTGGTGGTTTGGAAAGAAAAATGACTCACTGAAGAGAATGGCACTGTTTGGAGGTGTGGTTTTATTGGAGTAGGTATGGCCTTGTTGGAGGATTGTGTCACTGTGGAGGTGAGCTTTGAAGTCTCATACATGTTCAAGCTTCACTCAGTGTCATACAGAAGTCATTTCCTGCTGCCTTCTGATCGAGATATAGCCAGCACCATGTCTTCCTACATGCTTCCCTGCTCCATGCCATGGTGATAATGGATTGATTCTCTGAACTGTAAGTTGCCACCTCAACTAAATGTTTTTCTTTATAAGTATTGCTGTGGTCATGTGTCTCTTCACACTCTTCACATCAATAGAAATCCTAAGTAAGACAATGGAAATAGTCTTGAAGTCTGTGCCATCCATCTATTGTAAACCAAGAGTGTGCATTGGTTTCCTGGCCACCCTGACCCAAATAATCTCACAAACATGATATTAACTAAAACACTACTTGGCTCAGGCATATTTCTAGTTAATTCTTACATCTTAAATTAACCCATTACTATTAATCTATGTATCATCATGAGACTCTGGCTTACCAGTAAGTTTCAGCCCCTGTCTCCTTCATTAGCTACATGGCCTCTCCTTGACTCTGTCTACTCTCTCCATATATCTCTGCTCAGATTTCCTACGTAGCTTTACTCTGCTAAGCCATTGGCTGAAACAGCTTTATTCATCAGCCAATAAAAGTATCACATGTACAGAAGAACATCCCACATCTAACTACAGTGTTAAGATACCGGTTTCATGTAGCTATCATAGTGTAACAAAGAATTAGTTCCTAAGTTTTTATTTTACCTCATCCAAATTCATATTCAAGTACCCATATATGTCAAATGCCTAACCTATTGTGTTCTATGTGAAAGTGAAGCGCCAGAAGATGGATGCAATTCAACAGTGGGTATAGAGATCTAGATTCCTCTTTTGAGGTTTTAGTTTATCAACGTTAATGCATTGAAATTATCATTAGGATTACCAATGTATTGGAGACCTGTAGTTATGCAAAGACTTGCCCCTTTCTAGTATACAAAACATCAAGGCAAGAAGGCATGGCAGTGAGTAGCCATTTGTTATAGGGTGCCAGCCAGAAAGATAAGAGAAAATGTGTGTGGGAAGCAGGGTTATATTGTAACCTAACAGCTCACCCCCAATAGCCAACTTCATAAGCTATGTTCCACCTCCTAAACATTCCACAACCTTTCCCAAATGCATTGGGGACAAAGTATTAAAACACATGAGGTTGCGGGGCACATTTCATATTCACACCACGACAGTGGCTTAATTCCTGGTTCCGTCACAGGATAAAATAATATTTCCAAAAACATGTTTGAGCATTGCTATGATAGACATAAATAAAAACTCAAGAAGTGGTGAAATTATTTATTCATTTGCCCAGCTACCTATATGGTGGCAGTATAAATGGAATACTTTTGATTTTTTGTTTTTTTATTTTTTTATTTATTAATATTTATTTTTCTCTGTTCCCCTGCGTGCCTCTCCCCTTCCCCCTTCAATCCTCCCCCAGGGTCCCCATGCTCCCAATTTACTCAGGAAATCTTGTCTTTTTCTACTTTCTACTTCATATGTAGATTAGATCTATGTAAATCTCTCTTAGTGTTCTCATTGTTGTCTAGGGTCTCTGAGATTGTGGTTTGTAGACTGATTTTCTTTGCTTTATGTTTTAAAAAGACCTATGAGTGAGTACATGTGATAATTGTCTTTCCATGTCTGGGTTACCTCACTCAAAATAATGTTTTCTGGCTCCATCCATTTTCCTGCAAAATTCAAGCTGTTGTTATTATTTTCTGCTGTGTAGTACTCCATTGTGTAAATGTACCACATTTTCCTTATTCATTCTTTGGTTGAGGGGCATTTAGGTTGTTTCCAGGTTCTGACTATGACAAACAAAGCTGTTATGAACATAGTTGAGCACATGTCCTTGTAGCATGGTTGAGCATCCTTTGGATATATACCTTAAAGTGGTATTACTGGGTCTTGAGGAAGGTTGTTTCCTAATTTTCTGAGAAATCACCACACTGACATCCAAAGGGGTTGTCCCAGCTTGCATTCTCACCAGCAATGCAGTAGTGTTCCCTTTTCCCCACAACCACTCCAGCATAAATTGTCATCTTGGCCATTCTTACAGGTGTAAGATGAAAACTCAGAGTTGTTTTTATTTGCATTTCTCTGATGACTAAGGATGTTGAATATTTCCTTAAGTGTTTTTCAGCCATTTGAGATTCTTCTGTTGAGAGTTCTCTGTTTAGGTCTGTATGCCATTTCTTTACTAAATTATGTGATCTTTTGGTGTATTAGTACACATTTATTGTCCATAGCAATGAATTTCATAAGACCACTTTCAGCCCTTTCTTCTTTGGGCACATAACACCATCCAGCTCAGTCTCTCTGGCGCTGGGGGCAAATCCTCAGGGCAAGTAGGCAGGCGAGACTTCCTTTGTTTCACTGACCTGCCTGCATCAAGCAAGGTAGGCGCTTTGTTTACGAACTACCCAACCTGCACGGAGATCTGATCTCGGCACCAGGAGAGACAGCAGTGGGGGAGATTTGATCTTGGCACCAGGAGAGCCATCAGTGGGAGAGCTAATCTGGGTACCAGGAGAGCCGTCTTTGGGCACGGAGATCTGATATTGGTACCAGGAGAGACATCACTGGAGCACCAGGAGAGCTATCACTGCAGAGTGCCATCACTGGGAAGGTACATCAGTAGGCAAGGAGACCTGATCCGGTAAAAGAAGATCCATAGGGGAGCATTTGGAGAAAGAGATGGGCAGGCGCCAATGCAAGAATTCACCCAACAATCTGAAAAACTATATGAAACCACAAGAACCCAACGACCTCACAACAGGAGGACATAAACACCTTAATCATGAAGAAGTAGATAAAATCGACTTTATGAAAGTGATTGACGCCCTTAAACAGCATGTAAAAAATGCCCTTATAGAAATGGATGAGAAGTATAACAGAAAGTTTGAAGAATTGAGCAAATCAGTGAATGATACCCTAGGAAACCAAGGAAAAACAATCAAACAGATAATGGAAACAGTTCAAGACTTAAAAACTGAAATGGAGGCAAAGAAGAAAACACAAACAGAAGGCCAGCTGGACAGGGAAAATCTAGGTAAACGAATAAAGACTACAGAAGCAAGCATAACCAACAGAATACAAGAGATAGAAGAAAGAATCTCAGATTCTGAAGACACCATAGAGAAAATAAACACGCTGATCAAAGAAAACAGCAAGGCCAACAAATTCTCATCACAAAACATTCAGGAAATATGGGACACAATAAAAAGACCAAACCTAAGAATAATAGGAATAGAAGAAGGAGAAGAAGCGCAGCTCAATGGTCCAGAAAATATATTTAATAAAATTATAGAAGAAAACTTTCCCAACCTAAAGAAAGATATACCTATGAAGGTTCAAGAAGCATACAGAACACCGAATAGGCTAGATCAAAAAAAAACATCCTCTCGCCATATAATAATCAAAACACAAAGCATACAGAATAAAGAAAGAATACTAAGAGCAGCAAAGGAAAAAGGCCAAGTTACTTATAAAGGTAAACCTATCAGACTTACACCTGACTTCTCTATGGAAACCATGAAAGCCAGAAGGTCCTGGATAGATGTACTGCAGAAACTAAGAGACCATGGATGCAAGCCCAGACTACTATACCCAGCCAAGCTTTCGTTCACTATAAATGGAGAAAACAAAGTTTTCCAGGATAAAAACAAATTTAAACAATACGTAGCCACAAATCCAGCCTTACAGAAAGTAATAGAAGGAAAATCACTAATCAAGGAGTCCAACAATGACCACAATAACTCAGACATCTAGAGACCCTTTACCAGCGCAACTCAAAGAAGGGAAACACACAAAATCTACTACTAAAAAAGTGACTGGAGTTAAAACCACTGGTCATTAATATCACTTAATGTCAATGGACTCAACTCACCTATAAAAAGGCACAGACTAAGAGATTGGATACGAAAACAGGATCCAACATTCTGCTGTTTACAAGAAACACGCCTCAACCACAAAGACAGGCACCTACTCAGAGTAAAGGGTTGGGATAAGGCTTATCAAGTAAATGGACCTAAGAAACAAGCAGGTGTGGCCATACTAATTTCTAACAAAGTTGACTGCAAACTAAAATCAATCAGAAGAGATGGAGAGGGACATTTTTTACTCATAACAGGAACAATTCATCAGGATGAAGTCTCAATCCTGAATATCTATGCCCCTAATATAAAAGCACCCACGTACGTAAAAGAAACATTGTTAAAACTCAAGGCAGCCATCAAACCGCACACATTAATAGTAGGAGACTTTAATACTCCTCTCTCACCAATGGACAGGTCAATTAGACAGAAACCTAACAGAGAAATAAGAGAATTAATGGAGGTAATGAATCAAATGGACTTAACAGACATCTATAGAATATTCCACCCAAATAGGAAAGAATATACCTTCTTCTCTGCAGCTCATGGAACCTTCTCAAAAATCGACCACATACTCGGTAACAAAGCAAACATCCACAGTTACAAAAAAATATTAATAACCACCTGTATCTTATCAGATCACCATGGATTAAAGCTAGAATTCAGCAACAATGCTACCCCCAGAAAGCCTACAAACTCATGGAAACTGAATAGTCAACTACTGAACCATACCTGGATTAAGGAAGAAATAAAGAAAGAAATTAAAGTCTTCCTTGAAGACAATGAAAATAAAGAAACAACATACTCAAACCTATGGGACACTATGAAAGCAGTCCTGAGAGGAAAGTTCATAGCACTAACTGCCCACTTAAAGAAAACAGAGAAAGCACACATTGGAAACTTAACAGCCCACCTGAAAGCTCTAGAAAAAAAAGAAGCAGACTCACCTAGAAGGGGTAGAAGACTGGAAATAATCAAACTGAGGGCTGAAATCAACAAAATAGAAACACAGAAAACAATTGAAAGAATCAATGAATCAAAAAGCTGGTTCCTTGAGAAAATCAACAAGATTGATAAACCCCTATCCAAACTAATCAAACGGCAGAGAGAGAATTTGCAAATTAATAAGATCAGAAATGAAAAGGGGGACATAACCACAGACACAGAGGAAATTCAGAGAATCATTAGATCTTACTACAAAAGCCTGTATGCCACAAAACTGGAAAATGTAAAAGAAATGGACACTTTTTTAGATAAATACCATATACCAAAGTTAAACCAGGACCAGGTGAACAACCTAAATAGACCTGTTAGTCGTGAAGAATTAGAAGCTGTTATCAAAAACCTCCCTTCCAAAAAAAGTCCAGGACAAGATGGTTTCAATGAGGAATTCTACCAGAACTTCCAAGAAGACCTAATACCTATACTCCTTAATGTATTTCACAATATAGAAACAGAAGAGTCATTGCCAAATTCCTTTTATGAAGCTACAGTAACTCTGATACCAAAACCACACAAAGACCCAACCAAGAAAGAGAATTACAGGCCAATCTCACTCATGAACATCGACGCAAAAATCCTCAACAAAATTCTGGCAAACCGAATCCAAGAACACATTAGAAAAATTATCCATTATGATCAAGTAGGCTTCATACCAGAGATGCAGGGCTGGTTTAACATACACAAATCTATCAATGTAATCCATCATATAAAAAAACTGAAAGAAAAAAACCATATGATCGTTTCATTAGATGCTGAAAAAGCATTTGACAAAATTCAACATCCCTTTATGATAAAAGTCTTGGAGAGATTAGGGATACAAGGGTCATACCTAAATTTAATTAAAGCTATATACAGCAAGCCGACAGCTAATATCAAATTAAATGAGAGAAACTTAAAGCCATCCCACTAAAATCAGGAACACGCCAAGGCTGTCCACTCTCTCCATACCTCTTCAATATAGTGCTCGAAGTTTTAGCAATAGCAATAAGACAACATAAGGGGATAAAGGGGATTCAAATTGGAAAGGAAGAAGTTAAACTTGCATTATTTGCAGATGATATGATAGTGTACATGAGCGACCCCAAAAACTCCACCAAAGAACTCCTACAGCTGATAAACGCCTTTAGTAATGTGGCAGGATACAAGATCAACTCCAAAAAATCAGTCGCCCTCTTATACACAAAGGATATGGAAACAGAGAGGGAAATAAGAGAATCATCACCTTTCACGATAGCCACAAAAAGCATAAAATATCTTGAGGTAACTCTAACCAAGGAAGTGAAAGATCTATTTGACAAGAACTTTAAGGCATTGAAGAAAGAAATTGAAGAGGATACCAGAAAATGGAAGGATCTTCCTTGCTCTTGGATTGGGAGGATCAACATAGTAAAAATGGCAATTCTACCAAGGGCAATTTATAGATTCAATGCAATCCCCATTAAAATTCCATCAAAATTCTTCACAGATCTTGAAAGGAAAATAATCAACTTTATATGGGGAAACAAAAAACCCAGGATAGCCAAAACAATCTTATACAATAAAGGAACTTCTGGAGGCATTACCATCCCTGACTTCAAACTCTATGACAGAGCTACAGTAATGAAAACAGCTTGGATACTGGCATAAAAACAGAAAAGTCGACCAATGGAATCATATAGAAGACCCGGATTTTAACCCACAAACCTATGAACAACTGATTTTCGATAAAGGAGCTAAAAGTATACAATGGAAGAAAGAAAGCATCTTCAACAAATGGTGCTGGCACAATTGGATGTCAACCTGTAGAAGAATGAAAATAGACCCATATCTATCAACATGCACAAAACTCAAGTCCAAATGAATCAAAGACCTCAATATCAATCTGAACACACTGAACTTGATAGAAGAGAAAATGGGAAGTACCCTACAACATATGGGTACAGGAGATCTCTTCCTATGTATAACCCCAGCAGCACAGACATTAAGGGCAACATTGAATAAATGGGACCTCCTGAAACTGAGAAGCTTCTGTAAAGCAAAGGACACTATCATTAAGACAAAAAGGCAGCCTACTGACTGGGAGAAGATCTTCACCAACCCCGCAACAGACAAAGGTCTGATCTCCAAAATATATAAAGAACTCAAGAAACTAGACTTTAAAAGGATAATTAACCCAATTAAAAAATGGGGCACTGAACTGAACAGAGAATTCTCAACAGAAGAAGTTCAAATGGCCAAAAGATACTTAAGGTCATGCTCAACCTCCTTAGCGATCAGAGAAATGCAAATCAAATCAACTTTGAGATATCATATTACACCTGTCAGAATGGCTAAAATCAAAAACACCAAGGATAGCCTTTGCTGGAGAGGTTGTGGAGAAAGGGGTACCCTCATCCATTGCTGGTGGGACTGCAAACTTGTGCAACCACTTTGGAAATCAGTGTGGCGGTTTCTCAGAAAAATTGGGATCAACCTACCCCTGGACCCAGCAATAGCACTCTTGGGAATATACCCAAGAGATGCCCTATCATATGACAAAAGCATTTGTCCAACTATGTTCATAGCAGCATTACTTGTAATAGCCAGAACCTGGAAGCAACCTAGATGCCCTTCAATGGAAGAATGGATGAAGAAAGTGTGGAATATATACACATTAGAGTACTACTCTGCGGTAAAAAACAATGACTTCTCAAATTTTGCATGCAAATGGATGGAAATAGAAAATACGATCCTGAGTGAGGTAACCCAGACCCAAAAAGAAGATCATGGGATGTACTCTCTCATAATTGGTTTCTAGCCATGGATAGGGGCCACTGAGTCTATAATTTGTGATCCTGAAGAAGCTAAGCAAGAGGGTAAACCCAAGGAAAAACATATAGATATCCTCCCAGCTATGGGAAATAGACAAGATTGATGGGCAAAAAATTGGAATCTTGGGGGTGGGGTAGGATGGGGATGAGGGGTGATGGGGAGAGAAAAGTGTGAAGGAGAGGATGAGGGGAACTGGGGGAAGCGGGGTGATTGGGGATAAAGGAAGGTTGGATAGGGGAGCAGGGAAACTCATACCTTAGTTAAGGGAGCCACCTAAGGGTTGGCAAGAGATTTGAACTTGGAATGGCTACCAGATGCCCAGTGTAATGTCTCCAGTTAGTTCATTGGGGCACCTGAGGATAGGGAACCTGAAATGAACCTATCCTATAATCATAGTGATGAATATCTTGCATATTGCCATAGAACCTTCATCTAGCAATGGATGGAGATAGAGACAGAGACCCACACTGGAGCACCGGACTGAGCTCCCAAGGTTATAATGAGGAGCAGAAGGAGAGAGAACATGAGCAAGGAAGTCTGGACCATGAGGGGTGCACCCAACCACTGAGAAAGTGGGGCCGATCTATTGGGAGCTCACCAAGGCCAGCTGGACTGCTACTGAAAAAACATGGGATAAAACCGGACTCTCTGAATGTGGCGGACAAGGAGAGCTGACGAGAGTCCAAGGAGAATGGCATGGGAACTTTCATCTGGCGATGGATCGAGAGAGAGACAGAGACCCAATTTGGAGCAACGGTCTGAGCTCTTAAGGTCCAAATGAGGAGCAGAAGGAGGGAGAACATGAGCAAGGAAATCAGGACCACGAGGCGTGCACCCACCCACTGTGACAGTGGAACTGATCTATTGGGAGATCTCCAAGGCCAGCTGGACTGGGACTGAATAAGCATGGGTTGAAACTGGACTCTCTGAACATGGCAGACAATGAAGGCTGATGAGAAGCCAAGGACAATGGCACTAGGTTTCGATCCTAATACATGAACTGGCTTTGTGGGAGCTTAGCCTGTTTGGATGCTCACCTTCCTGTACCTAGATAGAAGTGGGAGGACCTTGGTCTTCCTGTAGGGCAGGGAATTTGGACTGCTCTTCAGTATCAAGAGGGAGGGGGAATGGACTGGGGGGAGGAGAAGAGGAGTGGGGATAGGGGGAGGGGAGCGGGGGAGGGGGCAATATGTGGGAGGAGGGGGAGGGAAATGGGAAACGGGGAGCAGTTGGAAATTTTAATTAATAAGAATAAAAAAAACTGAAAAAAAAAGACCACTTTCATACAAGTATACATTATACTTTGACCATGGTCCCCCACATCTCTTTCCTTCCTCTTTTGTCCCTCGTTCTAGTTAGTTGCTTTGTTCCCCTGAATAGTTTCATTTATATTTTCAGATTATATAGATACATGATTTTTATACCTATAGAATATTAAAAGTTTAACTGGAAGAAAACAGGTGATTTTTGTTATTTTGAGTCTCAGTTCTCATGATAATCTCCAGTTATTACATATCCCTGAAAAAAAACCAAAAGTTTGGTCTTTATAACTGAATAAAATTTTATTTTTTACATAGAGCATATTTTTGTTCACTTCCTCTGTCAAGGGAAAGAGCCATATCATCAAAAATGACATGGTCTTGATCAGAAAGAATTACATAAATCAATGGAACGGAACAGAAGATTCAAATATAAACCTACACAGCTAGAGCCACCAAGGTGTTGACAGAGATGCCAAAAACTTATTCTATAGACAAGCTGTCCTCTCCAACTAATGGTGCTGAGAAACTGGATACCCATACATAGAAGAATGAAACTACATATGTATATCTCATCTTGTACATCTTGAACACTTTACCAAACCTTTCTTTTTATTGTGTACCCAGTCCAACAATGGTTTTCTATTTAATCTTTTCCCTGCATCTTTACCAAGGGTGGAATCATTTATCTGTGTAAGTCTTCTGTGGTAAAATTAAAACTTTCTGATATAATATACATGTCATACTTCTAAAAATTAATCTGGGGAAGGAACTGAGGAAACTCAACTCGGAATCTTGATACTCAACAATAGTGAAAAAGTAGCTCCTAGTTAATTACTATCATTGAACAGTGGTACAGAGAGCTTCACAGTTCCTTCATGTTCCTGTGGTACAGCTGCTGCCTTTAATTGATAATCATTTCAATGAGAAGTGGCAGTTGAAGATGTTTCTGTCTAGAGGTTTTGTTTTCCACATTTTGAGACTGAAAATATCCAAGCATAATTTTAGGAATAGTGATTTGCTCTATGAATGAATTTGGGGATGATTATTGCTCTTATGGTTTTAATATGAATCTCAAAACTCCAATTTTAGGAGTACTGGTATCTTCATGACTTGGGAAGTTACTGTTAAGTGTCCTTTTTGTTGCCTCTTCTGTGGCTGCTGGGAAAGGTCACTTGATTTCATAGAACAAGAGGAAATATGCATTGTGTCTGGAACTGTTGGCATTTGCTGAATGTATTAAATTATATTCATAAGGAATGACCAACCCCTTAGCAAAAATCCAATGGGAAAATAATCACTTATTTAATTTGGATGCAGGAACCTGTTCTGTGTTTTTGTTATATAGGGACTTTGAGTCTTATTTTTGTTCTTCTTTTAGCTAAAATCATATAACTTGTCCAGTAATTCTTCACATGTTGGCTAATGTAAGCAATTAGTCATTTATAATTCTTTGTATTTTAAGCAAGAACAATTCTAGCTATATAGCTGCCTGTTTGCTTACAATAAACCCGAACAGTTAAAAGTAATTTATTGTAGAAATTGTAACTTGTGCATAGCATTAGAACATCTAGTACATACAGACAAATCCACCATGGGGTGATGCAATGGGAAATTGATTCAGCTAATGATACAAAGTATGGTATTTTTCTGTGATATAAACAGAGAATTTGCTTTTCTAGATAGACACAGTGGTTTGCAAAATTAGATTAATAGAATGGACTTTGGATCTAGGAACAATATTACTAAAGACAAAGACTTATTTTTATTTAACCTAATTTTATAGGTTAGGTTATTTTGGACAAAGGACCTGGGCTAGAACTTAGAATGAAGGATATTTATGAAGGGAGAAACATCTGTGGGAGAAAAGAATCTGTAGCAGGAGTGGGCAGAAGAAAATGGTCTAGTTGAAGTGGCAGTAGGGCAAAGGTAGCAGGCAACTCTATCAGATATTCTGTAGACAGCGCGACATTTCAGAAATGTTCCTTTATGGCCAGCCAGACACTGGTGACTCTACTGGAATTGGGGTCGGTGGTTCCCTGTGGCTGAGGGCTCCTGGACACCAGTTGAAACTTTTCTTGTCCTAAGGAAGGGTCTGTATGGAAGTTAAAGGAATCCATTTACTAGGGAGATTAACAAGTTAAACACATTTAAAGGAGCTCATATTTAAATTGGTCTATGAACTAATCATATATGTTAAAGATGCATGATTTCAAGAGCTCTCCTTAGAAAACAACAGCAAAAAATAAATAATATGCTCAAAGGGGAAGAATTAATTCATAGGCAATGGATGACCTCCAGATTACTAACAAGCAAAGAAATAAAATTGCTTTCAGGCTACTTTTGAGGGTCTATTCCAAATGGAGCGCTAAAGGGAAAACTGAAAGCTTTAGCACTGTCTGCCATCAACACGAGAGAATAATTATCCAAGTTATTTTATTACTCTAACAGCAAATCATCAGCAAATTAAACAGTTTTGTTCAATTTATTCTAAAGAGAGCGTGGGAGTTAGTGCTGTTTGTTAACTAGAAATTATCTGTTATACAGCCAGGAGAACAGCCTCTGGATGTGCCTGCGAGGGATCATCTAGGTTAGTTTAGTCAAAGTATGAATGCTCAGCCCAAATATGGGTAGCACCGGTTCATGGGTTTGGGGCTGGGGCTGAATGGAGAGAAAAGGAGCTGAAACAGGATTCAGCAATTTCTGTGGAAATGACTTTTCTGCTGTGAAGGGCTTGGGCTATGCTTTCTATGAACCAAATTAAATTGCCCCATCCTTAAATTGCTCTTGTCAGATTTTGTTTGTTTTTTGAGACAGGATTTCTCTTTGAGGTTCTAGCTGTCCTGGATCTCAGACTCACAGAGATCCTCCTGCCTAGACCTCCCGGGTATTAGAATTGAAGGCAGGCACCTGCACCACCATGCTCGAATATTTTGCTGTAGTAAAAATAAATGTTACTAATTACAACCAATGATTCCCTTTTGAAATTGTCACAGTATAGAATACAATAAACAGAACTGTTTTACATACTAAATGTTTGCTGTTCTTTCTGTGTGTGCACATGTGTTCATGTTCATGTGTTTGGTTACACATGAATATGCATGTATGTGGAAGCACTACTCAGCATTGTTTTTGAGACAGGATCTCATACTGACCTAGAACTTGACAAGTAGATGAGTCTAGGGAGCAGCAAGTACTGGGGATCTGCCCGTCTCTGCTTCCCTAGTGACATGATTAAAAGCTTGTACCATCATGTATGGCTTTCTTATTTTCCATGAGTTTTGGGGATCACATTCAGGTCCTCATGCCTGAAAGGGAAACACTTTACTGGCTACCTCTCTAGTTTTTGCTTGTATTTTTTTTTATAAAATTTTTCATTGAATTTATTGAACTATTCATTTTTTCTCTGCTCCCCTCTCTTTCTCTCCCCTCCCCCTCAACACTCTCCCATGGTCCCCGTGCTCCCAATTTACTCAAGAGGATGTTAGGAAAAAATCCTAAGACGAACCGCTCTGCCAACACAAAGAAATCCAATTATGTCAGATTAAACTGAATTAAAAACGCCCATGTTTTATTAAATACAGAGTTCTCAGGTGGCCAAGAGCATGGTGGGGAGACAGAGAAGCAGGGAGCACATGCAAATCCCAAACTACGGTTCCTCCTCTGGGAGCTTACTTAAATACCCTGTGCTGGGATTTGGAGTCCAGACCAATGTAACTCCCAGGCCAGGGGGCTGGGATGGATGCCAGGGGCTGCGGTTATGCTCCCAACTTAACAGAGATCTACTTCTCATTTGGATTAGACCCATGTATGGACCTCTTAGGGTCCTCATTGTTGTCTAGGTTCTCTGAGATTGTGAATTATAGGTTGGTTTGTTTTCTTTATGCTTAAAAGCCACTTATGCATGAGTACACATGATAATTGTCTTTCTGGGTCTGGGTTACCTCACTCAATATCATGTTTTCTTGCTTCATCTGTTTGCCTGCAAATTTCAATGTGTTGTTCTTTTTTCTGTTGCGTAGTACTCCATTGTATGTTTTCTTTATCTATTCTTCAGTCAAAGGGCATTTAGATTGTTTCCAGGTTCTGGCTATGACAAACACTCACTGCTGCTATGAACATAGTTGAGCACATGTCCTTGTGGCACGATTGAGCATCCTTTGTATATATACCCAAAAGTGGTATTGCTGGGTCTTGAGGAAGGTTCTTCCCTAATTTTCTGAGAAATTGCCATGCTGATATCCAAAGGGGCTCTACCAATGTGCACTCCCACAAGCAATGCAGGAGTGTTCCCTTTACCACATCCTAAGAAACATCTGGAGGCATCACAATCTGACTTCAAACTCTACTACAGAGCTACAGCACTGAAAACAGCCTGGTAATGGCATAAAAACAGACAAGAGGACCAATGGAACAGAATTGAAGACCCAGATATTAATCCACACACCTATGAACACCTGATTTTTGACAAAGAAGCAAAAAATATACAATGGAAAAAGAAAGCATATTTAACAAATGGTGCTGGCATAACTGGATATCAATATATAGAAGAATGAAAATAAATCCATGTCTATCACCTGCACAAAAGTCCAAATGGATCAAATACCTCAACATAAAGTCAACCACACGGCACCTCAGAGATCAGTGGGAAGTACACTTGAACGCATTGGCCCAGGAGGCCACATCCTAAATAGAACCCCAGCAGTACAGACACTGAGAAAAGCAATTAATAAATGGGACCTCCTGAAACTGAAAAGCTTCTGTAAAGCAAAGGACACGGTCAAAAAGGCAAAACAGCAGCCCACAGAATGGGAAAAGATCTTCACTAACCCCACATCAGACAGAGGTCTGATCTCCAGAATATACAAAGAACTCAAGAAATTGGTCATCAAAAGAAAAAATAATCCAATAAAAAAAATGGAGTACAGACCTAAACAGAGAACTCTCAACAGAAGGATCTCAAATGGCTGAAAGACACTTAAAGAAATGTTCAACATCCTTAGTCATCAGAGAAATGCAAGTCAAAACAACTCTGAGATTCCATCTTGCACCTCTAAGAATGGCCAAGATCAAAAACACTTGTATTTTATTTTACAAACAAAAAGTTTCAGTAATTGGGATTTACCTGTTTCATGTGGTTAGATACATCATTTTTTAATAGACACGGTTTTAGGAATATGCAGATACAAAGATGGATGTTCAAATAAATTGAATTGTAATGAGCACTGATACTTTTTGTTGTTCTTGTGAAAGCCAAGTAGTGGGTCAGATTATGTGGAGTCCAGATTCACTTTTCCTGCGCTATATGTGTAATATTGCAGATGATACAATTTTTTGAGGAGTTGTTTCTTTAAATTTCAATAGCAACAAATCACAAATTTTTCAAATATGGTTAAAAGTCTAATAGAATATTATACTGTTTGGATTAATAAGCAATCTTATGATATATGAAAGAATATTCAAGAAATCAAAGTTGATGAAGATTTAGAAAGCAAATTAGATGGTCACCCAATAATAATTTTCATTTTCTTTCTCATACACAAAGATATTTGACAACATAGACAGAAAATCTACTTTTTGTATATTCACAGTGTTAAAAGCTGAAGCTTATGTTTTCAAACAGTGCCACAATCTATGTTTTAATTATCATGTATGTCTATGTATATATATTCGTTTATTCAATTTTATGTTTAAGTGGGAGGAGATCCCAGTACCTCAGGGAGGGAAATTAAAAGTACTTTAGAGTATTCCAAATGTGAGGCAATTAAAAGTTATTATTTGCTTTCAGCATCCTCTAACCAGATGGCAAACAATCTTCCCTTTGTCCATGTTAGCTGTACATTCTCGAAAGAATCTCTTAAGTTTATGCTTTTATCTACTATAGGGAGTTTTGTAGACAACTATAAGTAAACCAACAAAAAGAACTCAGTTCCCAACGTTAATTATGGGGACATTCTGTTACAGTTGTTTGATAGAATGGTTGCCTCTCCAGACCTTGATTTACCAATTCCTCTGTTGACAGCATACTTTTTACCTTCATAATAGTCAAGAAAATCATTATGAAATATTTCAAGGAAATACATATGCTTCAGAAATATATCTCAGTGAAAAAATTCCCATCTGAAGCCTTATGTTTTTCCTTCAACAAAAATCAGTTTACTTACTGATTGAGGATTTGTTTGTTTTTACTCTTATCTATGTAGACTCTTGTATTCCAGAAGAGGAAGATGAGAGTTTCCTGATTTCTACATAATTTTGCTTTTCCTACTTGACAAGATTTGCTGAATCTAACTCCTATGGGAATCCACTTTTTAATATATGGGTCAAATCCTGCCTGCTGTGACCACCTTTGGCAAGTTTGGGCATCACTGTCACTGTCTTCCTCCCTGTCTGCCAGAGCTGCACATCTTCTTTGCATCCAGGATGAATGCCAGTGGTTAAAGGAAGAGTAAAGACTCTGGGACTATCTAACTCAGCAAAAGAAAAAAAGAAGTTTCAGGCTGGCAAATATTTTTGAAATAACTATGAAAGATGAGAGAGAGTTTTGGTGTTTCCTTCAGAAGATTATCTTGACTGTAGAGTTTTGTTGCTATTGTTTAGCTTTTTGGTGTTGTTTTGGGAGAGTTGGGTTTGTTTGTTTGCAGTGCTGATGATTGAGCCTAGGGCTTTACTCATGTGAGGCAAGGGCTTTACCAGGATTGAATTACACCTTTAACCCTTCTGTCTTTATTTGCTATTTTAATGTAAAGAAGTTTGAAGAAACAGACTCATAGATGCATGCTAATATCATCTCTTCAGGAGACTTCTGAAGATTTAAAACACAGAATTTTCAAGACTAACTTTTACAGAAGCAAATGACTTTGTGAAACTAGGCCTGTTATCAGCATTAGTAGACAGGGGTAGAAATGAGTAACACCATTACAGAAATCTAAAAGAGGTAATTCCCTGTAAAGCTGTGGCATATAATATATTTATCAACAGGTCAATGGTGAAAGATCTTTTGTTCTATGTCTAGTTATTAATTTACTAGGAAAATTTTGTTTTAACTGTAGTTTAAATTCATAATTATCTTCAACAAAAGAAGTTAGTTAAACTGTATGCAGAAGAATCTTACCTATCACCCTACATAGAACTCAACTGCAAATGGGTCAAAGACCTCACCATAAAACCAGATAGAAAACAACCTGATAGAAAAGAAAGTGAGGAATAGATTGAACTTATTGCCACTTGAGAAGACTTTCTGAACAGAACACCATTAGCACTGGCACTGAGAGCAACAATTCATAAATGGAACATCATGAAACTGACAATCTATTGCACAGCAAAGGACACTATCATTCATACAAAGTGTCAGCTTACAGAATGGAAAAGTATTTTTACCCATTGCACATCTGATATAGGACTAATATCTAAAATATAAAACTAAACTTTAAAATCTGGATATCAAGAAAACAAATAACCCAATTAAAATTAGGGTACAGTTTTAAACAGAGAATTCTCAATAGAGGAAATTTAAATGCCCTTTGCCATCAGAAAAATGCAAATCAAAACTACTTGGATATTCAATCATGCATCAAACAAAATAGCTAAGATTAATAAAACAAGTGAAAGCTCATGCTAGCAAGGATGTGGGGTAAAGGGGAACATTCATCCATTACTGGTGGGGGTATAAATTTATACAGCCACTATGGAAATCAGTGTGGCAGTTCCTCAGGAAGATGGGTATTGATCTACCTCAAGATCCAGCTATACCACTCTTGGGCATACACCCAAAGGATACTTCATCTTACCACAGAGACACTTGCTCAAATATGTTCATGCCTTGTCTATTAATCATAGCTGGAAAATTGGAAACAACCTAGATGCCCTTTAACAGACAAATGGATAAAGAAAATGTGATACATTTACACAATGAAGTACCACTCATTAAAAAATTACATCATGAAATTTACTAGCAAATGCATTGAACTAGAAAAAAATCATTCTAAGAGAAGTTACCCAGACCCAGAAAGAGAAATAAGGCATGTATTCACTTATATGTAGATTAAATTAAATTAAATTAAATTAAATTAAATTAAATCAGTGATAAGCATGCTAGAATCCCAGTGGTTTGGTATAAAGTAAGGGACTGGAGAAGACAGATAACTCTCATTACAAAGGAAGATAGAATAGATTGGTGTAGGAGAATTATCTGTATTCTGTCAATCAAGTATTTTAATAAAATGTTGATTAGCCAGCCAGGAAGTATAGGTGGGTCAACCAGACAGGAAGTAGAGGAGGGGCGATGAGAACAGGAGAATGCTGGAAAGGAGGAAGTCCATTCCTCCCACTCCTGGGAAGACTCCGAAGAGGCAAGATGTCACCTGCCCTGCTAAGAAAGGTACCAAGCCATGTGGCTAGCATAGATAAGAATAATGGGGTAATATAAGATACAAGAGCTAATAAGAAGCCTGAGCTAATGGGCCAATCAGTTTAACTTACAGAGATCTCTGTGTGATTTTCTTTGGGACTTGCTGGCTGTGGGGTACCGAGTGGGACAGAAACCCCAACAAGCAGGCCCCTCATGTTACAGAATGGCACACCAATGAGATGGACTACATCCACTTAAAAACATGAGAGGGCTTAAAAAGGAGAGAAAGAGAGTTTAACAATGCTTTTTGCTGTTTGCTAGGACGTGCCGTAGAGAGATTTCCTGTTTCAGCAATAGCATCAGCAATAGTATGGCTTTCTGGGCTGTGCCGCCAGTGCAAACTCTGGCTTTAAAGCATTTCAATGGCTTTTATGAGACTGGAAGTTTGTGTACCAAGCAGACATTCATGTTACAATAGATACTATGGATAGATACGTAGAGTGCTAGGAATGGTAGGATCAACTGGAGAGGAGGATGGAAAACGGTGAGGGAGGAAATACAGGGAGAAACAGCTAAAATTCAGGAGCATTTGTGGGGTAATGTGGAAACCTAATACAGTAGAAGCACATATATACATATATACATATATATATATATTCTACCAGAATATATATATTTAGAATAACTTATATAGATTTAGAATATACACACATATATATCTACACACACACACACATATATATATACATACATGTATGTATATATTCTAAATAAAATAACCAAATAACAGGGAAACAGAGCCCCAACTGGACATCTCTTGTCACCAAATGATTGATGCTTCCAGTATTGGGAATGGGTTACATCTAATTAAATTGTTGGCCAATGGTGTCCCATGGAAATTCTCAAACAACCCAGGCTGTTGTCAAGAATATCGGTTGTTCCCCACAAACTGACAGCAAGTCCTTATTGTTTAAGACAGCACTTAAACATTCATTGAACATGGAGAAGTGGAGCTGGTGCCTACCTAGAGCTTCACCCCTACAAGCTAGCATCTTTGGTGTAGGAAGGTACTTTTCTGACTATCACAAAGAAGAGATAGAAACATCAACTCCGCTACAATCCTTTGATCTGAAAGGGTACCCTGCCTGCAAGACATATTAGTACAATGGTGGCACAATGATTGTGAGAGTAAACAAGCAATATCTGATTGATATTAGGCACACTCCATGAGACAGGATCCGTACCCATGCTTTTTTAAGTGACCAAGAACCTGAAACTAGTGAGCCAGGGACCTAGGGTAAAATCAAATACCACTGTTCTGTTAAAGGACATTGCACTAAAATAATTTCCCAATTGCATTCTACTATACTCATAGATTAGTGCATTGCTCAGCCATCATCAGAGAAGCTTCCTACTGCAGCAGATGGGAACAAATGCAGAGACCCATACCCAGACAATACGCAGAGAGTGAGAGACCTCAGAACACTCAGTTCTAAATGGAATATCTTCATTTAATCCCTTCTCTCAGGGCTCAGGGAACTCAGAATAAAAGGAGGCAACCAGAGTGTAAGAGCCAGAGGGGACAGAGGACACCAAAACAACAAACTTTTCTCAACATAGCAAGGTTGATGCACAAAGGAGCTCACAGAGGCTGAGGTAGCATTCACAGGACCAGCACAGGTCAGCACCAGATGGGGTCCTAGCCATTGAGAGGAGAAGCAGACACAAATTCCTGTCCTTAATACATAAACTCTCTCCAACTGATAACCACTGACAAATTAAAATTGAGTTTTCTTCAGGGTCTCACTGGAAAAGCAAAGTAGTCTTAATGGTAGGCTGCATGCCGAGCAGTAGACATCCAACAGAAAACAAACTCTTTGACATCTTTGAAGATTCTTTGACTTATAATGTTGTATTTTTTATTTTTTTTTAAAAAAAATATTTTTTTAATTTTTTTTTGATTTTTTTGAGACAGGGCTTTTCTGTGTAGCTTTGTAGTCTGTCCTGGAACTCACTGTCCTTGAACTCACAGATACCTGCCTGCATCTGCCTCCTGAGTCCTGGGATTAAAGGTGTGCACCACCACTGCTCGACTTTTAAAAAAAAAAAAATATATATATATATATATATATATACATTTATACATATATATAGAGAGAGAGATTTATTTTTATTACTTCCTTTTTATTTTGTTTATTTCTTAAAAACAAAAACAAAATACCATGATTAAATATTAAGCTAAACCTTCCTAATCCTGGTTTTAATTCTATAGTGATTAGCCTATTGTTTAATCTACATTGTAAAAAATGTATAAAGTAGCTTGTTCTGGCCAAATTGGAGTGACGGGACATGATCCTATTACTTAAACCTATTAAATATGTGGATGAAATACATAAAACAGAAGTTTGAATAAAACTTTTTCCCAGTCAGTGAAGGTAAATAACAGCAACTCAGAGAGCAACACAATTTCCTTCAGAGAATTTAGGCTACAGCCTAGAGAAGAAAATTCCAGTCAGAAGCCACAGATTCAGTCTGTTGAAGAGAGGGAGCTGAATAACTGGGAAGAACAAAGGGCCTTAGAGTTAACAGAACAGAACAGTTGAAAGCAGAACTGTATGGAGAACTACAGGAACTTGAACACTCCAGGAACTGAATATCAATCAGAACACAGGAAAGGAAATAAACTCTCCTAGGACAGGGACGACTTACTGACAGGATTAGAGGGGAAATGCTCACATGCCACCTAAAAATAGTGCTATATATCAAGAATTTTCACATTTACAAATATATTTATGCATATTTATGAAGAAGAGCCTAACTACAATAATGGGCAATAGTCCCATGTAGACATCTGTTCTAGAAGCACCTCCTAAATCTTAAATCAGGTCCAATGTTTTATAAGTAGTCTAACTTGATCCCAGAAAAGATTTCAGGACAGTAATAGGAATACAACATTTTAGCACTCAGTAATGCAAAATTTACAATGTATAACAACTGAGTTGAACAGGAACAACAATAGACATGCCAAAGTGAACAGAGAAAAGACTTCAAGGCCTCAACCCTACACAGAAAACTAAAGGCAACTAAGAACTGCTTAGAATGGTAGAGACAGTATTCCTCAGGGAAGAACCTACCTAATGGTTATCTAACACCAAATGCTCATCGCTAAAAACATATATCCAAGTAATACTACATAGACAAAGCATGTTATATTTAGGTGCATATATGTATATGCACATATGTAACAATTAATGAAAAAAGAGGCCAGGAATTTGAAAGAGAGCATGGAGGAGTATATGGGAAGATTTGGAAGGAGAAAATAAGAAGGGGAAAGTGATGTAATTGTATTATACTCTCAAAAACAAAAGAAAAAATATGACAAAACATGATCAGGTACACAAAGAAAACAAATGAAATGAATATGATCAAAATGTAGAACCTTTTTTCCTTTTATTGAAAATGATTCCTTGCTCATACAATATATCTTGATTAGAGTTTCTCCTCCCTCTAATCCTCCCACTTCCTCTCTACTTAAATTTCCATCCAGATCAACTCCTTTCTGTCTCTCACAAGAAAAGGACAAGTTTCTCAGAACGACAAAACATAAAATATAAAATAAGACAAAATAAAAACCATCACATTGCAATTGAACAAGGCAACCCAACAGAAGGAAAAGAGCCCACAAGAACACACAAGAATCATAAATTCATTTGTTCATACACTCAGAAACGAAAACATTAAACTGAAAGCCACAATATATACACAGAGGACTTAGAGTGGAGCAATTTTGGTCCTGTGCTTGCTGCTTCAGTCTCTGTGCATTCATATGAATTTTGATCATGTTTTAGAGGGCCTTGTTCTCCTGGTATGCTCCATCCCCTGTGGCTCTGACAGTACTTCTGCCTCTTCCGTAGGGTTCCCTGAGTTCTGAGAGGAGGAATTTGATGGAGATATCTCATTTATAGCTGTGTCCTCCAATAGATTATGTCTGGCTATAGGTCTCTGTATTGTTCCCATCTGCTACAAGAAGAAGCTTCTCTGATGATGGCTGAGCAAGGCAGAATATCACTAGGAGCCATTTTATCACTAATCTATTTTTAGCCTGTATTATGAATAATAAAAACCCAGAGACAGATAATGGGGTTCAAGTTAAAGCTTAAAAAAGCAAAACAAGCAACCCACTAGAAAAGTCTTAACCTCTACCAAAGCTGGGCAACTGAAGAGTGAGCCCTGAACCTATGTCTTTTCCTGTTTTATATTTCCTTTTATTTCTGAAATTAGTCATGTGACTCCCTAGAACTGGAATTAAAGATGTGAGCTACCACCTCCTGCATCTGTTAATGCACTGATTATCTGTAGCCCATGGTGGCCTTGAACTCACAGAAATAAGTCTGCCTCTGTCTCCCAAATCCTGAGATGAAAGTTGTGTGACACCACTGCCTGGCCTATAGTGGCTTAGTTTTACCCTCTGATCTTCACACAAGCTTTATTTATTAAAACATAAATAAAATATCACTATATAAGAGCAGTAGTATTTTGTTATACGCTAGGTCTCTAGGCTATCTAGTCTCTGGTTCTTGGTTACCCAAGGAGTGTCCAGTATGGGTTACATCTCATGGTCATTGTCAAGTCAAATCAGACATTGGTTGGTTACTCCCACAAGCTTTCTGCCATCATTGCCTTACCATGTTTTTAAGGTAAGACAGCATTGTAGTTCAAAGGATTTGTTGCTGGATTGGTGTTTACATTCTCCTTTGGTAGCCTTCAAAGTACCTCCCCACATTGAAGATGCTAGAACATAGAGGGAAGGTTCTATGTAGGCACCAACTCAACCTTTCTGTGTTCAGTGAGTTGTCAAAATGTTGTCTTCAGCAATGGGGCCTTGCTGTCAGTTCATTGATAGCAACCTATCATCTTGACAGCAGCCTGAATTGTTTGGGTCCCTTTGGTCAACAACTCAATTCGATGTAACCCAGTCTTGGTAATAGAAGCATCATTTGGTAGCAAAAGATGGCCAGTTGGGACTCCATCTTCCTCATTATTAGGAGACTTCATTAGGACTGCCTTAATATATTTTTTGAAGTTTCCACTGCACTAGGTTTCCATACCACCCCTCAAATGCTCCTCAGTTCTAGCTTTCTTTCCTCACATTTTTTCCTTCAACCAACTCTCCACTCTGCCTCCCTACTTAATCCTCTCATTCCCACCCCAATACACCCCAAGTCCACCCATAAAGATTTATTCCAGTCCCCCCCTCCCAGGGAAGCAAATGTGTCCCTTACTTTATAGCTAATCTTTCCGAGTCTATGGATTGTAGCTTGATTATTTACTTAATAGCCAATATCCACTTGTGAGTGAGTATATACTATGTTTGTCTTTCTGGGTCTGGGTTATCTCACTCAGGATGATTATTTCTAGCTGCATATATTTATCTGCAAATTTCTTGGTGTCATTTTTGTAACAGCTGAATAATATTCCACTGTGTCAATGTGTCACATTTTCTTTGTCCTTCTGTTGGAAGACATCTAAGTTGTTGCCAATTTCTGGCTATTATGAATAGAGAAGCAGTGAGTGTGGTTGAACAAATGCACACCCAAGAGAGGTTTAGCTGGACCTTAAAGAACAACAAGTCCCATTTTTCTGAGGAACCACACTACACTGATTTCCAAAGTGGTTATACAAGTTTGCACTTCCACCAGCAATGGAAGTTTGTTCCCTTTAGTCCATATCCTCGCCAGCATAAGCTGTCAATTTATTTTTGTTCTTAACCATTCTAAAAGGTGTAAGATGTAATCTCAAACTTGTTCTGATTTGCATTTCTCTTAGTGTCTGTGCTATAGGTTCTGTTCAGAAAGTCTTCTGTGCCAATGGGTTCAAGGCTATTCCCCACTACCTCTTCTATCAGGTTCATTGTAATTGGTTTTATTTTGAAACCATTAATCCATTTAGAGTTGAATTTTGTGCAAGGTGGTAAGTATGGATCTATTTGCATTCTTCTACACGGAGACATTCAGTTTGAGCAGCAGCATTTGTAGAAAATACCATCTATTCTCCAGTGTGTACTTATGACTTCTTTATTAAAAATCACATTTCTAGAGGTGTGTGGATTTGTTTGGGTCTTCAATTCAATTCCATTGACTAACATAACTGGTTATGTGAAATTAGCCTGCTGTTTTTGTTACTATAGTTTTATAGTATAACTTGAAATTGGAAATGGTGAGACCTATACCAATTCCTTTATTGTACAGTATTGTTTTAATTATCCTGGAATTTTTGTATTTCCATACAAAGCTGAGAATTGTCATTTAAAGTTTTGTGAAGAATTGTGTTAGAATTTTGATTAGAAATGAATTTAATCTTTAGATTGATGCTAAAAAGATGACTATTTTGCTGTGTTAATCTTACCAATCTATGAATATGGGAGATATTTACTTATTCAATGACTTAAAGTTTTTTTTATCATACTCTTGTATGGTTAGAGTTATTCCCATAATATTTTCATTATTTGAGGCTATTGTAAAAGGTGTTGTTTCCCTGATTTATTTCTTGATTCATTTTTTATTAGTATATGTGAGGGCTACTGATTTTGTGAATTAATTTTATAACTTGCTACTATTCTGAAAGTGTTTGTCAGCTGAAGGAGTTTTCTGGTGGAAATTTTCAGATCACTTATGTATACTATCATGCCATCTGAAAATGAAGATACTATTTTCTTCCTTTCCAATTTGTATCCCCTTGATTGCCTTCGAGCATCTTATTGCTCTAGCTAAAACTTCAAGTAGTATATTGAATAGGTATGGAGAGAATGGACAAACTTTTCTTCCTTCTGACTTCAGTAGAATTGCTTTTACTTTCTCTCCATTTAATTTGATTTTGACTATCAGTTTGTTTTAAAACTCTCTTTAGTATATTGAGGTATGTCCCTTATATCCCTAATATCTCCAAGATTTTTTTTATCATGAAGGAGTATTTTGTTTTTTTTAATATGCTTTTTCTGAGTCTAATGAGATGTTAATGTGGGTTTATTTTTCAGTTAGTTTAAATGGTGTATTACATTTATTGATTTTTCATATATACCATCACTGCTTGTCTGGGATGAAGCTTCATGACCATGGTGGATGATTTTTTTTATGTGATCTTTGATTCGGTTTGTAAGTATTTTGTTGAGTATTTTTGTATCTATGTTCATAAGAGAAATTTGCCTGTAATCTTCTTTCTTTGTTGGGTCTTTGGTTATCAGAATGACTGTGGAACTGTCAAATTAAGCAATGTTCCTTCTGTTTTTATTTTGTGGTATAATATGAAGAATATTTCTTCTTTGAAAGTCAGACAGCATTTGTGCTAAAGCTGTCAAGCCCTGGGTTTTTTTTTGGTTGGGAGAATTTTAATGACTGGTTCTATTTCACTAGCAGTTATAGGTCTCTTTAAATTGTTTATTTAATCTTGATTTAAGTTTGATAAGTGGTAACTACCAAGATAATTATCCATTTCTTTTAGATTTTTTCTAATTTGGTGGATGACAAGTATTTCTGAAATTCCCAGTTGTGAGTTTCTCTGACAATGCAACAAGCCAAATCAAGCTTAATTAATAGGACCAAGTTTAATCTGAGTAAAACAACTTCTAGGTGACTTTCTGGGCAAGAAAGAAGGAAAGAAATCATGTTAAGTGTCTAGGGACCGGGTCTTACATACTCTGTAGGTATTGTCTTGAGTAGCTCTGGGCCAGGAGTCATTGCTTGGTGGTCTTTTTGAGGGCAAGGTCTGGAGACAGAGAGTTGGAGCCGAATTGAAGTTCCCAGCTAAACAGTGGATCACAGGTTTTTGAAGTACGATTCTCTGGATTTCCTTGGTGTCTCTTAAGCCCCCTTTTCATCTCTGATTTTTTTAATTTTAGATATTCTCCCTGCATCTTTTAGTTAATTTGGAAAAGGGTTTGTCTATCTTGTTGATTTTCTCAAAGACCCAATCTTTGTTTCATTGACTCTTTGTATTATTTTTGTTTCTTTGTTTGCTAGTTGTTTGTTTCTATTTTGTTGATTTCAGCACTGGATTCAATTATTTCTTGCTACCTTCTCCTATTGAGTTATTCTCTTGTTTCTAGAGCAGTGGTTCTCAACCTTCCTAATATTGCAATCTTGTAATACAGTTCCACATATTATGGTGACCCCCAACCATAAAATTATTTTGTCGCTACTTCATAACTGTAATTTTACTACTGTTGTGAACCATAATGTAAATATCTGATATTCAGGATGTCTGATATGTGACCCCAAAAAGGATCATGACTCAAGTGTTGAGAACCACTATTCTTAGCTTACAGGTGTGCTATTAAGCCGCTAATATGAAATCTCTCAAGTTTTCTTAAATATAGGCACTTAGTGCTATGAACTTGCCTCTTAGAGCTGCTTTAATTGTATCCCAGTATGAGATAGCTTAAGATTTGTGTGTGTGTGTGTGTGTGTGTGTGTGTGTGTGTAGGTACTTCATGCTATGAACTTACCTCTTAAAATCATTTCCATTGTGTCCCATAAGTTTGGTTATGTTGTATATTTGTTGTCATTAAATTCTAGAAAGTTTTTTATTTCTTTCTTAATTTCTGTCTTTGACTATTTTTCATTCAGTAAAAAGTTGCTCATTTTCATGAGTTTGTAAGATTCTGTTGTTTCTGTTGTTGAAATCCAGTTTTAATCTGTGGTCGAGTTGCTTCAGTTTTCTTGTATCTGTTGAGACTTGCTTTGTTTTTGAGTATGTGGTCAATTTTGGAGAAAGTTCCATGTAGTAAGGAGATCAAAGTATATTCTTTTGTGTTTGGGTAAACTGTTCTGTAAATATCTGATAGGTAAATTTTGTTTAAAGCTTCAGTTAGCTTAAGCATCTCTCGGTTTAGTTGTCTGGAAGACCTGTGTGTAGTGGGGAGCTGCTGGCTGTGTTCATGCCGCCCCAGCTCCCGGTCGCATGGCTAGCTTATGCCCCTAAATTGTATTCACAAATTGTATTCTTTTAAACACTGCTTGGCCCATTTCTATTCATGTGTATAGTACCCCAAGGTGCGCTTACCGTGAAGATTCTAGCCTACATCCATCCTGGGTCAGAGCTTCATCGCATCTGCCAGGGAGAGGGGAGCATGGCATCTGTCTCTCAGAGGAGCTGCCCTGCATCTGCCCGGGAGAGGGGAGCATGGCATCTGAGCTCACTTCCTCTTCCTCCCAGCATTCTGTTCTGTTTACTCCACCCACCTATGTTCTAACCTATGAGGACCAAGCAGTTTCTTTATTATTTAACCAATGACCTTCCTCCATCACCTGTGTATTGGTGAGAGTAGGGCATTGAAATCTCTGACTATCAGTGTGATAAGGTCAATATGTGATTTAAGCTGTAACAGGTTTTCTTTTGCAAACTTGGGTGATCTTGTATTCATAGCATGGATATTAGGAATTGAAATGTTATCTTGTGTAATTTTTCTTTAATGAGTGTAATAGAGGAAAGCCCCTGAAGTCAGTACAAGACACACCAAGATACCAAGTTCTGAGCACAAAGAAGACTTATTACCCCAGAAGGGCAAGCTAGGGGGAGTGTCTCTGGATCCAGCAAAGGCAGACAGAAAGTTACACAAGCAGCAGCATTTGTTTGGTTTTGTTTTTTGTATTTGCATAGTAGGTTTCTAAGAAGAAATAGAGGGAGTCTGTTTTAGGGTGAATTTGGTTAATCCTGAATGAACACGCTAGCAAAATAATGAATTTTTATTTTTCGACCTTCGTGTATTGTCTCTCAAGTAACTTAGTGGCCAAATAAAGGAATAGACATTGGGGGCTAACTTTAAGAATGTGATCTAACAGTTTTTAGCAAGGAGAGGTAAAGAGGGGAAAGGGCAAAACTTATCAGCACCGTGTTTGGCATTTAGACCAGGTAGAGCCCTTCGGTGAGTATGTAGTATCTTTATCTCTTTTGAGTAGGTTTGGTTTGAAGTCTGTTTTGTTAGGTATTAAAATGATCATACCGGCTTGCTTCTTAGTTATATTTCTTTGGAATATCTTTTTCCAACCCTTTACTCTGAAGTAACGTCTATGTTTGATGTTGAGGTGTGTTTCCTGGATACAGCAAAACAATAGATTTTGCTTCACATCGATTTAGTCTGTATTATTTTATTGGGGGAATTGAAACCACTAATGTTGAGAGATATTAATGGTCAATGACAGTTGATTCCTATTATTTTGTTGTTGGTGGTAGTGGTAGTTTTGTATGTTTTCTTTATGTTGGTAAACAGTTTCTTTTTGCTAGGGAAATTTTCTTGTATGATTTTGTTGAAAATATTTTCTGTGAATTTGACATACATTGATTTTCCTTCCCCTATTCCTATTATTCTTACATTTGGGATTTTCATACTATCCCAGACTTCTTGGATATTTTGTGGCAGTAGTTTTTAGGTTTAATGCTTTAATATATTAAGAAAATATATCCTTTTCTTCAAATGCTTCTTCTTCTGTCTCTTGTATTCTGTTGATGAAGCTTTTCACTATAGTTGATGCTCAAATTTCTACATTTTTCATTTCCAGAATTCCCACAGTTTGTGTTTTCTTTAGTGATTCTATTTTCATTTTCAGGACAATTTTATTCATCTCCCTTCATTGTTTGTGTTTTCCTGAATTTCTTTAAGGGATTTATTCATTCCCTCTTTAAGGATCTCTATCATCTTTTTACATGAAGTTTAAGGTCTTTTCTTGGGGAATATTCAGTGCCTACTGTGGTAGGGTTGCTAGACTTTAGAGGAGTCATATAATCCTCGATGTTATTGTGTTCTTACACTGACATCTAGGCTTCTGGGGTTAGGAAATTTTTATTTCTAGGTGCTGATATCTGGTTTTGCCATTCTTAGGTTGGTGCTTTGTTCCTTCATTTCCATTTTCTCTCTGAGTTTTAGGGGAGTATACCAGCTGTGTATTGCCTGCTAGGAAATTTTCTGTAGACTTGGTAGATGTGGCCACTGGGGGTCCCAGGTAAAATGTGTTTCTAGGTATTGAGAATTGACACTTAGGAATGGGAATAGGCAAAGTGTCTGAAGGGATTGACAATAGGAAGGAAAGTAGAGTGTTCCACCAGGATCTGCTTATGTAGTCTGCTTGAAATTGGGGCAGAATGTGAAGAGACATCACCCTAGAAGGTCTGCTATTGATATATGGATGAGACTGGGCAATTGGATTTTGAGGAAAACAGGGAGCAGTAAACACCTGTAGTCAGCTACCAGGGAGTGACTCAAGATGAAAACTTCTATATTTCAGAGAATACCACCAAGAATATTATAATAACCTGCAATCATATAATATTTTCAAAATGTATGACTCTGGCTTTGTTTTAGAGTCAATAAAAATAACAATAGTAAACTCAAGTAAAAAATGGGCAAACAATATGAGCAGGTTTTTTGAGATGTACAAATGACAAATAGACATATAAAAAGTTGCTTATATTATTAATTGTTAGTAGACAAGGGAAATCACAGACTCCATGAGACACCAACACCTCTAGGATAACGCAAATAAGGACAGACTGCAACTGATCTTTGGAGGAATGTAGACAAATCAGAATCTTCATATACTGCTGATAAGGATGTAAAGCGATGCAATCATTTTGGAAAATAATTTTGTTTCTGAAAATATTAAACATGATAAGCAGTTTTCCTACATGCATATACAAAAGAAATGAACACATACATCCACACAAAACTTAAGCTGAATTAATTATGTGACCTGAAAGTGGAATCAATCCAATATCTAAAAGGTCACAAATGCACAAATACTATATTCCCATAAAATACATTAGCATCTAGGAATCAAAAAATAAAGAAATATTGATATGATATATATGTGTGTGTGTGTGTGTGTGTGTGTGTGAAATTTGAAAATATGCTAAGTGAAAGAGGCTAAACAGGCCTTGCTACTTATATAACAACTCCACTTCCATGAAGAGACAATAATTGGCAAATGATTTCAGTGAAAAGTAAGCTAGTGTTTTCCTGTGCCTACTGAAATTAAGAGGAACTGAGAATCAAAATGTGTGCCAGGTTTCATTTTGGATAATGAAAAAGCACAAAAGTTAATTATGATGATGTTCATACAACTCCATAATTATTCTAAAAAATTACTGAATTATACTTTAAGTGGGTGATTTGTATGGTTTGTGAATAAGTTCAATAAGTTATTAAATAAAAGTAAAATTAAATTTAGGCATACAAAAGCAAAAGATTCATGAAAAGCAGGGTCATAAAAAGAAGTTAAAGAAAATCCTACAAGAAGATGTAATGATATTTCATTTGCATTTTAATAAGTACAGCTTCTCTGAAGAGCACAAAGCCACTATACTAGTCATTCATACAGGCCAGGCAGTGGTGGCACACACATTTATAACCAGTAGCCACACTTGTTAGTCACAGAGTCCGGGCAGTGGTGGTGCACACCTTTAATACCAGCACTAAAGGGGAATATAAAGTGGAATGAGACAGGAACTTGCTCTCTTTCAGTCTGAAGATTTCAAAGAGGGTAAAGCTTTCTAGTGTCTTGGCTGTTTTGCTTTTCTGATCTTCAGGTTGAGCTGTACTATCTCTGGGTTTTTATTAATTGCCCTAAAAGAAGTTGCCAAATTAATATAATATCTGAGAATTATAAATAATTTTTTCCAAACACATTAGGGCAGATGTACATATAAACTCACAGGGACTGTGACAGCATACACAGGATCTGCAAATGTTCCAGCAAGAAAATTCCAACATGAAGTATGGGAGGTGGGTATGAAGTTCTACCCCTAACTGAGGAGTTACTGGTATTTTATTGCTACTGAGAAGGGAAGAGTCAATTTCTTTCAGTGGTGTGACACTTGTTACATCAATCACACTCCAGGGCAGGTCCAAACTACTCAAGAGTAGTTGGCCAACACAAACTGTACTCAGTTTTTTTAAGAATCAAACCAAAACACACAGACAGACAGAGAAGGAGGGTGAGAGGTGCAGAGAAAGAGAGCCCATGAAATTGAGTAGGTAAGGATGTGAGGGAAGAGCTTGGAAGAGTTGGGGAGGGGACAAATAGCAAAATATAAGAAATTCTCAAATAATAAATTTAAAAAATATTTTAAAACAAAAAATATATGAAAAGAGTACAAATATCAGAAGAGGAGAAATTAAAGTGTGCTACAATGAGATGCTTATAGTGAAGAAACTGGTACACTACCCTTTAACAATAGACAGAAAATTTAATATTCATATTAAAGCTGAAAAGCAACCTCTGAAACAATCAAAGTGGAGGTAGAGCTAATGAGCTAACAAAGGAGACAAAATTGAATCATGAAAAGTGTTAAGCTACACTTCCATGTCTGGAAATATGAAGAAAAGAAACATATTTTATTCTTATCACTATGTACAACTACAAGCCCTGGACATTTTGTGGGAAAGAAGCAGAAGGAAGCCCTAAAAGTGAAAAGACGTTAGACTAAGTGAAACCCTCAAGAAAAGAAATGATGCCAAGGGCAGTTTTTTCTTGTTTAGCTCATGTTTCCTAGATCAAATGTTAGAGACTCCAGCAACCAAAACCACCAACGGGCAAAAACAAGGTGCTAAGAAATGTTTGGTTTCTTTAACTCCGCAACAGGAATTGGCAACTTAGCAAGACAGGAAACACTTAGAAAATAAATTGCCTGAGTGAGTGTAGAGGCTCACCTGTGGAAATCAAGCACTTAGAAAATGAAAGTAAGTGTATTGAGGCAAGTCTGGGCTACATAGCAGAAGAGGGAAGACCGAGGAACAGGAGAATGAGGAAGAGGATGGAGAAGGAATGTAAGTATGAATACTTTACTAAATAACCCCCAAATGCCCAATTCTTCAATTATGGCCATGATGGCCAAGTAAGTATGTAGGCTTCCCCTTGTGCCCGATTCTTGCCGGGTCATCAGAGAGATGAGGTTTTCCCTTAACATGTAGTAAAGACACCTCTAGAATGGAGGTCTTATGGTCTATATGAAGTAAAAGCCACTTAGGTGTTAAGAATCTGCTTCAAGATCCAAGGACACAGAAAAGTGAGTAGCCTTCCTCCTTCAGCCATTTTCTCAAATACCAATATGACATTTTTGCATAGTGTGTTTTAAAACTCATTAAAGTAATCACACTACTGAGGACAAGAAAGGAACTGACCTAGTAACTTCAGAAAAGAGCATTTGACACTAAGGATATGGGAAAAACATGCAGTTTTTTTTAACACCTTACAGGTCTTTTGAGTACATATTACTGTTTCTAATTCTGTGTTTTTATGGGATTTAGTGTATGTGAACCTGTGTATCCTTGAATCTATATTTGTTTTTTGAACTTTTTCTTTGGCTCTGTTTTTTCTGTTTATTTGTTTGCTCTGTCCTGTTTTTTTTTTTAATTTTATGTTATCTTATTTTTAAATGTTTGTATTCTAATGAGAGAAAAAGAAAGGGTATGGATCTGGATGGGTGAGGAAGTGGGAAGGATCTGGAGGAGTCAGGATAGGAGAAGCCAGAATCAGAATATATTGCATGAAAACAATCTATTTTCAATGAAAAATATTACTAGGGCTTCTCAAAATCTCCGGTAAATAATCATCACCACTACTAAAACACTTTTCTTCAGATACAGAGAAGGCTTACAACCATGGAGAAATTCTTCACATCACCATTCTTCAGCCCATTGGTCAGAAACAGAAACAGTTTTGACACAAGATCTCATTATGCAATGTGGGCTGGCCACAGATGAACAGCAGTCCTCTTGCCTCAGTCTCCCAAGTGCTAGATTGAAGGTATACAACGTATCTGAACAATGTCAGGATCTTTGATG
Organism: Chionomys nivalis; assembly: GCF_950005125.1. Taxonomy (NCBI): domain Eukaryota; kingdom Metazoa; phylum Chordata; class Mammalia; order Rodentia; family Cricetidae; genus Chionomys; species Chionomys nivalis. The sequence continues at coordinate 33,106,293 of NC_080112.1, forward strand.
ATACTTTGTCTCTGGCTTTGCTTGCAGGTTTGTTGCATTTTATTGGAGTCAGAGAATGATCTAGCAAAATCTATTTCTCTGAGCTCCAATGCTGAGAGCACCTGGGGAAGAGTAACTTCAGAAAAGGGCTTTCTCTTACTACTCATCTACCTCAAAACTGCATTTATGAAAGAGAAGCACAGTTGTCTTCTATCTCATCTCTGTTACTTCTTTGTCAAAGAAAAATCAAACTGCCATTATAGAAAATGTCTGAAAGCTCAATGGCCAAGTCTAGTCAAGAAAGACAATGCCTTAAAGACAGAAACATGTAACCCTTTCTTTTTCTTGCAGTTTATTAAAACAATGAACTCTGGATGTGAGATAATTCTCTTGTACACTGTAAAGATTTGTCACTCAAATTGGTTTAATAAAATACTGATTGACCAGTATCCAGGTAGGAAGTATAGGTGGGGTGACCAAACTAAGATAATGTGAAGAAGGGCAGTGTTAAAGAGTTGCCAGCAGACACAGAAAGAGCAAGATGAGAATGTCATATTGGAAAAAAAGGTACCAAGTCACATGGCAAAGCATAAATAGAAATATGGGCTAATTTAAATGTAGGAGTTAACTAGTAATAAGCCTGAGCTATTGTTTGAGCATTTACAAGCAATATTAAGCTTCTAAATGTTTATGTGAGAGCAGCTGTGAAACATGGAAATTTCCACTTACATATGGTACCCAATGTGGGACAAGAATTTCTACATAAAGTGGAAAAGATTTAAAAAGGATTCTAAATGCACAAAAACTGGATCCAACTTGGCTTCTTGGGAACTGTTTTTTCTTGGGTAGGCTCTAATTGCTAGTAGTGAGCAAAGGCATTTCTCTTTTAAGAGACAATTCTGGCTCAGTGAAAGCAGCAAAAATGGGTGGCTCTTTTAAGAGAAACTACCACCAAACACTTATATAGTGTTTATGAGCAGTTAGCAGCATGCTACATGGTGGCAGCATGGACCTAGAAACTCCCCTAGATTTGTTGCTGGAAATGTGGCTCCCACCAGTGCCTTTACCATGAAGCTAGGCTCTCAGAACCAAGGACTGGGGTAGAGCCAGCCACCAAAGACAAGGCAGCTTTGGCCCTAGCCTTACAGTTTAGCAGTTTAAAGGCTCATATGGTCAGAAAAAAAAAGATAGAGATATGCATCAAAAGACCCAGATTTTTTTTAAAAAAAAAAAACCCTATAAACAGTTTACAGTGTGTTAAAAATAAATATGTAGGCTTGTGAATATAAGAGAAAACAAAAAAGGGTATAAAAACACTCCTTTAAAAGAAATAAAGTAGGGAAGCAGCAGGACAACACAAGACACCTCTGAGAGTGGCAGACAGACCCATGACACATCTAGGAGTAGCAGGCAGGCCCGCAGGACCTTCGGGAGCCACACACAGGCACAAACTCAGAGGTGTCTCAACCTCTGGGAGCAGAAGTCAGGCCTGAGACACCTCCAGGAGCGACAGGCAGACCCAAGTCTCCAGGAGCACCAAGTGAAATCCGGCAATGCTGAGTGAACTCCAGGAGCACCACGCAGCTTCCAGGAGAATAAGCAACCAGAACCATGGCCCAGACTTCACCATGAGGAGTATATGGAGTAATATACCATATAAAAAATTGAAAAATGCAGGCCAGCTGGCCGGGGTCTGAAAAAGCATGGGACAAAACCGGTCTCGCTGAACATAGCGGACAATGAGGACTACTGAGAACTGAAGAACAATGGCAATGGGTTCTTGATCCTATTGCACGTAATGGCTTTGTGGGAGCCCAGGTAGTTTGGATGCTCACCTTAATAGACCTGGATGGAGGTGGGTGGTCCTTGGACCTCCCACAGGGCAGAGAAAAAAAAATTGAAAAATGCATGATCATCTTATTAGGTGCTGAAAAAGCCTTTGAAAAAATGCAACACCCCTTCATTACAAAAGTCTTAGATCAGAGATACAAGTGTCATCCACAAACATAATAAAGGCAATATACAGCAAGCTAACAGCCAGCATCAAATTAAATCGAGAGAAACTCAAACAAACCCACTAAAATCAGGAACAAGAAAAGATTGTCCGCTCTCTCCATATATATCCAATATAGTATTAGATGTTCTCTTTGGATGTATACCTTGCTCAGCCTAGATGTAGTAGGGAGGGGCTTGGGCCTTCCACAAAGCAAAGTGCCTTACCCTCTCTTAGGATTAGAGTGGGGTATGGTGGGACGGTGTGTGGACGGAATGGGAGGAGGGGAGGGAGTGGAAATTTGGATTGGTAATTTTTTTAAAAAAAAAATCTAATAAAAAATATTAAAAAAAATAAGTTCTCGATACAACAAAAAGACAACAAAAGGAGATGAAGGGAATACAAGTCAGAAAAGAGGACATCAAACATTCATTATTGCTGATGATATGATAGTATATATACATGACCCCAAAACCTCTACCAGGGAATCCCTACAACTGATAAACACCTTCAGTAATATTGCAGGATACAAGACTAACTCAAAAAATCAGTAGCCCCCTTTTTATACAGATGATAAATGGGCTGGGAAAGAAACCAGAGAAACATAACCCTTTACAATAGACATTTACATCCCTTTAAAATTATTTATTCTTCCTCCTGAATTTCCTACAGCCTCCAGTTCCCTCTCAAACACAGAAGCTTCCGAATCTTATTTCATTAGTGTGTATTCAGTTCCTAGAGACAACCCTGTAGATGTCATAAATGTGTATGTCCTTTTTCCTGTTAATCTTGTCTACTGCCACTTTGTTTCTAAGTCTCAAATATCAAACCTCCATAGGGAGAAGAGTATACCCTTTGACCCTAACGGGTTTCTATTAAGTAAGAATTACCTAGCTTTGAGGTTTTCTCCTGAAAATATCTATAAGAAGAAAGAAATCTTTGAGTTGGTTTTCTTAGAATCTTTAAGGACTCATGATTTAAAACTTTTATAAATGCTTATAAATTCAAAAAAATTTCAAGTACTTCAGGCATATGAAAGGTTCTCTTAAAGAAGACTATATACTTACAAAAGAATATAAGATCCAATATATCAGTAGGCTAGTATAGCCACCACCGCTTATATCCCCCATACACCAACTCCTAAGTGGAAAAAATGCTTACTTTTTCCCCCTCTGAGTATGTTTTGATCTTTCCATGGAAAAGCATCATTTTTCTGTGAGGTCTTGGGACTTCTAGAATGTGATTAGTTCATATACATGTCTCCAGAGAAGTCAACTGTTTGTTCATTTGCTGAATGTATTTTGCATAAAAAGCATAGGGAGTTTAGATTATTTACATCTCTCTGACTCATTACAGAAAAAAAAAAACATTGACACAGCTCATTTCCTAAGTTTATACCTCTCCTCCTTTATTCACGCTTTTCATGTACTTACTCAAAGGGAGGTACTGACAGAATACTTTTCAGCCATCAAATTTCCTTGTAGGAATTGACTGGTTATTCAGAATTTCAAAGAGCATCTTTAATACTTCTAATCGTTGCTTTCTTTAGAAGTTTTAATAACCTACTCTCTTCTTCTACTGCCCACATAACTCTTATATTAGAGGCCAGCAGAACTTTCAGGTAGACTTTTAATGTCTTATACCTTCATAAAAGAAAAAGAGAAACTTAATGGCAGCTGATAGAGGTAGCAGAAAGCATATCACAGAATGCCTTACCAATTTCACTAACTTGATTATTTAATAAACATGTACTGGATGCTAATATATGATAGGACTCTGTAGGAAATAAACTAAGTAGTCCTTAAAATACTTAGAATTCATTTTTACAATATTAAATTGAAAAAGCATATGTAATATTAATGTGAAATGATCCATTTCAATGAATTCATCAGTATGGAAATCAGCAAAAAGTAGAGCTTTTTCTGGGTCAAATGTTGGACAAGTAAGTATAACAGTATTATGGAAAAGGAAATAGCAATATTTGGATCATCAGGTTGATATTCCCCTTACAAATGACAGATGCATTTGAGAAATGTATAATAAATATAGGTAACTAAAGTGTCCTGTTCCAGGAGAGTCTTAAATGAAGACCCATTTTATGTTTTATTTAATTTTTATTCCATGTTTAACTGTGAATTTTGGTGAAGAATAAACATCAGTGGAGAGGTAGGTTTTAATGGAGACATCATCTATTAATGGTGGTGCGGTGGCGAGAACTCAGGAACCCTTTTGATTCAGGTTACCTTCTTTGTCTCTTCATGACATACTTCTTCCTGAATATGGGGCAGAACATTTAAAACTTGATAATCACTATGGAATAAAGAAATATTTTAGATAATGAACTCTAAATTTTATAACTTTCTTTAAGGTTGGTGATTTTACTTTATATGACCTATTTTGGGGAGGAAAGGGTGCAAAGACAGTCAGGGAAAAATTCATGTCTCTGAGGAGCTACTAGACATCTCTAGGTTAAGATATTCACAGTCCTAATATGTCATATTCAGGGGATATCATGCTTTGAGATTCAACACTACTCTTAACAAATAACTCATTCGCTAAATCTCTACCAACATACAGTTACCCTGATACCAAAACCACACATAGACTCAACCAAGAAAGAGAATTACAGACCAATCTCACTCATGAACATGCAAAAATTCTCAATAAAATACTGGCAAACTGAATCCAAGAACACATCAAAAAACTTATCCATTATGATCAAGTAGGTTTCATCCCAGAGATGCAGGGCTGGTTCAACATATGAAAATCTATCAATGTAACCCATCATATAAATAAACTGAAAGAAAAAAAAATATGATCATGTCATTAGCTGCTGAAAAAGCATTTGACAAAATTCAATACCCCTTTATGATAAAAGTCTTGGAGAGATTAGGGATACAAGGTTCATACCTAAATATAATAAAAAGCAATAAACAGCAAACCAACAGCTAACATCAAATTAAATGGAGAGAAAATCAAAGCCATCCCACTAAAATCAGGAACACGCCAAGGCTGTCCACTCTCTGCATACCTCTTCAATATAGTGCTTGAAGTTTTAGCAATAGCAATAAGACAACATAAAGAGATCAAGGATATTTGAATTGGAAAGGAAGAAGTCAAACTTTTGTTATTTGCAGGTGATATAATAGTGTACTTAAGTGAGCCAAAAAACTCTACCAGAGAACTCCTACAGATGATAAACACCTTTAGTAATATGGCAGGATACAAGATCAACTCCTATACACAAAGAACAAAGAAACAGAGAGGGAAATCAGAGAAACACCACCTTTCATGATAGCCCCAAATAGCAACTTTGTTAGAAATTAGTATGGCCACACCTGATTGTTTCTTAGGTCCATTTGCTTGATAAACCTTTTCCTAGCCCTTTACTCTGAGTAGATGTCTGTCTTTGTGGTTGAGGTGTGTTTCTTGTAAACAGCAGAATGTTGGATCCTGTTTTCATATCCAATCTTTTAGCCTGTGCCTCTTTATAGCTGAGTTGAGTCCATTGATATTAAGTGATATTAATGACCAGTGGTTGTTAACTCCCGTCATTTTTTCTTTCTTTCTTTCTTTCTTTCTTTCTTTCTTTCTTTCTTTCTTTTTTTTTTTTGGTAGTAGAGTTTGTGTGTTTCCCTTCTTCAAGTTGTGCTGGTGAATGGTCATTAGATGTCTCAGTTATTGTGGGCATTGTTGGACTCCTTGGGTTGTGATTTTCTTTCCATTACTTTCTGTAAAGCTGGATTTGTGGCTATGTATTGTTTAAATTTGTTTTTATCCTGGAAAATTTTGTTTTCTCCATTTATAGTGAACGAAAGCTTGGCTGGGTATAGTAGTCTGGGCTTGCATCCATGGTCTCTTAGTTTCTGCAGTACATCTATCCAGGACCTTCTGGCTTTCATGGTTTCCATAGAGAAGTCAGGTGTAAGTCTGATAGGTTTACCTTTAAAAGTTACTTGACCTTTTTCCTTTGCAGTGTAGGGGCAGGAACCATTCCCTTCCAGATGGACTCCTCAACACCAAAACATGGACGCCTGGTAGTCCAATGACCCGTGGACAAAAGGGCGAATGTGGGGGGTAGGGCGGGGTCGAGTAGAACACAGGCGACCCTGCAGCACAAGCTGGAGGTGCCTGCGCTCCCTTTCAGGGGTTCTTGAGGCCTGCCCGGTAGGCAGGCACTCACCACTCTGAGTGGGTAGCCTTAGTGTAGGAGCAGGAAGCTGTTCCTCAGCAAAGGACCTTGCAGAGAAGGCAGGCTTTGGGGGGGGGGGGGCGTGTAGGAAAGAAAGCCCTGCAACAGGAGCTGGGGGAGAGGGGTTTGTGCTCTCTTCTGGGACAGTCCGCCCCAGGATAGCACACACTCACCCATCCAGATGGAACTTCTCAGCACCTACACAGGGATGCCTGGTAGCCAGGGACAAAGGGAAGGCATTACCAGTTTCTTTTTTTTTTTTTTTTTTTTTTTTTTTGCTTTTAAATGAACATACCTGTGATTCTTTTTTGATCCCTGCCTTTAGGTCTGCTGTACCACAAGATCAAACAGAAATATATGTGAACTGGCATGCCTGTTCTATACCTTGGTGGTGGTTAATCCATGATCACTTGAGACTTTATTTAAGATCGAGATATAGTGAAGAATTGATCTAAAATATCACGTTTGTTTACTTTCTCTTCCTTTCTTTGATGCCCTACATCCCTGCCTTCTCTACCTCCCCAAATCTTTCTTTCAATGATCTTGTACTCTTTACCCAAGGATTTGCTCCTGGATAACTGAACAGTTTTGGTAAGGAGTTCAGCCAATACGTTAGAAAGCCACTCCTTCCACTCAGGCAGAAACCTGAAGGGCTATGGAGTACAGTTTGGTAGGAGGTTGCATGTGTGGGCCAGCTCCAATGTGGCCCACAAACACCAAAAGACAAAGAGGAAACATGAAGAGCCCAGGTTTCCTGTTTTCAAAATTCCTCTAACTTGGAAGAAAAATAAAGTTGAGCTAAAAGAAAAAGTTGGATAGGTACTGAAATAAACAAATTCTATTTCTTCTCAATGCATGTCTATTCAGAGGTGCTGAAAATCACATTTTATAACTAGATTAGTATTGAAGGAGATGTGGGACTCAGTGCCTGTCCATTAATAAATGCATGTGTACTAGTAACTGCTTGAAAATAATCAGCTTCAAATCAGGCTCCAACTGGCTGCTGCTGAGAGGGTGGAAATGAAATTCACCTTCTGAGCCAATACATAAAATATTCTGCTTCCAGCTAGAGTCAGAGGGGAAAAAAAAGAAAAAGAAAACTTATGCTAACTTTGTTTCTTTTCTTCTCCCTTTATGAGTTGACTTAAAAGATAAAACACTGTTCTGCTAAATTAAATTCATAGATACACTGTTTTTTTTCTTTTTTATATTTATTTATTATTGAAGTACACGTACATATGTACATAGGCATAAATGTGCCACAACATCCATGTGGAGTTCCATGAAAGCAAAATTTCAGAGAGTCTGTTGTCTACTTCTATTATGTGAGATTCACCTTGAATTTAGATCATCAGGCCTTGGTGGCAAGTCCTTTACCTGCTAAGACATCTCACTAGCTTAATCTTTACATTTTCTTGATGGAATGCTCCCTTTAATAATATAATGTGATCTTTATAGTCTATAATTATTTTGGAGACAGGGCCTCACTAGGTAGCTCTATCGGCGCTTAGAACTTGGTACACATTCCAGATTGGCCCTGAACTCACAGAGATGTGGCTATTTCTGCCTCCCAAATACTTTCAGTGAAGACATGCTCCATCACGCCTAAATCATATAATTAGTTTTGAGTTGAACTCTACTTGGTTAGATATAAGTATAGCAACTCTGCTGCTTTGGGGGCTACATATACTTACATATGATTTGCTGTCCTTTCTCTCTCAGTGTGTGTGTGTATGAGTGTGTGTGTTTATGAGGGAAAGTATATTTCTTACAGAGAGGACACAGTTGAATGTTGCTTGAAAAATTCTATCAGTTAGTTTTATGGTCTTGTAAATGGTGAGAAAACACCAACACATTAGGGCAACTCTTTGTTTTTTTTGTAGTTTTAGTTTTTTTCTTTCTTTCTTTTTTCATTATTACTTAAGAAAATACCAATCCAAATTCCCACTCCCTCCCCTCCTCCCACTCCCTTCCCTCTCCCTCCACAGACCCTCCCGCCACATCTCCAACCCTAAAGGAGTGCCATGCACCCTGCCCTGTGGAAAGTCTAAGGCCCTCCCTACTACATCTAGGTTGAGCAAGGCTTACATCCAAAGAGAATAGGATCCTATGAAGCTGGTATATGCAGTAGAGACACATCCCAGTGTCACTATCAGTGGCCCCTCAGTCTTCCCCAGCTGTCAACCCCCTTCAGAGGGGCTTGGTTGTTCCCATGCTCATTTACTCCCAGTCCAATGGGAGTTGATAAGCTCCCATTATCTCTCAAGAAAAACTGTCTCAGTGGATGAACCCCTCATGGTTTTGAATTCCTTGCTCATATTCTCACTACTTCCACTCTTCAACTGGATCTTGGGTCCTCATTTCAGTGCTCCAATGGTGTAGGAGGTCCTTCTGTTTATGTGTTGCTTTCATTGATTGAATAAAGAAACTGCCTTGGCCTTTTGATAGGGCAGAATTTAGGTAGGCGGAGTAGACAGAACTAAATGCTGGGAAGAAGGGCAGAGTGGCAGACACCATGGTTTTCCTGCCTGAGACAGACGCTGGTTAAAGTTTTGTGAGTAAGTCACAGTAATAGTGAGGATACACAGTAATGGAGTTGGGTTAAACTAATATGTAAGAGTTAGCCAATAAGAAGTTAGAGCTAGCTTTGCCCCATCTACTGCGAGAATGAAGACCATTCTCAGCAATCAGACAGTCGACATTCCAGAAAATGTGGACATCACTCTGAAGGGGCGCACAGTCATTGTGAAGGGCCCAAGAGGAACCCTTCGGAGGGACTTTAATCACATCAACGTAGAGCTGAGCCTTCTTGGGAAGA